>NW_024037064.1:3088181-4355214 GCF_015706575.1 Patiria miniata | reverse complement strand
GGGGCGTTTTGACCCCCCCCCCGAATCCATGCCTGCCCACCTCCAACCCATAAACAATGAAGACAGCTTAATTTAATTTTACAAAAACATTTTTTAGGGAATATCGAAGGGAAGTGAAACAAAAAGTGCGTTTTGTTCTTAAAGTAGAGTTGTTTATTGGTAGTGGGGCCTACACTATTATCATGAATTCATGAAAGGGGATGAATTGAAGAGGGGGGTGTTAATAGGTAAAGTTCTATTTTTTGGTGTTCATTGGGTGCTAGAAAAATATTTTAAAAAGGCTTTTTGTTTTCAAATGAGTCACCGTGGTGTCGCTAAGCCCACAACAGCAAAACGCAACAGGTCCACAACAAAACAATGTAATCAAACAATGATTAATTCAAGACAACTGCAACTTATTTGAAGTTGTCTTGAATTAATCAAAGAAGCTATTGTCTTGCAGACCGAAGTGGGGCCACCAGAAATGCCTTGAAGATTAATCCACCATGGAACAAGTGAAGACGACTGTTTTAATGCGAAATTGTAGTCTATTCATCCCCGTTGCCACTTTATAATACAAAGAAAGAAAAGAAAGGAAACACTGCACCCCTCCCATAAAATGCAATCTAGCCCCGCCCCTCCACATAAGGAATTGGCAACAACTGGCCTGTCGGTTACCACTTTCTGAATCCCCCAACAATAAATGCTTCTGGATCCATCAGCGATTTAGCTGTGTAATCATATTTTTAATTGCATGAAGTAAATTGGGTTGGTTGATATTTTTTAAGGAATTTCTTTTGCTATCCTCATTATGAAGCCTGCATGCCTGATTACAAAACCCAAGTGGTGACCCAGCTGTAGAATTCAGAGGCGGGAGATTGGTCCATCACTGAAGGAGGAATGGAGGCATAACACAACAATCATCTAACCTCAAAGATTTCTCCTTGATTGACTCAAGTCATTGTATGCAATGATTTATTACACGAAAATAATCTTACAAAGTACACAGTGTCAAATAATAATCCCGGACGTCTTAAACTTTGCCCAAAATATCTGGAAAAACACAAGAAGAGATCAGAAATGTTTCGCACCAATAACAAATAATACAAATGACTTACAAATTCCAACATATCTCTACTCATAGTTAACCAATAAACTTACTTCCCCAACGGTGCAAATATCAGATATTAAATTTTATTTTCAAGTTAAGACAAGATAAGTTTGCGGTAGCACCATGTGAATAAATCTCTTTTGTGAGTATATGTGTGGTTCTGAAAAGAACCGGAGGGACTCAACGTCTCGAACAGTATGCTCTGCCCGTCGTCAGAAGAATGAGGGATTCCAACGATGATGCGATGTTATAAGGATGGGTGCAGTGAGGCATGAGAAGGATGCAAACTGGTGAAGCTCGAAACCGGTGAAGCTGAGGATGCAAGTTGACTGATTTATTCACATGGTGCTACCACAAACTTATCTTGTCTAAGTATCTTTCCACCATGCAAACCTTCAAATCTTATTTTCAAGTTAAATAAACAAATTGACTGTAGTTCTCCTTTGTGGTTTGTTTTTATGACAGAAACCAAACAATCCAGAAGTCAGCAGATTATTTTGACTTGGAGTTTGTGCCCGAGTGATGACCTTATCTTACAGAGTTGCACATTAATGATCACAAGATAAAAATCACAATTATGTAGTTTGTAAACAATGGCTTAAAGGCATAGGAACATTTGTATTTCACGTAGTTCCACAGAAGAATACTCTAAACCTAACATGTTGAAGCTTTGGATATTACACTTTTAAAAAAAGAGTGAAATAACCATGCACACATTTTTGATTTCGTCCACAGAACTCTTAAAACCAGTCAATTGACTGATCATTGGAAATCACCTACGCTTCTCGATTTCTTCTCAATGACAGCAAGCCAGATGGAATAATTTCACAGGGTGTTTAGTACCAGTACGATCTTTAATCCAAGTGAGCTTTTTGATTACAATTCGGTAGGTTACTTTTGGGATAAATGCAAATGATCCCATCCCATATCCCTTGAAATGTGTAAATCAATGAGTACAAAAATCCCCATCATTTAAAATTGCAATCAGTTCGGCTTTGCAAATACAGTGTTTAAATCTCATTTTAATCAAAATCTTCTTTCATGTGTCATGCCAGCAACAACAGTTAAACATTATTTACATTCAGTTTACATTTCCAATGTGAATAAATCAAAATGTTGATTCAAAGTCTACCTTTTCTCTCCTGCAGAACTGCTTTTACCAAAATGAACGGTTCCATTTGGGCATGTTATAAACGACTGTTATCACCTGGGCAACTGAAAAATATCAAAACTGTTAGAAACAAAAATGTCAGTTTTTGAACAGAATGTTGATCATACTTGGAACAAACAAATCTAGTGTCGATCAATACTTTGAAGAGGCTTGCAATGATAAAAACAAGCAAATTGTTCACTTGTACCTATTTTTACATAATCAGAAACACAGAAAAATGTTCGCGTATACAACAATTCCAAGATTGGTCCTGAATGAGCAAACATGACTTTCCTCTGATAAAAATGCGTCATTGGGCAATGCAACATTCTACATGTATATATTATACATGAATTGTTTGACAGTACGAACACTGGTTTAGTATAGTACCTCTCAATATGGACATAGGCCTATAGTTGAATAGTAAACAAAATCCACGTTATACTGTCCTTACACAAAACAGTCAAGGTTAAAGATCTATACAAAAGTTAGCAAACTGGAATCATAATTTTTGCCATTTTATGCATAATTTACATTAATTTACACAAACGATTTGATAATGAATGAAGCACAATCACTCAAAAGAAACGTCTGTTTGGGCACGTGAACTTGTAAGGATTTTGTAATTTGTACAAAGCTGATGAGGCAAATTCTTTTTAGCAAAACTACGTCTCTTTTTCAGGGTTTAATTTTTTGTATCATTCTGTACACTAAATTTTGCACAGCACTGGTCTATGGAAGGGTGTTGTGCAGCCATTTGCATGTGGTCACATTAGTTTGTTGGAATGCCATATTACTACATTGATAAGGTAACAGGGTAGGAGGCCTTTGTCACAAAAGTTGAAGACATCTCACACAACTTTCACCTAAGATGATGCAATACAAGATAATTTCTCAAAAGAAATGGAAAGGAGAGGTGGATTTTCCTGTTTAATTGACGATTAGATTGTGGATTTATAATAGTATTCAGAGGTCACCCAAGATACAAGGTCAATTTAATATCACTTTCAAGTGTCACACAGAATGCTTAGTACAGTGCTAATATGTTTGAAGATTTCAATGAATCATTTTGTACAGGAATTGGTGATTGTCTTTTCACATTGTCTTTTGATTGATTAATTAATTGATGGAATAATTTTTTTTGGGAGGGGTTGGGGTTCAGTAGAATGAAGAACTATGCTTGGTATATTTGTATTCATAATGTATGAGGATTCTGAATACATCTATTTGTATTGAAACCTTTTGTTGACTTTTCTATTCATTATCGAGCCTCTTATTGCCCTCTGAAAATAAAGTTTTGTTGTTATTGATTGCTGTTGTTTTTTTTTTTTTTTTTAACTTATTGGGTTTTTTTGGGGGGGGGGGGGGGGTTGCAGAGCATTGATTTTACATAAAATGACCCATGATACGTGCTACTTTGTGAACGTGGTGCATTCATAGGGCACAGGGTGGGAGTTATGACTTGGTGGTAGATTATTTAGGCTCGGAAATCTCCCTCTGCTGTTTCCTTCAGGTGAGGGAGGCCTTGACTGACAACTTGTCTGATGAGCTGAGCATCGAGGCCGATGTTATGAAGTCCCAACCGACATAACTTTGGGAAACCTTGGAGATGACCGATGAGAGCCCTCACTGCATCCAAACTGAATGCACTGTCATCAAGGGTAAGCCCTATTAAACCACGCCCAGCAGGAAGGATGCTGATCAGGTCCTTCACATCATCATCGACCAACCTGCACTTTTCGAGGTGCAAGGTGCCAATGGCTGGCAAGATATGGACATCTCGCAACTGTCCATGCAGGTTGATACTATGCAGGTAGAGATAATTAAACCTGCATTCTTCCAGTACCTGCAACACATCAACAACCTCCTCTGGTCTTACTTTTATCATGGACAAACTAGGCATGATTTTTTCTTGCATGCGCAAAAAGCTGTGCGATGCAGGCCCCATGTCAAACAACGACTTTTCCCCAATGTAAAACATAATGTGTAATTGAGCACGGCGCTCTTCTTTCCTCACACCAATTGTTTTCTCTAGGGGACTGAAATCCTCCTTCTCCTCCTCAGACAACATGTAGTGAACAAATATCATCTTAGCCGACTCCATGCTGTCACTCAGAAGAATTTCCCTGAAAAGGTTAAGATCCTGCTTTCTTACATGCATGTAAAAGCCTGTATTTTTAAGTGGTGGAGTGACACGCTTTAAGTAGTAGCTCAGTGATTTCAGGTCTGCATTACTCTCACACTCTACCCTAGTTGGTCTGACAAGTTTGGTAGCCAACTCTTTTGAACCAGATTCACACAATATCAACCGAGCCAATCTCTGCAGCTTCATCTCATCACCTTGCATCTCTTGTATGTGATCCAGAATGAGACCAGCAGCCTGCATGGATCTACCACAACAAAATCTCAGCAGGTATTCCATCGCAAAAACATTTCCTTCTCCAATCTGCTCCAACTGATGACGGAAATTGTTTTCGTCATCTTGTAGCAATTTCACCAGGTGACATGCTGCAAAGTATTCTTGGATGGACTTGTGGGGGAAAGTGACCAGCACTTTTACATCCAGACCACTCGTGAACGTTTCACGTAGAACGAAACCCACACGACAACCCTCAGCTAAGCAAGACGGACAATCCTGAAATTCAGTTTCATTGAACATGAGTCTTTCCCCTCTAGAGTCTAGTAACCCTTGTAATGCAACACGCCCCAAGTCATCAATGATGGGCATCAAGTTTAACATCACCTGATCATCATTCATATCTTTATTGCAGCGCTTGAAAAGAACAACCGCAAACTTTTCGTACAGCTTGGTAATTCTCTCAGGCAATGACTTTTCATTCTTCCAAACAAGGCACAACATCTGGGAAATGATTGGAATTACAGCCATCTCCTTGAGATTTGCATTGTCTTCTAGATGTGAAATCAATGCCTCTCCCATGTCAGAATCATCAGAAAGGTTTAATCTGATATATTGATCTCTGTCTTGTGGTCTGAAGCCACATGTTTCAACCACTGCGTACGGGTTGCTACCCTCCAATACATATTCCATCATGTGTGGTCGAGTAGTTACCAACACAAAACTTTTTGTAAGGACTCTGCTGTGTAAGATATCTTGAACCCTGTACACGCCCTCCTTAGATTGCAAAACATGAGACGGAATTTCATCTAATCCATCCAACAGCAAAGCAATGCGTGATTGCTTACCATCAATGATACGTTGCACTGTTGTTTTGTCCAGTTTTGTGTCAATTGGTAGAATTTGGTCAAATATGGCATCCAAGACACTGTTTGATTGCATTTGCCTCAGCTTAATCCAAAGCACAAGATCGAATCTACCGAGAAGGGGTTCTGAACTGAGTGTGATGCAGGAGTTTACAACTTTCACTAACAGGGTTGTTTTACCCGTCCCGGCCCCACCATAAAGAAGAATCTTGATTTCCTTAACTATTTTCTGATTGAACAAATCATCAACGGATTTGAGAATTATCTTTTGTGCTTCATCCAAAAATATGTTTTGTTTTAGTAATGTGACCAACCTCTCTGATTTCGTTTTGCCTGAAATGTTCTTTCTGAGATTCAGTGGAATAAAGAATTCCTCAATACCCACATTACGTGACTGCAGTGTAGGATGTGCAGGAATAGTTGTTGCAGTTTGCTCATAGTTGTCAATAATTTCCTGTTGCAAATCCTCAAAGGTACCCGATTCCTGGAGTCCGGTGGTTTCTGAAAGAAATCATGAAATTATAATAAGTAACTGATTTGAGAACTGATAAACATGATTCCTTACAATCATTCTTTCAAGCTGCATTAACCCTCTCTACTAATGACGTATGAGTAAACTATTCATTAAGTATACATGAACATGATTCATAACAATTCTCTCAAGCTGCAATTCAACAAATCCGAACAATGTGCATGTCCATTTTTCAACATATTATTTTTTTCTGCAGGCAGCAATTTTTTTTAACTTCATCCATAATGTACTCAATTGGTTAAAGTTTCCAATTACGTGCAGTAAAATGTACACTTGGAAATGTTGCGTGAGGATTGTATCCAAAGTTTGCTTCCAAGCGTGCGTCCCTGAGATCATGATATTGATAAAAGCAGGAAGAAGTTTCGTCTTCAGGGTGTGGACCCACTGATTAGTCCTCAGTGCCTGTTAATTCCAGGGTATATCTAAGGATGCATATAGGACCTACATGTACCTTTCTCAACAGCACCCCCATCCCCCCCCCCAAAAAAAGAGGGCAATGCAAGCTGAACAATACCAAACACGACCAGATTAAAATTTGTTTATCAAAGACTTTATTCTACAGTAAAATGTAGGTTAAGTAAGTTGCGTATGAACACTTTGAGTTAATTACATTTGTCTTTGAATATAGTAATGTCACTTAAATGTGGTGGGTAGGTACGTGTACATGTAGATAGTGCTACTAATTTGCAAATTACAAAAGTGACGTCATGATGACCTCATCACCTAATTCTTTTAATTAATTTTCGAAACCTTTCACATGTTCTTCTGCTAGCAAAATTTGACATAAAATGCAATCAGATTGACATCAAACTACGTACAGGTTGGCCCTAGACAAGTGATGTCATGATGACGTCATCAATGGTCTTATGATGTCACCTTAAAGTTGTCTATTTTACAATTTTTTATCTAGAGAACGTAAGTCCAATTGGGTTGGAACTTTGTATGTTCATGTACATATACAGGTACAGGCACGTGTTAACAGATTAAAACTTGGGGACGTCATGATGACATCATCATGGGTCCAAATACGTTATCCTAAAGGTGCATATTTTAAAGCCCTATATATCTGGAGAACTACAAGAACAGTTAAATAAGTCATGAAACTATGTTCACTACATACATGTGCTAAAACAGTATACCACCCTCCCCCCCCCCCCCCCCCCCCCAATACATTAACACTTGATTTAAGATATCTACTTCATCGCATCAAATAAGATTATATTTACCTGGTCCCTCTGACAGCTTGTTGTAAATGATATTTACTTCATTTGAACCAACAATGACAGGGTTCTGGCTACCGCTGATGCTTCCTATGATGGCTTCACTTCTTTGTGGGTAATCTACAATCAAAAGCAAGAATTAAAATATCCTTCAATTCAATTCAATTAAATAATTAGGGAATAACAGTGTGAGCACCCGGTCTTCACTTTTGTGTGACTTTTCTTTTGGCGATATTTCCAAACTTTTTGTGTGTTCATGTTTACATACTCCTTGTTTCCAAAATTACAAAGATGCTCGATTTAGAAACAGTAAATATGTCCCTGTGAGGCGTGTTTACAGAAAATAAATCACATATCCATGCTTTCGTTGTAAACATCCTTAGTATGAACATGTCGTGTTAAGACTTATAACGCGCCCGCAGGCCCCGCATAACAACTACATGTATAGAATGCATACACGCACGGAAGTCTTCACACGATGGTGGTTGAGAGCACGTGTACTGATGTATTATAAAAAGTTACCGAAGGACTGTTGTTTATTTGGTCAATCATGGCTTACATGATGCTGGATCAACGCTGGTTCAGGGGCCATTTATTCACTTGTTTTTGAAGCCTGTCTTTATATCACATGTTAATACACCCCCACGTGATCGAGTCTCGACCAATCAGAAGCTATCAACTCTCCAAGGCATTTATTAATGGTTGATTAAAAACATGTCTGACAGTTAAAAATCGGAAATTTGTACATGTGAACATAATATATGATTTTCAAAAAACAATTATACCAAAACATAATATTACTAAAAACCAAACATTAAAATACTTACATTAAAAATAAAAATACTTTAAAAATGTGCGCAAACCATGTAGCCCTACTTTAAAGGGTTTTTTTAAGAACCAAAAGTTCAATTCAGTTTGTTTATACCGGTATTTAGCCTGTTTACAGATACAAAGAACATTTTTTTCCTTAAAACGATGTTGCATTCGGGTGACGTTATTATCAGATTTGTCTTTCAATTCATAATGTTTTGCAGGCCAAATTTGTGCACCAACAGTTTATTTGCCAAAAATTGTGCTCGAAAAAATCATGAAATTTGCTCTTTGTTGTCAACATCATAATATAGTGTGCTTTGATAATATCCTACTGTTGGCTCTCAGGTACATGTATGTGAAAAACACCATATTTAGGGGTTTTTAAAATATTGTTCAGAGGATGGAATTTGCATGTAAATCAATTTGGTGATGTAAATCAATATTGTGTTTTTGCTCTTTACAGACGTCAGGCGCAGATCCAGGATTTTTTTAGATGGGGGGCACAACTTCGGAGAATTTGCTCCAAGAACTTATACGAGCGTGAAGCCCCTGAAAATTTGTGATTCTAGATGCTCTGTGGTGCAATCTGAGGCGATTCCTGGCCCCTTTACCCCTGAATTCTTTGAGCAAAAGCTTTTAAGATTTTAAGAAGTTACTGTGTACTTCAAAATTGTAAACCATGTATTTTCGTATTCATATTTCTTGCATTGTATTTTGGAAAAAGAATCGAATTGACTTAGTTTGTAAACTGTTGCAACAATGCGTTGGGGCATTTGCACCGAGGACTAATGAGAGCGCGGAGCACAAATGCCTTACGGTGTGGGGTCAGGGGCCCGCTAATAAAGGGCCGCGGGAAATTTTGGATTCAAGATGCTCTGTGGTGCAAATCTGAGGCAATTCCTGGCCCCCTTTTCCCCTATAGCCCTGGGTTAAGTGTAAAATGTTTTAAGATACTTCGGATTTTTTTCACTTTCATTTCGGTTTGCGGTAACACATGTAACATGTAACACATACTCTTGTATTTATAGCCTTTTAAGATTCTTCTGTTCTTCACTTGATAACCATGCATTTCCGTCTGCATATTTATTTTCGTGCATTTTATTTATGAAAAGGAATTGGATAGGCTTATAGTTTGTAAACTGTTGAAAGGATGCGAATAGGGGCTTCTGCCCGAGGACTACTGCGAGCGCGAAGGGCAAATGTCTTACGGCGTGGGGTCCGCGGCCGACGGCGTGGGGTCGGGGCCGGCTTAAGGGCACCGGGAAATTTTTGGATTCTAGATGCTCTGTTGTTTAAAATACACTGTTGCTTTTACAAGCCTTTTAAGTTTTTTCTGTTCTGCACTTGATAATCATGGATTTTTGTCTGCATAATTATTTTCATGCAATTTACTTTTGAAAAGGAATAACTGTATAGACTTCGTTTGTAAACTGATTAAGGATGCTTTCTAATGTTTTGTTTCAAGTTTAAATTGTCAGTGTATCAATAAGAACAAACCGCTTGAACATGTACATGTACATTGAGTTCAAGTTTAAAATTTGTGTAATTTAATCAAACTACCAGTAAAACAGGGGAGTAATTAGGCCTCCATGCACACTGGAACTTCACAGATCTCAATGAAAAGTGAAAAGTCCCATTCGATCCCAAGAGCTCCCCTCTCTGGGCTGACAGGGGGCTGGTCGGCAGTGTGGTCCCCCTTGTTTCAGGGACACTGCAATGCTATATATTGTGCCTAATAGCATCAATGCAAAGGATGGAGGGGAAGGATGCTGTCACTGGGAACCGATATCAGGGCCAGGGGAGTTATAACATGCAGGGTTTACAGACAAATGTTTGTGTCTCACCTGGTCTTGGCTGTAGTTGCGGCGGAGGTTGTTGCGTTGGTTCCTGCTGGGAAGGCTGTCCACTGCCAGACTGAGTCGTTTGTTGATCATCTGGTAGTTGTTGGGTCAGAGCTGCTTGACTGTCTGTTACTGTGGTTACGGTAAGAGCAACCCACAAACCAAATTTGAAGTTCCTAAGTAAAGTATTTCTCAAGCATTCATGCTGACAATACAGCAATTAGTGATCTTGACCTAGCTGTCGGCCCCAAAAGCAACAGGCCTCTTAAGATTATCAAGAACAACAGACAACCCACAAACCAAATTTAAAGCTCCTATGTAATTATTCTCAAGTTATCGCATTGACAAGATTTCTATTGTTTTAGCAATAGTGACCTTGACCTTTGACCTGTCGGTCCCAAAAGCAATAGGCTTCTTAAGAGTACCAAAAACAACCCACGAACCAAATTTCAAGTTCTTTAATAAGTAAAGTATTTCTCAAGTTAACTCGTTGACAAGATTTCTTTTGTTTTAGCAATAGTAACCTTGACCTTTGACCTGTTGGCCCCAAAATTAATAGGCCTATTAAGACTATCCAGAACAATCCACAAACGAAATGTCAAGTTCCTAAGTAAAGTATTTATCAAGTTATCGTGCTGAACAAGTAGGCCATGGATCAGCCTTGGTCAAAAATTTTGGCAACCGGTATCAAATGAGGGTAATAATCGTCATAGCAATTTTTGGCAAGGTATACACCTCCATAGTTGGCAAGGTATACACCTCCATAGTTGGAAAATATGTGACAGCATTGCAGCAGTGCAGCTTTTAATTATTACCCTTTTTCTCAAAATGTCCATCAAAATGCTTGTTACCACTCTAGGGGCGGTATGCCTTGCGCATGCCAACTATAATCAATTATGCCCTGATTTGATACCGACCAAACCCCCATGCTGATGGCCGAAAGGGTTAACGGGGTGTAAATTGAGGATTTTCTTTTGTTCCTCTTCCCTTTTCCTTTGTTTGTACCTTAACTTTTTTGCAACAGCTCTCATTGGTTTGTACACATTTTCCAACCAAGGAGTCCTCGATTCGGTTTCTGTCCTCGATTCATTGATAATGTTGCGTGTGTCCTTGACTTACACCATATACAAAATAATGCAGTAAAACAGACCAGCAGCCGATTTCACAAAATCTTACGAATTGGCGCAACTCTGCTTGAGCCAAAATTTATTGTGTAAGTTGCGCAACATGACCCATTTCACAAAAGTCACATAGTGCGTAAGTCCACAAGTTGCGCAATAAATTATGATGTAACTTGCACCATCATTTTAGACGGCATAAGTTGTGTCGTAACGACTGAAAATGACATATTTTACCAGCATATCAGGAGTGTCACAGAGCTTGTTATTGCACAACTTATCAAGGTTGATACAAGACGGACAAAATAATTTTCAAAATGGCGGGCTGAGGTGATCCAACGACTGTTTTGCGAACGAAAAAATTCACACACAAACAGCCGTGGTAAATGCTGCTTTTATCCTCGTCCAAGATGCTTAAATTATTTAAAGCATTGTGAAGCTGCGCCAAGCTTTGTGAAATCGATCGTAACTTTATTGCGCAGCTGGGCAACAAATTTGTTGCCTAAGTCTTACTCATGGCACAAGCTGCGCACTTTTTCATGAAATCGACTGCTGCCCACTGTCATGGCACAACCAACAAAGGGTCTATAGTTAAACCAAAATTCAAGATTATATGAAATGCTGTAAAACAAACATTTTTGGGATAAGAAACATTCAATTTACATACCTACATTTGTAATTACCTACATTTGTAATTACCTACATTGGTAATTATGGCAGAGTTTTTGCTTACCGTCACCGAGTCCGATCTCATGAACGCCCGTTGCTTTGACATCGCCCTCACTCAACAGCCTCTCAGCCTCCATATCAGACTTGGCTGTGGACTCGGCTAGATTCACTTCTGCAATGTAGCCTAGTGCAGGGGTGAGATTGTTGGAAAATGAAAAAAATCCACAAAAATTATCAGCAAATAAATGCACTGTGGATCTGCAAACATTTCAACTCATTTGAATACGTGTCCTGAATGACTTCACATTAGCTTCAGTTCGCATTCACATTCACATGTGTGATGCGATCAAACTAAATGAGTCGTTAATTGTCGGCAATTATGATTTTAAGATACAGCCCAAAATAGTTCAGTCAGGGTGAAAATTTCAAAATTGACTTTTTTGTAAAATAAGAAGGCTACATATGTCCTCTTTCATGTCAACTTTTTTTCCGGAGAAAATATCACGATAAAGTATTCAAAACGTGACATTTTTGCTAAGGAGTAACAAATTTATGTCAATAACTTGAAATAAAGCATGTTTATTGTTGTGTAATAAACACTTCAATTTTGAATCGTTGATTTCTCTGTTTGAGTCTCTGTTTTCTTGTTTCAAATCTGCCTGTGTTCCAAGTCCCATAACTTCTGAATGGAAGGTCCTATTCACATGGGGTTTTCACCAAATATAAACTGAGATACAGCTCTATTCAATAATGTAAAAAAAAAACCACAACATTTGATAAGGGCCGACAAATGACTCATTTAGTTGCATCACATGTTTTTGCATTTGGCCTGAAGACTGCTGACCCACCTGCGACTTTACTTTCGTACTTCTCGTCAATCTTGGTGATTTCTTTGTAAGTCGTAACAGCCACCTCGTAATCCTTCAGTCCCTGTTGGGCCTTGCCAAGGTGCACCAATGCCTTGACGTTGTTTGGTTCCAACTGCAAGGCAGTCCGGCAGTCCTCCATTGCCTCTGTAAACTTTCCCAATTTGTTGTAAGCCTTGGGGGGAAATAAGTGAAAAGATGGGATTCAAATTTGCCACACAGTGAACAACGAAGTGATGCGTGTCTCAATAGGATAACATGTGTGACGCCTTGAATTAATCGTCTGCCTTATGTGCAGTACTACAAAAACAAACATGCAGGATGAGTTGGCCCCCCTCCCAAAATGATATGTTTTCCTTTCTTTTTTTCCCCTTTATATGAAAAATTTTCAGGAAATAAATTAAAACGTTGCGTATCTCTCTCACAAGCCATCAGCAACGTTCATGATGTTGCGTATCTCTCACAAACCTTCACCTCCACTTGCCTCTCTCCACCCAGGAGTACACATGTAAATGCGTAAGGGTATTACTTGGGGAGCAACCTACAGTCATGACAATGGACTCATCCAGGGGGAATAGAAATATTCTCAGTCATTTCATGAATACGGAGATCTTGGCTCGTAACGGACTTGACTTGTTTACCTGTGCCCTGTTGGTGTACAGCACCACAAAGTCTTTTAGACGCTCCAGGCCCTGTGTGTAGAGCTCAACGGCTCGTGTGTAATTGCTCTTCTTGAACGCTTGGTTCCCCTGATCTTTCAGAGCCGTCGCCTCTGCTTTACGCTTCTCTGCGGGCTTGTTGGCGTCTGCTTCCAGGGCTTTCATGACATTATCTGAAAAAAAAGTTGATCACACGTTACATAAAAGGATAGAGTTTACTACAGTCATCCCGGTTAACCTTAGGGTAAAAAAAAAGTCTCCGGTTTCTGGTATGGAGCTTGCCCCAAAGTCGTGTGGCGACGCAGGTTTTTTTTTTTACCCCACTTTTTTTTTCAAATGTGGGCTGATATGTTGCAGATGACACTTCGATCCCCTTAAAACTCTCAAAAATATCCTTTAGAGTGGAGCTTGAGGTGACCTCAGTAAGGCCATAAGGCTTGGGAAGTCTGCACCCACTTACGATCTCGACTCGACCTGCCAGGCTGGTCATTAGTCTGCTCTCTTACATACTGCGATAATTGAAATGCATTTTCAGATTCCCCGAGATACACGACCATCGCTCCCTCACTCGGCTTCCAGATGCACAATAACAAAATTACAACACCGTGTGCAAATGGTGCCCGACTAAATTTAGTGCAAAATATATGCGTGCATCATCTGCACTGCTCCAGGATGTCACTGGCTCAGCCTCTACCAATTGACAGTGATTGCTGGAAGATTTGCAGGATTGAGGCATGGTCACCCCTCCAAGGACCACATTATAAAGAAATAATTGAGGATTTTGCAGGATTAAGGCTGTATGCGATTTTTACATGAAGGCAGTTGGAGGATTTTGCAGGACTGAGGTTGCATCTATACTATAATTCCAGGAATCTGTGTGTGTGTGTCTGTCTGTCTGTATTTCGATTATCTCCAGAACCGGGCATTGTATGAAGTTGAAAATCGGCGGGTGTCTTGAACGGGACACCAGAATGTGTAGTGCCAACTTTGAAGTTGTTTGGACGAGCGGTTCTCGAAAAAGCTGCAAAAGAGCAACATTTTCTGAGGCAAACGTGGCAAATTATAGCCTAGACCACCACGCACTGATGTTCTTTTCAATTGTTTACGTCATGTTTTAGGCTAAAGTGCACGTACTCAATATGACGTAAACAATGCAAAAAGGACGGGCACGCGCACGTGCATTGTAGGGCGATACCATATTGTCCAATGTGGGTGAATGGCACTGCATACCATGTTTCCGTATGTACACGTACGTGGTGGCTACACGGGCACATTAGGTGGTCGACTGAGCATCCTTACTGCAGGGCAATACCATTGTCCAGAAGGGGTAAATATCTGCGCTATTATTTTGCAGCTTTTTCGAAAACCACTAGCCTAAACAACTTCAAATTTGGCACAAACTTTGACGTGAGTGCATTCAACCTGTGAAAACATGCAACCAATACCAGCGGCAAAGAAATTTGCCCTTCCCGAACATGCACATTTTAGACGGGCACTGCACTAGTCCTAGCAAAAACCCCTAGGGAGTTAGGATTAATACAAATACTGCAAATACAAATTCTGGTTATGGGCAATTGAATGTCATGTCAGTATTATACAGAGCTTTTAAAAGCTCAGTGAATAAACCTGACAATGTATTTATCGAATCTTTTACATGTACAGCCATTACCTGGTCATGGTCAAGGAGACTAAACAGACTAGGAGTTGTGGATCATTTTTCTAAATTGTTATTTAGGTATAATGGTTTATTGGTTTTGTCACTGATATGTACCTTTCATAATGGTGAAATTGCCGTTAAAGCAAACCAAAAACCTTTGTCCCGACTGTGCATTTACATGTCTGTGTACAGTAAATACAGTGAATACTCCACTTTAGTAATTACACTTTCTGTCATAACTAATATTTTGGCCAAGTATTAACGATCAGTACACTGTACAACAGCACACACAGTAGTCTTGGCCCACGACGCTATTGATCGATAGTGGAGGATGCATATATATACCCTCTAATGGCACAACAATTAGACCGGCAGGCCTATATACATGTACTTGCACTAATTCTTAGCCATTTTGTTTCAGTGGTTTTAACTTTTTCTTTAGTGTTTTTCCCAGGCTTTCCTAAGGAATCAATCAGCGACTGAGAAAAGGTTATATGGCTCGCCCAATGGTTGTAAACGTACGCCCTGGCCTATGTGCGGTGATCGAGCACCATCACTTTATAGGGAACCAATTAGCGATTGAAAAAAAGGTTTCATGGCTCACCTGACGGTTGTGGACATTCGCGCTATACGTGCGGTGATCAAGCATGGAGCTATAAAAATGACTATGATTGTTCAAATTTATACAGACAGTCTTATTTACATAAAATGGCCACGCCCCATTGCTACGAAATGACCAAGATATTGGTGAGAGAAAGTACAAAATCATTTATGCAAGTGCGCTACACAACAATGAAACTATCTCTCTTGATCACTGACGTCTTGGGCCAAGACCATACACACAGGGGTTTGGCATTGGAACAATAGGCCTTTTCTCACTAGACCAAATCTCGGGGGTGGCCCGGGGCGACATGGAGGTTAAAATAAACCACGTTTCTCACTTGAAATTTTCATCCCTGCGCCACCCCCCAGCCACCCCCAAGATTGCTCATCCCCGGGGCGAGCTCACCCCTGCTTTGGACCAGGGTGGAAAAATCTTATCCCCAGGGCAAGACACTTTCCCCAGGGCGAAAACTTTAGTGTTAAACGAGAAGGGGTGAATTTGCCCCGGGGCGAGCATCAGAGGGTTGAAAAGACTGTAAAGTCAGATGTAATTGCAACAGTTCATCTGAAAATACGGTTAATTGCAAACAATGTGGGTTTTTGGGTGGCTTTTGAACCAAAGCAAATCCAACCGTACCACGTTTCTCACTTGAAATTTTCATCCCTGCGCCACCCCCAGCCACCCCCAAGATTGCTCATCCCTGGAGCGAGCTCACCCCTGCTTGGGACCAGGGTTGAAAAATCTTATCCCCGGGGCGAAAACTTTAGTGTTAAACGAGTAGGGGTGAATTTGCCCGGGGCGAGCATCAGAGGGTTGAAAAGACTGTAAAGTCAGATGTAATTGCAACAGTTCATCTGAAAATACGGTTAATTGCCAACAATGTGGGTTTTTGGGTGGCTTTTGAACCAAAGCAAATCCAACCGTACCATTCAACAACCAACGACTCGATCAATCGTAATCATACTGGAAAAAATAATTGTAAACAAGTCAGGTGTGTTTACAAACACAAATGCCCCGCAACCGTGACTGTTTCCATGACAAAACACCACTCTAACATCAACTTACATGTACATGTACCTTGGTCAAATGGAACGTTCATTGACAGCATTAGTGTCTTCTGTAGGTTTAATATGAATTAATCCCTAATCCCTATGATCTCAGAATAAATACAAGATTTCTATTGTTTTAGCTACTGTGACCTTGACCCTGACCTTTCGGCCCCAAATGCAATAGGCTTCTTAGGATTACCAAGAACAATACACAAACCAAATTTGAAGTTCATATGTAAAGTATTTCTCAAGTTATCGCGCTGACAAAATTTCTTTTGTTTTAGTCACTGTGACCTTGACCCTTGACCTTTTGGCCCCAAATGCAAAAGGCTTCTTAGAATTGCCAAGGACAATCCACAAACCAAATTTGAAGTTCATATGTAAAGTATTTCTCAAGTTATCGCGCTGGCAAAATTTCTATTGTTTCAGCCACTGTGACCTTGACCCTTGACCTTTCGGCCCCAAATGCAAAAGGCTTCTTAGGATTACCAAGGACAATCCACAAACCAAATTTGAAGTTCATATGTTAAGTATTTCTCAAGTTATCGCGCTGACAAGATTTGTCCGGACACACACACCCACCCACAAACCCATCCACACACCCACCCACCCACCCACGGAAGGACAAGGCGGAAACAGTATGCCCCTTCGGCTTCGCCGTGGGGCATAAAAATCCAATAAAAATGTTGGGAAGTTTACCGGATATTTTGACATGAAAATACACACAGAGTTTTATGCCTTTCTTTCCTAATTATTGAGTACTAATAAGTAAGAATAGTGAATTTTGCTCTGTGAAGAGGCATACAAATCAGAAAAATGCAAAATATGGCTAAATAGGTCAGCTAATAGAGCACTTGAACGGTGATTCAGAGGTTGTCTGATCAAATCTCACTCTAGTGAATTTCTATACTAATCTGCTTAAAAACGCTAAGACAAAGAGATACGACTTTTCTGTCACTGTTTCTTGGCAACAAGCTGTCAAAAAACAAATTCTGATTCTGATTGATTCCTCTGTCTCAGATCAAACTTAGAAATATGGTGACTCACGGGGATGGGTAGCAGGAATGTCTTGCACTGCTGGTGAAGATGCCTTTTCTAAAATTATGAAGAAGAAAAAGTAAAACAGATTAGTCTCCAATCCAGCCACTGTCAACTTTGGAAACCAGTTACAGTCTTTATTTTTCAAAGAGGAGTCTAAGAATCATTGACACATGTGCACTATGATCATTGACTAAACCTGGTTGTAGAAAAAGCAGTTGATTGAAAGAACTGATGAAATTGAAATATAGCAGCATGGCTGATCATCAAAATAAATATTACTAATTGTATTTAAAAAAAAAACCAAAAAACTATATAGACCATTTGCAAGTTGCGCCATGACAGCAGGCAGGTTTTATTTAAATTTAGTTACAATACAAGCACAAAGTACCTAATCAAGTGTATCCATTGATCTCCATTAGTAAGACTGGATAGGACACGCGTACACTTGCACGCAGTGAAGATTCGGAAAACGTGGACACAAACAGCTGGGTAGTACAGTGCGGGTTTAATGTTTGCGACTGCACTTGCGTGACGTGCGCATGCTGCATGGTCCGTGTGTGACGAACGCATTTCAAACTTTCAAACCCTCACCGATGACTACGCGTGCGTGCACAAGATGGAGGGTGCTGTGTCCTATCCCGTCTTCCTAATGGAGACCAATGAGTGTATCACACAAAAACACACATTTACTTATTCCGTAGTTGTGGGGACTTACACTCGTCGCCACAAGGTATTTGTGGGGACCGAAAATGCTATGGGGACAGCAGAAAGTCCCCATAACTCGGTCCTAATATTTGCCTAACAATAAAAAACTTCCCCATAACGCGGTGTATGCCTACCCAGACTTACCCACTGTCATGGCACACCATGCAAAGGGTGTCTTAGGCTTTTATACCTTACCTGAAACGTGGGGCTTCCCATCGTCCACATTTGATTCTGAAAATGAAATATTAAATGTACCTGCATTATAGTCTGGCCGCACTAAATAGTACACTGGGACATTGAGTAGGATTTTCCAACAGCAAAATTTTTAATTTTTTTGCTTGCACATACCTTTGCTCTGTATGCTTGTTATTCCAAAAAGATCAAGATCAATATCAAAGAAGCTATGAAAGGTAAATCGCAAAGAAGTAACGCTTGTCAAGTAGACAGACACTTTTTTTCTTACCATAATTCAAGGCAAGATGAACAAATTAAGTAAATTCTATTCAAATTAATATTTAATACTGGCATCAATGTAATAATATTGAGTGATCATTCAAGCAAACTTTCCACATCGTTAAGCAATTATAGGGTGGAGGATGCCATAAACATAATGTCTGCCACTGGGACAGAAAAAAACAGTTTCAATTTTGTTTAAATCCATGAAGATCCTTTCTAACAAATGACAATAGTAATTAAAGGCCCTAAACTCCAGTCCATCTTTTGCTCAACTGTTCAATCGTCTTAAGAACTTGACATGAGGAAATACTGAAATCTTTTTTGACATAACGTTTGTTACACAGGCAGACTTTGATTATCATTATTTTTTTTAATGGAAGTCCAAGAATCATTCCGTTACCAACTGACGCATGCACACTATGGTCATTAACTAAACCTGGTTGCAGAAAAGTACCGGTAGCTGGTACAAAACTCTTGCTATCAATGGGGGCTACCTGAGCAGTATTGCGCTCGGAATGATACATGTACTTGTACATGTTCATACGATGCAGTGTTTGCTCCGATTCCAATTAAGTGAGCAAGTAAGATACCTCAGAATGGTATATACCGGTGCGATACGATGGTTGCTCCGGTTCGAAGTGAGTGAGATACTCGCTGATCATCAATTAAAATTAACATCACTGATCTTATTTGTCAAAAAATACTAAACACAATGTCAATTTATGTAAGGATCTATAACTTACCCAGAACTTGGGCGTGAATATGTATAAGGTAAAGTTTAGGCTTTATAATTTATGCAGAACTTGGGCGTGAATATGTATGAGGTATAGAAGAGGCTTTATAACTTACTCGGAACATTGGGGTGCTCATCATCCAAGTTTGTTTCTGAAAAGAAAATAATATTCAATGTACTGCATTTGCCTTTACAGTAAAAATAGCACTGCACTGTGAAAAGAGGCATACAAATCAGAAGAACGCAAAAATATGGCTTAATAGCTCAGTTAATAGAGCACTGGAACCGTGATTCAGACGTTACCGTTCAAATCTCACTCTAATTCTTTACTAATCTGCTTAAAAACAAATCAAAGACAAAGAGATACACATTTTCTTGTCTGTGTTGCCTTGCAGCAAGCAGCCAACAAAAAAAATGAAAATACTCTGATTCTGATTGATTCCTCTGTCTCAGATCAAAATATGAAATATGCTGACTCACTGGGATGGGTAGAAAGAATATCTTCAACTGCTGGTGAAGATGTCTCTTCTAAAATTATGAAGAAGAAAAAAGTAAAACAGATTAGTCTCCAATCCAGCCACTGTCCACTTTAAAAACCTGTTTACAATCATTTTTTTTCAAAGAGGAGTCTAAGAATCATTGACAAATGTGCACTATGATCATTGACTAAACCTGGTTGTAGAAAAAGTAGTTCATTGATAAACCAAAATATAAAGCGTTAGATTTTTGATAGAAATGAAATATATCAGCATGGCTGATCATCAAAATATTTATAAAAAAAATATATAGACCGTTTGCAAGGTGCGCCATGACAGCGAGTAGGTTTTATTTAAATTTAGTTACAATACAAGCACAAAGTACCTAATCAAGTGTATCACCCAGAAACAAATACCTGCCCATTGTCATGGCGCACCATGCAAAGGGTTTGTTAGGTTCTATAACTTACCTGCAACTTGGGGCTTCCCATCGTCCACATTTGATTCTGAAAATGAAATATTAAATGTACCTGTAAAACGGTCTGTCCATACTAAATGTTTCAACTGCGTATCATTGAGCACGATTTTCCAACGGCAAAATTTTTCAATTTTTTGCTTGCACATACCTTTCCTCTGTATGCTTGTTATTCCAAAAAGATCAAGATCAATATTAAAGAAGCTATGAAAGGTAAATCGCAAAGAAGTAACGCTTGTCAAGTAGACAGACACTTGTTTTCCTATCCATACTTCAAGGCAAGATGAACAAATTCAGTAAATTTGATTCAAATTTTATATTATACTGGAATCAATGTTAATATTGAGTGATCATTCAAGCAAACTTTCCACATCGTTAAGCAATTATAGGTTGGAGGATGCCATGAACATAATGTCTGTCACTGGGACAGAAGAAAACAGTTTCAATTTTGTTTAATCCATGAAGATCCTTTCTAACAAATGACAATAGTAATTAAAGGCTCTAAACTCCAGTCCATCTTTTGCTCAACTGTTCAATCGTCTGAAGAACTTGACATGAGGAAATACTGAAATCTTCTTTGACATAACGTTTGTTACACAGGCAGACTTTGATAATCATTGTTTTTTTTAATGGAAGTCCAAGAATCATTCCGTTACCAACTGATGCATGCACACTATGGTCATTGACCAAACCTGGTTGCAGAAAAATACCGGTAGCTGCGGGCAGGGTAAGGGCAGTTGCTTTGTGAAATAGCTGGTACAAAACTCTTGCCATCAATGGGGGGGGGGGGGGGGGGGCTACCTGAGCAGTATTGCGGACGGAATGATACATGTACTTGTACATGTACATACGATGCGGTGTTTGCTCCGATTCCAATTAAGTGAGCAAGTAAGATACCTCAGAATGGTATATACCGGTGCGATACGATGGTTGCTCCGGTTCAAAGTGAGTGAGATACTCGCTGATCATCAATTAAAATTAACATCACTGATCTTATTTGTCAAAAAATACTAAACACAATGTAAATTTACGTAAGGATATATAACTTACCCAGAACTTGGGCGTGAATATGTATATTAAAGGTAAAGTATAGGCTTTATAACTTATGCAGAACTTGGGCGTGAATATGTATGAGGTATAGTATAGGTTTTATAACTTACCCGGAACAGTGGGGAGCTCATCATCCAAGTTTGTTTCTGAAAAGAAAATAATATTCAATGTACTGTATTTGCCTTTACAGTAAAAATAGCACCGCACTGTGAAAAGAGGCATACAAATCTGGAGAACACAAAATATGGTTGAGTACAATGTAGGTCAGTAAATAGAGCACTGGAACGGTGATTCAGAGGTTACTGTGCAAATCTCACTCTAATTCCTTACTAATCTGCTTAAAAACAAATCAAAGACAAAGAGATACATCTTTTCTCGTCTGTGTTGCCTTGCAGCAAGCAGCCAACAGGAAAATGAAAATACTCTGATTCTGATTGATTCCTCTGTCTCAGATCAAAATATGAATAATGCTGACTCACTGGGATGGGTAGAAGGAATGTCTTCAACTGCTGGTGAAGATGTCTCTTCTAAAATTATGAAGAAGAAAAAAGTAAAACAGATTAGTCTCCAATCCAGCCAGTTTCCACTTTAAAAACCTGTTTACAATCTTTATTTTTCAAAGAGGAGTCTAAGAATCATTGACAAATGTGCATTATGATCATTGACTAAACATGGTTGTAGAAAAAGTAGTTCATTGATAAACCAAAATATAAAGCGTTAGATTTTTGATAGAATTGAAATATATCAGCATGGCTGATCATCAAAATATTTGTTAAAAAAAACCCCCACTATATAGACCGTTTGCAAGGTGCGCCATGACAGCGGGCAGGTTTTATTTAAATTTAGTTACAATACAAGCACAAAGTACCTAATCAAGTGTATCACCCAGAAACAAATACCTGCCCATTGTCATGGCGCACCATGCAAAGGGTTTGTTAGGCTCTATAACTTACCTGCAACTTGGGGCTTCCCATCGTCCACATTTGATTCTGAAAATGAAATATTAAATGTACCTGTAAAACGGTCTGTCCATACTAAATGTTTCAACTGCGTATCATTGAGCACGATTTTCCAACAGCAAAATTTTTTAATCTTTTGCTTGCACATACCTTTGCTCTGTATGCTTGTTATTCCAAAAAGATCAAGATCAATATTAAAGAAGCTATGAAAGGTAAATCGCAAAGAAGTAACGCTTGTCAAGTAGACAGACACTTGTTTTCCTATCAATAATTGAAGGCAAGATGAACAGATTCAGTAAGTTTTATTCAAATTTAATATTATACTGGAATCAATGTTAATATTGAGTGATCATTCAAGCAAACTTTCCACATCGTTAAGCAATTATAGGTTGGAGGATGCCACGAACATAATGTCTGTCACTGGGACAGAAGAAAACAGTTTCAATTGTTTAATCCATGAAGATCCTTTCTAACAAATGAGAATAGTAATTAAAGGCCCTAAACTCCAGTCCATCTTTGCTCAACTGTTCAATCGTCAGAAAAACTTGACATGAGGAAATACTGGAATCTTCTCTGACATAACATTTGTTACACAGGCAGACTTTGATCATCATTGTTGTTTTTTTAATGGAAGTCCAAGAATCATTCCGTTACCAGCTGACGCATGCACACTATGGTCATTGACTAAACCTGGTTGCAGAAAAATACCGGTAGCTGCAGGCAGGGTAAGGGCAGTTGCTTTGTGAAATAGCTGGTGCAAAACTCTTGCTATCAATGGGGGCTACCTGAGCAGTATTGCGCTCGGAATGATACATGTACTTGTACATGTACATACGATGCGGTGTTTGCTCCGATTCCAATTAAGTGAGCAAGTAAGATACCTCAGAATGCTATATACCGGTGCGATACGATGGTTGCTCTGGTTCAAAGTGAGTGAGATACTCGCTGATCATCAATTAAAATTAACATCACTGATCTTATTTGTCAAAAAATACTAAACACATTGTAAATGTATGTAAGGATCTATAACTTACCCAGAACTTGGGCGTGAATATGTATAAGGTAAAGTATAGGCTTCATAATTGATGCAGAACTTGGGCGTGAATATGTATGAGGTATAGAAGAGGCTTTATAACTTACCCGGAACAGTGGGGAGCTCATCATCCAAGTTTGTTTCTGAAAAGAAAATAATATTCAATGTACTGCATTTGCCTTTACAGTAAAAATAGCACTGCACTGTGAAAAGAGGCATACAAATCAGAAGAACGCAAAATATGGCTAAATAGCTCAGTTAATAGAGCACTGGAACCGTGATTCAGACGTTACCGTTCAAATCTCACTCTAATTCTTTACTAATCTGCTTAAAAACAAATCAAAGACAAAGAGATACACATTTTCTTGTCTGTGTTGCCTCGCAGCAAGCAGCCAACAAAAACAAAGAAAATATTCTGATTCTGATTAATTCCTCTGTCTCAGATCAAAATATGAAATATGCTGACTCACTGGGATGGGTAGAAGGAATATCTTCAACTGCTGGTGAAGATGTCTCTTCTAAAATTATGAAGAAGAAAAAAGTAAAACAGATTAGTCTCCAATCCAGCCACTGTCCACTTTAAAAACCTGTTTACAATCTTTATTTTTCAAAGAGGAGTCTAAGAATAATTGACAAATGTGCACTATGATCATTGACTAAACCTGGTTGTAGAAAAAGTAGTTCATTGATAAACCAAAATAAACAAGCATTAGATTTTTGATAGAATTGAAATATATCAGCATGGCTGATCATCAAAATATTTGTAAAAAAAACCCCCACTATATAGACCGTTTGCAAGGTGCGCCATGACAGCGGGCAGGTTTTATTTAAATTTAGTTACAATACAAGCACAAAGTACCTAATCAAGTGTATCACCCAGAAACAAATACCTGCCCATTGTCATGGCGCACCATGCAAAGGGTTTGTTAGGCTCTATAACTTACCTGCAACTTGGGGCTTCCCATCGTCCACATTTGATTCTGAAAATGAAATATTAAATGTACCTGTAAAACGGTCTGTCCATACTAAATGTTTCAACTGCGTATCATTGAGCACGATTTTCCAACGGCAAAATTTTTCAATTTTTTGCTTGCACATACCTTTCCTCTGTATGCTTGTTATTCCAAAAAGATCAAGATCAATATTAAAGAAGCTATGAAAGGTAAATCGCAAAGAAGTAACGCTTGTCAAGTAGACAGACACTTGTTTTCCTATCCATACTTCAAGGCAAGATGAACAAATTCAGTAAATTTGATTCAAATTTAATATTATACTGGAATCAATGTTAATATTGAGTGATCATTCAAGCAAACTTTCCACATCGTTAAGCAATTATAGGTTGGAGGATGCCATGAACATAATGTCTGTCACTGGGACAGAAGAAAACAGTTTCAATTTTGTTTAATCCATGAAGATCCTTTCTAACAAATGACAATAGTAATTAAAGGCTCTAAACTCCAGTCCATCTTTTGCTCAACTGTTCAATCGTCTGAAGAACTTGACATGAGGAAATACTGAAATCTTCTTTGACATAACGTTTGTTACACAGGCAGACTTTGATAATCATTGTTTTTTTTAATGGAAGTCCAAACATCATTCCGTTACCAACTGATGCATGCACACTATGGTCATTGACCAAACCTGGTTGCAGAAAAATACCGGTAGCTGCGGGCAGGGTAAGGGCAGTTGCTTTGTGAAATAGCTGGTACAAAACTCTTGCCATCAATGGGGGGGGGGGGGGGCTACCTGAGCAGTATTGCGGACGGAATGATACATGTACTTGTACATGTACATACGATGCGGTGTTTGCTCCGATTCCAATTAAGTGAGCAAGTAAGATACCTCAGAATGGGGTCTGGGAGCCAGACTACAAGAACATGATTGGTTTTCATAGTTTTTCCAGCATCTACGATCCCATAACGTGAAACAAGTCATTTTTAACAATATTTGCTATAACATACTAATTCTCCAAATCCATTTATTACTGAATATTGCAGCGAAAGCAAAATGTTGTACATTCCCTTTAATCCAGAAAATTCACGATCAAGAAGCTATGAAAGGTACATCGTAAAGATGTAACGCTCGTCAAGTGGACAGACATTTTTGTTCCTAATAATTTCAAGGCAAGATGAACAAATTCAGTAAATTTTATTCAAATTATTATTTAATACCATCAATGTTAATATTGAGTGATCTTTTAAGCAAACTTTCCACACCCTTAAGAAATTATAGGGTGGAGGATGCCTGGTGAACATAATGTTTGTCACTGGACAGAAGGAAACAGTTTCAATGAGTTTCAAACAGTTTTTTTTAATCGATGAAGATACTTTCTCACAAATAAGAATAGTAATTAAAGGCCCTGTTAACCCAATTCCTTCTTTTGCTCAACTGTTCAATGGTCTGAAGAACTGACATGAGGAAATACTGAAATCTTCTCTGACATAACGTTTGTTACCCAGACAGACTTTGATTATCATTGTTTTCCAAGAAGTCCAAGAATCATTCAGTTACCAACTGACGCATGCTGACTAAACCTGGTTGCAGAAAAGTAACGGTAGCTGCGGGCACGCAGGGCAAGGGTTTTGCTTTGTGAAATAGCAGGTAAAAAACTCTTGCTATCAATGGGGGCTACCTGAGCAGCATCGTGCTAGAAATGATACATGTACATGTATACGATGCGGTGTTTGCTCCGATTCCAGTGAGATACCTCGGAACAATGTGAGGGTTGCTCCGGTTCAAAGTGAGTGAGATACTTGCTGATATTTGTCCAAAATAACTACACAGTGTAAATGTATATAAGGATCTACAACTTACCCAGAACTTGGGCGTGAATATGTATGAGCTATAGTATAGGCTTTATAACTTACCCAGAACCTATGTGTGAATATGTACATGTATGAGGTACGCTATTGTAAAGGCTTTATAACTTACCGGTACCTGGAACTTGGGGGTGCTCATCATCCAAGTTTGTTTCTGAAAAGAAATTTGTATTAAATGTAATTACATTTGTTTATACACTGTAAATAGCACTGAAAAGAGGCATTTACAAATTAAGAGAGCACAAACATACATGTAATGGCTAAAAAGGTCAGTTAATAGAGCACTACCATTTTGAATTCAGGAAAAATTGACTGGCATTAGACAGACCAATCACAGGGCACTTTGCTTGGTCACCTGGATTGGTGATCAATCAAAGTGCCCTGTGATAGGTCAGGTGACAAATTAACAACAAGGAGTGTGTGACAAGGATGTTTCCTGAATTGAAGGTGAAATTTCTCTTTTCTTCCCAAAGGTATGTGAACCTAACCACCATCGTTTGTATTTTCAATTCCCACAGAGGCTGCTCCTAGAACTATGAGGCTCCACATAGTGGACGAGCCTCATAGATTAAGAACTCCGCAAAATTGTTTTCAGCACAAAACACTTATTAAAGGGAAAATACAACATTTGCAAACATCAAAAAATAAAACTACCAAATCATTTTGAAATACCTTGCTGGACTGTTAGTGAATGACAGTGTAAAGCATCCTGTAAAATCATGGCACCTGGTATACTGTCATTTTCAAGAAAAGTGGTATTTTTGTATCTATTTCCAACGCTGGTCGGCCGACCAGCGTTGGAAAAAAACTGGCTTTTTTCAAATACTGGCCCCAATTGACCATCGCACTTGTTTGCAATCGATTACACACCTATGAACGGGTGCAAGCCAGCTAGACTGGTTCCCTGACCTTACAATTCCCCAATGTATGTAAACTGCTCTGTTTCTTCTTATATGGAGTCAGGGAACCAGACTAAAGGAAAATGATTGTTTTTCTTGGTTTTTATAGCATTTTCGAACCCAAAACCTCAAAAAATTTAGTGTAACTATTATTTGCTATATACATGTATTTCCAACCCCCCAATTCAATCCATTTCTGAAAATTACAGCAAAAGCAAATGATGTATATTCCCTTTAACCCTTTCCTTACCATGGGCGACTTTTGTCGACAAGAAGTACCCCCCTGCTGGTTCCCATGGGCGACTTTAGTCGACCAGGAAACCACACACAAAACACCCTCAGCACAGATATATTCACTGCTTTTCAGAAAGGTGGCATGTTGATGTGTTTGGCCGCCCATACATCAACTATATACCAGCTGAAAGAGTGTTTTCGGATCTTTCTATTGGTGTGGTTTATTCATAGTGTTACCATTACAAAAAAATGAGAAAAGTGCTTCAGAAGTATCCACGCACAATGTGAGGTATGGAGTGCCATTTGGTCATGTGGTGAAATGGCTTGCAGTTTGATAATTGGGACCAGATGAACAAAAAGGCATAACTTTCTTATATTTGCACGTATGGACTTCATTTTTACATCACATAAAAGGGTAAGGTTCAAGGAACAAACTTTACACACAACACCTATGATTTTAATCACTCCTTGGTAGTGAAAAACTGGGTTGAAAAAAGTGAGTTTTTGACTCGTGCTCATTTTTTTCACTCTCTAGTGATTTCCGCATGACTGAGCAAACAATTTGGTCCTGGGGAGAGCCAAGTCAATAAACAATGTGGGCATGAAAGGGTTAAGTACAAAAACGTCCATCAAAATGCAGAAATTTCCCACAGAACCGCTGCACAGTTTGCCCCCAAACTCCACACTACACCTCATGACATATACTCACAAAATATGTGCAGAACAAACATTGCTGGATTTTGTCGTTTGTTGGGGCTAAAATGATGAAATATATGCCCTTTCCGCACTGAGCCAACCTGACACTTGAAACGTGCACGCATATGATCGAGCGATGATTTTCGGTTCGCTCGGAGCGTGCCGTGGGGGGGTCATATGCATGCACATTTCAAGTGCTGTGAGGGAGGTTTCGAGATTTTGTGTGAGCATTAATACATAGACCAGGTGTAAAGCAGATTTCAAATTGCAATACATGTACAAGGGCGGATCCAGAACACAATTTTGGGGGGGGCCAAAAAAAAAAATTGGTCCCCCCAAAAAGTGGGTCAAAAAAATTTCGGCGTGGGGTTCGGGGCCCGTAAGGGCCCCGAAAATTTTTTGGATTCTAGATGCTCTGTGGTGCGATCTGAGGCAATTTCTGACCACTTTAACCAATGTTTTTTGAGGAAAAGATGGTGGTGTACTCATTGCCTGCCTTTATTGCGATGTCACATAAAAAAAAAAAAAAAATTGGTTTCGTTTTGGGGGGGGGGGGGGGGCATGGCCCCCTTTGGCCCCCCCCCCCCTGGATCCGCCCTTGTACATGTATAGTGCTGATGATTGTCCATCTTCAACAAACCTCTTGGAGCGAATCTACTCTGAGGATTTCCCATTATTGGTCAGACTAAGACCACGTTCCAACACAAGCAAACTATTTCCTGCATATAGATAAAAACAAAAACAAAAATGGACAATGAGTGACAACGATCAATGCAGAGAAGACGACAATATAGCAAAATGGATGCAAGGGCGGATCCGGGGGGGGGGGGGGCAACGGGGGCCTTCGTACATTATATTTTCTTCAAAAACAAAATTGGTCAAAGTGGTCAGAAATTGCCTCAGATCGCACCACAGAGCATTTACAATCCAAAAAAATCGGGCCTCGAACCCTACGCCGTAATTTTGTGATCCACTTTTTTGGGGGACCAAAGTTGGGGGGGGGGGGGGGCCCACAAAAATTGTGTTCTGGATCCGCCCTTGCATGGATGCTGTGTGCCCATGGTACATGCAGCATTTGTTTGTGAGTAATCCGTTTATTTGACATTGGTATGTTTTAATATGAAGCCATTATATCTCCGCCATTTTGTATCCATGAGGGTCAGTGCTGGAACTGCTGCACATCCATGACCTATTGTTATACTCCATTTAATTATTGCACTTCCATACTAGGGTACCCACCGTATTCAAATTAAACGGTAGATTAGCAATATTGCCTGTACTACTTTTTATTACAAAGAACATAAATCAACTGTAAACAAAAATACAATTTGTAAAAAAGTAAAACTGCTGCAAACTGCTTACTGACTGGATGGACCTGAAATATATAAATCTTAAAATTAATGTGGCCTGATGTTGCGAACTTAGCAAGTTCTTCTTCAGAGGCTAGAACAGAAATGACAGAGGTACATACATTAACATGGGGATGCACACAAACAAGCAGGGCTGAAAGAAGAAACACAAAAGGAGGATTAAGTCCGAAAGGTGTAGAAAGATGCAGGGGAGGGTGGATGAGAGAACAAAGAAACAAAGGGAGATGGCAAACCACAAGGGGTCTGGTGTGAACAGGGGAGGGACCAGAAAGGGGAAGGATCAAAGGTCACAGGGAGTGGGAACGGACAAAAGAATGTGAGAGTGAAGGGATGATGGGGGGGGGGGGGGGGGACAGTATGGAGGTGGAAAGGGATGAAAGATGGGGGAAGATGGGTAAACACAAACAAGGAAGACCAGATGGATTATCTGTAACAGAAGACAATGGAGGAAAAAAAGGATTAATCATTTCCAAGTTGGATGTTGAGACCATGTGGTTGAATAGTTCGAAGACGATTCATCCACACTTTCTCTCTACTGAGGCGAACTGAGTCCTTGCGATGGCCAAGAGATTCAATGCCCTGCAAAATCATATCAGAAATGGAGTGGTTAGGCAGGTTGAAGTGATGACCAACAGGGGTGTCTAGTTCTTGGTGTTGACCGTTGACCGGTGGGCATAGAAACGCTTCTTGAGCGTATTCTTAGTCTCACCTACATACTGCACTCCACAGACCCTGCAAGAAATGAGATATATGACATTAGAGGTGTTACAAGTGATGTTACCAATGGTTCTGTGGGTAGTGACAGAAGAGTGGCCAGAAAAGGAGTCAGACTCCTGGATATGAATCTGGCAGACAACACATCTGGAACTGCACTTGAAAGTACCATGCTGGGTGGGAGGGGATGCATCTAAGGATGGGACTTCAGCTCAAACAATCAAGTCCCGTAGATTTCGAGGACGCCTGTAAGCCAATGTGGGGCCGTTGGGGATGGCGCGGGCAAGGCGATCTGAAGTGTGGAGGATATGATGATTGTCATTAGTGATTTTGCGAAGGGGAGGGAGATTGGGGTGAAACGTGGTGACCAAGGGAATCATGGGTTTGGCCATGGCATCAGGGGCCTTTCCCGTGAGAGCTAGATTTCTGGGGATAGCTTCAGCTCTGGCAATGGCACGATGAACTTGGCGAGAGCTGTGACCCCTGGCCACCAAGTTGTTCCTCAGTATCTGTGTATGGCGGGAGAAATCAGAATCATTAGAACAAATTCTTCTGAGTCTGAGTGCCTGGCTAAACGCTATGCCAGTTTTGCAGTACCTGGGGTGACAGCTGGAGGAGTGGAGGTACTGGTGGGTGTCTGTGGGTTTGGAATACAGGTCAGTGGTTAGTGAGTTGCCTTGCTTGCGGACGGTGACATCCAGAAAGTGGGTTTGGTGAGCCGAGAACTCCGATGTGAATTTGATGGTTCTGTGGAAGGAATTGATGTGGTTAGTGAAGGTCAAGAGACTGTCCTTATCACTGGTCCAGATGAAAAAAACATCATCAATATATCTCCACCAGATCCAAGGGCGACATGGGGCCGAGGCAAGAAATACAATTTGCTGAGAAGCACTATGAGTATGGCTTAGGAAATGCCTGTCTTTGAAAGGCAAGAATTGGCAAGCCTTGCAAACCTAGTCCTGGTCCAGTCACAGGGGACACTTAGTCATAGTCTTAGTCACAAGTGACAGTCAGTCAGTTAGTTGGGGGGGGGGGGTGGGAGGAGTCAGTCAGTCAGTCCGTAAGCTATCAAGACGATACTGGGCTGGCCCTCTAGGACTAGGAAAAATTTCAACCAACTTAATGATACAAGTTGAAATTCGCTTCTTCCTTTTGAATATTTGGAGCTTAAAGCTTTAAATTGCAAGCCTTAACCCTTACTCTCTGAGGGTAGTTTACTGCATGTCAGTTGGTTATGCCAATGCCCTCCAGCTGCAGTTTATTGGCAGATAGTTTGTCTTAACAGTGAAGGCTCCAATTGGCAGGAGTTGGAGGCCCTGGAGGGTGCCTGATACTGACCAGCTGGGGGCACTCACTTTGTTATCAGAGGACTCTCATTGTTCTCTGTGGCATGTATTGGAGTGCCTGTCCAGTTACCCTTGAAATGACATGGCAGATATTGGAGGGCCGTGCAAAAAACATATGCCATTTTCTTAAGGCACATAATGGCATGCGTTGGAGGGTCCAGTTGGGTAAGGGTTAATTGATTTTATGGATCATTCAGTCACAAACATTTTGAAATTAAAAGTACATTTATCAGTCAACAAGAAAGTAGGACGGAATGTGCTTCATGAAGCAGGAAAGATCAGCTGCGTTATTCATACATAAAATCCATGAAATGACCATTTTATATTAGAATGATTGCACCGGCTGATATAAGTTATGATTGCAGCTGACAGTGCAGTGACGTTGATAACAAGTCCGTTACTGCTTGGATACAATGACAGAATAGTTAATGCATGAAAAAGTGATGTAAGGTTTTGGCAACGTCCTTCATTGTAGTGCAGCGTTTCTCAAAACATCAAGAACAGCAGTGTGTGGAGGGAGGGGCATGCCCCGCCCATGTTTTCCCTCTCCTCATTTACCCCCATGCTCCGTATCAGAGCCTGAATGTCCATACTCATTATTTGCTGATCATACATTTAACATCACACACTGTCTGGAAGGGACCTTAATAGTGCCAATATGAAATCCGGACAGCCACACCCGCCTCCCCAACCCCTTGAGCATCGAAGGATTCAACTCCCATCCAACCCCACTTCTATCTTTTGACCTTGAGGAAACAAATACATGTACCTTCAACCGAAGGTGATGAGCAAATACCATCAATGCGTACCTACAATAAGTGTAACAACGAGACACATCATTGATGCAATGTATGCAAACACCACTTATCAATGACATTTGAACCGTCTGTAATTATCACCCTGCATCTCTTTATGTAAGCCGCCGGTGTCGGTGGACTGTATTCTGTCAACTATTGGAACTGATATCGGTCCAAGTATCCACCCACAAATTCCACAATAAACATAATTAAAAAAACATATCATTGAAAATCATACTTTGGACCAGCCAGACAAAAGTAAACAAACAAAACACTTCAAACCATTCCTTTGACACTCTTCACATAAAGTAATTACACTATAAAATTACCTGCATGAAGCCAACTTTAAGAGTCTGTTGATAAAAATATCATTTTTTTATCTTCTCTTTAAGAAATAAAATGGACCGATTCCAGGGCAGTTGTTTGATAAGTTTACTAGTCCATATAAGGCAAACATATGACCGTACATGGCCATCGTATCAGTCGATCAGAGCCTAGCCATGACCAATTTCCCCACCTAACATTCCTCTTCCATATTAAGTATGTGTACAGATGGGTTAGCTAGCCGCTCACGGCATGCCTCTGTGACTCGTATCTTGGTCTCGCAAGGTTAAAATCTTTGAGGAAACTACAGGAAATCACTCGGATTTCAAACAGAAATCACAAACCCCGACAATTTGGGTCACTGATTGTATATCCTTTGTAAAGTGTCATTATCTGTAATTTTGTGTGTAATGCGTCAGGTTTTTTCAAAATCGAAAGACGCCCTGAATAAATACACTACAGAAATAAACAAAGTACTTCAAGATTTTATTTTTAAACCAAATCAAAAGAAATACGACAAATGCACTCACCCACTTACTTATGCAATATGCAGTGATGCCCCGCCCCCTCACTAAACACCCACGCAATGTGCAGTGATGCTCCACCCCACACACAAATACAATGTGCAGTGATGCCCCACCCCCTTACTACATACAAATGCAATGTGCAGTGACGCCTGCCCGCTCAATACACACAAATGTAATGTGCAGTGATGCCCCGCCCCCTCACTACACACAAAATCACAAATGCAATGTGCAGTGACGCCCCACCCTCTCACTACACACAAAAGCAATGTGCAGTGATGCCACACCCTCTCACTACACACAAATGCACCGTGCAGTGATGCCCCGCCCCCTCACTACACACAAATGCAATGTGCAGTGATGCCACGCCCTCTCACTACACACAATTGCACTGTGCACTGATGCCACGCCCTCTCACTACACACAAATGCACTGTGCACTGATGCCACGCCCTCTCACTACACACAAATGCACTGTGCACTGATGCCCGCCCCCTCACTACACACAAATGCAATGTGCAGTGATGCCCCGCCCCCTCACTACACACAAATGCAATGTGCAGTGATGCCACGCCCTCTCACTACACACAAATGCACTGTGCACTGATGCCACGCCCTCTCACTACACACAAATGCACTGTGCACTGATGCCACGCCCTCTCACTACACACAAATGCACTGTGCACTGATGCCCGCCCCCTCACTACACACAAATGCAATGTGCAGTGATGCCACGCCCTCTCACTACACACAAATGCACTGTGCACTGATGCCACGCCCTCTCACTACACACAAATGCACTGTGCACTGATGCCCCGCCCTCTCACTACACACAAATGCACTGTGCACTGATGCCCCGCCCCCTCACTACACACAAATGCAATGTGCAGTGATGCCACGCCCTCTCACTACACACAAATGCAATGTGCAGTGATGCCCCGCCCCCTCACTACACACAAATGCAATGTGCAGTGATGCCACGCCCTCTCACTACACACAAATGCAATGTGCAGTGATGCCCCGCCCCCTCACTACACACAAATGCAATGTGCAGTGATGCCACGCTCTCTCACTACACACAAATGCACTGTGCACTGATGCCCCGCCCCCTCACTACACACAAATGCAATGTGCAGTGATGCCACGCCCTCTCACTACACACAAATGCAATGTGCAGTGATGCCACGCCCTCTCACTACACACAAATGCACTGTGCACTGATGCCACGCCCTCTCACTACACACAAATGAAATGTGCAGTGATGCCACGCCCTCTCACTACACACAAATGCACTGTGCACTGATGCCCCGCCCCCTCACTACACACAAATGCAATGCGCAGTGATGCCACGCCCTCTCACTACACACAAATGCACTGTGCACTGATGCCCCGCCCCCTCACTACACACAAATGCAATGTGCAGTGATGCCACGCCCTCTCACTACACACAAATGCACTTTGCACTGATGCCACACCCCCTCACTACATTTGGCTGACAGTTGATCTTTCTTGAAGTTTAATTTGCCAGATTTAGTTTATAAATCTCTCTGTATGACCTTAACAACGATCCAGTAAAACATAAAAATTAGGACGAAAACTGGGGACAATATTTAAAGTAATATTGCAACATGGAATCAGACAAAATCACATCATTCCACTCACTGACATGGTGTTAAACTATAGTTAGTAGGTGTACCAGAATGTTTCTTTTTCCCAAACTTCGGCAAGCTACGGGGCATCAACTACTTTATTGCAGAAACAAACCAGTCTGTTTAATCAAAAAAGATCCGGATAAAGTGACACCAAATTCATTTGTTTTTTGAAGAGGAACTGTAGTTGTATTTCAAATAAGTTAGGCCCTTTAGTAAGTATTAAGTAGGGATGTTAGCAAAATAACTCCCAAAAAACTTCCCATTTTTTTTCCGCTCAGAAAATTGTTTCAATTGATACCCTGACAATTTTCCCAATAGGATTTTCTGGTTTTCTCCACCCAAGAAATAACCATTTTTTTGTATTACATATGACACCCCACACAAAGGTTGTTGAAAAACCTACTAAAACCAGGCACATTGAACAATGGTGTAATGACCTGCCCAAAACTAAAAAAATAAAGAATACTTCGAAAAGTAATACTTATATCCAAACAATGTATTCTTGTATACTTCAATTTTTGTCCACACTCCAAACCGGTCTTCAACATAGTGTTGAAAACCAGCCAAGTACCTATTTATTCCCTTATGAAAGCACAATAGGTTTACTCATGCCTATCCTAGTGATACAAAACCATTGCTCTCTTACTCTGCCGTAATGCATTTATAAGGGTAAAATATTCTTGCTGCCATCTCTGGCAATTACGCGAGTACGTGAATGTCTACGGTCACCCTGATACCAAACTGTGAAGATGACGTTTCAAATACAAGTTCAGAATTGTGTAAATGTAACTAATGAACCACGACATTTTAATTTCTCTTCAATCACAAATTCAAGTATCTTGCTCTGCCATAAAGGGTTACATTCTTGCTGCCCGTACAGATTCCAGCTTTGCTTTTGAGGGGGAACAATAGGGTACCACAAATTGCAAAGTCTCTCTAGCAGTTACGCGAGTACATGTACGTGAATGGCTACAGTCACCCTGATGCCAAACTGTGAAGAAGACGTTTCAAATACAAGTTCAGAATCGTGAAAAGTTCCACAATACTTGAATTTCTCATCGGATAAAGCAGCTTAAAACTCTTACCTTTTTGGGCACAATGGAGGGCTACTGGTACATTACACTACTGGTATGTACATGTACATGCACTTGTACACTCTAAAGGATGCAAAAACTCCAGTCCATTGAGTACAACTCAATGTTTGCGAGCAGACTTCATAAAATGAAGGCATGCAAAGGCTGAATGCCACATCGTCAATCTGATGAAACCCTCGCATGCAAAATCTTATATATGACGGCTTTGGTATCGACATTTGCATATTATCTCTTTGCACGTGATCTCTTTGTGCACACACCCACTCGATATCCACCAATGAAACTGACGGATATTTCTAGGTCATTGTTAATTAAAGAATCTTAACATCAACCAGTTGCGTGATACCCAGGGGCCCAGGTCTCCAATTGGACGGCGCATTCCCTCATCTATAGAGCACATAAACTGCACGTGAGCTCATTTCCAGGGATATTGCAAAGTTCACCAGTCACATGACACCAGCAATCCATCAATTTAAACGGCACATGAGCTCATTCCCAGGGATATTGCAAGGTTCACCAGTTGCATGACAAAAGCAACCCATCAGTTTAAACGGCACGTAGGCTCATTCCCAGGGATGTTGGATGTTAGGTGACACCAAGAACACTCTTGGTGCACGACACATAAGCTTGATTCCCAGGGACTGTGTCATGTGACATGGTTCCATTGGCAGGTCACAGTTGTATCCCAATTGGAAGGAACGTACGTTTAAAAAGCTGGGACCCTGTAAAGCTGTCTAAAAAAGGATAGTGATAGGATATGATTACGTGATTGCATGTCAACATTACACTTGTTATAGTTTCATTCAAGGGGATTTTATCTCTGGGGGTCTATTTTTTTACTAAAGTCACTTTGCTGTTTCAATGTAACAAAAAGACATAACAGGCTCCACATGTACACTGTCATTAGCTGCTCAGGGGGTTGCAAGAACTAATAACTGCTTTCTATTTGAACCAGTCCATGGATACCTGTACTACAGGCAAGTTATTGCATCTTGACTAGGCTTGTCAAGTTGAGTTGGACCTGAAAGTCTCAATTGAGGACAGTATACGTACTCAGTGCAAGGCCAACACATCGAGTTAAAACAGCTATAACTTTGTCACAGAGTATTTGGGGGTTAACGTATCCAAGATCCAAGACCCCATAGCGTGCCAAAAAACCACTCAGCAATGACATTTGAACCGTCTGCATCATCAATCATCCTGCATCTCTTTACAGGCCGCCGTTGTCTGTAGTCTGTAATCTAATATGAACTGATATCAGCCCCTAGGAAACCCAAAATAAACACACATAACAAACAAATCCCTACAAATCACACTTTGAACCAGCCAGACGAAAGTAAACAAACAAAACACTTCAAATTATCCCTGGACACTCTTCCAAAAAAGGCACTAGCCTAGCTGCATGAAGCCTCAAAACTATACAACTTAAACACTTTATGTTTGCTAGATTTCATAAAGAAATAAGGTGCAGCATTTCCAGGGCAGCCATGGGATTGGTACCTAATCCATTTACAGTCAAAATACGATGAGTCCTGCGTCAGGGGTATGCCTATAAACAAAGAATTTGACTTTCAATCCAGAAACCATCACAGCAGTCGTTGAATAGGAAAAGTTAACTTGACAAAGTTCAAAAGCTGAACAGGAAAAAAAATTAACAACAACAATTAAAATATACCCTAAGATATCATCACACAGTAATTCAGAACATTACGAATCCCTACTGAGACCATTGTAAAAACAACAGCATGCTTCATTAAATGGACAACGGGTGACCAAGAAGAACACTGTCATTAGCTGCTCAGGGGATTGTAAGAGTTGTAAGAAATAAACTGCCTTCTATTTGATATCTAACACCTGAACCAATCCAATTGTTATACCAATACCTGTACCACGTACATTGTGTACAAGATATTGCATCAAGACTAAGCTTGTCCAGTTGGGTTGAAACTAGAAGTCTCAATTGAAGACATGTACTCAGTGCAAGGCCAGCACATCGAGCTTAAACAGCTATGACTTCTTTAAGGAGTATTGGAGGTATTAAAACATATCAAAGATCCAAGATCCCATAGCGTGCCAAAAACCACTCAGCAATGACATTTGAACCGTCTGCATCATCCATCATCCTGCATCTCTTTATAGGCCGCCCTTGTCTGTAGTCTGTAATCTATATGAACTGATATCAGCCCCTAGGAAACCCAAAATAAACATACAAAATAACCAAACAAAACGAAACTAAAAGACGAAACTAAAATAACAAAACACTTCAAATTATCCATGAGCACTCTTAAAAGCAAGCCAACCTATCCAAGATCCAAGACCTCATAGTATGCCAAGCAATGACATTTGAACCGTCTGCATATTATCAATCACCCTAAATTTCTTTATAGGCCGCTGTTGTCTGTAGTCTGTAATCTAAAAAAACAAATATTAGCCCCTTATATGACAACCAAAATAAACAAATATAATAACCAAAAAATACCTACAAATCCTACTTTGAACCAGCCAGACGAAAGTAAACAAACAAAACACTTCAAATTATTCCTGGACACTCTTCAAAAAAACGCATAAGCCTAGCCGCATGAAGCCTCAAAACTACAACTTAAACACTTTATTTTTGTTAGGTTTCCGTAAAGAAATAAGGTGAAGCATTTCCACGGCAGCCGTGGGATAGGTTCCTAATCCATTTACAGTCAAAATACCACCGTGTGTATAGCATGCATATCACTCACAGCCTATCCGCTAACCATACATGTAGGTGCAAGGACACAATACTGGCAACCAAAAGTGGGACATTAGCGATCTGAAGCAAGATGAAAGCTGCATGCTGTTAGTTTTCTCTTAAATTGTTGGGAGAAACAACATTGAACAGATAATAGGCCAAATATTTTTCACTGCAAGGCAGATTATAATGGTATTGTGAGCAGTCTTTTTGCGATTGTGTAGTTACACAAGTTTTATTGAACTTACCAAACTATTAAGCGACATTTAAAGGCAACAAAGGATTCGCGGACAAAGGACGGTTTGATTTTTTGTGGGAAATTTTGGGAATGTCATGAACTGAAATATATGCATTTTAAAATCGCATTTTCCAATGAAATATACTTTTCAAATTTCAAAATATATTATCGTTAGATTTAAGAGAAGTCAGTTTCAGATAAAGAAGTTGTTTTTGATGAAAAAAAACTCTCTTGATTCTAACAACTTGACAAAAACTAAAGGGGGGTGCTCATCACAATGGCCTTGGTATAATGTCGCAATCTCTGAAGTTCAAGAATTACTGATCTCTAAAAGCATTGGCTTGCAATGGTACTAGGAAGTCATCTGATCTTTTTCTTGGATGCGTAAAGACCAAATTAAAGATATCAGTCACCTCAGAAAAGTGCAAGACATGGCCCGATGGTTTGTTTCCGAGCATGAAGAGGTCGGTTCCCAGTTTTACCCATGGTGAGGCTGGGATTTCATGAGGCTCAATCAAGTGGCATGAAGAGGTCGGTTCCCAGTTTTACCCATGGTGAGGTTGGGATCTCATGTGGCTCAATCAAGTGGCATGAAGAGGTCGGTTCCAAGTTTTACCCATGGTGAGGCTGGGATTTCATGAGGCTCAATCAAGTGGCATGAAGAGGTCGGTTCCCAGTTTTACCCATAGTGAGGTTGGGATCTCATGTGGTTCAATCAAGTGGCATGAAGATGTCGGTTCCCAGTTTTACTCATAGTGAGGTTGGGATCTCATGAGGTTCAATCAAGTGGCATGAAGAGGTCGGTTCCCAGTTTTACCCATGGTGAGGTTGGGATCTCATGAGGTTTAATCAAGTGGCATGAAGAGGTGGGTTCCCAGTTTTACCCATTGTGAGGTTGGGATCTCCTGAGGCTCAATCAGTGGCATGAAGATGTCGGTTTCCTAGTTCTACCATGGTGAAGTTGGGATCTCATGAGGCTGAAATGGATCTTTGCGTTGGCCAAGCTGGTCTTCCTGACAAGTGTGACATGAGGACACCACACGGCTTACTTGGTCGTTTATTTTTGTCCAGAAGACAGAGTCACATGCCAAATGTCATGTTTTCTCAATGTCTAACTGGTCATGTCCAGTGTGAAGGTCGTTGAGAATGTACATTGCACTTGGATTCTGGTATCAGGACTTGTCGCCCTTTTAGATGGCAATGCATGAGAGTCCAAGTTCTTCCCTGTAGGACCAGTAGGGTCGTACTCGTAGATCACGAGGGAGATCTTTGATAGAGTCTGGCCAACCAGAGTAGATGACTCTTTGCAGCTCTGCTAGTACTGGGTCCCTGGCCGTTCCTGCTGGAGCATGTCTTGTACAAGTGGACAAGGTCAATCTGTTGGACAGTCGGGTGTGCATCCGCACGTATCTCAGCTAAAATCCTAATTTACAGAGGTCCAACCCCCCCCCCCCCGGCCCTATAGGATTAAAGCATTGCATTTTTGTACAACTAAATCTGCAACCTCCGTAAATCGAACAACATGAATTTTATCCATCGGATCATTCATGTGGCCTGGCCGTGAATTTTCTTTTCCCAAACTACATGTATGTATCCATATTACATGATTGTTTAGCACCCTCTACGATACTTTAATGATACGTACGCAGGTACATGTATATATATATTAATTTTTTTTCCCAGGATTTGTCGAGCAGTGCAACAGCTCAGTTGGTAGGGCCGTGATTTTGGACCGCAAAGTTGTAGGTTCGAGTCACCATTTTGTACCAGAATTTTGTTCTTTTCCAATCTTTGGAGGATTTTTTTCAAAAAGGGAAATAAAGTCAGAATTTCAATTTGTTCGAGTTCATTTCTTTTTTTCTGATTTTATATTTTCTTATCAAGTTTTTAGAGAAGTAAAGTCCAAAAACGCCATAGCGTGCACCCCATGTGGATGTCATTTGGGGAAAAAAAATGTGCGGGACCAGCTATCCGTACCCGGCCGGTCATGTACGGTGGTACCGTTGCATATTACATTGTGCAAGCATGCTCCACACTTAGTGTAATCCACTGACGCAGTGATTTTTCCATGTCAAACGTCGATATTTCACCTTTAATCCAGCCGGGAAAGGGTTCCAATCAGTGTTGACCTGGGTGTTTCTACCGTAGTAACACTCCATTTACGACTGGTGAAAGAGAGTAAAACTACGCTCGCGATAATTTTTATGTGCCATTGTCATTGACTTTTTCGTCGACTTTTCTTTGAAATTATAATTTAAATAAAGTCACATATTGTGGAAAAATCGTAAAACAAATAAAATTTTGTGGGGCACAAGTTGTTAACAAATTGGAGATTTTGTTGGAAAATTCCAAAAGTCGGTTTTCTGATTAAAATCAGAAAAATATTCTCTGCAAGAGGCAAGTTTGACCATACATGTAGTTAACCATAGTTCGACTAACTCTGGTCAAACGCACTAGTGGACGACTAGTCTAGTCCACTATTCAGGACCAACCTACTGCGGCTGGTCGTGCCATGATATTACTGGTTATCAATAGCAATTTTCATAGCATAGTGCAGAGGGGACCTACTATCAACAAAAATGGCGGAAAAATGAAAACTGTGAGAGCTGATAATTTCATTTTCATGTCATAGTTTTTCCGTGTAACTTTACGATTCTGTCACTTTTGTCGCCATTGTATAACTGCAATTTGTATTAAGTACACAATTACTACTATTTGTGTACATATTAACAGAAACGTCAAATGTTGAAAAATTGTGCGACCGCCATTTTCTCATGGTCCTTGACATGACTTAGTTCAACTAGAGTCGTTGATACGTTCCCTACGTTATCTGCACTGCGAATGCACTAGGTACGGCACAAACCAACCACTAGTTAACTATTGGTCCTTGATCCAAGTTGCCCAAGGCTGGCTACAAATGCATACGCAACTTCATCTGCAGCATTCAGATATAACTTATTAACTTACCATCCTGGTTGGCATGGCAACAGTGAGTGATGATGTTTGTCTGTTGACTTTGGCTGTGGAATCGTCTTCTTGTATTATCTCTGGTAGTGGCAGACGTAACTCGTATTGTCTGGGACTAGACGAGTCAATTCTTCCTATACAAAAAAAGATACATTTTACAAAACAAAACCTACAGAGGTCTACAGATGTTGTTCAATGGTGAACATGTAGATTGGCCACATAAAGAGGTCTAGTTGGCATGCATATCCAAGCAGTATATTTGCATTGTCCTCTAAAGATGGCCGCTCAGCATGAGGTCTATTGAAGTAGTGGCTTGGCTGTACAGTACTGGATTATTCAGTACGGCAAAACCAGACATGGGATATTAGTAAGTTCTTGGGGTAACACCTTAACCTTATGACCAGTTCCAGTGCTTTGGCTACAGGGCTCGATTTACCCGGGTGCACGCATGCACCAGTGCATGTAGATTTTTGCTTGTGCACATAGCTTTTTACTGAGCATGCACGACGTGCATATACTTTTTTAGCCACCAAAATACTCATTTCATTCATATATTTACTATTTACAAATGAGTGATAATAAGAATAAAGTTTGTTGAATACTTGACCAGATAGTGTACAAACGTGTTATTTCTTTTATATATCCATAAATTATTCCTCGCAGCAGATTCAGGTACGCGGTAAAATTTGGAGATCCCGACGTCCTGCAACCTCCTCCGATCATGCGTGATTTTAATACCACGTGATACATGCTGCGGATAATTTGGTATCGCACTGACGCTCCGGGCATTCCTTATGTCCGGATCATAAGTGTGATTCCAAATTATTAACTGCGTTTATCACGTGGTCTCGTTATTGACCAATCGGACGTCGCCTATCATATGCGCCACATGAAGCAGACGGGTAGCTCGAAGGGCTGCGATAATTTTGCACGCAAATGACCCTGGGTACTTGTGTCACTTGTCAGGTTAAAATCTAATTTCTACACGTTCGTATGGGTCTTCATCGACGGCAAATTTCGTCGAAATGACACATACTGAACACGCGGGAAGGCAAATTTAGCTTTCTATGTGAGTACTCAACATATGTACGAAATTATGTATGGCGGATCAATTTCGCCATGTTCGAAATGCCACAACAGCGTGGCGTTGTATACAACGCCACGTTCACGGGTGTACTGTCTGTAGAAAGTTCGATAAATCAAAGAGGAAGAATGCCTTCAGAGAAGCAGACGGGTGTAAGTTAATTATGGTGCATGTGGGTTTTTCTTGGTGCATGTAGGTTTTTTGGTCTACAAAATTGCACCAGTGCATGCCACTTTTTTTTGGTAAATCGAGCCCTGTTTGGCTAACACCCTGCTCAACTGCTCAATTAAACAACACACAACAGGTGCTTGTCAATGTGCCACGCCTGCTACATGTAAGTCTAACCAAATCAATCCAACGGCCTGAGAGTCTGAGCTTGCTAGTCACCACAGTATGCATGATTGGATGGGACAAACTCCCATTGTCTCAGAATTGGTAGTTGAAACTTGAATGCTGTTTGTGTTGCTCTGCTCAATACAGGGTGTATCAAAACAAGGAAACCCAAATGTAAATTATGCAAAATCTAATAAATATTTTGAAATAAGTTAAAGATGATGTGAAACGCCAATGTGTCCTCTTTCCAATGATACCTTGATTGTGTGTCTGTGGTTAGTGTACAATGTATGGAAAGATTTCCATATACGAAGTTCACTCAACACCCTGTGTACAAACCCAATGAGATTGGACTGAAAAATTCTAAGTGTTTTCTAAGAAAATGCTTGTATTTTCTCACTGCTCAAATTGACTTTGATGACATGAAATTACTATCTGGGGGCTTGTTAATAGTCAATACAGAGGAAAATTAGTAAACTTCATATATGGAAATCTTTCCCAATGTACCCTAGAATAAACAAGGTAACAGTATAACAGACTGACACACATACATAAAAAAAAGAAGATAAAAACAAAAATTGTTCACCTACCAACCTGGATAATTGTTAGGATGTTACTGGAAACACACACATATTTTCAGCCTATTGCGAACCTACCATGATACGGGTCTTGGCAGACATCCATGGCTTGGCCGGTGTCAATTCTTGCTGTCCTCTTTGGAGGTTTGTGGCCATGAACTTCCTGTATGCATCTTCATCGGTCTCTGCAAGTTCATCCAGCATTGACCAAAAGCACTGTGCCTGCTTCATCAGGTCATGTTGGACGCCTGTCACCATACTAAAATTGGAAAAGACAGGAGGACAATTTTGAAAATGGCGTCTGCACGATATTCGCAATGGAGCCCTTGCTGATAAATGGTAAATTTCACTTTTCATCCAGATTGTAAGTAAAGCTTAGTATCTCGATCTTCAAATCATAAATCTGTAATTGTATCTCAGGTGGGGTGATGTAGTAATTCTGTGGTCATTTTGAGGATAAAATCTGATGTTTTTGTTGGCAAATGGTTGGGTTTTTAATCATTTGGAACGCCTTGTAAGTACTATCGCCAGATCATGTCCAAAATGTTAAAAATAATGCAGGGGCTACTGTTGCGGCAATCGTTACAGCATCGTCTGGCTCCCTGACCTAATAGTAAGTGTCCTTCTAGCCCCATAAATGTGGCCTATTTACTGGACTGCCTCTGTAAACATAGGCCACACATCCACGTGTACAAAAAACGTGTCGACTTTGCCAAATTTTGATTTTCACATTTAGGCTTACTTTGTAGATTTTTTTTGCTTTAGAAGCATTCTCACCCTCTATATAGGCTAATCAGAAAGTGCTGCCTTTTTCAAATGTTTAATTTTTGTTAAATTTCATGTTGAAATTTTGATACGCAAACGTGTATCTGGAAATTTCACAAAAAATGGACATCTGAAAAAGGCAGCACTTTCTGATTAGCCTATATAGAGGGTGAGAATGCTTCTAAAGCAAAAAAAATGTAAAAAGTAAGCCTAAATGTGAAATCAAAATTTGGCAAAGTCGACATGTTTTTTGTACATGTGGATGTGTGGCCTATGTTTACGGAGGCAGTCCAGTAAATAGGCCACATTTATGGGGCTAGTGTCCTTCATACAACTGCATGTGCGCACATCACATGACGATCGAAAGTTCACCACAGGCATGCAAAATCATAGCGGGGTACCAACAAAATCAAAGACAAGTTTTTTTTGTGAAGTAGATGCAAACTGTTGATTGTTTAACCCTAAAGGGGCCGGGTTATTTTGACCATCTCTCAGCCGGGGGGGGGGGGGGGGGGGGGGGCTCCGCCCCCCCCTAAGATCTCGGCCATCGAGTGACGAAAATTTTGCCCAAGAAATTTCATGAGTATAGGTCAAAGGGTTTTGGAATTATGGCTAATTAATTATTCATATGTATGAATGACAATTCTGCTCGGCGTACACGACGTATATGGGAAAATTCAGTTTTCACGGCGCGTAGCGCCGGAAAATTTTTCGCTACGTGCCAACCCGTGGTCCGATTTTTATGTTTTTGGTATCAAAAGATGCGCAAAGCTCGAGGCTAAAAAGTCATAACAGCTCAGGTCGCGAAAAAATTTTTTTAGAGGCTATCGCGGAAAATGTTGAGGGGGGGGGTGGATTTTGCCCCCCCCCCCCCCCCCCCGGCCCCTTTAGGGTTAATGGCACCATGGTTTCAAGGGCGGATCCTGAACACAATTGTTTGGGGGGCCAAAAACTTTTTAGGTCCCCCCAAAAAAGTGGGTCCAAAAAATTACGGCGTGGGGTTCGGGGCCCCCTTAAGGGCCCCGAAAAAAAATTTGGATTCTAGATGCTCTGTGGTGCGATCTGAGGCAATTTCTGACCACTTTAACCAATTTTTTTGGGTGAAAAGATGGTGGTGTACTCATTGCCTGCCTTTATTGCGGTGTCACATAAAAACAATTTAAAAAATGGTTTCGTTTGGGGGGGGGGGCCCATGGCCCCCTTTGCCCCCCCCCCCCCCCCGGATCCGCCCTTGCATGGTTTAAGTTGTTTTGTACTGATCATATGTGTATGAGATCGGATGTATGGTTTCGCGGTGATCGGACGTGTTTTCTGGATGCTCGTGAGCGCGCGAAAAGTTTTTGAATCTCTGAAAAAACAGTGACTGTTTTTTTGCTTCGATCTTCGATTCTGAGTACAAGATCTTGCTGGCATCGTTCTTTTGGTAAGCAAAATCTCAATATCAGGAGGCTGTAATTCAGGTTTTCCAGATTTCTGGGCCAACCTAGGCCTGGATTTCCACTAACAATGGAGGATGACATGGAGTCTGAAACTTCATGGGATCAAATGTCACAATCTAACATGTCTAACCCATCCCCCCAGTATGATGACCCACCTAGATCAACACTTGACAGATTAATAAGTCAGGCACAAGATAGCTCTCAATTCCAGACTAAGAGCCGCAAACGGCACATAACATACAGCGATGTATACTCTGACTCAGACAGCGATACTTCACAAAATCCCCAACCTAAACGGCGATTCTCAAAGAGTCAAAACACCAAGAGCCAACCGACACTTGTCATCATAAATTCCCCAGATGTTAAACTTGCTAAAGTTAACCCAATAAAAATAGCTAAAGCCCTGAACAACCTAGGTAGTAATCTTGTAAAAAGTGTCACCAAAAACAGCCAAGGCGGAATTACGGTTAGGTGTCATACCCCAGCTCTGGCCAAAAAACTCAAAGCCATGTCGCAACTTGACAAATGGGCAATAACTACAGAATTTGCGAAATCAGAAACTCAAAGTAAAGGAGTTATTACAGGAATCCCCATTGAGATTGAAGATAAAGAAATCCTAGAGACATATAAGGATGAAGGAGTTCTGGATGTTAAGCGCCTGATGCGCAGAAAAGATGGCAAATTGGAAAAAAGTCTTTCTGTCTGTCTAACTTTCAATACACCCACCCTACCCGAAACCTTCCAACTGGGATACGAAATTTTCCGAGTAAAACCCTATGTCCCACCAGTAGTACGTTGCTTCAATTGTCAGCGACTTGGGCATGTTGCCAGCAACTGCCGCAGTTCAACCAGATGTGTTAGATGCGGGGGATCCCATTCATATGATCAATGTAAACAAAAGGATCAGGTTAAGTGCTGCAGATGTGGTGAACAACATTCATCAGCATATGCAGGATGCAATACTATCAAGCAAGAAAGACGCATACAAAACATCAGGGTATCGTACAATATATCTTACTCTGATGCAGCAAAAGCCATAAAAACAGACATCTCATTCAGCCGTGACGTACCCAGTCAACCTGCACCTAAAACACAAGTTACGCAACCGGCAGCAACAATAGTTGAGAACAAATCTAACCCAAACCCCAGGCCCAGAACAAATGTTACGACTAAGGACAAAAGACCTAGCCAACCCCAAGTTAGATCATCCACCGAACCACAAAAGGCAGATGCGACTACCCAAACCGAACAAACGACAGCCACACAAACGGAGCCTACGCATCAGTGCATTTGCAGTGAACAAAACATCCTAGAACTACTCACTGGAGTGATGCAAATCTGGGACTCCATCAAGAACAAAGACGAGAGAATAGATGCAACAAAGTCTCTAATCGAACACCTCCGTCTCCCTAAAGAACCAAAAAAAGCCAAAGAAAAACGCGGTAGACGGAGCAAAACAACATCGCAGTCACCAACCGGCACAAGGAAAACTGATACTCAGAAAACACAGCAGAAGAAAACCGACTCTCAACCAACTAACCAACAAATTGGAAATCAAATCCCAAACGGCAAACAAAATACGACATCATGAATATCTCCACTATTATGACTAGCCTTCTTATTTTACAATGGAATGCACAATCTCTCACAGCACATCATAAAGAACTTAAAGCGGCTATAAATTCCTGGTCCACTAAACCTGACATCATTTGTATACAAGAAACATGGTTGAAAGATGACAAAAATTTCAAAATGCCTGGATATGATGTCTACCGATGTGATAGGAAAAACACCACCAAAAAAAGTGGTGGAGGATGTGCATTTCTTGTAAAATATGGCATTGGGTTTAAGTACAAATCTGGATCTAACACTCCTGTAGAATTTCAGATTGGTGAAATCTATGATGACTGCAAGAATAAAATCAACATCATTAATATTTATAATCCTTGTACCCAATTAGAATTTGACTCTCTTAACCAGATCATAGGAAAAATTGACAAGCCCTATATCATCTGCGGAGATCTCAATGGTCACAACCCACTTTGGGGCAGCTCTAAACTTGACCACAATGGGCAAGTTCTTGACGACGTTATATCCAGTAACAACATGGTTTGCCTTAACACCGGAGAAGGAACTAGGATTAACTCATCTCACTGCTCTCTCTCCTGCATTGATATTACTCTAGCTTCTCCTTGCATAGCCGCCAAATGTGACTGGTCAGTACTTGATGACACCTGGGGAAGCGACCATTGCCCAATTCTCATCGAAATCAATCATCGCATTTACAAAAGTCCTTCCAATAAACTACCAAGATGGTCACTGAAAAAAGCTGACTGGGGGAAATTCGAAGATGAATGCAATCGACTCATAAATAAACCGGATGAATCAGCAAAAATAGATGATGTTTATAACAATTTCATACATGATCTTGACCTTGCCATGACCAATTCTATCCCAAAAACAGACCCTAACCATCATAAATCGCCTACTTCTTGGTGGAACGAAGACTGTAAAAGAGCCATTGAGGAGAAAAAGGAGGCTTTGAAAAAAGTAAGGAAAACCAGGCTCCCGTCTGACCTAATAACCTACAAACGGGCTTGTGCAATCGCTAAGAAAACCATCAAGACTGCTAAAAGGAACGACTGGGAGAAATTTTGCAGCGACCTTACAACAAAAACTAATACTAAACTCATCTGGAACAAGGTAAAACAGATCGACTCAACCAAGAAGAAAACTAACATTCCAGTCATCCACTACAATGGTATCGATGCTGTCACAGATGAAGATAAGGCAGAGGCACTTGTCGACAACTTCGCCAAAATAAGTAGTACTAGTAATTACAATCCCTCCTTCATCAAGACTAAACAAGATGCTGAAAATAACATCCAACTTAATTACAGCAATGATAGTGTTATTAATGAGCCTTTTAACATTGATGAGGTAAACCATGCCATCGATGCTTCTAAGTGCACCACCCCTGGTAAAGACGGAATTAGTAATATGGTCATTAAACATCTATCCATCAAAGTTCGTGAATACCTGCTTATTATATTCAATATGATTTGGCACACTTCCCAATGTCCCGTGCAATGGAAAGAAACTATTCTCATCCCAATTCTCAAACCAGGGAAAGATCCTGACAACCCTTCATCCTACCGACCTATAGCCCTCACCTCCACCTTCTGTAAACTGATGGAACGAATGATAAATTGCCGTCTTCTCTGGTACATTGAAACGCATGAACTTTTCAGCCAACATCAAAGTGGATTTAGGAAAGGCCGCAGCACCAAAGATCATATTATCAATCTGGAGTCATCGATCAATAAAGCCCGGGCGAACAAAGAAAGCACCCTTGCGGTTTTCCTAGACGTCGAAAAGGCCTATGATATGCTATGGCGCAAAGGGGTCATCATCAAACTTCAAGCCATGGGCGTATATGGTCGCGTTGTCTGCTGGATCAACAACTTCCTCAGCGACAGGAAAATTCAAGTAAAAACTAATGACACCCTCTCCTCAGAAAGAATTCAAGAAAATGGCGTCCCTCAAGGCAGTGTCATCAGCCCCCTTTTGTTCAATATTGCAGTTAACGATCTTTCCCACCACATACCAGATGTTCACATGTCCCAATATGCCGACGATATAGCGATCTGGAAGTCAAACAGAAACATCCCATTCATTCAAAAGAAAATCCAAAAAAGTCTCAACAATATCCTTTCATGGTGCGGAAAATGGGGATTCAAGCTCTCTCAACCCAAAACGATAGCGATCCTCTTCACAAACAAACAGAAATCTAATATTTCTCTCCTCCTTCAAGACCATAATATCCAAATCCTCCAATCAGCTAAATTCCTGGGTGTCACCTTTGACAGCAAGTTAACCTGGAAGCACCACATTAACAATATTGTCAATAAATGTAAGAGAAAACTTAACCTTTTGCGTTGCATTAGCGGAACTAAATGGGGAGCTGACTGTAAGACACTCTTCCAGTTATATAATGCCCTTATTAAACCGATCCTTGAATATGGCTGCGAAGCTTTTGATTCAGCTTCAGCCACTATCAAACAGAAGTTGGACAGTATCCAATACCAGTCACTAAAAATCTGCACTGGAGCCCTCCAAGGTTCACCGTTATATAAACTTCAACCTGAATGTGGCGACCCCCCACTGAATCTTCGTCGCCAATTCCTAAGTAATCTGCACAATATCAAAATAAATGCCCATAAAAAACATCCTAACCACCATCTCCAACAGGACAATTGGCAGAAAAACTACTTCACAGAGAAATGGAGACTAACTGCTCATAAAACCCCTTTTGAAGCTAGAATTACTCAATACCCTATTGAAACGTTTCCTTTAATCAACCCTTTCCCATATTGGCATTATTATAAACCTAGTATATCTACAGAAATTGTCTCCCAGGTCTCGAATATAAATGATATCAACATCAGAGGCAGTATTAGCAAAGAAATTATTAACACTGTCTGGAACAATTCACTCCAAATCTATACTGATGGTTCCTTTAACCCCGATTTCAATACTGTTGGATGTGGCCTTTATATTCCTCAACTCAAGTATTCCAAAAGCATCAGACTTAACAATGGCATCTCCATATTCACAGCTGAACTTTTTGCTATCCTTCTAGCTCTAGAATGGATCGAAGATGTCAAACCCATTCATGCATGTGTGCTCAGTGACTGTCTCAGTGCAATTCAAGCCATCTCGAACCCCATTCCTCAGAATAAAATTATCTGTGACATTCGCCATACCCTCATAAATATACAGCACCAAGGCAACATTGTTGTCTTCGAATGGGTCCCTGGTCATTGTGGAATTCCTGGTAACGAAAAAGTTGACAAAGTTGCTAAATCTGGCACAAAAAAGCCAAATGTCGATCACAATATCCCATTTTCTGATACCGAAATCAAGCGATGCCTTAAAAATGACATTATTGACCAATGGATGAAAATTATTCCAAACCTCGATCCGACTAAACATTTCAAACTTAAACCATCTTTCACCTTCACAAATTGGGGTAAAAGATGCCAACAAGAAATCCCCCTTCACAGACTTCGGCTGGGAACTTGCAAAGGACTTAATACCTTCCTGCATAACATTGGTCAACACCCCGACAAACTCTGCGTTACATGTGGATGCACGGATGACGTCGAACACTTCATGGTTAAGTGCACAAATTACAAAGTCCAAAGACAGGCACTTGGATACTCTGATGCTCAAATGACACTCAAACAACTTCTAGGTCAGAAACACAACTGTGACGAAATTCTACGATATATCCACAAATGCAACATTAACATCTAATTGTTTTGCCACGCCTCCATTACAACTCTGTTCTACTCTGCTTAGTCACGCCTCCTTGATATTGTAGATTTTGCGCATGTGCGGGAGAGGGGAGCGTCGATGGTTGGCTGGACACAGTGTTGCCCTCATCACCTGAAGGCGTTGCGGACCTGCGACGAACCCGGCGGGGCCCGGGCCCTTAAATTGCATGGTGAACGGTCCGGCCTTGCAGGGCACCAGCGACACTGCATGTTCGGCGGATCATTGGCGCTCCCCCCACTCCTGCCTCCATGCTTTACCGAACTGTCACTGCTTGGTTGTTTTTTTGGCATTTCTTTCCTTTTGTCTCTCGCAGCTCTCACGAAGTGTCTCTGTTTATCATGTCGTACGCCTTTTTTTGCTGATTAGCCTACTGTTCTGTAACGCAGAAGTATTGCTTATGGCACAAAGGGCACTAGTTTGCCGAACGTGCCATTACACCACATCAACAACAACAACATATGTGTATGCTGCAACTAGGGTGGAAACAAAAGTTCCATCTTCTTTTTTACTAAAAGGAAAGAATTCCATTATACATGCATGGACATCATTAATTTTTCCAATTAAACATGCCCTAAAACGTCAAATTTTGCAGGGAAAATATTAAAGTATTTAATGAAAAAAACCAGACTTTTTTCAGACCAGTCTCAAAGGGTTTGTGCACAGGACGTCAAGTGATGTCCAGGTGGGGTGTGGAAGTCTTTCCGCTTTGTTTATCCACATTCAAGAAGGTGTCATCCCTCATAGCTGTTCAAATGTCTGGCCCCATAAATGTGGCCAATTTACCGGACTACCTCCGTAAATAAAGTCCACACTTGGTACATGTACCTGACAATGTAAAACTTTGTCTAGTTTCTATTGTTCACATTTAGACTTTGTAGTTTATTAGTCCCATAAATGTGACGGTGTACTGGTCTACCTCCCTATTAACCAGAGCAGGAAGTCCAGTATTACCGTCACATTTATGGGACTAACCTTCACATGCAGCTAACACGCACTACGCATGATGGGCACCGGAAGTTAGTTTGTGTGACGCGTTCTACATGTACGTCACAGGTCACGCAAATCTATCCAATGAGAGCTCAAATGACGTCAGCCCTGACAAGCGTTCTGTTTGTAGGGAGGGAGGTGGGGGTACAAGCGAAGGTACTATGTTTTATTTTAAGTCCCAAAAAATGTCACTGCGCATGTTCAGTGCCTATTCGGCAAAATATCGTTCGCTTAAAGAAAGCCGGTGCCGGCTAAATATACTCCAACTGCCAAATTTGAATGTCAATGAAAAAGACAGTCTGATAAAATTCATGTTTTTATCCATGCCCAGCATGCATTGCAAATGCAGGCGCGGATCGGGGGGGGGGGATTTTTGGGGACAACCACCCCCCCCCCAGCCAGCTCTGCCCCCCCCCCAAAAAAAATTGTCATACAAATTCCTAAAAAATAAGTCAACCCCCCCCCCCCCCACTGTGACACCCATATGGAGAACAATGGAGCATTTGCTCACTCGCCACTAGTGAAGCTCTGTCTACGTGGGAAGACTGGGCGCTCTGAGCAAACTTTCGTAAATATGCGGAAAGTATGTTTGTTAAACTTACTTCCTTGTATCGCATCACAAAATAAAGATTTTCCTCTTTCACCTGAATATAACTTCTTCATGATTAAAGGCGAATAATTATGTGCACTTTTTAATTGAAAGACGGGTAACTCAGTGGAAATTTTGGGTTTCCTATGGAGGTCACGGCACAATTCCCTGATTTTTGAGGGTGCGGGTTTACTTCTTCGAACAGCACCAAGTGTGAACCCGGTCGCACAAGTGTGAACCCGGGGGGGGGGGGGAGGGGCAACAACCCCCAATAAACCTTGTCGCCCCCCCCCCATTCGCCCCCCCCCCCCCACACAGAGATTTTGAGTTTCTAAAAAATTATCATTGATCTACATGACGCCCCCCCCCCATGAAATGTCCCAGCCCCCCCCCCCCCCCCCCCCCACAGCGCCCCCACTGAAAAAATTACTGGCTACGCCTCTGCTCACACGGCTTCTGAAAGATAACACAATAAGCTTTCCATTCATGTAACAAACGTTTTGATTGGTTGAGAAGAACAAGGGGCACTTTTCTTGTCAAATCAGACATCGCATTTGTTCTGAGGATCGACGGGCTGCTTATGAGTTATGTATACTATAATCCGGTCTACGCAGTGGGTTGTGCAGGTCGCCGGGTAAATGCACCGTTGTGCGTGACCGCAGAGAATGCAGGGCTTTGATTTTCTGCACATATGGGTGGAAAAGTTCTCCATACGCAAAAAAAATTATAACTTCAGAAGAATCTACAGTAGGTCAATCACTTCCACCTAGCTTTCCAAGGCCAAATGGTTAACTTTTCAGGCAAAAATTGGCAAACTTACTTTCACTGTTGTGACGTTTTTTCGAAAGTCCTCCACGTCGTGCCCCGCCAATTTAAGAACGCGCAACGAACCACGTGAGATTGGTTTGTGAACAAATCCCTGGTCCCTGTACTATTGCAATGATTTCAGAAGCATTGGGAAGTGCGAACCAGTTATTTCTGCGGCGCCTTACTCACCAATGAAAGCTACCGGGCAAATTTTGTGCTGGGGTAGTTTCAGGGTTTTTAGCTTGGGGAAAAGTCGTTTTTATTTTAATTCACAATGTTTGCATACCATCTTTTTCAATTCCCACAATTTTTATATCAAACAATATTGGAGACCTGTAGGCCTATCTCAGAAAAGATCGTCTTCAAATTCAATAGTTTGCTAAAAAGAATTTTTTTTTAATTCTCACAATTTTTATATAAAACAGTATTGGAGACTTGTATCCAAGAAAAGATCGTCTTCAAATTCAATAGTTTGCTAAAAAGAAATTTTATTTTGAACTGAGTTCCCTTATTTTTGTATTGATGGATGGCTCACCCCTTTTTCATTAATTTGGTATAGCCCTTGCGGAACGTATATGCAAATTTTTACAGGTGCAATTTTTTTTTCATCAAGCGATAACTCCCCCTCCCCGCAACGCCCATTTAGAAATATTTAGAGTGCCGCGACTTCTATATTCCTCTATTTTTTAATAATATTCCTGTATTAAATATTTAATATTTGATATTCCTCCATTTAATAAATGTAGCCATAGAGGGCGGGCTTTCGATTAGTGCGGCGAAATTAACTTGTCCACTGATAATAACCCCACCAGGGGCGGATCCAGGAATTTTACCAGTATATTATTACCAGTATATTTATTTGGGGGTGTCACAGTGGGGGGAGGGGGGGGGTTGCATTAATTTTAATTAGTTTCTATGACAAAAACAATTGACAGAGCTGGGGGGCGTTTTGACCCCCAAACCCCTCCCCCCCCCCGAATCCATGCCTGCCCACCTCCGCCCAAAAAAAATGGAGACAGCTTAATTTAATTTTACAAAAACATTTTTTAGGGAATATCGAAGGGAAGTCAAACAAAAAGTGCGTTTTGTTCTTAAAGTACAGTTGTTTATTGGTAGTGGGGCCTACACAAGTATCATTAATTCATGAAAGGGGATGAATTGAAGAGGGGGTGTTAATAGGTAAAGTTCTTTTTTTTGTTCATTGGGTGCTAGAAAAATATTTGTAAAAGGCTTTTTGTTTTCAAATAAGAGTCACCGTGGTGTCGCTAAGCCCACAACAGCAAAACACAACAGGTCCACAACAAAACAATGTAATCAAACAACGATTCATTCAAGACAACTTCAACTTATTTGAAGATGTCCTGAAGTAATCAAAGAAGCTGTCTTGCAGACTGAAGTGGGGGCCACTAGAAATGCCTTTAAGATTAATCCACCAGGGAACAAGTGAAGACGACTGTTTTCAACACGAAATTGTAGTCTATTCATCCCCGCCCGTTGCCACTTTATAATACAAAGAAAGAGAAGAAACACTGCCCCCCCCCCATAAATGTGATCTAGCCCCGCCCCTCCACATAAGGAATTAGCAACAACTGGCCTGTCGGTGACCCTTTTCTTCAATCCCCCAACAATAAATGCTTCTGATCCATCAGTGATTTAGCTGTCAACTCATTGTTTTTATTGCATGAAGTAAATTTGTGATTGGGTTGATATAATTTCTAAGGAATTTCTTTTGATATCCTCATTATGAAGCCTGCATGCATGGGCGTCGTGAGGGGGGGGGGGCAAGGGGGCACTCCCCCCCCCCCTCCCTCCCTGGAAAACGGGGGGGGGGGGGGAGGAAAAGGGGAGGGGGGTAAGGAAAAAGAGGTGCGAAGCCATATTGCTGTTAATTTAATTTGATGGGGGGGGGGTAGGGCAAATTCTCCCCTGCTGACGCTCGGAAAAGTGATAAATTGAGAATTTGGGGGAAAAATTTGTGTAGACGCCCATGCCTGCATGCCTGATTACAAAACCCAAGTGGTGACCCAGCTGTAGAATTCAGAGGCGGGAGATTGGTCCATCACTGAGGGAGGAATGGAGGCATAACACAACAATCATCTAACCTCAAAGATTTCTCCTTGATTGACTCAAGTCATTGCATGCAATGATTTATTACATGATAATAATAATACAAAGTACACAATGTCATATAAAAATCCCGGACGTCTTAAACTTTGCCCAAAATATCTGGAAAAACAAAAGAAGAGATCAGAAATGTTTTTGCACCAATAACAAATAATACAAATGACTTACAAATTCCAACATTTCTCTACACATAGTTAACCAATAAACTTACTTCCGCCAAACAGTGCAAATATCAGATATATAATTTTTATTTTCAAGTTAATCCTAAAGGGGCCGGGTTATTTTGACCATCTCTCAGCCGGAAGGGGGGGGGGCGGATTCCGCCCCCCCTAAGATCTCGGCCATCGAGTGACGAACAATTTTGAAACTCGGCACATGCATAGAGCAACTCTTCCTAAACATACCCAAGAAATTTCATGACTATAGGTCAAAGGGTTTTGGAATTATGGCTAATTAATTATTCATATGTACGAATGGCAATTCTGCTCTGTGTACACGACGTTTATGCAAAAATTCAGTTTTCACGGCGCATAGCGCCGGAAAAGTTTTTGCTACGCGGCAACCCGTGGTCCGATTTTTATGTTTTTGGTATCAAAAGATGCGCAAAGCTCGAGGCTAAAAAGTCATAACAGCTCGGGTCGCGAAATTTTTTTTTAGAGGCTATCACGGAAAATGTTGAGGGGGGGGGGCATTCCGCCCCCCCGGCCCCTTTAGGGTTAAGACAAGATAAGTTTGCGGTAGCACCTTGTGAATAAATCTCTTTTGTGAGTATGTGTGGTTCTGAAAAGAACTAGAGGGACTTAATGTTTCGAACAGTTTGCTCTCGATCTGCCCATCGTCAGGAGAATGAGGGATTCCAACGATGATGAGATGTTATACGGATGGGTGCAGGGAGGCATGAAAAGGATGCAAACTGGTGAAGCTCGAAACCGGTGAAGCTGAGAAGGATGCAAGTTGACTGATTTATTCACATGGTGCTACCGCAAACTAATCTTATCGTAGTATCTTTCCACCATGCAAACTTTCAAATCTTGTTTTTAAGTTAAATAAACAAATTGACTGTAGCAGGATGACTGTTCCGGATTACCGTACCGGAACAGGAATCCGGAGGTCACAGGGTCAAACCAGCTCCAGTCAATTTCTTTGTTCAACTTTCACGTTATTATAATGCACCGAGTCAGTTCTCCTTTTTGGTTTATTTTTATGACAGAAACCAAACTATCCAGAAGTCAGCAGATTATCTTGACTTAGAGTCCGTGCCCGAGTGATGACCTTATCTTACAGAGTTGCAATTTAATGATCACAAGATACAAATTACAATTATGTAGTTTGTAAACCATGGCTTAAAGGCATAGGAACATTTGTATTTCATGCAATTTGTTTGTTTCCAATATATGTAATATTATCACTGTTCACAGAAGAATACTCTAAACCTAACATGTTGAAGCTTTGGATATTACACTTTTCAAGAAAAGAGTGAAATATCCATGCACAAACTTTTGATCAATAAACGCGATTTCGTCCATAGAACTCTTATTTCAAAAATCAGTCAATTGACTTGGAAATCACCTACATTTTTTTATTTCTTCTTAATGACAGCAAGCCAGATGGAATAATTTCACGGGGTGTTTAGTACCAGTACGATCTTTAATCCAAGTGAGCTTTTTGATTACAATTCGGTAGGTTACTTTTGGGATAAATACAAATGATCCCATCCCATATCCCTTGAAATATGTAAATTAATGAGTAAAAAAATCCCCGTCATTTAAAATTGCACTCAGTTCAGCTTCGTAAATACAGTGTTTAAATCTCATTTTAATCAAAATCTTGTCATGCCAGCAACAACAGTTAAACATTTTAACATTCAGTTTTCATTTCCAATGTGAATAAATCAAAATGTTGATTCAAAGTATACTTTTTCTCTCCTGCAGAACTGCTTTTACCAAATTGAATGGTTGCCTTTGGGCATGTTATAAACGACTGTTATCACCTGGGCAACTGCAAAATATCAAAACTGTTAGAAACAAAAATGTAAGTTTTTGTACAGAATATTGATCATACTTGGAACAAACCAATCTAGTGTCAATCAATACTTTGAAGAGGCTTGCAATGATAAAAACAAGCAAATTGTCCACTTGCACCTATTTCAACACAATCAGAAACACAGAAACATTTGCGCGTATACAACAATTGCAACGATTGGTCCTGAATGAGCAAACATGACTGTCCTCTGACAAAAATGCATCATTTGACAATGCAACATTCTACATGTATATATTATACATGAATTGTTTGACAGTATGAACACTGGTTTAGTAACTCTCAATATGGACATAGGCCTATAGTTGAATAGTAAACAAAATCCATGTTATACTGTCCTTACACAACTGGACCACTTTAAAAGTATATTACATAAACAGTCAAGGTTAAAGATCTATACACAAGTTAGCAAACTGGAATCATAATTTTTGTCATTTTATGCATAATTTACATTAATTTACACAAACGATTTGATAAAGAATGAAGCACAAACACTCAAAAGAAACGTCTGTTTGAAAGGCGTGAAGTTGCGAGAATTTTCTGAATTTGTACATAAGGCAAACGCTAAACAATTCCAAAGTACCCGAGGTTTGGGGTATTATGCTGTATACTAAGTTTTGCACAGCACTGGTCTATGGAAGGGTGTCGTGCAGCCATTTGCATGTGGTCACATTAGTTTGTTGGAATGCCATATTACTACATTGATCGGATAACAGGGTAGGAGGAGGCCTTTGTCACAAAAGTTGAAGACATCTCACACAACTTTTCCCTAAGATGATGCGATACAAGATATTTTCTCAAAAGAAATGGAAAGGAGAGGTGGATTCTCCTGTTTAACTGACGATTAGATTGTAGATTTATAATAGTACTCAGAGGTCACCCAAGATACAAGGTCAATTTAATATCACTTTCAAGTGACACCCAGAATGCTTAGTACAGTGCTATTATGTTTGAAGATTTCAATGAATCATTTTGTACAGGAATTGTTGATTGACTTTTCACACTGATCGATTGATCAATTGATGGAATGAATTTTTGGGGGATGGGAGTTCAGTAGAATGAAGAACTATGCTTGGTATATTTGTATTCATAATGTAAGAGGATTCCGAATATTCTATTTGTATTGAAACTGTTTTGTTGACTTCTTCATTCATTATCGAGCCCCTTATTGTCCTCTGAAAGTAAAGTTTTCGTTGTTATTGATTGTTGGTTTTTGTAATTTTCTGTGGGGGGGGGGGGGGGCCGCAGATCATTGACTTCACATAAAATGACCTATGATAGGTGCTACTTGTTTCAATTTAATGCGGCTTATGAGAGTGGTGCATTCATAGGGAACAGGGTGAGAGTTATGACTTGGTGGGAGATTATTTAGTATTGGAATTCTCCCTCTTCTGTTTCCTTCAGGCGAGGGAGGTCTTGACTGACAACTTGTCTGACGAGCTCAGCATCAAGGCCGATGTCACGAAGTGACAAGTAATGTAACTTAGGGAGACCTTGGAGATGATGGGTGAGAGCCCTCACTGCATCCAAACTGAATGCATTGCCATCAAGGTCAAGCCCTCCTAAACCATGCCCAGCAGGAAGGATGCTGATCAGGTCCTTCACATCATCATCTACCAACCTGCATGCAAAGAGCATCAAGTGCATATGGGATGACAGGATGTGGCCAACATCTCCCATCCGTGCATGCAGGTCGGTGCAATACAGTGAGAGTTCACTCAACGTGCATCCTTCCAGTGCCTTCAATAGATCAACAACCTCATCTGGTGATTGATGGCGCAAAGTCAAACCAAGCCTGTCTATTTGTTTCTGCATGTAGAAAAGGCTGTGTGACACACGCCCCACGTCAAACCATGACTTTACCTCAATGTCAACAGCAATGCGTAATTGAGCACGCCGCTGTTCATCCACCTCACCAAGTGTTTCCTGAAGGAGACTAAGCTCCTCCTCCTGCTCAGACAAGTAGTAGTGAACAACTATCGACTCAGCTGACTCCATGCTGTCACTCAGAAGAATTCCCCTGAGAAGGGTAAGCTCCTGCTTTCTTACACGCATGTAAAACTTTGTACCTTCAAGTGGTGGAGTGACATGCTGTAAGTAGTAGCTCAGTGATTTCAGGTCTTCGTTACCCTCGCACTTTACCAAAGTTGGTCTGACAAGTTTGGTAGCCAACTCTTCTGAACCAGACTCACACAATAGTAACCGAGCCAATCTCTGCAGTTTCTTCTCGTCACCTTGCATCTCTCGTATGTGATCCAGAATGAGACCAGCAGCCTGCCTTGATCTACCGCAACAAAATCTCAGCAGGTTTTCCATTGCAAGAACATTGCCTTCTCCAATCTGCTCCAAATGATGACGGAAATTGTTTACGTCATCTTGTAGTAATTTTACCAGGTGACATGCTGCAAAGTATTCTTGGATGGACTTGTGGGGGAAAGTGACCAACACCTTTACATCCAGACCACATGTGAACGTTTCACATTGAACGAAACCCACACGACAACCCTCAGCTAAGGCAGACTGACAATCCTGAAATTCAGTTTCATCAAACATGAGTCTTTCCCCGCTAGAGTCTTGTAACCCTTGCAATGCAACACGCCCCAAGTCATCAATGATGGACATCATGATGGACATCATAGTGGACATCAATTGCTGATCACCTTCATTGCGGCGAATGAAAAGAACCTTTGCAAACTTTGCAAACAGCTCAGTCATTCTCTCAGGCAATGACTTTTGATTCTTCCAAACAAGGCACATCATCTGGGAAATGATTGGAACTTGGGACATTTCCCAAAGATGTCGATTAGTTTTCAGATATGAAACCAATGCCTTTCCCATGTCAGCATCATCAGAAAGGTTTAATCTGATGTACTGATCTCTGTCTTGTGCTGTGAAGCCACATGCCTCAATGACTGCATACTTTTGGGGACTCCTCAATACATATTCAGTCATGTGTGGTCTAGTAGTTACCAACACAAAACTTTTTGTAAGGACTCTGCTGTGTAAGATATCCTGAACCCTGTACACGCCCTCCTTAGAGTGCAAAACATGAGACGGAATTTCATCTAATCCATCCAACAGCAAAGCAATGCCTGATTCATGGTCATCAATGAACCCTTTCACTTCTTGTCTCCTCAGTTTGGTGTTAAGTGCTAGAATTTGGTCAAATATGGCATCCAAGACACAACTAGATTGCTGCATTTGCCTCAGCTTTATCCAAAGCACAAGCGTGAATCTACCAAGAAATAATTTTGAACTAAAATGTGTGATGCACGAGTTTGCAACCTTCACTAACAGAGTTGATTTACCCGTCCCGGCCCCGCCAACAACAAGAATCTTGATTTCCTTAACTTTTTCCTGATTGAACAAATCATCCAAGGAATTGAGAATGTCATATAGTGCTTCATCCAAGAATAATTTTCCTTCTGGTAAACTCACCGACCTCTCTGATTTTGTTTTGCCTGGAATGTTCTTTTTTAGATATAGAGGAATAAAGAATTCCTCAATACCCACTGGACGTGACTGCAGTGTAGGGTGTGCAGGAATAGTCGTTGCAGTTTGCTTGTAGTTGTCAATAATTTCCTGTTGCAAATCCTCAAAGGTACCTGGCCCCTGGAGACTGGTAATTTCTAAAAGAAATCATACAATTATTATGAGTAAACTATTTATTAAGTATACACGAACATAATTCATAACAATTCTTTCAAGCTGCAATTCATCAAAACTGAATAATCTGCATGCCCAGTTTTCGACCTATTATTTTTCTTCTGTAAACAGGTTTATTTTTTTTCCCTATATTCCTTAACATTTTTGATTGGTTAAAATTTCCAATTACATGCAGTAAAATGTACATTGAGAAGTTTTGCCTGGGATTTAAATGTACGTATCCAGATTTCATTTTTAAAGGGTCTATGTGGTGATTTTTTCTTATTTCTTAGGCACACAATTTGTGCAACTTTCTACTCCCTTAAATGTATGAAAACTATTTGACATCCCTATTATATAAATTTGATTGAAAAGTTCCATGCTTTTCCGGACAACTGAGGGTGCTGTTGCTGTGATGTCATTCCAGGAAGACACTGTTCAGTTTAGGGGTTTAGGACGTGGTCTTCACTGCGTGACAATGACCTTGCTGGGGGATGGCCGCTGTTCAAGGTACAGTCCATCATTTGTAATTTGTGCATTATGTTCGTTTGAAGATTGAAGCAACAAAAGTGCTCAAAATCTAAAGAAGGGTGCTGAACAACTAACCTGATGAAGTTCAGCTCAGTGAATGCTGTATATTCCGAGTTAAACAATATTTATAGGATCTATTGTGCCCGAATTCAGCGTTCTCATTTAGCCCATTGCAGCTATGCGATGTCATGCACTGAACCGACGAATTATAACTACAGCGTGCGCATGTGTGTCGTGTCAACACTTGCGCGCGCTTCACCGAATTGAAAACGAACCACTAATGCAAATTTAGAACGATGCACCTTAAGACGTATCAGCTTGCCAGAGAGAATATGATTAGTCCCATTACTATCTTTCAACCAAGTATGATTTTCAACAATAACTTTGTCAGTTACTTTTTGGATGGCTGCAAATGATGGACTGTTGCTTAATGGACCGAGCCAAAAGAAACAGTTAAAATACTCTGAATTTGTGACTTTTCTTTTGGCGATATTTCCAGACTTTTTGTATTCATGTTCAGGGGCCATATTTTAGCTTATGCATGTTATCTTGTCTTTTCAAAATGCGTTGTAATTATTTTTGTTCCAACTTTCACTCGGGAGGTAACACATTGAATATACATGTAGTGTTTACAATTTAGACCTGTCTATGTGTTGGTGAAGGGCAAAAACCTAATATTGGTTTAAAATATTGTTAAAATATACATTTTAACATTTGGATATGATCTAGAATTAGTGTCCAAGCAAAATGGCAGCCACTGTGTGACACATAATTAATGAACCAACAAAAACTTCGTATTTCACCCTCAAAACAGCCACAAAATCAGATACCCCACCTCAGATACAAGTACTTGAAGGAGAGATTGAGGATTAAGATCAAAGTAAGGTTTACTAACGATCTTGATGAACAGTGACATTTCCTATTCAATCTTGAGAGCTCCCCTCGTCTCTGCCTTGCCAGTCAAACGAATCAACGTGTACGCAAATGCGAGGGGAGTTCTCGGAATTGAACGGAAAAATTCACTTTCATCCAGATAGTAAGTAAAATTCGCCATGTGGTGACAGGGGCTAGTCTGCAGTGTGGTCCCCCTTGTTTCAGGGACTCTGCTATGCTATATATTGTGCCTAATAGCGTCAAAGCAAAGGATGGAGGGGAAGGATGCTGTCAGTGAACCGATATCAGGGCCAGGGGAGTCATAACATGCAGGGTTTACAGACAAATGTATGTGTCTCACCCAGTCTTGGCTGTAGTTGCGGCGGTGGTTGTTTTGTTGGTTCCTGCTGGGAAGGCTGTCTGCTGCCGGACTGAGTCGCATGATCATCCCTCACTCCATCAGCCGGTAGTTGTTGGGTTGCAGCTGCCTGACTGTCTCGTGCTGTGCTTGGACCAGGGTTAGTTTGTGTCTCATTTCCTCTTCTGACTCTCTTAGCCGGTGGTTCTGCCATTTAGCGCTGGTGATGTGGGCACAGTTTAGTTACAGACAGCTTCGGTAGTCCAACTTAGTAATCCTGTGAGTGTAAAGTACTGTAAGTACAATCATGTAAAATCACAAAATGGATGCTTTCGGGCTGTCAATCAGTCCATCGCTCAGTTGGTCGACCAATCAGGCATGCAACTGGGAATTAAAAAAAAAACGAGGGATTTCCGTACCACACAAGACTTTGGACAGTGTTTTGCAATTTGTGATGGCATTCATGAGTTCTAGCAAAAAAAACAAGGAAATCAGCAGATCCGAGGAAAAGTTGCATGCCTGCTATATATTTCAGTCAGTCAGTTGGTCGGTCCGTTGGTTGGTCAGTCAATCTGTCGTTCAGTCGATCAGTTGGTTGCTCTGTCGATTGGTCAGTAGGGCGTTGTTGATTGGTTGATCAGCTAGTCCATCGGTCAAAAAGGGCGTGGAGGACAGAAGGCAAAGAAGGGTAGTGGGTTATAGCCGCTGATAATGATCAACATGCAGATTGTGCTCTCTGCACATGGCCAGCAGTTTTGTTAACACCCCACCCAAAATCTTGCTACGTGACCAGCAAAACTTTCTGACACCTTGACAATAAAAGTCTAAAGTATTTTTTTATTGGAGCATCTTAAAGCTTGAAACTTGAAATTGGAAACCCAGATTATTTTAAAACTCACATCATTCAGTCACAAAGATTTTAAAAAGCTGTACATTCCTGATCAGCAGAAAAAATAATACTGCAGTCATTAATAGACCTATTGACGTCATGCTTTGTTTACATGTGTGCTTTCCTATGGGAGCCAGGTGGGTAAGCTCCCATAGGAAAGCACACATGTAAACAGAGCGTGAAGTCATGATGTCTAATACATGTAGGTCTATTAATTCACTCACCTTTAACCCATGAAAGGCGTTACACTGTAGCCGACTGTGGCAGTGAAGGAGTTCACACGTCCATTACTGTTTGGATATAAAGACATAACAGTTAACTTTTTGTAGGAAGGAACTTAAACACTATTTTTACAACCTGCATTGTGCTAAAAACCTCTAAAACAGCAGTGTTGAGGGAGGGGCATCCCTGCCCATGTTTTCCCTCTCCTAGTTAATCCCCATGCTCCATATCAGAGCCTGAATGTCAATACTCATTATTTGCTGATGGTATGTTTAACACAAGAAACTGTCTGGAAGGGAATTAACCATGCCAACACATCAAACTTTGGACAACCACATGCACACCCGCCTCCCCACCCTCAAGTGTTGTAGGATTTATGCTTTTATCTCTTCCACAAACTAAATCTCAGGCATGCAAATGTAAATTCATTACACAAAAAAGGAAATTCCAAAATTTGTTTTTGAATTTTGAGAGGCATAATGACATGAGAATAAAAAAGAGAGGAAATCAGCTGCTCCGAGAAAAAGTTGCATGCCTGAAATCTATTGCAATACTATGAAGCCCGGGAAGGGACAGGGTGGAAAATTTTTTTGGCATTTGCTAATTCATTCGCACGAATTACTAATTCGTTCGCACGAATTACGAATTCGTTCGCACGAATTAGTAATTCGTTCGAACGAATTACGAATAAGTCCTAATTACAGAATAGAGTAACATCTTTTGAAGTACACTGCTTTCATTTGAGCAGGGTAGCCTTTTCAGTAATTTGAACTGTTCTCAGGGCTCTGACATGCACATTCATAGCCCTTACTGGTACACGTCTGTGAAGACAAAACTTGTTTATTGTGTCCAAGAGAAATTACCACTCCTCCAAAATAAAGTACCTTGGCCTGTACATGTTACTCAACTCAATAATAGCAAAAACACCCACTCTATATTAGCGTTAGTGCATGTACAATTGGTTTATGAGAAATAAATTGAATACCCAGACTATATTGTTGATTGTACAATGGTATATTCACCAATAGTTTACCTAAAGCCAGCCAGAGAGCTTAGAATCTATTCAACTTCAGCATTCCTTGTTCCAACGTCACTACCCTGTTTATTGGGTTTGTATTCTCAGGTCATCCAGCATGGACTCTCACAGACCTTGATGCAAATTCTGCCAACAATACCCAATGAAAAAGCTGCCACAAACAATCCCATATTTGGTGCTGCCCCGCTGCTTATGCCTTACGGATAATAAATACCACACCCTGCAGGTAAAGATACAATGGCGATATGGAACTACATGCATTGCAGGTGCTTTTCATTTCATTTGGAGAACTCACCTCAGTGAAACATACTGTATTAGGCAAACCACAGACCCCAATGGTCCGTGGGCAAACTCAACATGTTTTTCTTTGGTAAATTGGCTCACAGCATTAGCAGCCTACATGTACATGTACATGTACATGTACATGTACATCGCCTTTTTTTTATAATTTGCACACAGTTAAATTAGAAAACACATGTACTTTTTTTATTAAGGGAATAAATGTGTGCTCCGGAGGTTTTTATCACTCTGTTTAATACCGCTTAGAGTCTGGGTGCTGATAATTACCCGAGCCGGAGGCGAGGGTAATTATCAGCACCCAGACTGTAAGCGGTATTAAACAGAGTGATAAATACCGACCGAGCACATATTTATTCCCATTCATAAATACCTTTTCGGTAAAAAAATATCAAATAATTCGTTCACAAAATCCCGATTTTGTTCAACAAGTTCACTTCATGCTTTTTGAAACATCCCTCTAGCAAAATAATGGAGTGTTCAGCTGGAGAGTAAGATGTAAACAACCTTTTTATGGAGGTTGACGCGCGCGTAGCATGTTCTGCGCGATGTCGCGCAGAACGCACCTGAGGCGTTGCGTTTTGTATTTAGAACTATAAAATTCTGACTCGCTGGTAGTGTTGCGCATGCCTACGTGAGGATTGTGAACGTTCAACCAATGAAACGGTAAGAGGCACTGGATTTTTAGGAGTCCACATTTTATTGTGACACTGGAAAAGTGTTTAAGACCAGCTAGCCATGTCTTTATCATCCATTTAAGACCGGCCACGTGACGGGCTCTCGACCAATAGGAATAGCTAAACTGTCTGAGGTATTTATGAATAAACTATAACTTACAAGTAGAAAATCCATTAGGATAAAATATTCCCACATCGCAGTATACTCAACAATGGTTCTAATTTATCTTCACATTTTAACATAATTGTGACAAGCTCAGTAGGCATCTCAAATAAACTTAAAGTAAATTGATATGAACCATCATCACACGATATTCACTGCAGATTATCAAGAAACTATGCAGCAGGACGTCATAATTTCATGAACTGTTCTCTGTATGTTGTCCCTTAATCACTGCTCATAGTTCATGATGTGGTCTGAATAAGATTTCATTCATGTAGACTTGGATTTAAATAGCACAGAATCAACCATTTACTTTAATACAATGTAGCCGGATTTCTGGAAAAAGACCAGACTGAAATTGGACTCATTCTGCTGGGCCTCAACTCAGGTGGTCTGTACATGTTACTCAACAACAGCCAAAAAAAACATGCACCTGTATTTAATAGCCATAGACATGATAGAGCGCGTACAATCAGTTTATGAGAAATAAATTGTACCCAGACTATATTGCTGATTGTACAATGGTACATTCACCAATAGTTTACCTACAGCGAGCCAGAGAGCGTAGAATCTATTCAAGTTCAGCATTCCTCGTTGCAACGTCACTACCCCATTTAGTGGGTTTGTATTCTCAGGTCATCTACCATTGACTCTCACAGACTTGATGCAAATTCTGCCAACAATACTGAATGAAAAAGCTGCCACAAACAATCTCATATTATTTTGGTGCTGCCCCGCTGCTTACATGTATGGCTTATGGATAATATACACGTACATGTGCCACACCCTGCAGGTAAAACTTGTACACACTCAACCAAAACAGAAAGTCCCCCCTCAAGTTTGTTTGTCTTAAACTCAAGAACTACTAGGCACCTCTCGCTCAAATAACAGCTAATCAGTACAGAAAGTCCTTAGCAATCCAGCCATACTCTTAATTTGGCCCTAAAACAGTGACAATGTGTACACATTTATACAACTTATGACCAATGATACCGAAACAAATTTGCACTGTTGTACACCTGCAAGTTGAGTGTGAACATTATTTGTCTCGAACGCTCTTTCATCTCTTCCAACAAAAAATTCTTAACATTGATTTCTTAACATTTTTTCACCATTTCCTGTACTGCATAAATGTACTTTGCATGTTCTTTGAGGTTCAGTAAAGGAAAGGGTAAAAACATAACCAACAAAACTTGAAATTAATTTTATGAAATTTTGTTGGAAGATTGCTTTGGAGATCAAATGTTCACACTCAACTTGCTCGTACACAAAATTGCATGAACAAAATTTACAAAATCTTGCTACATGACCTGACCAGCAAAACCTTTCTGACACCTTGACAATAAAAGTCCAAAGTAGTTTTTTTATTTGTGTTTGAGCATCTTGGAGCTTTGAACTTGAAATTGGACACCCAGTTTATTTTACGAATCACATCATCATTCAGTCACAAAGATTTAAACAAAGGTGTACCGGTATATTCCTTATCAGCAGAAAGGGAAATTGCAGTCAAAATAGACCTATTGACATCATGCTTTGTTTACATGTGTGCTTTCCTATGGGAGTCAGGTGGGCAAGAGAGCCACCAAGCTCCCATAGGAAAGCACACATGTGAACAAAGCGTGACGTCATGATGTCTAATACATGTAGGTCTATTAATTCACTCACCTTTAACCCATGAAAGGCGTTACTCTGTAGCCGACTGTGGCAGTGAAGGAGTTCACACGTCCATTACTGTTTGGATATAAAGACATAACAGTTAACTTTGTGTGGGAAGGAACTTAAACCCTATTTTTACAACCTGCATTGTGCTAAAAACCTCTAAAACAGCAGTGTTGAGGGAGGGGCATCCCTGCCCATGTTTTCCCTCTCCTAGTTAACCCCCATGCTCCGTATCAGAGTCTGAATGTCAATACTCATTATTTGCTGATGGTACATTTAACACAAGAAACTGTCTGGAAGGGAATTAACCATGGCAACACATCAAACTTTGGACAACCACATGCACACCCGCCTCCCCACCCTCAAGTGTTGTAGGATTTAGCCTCCCCCCCCCCCCCCCCATATACCCCACTGGTGTCTACAAAAGGAAATAAGTAGGGTCACAAGAAAATGGTGAACATACTTTATGCAGGAAACTACTTCTTAGCATCCTTGGCAGAGTCTGAACTCACTTTCATATTAGTAAAATAATTACAATAGTAATTGCTGGCTTGATCAATTATTATGGCATGTACACATATATGCATATTATTTTAGTACACAGAGTGCCCGATTTTCTTCTATTCCAACAGAGCCCAGAACTTTCCTTTAAGATTGATTGCCGCAAGGAGAAACCTTAAGTTGAAGTATCCCACATCCGGTCATGCCAACTTGCCAAGCCTTGACTCTACTACATGTACCTACATGTATCTTAGTATCAGCGTCATCTCCGTATAACATTTTTTGCATGGCAGACTCAATGTCTCCATTGTGTTTACAAAAAAGTAAAAGTGGGGGGCCAGGGAAAAAAGGCCGTCCATCACTTGCCAGCAGTTACAAATGGCATATCTTACATGAATCATCTAAGCAGGGCCATCTGTGGTTCAATTAGAATGAAATCAAAGAAAATGTGCACTCAGTTTAAAACCTGTCTTCCCATTGGCAGAATTTACGTCAATTCTACTCACCGAGATGATTAAAGGGATTTTCATTGAGTCGTCAAAACAGATGTATCACTGTGGCTTGCTAATAAATCATGCTTTTATCTCTTCCACAAACTAAATCCCAGGCATGCAAAATTCACCACAAAAAACAGAAATCCCGAAATTCAGAAGACTTTGTGTTTTTCAATTTTGAGAGGCAGAATGAAATGAGAATAAAAAAAGAAAGGAAATCAGCTGCTCCGAAAAAAAAGTTGCATGCCTGAAATCTATTGCAATACTGAAAATGTACAGTTCAGAATCAATAAGAGCGGATCCACTGTTACTATCAAATGAAAGAACCTCTTCCGCCCAGCTCCTATCTATATGTGAAACTGACGTCATGCTCAGAGAGATATTAAAAGAGAACTGGGCAATTGTCAGATCCCCTGTGGGTCGGTATATACCACGAAAATTGAAACTGCTTCACTACCTTTTGAGCAACGGGGCAACATGCAACACAAACTACAATTTGAAAGTTGTCAAACATCCTGTTTTGCGTAAAACCTTTTTTTTTATCAAACAAGTCCTAATTACAGAATAGAGTAACATCTTTTGAAGTATACTGTTTTCATTTCAGCAGGGTAGCCTTTTCAGTAATTTGAACTGTTCTCAGGGCTCTGACATGCACATTCATAGCCCTTTACTGGTACACGTCTGTGAAGACAAAACTTGTTTATTGTGTCCAAGAGAAATTACCACTCCTCCAAAATAAAGTACCTTGGCCTGTACATGTTACTCAACTCAATAACAGCAAAAACACCCACTCTATATTAGCGATAGAGCATGTACAATTGGTTTATGAGAAATAAATTGAATACCCAGACTATATTGTTGAAAGCACAATGGTATATTCACCAATAGTTTACCTACAGCGAGCCAGAGAGCTTAGAATCTATTCAAGTTCAGCATTCCTCGTTGCAACGTCACTGCCCCATTTATTGGGTTTGTATTCTCAGGTCATCCACCATTGACTCTCACAGACCTTGATGCAAATTGTATGAACAATACCCAATGAAAAAGCTGCCACAAACAATCCCATATTTGGCGCACTGCCCTGCTACTCACATGTATGCCTTACGGATAATATACATGTACATGTACATGTGCCACACCCTGCAGGTAAAACTTGTACACACTCAACCAAAAAAGAAAGTCCCCCCCTCAAGTTTGTTTGTCTTTAACTCAAGAACTACTAGGCACCTCTCATTCAAATAATGACTAATCAGTACATAAAGTCCTTAGCAATCCAGCCATACTCTTAATTTGGCCCTAAAACAGCGATAATGTGTACAAAATTATACAACTTATGACAAATGATACCGAAACAAATTTGCACTTTTGTACACCTGCAAGTTGAGTGTGAACATTTTGTCTCGAACGCTCTTTCATCTCTTCCAACAAAAAATTCTTAAAACAAATTTTTCTTAACATTTTTTCACCATTTCCTTTACTGCATAAATGTACTTTGCATGTTCTTTGAGGTTCAGTAAAGGAAAGGGTAAAAACATAACCAACACAACTTTTTGTTGGAAGATTGCGTTAGAGACGAAATGTTCACACTCAACTTGCTCGTACACTTTGTGAACGGACATTATCGCTATTTTGTGCCAAATAAAGAGTATGGCTGGATTGCTAAGGAATTTCTGTACTTGTCACTATTTGAGCAAAAGATGTGCAGTAGTTTTAGAGTGAGACAAAAAGTATTGGGGGGATTTCTTTTCTGGTTGAGTGTACATGTATGTGTGTAATGGCGATATGGAACTATTGCCTGTGCTTTTCATTTCGTTTGGAGCACTCACCTATTGTGAAAAAAACTGTACTAGGCAAACCATGGACCACAATGGTCCGTGGGCAAACTCAAACATGTTTTTCTTTGGTAATGAGTGATTGGCTCACAGCATCAGCAGCCTACATGTACATCGCATGAATTAATTTGCACACGGTTAAAGATATAACCCATCATTTGTAATTTGCGCATTCTGTTCATTTGAAGCAACAAAAGTGCTCAAAATCTAAAGAAGGGTGCTGAACAACTGACCTGATGAAGTTTCAGCTCAGCTTCAGCTGTGTATTTCAAGAAACATTCTACGATCTTAATTTCGAATCAAAAGTTGCTGAATCATGTTTTGAATCGGGCCTGAATTCAGCGTCCGAAACAGTTCTCACTGAGCCGATTGCAGCTAAGCGATGTTGCGCACCGATCCGACGAATTATAGCAACCATGCGCGTGTGCATTGTGTCAACGCTTGCACGCACTTCGCTGAATAAACGAACTACTAGTTAACAGAAATTTCCAACGGTGCTTCTTAAGACGTTGGAAAGGCCTTCTTTTGGTGATTTCTTTAAAATGACAGCTTGTCAGAAAGAATAATTTCACAAGGAGTTTAGTCCCCTTACTATCTTTCAATCAGTATGTTTTTCACCAGTTACTTTTTGGATGATGGACTCTGGCTTTAAAATAGAACATGTATACTTTTTTCGTTAAATTATAACTTACGGTACAAGTAGAAAATCCATTACAATAAAAAATTCCCACATCACAGTACATGTATTTGCTAATTGTTAAATGACCGCATTTAACTTCACATTTTCACATAATTGTAGACAAGCTCAGTAGGCGTCTCAAATAAACTTATAGAACCATCATCACACGATATTCACTGCAGATTATGAAGCAATATATATGCAGCAGGATGTTATAATTACACAAACTGTTCTCTGTATGTTGTCCCTTAAACACTGCTCATGGTAAGTGATTTGGTCTGAATGTGTTTTCATGCCTAGGCTTGGATTTAGCTTGGACTCAATTATGAAACTTTGACTTTAATAGCTTGACTTCTGGAAAAAAGACTGGACTCGATTGGACTCCATCTGCTTGGACTCAACTCGGTGGACTACACTATAATACTGCTGACAGGAGTTCAACCCCATGTGACAACAACAGCTTTAGCATTTGAATCAAAACTTCACGTTATCTTCTACAAGTTGCCGTACCAAACACAATCACAATTTAAACCTAAAACCCTTTGCCAATTTGTCACAGTGACTACATGTACCGGTAGGACACCAGCATACGACTAGCTATGATATCATCTGAAGTGACTGGTAACTGGTATCAAATCGACTGGCGAACCAAACCCTCGTCCAATAGCTGATCGGTAAATTGTAAACTGCACTCAAAAGTTTTACCCCATTTCTGACTCTGCAAACAGCAGTCCTACTAGCAACATGAATTGTCAATAAATGATTCCACACACAAAAAAGAAAGAATGACTACTCACCAACAGAAACTGTTCCCCTGTACACAGCACTACACACACAACTGTGGCTTGCCTCACAAACAATCAATGCTAAACTCTTCCAGAAACCAAATCTAAGATTGCAATACTAAAAAGGTGTAGAGCGTAATTGACAAGAACAGAATCCAAGTTACTCTCAAAGGCGAAGGCGCGCAAATGATAAAACCACTTCTGCCCAGCCCCTATTTATAGTCCCGATGACATCATGCTGGGTAGTTACTCAGAAGAATTCAGCAATTGCCATGCGTTTGTGCTGTGCCACCCTGTAGTTTGATTGGCCTATTTCTCCTGCACACACTCACGGTCACACTGAACATACCATCCTATTGGTGCACACGTAGATCTTTAAATTAGGCTGACCCCTAGGTTATTCTGACAATCTAAGCTTTGCCATAGAGCACGTAAAATTGTACACTCAGTTTATGAGAAATAAACTGAATACCCAGACTATATTGTTGATTGTACAAATTGGTACCGGGGGTATTCCCCAATAGTTTACCTACAGCGAGCCAGAGAGCTTAGAATCTATTCAAGTTCAGCATTCCTCGTTCCAACGTCACTGCCCCGTTTATTGGGTTTGTATTCTCAGGTCATCCACCATTGACTCTCACAGACCTTGATGCAAATTCTGCCAACAATACCCAATGAAAAAGCTGCCCCACACAATCCCATATTTGGTGCTGCCCCGCTGCTTACGGATTAGCACACCAGGTGAAAGGAATAATGGCGATATGGGACTATTGCTGGTGCTTTTCATTTCTGTTGGAGTACATGTACTCACCTCAGTGACAAAGTCTTTCTTAGACAAACTCAATCTGTTTGTCTTTAATGAGTGATTGGCTGACAGCATACAGCACACATCCAATATGTAATTTCGTTCACATTTTGTGGGGATTACCAAACTATAGACTTTTGGAAACTGTGTTGTACAGGGTGTCCCAAAACAAATGACACCCTTACTTTGATTGCAACTTCAAAAATAACCAAGCTGGCTCTGTACTATCTGTATTATCACTAGCAAACAAAATTTGGGCGTCGGAGCAGGAGGGGGGGGGGGGGTTCGCATTTTTTTCATGAATTTCTATTGAAAAAAAAATGTTTGACAGAGCTGGGGTTTTTTTTTTGACCCCCCAAACCCCCCCCCCCCCCCCCCCCTCTGGATCCGCACCCGTGTAGGCTGGGAATTCTTAACTGTTGAAAACAGCCACTTGATTGATTTGGACTGAAAGGACTACTTGGCACAAAATGTATGTTTGCATAGGAAGGTTTACAAAAATTAACTTTTTTTGACGTGACACAAGAGGGCGCCGTGTAATGACGTCATCTTCACTTGCTTGTGTTTGGCATCCCTCACTGACCATTTGCTGAATTTGAATCTTTGAAACGAAAGTACATTTTGAAAATGAAAAAAGGTCTTCGCTGTCGCCGATTCCGTAAATTTGGGCATAAATGTCAGACACTTGAATGAGCTGCTGTTGGAAAAATGAATGTGATAGATCACTAATAATGTGACATCTAATGAGTAGAAAAAATATTACAGACCAAACAAACGTACCACCACCTTAACGACATTGTACATGTACATCATGTGGTCCGATTGGTCCGTTGGATTTTACGGAATTGCCCCTATGTGAGTATTGTGGTGTGTTGATGGTTATTAAAATTAAACAATTAAACCGGTTAATTAAACAGAATACCTGTGAAGGGTATGTACCCTATAATAACCAAAGTAATAGTATTTCGACTGACAGACAAACATAAAGAAATTTAAAAACAAAATCATTGTCCTACCTACCAACCTGGATAATTGTTAGGATGTTACCGTAAACACACACATATATTCAGCCTAAGTGAACCTACCATGATACGGGTCTTAACACACATCCATGGCTTGGCCGGTGTCAATTCTTGCTGTCCTCTTTAGAGGTTTGTGGCCATGAACTTCCTGTATGCATCTTCATCGGTCTCTGCAAGCTCATCCAGCATTGACCAAAAGCACTGTGCCTGCTTCATCAGGTCATGTTGGACGCCTGTCGCCATAGTTTACTGAAATTGGAAAAGAAAGGAGGAAAAATTGGAAAATGATGTCCGCAAGATATTCGCAATGGAGCCCTCGCCGATATTCATAAACGGTATTTCACTTTCATCCAGACTGTAAGTATCGTTTAATATCTTGATCTTAAAATCATAAATCTGTGATTGTATCTCAGGTGGCGTATGTAGTAATTCTGTGGACGTTTTGAGGGTGAAATCTGATGTTTTTGTTGGCAAATGTTTGGGTTGTTAATTATTTGAAACGCCTTGTAAGTACTATCGCCAGATCATGTCCAAAATGTTAAAAATAATGCAGGGGCTACTGTTGCAGCTATCGTTACAGCATCGTCTGGCTCCCTGACCTAATATTAAATGTCCTTCATACAACTGCATGTGCGCACATCACATGACGATTAGGGTCTATGGATCGAAAGTTCACCACAGGCATGCAAAATCATAGCGGGGTACCAACGAAATCAAAGAAAAGTTCTTTTTGTGAAGTAGATGCAAAATGTTGATTGTTTAACGGCACCATGGTTTAAGTTGTTTTGTACTGATCATATGTGTATGCTGCAACTAGGGTGGAAACAAAAGTTCCATCTTCTTTTTTACTATAAGGAAAGAATTCCATTATACATGCATGGACATCATTAATTTTTCCAATAACATGCCCTAAAAAGTAAAATTTTGCAGGGAAATTAAAGTATTTACTGAAAAAACACAGACTTTTTTCAGACCAGTCTCAAAGGGTTTGTGCACAGTGCGTCAAGTGATGTCCAGGTGGGGTGTGGAAGTCTTTCCGCTTGTTTATCCACAGACCATTGTTGTCATGTGATGTGCACACGCGCAGTTGTGACTCAGATGGGGCTTACATTATGTACTGAGACTTGGGTAATCGTCATCTTCAGGACACCTCTATTTTTAACAAGTTCCGGTTAAAATGACTGTTCAGCACCAAAGTGACTTTTGCAGGGCAGTCTTTTGTCTTCAGATTTACTCATATTTGTTGGAATTTTGAAACACACTTTCAAAGAAAATGTGACTTTCCCCATTTTTTGCAATCAGAGACAAAGTGCACATTGTACTTCTCACAACACGTGTGCAAGCCAGACAGAATGAAAGCTTAGCCCGATGCTGATTGGCTGATAACTACATGTTAAAAAAAAATTATCCAGCCAATCAGCATAATCAGCATCGAGCCTTCATTGCATCGAGTTTCACTGTCCCCATCTTGGTTTTTGAGCCTGTTTTCTGGTTGTCTTCGTCATTGACCCCATAATTTCCCCAATAAATCAAAGACATCATGCCCTCTTTCCACAAAATAATCAACAAAACATTCAAGAAGGTGTCATCCCTCATAGCTGCTCAAATGTCTGGCCCCATAAATGTGGCCAATTTACCGGACTACCTCCGTAAATAAAGGCCACACTTGGTACATGTACCTGACATTGTAAAACTTTGTCTAGTTTCTATTGTTCACATTTAGACTTTGTAATTTATTAGTCCCATAAATGTGACGGTGTACTGGTCTACCTCCCTATTAATCAGAGTAGGAAGTCCAGTATTACTGTCACATTTATGGGACTAACCTTCACATGCAGCTAGCACGCACTACGCATGATGGGCACCGGAAGTTAGTTTGTGTGACGCGTTCTACATGTACGTCACAGGTCACGCAAATCTATCCAATGAGAGCTCAAATGACGTCAGCCCTGACAAGCGTTCTGTTTGCAGGAAGGGGGGTGGGGGTACAAGCGAAGGTACTATGTTATATGTCACTGCGCATGATGTTCAGTGCCTATTCGGCAAAATATCGTTCGCTTAAAGAAAGCCGGTGCCGGCTAAATATACTCCAACTGCCAAATTTGAATGTCAATGAAAAAGACAGTCTGATTAAAATTCATGTTTTTATCCATGCCCAGCATGCATTGTAAATGCAGGCGTGGATCCAGGGGGGGGGGGGTTGTGGGGGACAACCACCCCCCCCCCCAGCTAGCTCTGCCCCCCCCCAAAAAAAATTGTCATACAAATTCCTAAAATATAAGTCAACCCCCCCCCCCCCCCCCCCACTGTGACACCCATATGGAGAACAATGGAGCATTTGCTCACTCGCCACTAGTGAAGCTCTGTCTACGTGGGAAGACTGGGCGCTCTGAGCAAACTAATTCATTAATATCCAGAAAGTATGTTTGTTAAACTTACTTCCTTGTATCGCATCACAAAATACAGATTTTCCTCTTTCACATGAATATAACTTCTTCATGATTAAAGGCGAATAATTATGTGCACTTTTTAATTGAAAAATGGGTAACTCAGTGGAAATTTTGGGTTTCCTATGGAGGTCACAGCACAATTCCCTGATTTTTGAGGGTGCGGGTTTACTTTTTCGAACAGCACAAGTGTGAACCCAGTCGCACAAGTGTGAATCCGGGGGGGGGGGGGGGGGGGGGCAACAGCCCCCCATAAAACCTTGTCGCCCCCCCCCCCCCCATTCGCCCCCCCCTCCACTGAGATTTTGAGTTTCTAAAAAAATTATCATTGATCAACATGACGCCCCCCCATGAAATGTCCCAGCCCCCCCCCCCCCCCCCCCCCCCCCGCGCCCCCCACTGAAAAAATGACTGGCTACGCCTCTGCTCACACGGCTTCTGAAAAATAACACAATAAGCTTTCCATTCATGTAACAAACGTTTTGATTGGTTGAGAAGAACAAGGGGCACTTTTCTTGTCAAATCAGACATCGCTTTTGTTCTGAGGATCGACCGGCTGCTTATGAGTTATGTATAGTCCGGTCTACGCAGTGGGTTGTGCAGGTCGCCGGGTAAATGCACCGTTGTGCGTGACCGCAGAGCATGCAGGGCTTTGATTTTCTGCACATATGGGTGGAAAAGTTCTCCATACGCAAAAAAAAATTATAACTTCAGAAGAATCTACAGTAGGTCAATCACTTCCACCTAGCTTTCCAAAGCCAAATGGTTAACTTTTCAGGCCAAAATTGGCAAACTTACTTTCACTGTTGTGACGTTTTTACGAAAGTCCTCCACGTCGTGCCCCGCCAATTTAAGAACGCGCAACGAACCACGTGAGATTGGCTTGTGAACAAATCCCTGGTCCCTGTACTATTGCAATGATTTCAAAAAGCATTGGGAAGTGCGAACCAGTTATTTCTGCGGCGCCTTACTCACCAATGAAAACTACCAGGCACATTTAGTGCTGGGGTAGTTTCAGGTTTTTTAGCTTGGGGAAAAGTCGTTTTTATTCCAATTCACAATGTTTGCATACCATCTTTTTCAATTCTCACAATTTTTATATAAAACAATATTGGAGACCTGTATCTCAGAAAAGATCGTCTTCAAATTTAATAGTTTGCTAAAAAGAAATTTTATTTTGAACTGAGTTCCCTTCATTAATTTGGTATAGCCCTTGTGGAATGTATATGCAAATTTGTACAGGTGCAATTTTTTTTCATCAAGCGATAACTGCCCCTCCCCCCGCAACGCCCATTTAGAAATTTTTAGAGTGCCGCGACTTCTATATTCCTCTATTTTTAAGAATATTCCTCTATTAAATATTTAATATTTAATATTTGATATTCCTCTATTTAATAAATGTAGCCATAGAGGGCGGGCTTTCGATTAGTGCGCTGAAATTAACTTGTCTATCACTGATAACCCCACCAGGGGCGGATCCAGGAATTTTACCAGTATATTATTACCAGTATAATTTATTTGGGGTGTCACAGTGGGGGAGGGGGAGGAGGGGGGGAGGGGGGGAGGGGGGAGGGGGGGAGGGGGGAGGGGGGGAGGGGGGAGGGGGGAGGGGGGGAGGGGGGAGGGGGGAGGGGGGGGTTCGCATTAATTTTAATTAGTTTCTATGACAAAAAACAATTGACAGAGCTGGGGGCGTTTTGACCCCAAACCCCTCCCCCCCCCCCCCCCCCCGAATCCATGCCTGCCCACCTCCACCCAAACAAAATGTAGACAGCTTAATTTAATTTTACAAAAACATTTTTTAGGGAATATCGAAGGGAAGTCAAACAAAAAGTGCGTTTTGTTCTTAAAGTAGAGTTGTTTATTGGAAGTGGGGCCTACACAAGTATCATTAATTCATGAAAGGGGGATGAATTGAAGAGGGGTGTTAATAGGTAAAGTTCTATTTTTTGGTGTTCATTGGGTGATAGAAAAATATTTTAAAAAGGCTTTTTGTTTTCAAACGAGTCACCGTGGTGTCCCTAAGCCCACAACAGCAAAACACAACAGGTCCACAACAAAACAATGTAATGAAACAATGATTCATTCAAGACAACTTCAACTTATTTGAAGTTGTCTTGAATTAATCAAAGAAGCTATTGTCTTGCAGACCGAAGTGGGGCCACCAGAAATGCCTTTTGAGATAAATCCACCAGGGAACAAGTGAAGACGACTGTTTTTAATAAGAAATTGTAGTCTATTCATCCCCGTTGCCACTTTATAATACTAAGAAAGAAAAGAAACGCTGCACCCCTCCCATAAAATGCAATCTAGCTCCGCCCCTCCACATAAGGAATTGGCAACAACTGGCCTGTCTGTGTCCCCTTTGTTAATCCCCCAACAATAAATGCTTCTGAATCCGTCAGTGATTTAGCTGTCTAATCATTCTCTTTTAATTGCATGAAGTAAATTTGCGATTGGCTTGATATATTTTCTAAGGAATTTCTTTTGATATCCTCATTATGAAGCCTGCATGCCTGATTATACAAAACCCAAGTGGTGACCCAGCTGTAGAATTCAGAGGCGGGAGATTGGTCCATCACTGAGGGAGGAATGGAGGCATAACACAACAATCATCTAACCTCAAAGATTTCTCCTTGATTGTCTCAAGTCATTGCATGCAATGATTTATTACACGATAATAATCATAGAAAGTACACAATGTTAAATAATAATCACTGACATCTTACATTTGCCCAAAATATCGGGAGAAAAAAGAAGAGATCCGAAATATTTTTGCACCAATAACAAATAATACAAATAACATACACATTTCTAACAAAATCGTCTCTCACATTTAACCATATCATCATCGCCCCCCCCCATGAAACCTTGCCCCCCCCCCCAGTTGCCCCCCACTGAGATTTTGAGTTTCTAAAAAAACAATCATTGATCTACATGACGCCATGGGCGTCAATCCTGGGAGGACAGGGGGACTGGTCCCCCCCCCCCCCCCCCCTTTTTGAAGGGTGGGGGACACAATATCAAATGTCCCCCCCCCAGATTTTTTGCTTAGAAAATATTGGTTAAAGTGGTCAGAAATTGCCTCAGATAGCACCACAGAGCATTTAGAATCCAAAATTTTTCGAGGCCCTTAAGCGGGCCCCGAACCCCACACCTATAGCTCAGAATACCGATAGCTGATTCAATGACTCCAACCTCGAAAACGATGTTCAAATAATTATCTTTTTGCTAAGAAAATATTAGTTAAAGCATATAGGAAAGTGGTAAGAAATTGCTTCAGATCACACCACAGAACATCTAGAATCCATTTTTTTCGGGCCCTTAAGCGGGCCCCGAACCCCCACGCCGTAAAGGGCTTCGCGATTCGCGCTCGCATCAGTTCTGATCAAGGTATTTCCCCCCTCCCCACTTTTGAGAAACGATTGACGCCCCTACATGACGCCCCCCCATGAAATGTTCCAGCCCCCCCCCCCAGCGACCCCCCCCTCCCCCCCACTGAAAAATTCCTGGCTACGCTTTTGCCCATATCCCTTTAAATGTGTAAATTAATGAGTAAAACAATCCCTGTTGTTTAAAATTGCAATCAGTTCGGCTATTTGCAGTTACAGTATGTAAATCTCATTTTAATTGAAATCTTCTTTAAAGTGTCGAGCAAGCAACAACAGTTAAACAGTATTAACATTACGTGTACATTTCGAATGTGAATAAATCACATTCGTCAGTTTTGGTACGAGAACATTTATCATACTTGGAACAAACAAATCTAGTGTCAATCAATACTTTGAAAAGGCTTGAAATGATAAACAGAAGCAAATAATGTCCACTGTACTAAAATCTCTGGCAAAATCCTATTTTTTTCCTATTCAAAATACATTTTTTAGCTATTTTCTCCTAGAAAATAGGAACAAAATATATTTTATTTCTATTACATCAAAATAAGTACATGTTGCCACTCTATTTTATTTCTATTTTTTACAACTGCACGCTATTTTATGACTATTTTGGAGACTTAGCCATTTTTGTGTGGTCCAGTCTATTTTTTGTCTATTTTCTGGACACTTACACATGTTTATAAGAACCATGGACTATTTTTTTGCTATTTTGTGGACATATGCTCAGTACAACACAATCTGAAGGCCAAGCACTTAATTTGCATACCAGATAAACATCTTGTGTGTGTGTGGAAAGTTTGAATTTTGTCAGTTGCATTCTGAGAGCCCTTTGTGAAACACAGCTGCAGTAAAGTGTGCATAAAGATGTGGTTAAAATGCATCCAAATCACTGTAATGGAGTGACTAGCGCACCACATGGTTAGTACATTTTCCAGGACAATTATGAGTAACATTCTTGTACCTTTTCAAGCTGTATGTTGCTGAAAAAGCATGCACACCGGTAGCATGTTGAACCAAACTGTTTTAATACTCGATGGTGCATGATGTATTTATGTTAATTGTTTGGACACTGTGTTGTCACAGCATTATTACTGTTCATGGTAATAGACTTATTTTCAATTATTCCATTCTTATGCAGTCATATTGTTTGCTCACTTCATGTATGTTTGAGGACTGCTAAAGATGCTTATTGTCCACATGGACATGTGTACTATTAACATGTAGTGTCCACGTATTAGAACAGTTGTTTGGACGGACGCCATTTTGTAATTTTTAAAAATAACATTTTTTTTAAATAGCATGCTATTTTTTAAAATAGCAACCTATTTTACCTTTATTTTAGCTCTATTTTTTTAGAAGATATTTTTTCACTATTTTTTGGGGTGGCGAAATACAATGGAAAACAAAAATAAAAAATGTATTTTCAATGGGAAATAAATATATTTTTTCTCTATTTTATTTCGACCTGGGATATATTTCAACATAATCAGAAATACAGAAACATTTTTGAGTATACAGCAATCGCAACGATTGGGCAAACATGACTGTCCTCTGACAAAAATGCATCATTTGGCAATGCAACATTCTACATGTATGTACATGTATATATGTACTATACATCAATTGTTTTACAGTATGAACACTGGTTTAGTAACTCTCAATATGGTCATAGGACTATAGTTGAATAGTAAACAAAATCCATATTATACTGTCCTTACACAACTGGACTACTTTAAAGGTATATTACATAAACAATCAAGGTCTATACAAAAGTTAGCAAACTGGAATCGTAATTTTTGCCATTTTATGCATATTTTGCATTAATTTACAGAAAGGATTTCATAACGAATGAAGCACAAACACTCAAAAGAAACGTCTATTTGGAGGCACGTGAAATTGTGAGGATTTTTCTAATTTGTATAAGCTGAGGCAAATGCTATTCTGTCAAAAATGTGTCTATTTTTCAGGGTTTCAATTTTTATGTAGTGCTTCTGTTGGTTTAAATGCAAAACAATTCAAAAGTACCCGAGGTTGGGTGTATTAATCTGTATACTAAGTTTTGCACAGCACTGGTCTATGGAAGGGTGTCGTGCAGCCATTTGCGTGTGGTCACATTAGTTTGTTTGAATGCCATATTACTACATTGATCGGATAACAGGGTAGGAGGAGGCCTTTGTCACAAAAGTTGAAGACATCTCACACAACTTTTACCTAAGATTATGCGATACAAGATAATTTCTCAAAAGAAATGGGAAGGAGAGGTGGATTCTCCTTTTTAATTGGCGATTAGATGCTAGTGTTATAATCTTGTATATTGGTGTGCTGAAAGAAGTGGTAGTGGTAAGAAATAGTACTCAGAGGTCACCCAAGATATAGATGATGTGTAGATGAGACACCACATAATTTGTATAACAGTTGTGAAGGGAAGTGTGAGAATGAATTAGAAACAACTGTTTGGGGTAGATTGTTATGCTTTGGTACTCAGAATGAATCAATGAGAGAATATGACGCGATAGTTTGGATGAACTCAACATTGGAATCAAAGTGTAACTGATATACATTGTCAATTTAATATCACTTTCAACTAACACCCAGAATATATTTAGTACAATGCCATTATGTTTGAAAATTTCAATGAATCATTTTGTACTGGAACTTTTGATTGACATTTCACATTGATTGATTGATTGATTCATTGGTGTTTTTTTTTTTTTTTTGGGGGGGGGGGGGTTTCCAGTAGAATGAAGAGCTATGTTTGGTATACTTGTATTCATAGTGTAAGAGGATTCTGAATATTTCTTTTTGCATTGAAACTTTTTTGTTGACTTTTCTATTCATTATCGAGCCCCTTATTGTCCTCTGAAAGTGTTTGTTGTTATTGATTGTTGTTCTTTTTGTTGTATTTTACTTTTTTTGGGGGGGGGGCAGTTGCAGAGCATTGACTTAACATAAGTTGACCATTGATACGTGCTACTTGTTTCTGTTGAATGCACATCATGAGAGAGGTGCATTCATAGGGAACAGGGTGAGAGTTATGACTTGGTGGGAGATTACTTAGGCTTGGAATTCTCCCTCTTCTATTTCCTTCAGGCGAGGGAGGTCTTGACTGACAACTTGTCTGATGAGCTCAGGATCGAGGCCGATCTCACTAAGTGATAACAAACGTAACCTAGGGAGACCTTGGAGTTGATGGGTGAGAGCCCTCATGGCATCCAAACTGAATGCATTGTTAACAAGGTTAAGCCATTTTAAACCATGCCCAGCGGGAAGGATACTGATCAGGTCCTTCACATCGTCATCGACTAACCTGCATGCACTGAGCTGCAAGACTCTAAGGGATGACGAGATGTGACTAACATCTCTCACCTGTGCATGCAGGTCGGTGCCAGTCAGTCCGAGCAAATCCAACCTGCATCCTTTCAGCGCCTTCCATAGATCAACAACCTCATGTGGTGATCGTTGGTTCATAACCAAACCAAGCCTGTCTATTTGTTCCTGCATGCGGAAAAGGCTGTGTGATACACGCCCCACGTCAAACCATGACTTTGCAGCAATCCAAACCAAAATGTATAATCGAGCACGGTGATGTTCATCCACCACACCAAGTGTTTGTTCCAAGCCACTGAGCTCCTCCGTCTCCCGCTCAGACAACCTGTACTTAACCACTTTAACCTTAGCTGACTCCATGCTGTCACTTGCAAGAATTTCACTAAGAAGGGCTAGCTCATGCTTTCTTACATGCATTCTAAAAGTTGTACCTTCAAGTGGCGGTGTGACATGCTGTAAGTAGAAGCAAAGTGATTTCATGTCTTCATTACTCGTGCACTTTACACTTGTTGGTCTGACAAGTTTGGTAGCCAACTCTTCTGAACCAGACTCCAACAAAAACAACCGAGCCAATCTCTGCAGTTTCCTCTCATCAGGTTGCATCTCTTGTATGTGATCCAGAATGAGACCAGCAGCCTGCCTTGATCTACCGCAACAAAATCTCAGCAGGTATTCCATTTCATAAACCTTTCCTGGTCCAATCTGCTTCAACTGATGACAGAAATTGTTTTCGTCATCTTCAAGCAATTTTGCCAGGTGACATGCTGCAAAGTGTTCTTGGATGGACTTGTGATGGAAAGTGACCAGCACTTTTACATCCACACCACTTGTGAACGTTTCTTGTTGAACGAAACCCACACGACAACCCTCATCTAAGCAAGACTGACAATCCTGAAATTCAGTTTTATCGAACACGAGTCTTTCCCCTCTAGAGTCTAGTAACCCTTGCAATGCAACATGCCCCAAGCCATTGATGATGGACATCATGATGGACATCTGCTGCTGATCACTCACATCTTCACTGCGGCGAATGAAAAGAACCTCTGCAAACTTTCCGAATAGCTCAGTAATTCTCTCAGGCAATGACTTTTGATTCTTCCAAACAAGGCACATCATCTGGGAAATAATTGGAACTTTTGACATTTCCCCGAGGTTTTCATTGGTTTTCAGATACGAAATCAATGCCTCTCCCATGTCAGCATCATCAGGAAGGTTTAATCTGATGTACTGATCTCTGTCTTGTGATGTGAAGCCACATGTGTAAACTTGAGCGTATTTTGGGTGACCCCTGAGTACATACTCCACCATGTGTGGTCGGGTTGTGATCAGCACAAAACTTTTAGTAAGGACTCTGTTGCATAAGATATCCTGAACCCTGTACACGCCCTCCTTAGATTGTAAAACATGAGACGGAATTTCATCTAATCCATCCAACAGCAAAGCAATGCGTGATTCATGATCATCAATGAACTCTTTCACTATGTGTTTTGTCAGCTTGGTACTTTGAGCTAGAAGTTGGTCAAATATGGCATCCAAGACACAACTAGATTGCTGCATTTGCCTCAGCTTTATCCAAAGCACAAGATCGAATCTACCAAGAAGGGGTTTTGAACTGAGTGTAATGCAAGAGTTTGCAATTTTCACTAACAGGGTTGATTTACCCGTCCCGGCCCCGCCAAAAAGAAGAATCTTGATTTCCTTAACTATTTCTGGATTAAACAAATCATCCAAGGAATCGAGAGCAATGAATTGCATTTCGTCCAAGAATATTTTTCCCTCTGGTAATGTCACCAACCTTTTTGACTCTGTTTTGCCTGGAATGTTCTTTATGAGTTGCAGAGGAACAAAGAATTCCTCAATACCCACATTACGTGACTGCAGCACAGGGTGTGCAGGAATAGTCGTTGCAATTTGCTTGTACATGTAGCTGTCCATTATTTGCTGCTGCAAACACTCAAAGGTATACGGCCCCTGAAGTCCGGTGATTTCTGAAAGAAATCATAAAATCATTATGAGTAAACAATTTGAGTATACATGAACATGAATCATAACAATTCTTTCGTCAAAACCGAACAATCTGCATGTCAATATTTCGACATATTGTTTCCTTCTGCAAACAGTTTTATTTATTATGCCCCGCGGCGAAGCCGAAGGGGCATACTGTTTCCGCCTTGTCCTTCCGTGGGTGGGTGGGTGTGTGTGGGGGTGTGTGGGGGTGAGCTTGTCTTACATACGCAGTGTGGACTTCCGAACAAAAGACGTCCACATAATGTAGGTAGCAGCGACGAAGTGTGGACTTGCCCACGTCCACACAGTGTTTCCCCATTTCTGGAAAACAGGTTTAGAGGCATTTTTGGGTTAGGTTTATCTGTAGCAGAATGAAGAGAAACACTAAAGGGAATCATTGAAAAAAATTGGGTTGTAAGAGTTTTCACAGTTTGAGAAAAATGAGTTTTTCCACTGGTGTTCCTTAACTACACGAAAAGAAAGGAAAGTCCACACTAGGTATGTGAAACAAGTCTGGGTGTGTGGGTGTGTGAATGTGTGTGTGTGTGTCCGGACAAATCTTGTCAGCGCGATAACTTGAGAAATACTTAACATATGAACTTCAAATTTGGTTTGTGTAGTGTTCTTGGTAATCCTAAGAACCCTTCTGCATTTGGGGCCGAAAGATCAAGGGTCAAGGTCACAGTGACTAAAACAAAAGAAATTTTGTCAGTGCGATAACTTGAGAAATACTCTACACATATGAACTTCAAATTTGGTTTGTGTATTGTTCTTGGCAATCCTAAGAAGCCTTTTGCATTGGGGGCCAAAAGGTCAAGGGTCAAGGTTACAGTGGCTAAAACAAAAGGAATTTTGTCAGCGCGATAATGTGAGAAATACTTTACATGTGAACTTCAAATTTGGTTTGTGGATTGTCCTTGGCAATCCTAAGAAGCCTTTTGCATTGGGGGCCAAAAGGTCAAGGGTCAAGGTTACAGTGGCTAAAACAAAAGGAATTTTGTCAGCGCGATAACTTGAGAAATACTTTACATGTGAACGTCAAATTTGGTTTGTGGATCGTTTTTGGTAATCCAAATAGGTATATTGCATTGGGGGACGAAAGGTCAAGGGTCAAGGTCACAGTGGCTAAAACAATAGAAATCTTGTATTTATTCTGAGATCAAAGGGATTAGTTAGGGAATAATTCATATAAAACCTACATAAGACACTAATGCTGTCAATGAACGTTCCATGTGACCAAGGTACATAAGTTGATGTTAAAAGAGAGGTGTTATGTCATGGGAACAGTCACGGTTGCGGGGCATTTGTGTTTGTAAACACACCTGACTTGTTTTTTCTAAATTCCGTGATGTATCCAATTGGTTTAAGTTTCCAATTACATGCAGTAAAATGTACACTGAGAAACTTTACCAGGGATCAAAATTAACGTATCCAGATTTTCTGTTAAAAGGGTCTATGCGATGAATTGTTTTAGACACACAATTTGTGCAACTTTCTACTCCCTTAAATGTATGAAAACTATTTGAGATCCCTTTTTGGCTAATCTTATTGAAAAGCGCACTTCTTTAAACACTTAAAACTGTTCCGTTTAGGAGTTTTCAAGCACCCATAATTTGCTCAATGAAAACATTTGTGAGAAAAGGTAACTCACTGGCTTACAATGGCGAACAGCCAAAGAAGAGTTTCACCACAAAATATCAAAAATTCTAGCAATTTGTTCAAGCTGAAATAGCTGTAACACAATTTGGATTAGCATAAAACAAAAAAACACCAAATTACCCCTTAAAACAGCAAAAAAGAAAATGAGGTTAAATGGGACACAAAGGTGCATTTTCAAGGATTGCATTAAAACACAATTACATTACATGGGCCCTTTAATTTGGCATCCCTGAGATCACAATGCAGTGAAATCTGGATAAGTCAAACTCTGATAACTAAAAACAACTGTTTCGTAAACAAAGAATCCATTGCTTTCAGTAGTATAACAATGATTTACAACCCTGCTTACATGTAACTCAAAACTCTGCTTAAGTCAAATGTTGAGCCTGTTCCCTTGAGGTTTGAAGATTTCACAGTATTAAAGGTTGACATTGCGCGCAATAGCCATTCTCTATTCACTCTGTAATGAAGTCCACGCAGAAATTTTGATCACGCCACAAACGGGATGATAAAATGACGAACTTTTGCTGGTGGTAAATCACACAGCAGAAAGCTGAGCGGTGTTTCAAGCTCACTTTCAAGTCTCGTTGTATTATCACAAGAAGTTTCATCTTCAGGGTGTGGACCCGCTTTTCAGTCCTCAGTGCCTGTAAATTCCTGAGCATATTTATGGATGCATAGGACCTGCATGTACCTTTCTCAACACCAGCCCATCTCCCCCCCCCAAAAAAAAGAGGGGAAAGCAAACTGAAAAATACCAGACCTAAATTTGTTTATCAAAGGTTTGATTTTACAGTAAAACGTAGGCTAAGTAAGTTGCGCATGGAATGAGTAATGAAAATTATATTTTGAGCCATTATTTTTTTTCCAATCTCTTTTCAAACTTTGGTTTTATAATAAAGGAATTGTGAACATTGAACAGAAAGTTATCATGTTTAATGTGGAGATCTGGGGATTTCCCAGTCGAGTAACCGTTTACCTTTTTTTGCATAATCATTTTGACCCACACGTGATGAATTACAAAGCATTTTCTAAGCCACACTCATCGGCTGGAAGTGGCTTACACTGTATACATTTGTATATATTGCACTTGCAAAGTCTTGCACGTTTTCGGAGACAGTTCCTGGAGACAGTTCCCATGCTTGACTCCTGCAGCTCGGAAGCAAGGCATGTTTGTTGTGACAGGGCAAAATCACTGAAACTTGGTGGGCAGCTTGGTAGATACTGTTAATAATATGCAAATACCAAAGCGACTTCATGATGACGTCATCACCTGACATTTTTTTTTTTTTAATTTTTAAAGGTTTTACATTTCATTCTATTAGCAAATTTGACACGAAATGCAATCAAATTGACTTCAAACTACGCACAAAGACTCCAAAGTTAGGTTGGCCCTAGACAAGTGATGTCATGATGACGTCATCAATGGTATTATGACAGCTTAAAGGTGTCTATTTTACTATTTTTTATCTAGAGAACTGTATGTTGGACACAGACGCACTACATTTTCCGTGTTCCACGAGCGCGAGCGTGATAACTAATTTATCTTCAAGCAAACTTGACGCACTGAAAACCTTTCAGCGGTTATCCTATTACACTTGCGTGTTTGTACGGAATGGCGCATGCATCTTAGAATAGCGCAATGCGCGGAGTGCAGTATGGACCGTGGCTGTGCTACATGGTTATATATATGTAGCACGGCTTGTTGCTATGGATCGACCAATCAGGATCGAGGATTCAAGTTTACTTGAAGATAAATGTATATGAACATTTATACAGGGACATGCTGAAGACAAAAACTGGGTGACTTCATGATGATGTCATCTTGGGTCCTGATACGTATAAATCCTAAAGGTGCATATTGTAGCGGAACAGTTAATATTGGCGCGCTAGGTTCACCGTAGTTTAGATGATTGGTACGCGGACTTCTGTCCGTTGTACAGCGCGCGAGTAGCGTGGCTGGTTGGTACCCAGCGCGGGTATATAAGCGCGTGTCGCGCGCGCACTTACTCTCTTCCATTTCACTCGTCCATGGATTGCACTCTCCCATTGCACGGCTCACGTTGTGTGCTTTAGCTGTTAATTGTGGCGCGAAGCGTAGCACAGTTCCAGCTCAGAGACTTGGAGTTGCTGGAGCGTGTGTAGTACAGCTGTGGTCAGTCTCTCACTCAGGAAGAGCACTAGTTCCGGTGAGTGTAGGGATTAGGAAATCTGGTTGGTACGGGAAGCATTCCAGTTCTTGACGATTATTGGAAAGGGGCCAATTCTTACAAGTTAGCAGGACACACCTAAGTAGGACACACCTAAGTAGAACACACCTAAGTAGGACGCACCTAAGTAGGACGCATCTTATTGGGTCTCCAAGTGGTTATAATAAAGCAGTGAAGCCCTAAATACCCGAGTGTCTGATCTATTCATTGGACGTTAACCCTTCCCCGAGCGTGTTCGTGAGGTTTGTGTGAGAGCGCGAGTGAGTGTGTTCCCTGAGCGCCTGGCGGGAGACTGCCCCAAAACGGACCTGTTCCCCTGGCCTTTCCCACAGCCGCTCGTCGGGTCGGCAGAGAGCAATATCCAAGGCATCGTCGACACGAGACTGCCACAAATGGTGTCAGAATTGGGATAGGCGCCAGGATTACACAACACAGAACCCATCAAGAACTACGAGCAAACAATCACCTACCTAGGACAGAGTCACCCAGATAGGCGTACGTCATGGACAAGAAACAAGCAAACCAACCTAGACCGGTACTAATAGAGGAACTGACCGAGGACGCGGCTGAAACTTCCCAGTACGCGGAGGAGCAACAACGCCTAGAAGTTGAGACTGAGAGGCTCTGGGCAAAATTGGGTCAACTCCATGAACAGCTAGACAAACTGGAGACGAGAAGGGTGCGACTTGAAAGTCGGCAGGTGGATGCAGAGGCAGGTGCCCAAGTGGAGTTACCGACAACGAGTTTCAGATACCTTGACACTGTAAGAGATGCATCAAGTAGCCTAATATCATCGTCAACACCTATGCCAAGGTGCAGACCTACGCCAAAACCCAGAACCAGGGATCCTAAACTATCGTCTTCATTACTGGTACCTACAAATACACCAGTCACATCTTCGACATCGGTAGTAGCGTCCCATCAAGAAATCAAGAGTAATGCTGATACAGAAAAAGGGTGGTCAATGGAGAACAATTTCTCAGCAGGTGCAGCCGGAAGAGCATCAGAGCCAGAAAAGCAAGTTTCAGGCGAGGACAGGTCTAGCCTAGATAGGCGAGAGCCGGTGGTTGAATTGAAGAGAGAAGGCCGTTCGCCTGCAGAGTTGAAGCGACCTAATATCGTACCAGATCGGTACAACGGCAAGACTGTATGGAGGGATTTTTGGCAGCATTTTGAAGCGTGCAAACTCGCTAACGGGTGGACGGACGAACAAGCTAAAGTCTTCTTGGCTGCGAGCTTGCAGGGGATAGCGGTGAAGGTGCTATCAAACAGTCCGGATGGTAGTCAAACGATGACGTATAAAGAATTAAAAGACAGGCTGGAGAGGAGATTCGGACCGGGCCAATTGTCGGAAAACCACTTGATGGAGCTGCGTTGCAGACGACAGGGACCAAAGGAAACACTGAGGGAGCTAGGTCAGTCAATCAGGGAGTTGACCACGCTGGCATATCCTGAGATAGCAGACGAAGGGAAGGATCGCCTAGCGAGAGGTCACTTTTCGGACGCGATAGAGGACCAGGCCATCCGTGAAGGAATCTTCAGGACACAGCCAAAGACACTCGATGAGGCTATAAGGGCAGCAATGGCGACAGAGAGTTTCCTCAAGGTGGAACAACAGAGGCCCAATCGCAACCCAAAGCAAGTACGAGTACTAGAGGGACAAAATGACTCTTCGGTGGAAAAGCTGGAAGATTTCGTAAGAAATAGCCAGAAACGGATGGCAGAGGCCATACAAAGAGCTCAAGAAGAGACAAAAGCATGGGTGGCTAACCTGGTGCAAGGGAGACCTACAGGTGCATGGAACGACAAGCCAAACATGAAAGAAGGCGTTCCGAGTACCTCCTTCAGGAGACGACCTAGAGAGGACATTGTGTGCTTCAAGTGCGAGAGGAAAGGACATTTCGCTCGTGACTGTAAATGGCCGCCAGCAAAGAGACACGGGTCGGGAAACGGATCGCAGCTGACCCCAGGGCCCGAGGGAAAGCTGGGAGGACAAGAGGGCCACAAGACCGTCTTCCACGAGACAAACCAGTAGACAAGGGTCATGTAATTACCAATTCAATTGCAACAGCAGAAAGAGTGAAAAGGGGCATGTTTGTACCAGCAGTGGTGAGGGGACAGCAGGCGAAGCTTCTGGTGGACACCGGGGCAACAGACACGTTTCTGTCATCTACTCTCTACCACAAGATCTCACCTGAGAATAGGCCTCATCTTTCTAATGAGGGTTCGTGCATTAAAAATGCTGATGGTTCGCGGATAGTGACGTTAGGTAGCGTCTGGGTGGAGTTACAGGTGGGAAGAACGACACATCCAGTGTACGCGACCTTCGGAAATTTACACTCTATGGATGGAATCCTGGGTATGGATTTTTTGTACCCAACATGCGGGTCACTCAACTTTAGGACACTTGAGCTCACAGTAAATGGAGAAAGGGTGAAATGCAGCGATGATTATGGAGCAGCATTCTGTGCGAGGATAGTCGTTGGACGGACGACCAGAGTGCCACCTGGACATGAGGCAATCTTGCAGGGACATGTTAGTGGAAAAGCGAAGCATAACGGTCTTGGAATTCTAGAGCCAGTCGACCGCAGCGAGATTGCGAACAAGGGGATGATCATTGCCCGAGCAGTAGTTGATGCTGATCAAGAGGTGTTACCGGTTAGAGTTTTCAATCCAGGCAAGAGAGAGTGTGTAGTTCATAGGGGAACTATGGCGGGTTACCTCACACCTGTAGGTGAGAAGGAGATTGAAAGCACACGAGATGTGGAGTCACAAAAAGCGGCCCGACTAGATGTGCCCGAGCACCTTGTTGATCTGTTTAATCGGTGTAAGACGGAGGTTGATCAGGAGCACCATAGTGATAACGCGAAGTTATTGAGGGACTACCAAGACGTCTTCTCTAAGGGAGATCGGGACATAGGCCGTACAGACTGGGTCAAGCACCACATCAATACCGGTGATGCAGTGCCTGTAAAGCAAAGGCCCAGAAGATATCCGACCGTGGAGCAAGAAGAAATAACCCGACAGGTGAAAAGTCTTCTTGAAGATGGAAGAATCGAGCCATGTGACAGTCATTGGGCCGCAAATGTTGTACTTGTAAAGAAAAAGGACGGGACGAGGAGGTTTTGTATAGATTACCGCCGCCTAAATTCTCTGACGATAAAGGATGCGTATCCGATACCGCGCATCGACGACTCATTGGATACCTTGGAAGGCGCGAAGTGGTTCTCCACTTTGGACCTAGCTGCAGGATATTGGCAGGTGGAGTTAGACGACGAGGCGCGGCAGAAGTCGGCATTTGTCGTACGGGGAGGTCTCTACTGTTGGCGAGTTATGCCATTCGGCCTCTGCAATGCGCCCTCGACCTTTGAGAGGCTGATGGAGCAAGTGCTTGCAGGCCTACAGTGGGACATTCTACTGGTGTACTTCGACGACATTATCATATTTGCCAAGACAGTGGAGGATAAACTGAGACGCTTGAAGGTGGTGTTCCAACGCCTACGCGATGCTGGTTTGAAGTTAAAGCCGAAGAAGTGTGAACTGTTTCGGAGGCAGGTCTTGTACCTTGGACACATTGTGTCTAGTCAAGGCATAGCGACAGATCCAGAGAAGATCAGGGCAGTGCGTGAGTGGCCTACACTTACACCAGTTACTGAGGTGCAGAGCTTTTTAGGTCTAGCGTCATACTACAGGCATTTTGTGAAAGGGTTCGCCGACATAGCTCGGCCACTGCACCGCCTGAGAGAAAAGGGGAGACAGTTCGAATGGGACGACCAGACCGAGAATGCGTTTCAAATGCTGAAGAAACTTCTACAGGAAGCACCTATCTTAGCGTATCCCAGTCCAGAGGAACATTATGTACTCGACACAGATGCGAGCAACGTCGGTATAGGCGCTGTCCTTTCACAGGTCGTCGATGGTCAGGAAAGGGTTATTGCATACGGTAGCAGAGTCCTTAGCAAGCCAGAAAGAAATTATTGTGTAACACGTAGGGAGCTTCTCGCCGTAGTTGTATTCCTGAAACAATTTCGTTCCTACGTGTACGGGAGAAAAATCACCATCCGGACGGACCATGGAGCACTCCGATGGCTGTTAAACTTTCGTGACCCACAGGGACAGATCGCCCGTTGGTTGCAGGTGGTGAGCGAATATGATTTCACCATAGTTCATCGTGCTGGAAGGTCCCACGGGAACGCAGATGGGCTTTCGAGGCGACCATGTACTCAATGTGGCCGAGAGGGCAAAGAGTTGGCAGCAGGGGCATGAGGAGAAAGAGACAATGAAGACTTCAAAAGAAGGAAATTCACCTACGGTGCGAATCGTGGCTATGGAACCTACAGTGACACAGGAGTTATTGGGAAAGGCCCAGCAGGAGGATCAGACACTAGGTTGGATTCTGAAGGCGAAACTTGGTTCTGGTGAGAGGCCAGCATGGGCAGAAATGACGCCAGCATCGCCTGCAGTGAAGACGTACTGGTTGCTTTGGGACCAACTTGAAGTTAGAGACGGACTCCTATGTAGGAGATGGGAATCCGATGAAGGCCACGTAATCGAGTATCAAGTCATCATACCCAAGCCACACCGTGAAGAGATTGTACAGGAACTCCATGGTGGTGAGACTGGAGGTCACTTGGGACAGAGGAAAACATTGGCGAAGGTGCGCCATAGGTTTTATTGGGTCGGGTTGAGCGCTGATGTAAGGTCTTCCGTGAGACAATGCAACCTGTGCGCAACAAAGAAGTCACCTGCAAGAACAAGAAGAGCACCGTTGCAGCAGTATGCTGTAGGCGCCCCGATGCAGCGAGTGGCACTCGACATACTTGGACCGCTCCCTGAGACAGAGTGAGGTAATCGATACGTGCTGGTAGTAGGAGACTACCTCAGTAAATGGGTCGAAGCATACCCGATCCCGGATCAGAAAGCAGAGACTGTGGCCCAGAAGTTTGTATCGGAATTTGTGAGCAGATTTGGCGTTCCGACAGAGTTACACTCGGACCAGGGGCGGAATTTTGAATCGAATGTCTATACCCGAAAATGTATAACCCGAAATCCGACGGGATGATTGAACGTTTTAACAGGACTTTGTTGAGTATGGTCTCCCTTATGATTGATCCTCACAAACGGCAACGTGATTGGGACCAGAAGGTGATGCTAGCTACATTCGCCTACCGTTCAACGCCTCATGAGTCAACCGGTGAGACACCTAACATGCTCATGTTAGGCAGAGAATTGTACCTGCCGCTCGATTTGACTACTCGAGTTACTGCAAAGGATGGTGAAGTTAGCGAAGAAACAGACTATGCTCTTCAATTGAGAGAAGATATGCAGTTAGCCCACGAGCGGGCAAGGGAAGTACTCAAATGTAGTGCAAGGAGACAGAAGAAGTGCTACGATCAGAAAACGATAGGAGCCAAACTGAAGACAGGAGAATTCGTGTGGCTACACAACCCAAGCAAGACAAAGGGCCTATCGCCAAAGTTACAACGACGATGGGAAGGGCCCTACCTGATACTGCAAAAGCTATCAGATGTCACGTAAAGAATTCAGCAAAAGCCAAGAGGTAGGAAAAAGGTCGTCCACTTTGATCGACTTAAACCTTACCAAGGTCGGCCGCTAAAACCATGGACGGCAGAGTCGCCCTGTCAACCGCCGAGACAAGATGAAGAGACCGTTGCAGAAGCTCAAGATCAAGAAGACATCCGATTTGATGTACCTGCGGAGTTAGTCGGAGAATCACAAGACATGGATGGAGAGACGCAAGATACACCTAGGGAAACGATGTTACAGTAACGACACATAGAGACCAGGACAGGACACCTACGCCTGCGGGGAGAAGAAACCCACCTAGACACAGGCGAAGGCCACAACGCTATTTGTAAGGTTGTGCGGGAACAGCCGGGGGCATGAACCTATACAGGCCAGGCTGTGAGGGGAACCCATGCGTTTGACTGAATGCGTGTGTGAGCGTGCTACAGAATGCCCGAGCCATTTCCTTAACTAGTCATGAGACACTAACGAGATTCATTTCTTTTCATCATTTGTCAGGAGATAAACATGGGTCGAGACTCGCAAGCAAAGAGGACTCCACTGGACCTAGACGAGGCGAAGACAATAGACTGTCCGAGATGCCACAGTGTGTTTCTACATCGGAGGAGTCTGGACTGACATCTGACAGTGGAGCATGGGCCACGAGTGTTTTATTGGTGCCGGCAGTGTTCACACAAGAACAATCGGCGGGATAATCTCCTGAATCATTATAAAGATTGTCATCCGTCCTGCCTGGCTGAGGTAAATGGGATCAAGGCTGAGTCCTATGAGGACAGGGAGCGTGAGGCGCGTACCAGGAGCGAGGCAGAAAGGCATCGCCTAGGAGGCAAAAAGTCACCTAAAGGTAAACAGGGTGAACCAGGTTCCCAACCAGAGGTCAAGTCGCGTTCTGCTGGACGGAGCGAGAGTGGACCTACTGCCGCTACAAAGAAGCGTAGCCGGGACAAGAAAGGTGAGGAAGAAGTGACTAGGAAGCGTCCCAAAGAGAAGAAGGCGCCATCGACAGTTTCACGTGCACCCGAGGAGGAGGAGGTACGAAGCAGTACCAGTGTTCGCGATGAGCCTGATGAGCCAAGGCCGAGCTCTACTCTTCAGACGCCGTCAGCTTTAAACGTAGCACCAGAGATGGGGGCGAAAGGAGAAGCGAAGGGGCCGGAAGTAGTTGAAGTACCAGATGTTGCTGTGGAGCTGGAAATAGCAGCAATCTTAGGTGACAGCGGGAGTGGAGAGCTCCCAGAGATCACACTGTCGCCTACCCCTCCGCTGATGATGGATTTAGAGGAGCCCCACAGCCATGAGGAGCCAGGCATGCCGCCGAGAGGGAAGCCGCGAGCGATGATAGAGTTGATGAGGGATGAGGCCAAACGACGCGATGGTCAGGAAACCACTGCTAAGGGGGGAGAGAACATTCCAATCATGTCAACACCACTGCACCTAGACAGGCTGCTACCGGGACAGGCAGTCCGGATCAAGAAGGTTAAGGAAACCTACCTGTACAGAGATGGAGACAAGACACTCCAAGGCTCGACGACACGTGAGTATGATGTCGTTTACTTGAGACACCTAAAGGCAAAGAGGTCGACAGAGCAACAAACCTCACCAAGTCCAACATCACAGGGAGAAGGTCGCCTATGCAGGTTGATGAAGACCGATGGTGATTCAGTCGGCACACCTTATTCGGATGAGGATCTCATCGGTGCCATGATGGGTAGAGTCAACCGCGTGATGGAGACTACTACACGACAGGTGTACCATGAAGGCAACAAAGTGACCAAGGACAAACTACAGCGCACCTACGACGTGGACTTCCTGGCTGGAGTTGCACAGGATCCTATAGAAGCTATAAGGATAACGTCTACCTAAAGAGGCTTTGTTGAACTGTTTGTTGAACTGTTGAGGATCTTTTTTGGTAACATTTGTTAAACACTTGTTCAAGTTTGTAATAGAAGAGGCATTTTGAACTGTTTTATATAAAGTTTCGTTTTGATAAAGTTTTGGTTTCTTGTAAACTAAAGGAGAGTTTTGTATAAGGACCTAGGTAGGTCGAACCATTATTTTGTATAAGGACCTGAGTAGGTCAGCAAATTATTTTGTACAAGGATTCCAGATGAGACATTTTTTGACTGTTATTAAGTTAAACTTTATTTAAGTTAGCCAAAGGTGGCAGAGCACCTTGTTAGGAGTTATAGTTTTTATAACTGTTCCTTTATTGTTACCAGTTTTTAAGGTCAAGGGACTGACCAAACCTGGGGCGCGGCTGTGTAGCGGAACAGTTAATATTGGCGCGCTAGGTTCACCGTAGTTTAGTTGGTTGGTACGCGGACTTCTGTCCGTTGTACAGCGCGCGAGTAGCGTGGCTGGTTGGTACCCAGCGCGGTTATATAAGCGCGTGTCGCGCGCGCACTTACTCTCTTCCATTTCACTCGTCCATGGATTGCACTCTCCCATTGCACTGCTCACGTTGTGTGCTATAGCTGTTAATTATGGCGCGAAGCGTAGCACAGTTCCCGCTCAGAGACTTGGAGTTGCTGGAGCATGTGTAGTACAGCTGTGGTCAGTCTCTCACTCAGGAAGAGCACTAATTCCGGTGAGTGTAGGGATTAGGAAATCTGGTTGGTACGGGAAGCATTCCAGTTCTTGACGATTATTGGAAAGGGGCCAATTCTTACAATTGAGCAGGACACACCTAAGTAGGACACACCTAAGTAGGACACACCTAAGTAGGACGCATCTTATTGGGTCTCCAAGTAGTTATAATAAAGCAGTGAAGCCCTAAATACCCGAGTGTCTGATCTATTCATTGGACGTTAACCCTTCCCCGAGTGTGTTCGTGAGGTTTGCGTGAGAGCGCGAGTGAGTGTGTTCCCTGAGCGCCTGGCGGTAGACTGCCCCCAAACGGACCTGTTCCCCTGGCCTTCCCCATAGCCGCTCGTCGGGTTGGCAGAGAGCAATATCCAAGGCATCGTCGACACGAGACCGCCACAATATATTAAAGTCTTATGTCTGGAGAACTACAAGAACAGCTAAATAAGTCATGGAACTATGTTCAACACATAATATGCTCAAACGGTACACCATCCTTCCCCTGTCCCCCCCCAATACATTAACACTTTATTTAAGATATAAAACAACTTTATCGTATCGAACAAGATTATATTTACCTGGCCCCTTCAACGGCGAGTTGTAAGTGATATTAACTCCACTTGCACCAACAATGATAGGGTCGTGGCTACCGCTGATTGTGCCCATGCTTCCTATGCTGGCTCCACTTCTTTGTAGGTTATCTCCAATCAAAGCAAGAATTAAAATATCCTTCAATTCACTTCAATTCAATAATTAGGGTATAACAGTGTGAGGACCGGTCTTCACCTGGTGATAATGACCAGGTTGGGGGATGGCCGCTGTTAATCGACCGAGCCAAAATAAACAGTTACATGTAAAATGCTCTGAATTTGTGACTTTCCTTTCGGCGATATTTCCAGACTTTATGTGTTCATGTTCAGGGGCCATATTTTAGTTTTATGCATGATACCCTGTCTCTTCATTATTAATATCACCCTTACCGGCCCAGGGTGGACCACATACATGTAGTTCATTGCATTACAACTGATGTCCACGGTGTGAACTTCTGCTGCCATAGCGAACAAAATTACAACAATGTTTGTTTCATATTTTTAGTTTCACCTGACGGAGGAAGCTAAAACTTAGTTTACATACTCCTTGTGTCCAAAATTACAAAGATGCTCATTTTAAAAACAGTAAATATGTCCATGGGAGACGTGTTTACTGAAAAATAAATCACAGATCCGTGCTTTCGTTGTAAACATCCTTAGTATATGAACATGTCGTGTTAAGACTTATTATGCGCCCGCGCCCGTGTATAGCATATGTGATGCATCGGCGCGTGGAAGTCTTCACACGATGGTGGTTGAGTGCATGTGTACTGCTGTATTATAAAAAGTTTGCAGAAAGACTGTTGCATATTTGGCCAATCATTGGCTTACATAATGCTGGATCAACGCTTGTTTTTAAGCCGGTCTTTACATCACATGTTAATACACCCCCACATGATCGAGTCTCGACCAATCAGAAGCTATCAACTCTCCAATGTATCAATGGTTGATTAAAAACATGTCTCACATTTAAAAACTTAAATTTGTACGTGTGAAAATCATATATGAATTTTAAAAAACAGAGATAGTAAAACAAAAACCAAATATTAAAATACTTACATTAAAATAAAAATATTTACAAGTATGTGGGCAAACTATTAAAAAGAATGAGAATAAAATTGGTTACAAAGAATTCAAAATTTCAACAATTTGCGGGAGTGAACTGTTAGCGAACCGTTTTGTGCAACACTGGTACTAATCGTACTTCTAAGCATATCTTAGGCCAAAAAAGAAAAGTCTCCGGTTTCTGGTATGGAGCTTGTCCCAAAAGTAGTGCGGCGAAACGTTTTTTTTTCCCAATTTTTTTTTCTTCATATGTCGGCTGATGTTGCAGATGACGCTTCAATCCCCTTAAAACTCTAAAAAATATCCTTCAGAGTTGCGCTTGAGGTGACCTCAGTAAGGCCATAAGGCTTGAGAAATCTGCACCCACTTACGATCTCGATCGCCACGAACATTGCTTGGGAAATTTGGATAGTCAAGACAAAAATCAGAGAAAACAGTAACGTCAGACCATACAGCGACATCGACATTGTGCATGAGCTGCCAGGCTGGTCATTAGTCTGCTCCCTTACATATTGCACTCATTAAAAAGCGTTGACATGTTCCAGATACACGACCATAGCTTCCACAGTCTGGCTTCCAGGCGCACAATTACGAAATTGCAAAACCGTCAGCAAATGTTGCCCGACTTGATTTAGTGCAAAATACATAGAAGCCCAGAGAGGCCACATAAAGCTTGCACTCAATTGTAACCCAATCTAAAAACACATTAAAATTGTGCAGCAGCAGGATTCCAATCAAACCACTGAGTATGGCAGTTTTGAGACATCATCTTACATTGAAAAATAACTTTTTAACTTGCCGACCCGCATGGCTACGCGCAGACCAGAAAACGGAGACTTTTTGTTTGGGCCTTAAGTTAAAAGAGACAATTTGTTGAGGTGGTAAGAAATCTTTACACATATTGTAGGATTGAATTGACAGGGCAAAATCACTGAAACTTTGTGGGTACGTACAGTAGATACTGTTACTAATGTGCATACAGAAGTCATCATGATGACGTCATTGACCTGATTTTTTAAATTAATTTTTAAACCTTTTACATTTTCTTCTACTACCAACATTTGACATAAATTGCAATCAGATTGCCTTTAAACTACGCATAGACATAGAGCCCAACCCTAGACAAGTGATGTCATGATGACGTCATCAATGGTCCTATGACGTCACCTCCAAGGTTAATGGTTTCCAAATGATAAGTTGAGTTAGAAATGAGATTTTGGGTCTAACTTCGGTAGGAAGCTGCCCTTGGGTACAGGCAAGTTGGGATTGGTTTTGGGGTCAAACAGTCAAAGGTCAAGATCACCGTGGTGAGTTAAAGGTCAATGGTTTCTGGATGATAACTTGACTCCGGCTGAGAGGTTTCAACTGCAAAGCTGTTATTTTTCTTTAATATTTCAATTTCCATTAATATTTTTTTCGTTTTGAAATACCAAATATCCCCTTACCTTCGCGTTGACTGCGATGTTTCTCAATGTATTGATCTGCAATGACAATACAAAAAAGTGTCATTACTTTTCAAGGATCTCGTATTTCAGGGAAACAAATTGTGCAGCGATTTACCAAAGTGGGCGCTACGCAAATACTAACAAGCCATGCAAAGGATTTCCATTAACGTCTTTGCGAGCGGTTTGCTGCCCTAGTCAGGTTTGTGGTGATGCGCGGTACAAAGGCTGTACCGTCTCAGTATCCTGAATTAAGAACGTCTTGCTCCAAGACCAACACTGTCGGTGAACTACTACACTGTCTAATAATCAAAGTGACCATTTTGCCAGGTATGACTGATTGAACATTAAAGCTCGGTTTTATTATGAAATCAGAAAAATGTACAAAATGTGCAGCAGACGACAAAACTAAATTGCATGAAATCATGAAATTTCATGTGTCAATATTATTTCTTGTAATATCTTGTGTCGATTTGATTATCTGGTTTCAAGGCAAAAGGGTTTGGGAAGATTTCCATTCCTTCTCCAACCCTATACGATTACAGACGTGCCATGAATTCACTTCGGAGGGGGGGGGGGGGGAGGCCAGGGGAGTCAACAAGTGAACAATATGGAAAGGCAATAACGTTCCATCCTGAGATTATACCAGTAAGAACATCACTTACGTATTACAAAACCCATTGTCAACAGGGCCACCAGAAAGCCGCCAATTCCTCCAACCATTCCAGCGATCTTGTAAATATCATCAAAGCCAAACTCTGCCATTTCTGTTCTTGTCAACTTCCTTAAAAAAAAAGTTACAAGCGTGAACTATAAGTGAGCTACATGTGAGAGGTTTTTGTTATCTAAACACTACACTTTTACAGATGGCTTTTACTAACCCAAGGGCGATTCCAAGGAACTGATTGGTGAGGCTAACCACCTTGAATTTCAAATGCAAATTCTTTACGTAATGACAAAAGTCACAATTTATGCAATTCTCTCAATAATGTAATCCCTCAATATTGCAAATCTTGAATTCACTTTTTCAGAGAGGTCCTTGATCTTATTATGAGTTGACTGCAACGCCCCATCTAGTGGGGCAGATACGGAAACTATTTGGGGGAATTGTGCCTTTGATGATACAAGCATGGCATTTGGCACACAGTCAGGGTGCTAAAGTAAGATATTTGGCTATACATGTTATAAGGCCATCGCAGATTTGTCCTTTTTTAAAGGGCAAATCTGCGATGGTCCTATAGCCAAATATCTTTCTTAAGACATACTCTGACTGTGTGCCAATCAAATGCCATGCTTGTATCATCAAAGGCACTTGCAAACCCATCACCTATCTGCCGTACTAATTCTCTCCGTATAGAAACTCAAGCACTGCAGTCACATCCTTGCACATTTACTACAGTAACTTCATTGTGACATCATTAGGAAGAATATGCTGATTTTCATTTACTTATAACTCATGAACCAAATGTACAATCCATGCTTGTACTTTGTTATCTGATAGACTTTTACATCGACAAACGTATTTGATTGGCAAAGGCAAAGTTCAAACATACACAATGTACAGTAGGTGAATTAAAAAATATACAGTATGTAAATTGTTATAGACAGTCCTCAAAATCAAATGAAAATCACCTTCTTTGAAACGGGTCAAGGGATGAAGGTAAAAGTTTGTAGAAAATGAACCCTTGCGTCCGAGAATGAGCGGAAAAAGCATCATGACGTCATCGGGCATCAAATTACAAGCGATTAAAAGTTGAAAAATACTTTGAACTATAATTTCTGGATTGAATTGAGTACTGAGATATTTTTTTGTGGTTAGACAAACTGTGCCAGTGTTTTTAAGCTCATCATACATTTCTGAAATTTTGAAGATTATCGCCATATATAATACAATGTATCTCACCAACACAATTCAAAATTCTGTTTGTAATAGGTTTGTACTGTCATAAATATTTGCACAAAAATGTGTGATGCCATCATGATATCATTTAAAAATTTTATTTTTTAAAACACATATCAGGGCACTCTTAGATCTTATCGTCATGAAACTTGGTGGAAGGCAGATAATATTACTAGTATGCAAAATTCGAAATGACGTAAAGATGACCTCATCAACTGATTCTTAATAAATGTTTAAACTTTTGTTGTGGCTACAAGCAAAACTTTAAAGTGTGTACGCATTTAATACATGAAATTATCAATAACATGACTACGCATTGCCAAAAAACCTCATAAAAAATCATAATGCGGAGAGCAGAAACCTATATGTTCTGATTTTAAACAGACATAGAAAGACCTCTGGTTTCTTTTTTTGAATTCTTGTTCAAATTTTGAAGAGTACATACATCTTTAATTATCTTCTGAAATATTGAAATAGACAAAATGTATTTTAGATCACCGTAGTCTTTCCACTCTTATTACTACATGTAGGTTTTGTTGAAGCATTACTTTGTGTACATGTACCGGTACGTACATTGTACACTTCACATTTTGCAGTCTAAAGCAAAGTGTGATTCCTACGTTTGTAAGCCAGCCTTTAACCTTATTTAAAAAAACTGACAATTTTTTCTTACCTCTTCTATATAATTCCCACAAAAATCACTCGACAAATGTTTCTACTTTGATGTAAAGAGTACGAACAGTTTTTGATGAGGCGGATTTGGTAAAGATGGCACTGGACAAACACAGCATCGTCATCAAGTCGCGTGACATGGTTTATATATAGAACTTGGGATTTTTGTTTTGCTGCATACATGTATTTATCAGTTACATATTCACATGGAGTCTGCATCTGTTCATCTGCATACATATTTACTTGACACTTGAATTTGGCTGCATAAGTTACACATATACATGTACAGTCTGCATCTGTTCATCTTTGTGCATGTTTACTCAACACTTGAGTTTTGGACCTTAGATAGGTTCATGCATTCTATCTACATGTACATGCTGCACTTTGTTAAATTACAATCGCATACAACTCAGCATCCATTTATTTCCATTTTTTTTAACCCTCAAATAAATGCCCTTTATATTGTAAAAAAAAACATTTTCCTCCAAGGTCTTCAAAATTCACACACTAACTGCGGTTTTCTTTCCCTTTTTTATATAAAAAATACTGATCAAGAATTTTCAATCTATTTGAAGTTATCAATTTTGACTTACAAGAAGTTTCAACTCAGTTTTAAACTTGTCAAGACAAAAAAACAATACATATACACTGTACGTGCTTCTGAAGGACAGTCATTTGGGTGCAATGGTGTGCACTGAGGACAATGAACAACAGAATTGACTGTACATAAGAGGACACTATGTCCTCAGTTGGAAACCATCACAAATCAAATGATTTTGCCAAAAGTTACCCAAACAAGAGAACTACTAAGAGAATATGAGAGTTGATCGAGAGAATATGGCTGCAGTGTGCAGAACATAGATCTGTTTGCTTCTAGAACAAACTGACAAATCAAATCTTTCATTTCTTACCTGCCAGATCCACAGGCAGGAACTCGCGATGCCTTTTCAGTGCCATGGGAAAATGAACTAATTTATTGTTTTCCGCCATTTTCTCTAATCGACAGAATCTTACAGAAGATAGAAATAGACAGGAGTGCTCATCCTCCCCTTCTGGAAAACACAGCATTGGTTTCCACGGCTACTACGTCTATTGACAACAGAGCCAGTTGGACTACCCAAGACCAAGACACTTCTGCGTCTCTACCTCACGACCCACAGCATCAACATCCACTAGCAACCTGCCTAGTTCTGTGTGCAGCACACTTGTTGGGAACTCTCTCATTGAAAAAGGACTTTCAGAGGAACAATCAAGATCATCTTACAGTGGGGACACTTAAACAGTACAGCGACAAGTTGATTGTGCGTCAATGTTTCAGTCGTGCGAACATCGTGCAACTGACTATAAAAGGGCCCTTCTGTCCAAATACTGCATGCTTTTCCCATTTTCGTGCAGCCCAAAAGGGGGGTTTAGACCCACTGACCCCCCTCCCCCACCCCCGCAGATCCAATACTGACATGAATAAGGCCAAGGGTAATTCCTTGAGAAAACGGACATGACCGGAAAATGACAAATTGACATCTTCAAAACTACAAGCATCAAAAGCTAATCTGTGGTATCACATTAAAGGGGGCAAACTGTTGAGTGTGAGTTACCAATTTGGCAGTAAGATGGAATATGGTTACCTGTAAGTGCGTTTTTTGTCCAAAAAAACCCTGCTTTTGTGGCTAAAATTATAGATTGTGGGTAGTCATTCAGCACCTTGTTTTTACACGAAAAATGCTAGTGTTACTGTGAGTTTTTCTTTTTAAGGCAGAGATAATAGGCTTATATTTTATGCGAAAATATATTTTTTTAATTATTAGTTTCTAAATACATCTAGGCCTATCGGTATACAGAAAAAAAAACATTGAGATGAACCATTTTGTCTTTCATCATGTTCATCAATTTGGCCAAAAAAGTAATGTTTAACTGACGGATGTTCTTTACAAGATATATGGAGTAAAGATGAGACCTTTGAAGATGCTTTTAAAAGAATACAAAACGAAATGTGTGCATGGATTACAGGGATATCATTGAAGAGGCTACTACACAGCAAGTGCATTCAAATTTCAATGTACATGGTCGCGTTCATATCTTGACCTGTTTGTGTTTGGCATCCCTCACTGAACATTTGCTGAATTTGTATCATTGTAACAAAGGTATGTTTTGAAAAAAAAAAGGACTTTGTCATGGGCAATTCCGTAAATTTGGACATAAATGTCAGACACTTTAATGAGCTGCTGTTGGAAAAGTGATTGTGATAGCCTACATCATAATTTGACAACTAATGAGTTAAGAAAACAATTACAGACCAAACTAAGGTACCACCACCTTAACGACCTTGTACACGTACATCATGTGATCCAACATACGTTGGATTTTGCGAAATAGTACCAATGCGAGACTTTTGGCGTGTTGTTGGTTAACAATTAAACAGGTTAATGAGAAATACATTTTTAAATTGGATATACCCAGACTACATGTATGTACTGTACATGTATGTCATGGAATAGGAGCGAGTTGACTCCTGCCAAGAAGGGGGTGTGAACTCCACCTCAGGAATGAGGGTGTGTACCTCTCGGAAATAAAGCTCTCAACAGTCTTGGATTAGTTAATCTTGGATTGATCAGCTCGTTTCATGATCAGATTAACTGGCTGTGACTGGATAACAGCAACAGTGATGACTGTCCATAGTGCTCTACTGTTACAGGATCCACTGCACAATCCAGATGAAAAAGGAATGAAAAAACTCAAGCCAGCATGCTCTCACTCTATTTTAGCCACTACATGCTGCAACAAATAATGTGGGTACGAGTTGGTTGCATACATATGCATGACATGCACAATTCGTGTTTACATAAATTAATGTAGCCAGAAAAACACACATTTTCATGCCCCAAATGCTCGAATCATTTGGCCTAAAGCACTTTATCTGAAAGCATAAACAATACACTTACGTTTAACATCCAGATAAGATGCCTATCATTCTTCGGAAAAGGTGAATTTCTGGAATAAAGTGCCAGTAACCCTCAGCTATTGTTAACCCCGATACACGTCAACTACGGAAACATTGAGAGAGCGAATGTAACACTCCCACTGAGTAAAATTATCACTCCTCAATGAAATAGTTGTAGTTATAATGAAAAGTGCAATTTACCCCTTACAACGTTCAAAAGGGATCAATAATAAATTATATCAACAAAAACATCTCATCCAATTAGCACACATGTTTCCCGAACATGGCAAAGGCGGGCACTACTTTTTGTGTTGCGAATATATACAATTGTTTACAGGAATAAAGCGCCGTCTGCCCAGTTATAAATAGCAAACCCAACATTAAAGGGACTTGTTCAATACTGCATTATAACACACATGCACAACGCTATACATTAAAGGGCAAAACCTTGGACTTTCCCCTGTACATGTATTGTTGATTGTACAATGGTGTGCTCGACAAATGTTTACCTACACTACAACGAGCCAGAGAAAAATCCATTCAAGTTCAGTGTTCCTCATTCCAACGTCACTACCCCGTTTATTTGGTTTGTATTCTCAGGTCATCCACCATTGACTCTCACAGACCTTGATGCAAATTCTATCAACAATACCGAATGAAAAAGCTGCCACAAACAATCCCATATTTGGTGCTGCCCCGCTGCTTACGGATAATGTATGTTTACCGGTATGTATACACCAGGTAAAAGGAATAATGGCGATATGGGACTATTGCAGGTGCTTAATTTCATTTCGAATGGAGTACTCATCATCACCTGTCCTACGTGAAAAATTCTTTACTAGGCAAACTCAATCTGTTTTTCTTTGATAATGAGTGATTGGCTTGTTATAACAACTTACAGCACACACCACAGGGGTAAGGCCAAAAAAAAATTCCGGTTACCCGATCGACCCTATTTGTAGGCTGCGACCCTAAAAAATTTATCAGCAAATCCCCCAAAAAATTAAAAATTAATGATTGAATAAATAAAAAAAAATCTTGTTGTCTTTTCTGTCTTCACAAAATACCTCTCAACAACCCTTTTGCGTCAAGTATTTATTTGTTTTCTAACTTACATTCGCTAGTTTTGTTCACAAGAAACCTCTGTTGTTTTTAGAAATTTGCTTCGCGATAACTACTTCGCAATTTGATGTCGCGGTGACGATAAACACGTGAGTAATGCTAGCTCAATGCGCCACGCCACGCAGGGGCCAATTTAACAGACATGATGAAAATGCGGTTACCAGTCTGTGCATGGCTATCGTTGGATTCGACATTTGACAAATGCCAAGATAACACCGATGGAGAAAGAACATTTTTGCAAGTTAACTCACAGAACTTGATCTCTCTTGTCTGTGTACATGTATGTATTATCCGAGTTCAAGAGTTCATTTTGAGATCGCACTACTCATATTTGAAGTGAAATGATGCAGCGTGTTTCCCTGAAATTTTCTATCGTAAAAAGAGGTCTGTCGCCCACCACACATGCACACAGTGCATGCATCACACACAAACATTTGGCCAGTTCCCCATCTTGACTAGTGTTGTGCATATGGTGCGCACGACCTGAATTTTACATTATTTTATAATGGAATTAAAGAATTATCGAAAGTAAATATGTGGACAATATTTAAGGTAGGTTTTATTCACTTTTTGTGGCCATTTTTTTGTAAAGCATTCGTAGTGCAATGGAAATAGTTCAGGCTCAAACTTCGCATATTTATAATTAAATACCCCATTCAATCAGCATTAAAAAAATTGGCAAACAAAAAATTCTGACCGACCGACCCTATTTAATTGGAAGCAGAAGTATTTTTATTTTTGGCCCAATCTATTGTAATTTCATTCAAATTTTGTGGGGATTAGCAAAACTATACATTTTTGGAAACTGTGTTGTATACTTAGCCAGAAAACCAATGTTTACATTTTCCCCAAAGGGTGCAGACCTGTAAAATATGGTAGGCCCAGAATTGTCTAAGCGGCCAAATCACAATTTGTTTGCCCTCGTATTCTTTGCTGTTAGAGCGTTTTGTGGGCCATGAACTTGAACGTTTGTAAAAAAGATGGGTGGAAGCCATGCACAGGCGTGTGAGCTTGTATTTTCTGTGAAATTCGCATGAAATTGGGCCCCAAAATTGCTTTATTTTGCAAAGGCACCATTTTTCAAAACGGCGATGGGCAGGGGCGTAATTCCTGGGGGGGGGGGGGGATATGTGTATCCCCCCCCCTACTTTTTAACCAGGGGGATGGGCTATTGAATCATCCCCCCCCCCACCTTTTTGTGATGAGAAAAAAACTGCGCATTTGGAGGTATTTTCCGAATGACCCAACAACTAAAATGTATTCAATAGCATTGAAAAGTGGAGAAACAAAGTACAAAAGCTTTAAAAATGTAAGAGCGAGTATAACATATTGATAAACATGACATATGTTTTTCTTTACCCTGAAGAGCGCCCCTATAATGTGGTGTCCAGTCCCCCCCCCCCCCCCTTTTTATTCTTTTAAGGGGATCTCTAGTAATTGGCGATCTCTAGCAATAAATTACTTCGCCTGGCCTTCGATCAGAAAGAAACTTTTGTCATGTACATGTATGTGTGTACATGTAGAAGAAACCTACATGTACATGTGTGTACATTTAGGATCATGTAGAATCATTATCATTCATCTTTACACATAAGCATCAATGAACTTGAAATGCAAAGTTCTAGTTCTCACTGAACGTGACGCATCATCATCACTTTCAGACTTCATGACGACATCCTGAGAGTCCTCATCGCCATGGTACACTGACAAAGGTCCGTGTAGTAACAACGATAACATTTTATAGCCAAGAAGACTATAACAAAAAGGACAAAAAGATGTGTCCGTAAATTGGGATAAAGATTAGGAGAAGCCTGTTCTTATATGTACGTGGGAGACTAGAATGTGACATATAATGAGTGGAAAACAATTACAGGCCCAACTAAGGTACCACCACCTTAACGACCTTGTACATGTACATCATGGGGTCCGACGTATGTTGGATTTTACAGAATTGCCCCTATGCGAGTCTTTTGGTATGTTGTTGGTGTTGATAAATTAAACAATTTGAACAGGTTAATTAAACAGAATACCAGTGAAGGGTATGTACCCTAGAATAACCAAAGTAAAAGTAAAACAGACTGACAGACAAACATAAAGAAAGTTGAAAACAAAATAATTGTCCTACCTACCAACCTGGATAATTGTTAGGATGTTACCGTAAACACACACATATTTTCAGCCTAAGTGAACCTACCATGATACGGGTCTTGACGCACATCCATGGCTTGGCCGGTGTCAATTCTTGCTGTCCTCTTTGGAGGTTTGTGGCCATGAACTTCCTGTATGCATCTTCATCGGTCTCTGCAAGCTCATCCAGCATTGACCAAAAGCACTGTGCCTGCTTCATCAGGTCATGTTGGACGCCTGTCGCCATACTTTACTAAAATTGGAAAAGAAAGGAGGAAAAATTGGAAAATGATGTCCGCGTGATATTGGCAATGGAGCCCTAGCCGATATTCATAAATGGTATTTCACTTTCATCCAGACTGTAAGTATCGTTTAATATCTTGATCTTAAAATCATAAATCTGTAATTGTATCTCAGGTGGCATATGTAGTAATTCTGCGGCCGTTTTGAGGGTAAAAAATCTGATGTTTTTGTTGGCAATTGGTTGGGTTGTTAATTATTTGAAACGCCATGTACATTGTACATGTAAGTACTATCGCCAGATCATGTCCAAATGTTAAAAACAATGCAGGGGCTACTGTTGCGGCAATTGCTATCGTTATAGCATCGTCTGGCTCCCTGACTTAATAGTAAATGTCCTTCGTACAACTGCATGTGCGCACATCACATGACAACGATTAGGGTCTGTGGATGGACAACTCGCCACACGCATGCAAAATCATAGCAGGGTACCAACGAAATCAAAGAAATGTCTTGTTTTGAAGCAGATGCAAAATGTTGCTTGTGCACCATGGTTTAAGATGTTTTGTATTGATCATGATGTCTATGCTGCAACTTTTGTGCCAACAAAAGTTCCATCTTCTTTTTTGCCATAGGAAAGAATTATATTGTACATGTATGTATGGACATCACTTGTTTTTCTGATAATGTCATGTCCTAAAAAGTCAAATTTTGCCGGGGAAATATGGAAGCATTTACTGTTCCAAGTGTGGGCTTTATTGACGGAGGTAGTCCAGTAAATTGGCCACATTTGCAATTCTTCAGACCCGAGTCTCATAGGATTTTTTTTTTTTTTTGCAAAGGGCGTCAAGTGATGTCCAGGTGGGGTGTGGAAGTCTTTCCGCTTTGTTTATCCACAGACCATTGTTGTCATGTGATGTGCACACGCGCAGTTGTAACTCCGATGGGGCTTACATGTACATTGTGTACTGAGACTTGGGTTATTGTTATCTTCAGGACACCTCTATTTTTTACAAGTTCCGTTCAAAAATGACTTTCTAAATGACTGTTCAGTACCAAAGTGACTTTTGCAGGCAATCTTTTTTCTTCAGACTAACTCATGTATGTTGTACTTTTGAAATGCACTTTCAAAGAAAATGTGACTTTCCTATCTTTTTTGGCAATCAGAGACAACGTGCATGTTGTACTTCTCACAACACACGTGCAAGCCAGACAAAATGAAAGCCTGATGCTGATTGGCTAATTAACAAATTTAAAAAAATATTAATTTTTTTATCAGCCAATCAGCTACTCCTAGAACTATGAGGCTCCAGGATTACCCCGCTAAACTGTTTGCTATACAAAACACCAACTAAGTACAAAAACGTCCATCCCAACCAAGCTTTTTCCCACAGAACCGCTGCACAGTTTGCCCCTAAACTCTGTACAATACCTCATGACATACTTACGTTATGTGCACCAAACAAACATCGGTGGTATTGTCGTTTTTTTGGCAAAAATGATGAAAAATATGCCCTTTCCGCACTGTGCCAACCTGACACTTGAAATGTGCACGCGCGCAGAATGATCGCAGTCATTTTCGTTTCGATCGCTCGGAGCGTGCCGCGGGGGGTACGGTGGTATGGTAGGAGCGGAACGATAATATGCGCATGCGTACAAGTGCAAGTACGTACCCCCCACGGCGCGCTCCGACCTTTTCATCCAGGACACAAATTTCCAAAGTTAAGGTTCTTAGTCGTAGAGCAACTCATACCTTTTCGAAAAAACGTTCTTTGGTCTCAATATTTTCATCCATCTGGCCAAAAGACGACTTTCAGTCATCATCTTCCACAAATATCGTCCCGAAAATGCTCCCCCATGCGATTTCAAAATGGCGGCTGCGCTGTAATGTATGCATTATGCGGGCGCACTTGGGCAAGATAATGAATACGCATTATTTAGTTCATGACCTCGTGTTTGTATGGCGAGCCGCGCCGCGCGCCCGACAAACGTCATAAACTATGATGCATATTCATTATCTTGCCCAAGCACGCCCGCATAATGCATACATTACAACGCGGCCACCATTTTGAAATCGCATGGAGGACATTTTCAGGACGGGGTCCGCTCATAAGTCCGACGCCTCATAGGTCCGACGCCTCATAGGTCCGACAGAATCGCATCCCCTAACCAAATAAAGGCCCGTAAGTCCGACGCCTCATAGGTCCGACGCCTCATAGGTCCGACGCCTCATAGCTCCGACGCCTCGTAAGTCCGACAAATTAAACGCCTCGTTTTTCCGTTGTCGGACTTATGAGGCGTCGGACTTATGAGGCGTCGGACCAATGAGGCGGAATAAATAAATTTTATGCCTCATAAGTCCGATGCCTCATAAGTCCGAAATTTCGGACTTATGAGGCGTCGGACCTATGAGGCGTCGGACTTATGATACGGCCCCTTCAGGACGATATTTGGGGAAGATGATGACTAAAAGTTGTCTTTTGGCCAGATGGATCAAAATATTGGGATCAAAGAACGTTTTTTAAAAAGGTATGTGTTCCTCTACGACTAGGAACCTTAACTTTGGATATTTCTGTCCTGGACAAGAAGATAATCTCGATCAAAATCTGTAGCAAAATCGCTACATCAGCGGGGAAAAAAAATTCAGTCTGTGTGGAAGCATTGAGCGTCGGGCCGTACTACAGAGCTTGGGATAGTAGCCTACTGTGCGGCCAGACGCAGTCGGGCTAGACGTTTTTGTACTTAGTTGGTGTTTTGTATAGCAAACAGTTTAGCGGGGTAATCTGCCTATGAGGCTCCACGTACATAGTTCTAGGAGTACCAATCAGCTACTCCTAGAACTATGAGGCTCCACGTAGTGGAGCCTCATAGCTAAAACCCGCAAAATGGGTTTCAGCACAAAACACTAATTAAGTACAAAAACGTCCATCAAAATGCAGAAATTTCCCACAGAAACACTGCACAGTTTGCCCCCAAACTCCGTACCACACCTCATGACATACTCACAAAATATGCGCAGAACAAACATCGCTGGATTTTGTCTTTTTTGGGGCTAAAACGATGAAAAATATGCCCTTTCCGCACTGAGCCAACCTGACACTTGAAACGTGCACGCATATGATCGAGCGATGATTTTCCCAGACCAAAAGATTCAGGAGTAGTCAGAATCTTTTGGTCTGGGAACCAGACTAATTATTTTTTTTAGCAGCCAATCAGCTCGGGCTTACATTATGTAGGGCTTTCACACGTGTGAGAACTACAACATGGTAGGAAAGTCACATTTTCTCCGAAAGTGCTTTCAAAACTACAACTAACATGAGTTTATATGAAGAAAAAAGACTGCTTTAGCCTGCAAAAGTCACTTTGGTACTGGACAGTCATCTGCAAAAGTCAGCTTTGAACAGAACTTGTAAAAAATAGAGGTGTCCTAATAGTAAGGATTACCCCCTTCTTTCCACAAAATACTAAACAAAAGGAAGGAAAGAATGCAGTATTCAGCGTTTGTGTACAAACATGACAAAGTTTACGGAAATTCAAGAAGATTCTCAAGATTAAGATTCTCAATTTAACCAAATTGGAAATGATTTTCAGTCCCAGATTCATATATTTTTAAAATATTTTTACAATGACTGACCTTTATTGACATGATATATGAAGAAAATGTGAGTCAACGTTGCAACGTTCTTTCTCAAAACGTTCTCGCTCTTGCTGAACTTCATCAGGAGTTCCATCCACAACTTTCAAGTTTCATGACTTTTGTTTACGCGATCGACCAGTTTGACAGGCGCCCTCTCTAGTTCTAGTTTGACGTAGACATCTTACATTCTGAGGGCGCCCTTCTTAATTAACGGTGGGGGGGATTAAAGTGGGATTAAAGTAAGGCACATAAATTTGTTTTTGTTCTAGACTATTTTGTCAGGCGCGTCCCTTTTCAACAGAAATCTTAAGTTGACAAAAGTGTGAAGGTAAACTGTATGGGGTTATGCCCTTGTAAACTAGTGAAACAAACGACTTTCAATAGAGTGAAACGGCCATAATTTTCTACGTTTTTAAGAGGATCATGTTGCCATTTTCCATGACAATTGATTCGGATTGTATATTTTTTTCGTTTAAACACTATATTGTTTCAGTCAGATATAATTTGTGTTGTTCAACGCTTTCTCATGAGCACACTATTTATTTTAATCATATTAAATTCATTTTAGACAGCTACCCTCTAATTTCAATAGGCTTAATTGTGTCACAAGGGCATTACATTTCAACAGGGAACATCAAACACTATATTTAATGCTCTTAGAGAAGTAGAGTGGTGACAGCGCGAAAAATTCATCCGAATTAAAGTCAATTCATTTGGTTGAAAACACAACACACTGGCTTAAAGAGGTACATTTTCAAAAGCGCCACGTGTTATGAACTCAAAATTTGGCTCAATGTTTGGTCGTGATGTCATCATGAGGAAGTCCACATTAAATTGCGAAAGGGAACATCAAACACTATAAAACAATTCAAGCAGTAAAGTGGTGCGAAAAAAAAGACGTTTTCCGTGGGCACACTTTTAATTTTGCCGACAAAAATGTTAACTTATTTCAAAAGAGTTCACAACCACCGTTAATAAGGATTTTACCATTGTACTGAACGACACAGGCCATAGTCCCCAGGGCGAACTTTACTTTCAATTTGTTTCCAATAGTACTATAGCAGCGAGGGCGTACCGCTTGACTAGAAGAGAACGAGGATAGACTTGACGCCTTTAATTGTGAAGAGCGCCACCATTTGTTAAACATGCCTGTGGCGGACAGCACGTGTTATCTGTATGCTGGAGTTAACGTAAGGCACAACGACGTTTCCCCGATTTTCTTCATACAGGGTTGCCAAATTTCTTTGTTGACGAACTTCAACTTCATCATTAAAATGCTGGTACTATTAGTTACTTTAATTATGCTTTTTGTTGAACCTTTGTGAACAATTTCAGTGTCTTTAAATTAAGAAATACAACTTTGAAAACGGTGGCGTCCGGAAATTGGGCACAAAATCGGCTCAGTAAATGTGGCGTGCTTGAATAAAACAAAACTATTAAAAAGTCCAAAGTCAATGCCTCAGAATCTTTGGTTGATAAATTCTGATAAACTATCATTATCTTTACTTACACAGTACTTAAAAGTTTGTTAGTCCGAGTAACTTGGACCCAACTTATCGCCTTTTTATTTTTAACATTCGGACATGGTCTGGCATGTTTGGTGGGGTCCAAGCTAATGCTGTATGCCCAGCAACACAATTCTGTCACTGACCCAAAAACCCCAACATAGCCCAATAAAAACATGAGATTTTACCTCAAAACGGCCTCCAAATTACTAGATACGCCACCTGAGGTACAAGTAGACATCGATAATTAAGATCAGTGCTTGTAGTTGTACTGAAGTTTATACTTACAATCCGGGTGAAAAGTGAAAATTCCCATTCAATACCGAGAGCTCCCCTCAAGATCGATAGTGAAATTTTCTACTCATCATAATTGATGCATGGCGCGCGCTCGGCAACGGAATCGTACTCGGGATACAGGAACCATCGAATGTACGTGGGCATGAAGACGACATCGCGTCGTTCAAACATTAACACGAATCGGAAAATTCACGTGTTCACGATCGTGAGGGGAGCTCTCCGGCGGATTTGAACGGAAAATTTCACTTTTCATCTGGATCGTAAGTAAACTTCAGTACAACCATCTTAATTATCGATGTCTACTTGTACCTCAGGTGGCGTATTTAGTAATTTGGAGGCCATTTTGAGGGTGAAATCTGATGTTTTTGTTGGGCAATGTTGGTGTTTGGGTCAGTGACAGAATTGTGTTGCTCTACATAAACCATTAGCTTGGACCCTATTGTCGCCCGGTAGATCATGCCCGAATGTTAAAAAAGGCGATAAGTTGGGTCCAAGTTACTCGGACTAAAAGTTTGTCAGAAAATTATTTTTTTATGGCAGTGGATATTTTGCCGGAGACGGCCAAACGTTAGTTTGCGGAATATGCACTGAACATGTGCAGTTAGGCCTACTGTTTTTTGGTACTTAAACATTTTCCGGTGACAAATTTTAGTCTGGCTCCATGCCAATATTATCGTTGTAACTTCGTATTCACATGATAGGAATCAGACCAATGTTATCGTTGTAACTTCGTATTCATAAGATAGGAATCAGACCATTTTATAATTTCAGACTTTATTTCACTTTAAAAAAAAATCCTCCAGAGCCACAAATCTGAAAATGAAAATGTAATACTCTGCAATAAAATGTTTGAGACATGTTAAAATAACAAAAGAAGGATATTCTTATTTATTTGGGGCCATCCCCCCCCCCCAAAGAAACCTTTGAAATGTGGCAGGGATCAGGATCGAATCCGGGTCATCCCGCTCACAAGGGCCGTTGCTTAACCACTACACCAAGTGTGCTACACAACTTTTGGTGGGAATTTAATACATTTTATAATTCAGCCCTATCTAAAGAGTACTGCGCCCTCTGTTGATATGATGATTGCCGCCGGCAAACCTTTAGTAAACGTTAGTTCGCCAGCATTACCTCCGGCAAAATATCCACTATCTTTTTTTTTATTTGGATGCATATAGCTTGAGTTAACTTGAGTAACTCCAGCTCCAATGCTTATTTATCGCATTAAATTAGAGCTGGAGGCAGAATTACGTTAAAAAAAACTAGATCGTAAGAGGCCCGAAATCCGGGACCGTGTACCCCCAGTGTTGCAAAAATAGTCCATTTTCCCTCTATTATCCCAACCAAGATTCTTTAATCCATATCTCATGCAGTGAAATGCCACTATATACAAATGTATAGTATTAGCCTTGAACGTGGCATTGTATAACGAACACCACTATAACAAACATTATTTGACTATAACAAATAATCCCCATGGGCTCCCAAAATAGTAAATTTTATTATAGTTAATGCAAAATCAATATAACCATGCTATAACGAACAACCACTATAACAAATACTGTCTGTTGACTCCACCATGTTCGTTATAGCGGCGTTTCAATGTTAGTAACTCCAGCTCCAATGCTTATTGCAATTAGAGCTGGAGGCACAACTACATGTACGTTAAAAAATCTAGATTGTAAGAGCCCGGAAATCCAGGACCGTATATTGTATTCCAGTGTATTCCAAAATATTCCATTTTCCCTCTATTAATCTAGAGATGCCACTTTTTAGGTTTTAACCTGAATTCAGAGTTGTTTTTTTTTTTAAATGAGACAAATTTAAAAATGTTGAATTTGGTCTGAAACATCTAGAAAACACATTTTTGAAAGGGGGTAAGGGTAGTTTCAGTTTTTTCCAGTAATGTTTCAGGCTGATTATCCCAACTCAAATTCCATAATCCATACCAAATACCATGCAGCAGTCATTCATGAAGCTAATAATCGACTTCAACCTGAAAAAAAAAGAGTAAAAACATTTATTTCACTGACAAATTTTCCATTTGACTTGATCATCCATCCTTGCACTATTTCATGCCGAAGTATTATAGACTCTGATTTTGTTACCAACAGACTTTGAATGATGTTATTTGACCCGTAAAAATTGGGAATCAGCCAAAGCAGTCATGTATGGCGGTCGTGTGGAAAGGATGCAACCGTGTGGGATGGCCTTCACTACAAGCAGTCACTTCTCGGTAAGCCCAACGTGATCATTTATTAAGTTGCCCCATTCATGGGGGGGGGGGGGGTAAACTTTCTTAGAGGGAGGGGAGATGGGGCAACTAGAACCAACTTTTCAGCCCTTTTCACACTAGAGCCTCTCAACCTGGGTTGAACTCAACCCTGGGTGAACCCAGTGCCGCCCTGGGTTGAGTTTTTTATTTCAACCCCGTGTTCAACCCCACATCATTTCACACTTGTTTCATGCAAATCAAGCTTGTCATGCTCAGGTACTACTGTTTTGAACCCTGGCCAGAATTTCAACCTGGGTTGAAAATCTCAACCCTGGTGTGGAGTAGGGTTGAGTTCAACCCAGGGCGAAATCAATCTCGGGGTTGACACATGGTTGAAATTCTTTAAGAGTGAAACGATACATGTTTTCAACCCTACGTCAACCCCGAGATATGTCTAGTGTGAAAAGGGCTTCACTTTAATAGAGAGAAACCATAGTCGCAAGCCTACTTCTGGACCCCTTTCCCGCAAGACTAATGAAAATCCACTTTGTTCACCAAGTTAGCTGGCATGTTTAGAATAAAGAATAACTACATGTGTATGTGTTTTGAACTTATTACAAGTGTCCCCAAATAGGGTAAAGTCACAGAGTTTCTTGGGTGTCCTTAAAGCAATGTTCAGAAATCACAAATGTGGATACAATGGGGACCAACCATGTTTGTCCTTGTTTACCCAACCTATCAAGATGGTAAAAAGGGAAAACAGGTCACAATGAAGCAATTTTTGGTGAGAGCAGTGGCCCAAAACATTATTTTATCTGTTTCCACAAATTTAGCATCAGAGATTACAGTTGTTTGAGCTGGAAGGCACAAATACCAGCTGTGCAAGTCAGAGTTTCAGATGTCCCAAGGTTTAGTTCAACAAAGTAATATTTAAAAGATTAGTCACAAAATGTTGCTAATAAATGTCCTTATCCCAGGGACTAAAAAGGATGAATGCATTTATTTCTGCTCATTTCAAAATTTTACAGGTAAATTTGAATAGAATTAATTACAGTAGAGTTTGAAAAGTTTCTTGAAAATTTATAGTTCTTTGTTGAAACTGAAAACTACAGTGATGGGTATAATTGTTTTCATTCATTTCAAGTTGAAATGGCAACCAAATAGGTTCAACAATGAAAACAGAGATCTGGAATTTAATTCTTGAAAAGGCAAGGAAATTTCAAGGAGGCAGTCAGGCCAAAATAAGGCAACGGAGGCCATGGCTTCCTGAAATTCAATACCATTGATTTGAGGATTTGTTACAATGAGTGGCAACCTTTCACACTTGAAGAATGTTTACTTTCAAAGAAAAACAATAAAAATTTCCATCAAGATAATCCCTTGTGAGTAAAGTTTACACAAGTCTTTATTCTGTGAATTCAGACAGGAAACCAAATTAATAGGATAAGTATTTGTGCTCATCTTTAGCAGACATTTTGATGATTAAATTATCATCCACATTTGTGTTTCATTGATATACATAAATGCAAATGTACAAGGCTTGTAAATAATAACAATAAACATGATGTCTATAAAAACTACAAAAATTAAACAAAAACTACCAAAACTTTTTTTAAAGAAACTGAGTGAATATTAAAAACAGGACTAATTTTTTAAGTAATCTTTCAAAGTGATTAACTTTCATTGTGATGTGTATGCTTAAAGGTTTCATTTGCTTTTTGCAGGTTTTTTTCCCGAAGCAACAAAAGTGCTCAATATTTTTACGTACATGTATGTAGGTTGCATAACAAGCATTCTGTTCAAGTCTTAGCTGAGTGGCTACTTTACATTTCTTTGGATCTCGTAACTGGATTCTGTAGGCACCCCATTTTGAAAGCACCTTCAATGTTTGTTTTCTGACAATACCGTTTCAGGTGGAATTATTTCACAGGGTATTTGTTACCAGTCCTATCTTCACTTTGAGGTTTCTGTCATTAAATCGGTAGGCGCTTATCTGGGTAATTGCAAATGATGCTACGTGGCTTTGAGCAGTGAAGTTAACAGAAATACAGAATAATTAAAAGTGTACAGGCTGTAATTTCTATTATCAGAAAATGTAATGTAGAGATAGCACAGTATACAATGAGTAGATGTATATGTTCTATTACGAACAAATTGAAGAATATTCATAAAGGAATTTACAAAGTCTTGTTGTGACTACTAAGATCTACACACATTGAAGAATATTCATAAAAGAATTTACAAAGTCTTGTTGTGACTACTAAGATCTACATACAGTGGTGAATTGTTGAACTCTTAAAAGTCTACTTGAACATTTAATTTTTACAATAAGATTGATACTTTGCAAACAAATTCATAATTTTTGCTGAAACACAAACTGAAGTGATGATTTTTTTTTATTTTCCAGTTTTCTGAAATGGCAACAAAACTGTAAAGCACTGAAAACAGAGGTTTGCAGTTAAATTCTTGAAACGACGAGGAAATCTATTTGGTTTGTAAGGAAAAAACCTGGATTCGAAATTTGCTAATTGTGTGGGGCCTTTTCAAGGAGGCAGTCAGGCCAAAATCTAGGCAACTGAGGCCGTATTCCTTTCTGAAGTTCAGCTTCAGTCGAATTGATTTCTAATCATTCAAACTGAAGAGATATTTGACAGTCTGAGAAACAATTGTCAACGAAATTTCAAACTAAGATAAAAACATTGTTATAAACATGAGTCTTGTTCTGTTAACTAAGACAGAAAACCATTGGAATAAATTTTCACTCATCTTTAGCAAACATTTCAATGAGTAAATTATCTTCAATATACATGAAAGTGTATCGTAACTGCAAAAAGTAGTATAAACACTGAGTAAATAAAGGCTTATTGAACAGTACTGTGAGTGCTAACTATCATGGTGATGCTTATGCTAAAAATGAACTTAAATGATATTATTTCACAAACTACTTGTAGTATGGTTACATCTCAAGGATGAAGTGGTTGTAAAACTGTCTCAAAATTCCTATTACTAAAAGTACAATTGGATCGATTACACGTAGATTCCATTAATCTCATTCCAGAATCTCAGGGAGTTTACGAAATTTTGGCTTTGTCTCCGGCTTTGACTTCTACTATTAACATGTGAATTTGTTACCCCACATTTAAATCTGATTAAAGCTTGTCCTGTGGGGCTGTGCATCCGACCCTAAAATGTGGCCCAGCACACTCCATTCATAAAATGGATAAAACAAAACTATACAGTAGAATGTACAGGATTTGTGCACATATCAATGTAAAGGTAATAGTACAATCTTGTCTGATTTTGTCAAGCTTGACATATACATCCTTTCATTTGTTCGTTTCCTTCAAAAAATCTGACATACACTTACGTGTACTTGCATAGATATCCTCCCCACAAACAAAATGGTACGGCCCAATAAACAAATGCGTGTTCTTTCCATCACAAATTTCTATAACTGCCTTGAAATGACAGTGTTCAGATCCAAATTTACATTATTTTAAAATGAAATTAAAACATATAAACACCACAGTTATAATTCCAGATAACTAATTTACAAATGGATAGTTTTTAAATGTCTTATTTAAAGTAGAATTGGAGAAAACATGTCCTGTAAAACGTGTGATGAGCGGAGTCCAAGATCATGAAACGCTTGGTAAACAATGGTACATGTGCTTCGATGTACATGTAAGTCCCCAACTATGCCTTATCGATCGAAAGTTGTCATTGGCCCCTTTTTTTCTTTGTGAAAATGACGGTTGTTTTTTTTCAACCCGTCAAAACAAGTGTTACATGTAAGGAAAGAAGATGGACTAAGCTATTCGATTCCATTTAACCCCGTACAATTCAGTACTCCAGTCAGGAGTTACAGTCAAAAGAGTCGACGCGAGGGCGCTCAATCGGTGCGTTTACACAGGAAAATGATGAAAAGTTCAAATTTTCAAAGCCGAAATGACGGGGATTTTTTTCAAGATAAAAAAAATTATATATATCATGAGAAAGAGAAGGGTTAAAGTGTATGAAACCATTTAACCCCATTGAAAGAGACCGCGCGGTTATCAAACTATGACTAAAACCGTCGGAAAAAAGGGCCATTTTACGGGAATTTTCGCCCGGAAACGGGCCCGCAGAGGGTTGAGCTTAAGTGAACACAACAAATTCATATGAAGCCTCTGATGAGGTCAAGATATAAACCTGATGAACACTGTCAACACAATTCTCCATTCAATGAATGCAGATCTGAAACCAATGAGGATACATTTGGACAACTCAATTTACTTGGAAGAGTAGTGTTTCATTAAATAGGCAGATGCCAACAGCAAAAAAAGTAACAAAAAACTAACTGAGTGAATAAAGGCTTATCTTGAACACTAGTATCTGCCTATTTGAACTGAGTAAAATGCATTATCTTGAACACTAATCCTAACACTAAATTGAACTGAGTAATGCATTTGTAAATGTTAAGAATGTTGAATCTCAAGAACAAAATGATCCTAAACATTTTTCAAATCTTGGTTATAAAGATAGCAGAATATTTACAGCAACTTCCATCAGGAACAATTTAAGAATCCTAATCGTGTTTATGAAATCTTGGCTTTGTTCCTGGCTTTGTCTTCGGCTTCATGATTTTTGTGCCCTGATGTAACTCCAGTACAATATTGGTCCGTTTTCTTCTTTAGAGACACCAAATCCTGTCACACAAGGCCAATGGATGGTTGGTGCATTGTCATTGAGTTTGAATGTGGTAGGATTCTTAGGAATCTAGTGCCAGAGATGAAGCAGAAGCCACAACGAAGCCTGGGTTTCATAAACACCACAAAAAGTTGGTAAGTATTGGATAGATTTAAATAATGAAAGGTTTGCGGAAACACCATGTGCGAATAATTTCTCTACTAATAGAATGGTTCTGAAAAGAACCAGAGGTATAAACTCGACGTTCCGGTCAGTATGCTCCGACCGTCTTCAGGAGAGTGCCTAAACTCTAAGAAAGGGAATACTTAAGTAGCAAATGGCAAAGTCAATGAAGTGAGAAGTTGCATCCTGTGAGGATGCCAAGTAGACACACTCCAAGACTTCCTCCAGTACCTCAACAAGCAACACACCAGCATCAGCTTCACCATGGAACAAGAACAGCACGGCACCATTCCTTTCCTGGACGTCAAGATCTCCAGGAACCTGGATGGCACCCTGGGACATAGCGTCTACAGGAAACCAACCCACACCGACCGCTATCTCCACCAGCGGTCGTTTCATCACCCCAGCATCAAGTCATCGGTCAACCGCATCCTAGTACAGAGAGCCTTTGAGGTCTGCGACCAAGACAACCTCAAGCGTGAACTCAAGCACATCCAGGCGTCACTACAATGGAAAGGCTACAAACCCAACTGCATCACGATCAGCAAACCTGACCAATGGGTCTCCTATACCCAAGGTCCTTCCACTGTATCTCCCTCAGTCACTCTTCCTTACATAGGTCCAGCTTCACATCATCTGCAACGCATCCTCCGACAAGCCGGCATCAAGGTGTACCACTCATTGGCAACAAGCTCCAAGGCAGCCTCCACACTCACAAGGACAAGCAGGACTCCTCTTCCAAGGCGGGAGTCTACCGCATTCTATGTGAATGCGGCAAAGTCTACATCGGCGAAACCGGTCGGAACCTTCCCACTAGGCTCAAGGAACACAGAGCACATGGACGGTGAGGGGATTTTGACAAATCGGCCATTGTCAAACATTCCACACCAATGACCACAAAGTTGATTGGGATGCGGCCGAACTCATCGCACCGATCCAGATCTGGCATCCAAGACGCATACGGGAAGCCATCGAGATCCGCAAGCACAACACAGTTCCGCAAGACATCGGGTTTCACCTCAACGACATCTGGCTCCCACTTCTTCAGACTGATGGGTCTCCTATACCCTAGGTCCTCAGCTACCACCTTAGACTGATGGGTCTCCTATACCCTAGGTCCTCCCTCTACTGACACTGCAACCCTACTGTTCCACTTCAGTGGGCACCAAGCTTGTTCTAGGATCATGTCTACTTGGCATCCTCACAGGATGCAACTTCTCACTTCATTGACTTCGCCATTTGCTACTTAAGTATTCCCTTTCGTAGAGTTTAGGCACTCTCCTGAAGACGGTCAGAGCATACTGACCGGAACGTCGAGTTTATACCTCTGGTTCTTTTCAGAACCATTCTCTTAGTTGAGAAATTATTCGCACATGGTGTTTCCGCAAACCTTTCATTATTTAGTATCTCCACCATGCACAGCCTCAAATCTTACTTATTGGATAGATTTATGGCAATCCATGTACTGGATAAGGAAGGGGTGTTGGGTTGAGGAGGCAGGGATCATTGCATTCAAACACCTCAACACCCACTAAACTCTCTCCTTTCAAATTTACCGCAGAAATAGTTTCTAGTCATAAAATTAACACAAAAGGGTCGCCTGTGGAAACAATTGTAATCAATTGAATATTTAATCCATATTACTTTAGGGTTTTTGTATACTCAGACAAATGTTTTTTGTAAAGGGGTTTTGTGTTCTCAGATCAAAATGGTTCTCATTAGAGAGATTGGCAGTTTGTGTTTGTGTTTGGAATTTTGAGGAGAGACCTGAGGTGTTTTCCCTTTAAAAAACCTGGGCCATTTCATACCAGGCTTTCGATGTTAGTCCATGTTCAGACACCGTGTTAGCTAAAACGGTAAAAGTTAAAACGGACGCTCACCACGGGAGGCCCGTCGTAAAAATAAAACTACCGAGCGTCCAGACATCGTTTTAAATATAGAAAGTTCAACTCAAAGCAGTTTATCTCAGTTTCTAAGGTCACGTAGAACATCCGCGGCAAAAACCCCGCGCTAAAAAGAGCCTTCACTCTTCCATTTTTACAGTTCGCTACACATGGTCCGAGACCCTCACCGCATGATGTGCGTTGCTATGCCGTGTTTGACATCGCAGCCTCGGCCGGTCATGTAGCGTGGCACGCCGGTAAACATGACGACAGTCACTTGTCCAGTGGGGCAATTTTCCCATTTTTCGGGAAGTATCGTACATCAGCTCTACATATACACCATTTTGTGTTTACATTTTGGGGGCTATTTTCTGTACCTTTCGTGGTGCAAAACGACATAAAAAATGTTCTGAAAAGTTGTTCAAAAACCATTGTTCGAAACAAGACGTCATTGAACAGGCTTCACTCAAGGTTTAATACATAAACTTGCCTGCACAACATGTCAGTCACGTGAAAATACACGTGATATTAACGTTGCAATATTGACCAATCAACGCCAAGGTTTTTCTGGTAGTTAGTGTATTATGATAATTATGCTCCAGTTAATAGCGGTTGTTGCGTTGGCTTTTAAACGTTTGTTATGTGAGCGAGCACGATGTGAAACTTGGACCAAGTGGTCAGAAAACTTGCGAAAATTGGACTCGAAATTGGATTTTTTTTTAACAGTAGGAGAATTAGGACATCGTTTGCTTACAGAAAAGTGTGCCACGGAGAAGGCATTACGTAACTCCGGGTCACTGCGCTGGCTTAAACGGGAAGCGTTTTAGCTAAAACCGATCAGACATCGTACTAGGAGATAAACTCGTTCTGGTTATTTGCTAAACGATCCCACCGAGGAAGTTGCCGTGTTATTTTCAAGTTCAACTCGATTCGGTCTGTAATAAAAAAGCGTTCAGACATCGTCTAAGCAAGAAAGTTACAATGAATTGAGCATAAGCGGTGTTTTAAGGGAATTTAAAACGGTGTCTGAACGACCCCACTGTTGACTTCCTGCTGGATCTACATTTTGGCAACCCATACAGGCACAGTCCGACAAATTCACGATTTCTGTTGTTTGTGCATCAATTTCAATGATTCAAGAAAGAGAATATGGTTTCATTACTGGAGAAAAACGAATATTACGTTGGATATTTGATTCGTGAAAAATCTATAGGTTCGTTTAGGCTTCTGAGGATCGATTGAAGCATGCCGGTAAGCCGTTCAGTCAAGCAGTACTAATCAGTCCCTGCTGGTGGTAGACATTCATCTGGTGCTAAAACTGCTTTATTAAAGGAGATAAAATCTGGAGATCATAAAGAGAGATCTTTAACCCTGGTTTGAAAACCCGAATATAATGGCTCAATTTGGGTTTTACCTTAAAAGAGGATTCACGGCAAAAGTGGGGCATGATCGAATGTTGAATGGTGCTGTAATGACTGAACAACTTCATCCTCAACATTTGGTGTTGGAATTGGATGATGATGATTGCTAGTCAATGTCATGCTGGATGACATCACACCTTATGATACATCATGACTGAGGATCGGGAAGCCACTGCCAGCTGGCCATCAGACGTGAATGTGATTCCATATGGGTTATACAGACCCTGATGAGGCAGGCAATCAAGAAACCTGCCATCTAGGTCATAGTGGTGAATATGACCAACGAAATCGTAATATATCTCTTGGCTTATTGCAAGGTAGATGCCTGAGCTGTCACAACATAAACCACGGAACTCCACTGGCCCACCATCGATGGTTGGTTTGAAGGTGGTGAGTGGCGTACCTTTGCAATCTACTATATCCACATTCCCTGTGTCATATCCACTGACCACAACTCTATCAGTGTCGTCATCAACAGCCAGGAAGTAAGGAGGAGTCTGCACTGGTATGGTGTGTAGGATCTCACCATCAGTGGGTCTGTGTTCAGTCCACACCATTCTCTTGATGTCACCCACTAAGATTGTACCTCCCTTCTTGACTGTTAGACTCTCTAGATTCACTTGTGTCTTCTTAACCTCCCTCGGTGCTACCGTTGGGAATTTGAAGACAAGGGTGTTCTTCTTCATGTTGAACACCTTGACATACTTGCTTCCCTCTTCCAACACAAGCAGGCGTTGCTCAGGATTGTGGATGGCTGCAACTGCCCGTGGATCTGTGGGTAAAGAAGAACTTAAATGTAACATATACGCAGTACATAAATACACTGTCGCTACTCTCAGTCCGAAAGCACTGTCGCTATTCTTAGTCCGCATGAAATATAAATACGTAATGAATGCATAGTCTGCATTAAAGCCTGGTCATGTACATGTGTAGAATTATTACGTTCATACCACCATACATGTATAAATGTGAAAACTGCATCGTTTTGAAGACACAGTCATTACAAACAGTTTGTACATGGCGAGTCGCAACATGAACAGCAGTATTAAACTTTACTAAGTCAGTTATTGATTACGTGAAGTGCGTGTGGAACAGTTTTTGTTGTAGCAATTGCGTTTATCCCTGGCATGTGTGTAAACACCGTGTGTGTCAGTGCAAATCTACCATTGCCTGATCGCGCGCGTGCGTTGTTACAGTCCTTCATTTAAAGAAAATCCAGGAGAGCTATAAATCGCTCTCCTCAAATCTTTTAGGAGAGCAAATCGCTCTCCTTAAAATCCACGGATGGGTTAACATTGTTTTTGTTGTATTGTGGCGTCCGTGCCAGTCGGCCGCCAGAGGGCACCAGCGCGGTTCCACGGTGGAGCTGCGCAGTGGAGCCCCTGGTGGCCGGCCGGGGAGGCCCGTTCTTCTGGGCGGCGCATGCGCAGTAGTACTGTTGTTGCCTCGTTGCTGAAGTGTTTTGCGGTGTACGTTTTTGTGAGAAATAAACAGCCTGAAGCAGCAGAAACGAGTAAACCTGTGTTGGGAGTCCTTTTTGAGTGCGTGTGAGGAACCCCAGAAGTGTTCTACGCTACATTGGTGGCAGCGGCGGCACGCAGAAGGCGGAAAAACAGGTGAATTTTTCAGATATTTTCTGCAATGAATTCAGGAGATCACGGAAGTCTGGCACCCGATTTGTGCTGTCCGATGCAGCGGGGGCGGGGCTTCGTCGGGACATGCCCCAGTTTGTTGGTAATAAAGCCGCATATGCCGGGTCCCGCGAGGGGCCGCCCTGTGCTGTAGACGCTAGCGCAGCAGACGTTTCGTTCCATTCGGAACGATCCCGAGCTGTGCTGGTTGATGCAGCGGGGGCGGGGTTTCGTCCTGGGGCAACCCGCAATCCCTACGCTCATGAAAATAGTACTGAAGCACCACTCGGTGCTTACATGGATACGACTGGTGTGGCCTCCCATTCGGGGCGCCCCCAGGCTGGATTTGCCAATATAGCGGGGGCGGGAAACCGTCCGAGCACGCATCAGGCGGCACAACCCGATGTGGATCTCCCCCAGCAGTACTTTCGTCCCCACTATCGCAGTGCGGCGAGTCCTGACCTCCACTCGGAGCAGGCCCGCACTGCACGACTCTGTGGGACGGAGCCGGTGGACTTGCTCCGCACGGGAATCTGTGGGGCAGAGCCGACAGAGTTGCTCTGCACACGAGTCAATGGACGGGAGTCCGTAGAGTTGCTCCGCACACAAGTCAATGGGGCGGAGCCGACAAAGTTGCTCTGCACAGACGTCTATGGCGCGGAGCCGGCAAGGTTGCTCCGCACGGACGTTTATGGCGCGGAGCCGGCAAGGTTGCTCCGCACGGACGTTTATGGCGCGGAGCCGGCAAGGTTGCTCCACACGGGAGTCAATGGGGCAGAGCTGCTCCGCACACAAGTCAATGGTGCGGAACCGACGAGGTTGCTCCGCACAGGAGTTTATGGGGCGGAGCCGACAGAGTTGCTCCGCACACGAGTCAATGGACGGGAGTCCGTAGAGTTGCTCCGCACACAAGTCAATGGGGCGGAGCCGACAGAGTTGCTCCGCACACAAGTCAATGGAGTGGAACCCGTGGAGTTGCTCCGCACACGAGTCAATGGGGCAGAGCCGACAAAGTTGCTCCGCACGGACCTCTATGGCGCAGAGCCGGCAATGTTGCTCCGCACGGGAGTCAATGGGGCAGAGCTGCTCCGCACACAAGTCAATGGTGCGGAGCCGACGAGGTTGCTCTGCACGGGAGTTTATGGGGCGGAGCCGACAGAGTTGCTCCGCACACGAGTCAATGGAGTGGAACCCGTGGAGTTGCTCCGCACACAAGTCAATGGGCGGGAGTCCGTAGAGTTGCTCCGCACACGAGTCAATGGGGCGGAGCCGACAGAGTTGCTCCGCACGGACGTCTATGGCGCGGAGCCAGCAAGGTTGCTCCGCACGGGAGTCAATGGGGCAGAGCTGCTCCGCACAGAAGTCAATGGCGCGGAGCCGGCACGGTTGCTCCGCACACAAGCCAACGGAGCGGAACCGACCCGGCTGCTCGGCCGTACACCACTGCAGTTGGGAGATCCCCTGGGACGTCACCACCTGGTGCTCCCGGGGGGGGGGGGGGGGCCGACCCGGTTTCTGCTGATGTTTGGGTGGCCCCTAAACAGGCAGGGGGGCGCGCTCCCCAAGTGCCAGTCAAGCGGGGGACTACAACGCCTGATCACTTCGGGCCGGGGGGTCGGAGACCACTGATGCTCCCCAACAAGTTTGACGGGATCTCGTCATGGTCGGATTACTTGATCCATTTCGAGAGCGTTGCAGCAGTCAATCAGTGGGGTGAGGCGGAGAAGGCGATGTTCCTTGCATCTCACCTAAAGGGCACGGCTCAAGAGGCATTGGCAGTTATGGTACCGGAAACGCGGAAGGAATATTCCTCCATTTTGGAAAACTTCGAGCAGCGGTTCGGGGTGACAGCACAGATTCCACTACATCGGGCTCAGTTGTCTATGCGTACGAGGGGCCGAGACGAGTCACTCAGTAGCCTAGGACAATCCATCCGACGGTTGGTGTTGAAGAGCTACCCGAAGCTGCCCACACAGGCCCGTTAGGATTTGGCGGTCGAGGCTTTCCGTAATGCCCTGCGAGAGGAACAGCTGCAGCGTCACATCTTCTCCAGGAAAGCAACGACTTTGACCGAAGCAGTTACTCTGGCGACCGAAATGGAAGCATTTCTCGAGTCGCAAGCGCAAAACAGAAAAGGGAAACCGATGGCTAGGGACATGAGGTCGGTAGACCAGCCTCCTCCAACCCCTACCGAGGAACCCAAATCGGCTGCCTGGGCCGTGTACACACCAGGTGCGCGTGCCCAGGTGGAGTGCTATGGGTGCCACGAATTTGGACACATCAGGCGGTACTGCCCTAATCAGAAACGGCTGTCTGCCTCCTTCCAACCACGACCACAGAAAGAGGAAATACCGAAACTTCCTGTTCCGGAGCCGGCTGTTCGGGCCAGGCCGGCCTCGGGTGGGACGTCTCAGGCAAATTACGTGGCGGGGAGGATCGCGGGGAAACCAGTGCGTTGCCTCCTAGACACCGGAGCAACAGTGAGTCTGATCTCGGAGCGAATCTACAACGCCTGGCCCAGTGCCGAGAGACCGAACCTCCTTCCGTCATCTCCAGCTCTGAGGATGGCAGACGGCAGCCCCATGCCGACAAGAGGAGGGGGCAACTTTGACTTACAAGTGGGGGATCTGCGCGCAAACCACACCTTTACTGTGGCCGATATTGAGCCAGACGTGATACTCGCAATTGATTTCTTGTCAAAGTATCACTGTGAATGGCGATGGGGAGACAACGCTGTCATCATTAACGGGAAGGCGGTCCCCTTGGGAGGTGTTACGCACAAACCCATGGTGGCGAGAGTGCAGGTGACGGAGAACATGATAATCCCAGCTTGTCACGAGGCGATCCTAACGGGGGAGATAAAGCCAGCTGGTCACGAGGCGATCCTCACGGGGGAGATAAAGACGGAACCACGGATGGGAGTCGGGATGGTTTACCCCAGCTTGGAGGCTACGGACAATTGCCGGGTCGCGGTCGCTACCGGCCTGGTTGACACAAACAATGGAACCGTGCCGGTTCGGGTTTTTAACCCAACGACCGACCCTGTAACGGTCAACAAAGGCAGCCGCTTGGTTCTCTTCTCACCGATGGAGGGTCTGGATGTGATTGAGCTGGAGGAGGGGCAACAAGGATCTGCCGTCAACCACTTCCCTTTGGGTGACACTGGACAGAGGACGGATGCCCAGAGAGAGGTACCGCCCCATCTGCAAGACCTCCTGGAGCGAGGAGCCGCGAACCTTGACCGTGTTGAACGTTCCCGACTGGCTGAATTGCTGACAGAATTCGCTGGAGCATTCACCGGCCCGGATGGCAAACTTGGTCAGACCGAACTGACCCGACACACAATAAATACAGGGACAGCGACGCCTATACGTCAACTGCCGAGGAGATTGCCGATACATAAACGGCAAGAAGCCGACCGGCAGGTAAAACAGATGCTGCAGATGGCGTGGTCGAGCCCTCCCACAGCCCTTGGTCATCCCCGGTGGTGCTGGTCCGGAAGAAGGATGGGTCTGTCCAGTTCTGCGTCGACTACCGGAAAGTCAATGAGGTGACGATGAAGGACGCCTACCCCATCCCCAGAATTGAGGACAACCTTGACGCTTTGAGCGGGGCGAAGTGGTTCAGCACCCTTGATCTGGCCAGTGGCTACTGGCAAGTCAGCATGGACCAGGGTGACCGGGAGAAGACGGCTTTTGGGATGCAGAACGGCCTGTACCAGTTCACCGTTATGCCCTTTAGCCTTTGCAACGCTCCTGCGACATTTGAGCGTCTGATGGAGCAAGTGTTGATGGGGTTGCAGTGGCAGGTAGCGGTAGTCTACCTGGATTACGTGATCGTGTGGGGGGCAGACTTCGAGGAACACTAAAGGCGGCTGACCACAGTCCTTGAGCGATTCCGAGCCACCGGCCTGAAGCTCAAACCAAAGAAATGCGATCTCTTCAAGACGGAGGTGTCCTTCTTGGGTCACCTCGTGTCGGCCGAGGGAGTAAGGACGGATCCGGAAAAGGTCGCGGCCATCAGGATCTGGCCGCAACCAGCAAACCTGACTCAAGTACGGAGTTTCCTGGGCCTCGCGTCCTACTACAGGCGCTTCATTGCGAACTTCGCCGAGATTGCTCGCCCCCTCCATGCCCTTACCACCAAGAGCCAAAGGGCGTTCTCCTGGTCGAGTGCTTGCCAGTCAGCATTGGAGCACCTCAAGGACGCATTGACCACTGCACCCGTGTTGTGCTACCCGAATACGGAGCGCCGCTACGTCCTGGACACTGATGCCAGCTACTGCACCATTGGAGCAGAGCTGTCGCAGGAGGGGGACGATGGTGAACGAGTGGTCGCCTATGGCAGCCGTACCCTGTCTAAGGCCGAACTCAACTACTGTACCACTCGGAGAGAGTTGCTGGCCGTGGTCCATTTCGTTTACTATTTCAAACACTACCTTCTTGGTAAACAGTTCCTGCTTCGAACGGATCACGGATCGCTGCGATGGCTGTTCAACTTCCGCGAACCCAAGGGGCAGACGGCCAGGTGGATTCAGAGGCTGGGGTGCTACGAGTTCGATGTAGAACATTGGGCGGGTAGAAAGCACACGAACGCCGACGCCGTCTCTAGAATCCCGTGTGGCCAGTGTGGGCGATCAAAAGAAGCAAGTCAAGAATGCTTTACTAAAGAAAGCCCCCTTGCTCAGCGGGATGCTGACTTGCAGCTGAGCCAGTCGCGCGATGCTGGGGAGACGCAACCAGGGGAGGTGCAGGTGGGAGCCATTACGGGGGCTGGGCAGGAAGAAGCCACCACCACGGAAGGGCTCCTGAAAGCCCGGGACCAGGAAGAACTCAAACAGGAACAACGTAGTGACCCAGAGCTGGACAAGATCGTGCGGTGGCTGGAAGATGGGGTCCCCAAACCCAGCTGGCGGGACGTCTCGGCGCTGGGTGAAGGCCCAAAGTACTGGTGGGCTAAGTGGGAGACGCTGCGGCTGTCCCAGGGTGTATTGCAGGTGAAATGGGAGCAGCCCAATGGCGAACCGCCGGTATGGAAGGTTGTGGTACCACGGGTGAAAGTCGACGACGTTTTGCGACTGGCGCATGACAATAGGACTTCAGGACATTTGGGGATTACCCGGACCGTCGCGCGTCTGAGACAGGCTCCGGTGTTCTGGAGGGAGATGCGACGTCAGGCAGAACAGTGGTGTCAAAAGTGCCACAAGTGCGGATCAAAGAAGTCACCTCCTCGACCCCTCAAGGCCCCACTTCAACAGTACCTGGTAGGGGCTCCGATGCAGCGCCTCGCGATCGACCTCACGGGTCGATTTCCGAGGACGAGGACAGGGAATTCTAGCATCATGGTGGTGGCCGACTACTTTACGAAGTGGGTGGAGGCGTTTCCGATCCCGGACCAGACTGCTCAGACTGTCGCCAGAGTCCTCGTCGAACAGGTCATCACCCGGTTTGGAGCTCCCCTCAAGATCCACACGGATCAAGGGAGGGAGTTCGAAGCCGAGCTCTTCCAGGGCACCTGTAAGCTGCTCGGCGTCCAAAAGACCCGCACCACGCCGTTCCACCCCCAGTCCGACGGGATGGTGGAGCGGTTCAACCGCACAGTCAAGACGATGCTGAGCCTGTTTGTTCATGAGAACCAGGACGATTGGGACAAACACCTACCGTACGTGATGATGGCGTACCACTCCTCCCAGCACGACAGCACAAAATTCACGCCCAACATGCTGATGTTCGGCCGAGAAGTGCAACTTCCGTTGGACCTGGTGGTGGGCCAGCCGGAGAAACCAAAGGCAGGCGCAGCAGAGCACGAATATGTGGAGGGGTTGAGGACAAAGATAGAGTGCGCCCACGAGTTTGCCCGTCATCATCTGCGGAAGAGCCAGACATATCAAAAGCGACATTACGATCGTCGAGCAGAAAGTGCCAGCTATAAGCCTGGCCAACCTGTGTGGTTGTATACCCCCTCCAAGAAAGTGGGTCGCACGCCCAAGTTGCAGTGCTGGTGGGACGGGCCCTTCGTGGTGACACAGAAGATCGATGATGTCACGTTCCGCGTGCAAAAATCCCCTGGGGCCAAAGCCAAAGTGGTTCATTCCAATCGGCTTAAGCCGTATCTGGGCGACGCCGAAGTGGACTGGTGGAGGCGCGTAGCGCAGAACCTGCAAAAAGGGGGACCGCCACCAACCCAAGACCAGGAGGTGACGCTACCACCGAGTCCGTCGACTGACACTACCCGGGAGGACCCGCCGGCTGTGGTGGGTGGTTAGTTAGCCGAGGAGGGACCACTACCAGTTAAGACGGGGAAGGGGACACTGCCGGAGGCGATGGCGACTGCCGCCCCAGAAGGACCGGGCAGCGAGGACGCCGGATCCGATGCGGAATTGGCCGAGCCCGAAGGGGGACAGCCCTCTTCACCACCAGCGGTGCTGGCTCCTGGGAGAGTCACCCGGGGTGGCCGGAAGATAATCCGACCAAGCCGTTATTGCCAACAAATAACCAGATGCTCTTCTTTTTCTTCCCCCTGCAGGATGGACCCGGCCCCGATTCATTGCCCGCACTGTGACCAGACGTTAGAGAGGAGGAGGAACTTAAAGAGGCACCTAAACACCGCGTGTTTGGCGCTCCACCCGGAGCGCCCATACCCCTGCCAGAGAGGGTGTGGAGTCCGTTTTTTTAGGGCCGATGTCCGCGCCAGACACCACCGGTTCTGCCAAGGGGACAGCGTGGCCGTGGTGATGGCTGAGGACGATGTGCTGGAGGTGCACGCCAGTGACGACGACATGGGACAGGCCCCGTCCCCACCTCATCTCTCCCGGCAGGGGACCCCAGACCCACCTCCATTCGGATGGTGTGGTCCGGCAGGACGGTCCCCGTCGCCGCCGCCACTAAGAAGACGGGTAAGTCCAGTGTCGTCAGGGGGGCCGTGGGGCCGCGACCACCCGGAGCGGTCCTCCCGGCCTTCCCGCCCTGAACAGGACAGCTCGCCTGGTCAGCGGAGCCGGGACCGGGCCAAGGGACCCTGCCAGCCACCTACCCGGCGGAGTCCCGACCGGCGGTTCCCCTGGAGCCGTGCCCAGGGCAGGCGTCCTCGCTTCAGCAGGGCAGCGGATGCAAGCCCTGGTCGCCCCCAGCCGACACGGGCGGAGGGCGGAACGCAGACGGAACCCCCGATGTCCCCTGAGGTTCCGGTCCAACCGTGGAATGGCCAGCGGGACCTCGCTGCGACTGGAGACGGCCGGCGCCCTCCACCCGGACAACACCACCAGGGAGGCCGCCACGCACATGCTGGAACCCCTGTGCGAGCATGCGTGGGACGAATGGCGGCTCGAAAGGACAGTCCATGGAGCAGATGAGGTTGGCCACCGGCTGATGCGGACGCGGGTGGTCCACACCTATGAAGTGCCTCGGCGTCTCCTGCAGACGTACCAGTGACAGCAGTACGGCCAGCACTTCGTAGATCCCTCCGTGTCCGCTCAACCTTCACTGGGAGGAATGCTGCCCCCTGGAGCGCCTCCGCCCCCGCGCTACCCCGATGGTGTCCCCCGAGAGTTCTGGGAGCAGCTGTTCCGGCAAACGGAGTTCCAGTGCCGGCCGCCACCCACCAACTAAACCTTAGACTTGTTCTTTGATTTCTTGTTCTTTCCTTGCATTTTCTTTTTTTGTTGTTGTTTTGAATGCTGTAGTAATTTTGTTGTGTCATGCGCCTCCGGGCCGGGTCTTCCTGGTTGTCCGGTTGCGGATGCCGGCGCCCTGTTTAGGGACAAACAAGGTCCTCGAAGGGGGCGGTGTGGCGTCCGTGCCGGTCGGCCGCCAGAGGGCACCAGCACGGTTCCACGCTGGAGCCGCGCAGTGGAGCCCCTGGTGGCCGGCCGGGGAGGCCCGTTCTTCCGGGCGGCGCATGCACAGTAGTATTGTTGTTGCCTCGTTGCTGAAGTGTTTTGCGGTGTACGTTTTTGTGAGAAATAAACAGCCTGAAGCAGCAGAAACGAGTAAACCTGTGTTGGGAGTCCTTTTTGAGTGCGTGTGAGGAACCCCAGAAGTGTTCTACGCTACAGTATTTTGAATATCAGGATTTATTCAAGGGGCTGCATTATTATTAGTTTTTGCATAATAACATGCGCTAGTGACGTTACTTCTTTCATTTTAGTTAAAGACAAGGTAAAATTTATTTGCATAATAACATGGGCAAGTGACGTTACTTCTTTCATTTTAGTTAAAGACAAGGTAAAATTTATTTAAAAAAAACAACTAAATGGAGATTAATAAAAGGTTTGACTACTGCTTTTGCTTTCATTTTTTAATACACTTGTCAGTTGGTTCATCACTTGATTATACTTGGAAAATGGAGTTTATATTAAATGGCACATAAAGCAACTGAGTTTGCTTTCAGATTCGTTAAAATTATATAAAAATTTTCAGCCTGAACTGTTTCCATTGCACTACTAAAGCTATACAAAAAGGGCCTCAAAATGACAAAAACTTGGCTTAAGTCTTATCGAAAATATCTGCCGTCGATAATAAGTATGCAATATTAGGGGTGGGTATTAGCCCATACTTCTTCAGCTGCCCCCTCAAAATATGAAGTGACCCATTGGAATCAAGGGAAAAATACTTTAAAAATTATTTGAGACTGTTAACCCCCTGTATATCGCCCTCAAAGTGTCATTTTGAAAATATGGTATGGTACCCTGACTTCTTGTGCACAAAGTGTATGGAACTGTTTTTCTCTCACACTGGTCCAGCATAGAAATAAGTTAGTAAGATAGAGGAAATAAAGAAACTTCCCTTATTTTGTGTTTAGTAAATCTTTTTGTTTCACCTCTTAAGTGTATTTAATGTATGTTATTACAACTTTTAACCATTGCCAATACAAATTCTTACTTTTAAAAAGAAAAAAAAATCTTAGGTCTAAAACACATTCCCATGGAGCTTTGTATGCGGAATGCAGTTACATGTATATGTACCGGTAGGTCTGATTATTTTTGTTTTGCCAGGGAAAAAATGTTTTCAGCACACACCAAAACAATAATTAAAAACACAGAAGTTGAAAAACATGTTCCTGAAATGTAAATGGACTGTTAAAAATTGCAAAAAGAGGAGGATTGCACTTTTCATTGCTTGTGATTGTTGAAATTTTCCTGTTGTCCAACTTTTTATATGACTTGGCTATTAGTCCAAGTGTTAAAAAAGTTCAATTATGTCAGATAAATTTACATTTATATGCTGAAATGAATGGGAAAAGCAGAGAATATTAAATTTCTTTTCACTCAAAAGTCATTGCGGGCATGATTCATACTGAATGCATAGAGATGTCCATGGCTCTGTTGAAAATCATCTATCGTGGCGTCTGCCTTGGTGGTATACGTATAGCGTCAGTCAGATTTGCCTTGTCTAGGGCCTAGTCCTCCCATGCCTTAATTGTAAACTTAATCAACAATCATGACTTTGGAACTTAATCACCTGGTACCGAATGGTGATATCACAATAAAAAAGGTAACGTGTAGTTTAAGCTTCTACCAACCTGAAGATTAGTAGGCAATAAAAGCTTTTATCAACTCCTGTGGACTTTCTCAAGCCAAGTGATTGTGTACTCAGTTTCTTGCTCTCTGTTGGATTGTTCAGTCTAAGAGCTCGAAACAGGGAGAACATTGAAGGAAAGATTGAAAGAACACAAATCCATCTATTTCAGCAGTTGCAGAAGACACCCTTAATACTGGACACAACATTGGATGGGACAATGCCCACATAATTATCGACTTTGAAACACATTTCTGGCCAAGAAAGGTGAAAGAGTCCATCTGGATCAAACGGATTAACCCCTCACTGAATAGGTACTCTGGTTACTCATTGTCACCTATCTACGCTCCAGTGATCTCGGAACAACAGACAGCAAGAAACTGAGTACACAATTACTTGGCTGGAGAAAGTCCGCAGGAGTGGATGAAAGCTTGCCTACTAATCTTCAAGTTGGTTAGAAGCTTAAACTACATGTTATGATCGCCCAACCCAATGAAAGTTTTCTGTATTATAATTAGAAAAAAAGTGTTTACGTTTCGTTATTATTAATAATAGCTCCGGACAAACAAAGAAAAGGTTCATCAGTAAACAAGTTTCAAATTAGGAAGGCAGTCCTATGCACTGGGAAAGTGAGAAGAAAAACAATCACCCAACTATGGACCGAATAACAACTTTTTCACAATCATGTTGCAAGAAATGGCCGTAAAAAGGAATTTAACTTAATAAGTAATCATTGAACTGCAAAATATATTGCTTTTAATGACTGAAAACCGCCAACAACGTTCACAAAGTATGAGCAGCTGATCTCCTGTGTAGTGCAAATGGTTTTTAATATTTATCGTCGGGTACCATACAATTTGCCTTTCTTAAGTACATTGTAAGTCAGTGAACATGTCAGTTCAACTAGCCATAGAGAGCGCCCTTCGCCCAAAACTTTTTGACGGCATGTACAGGGGGGTTAAACTTTTCCAAATTTTGTTTTAATGTTTGATTGTTGTTTCTAGTATGCCACTACATATTTTGAAGGGGGCAGAACATTAAAAAGTGAAATAATACCCACCCCTAGCCATATACACAATGCTAGTAATGACGAGAAACTGGCTAAAACTGTCTGAAGTTCGCACAACGAGCATTTGTGATGCACTGTGTGTGGTGGGCCGGCAATGAGCCTCGTTTTACGGTATGGGATTTCGGTGAATTAAACACGCATCGTTTCACTTCATATACCTCAAAATAATTCACGAACACAGGAAATACATACACAGACAAGAGAGATCAAGTTCTGTAAATAAGCTTGCATTGAAGATCCTGCAATATGCAGATTGTGCACGTACAGTATACAGCCGCTGTGTACGTACATGCACGATCTGTACAGTATGAACGAGCTCGGTGTTCGTTCATTTTTAGCGGTGCATGTCCAGTGACATATTAACGTGAGTTTGGGCATTATACCAACAAATAATACATGTAGCTTAAGACTTAAAATCCTTGGCGTTTTTATCACTTCTTATTTTTAAACTTCCCGTGTTTGATGAGCCCTCTTTTGGATTTCTCAGGAGCGCTATTTTTTGCGCTCCTTCGAGACAGTCAAGGAGGGCAGTAGGAGCACCTGCGCGATCACGCTCCTTAAAAAAGAAGGACTGTTGTTACTTTTGTAACAACACAGTGGTGGTGAAATGATGTTCGCCATACTGCGGCCAAAGGACTGATGAGTAAACAAATTTGTTTGGTCCTTGGTACGGGGTCTTAGTTTTACTAACTGCATTGAATGACCGATCAAATTAATGAAGCTTACAAAATCCTCTTTACAGTGCCAAGTGTGCATTTATTACTTGAAGTAATGGAGCGTCATGAATTCGGGAACTTTCAGTGCAGTGCGCACACTGCGGTAGCCCGCCGGTCACGGTGTCAATTACGTGCAAATCTCCGTAGCTCATTCTGCTGTTAGTCAAAATGTGCGTGTTGTCACAAGTCAAGTAGGAAAACGTACCAGGTACGGATGTATGGTTGTTCATTTTGTAAAATTTTCCCTCCAGAATGTTTAAGTAATATATCTTCTAGTTTAAACTCGGTGTGCATTAATCGGAAAGTCTTGGAAACAGCCACGAGGCCGTCTTTTTCTTTGCTTTGTGTAGAATCGCTATGGAGTAGAGCGCGTCGTGTTCATGCCACTACAAGTACACGCGCGTGTTTGTCTATGGAAGATGCGACTTAACTGTTTGTAATGTTTAGTTTCGCAAATACGGGTAAAGTAGTACATACTCTCTCTGCTGCTCTCATGGTTCAAACCTCAATATAGATTTAACTGTTTATTTAGTATTTTTGTAGCAATACAGAGTTGTTTTTAGTTATCAAATAATTTAAAACATGATAATAATAACTCAGATCTTGCAAAGTACACTGGTTCCTGCCCCATATCAAAATTATGTAACAAATGCAGGGTGTATTTTTGACAGTTGTAAATGAGTTTTGGCAATTTCTTTTCAAAAAGTAACATATGAACTTAAAACTTTTTTCGGTTCAACCTTTATAGAATTTGATATTTAAAAAAACCTATCATTTACATGTTACAATATAGTTCCAGTTTGATGATGTCATCAGTTACAAATGTGCATACTGTGGCAGCTATCGATTAAAAGTTCAAAGTTTGATTCGTTCGTTTGATTTATTCTTGACTTTGCTGTTCACTGCAATATTTGTCACTGGTTTTCACTGGTGCACATTTCACTTTTCACGTAAAAACTGAAAAATAATAAACACAAAGGGATATAATAAGCACAAGTACCAGTGTATCTTATACACTTGTGTAATTGCCAGAGATAGCACTTACAAGAGTTACATTAAAATGATGAAGTTGCAGTGATAATGAAGAGTTGTGTTTATAGCTCCATGAGTTGTTAAAGTCAATAATACAGAAATACATGAGGACAACTTTACTGCATATGTTGGCAGCTAGCTATAGGGTCACTGCTGAAAGAACAATCCTAATCCCAATCCCAACCTAATTTAATCACAAATTCTAGTTAAGAAACACGAAATGCAAAAGACTTATTCCTTCTAACAATATCGATTAATCATGACACACTTGTATTATTGATATCTAATATATTAATGGAACACCATATTGATACTGACTTTAGTGATAATTGATATCCTTACTACTGACACACATTTCCATATAAGCCTATGCCATTGCAACATTGCACAACCCTACTGCTCAATGCACAGGATGCACTGAGATAAACAATTTAGGATTAACTCTGGTTGAGCAAACTTGACTCACACAGGGCCCCAGCATGGTCTTGGCTGGTCCATGTGCATGTCTCAAGATTCCTTTGTTCTAAACTAAGGCAGTACATGAGGCAAAATCAAAGATAACTTAACTTCTAACTAAAATATGCTAAACTTCTACGTGTACAACTTCTTCAGAGAATTCATCTCAATTGAAACCATCTTCTCTCAATTTTTACATGGACGCACATGGGTTATACCATGGGTTATACCATGTGGGGGTCTACCTGGGCTTTCCCATATGGATGTCATATGAAAACAACCGGGGCAAGCCACATGTGGGCAGAATACGGGCTGGCCCATATGGGTGGCATTAGGGGAAAACCTGGGCAAACCCATGTGGGCAGAATACGGGCCGGCCCATATGGGTGGCATTAGGGGAAAACCTGGGCAAACCCATGTGGGAAGAATGCGGCTGGCCCATATGGGTGTTATATGGGGGAAAACTGGGCAAGCCCAAGTGGGCAGAATACGGCTTGGCCCATATGGGTGTCGTATGGGTAAAAACTGGGCAAATCCCATGTGGGCAGAGTACGGGTTGACCCATATGGGTTTCATAATGGGTACAAACTGGGCAAGCCCATGTGGGCATAATACATGCTGGGCCATATGCATGCCATTAGGGAAAAACCTGGGCAAATTAACCCATGTGGGGGGGAATACTGGCTGGCGCATGTGGGTGTCATAATGGGAAAAACCTGGGCAAGCCCGTGTGGGCAAAATACAAACCGGGGCAAATTAACCCATGTGGGCGGAATACTGGCTGGCGCATGTCATAATGGAAAAAACCTGGGCAAGCCCGTGTGGGCAAAATACGGGCTGGCGATGGCCCATATGGGTGTCATAATACTGGGCAACTCCATGTGGTCAGAATACAGACTGATTCATATGGGGGTACATGGGTAAAAACTGGGGGCATCCACATCATGTGCTGGCCAAGGGGTGTCATTAGGGAAAAAAGCTGGGCAAGCCCATGTTCGCAGAATACTGGCTGGCCTAAAGGGTATCACATGGGAAAACCATGCGCAAATCCAAGTGGGTAGAACACCGCCTGGCCCACTATGGGTGTCATACGGGGAAAAGCGGCAACAATGTGGGTGTCACGTGGGAAAAATCTGGGCAAACTCATGTGGGCAGAATATGGGCCGGCCCATATGGGTGTTACATGGGGAAATCTGATCTAATTAAAGTTTGAACTTCCGGTCGAGCCTGAAGTAAATGGCGAAGGAGGTCATACAAATTATACAGTTCGCAAATGTTGATTTATGAATGTACCCCCCAGTAGCATCGAATTGCAAAGTATGAATACAATTGGTGATATTATTGAAGATCGAGTTATAAGAGAAATAATTGATCATATTTTTAACATCCGGTAGAGCCGGAAGTTAAGGTCAAACGAGGTTGTGTACACTGCCAAGTTGTTGTTCAATGAAATTTCTATGGAATGGGAAAGTATTCACACAGATCAACGGTGTTGGTCAAGAATTATAAGCTGTTTAGAAGAATGTCTTGTTGAAATGAACATTTAGAGTTGGTATGCAAATAGGTCATGAATATTTATAATGTAACTGAGCATGCTCACTTGTGAAACGAAGCTATGGGTGGAGCTTGAAAATTGCGAACTGATTTAGAAAACAGAAATTATTGGGCATATATATTGGAAGTTTGCACATGACGAATGTAAGTAAGGACAGAGAGGGATGATTATGGGGGATGTGATTACGGGGTAAATTATAGTTATAGATATACTTTGGGAGGATTAAGGGGTTAATTAGGGGTAGGGAATTCAGTAGAGTTGGAACATTGAAGGTAGAATCATGGGGATGTATTAGTGGGGCATGTAAGGGGAATACGGGATATAATGGGAATATAATGTGAATTGGACATATGGTAAAAGGGAAAGTGATTAGGTGAGATTCAGGATTAAAATTAGGATTAATATACTTTAGACAACCCACATTTTACCCAGATGTTTTGCCCGTATTTTACCCATTTGGGCCCCACAGCTAACCCATATGGATTATCTGGGCTGGCCCATGTGGGGCGCTCTTCAAAACCAATGATTAGATGCTAAACATACATTATGTGCCCATTTTAAGGGCGTCTTGTATGGGTTTTGGAAATTGGTTTTCATATTCCTCGTTTATATCAAAAATATCTGTACTTTTATTGGATAATGGTTACTTATAAGAAATATAACGATATTTTTAGGGCATTTTTGATTTATCTTGAGGGGACAATTTAATGCTCGAGGGGGCACATTTATGGCCGCAAAAGGGGCACTTGGGAAAATCTTGGGGGGGGGGCAAACGCCCCCCAGCCCCCCGGTGCCCTCATCACAGGGTCATGTGCTGTTTAACGCTGAAGCTCTTCACGTTTGCTGCAACCAAAGTGGACGAGATCTATGTCCTCGGTGGTTGGGTTGTCACTGAGATCAGTGTCATCCACGTGAAGGTCCAGGGGTATGCTGTCTCGTTTCGCTGGGTTAGGCAAGCAACTAAGAGCATCGGCAAGTACATAGACTTTCCTTGTTTGTAGGTGATGGTGAACTTGCAACCCTGGATCTTGATGAGGAGTCTTTGGAGACGCGTTTGGGCACTAGTCAGTGGCTTGTTGCAGATCGTCACCAGTGGTTTGTGGTCAGTGTGGACGTGGAAATCTGTGCCAAACAAATATGGGTGAAACCGGGAGATGCCAAATACAACAACTAAAGTTTCTCGCTCGATGTTGGAATAGCAAGCTTGGGCAGGTGAGAGGCTTTTTGAGGCAAAAGTGACTGGGTTGCCTTCTTGAAGGAGACATGCCCCAAGTACTTTCTGTGATGCATCGGAATGTCGTCAGTTCCTGAGATTCGTCGTCGAGGTGGACTGACCAATATCCTGCCTTACCGTCTAATTTCGAGAAGAATTTTGCTTTAGCGAATACTGAGTTGAGCTCTTCTAAGGTTGGAATCTTGTGTGGACATCTCATAAGGATGTCGTTGAGGTGCTTGGGGTCTAAGCAAACTCTCAAAGATCCATCTTTTTTCACACTCGTGGTGATGGAGCTGCACCAGTCAGTATGGTGCTCGACGTATCGGATTACGCCGTCTCGTTCCATTTTCTCGAGATCTGCTTTTAGTTTTTGCTTGAGGTGGATGCTGTATTTGCGTGGTGCATCTATGCTTGGGGTGGCATGCTCTTTGAGGTAGAGATGGACTTTGGCTTTGAAGTTACCAAGCATGACAAATTGCTTCGGAAACCTGCTTTTGAGGTCATCTACTGTATTGATGGGTACATGCAATTCGGGCCAGTTGTTCTCGGTTGGCAGCTCTGGGCTTGGCTGTGTGTCTGTGCTGGGCGTACGCAATGGTAGTGCAGGCTGGCTTACGGAATGGATGGTCACAATCCGGAGAGCCTTGCACATGTGCAAGCTAGTTATGGCTGGGCCTTGCACATCCATGATGTAGAATTGTTGCTTCGACCACATTGAGTTCTTGTATCAGCACATGATGTGGATGCACCCTAGGCACGTAATAGCAGAACCGTTATATGCCGTGAGTCTTGCCTCAGTTGGTAGTGCGCGTGACTTCCACTTGTTGCCATACATCTGCTTCATGGTACGTAAGGGCAGAGTGTTGGCTCCTGCTCCTGTGTCAACTTTGTGGCGGAGGCGCTTTGGGCCAGGCAAGTCTGGACGCATCACATCCAGAGTTTTGAATGCCTCGTCGGGTGCTGGTGTATGCGTGGTGTTCACGTCTGACAGGGTGATAGAGTAGAACACACCATCCGAAGACGGGTCGGCTGTTCGGTTGTCCCAGGTCACAGACTCGTCTGCTGTGGTACCTTTGGACATGAGGTCCACCTGCCTATTATCGGTACGACTCCCTGCTTTGCCGGCTGGGTTACGCGACTTTGAACGGCCGCATTGGCGTGATTGGCTGTGCGGTCTGCGGGAAGATTTGCCATGGCGTTGCATGAGCTTCAACTTTGGGCATTTGCGTAGCTGGTGCATGAGACCGCAATTGAAACAAGCACGCCTGGTCTGCCGCATTGCGCTGACGTCGGTATTGGGGACACGACGTGTTTTACACGGATTGAAGGCATTTTTTGCTCGCTGCCATGGCTTTGTATTTACTGCCTTCCGCCAGAAGCTCATCTATGTGAACCCATTGGCTTTATCAAGGAGATCTTTTTGGAACGCTTCGTATGGTGTGGAGGCAACTACCAGCTCTAGAACGGGTTCGTGTAGCTCATCAGGCTGAAAATCTAGATGTTTCGCTTTATCGCGGCACCTCGTAACTAACTTGCCCAAGGGTTCCTGCGGCTTCTGTCTGTATCGCATCAATTCTAGCCTGTGAATACGGAAATTAACCTTTATCTGTAACTGGCTCTCAAGTTATTTCCAAAGTTTATTTGGGTCATTTTGTTCTTTGTCACTCAGACCTGATACATTTATCCTTTTCATGCCTTCATTTTCTACAGCAATCTTGATTTTGACTGCTATTTTCCTTTGGTCTGTTACATCATTGTCCAGGAGACAAAGTGACATGCGCTGCTTGAAAAGCTTGAACTCCTCTGATGCGTCTTGAACATCCCAGTGCATTTCCGAGTAGTTCGCCATTGTGACTAGTGGCAAGTCTATGATGCACAGTTCCGGCTGGTTGGCGGAGTGATGTATGTAAACTGCTATACAGGAGTGTGTATCCCTACGCTACGATATAGTACCAATGCCCTGAACGTACAATAATTAACGATAAATCTGAGCTGTTTACCAAATCGGGCCTATGAATTTCTTAAAACCACACTACATAAGAAATGTAAATTCACAACAGGCGTAGATTTCGAAATTACAGTCAGTTCAACAATAGTTCAGTTCACCGTTTCAGTGCTGATTCCCTGCCGAAGATTTGATCTGGCGGGCCGTCCGGTAATGGGAGTCCCATTGTCTGTGTGGCACGGTAGGTTCTCCGGGCTCGCTTGCTCCCGGTGTGGCGCCGATGGGGGCCTCCGGACTCGCTCACGGTGTAGTCGGGGGAAAGTAGAGCAGGATTGATGTTCTCTCGGAGCGCACTCACTGTATTGTTGGTGCGAAATTGCCTCTTGGAAGTGCCAAGCAATGAGCGGAGGCTGTACACACAGTCACGTTGCCGTGGTGGCTGTACTGCTACACGTAGGTGGCCGTTTGTAATGCTGTGTGGATGTCGGCTGCAGACACCCTCGTGACAGTCCGTGCCGTGTCGAACTTCAGGCTCGAAATATATCGTTGGCTGTGAACATGTACCTCATTATTAAGCACGCTGCGCACTGACTGTGTCCCTTGCTGATGTTCCAACTCTCTGGCTCAGTCCATTATTTTAAGAGATAAATCAAAGTCTGGACTAAAACATATAAAAAGAGGGGGCAAAAATGAAAAAGGGGGTTGACCATTTTCCATGGTCTCTACACTCACCCCTGCAAAAAAAACTCATCAATTACTAGGCGGTTTCTCCTCAACAACGTAACTTGGTGGGACTCGGGGCCAATGGAGTAGCTAGTTCCACTTCCTTTTAACTCCGGATCTCATGTCCAAGACCATCAGTGAAGTGGACTGGAACTTGATGACAAGCACAGTAACATCTTCATCTACAGGCTACGTATCTCGTCTACAGCTTGTGGTGGGTTGACCTCACATTGATGCTACTGGACGAGGATCTCTTCCCTTGTGTACACTGCGCAGTGGTTTCTTCTTGGACATCGTTACTGGCTGTTGGCGCATCGGAGGATTACACTCTAGGAACCCCACCTGGCTGAGGTGGCGGGTGGGTCCACATCCAGCTGGGCGGCATCATTGGTGGGAATTGCATGTACCCCGGTTGGGCCACAGTGTTGTGCATTGCATACATCGGCATTCCCCAGGGAGGTGCAGCAAAACTTTGGACAGCTGTGACTCGAGGATCCATCTGTTGATATGAAGGTTCTCTGAGTCTGGCATACTCGAACAGTCGCAATGGAAGACGCTGCTGTATGGTGCTGCTCAGCTTGTTCAGGGTCATGAGGGGGACTGGTACATCCGAAACTGTCATCTGGGAACCATGTTCTGCCAAATTGCTAGCATGGTCTTTACCGAAATCATCAGCTTCTTCGTCGATCTCCAGCTGTTCAGCACAGGGAACGTCAACTGCTATTGGGACATTGTCCTGGTCCGTGGTTACCCCTACGTCTCCTGGCTTGAGCCGTGGTGGTGAATCACAAGAAGAACCAGCTGCTGATGGTGCGTTCAGTGTGAATGGAATATCACCTGGGTTTAACATCGTCTCGCTGACCTGGTTACATGGTCTGTCATTTCTCGTGTCGGAGGGGATGCAGATCACCACAGGATCTTCATCGTCAGAGCTGTCACCACTCGCTGAAGACTGAAGTGTTGTTGCAGGTTGTCTGTGGGTCGGTCTCTGCATACTCCTCTGTGGTTGGGGCTGACTTGGCTTTTGGTCAACATCAGCTCGCATGCTATCACATGGAAGAAGGAGATTTCGGTGCAAAACTCGATTCTTAGACTTGCCGTTCACAGTCTTCTCCCTTCCTTTGGACAACAACATACACCTGGTCTTCCCAGTACGAACGGAGCTTTCCTGGACCTTGGTGTCGTCCGACGAGTACTTGGTCTCCAGGTTGAAGAACAGAGCTGCGAGCCTTCTGGTCATGGTATTTTCTACCTCTTTCAGTAGACTTGGCTGCATGCTGAGCTGCAATGGAGTAGGCCTCTTCCATTTGCACCTTCCATTTCCTCACAAAGTGGTTGTGGTCTTCAGCACCTGGTCCAAGTTGTGGGTTCAGCCCAAAGGCAGCGTCAACTGGTAAGCGGGGAGATCGTCCATACAGGAGGAAAAATGGGGAGAACCCTGTAGCTGTATTTGTTGTGCAATTGTATGCATGAATGACTTTCTGGAGCGATTCTTTTCAATTAGCCTTCTGTTCCATGGTGAGGGTCCTCAACATGGCCAGTAGTGTCCTGTTCAGTCTTTCGCACTGTCCATTTCCCTGGGGGTGGTATGGTGTTGTTCTCGAACTTGCCACACCGGCAAGTTGCTGAAGGCATTTGAAAAGTCGGATCTCAAACTCTTCCCCTAGGTCATGATGAATACAGTGTGGATAGCCAAAGCGAAGAACAAAATAATTAAAGATTTTGTCTGCTACAGCTCTAAGGCAGATTTGTCTTTGGTTGCATATGCCTGAGCGAATCTTGTGAAGCTGTCAATGAGAAAGATGTTTGGCTATAGGGCCATCATCACAGATTTGTCCTTAGGTAGAATAACAAGCAATGGCAGCCATTTTGAAAATTTTGAATTTCTTGTTATTCTACCTATATTTTTGTCAAAGGACAAAAATCTGTGATGGTTCTATAGCCTTCATACTTTCAATTGTTTTTCAATTGTTAGGGAGAAATCTATTGCGGTATTTTGAATTCACCTAACGTTGCCAAATAACCCCAGAAGAACAAGCAATTTCACATATGACAAGAAATGTTCCTCAGATCATAAAGTAAACAAGATTCTTTGTTTTGTTCATGAGCTTTGATTGAAACAAAATAATCACTTTTTGGACTGAAATTTCTTGTAATTTGATACCAGATGATTATGACATCACATTTGTATGCACACCTCACCTCATACCAGTTTTGAAGTTCATGGTTCCTTTTGATATAAAAGCCATATGCAGCATTATTGTCCGGAAAAAAGCAAAGCACGAATACAATCACTTAAAAATAACAAAGACAAAACCAAAGGGTGATCTAGATGGGGGCTCAGCCCCATCACCCACTAATATAGTGATCAGGCTAGTCCGAGTAAGTTGGCCCCAACTTATCGCCTTTTTATCATTCAGACATGGTCTGGTGATAGTAGGGTCCAAGCTAATCCTTATATGCCGAGCAACACAATTCTGTCATTGACCCAAAAACCCGGCGTTGCCCAACAAAAACATCAGATTTCACCCTCAAAATGACCTCCAAATTACTAGATAAGCCACCTGAGGTACAAGTAGACATCGATAATTAAGATGGTTGTACTGAAGTTTACTTATGATCCGAATGAAAAGTGAAATTTCCTGTTCAATTCCGGGAGCTCCCCTCGCGATCGTGAACACATTAAATTTCCGAATCGTGTTAATGTTTGAACGCTGCATTGTGGTCTTCATGCCCAGCGTTCACTCGATGGTCCCCGTATCCCGAGTGCGATTCCGTTACCGAGCGCGATGCATCCATTATGATAATGAGTAGACTGGATCACGTTTGTTAACACAAAGTGCATTTCAAACAGTCGGGAACTATAGGGCAGATTTTATGGATGGAAACCAGTGCAAGCTAGTTCCTGACTCCCTATGGGTCGAAATGCAATTGTGTTTACAAATGTGCTTGTAATATTCCCCCAATCGACATGTTTGGCTACTCTACTAACTGTTATTGTGTACTGTCATAACCCCTGACTCGTGTACAGAACTCTGTTACAATCACACGCGGTGTATACATTTACTGACTGTACATGATTTGATATATGTGCATTGCTGAAGTTGTGTAGTGTGTATTGCAGTGTTGAATAAATAGTGCTCTCCAGTGCCGAGCCAAGAAATCAAGAATAAACCAGGTTAATTATCACAGTTCACTACAGGGCTCCAGTCTACTCATTATCTACTAATTATCTACTAGGTGGCATGGGTGGCTTGTGCGTAAAGCACTCGCCTCTCACCAAGGTGACCTAGGTTCGAATCCTGGCCGCGCATCACATGTGAGTAGAGTTGTGTGTTGGTTCTCTCCTGTGCCACGAGGGTTTTTCTCCGGGCCCTCCGATTTCCTCCCTCCGGAAAAATCAAACACTTTCGATCTCAGGTTGTGCTCCGTGGTCATATATATATGGGTCGATGTGGCTGGCAGCCACAGGCGCCATTACGTGCCAGCGGCCTGACCACGTTGTAGCCGCGTCCTTCGCAATTCAGCATACCAGCTGCGAGTAAGGATGATTAGCCTCCCAAATTATTATTATTATTATTATTATTATTATCATAATCGATGCATTGTGCACAACGGAATCGCACTCAGATTACGGAGACCATTGAATGAACGCTGGGCATGAAGAACACAAGCAATTTGGAGGCCGTTTTCAGGGTGAAATCTAATGTTTTTGTTGGGCAATGTTGGGTTTTTGGGTCAAGTACAAAATTGTGTTGCTCGGCATGTACAGATTAGCTTGGACCCTACTATCGCCAGACCATTTCCGAATGTTAAAAAGGCGATCAGTTGGGTCCAAGTTACTCGGACTAGGATCAGGCCTAGAACATTCTGCTCACAGGGCAGGTTTGTTTGTTTGCAAAGCAACCTAAAAGCAATCTTTCTCTTTTTTAAAGGTAACAGAACCTCAAATTAAAAAAATCTTCCAAACAAATTGATATCAGTAATGAAAAAAATAAAAGTTTTGTCAACCCGACCACTCTGCGCTCGTAACTCAACAAAGGCCTTACATGTTTACCTCTAGTTGTAGTTTTGTTTTATTTTGTGTGTGTGTCAGTGTGTGAATTTTGAAGTTTTGTTGGGAGAACAAAATCAAATTTGTTGGGGAGCAGTGCCAGCACATCAATTCCTTGCCAGTATTTTATTGTTTTTCATTCTCAGTTGTCAGATCTGCATGTGCACATGGAAGACTGACTTATAATTTCCACACAATTATGAAAGTTTGTGTTGATGAGCATGTACATGAAAGAAACTTACATGATTTTAGTTGAATGGTTCCCTTGTGTTGTCCCTCATTGCTGCAGATGACCACTTGGTTGTTTCCAGAGTCTGCCACAGCAATTTCACCAGGTTGAGTAGCAGTAATACCAAAAGCCCATTGGAACTGTCCTGGACCACTTCCCCATTGACTAAACTCGCCACACATCTCCCACTTGACTGTCTCAAGCTTGCCCAGATTGATGTCACCAATCCTCTGACCCGGGGTGAAGCTCAGATATGAAAGCTTGGGATTAATCTGGGGAGGATTTTGACTGTTGAGTGATTTCAAGTCTTTGCTGATGATAGGATAGAGGGAAAGCAAATCAGTGTCCGATGCAGTGTTTATGACATTCTGAGCTGTACTGAAGGAATGTTGTTTACTTTGTAGCATCATTGTCACTGTTTCCTGATGCTTATCATATATTTTGTTGCGATGCTGCTGGAGTTGTTTGATTTCTTCAATCATCTTTGTCTCTTGAGTTGTTATCTCAGCTCTCATTTTATCCGCTTTGTCTTTCACAGCTTTCACAGTCTTTGTGACGTTCTGTGTGAACTTCTGCTTAGCTTGTGATGAAGTGGTCAAAGATTGTTCAAGTCTTTTGATGTCTGTGGTGAAGTCTGGAAACATATCTTTCAGTGACTGTTTGTATTTGAGAGAAGCCTTTCTAGAGTCAATGTAGTGATGTTCCGGTTTACAGTGGTCTACTACAGTACAATCTCGGCAGATTAACTCTTCACATGTCTCACAGTAAAACCGTTTCACTTCCCCCTTGTGTCTTTGGCATTTAGACTCATCTTCTTCTGGTGTTTTTTTCACTGTTACCTTCCCCTGACGAATGTCCTCCAAAGAAGCCACTGTGTGGTTTGATGTAGCAGCAAATCGCAAGTGTGTCTTGCGACAGTTTGGGCAGATATTCTGTGCACAGTCCAGACAACGATGCATGGCCTCATTTCCCTCATCACAAATCTCACAGATGACCTTTGTGTTTTCTGAACAAGCCACCTTTTCTTGGAGTGAGACCTCCTCAACTATTCCCATCAAATGGAAATTTGTTTTCAGGCCTTGAATGCATGTCTCTGGAAGTATCATCTCCCGTCTACATACAGGGCAAGGAATCTTAGGCTGACCTGCATACCTGGTAGTGTAGTATTTCTCCAGACATGTCTCGCAAAAACTGTGTTGGCAGTCCAGCACCTTGGGCCGTTTGTATTTCTCCTGACAAATGTCACACTCTAGATGGTTGCTTATTTTCTCAAGAGCTGTAGCCATTTTTATCTGCATTTAAATAGTATTTAAAAAGAAAATGGAAGGGTTACTATAAGAGCAATGAAAAAAACTTAAGCAAAACATGTGCCTTCTATGTACATTAAAGATGTACATGTCCATCCGAGTTTCATTTGGACAACAAGTAGATGTACATGTACCAGTACATGTATAACGTTTCTTGTGAATTGCTGCTTTGTAGCCAGACAAAAGATATCCACTTTTGAACGAGACATCAAATAAAAAATCTCTCTTTTATTTCCTTTTGAAGAGCACTGAGAGTACATCTTGAATTCTCTTTTGAAATGATTTCAGGTATTGAAATGGACAAAACTGTATGCAAGTCGCCATAGTTTTTTGCACTTATATGACTGAATCGGTTTTTGTTGGAACATTACTTGTGCGTACACTTCATGTTTTTAAGTCTAAAGCAAGCTGCAATGCCTATAAGCTAGCCTTTAACCTCATTCAACAGATCTGACAATATTTTCTTACCTCTTTTAAATTCCCAGTCAAATCATTTAAATGCAAAGCTTTCCAGAGTGACGTAAAGAGCACAAACAGTTGAGGCTTTTGATGGGGCGGATCTGGTAAAGATGGCGCTGGACAAACACAACATCGTCATCAAGTCGCGTGACATGGTTTATATATAGAGCTTGGGATTTTTATTTTGCTGCATACATGTACATGTACGTCACACACGTACAGTCTGTATATCTGTGTACATATTTACTTGACACTTGAGTTTTGGACCTTAGATAGGTTCATGCATTCTATCTACATGTACATGCTGCACTCTGTGAAATTTCAATCGCATACACCTCACCATACATTTAATTCCACTTGATTTATTTTCAACCATCAAACAAAATATGCTGTAAAAATATTTTCATCAAATCTTTCATATTTCACACACGAAAAGTTTCTATCATCTTGTGCTATAAATACTGATAAAGAGTTTTCAGTCAATTTGAAGTTATCAATTTTGACCAACCCGAAAAGTTTCAACTTTTCGTTAAAATTGTCCATGCAAATAAAGCATATACGTGCTACTGGGGGAAGTACATTTGGGTGTAATGGTGTACACTGAGGCCAATGAACAACAGAATTGACTGTACATAAGAGGACACTATGTCCCAGTTGGAAACCATCACAAATCAAATGAGAAGAGTTGTCAAAAGTTACCCAAACAAAAGCCATCACAAGGACAGTGGGAAGTCCTCAATCTACACAAACCTTTGTGGGTGTGTGAAAAGTGCAGAGCTTTAGAGGAGGGGAACCAACATATCGTTGAAACAGTGCATCAAAACTACATTCTTTATGAGAGCATTTTTAGAATGCTGTAACCATGGTAATATAATCTGTCATCCTGTCTGACTTGTTTCCAGGGTGTGTAGGGCATCACCTCAAACTCCCATGACAACAAGATGAGACAACTCAAGGAACATGGTCGGGTTCTTGGCAGGATTCATCCTGGGTTCTATGACATCAGGAAGAGATTGAAGGAAGATCTTGAGAGAATGTTGGCTGAGAGACGATGAGGAGTCCAGAAGATGAAGGCCGGTAAACGTCTCAAGTCAAGTAAGAATGAAAGTTGTCTGGAAATAATCACTGCATCAGCTAGATTTGATGACTAGTGATCCTACATGTACTTAATGTCTTGGAAGCTTCATGTTAGGGCTGTCTGGTTTGAATCTGGTGAATCTTTGCATCAGATCCTACTGCTCGTTTTCTTTTCTATTGACCCATGGTTCGATTCCTGTTTATTCCCAGGTGTGATCTCAGTTATTTTTGAAGGAATTGAGGAGTCTTGGGTTCAGATCCTACTGCTTGTTTTTCTTTTCTATTGACCCCTGGTTCGATTCCTGTTTATTCCCAGGTGTGACCTCAGTTATCCTTGAAGGAATTGAGGAGTCTTTGGTTGAGATCTTACTGCTTTTTTCTTTTCTTTTGACCCCTGGTTCGATTCCTGTTTATTCCCAGGTGTGATCTCAGTTATCCTTGAAGGAATTGAGGAGTCAAGTCACTTAAAGACATTTTTTAAAAGAAATTGTGAGAGGTTTTCCACTTCGATGCAACGAGTGTGAATAGTCGTAACCTTTAGAGGGGGCGGATCCCAGATCTGAGTCATGTACAGTTCATTATCTTGTTTGTTTGCTGACATGTTTACTCTACACTTGAGTTTGTACCTTGGACCTGAGTTAGGTTAATTTTTGTACTTGCATACGTGTACATGTACACGTACACCATCAGGTTGCAGACTACTTAAATAAACTGCCATAGACCCCAGTGATAGATACCCCCACTTCCAAAATTCAGGGGAAAATGACTTTTGTGAGAAATTTCCATCCAGTGGTGATCACCCCTAAAAGTGTATTCCGGATGTCCATTGCCATTTTGAAAACTGATGCCTATGCTGCATTGCAAAATGGAGCAATTTCAGGGCTTAATTCATCCAAATTACACAGAAATACAAATACGAGCTGGCAGTCCTGTTCACGGCTTCCACTTTTCTTCTTTTTCTTTTTACAAACCTTCAATTTCATGGCCCACAAAATAATGATAGCAAAAAATGAGGGCGTACAAATCGTGATTTGGCCGGCGTAGGCAATTTTGGGCCTTTTTACTGGCCTGCAACCATCAGTGTAGGCGTAGGCAATTTTGGGCCTATTTACTGGCCTGCAACCAGTGGCGTAGCCACTGGGGGGGGGGGGGGGGCAACCGCCCCCCATGAAACCTTGTTGCCCCCCCAGTCGCCCCCCCCCCACTGAGATTTTGAGTTTCTAAAAAAATTATCATTGATCTAAATCTAAATAGCTCCCCCCCCCATGAAACCTTGTCGCCCCCCAGTCGTCCCCCCCCCCCCCCCCCCACACTGAGATTTTGAGTTTCTAAAAAAATTATCATTGATCTACATGATGCCATGGGCATCAATCCTGGGGGGACAGGGGACTGGTCCCCCTCCCCCCACTTTTTGAAGGGTGGGGGGACACAATATCAAAACAAAGTCTATCATTAGTGGCATACATTACATGTATCTTTCTCATAAATTTTGAGTTTTTATAATTTCAATTTCATTTTGAGCAGCTCTCTCATCCGTCCTGGAGCCTTGCTTCATTGACCAACCGCCTCGCCCAGACCGGTCACCATGGCAACTGAACAGCCTCAGGCCCCGCCTCCATCAGCCATTGGTCAAGATCGTTGCTTACCAATTCCAATCAGCAATGAGCGTAGTCGAGGGCAATGCAAGACACCTGTCAGCTTTGTTGTTGTACCTGTCAGTGATCTGGGTTACCCTGTTGGTTCACCAGGGAGTAGCATCTGGGCTTATACACCAGGTAAGCTCAGTTTTCATTTACCACACACTTTCATTAGATGCATGAAAACTGACTATATCTGGAGCATCAAGATAATAGAAGTGTGAAATAGTCTCATATTTTCTTGGCTCGGTACTTAAAGATCCTAATTGAAGAACTTAGCTAAAAGATCCTTGTTATTTAAAAAATGTTATAAAAATCAACTCGGAAGGATACGATAACATTTAAGTTCAGGCCATGAAAATACAATTTAAACAATAGACCACCGTGATTTCTAAACCCAATGGACATACGCGACATGCGGATTAGCAAAATATTAGTTGTCATCCCTTTAAGAGAATATTTTCCTTATAAATGGCAGATTTAAATCAAACTTGTTGTTTCTACTGAATTTTTCCCCCAGGAAGCAGTGGTGACTGGATCCCAAGTAGCAACTTAGAGGACATACCAGGCACAGCAGCTAACAGGATGCCTAACTTCTCCCATCAAGACACTGTCAAGAGAGGATGGCTTCCAAATGAACAAGTAAGCATCTCACCCCTCCACCACCCCACTACACTCAGTCAGCATGAGTTCAGGACTTGAAAACAGTTTACAACAACACAAGACAATTCAAGTTGGTTCCAGAGTACACACAGTCCTATTCAATTGATTTAGCCCATTCATTGGTGTTACAGGGTAATCCTATACAACAGCACTGCCCAGCTCACAAGTGACAGTGAGTCGATCCGTGAGGTACAAAGAGGACTGTAGGCTGGCCCTATGGGACCAGCACAAACTGAACAGCGATCATTGAGAAAATCAAATAGAGAAATCAAAACCTCATCAAGATGTACCTTGTGTATCTCAAGACATTACTGAAATGTCATTATGCTTGCGAGCTCTAACTTTATTGCCCTGGTTATTTCCTACAGACACCTGTCAGCCGGTTTGGTGAGCAACATGAGCCAATGTCTGGCATGCATCATAACATGGCCATGGGAGATGGGGGAGGGGTGACAGCTCATGGAATGGCAGGAACGGTCTGGAACCCTGTAGCCACCATGCAACTTCATGGCACCAATCCAAAGGTGGGTCCTGTCTCAAAGCTTAAGTCTGTGTCAATATTATCAGGCTATATATGTGAGGCATTCTGGCAAAATGAGACGGAACTGGGCACAGGCCGTAGTGGAGGGAAAATGCAAAACAACGATAGGGGGTGATTTTTGTTTTTTGATTTTCAGATTTATTGATATTCTTAAGTAAGTATAACATGTAGTCTAAAAATCATGGAATACAAGAGTTTTTAAGGAAAGATAATTGGCATCTTTCATTGTCACGAATACAAAACTGGAAACTTTACAGGCCTTTTTCTTAGTATTTTGTTTTTTTGACATGTCGATAAATGCAAACTTTAAAGTGAGCCATAATTGTCAATGGAATGTCCAATAGGAGTGCAACAAACATTATTGTAAGGAAAATTGTATTTTCTTTCGTAATACCTGCAAACCCTCATTTCGACCTCTGCCCAGTTCCGTCTCATTTTGCCAGAACGCCTCACATATATGGTCGTCAGTAACACGTGTCTATCAGCCGCTTTCATATCGGCGCATAATTGCTAGCTGCAGCAATTGGGAGACAGTCTTAAAATCTGTCTTTATTTCTATAAAACATAATTTCCTTGAGTGTTTACTGCAAAATCCTTCTTCAGGCCAATTTCAATGTATTCCTGATGTAGTGAATGCCCAATCTTTGAAGTTGTTAAACTTTTTTCTTATTTTGCAGGGAGGGGCCCTAAAAAAGTTTGTTGACATGAACTACACGTTCTAAAATAAAATTTGCATTACAGCATTGTATGTACATGTAGTTGGGATCAACTACCCTCAGTCACCCAACAGAACAATCCTCATTTTTTTTACTTTTAATGTTTTTTTAGTAAAGATTTGATAAATTTATTAAATTTGCAATTTTGTCTTCTATATTCCCAGGTGTGAGGAGCATCACAGAGCCAGCTGGTCGTGTGACATAAGGACACCTCTCCATCTATTCCTATAGAGGGCGCTGTTCGTCACAGAGGCAGCATCCACAAGAGATAGTTAAGTTAATTAATTTTTCTTCAATGGCCAGTAGCCATAGAGGGCGCCATAATGCTATCTGGTTTGTTCACAGACAAATAAAGCATATACCGCCAGTCATGCGCTTGAAACTGTGATGTCATAAAGTATGGGCAAAACGTTTCTTGACAGCGCGCATAACTGCACGATGTGCGTTCAATGCGCCAACGCGCTTAGCACGGTACATACATTGAAATACAGTAAATTTTGGTAAAAATTTGTGAAAAGTTGTATGAAAATATTGGATACCGTATTGTTTTTAATCTCGGATATCGTATTTTAGTTCACAAGGGATTTGTTAACAATCAGAAACTAACTTCCCAATTTTTTTTACATGTTTGATTTGAATTCTTCAACCGTGTGTAAAATCCCTATTCATAGAGGTGAATTTCCCAATAGTTTTGATTTTAGTCAGGTGCTAGGCAAATCACGAAATGCTCATGTAGTTTTGAATAGGACCTGGCGGTCTATGCATTTATATGTCTGTGGGTTTGTTGCCTTACCTGCCTAAAAAAAATGCTGACGGCATAATTCAGAGAAAAGAATGAAAACGAAATAATTAAGCCTTGGAATAAAAAAAATTGTATCAATTCTGTGAAATTGAAGATGATTGTAAACTGCGAGTAGTTTGTATTTAACTTTATTTATGTTAGGCCATAAAAAAAACAAAACGTCGGTCTCTGGTCAGCGCGCGCGTCGATTTTAATCATGGGTGTCAATCTTTTTTTTTCCCAAAATGTTCCGTGGTAGCTCCAACAGTGCCCTCTATTGCCGCACCTCCTTATTTTTTTACCAAAGAGCACCAAGGAATGGGAAATTGCACCAAGGCAAATGATCGAGGGCACCAAGGCAAATTATGGAGGACACCAATGTACATGAGGACACCAAAAAAGCAAAATAGTACCCCACCTTGTCTGTACAATCAAAACTTGAAAAAAAAAAAGCAAAAAAAAAAAAGCCGCATCGCGCATCAATTCCGGAACTTTCGTCTGACCAGAGACCAAGTTTTTTTTTTGGCCTTACTGTAAAACAATTGAAAAATCCTTTGCTTTTTTGTTGGCATAATTTTTTATGTAAAAAGATGATAGGCTACTAATGTTAGAAATTTGAAGTTAATTGAAATCAATCTTGGAAACTGTCAGTTGAAGATATGTTTTGTCGACATGTACATTACAACATTAAAGGTCAGTGAACCTGGGTGACCTTTGACCTCTGTTGTCTCAATAGTAGTTTATCAGTTAAAATGTCCATTCCATAGAGCTGTAGTAAATTATGAGAGCGTTTACTCCTCATTCGCTTGCACACTTCAAAGTTGTCTGAGCTTAACACAGTGCTTGAAGAATGTACATGTAGCGAGATCAATGTGCAAGTCACGTCGCCAATATGACATCAATTCTTTTGATTTTTTGTGCGCTTAATGTGTTGCAAAAATATAACAGATATATGGCTGAGCAGGCACATGATCTACAGTGAAAAAAATGCAAAAATCTATGCAGCGCACTAGTGTGAAAGCACAGAATGAAATGGGAGTTGTACTAACAGCTTTGAATAACAGGGAGTGCGTAACAATTTATTGCAATAGTTTTTCTTGCAACAATAAAACAAAACACAATGGAGTGTGTTCAGTGGAAAAAGTACAATCAGAATGCAAGTCAATTGAAATTTTGTTTGTTGGTTGGTTGTGATGACGAGGCCCGGATTCTCCAGTAGATCTCTCTCATAGGACGCCATCTTTGTAGGAAAATTAAGACTGCGTGTTCAACACCATGTGCGCGTAGTGTGCAAAATGTTCCAAACTTGCGCTCCTGTTGCTTGGAATGTCTCCAAAATACAGCGCAGCCGATGCGCGTCATGAAAATTTGACATCTTAAACAGCCCAAGTTTGAAGAGGAATTGTCAAATTTAATATTGTAGAATGTGTTAATTCAGCAGGAAAACAAGTACAATGCAAAATAAATCAGCCATTAAGGCAAAGTAAAAAAAAAAAGTTTCTCGTCCCCGCTTCAAGGCTTTTTTGGAGGCCCCCTGGATTTTTTTATTTTTTTTTATTTTTGAAAAATGCAGTAAAAAAAACACCGAAAAAGTCCACAAATTCATCGGAAAATAAATTGTAGACCAATACAAGTCTAAATGACACCGTAAATATGTTCATTTCTCTTGTCCAACTTATCTATCATTTTAAAAGTGTCTTTGAACAGTGGATACACCAATAGTTGCAGGAAATTTTTAAATGGCGGCCATCTTGAAACAAACAAAAAAATAGAAAGCCCCGCTTCCTCCTTTTTTTCAAAAACCCGGACGAGAAACATGTTTGTTTTTTTACTCGACCTAATGAAACAGAACATACTCGTTGTCTGGAGGATATCATGAGAAATACCCATTGTATTAAAGTGAAATTTCCTCTGTTATAAACTGATCATGACATTTTTGTGAAGCCTGAAAAATTTTAACAGAATATCAAACAATACAGTTAATGTAACTAAAACAAACTGTTTCTAGCGAGAAAATTGCAATGCAAAATAATGCAAAAAAAAAGTCCCGAAAAAACCCCACACACTGGTTTTTGAGACGATGTCTATTTAATTTCAACAGCAAATTATTTCAATTAATATAACAAAAACAATGAAGTGTGTTCTGCGTGAAAATTTAAATTGGAATGAAAAATATTCTTAATACGCAACAAGAACAACACATTTGTGTGGACGACAATTCTGGAAATATATGCTGAGCTTGATTAAAAATGTGTCCATCGATTGTTCATAAAGTAAAGTCTTCAATTAAAAACTCCATAGAATTTCAAGAGGAATCGTGTAACAATTAAAAAACGATTAAATATTTAGAAAAGTACTAATGTAAAATATAATCGAAGCCGTAGAAACTTTGCATTATACTGTTGCACTGAGAAACAAATCTAAGATTTCCACACATTCAGGCGTACCTCTAAAAATTAAGTGTAAAAATTACTCCTGTTTAAAAATCCTGAAATTTTCACCGGCACCAGACTATCATGTGACCTCTAAACACCTTGACAGGAGAGGGCGATAAGCCATACAAAATCATTGAAGCATGAAAACCCAGTTTGACGGCACACTACACGGTCAAGTGAGGAAGGCCCTTCAACCAGGTTGCATCGAGACCCTCAGGCTAAGAAGTCTACCTCCACCTCACACACTACTGGTAACCAGCATTCCAGCAGTCTTATGTGGTCTCTAGCAGGCTTCAACAAGTGTAGCAATCTCCAAAAAAGGAAAAGGCTAACTACCAGTCTGACTGATGATTGGCTGCGAAGACAGATCTGAACTTACAGGACAGGGCAGGGCTTCAAAAAAGAAGTCTGAAAATTCAGTCAAAAATTTAGTCCACCTAATATGAGGAAATTATGTTCCCAAATCTAAGTCCAGCCAAATAAACTCTAAGTCCAAAAATCCCCAAGACCCTCCCTAGTCCCATCAACTTGCAGACCTATCAGTCAGGAAGCCCTTCAACTAATATTCCAGTTCCCTCTCAACCATCAACCAGTCAGCCCAAAGTCCCAAAGCCTACCCTCCAGCTCCAAACCCCTTCAGCTCCCAACTTCTCAACCTCCCAGCCTCAGACCCTCAGATCTGAAAAAATTTCAAGGGGTACCCCTTGATTTCTGAAATTCTGGCCAAAGCTGAAAAATTTTCTAAGTCCAACAACCTAAGGGTTTTAATTACGATAACCGGAGATTTTTTCAAGAAAGTGCCATGGCAGAGCGGGAAAAAAGAGAGCTGGCATGCAGAAGGTACGCGGTTCAACCCTGCTCCATGCTACTATTTTATATATTTTTAAAATTTTATCACTGCTGTGAGGAAAAATTCTCCTCCCGGGTTCCCGGCTGGGTTTTGAACCGGGGACCCAGCGCCTGGCGGTCAGCGAGCTAGACCGCCACGCCACTGGCCTCTTCGAAAATTTGTTCTCGGAACTTATATTTAAAGGTTAGATTGCGCAATATAAAAAAAAGAAAAAAAAATGGCCACCTGGGCTCATTTGAATAATTGAATAATAAAAAGCAGAAAACTGAATATTCAGAAGGAAACAACAGATCCGAAATTCTGATTCTCAAATTTAGCCATTTATTCCATATACTTTCTATTGTTGGCCATTATGTACACTTTTTACAAACCTATTTCACACTTTTTTTTAAAAGTTAATAATTATTACAGTTTGTAACCTATGCGTACATGTATTTAACAAGAAACACAATTCTGTTTAATAAATGTCCATTAATTTACCTAATTTGTCAATGCTCAATATTTAAATAGCAAGTCCTACGTTAAATTTGTTCAAATTTTATTCTTCCGGGGGGGGGGGGAGGGGGGCAAAAAATGGTTTTTAACTATAAAAGGCCAAACTTTTGTTTGAATGTGGAAATGGAGTTTTTAAATTTGGTAATCTCGATTTTACTTAAAATTGTCAGTGATTTTTGCCTCAAATCATATACAACTATTTTTTTCAAATTCTGAAATGTTTTAACCACTTCAAAAAGAAAGAACAATACCAGTTCCAATACAGTAACGCCTTATTTCAGGAATAATTGCTTTTACAACTAAATTTAAATAAGTTAAACATTGATTTACAAACATGTTACAGATAATATATGCATACTGCCCTCTATAGACCAAATATTTTAACTGTGTCTATCTGGCTAGATTATTATGCCAATTCATTTTAGAATGCTCAAATTATTTCAAAAACACTTTCCATTTCCCTTTTCTTTCCATAAATTTAAGGACATCTCAAAAAGCAAATATTTATGGATTTTGTTTCCTTAAAACATGGATTTTTGCTCCCAGAACTTTTTTCTATTAGGAATGTAGTTTCAAAATGTCACTTTACAAAAAGACAGTTTCAATTGTATATTGCAAAGAAGTTACTAATGTTTAACTTTCTTGTTTGATAACATATTTTACATCACACAAATTTGGCTTGATTTCATTCATGTCAACCATATCTTACACCTTGTAACAAAGCACTCCTATGCATCATGTTTAAACCAATCGTTAGTGTGGATCATACACTTTGAGTTTAAATAATCACATTAGTAAAATTGTATTTATATTCCTTTTATTTATATAAATAGTTTGATTGTAAAGCGCCAGGGAGCACTTTTGAAATGGATTCTGCGCTACGAACTTCAATTATTATTATTAAACATTAATTCATTCATTAAACAGTCATTAGCAATTCATGGGCAATAGAGGGCGCTCCTCATTGAGACTAATTTTTATTTACCACAACTAGGGTGCACAACTGTGTACAACATTTTTTAACTTTCTCTCATTGATATACAAACAAAAATCTCAATTTTAAATTTAAACAAATGATAACTACACAAATGAACAGAAATACAATAATGTCAATTAACTTATTGGGCAAAACCAGAAAATCTACAGTTTTAGCAAGTATATGGGCAATTCCATGGTGACAGACATTAGAGAGTTTCTGCAGGTTTCAAATTCGCATCAGTATCACGATTCAGAACATTTTACGCGTGACGCCATCACTTCAATTCTTCTCGTACGCTAATCGATAAAGTGACATAGGGTTTTAATTCAAATTTTTCTCTTAAAGAAAAATGATAACCACCTCTCATTCTTAATTTTATGATGTACAAGACATAACGTCTGATTGCAATTAGAAGTAAAAGAGTGAATTTTTCAAGGTGTACGGTGAATTTTTAGCATTTTTGTGACAAGAAATTATAACGTCATTTTCTCAATAGGTTTACACAGAGACGCCATGCCAAAAACTGAGATTTGAACACGCCAGTATGTTTGCGTACACTAATCAGCCGCATCATATAATTCCAATACGCATCATTTTTGGGGGGATGAAGTGTTTTTACATTTTTCAACCTGTAGACGCATTGATCTTTTCTGTCCTTCGCTTACTGAACTCTTTCTTTATTGTGACCGACATTACATAAAAAAACAACACAGGAAACAAATGATAGATCAAATTTGAAATTTCTCTTAATGTTAAAGGCCAAAGGATGTCATATTTTATTTCTCATATAATTTATAGCCAGTATAACACTTTATACATGTACAAAGATGTAAAATGAAAGTTTTTATAATCATAATAATTGAGAAATGAGACACTGTGTGTTGAATAGTTTCTGTTCAGGTCAAGTTTTATTTTCTTTATAAATTTCCAACAGTGACTGTATGCAAGAACAAAATAATTTTTCAATATCCGAACTCAGAGAGTTTTAGAATTTATCAAAAACAAAAACGCAATAAAATACCTACATGTACATACCATCAACACCAAAAGTAACTGATCATAAAGCTAATTAAGTGACAAATTTTGCGAAGCGACCATTATAATATTAAAGTTGTCTCCAATAAAAACTGTGTAAATAGACTTGCATCATATTTTCTGTGTTTCTAAAAATTTTGAGGTCTCAACATGTTTAACAAATTCCATGCTCAATTTTAACTATTTTTCTCATAGTATTATTCTTGCTCACTTATGAAACTCCTCATGTTCTGTTCTTTTCTGTCTATTCCTCTTTCATTTGTTCCTCTTGTGGTCTTCATACCATCATTTTCTTCCAAGTTTTGTTTCTGCTGTGTCTTTCTCTCTGCTGCTGTAAGTTGCAACTTGGCTGTACATCTTTCCTGAAAATATGAAACATTCAACTGAATTAATCATAATTTGTACATGTTTACATTAACACAATTTTACTTGCTATTTTCCTAGCAATACTAAAGTTATCCAATGAACCAACAACAAAACAAATGAAATAAGTTAGCCAATGTTAAGTAATAAATAGGGAATTATGAAAATCAAACTATTTGGTGCCAAACAATAATTCAGTTCTTACAGGGAAGACTTCCCCCACCCCACCCCATTAGAATGGGCAATGATAGACGACTTGTACCCAACAGCAAAACACATACATTTTTCATTTTATCAAAGGGTTGCAGATGTCCAAGTTTAAAAAGGCTGTTTTGTGAAAAATATACAAGTTGCTCAGACAGTGGCTTTGCACTCAGTTGCATTTTGGTTCAAAGAGTTTACTACTTGTATGTGTATGGACTTAAATAACATGTGTACTTGCATTTTCCTCAACTACAGACTGTGCAATAATGTGACTGGCATTACGTTACGCTGAGAGATTGTGACTGCATGACATTACATGTGACGACATTACAATATTTCATGGCTAGCCTAAGCATTAAAACTAAAATGTAAACAAAATATTTTTTTTTAAATAAACTTGTCAGGACTCAAGCTAATAAATTTGTAACAATTATTCATTCGTCAGACAATGTAGGTATTTACAAAGAAAAAAAATCAGTTTTGGTAACTTATAAATATTTAAATTTGTATTTTAGTATACAAGCAAAATCTGACTTATATTGACATCTTAAAAATAATATCCATTTTCACAAAGATGCCTTCAAAATGGTAACATAAAAATTTGAGAGAAAATATTACAGAATAGATAGCAAAAGACTAATTCAAAATTCCTTACCAGTGCATCCATATTAAAGTCATCATGACGTCATTGCAGACTTTGATGTGATGGTGTACCGTAACTCGCAGAATAGTGCGCGCATGGGACGAAACTATTTCAGTTTTAAAACGCCGAGCTATATTGTGTCACTTCAGCAAATCAAACTTGAACAAACCGTAAATGGTTGTTTGGTCTTGTGTCTCCACCAGCATGGAATTGCCCATGTGACCTTTTTTTCTCATTTAACAGCCTAGTACATTCTAAATAGGCCCAAGGCACCTTGGATGTAGTTTCTCTGATGTTTGATGTCATCACAAAGTGGTGCAGTTTCAAGGGCATTCCAGCATCAAGAGCAACATCTTCTTGGTAAGAGCAGGAAAACCTGAAATTCAATTAAAAATTGAAAATTAAATATACGTAACATATACACATGCAGTTAATGATTTGTTTTTCAGATTTTTGCAGGATTTTGTAGCTTTTGAGGCTCCACTAAAATGGGAGAACAACTATAATAATAGTAGGTAGGGAGGAGTTTTGAAGATAGAGTTTAGAATTTTAGCTTCCTTTGTGTTCACATCTACAGCAAAATTTTAGTATGAATTTATCATCAACCCATAATTCACATAAACATTGTTGCAAAAGCAAGTACTCAAGTATATTGAACAAGTTCTTAGCTCACCTGAAACACATGCGTTCCTCTTCTTGTGGTTCTGATAACAGGCGCCTGATGACTTACTCAGGTTACTCAGGTCCTGTCTTATTGTAAGAGTGTGAAAAAATGAAATATAGATTAGTTATGGTAGATTAAATTACCTGCGAGGCTGTAGACATTGGTTATTATTATCCGAAACAAATAACTGACTTTTAGATGCAAGCAAAACGATACACATTTCATACACGTGAGCACACAGAATGGAAAGTTACAGAACAATTTGAGTGTTCATCACAGAGCTTGAGTTGGCATTGTAATCGTTGGACCATGCTCTGAATGACAGGTAGTGGTGTGTACGTGTTTGCAGCCAAGTAAGTGAGGGTGCCAAAGAGGGCTGATTCAAATTACCAGCTGCAGTCGGTTGTTGCCAAGAGAAAGTTACCAGAGTAAAACTCTCGGTCGGCGGCCCGCAGAACTGTGGTAATGCTCTTGGAGAGTATCTCCTTCCCCTTGGCCGTACGTGCGACTACTGAGCCATAACAGCAGCCACTGAAAGAGATAGGCAACAGGCCAACCACCATAATAGCCTGGGACCAGAGGGTTCAGATCTGCCCGCTCAAGCTGAAGTTGGCCAGCTCCCCCTCCGTACACTCGCTCATGAACTGAATGGTGCGGCAGACGACAGAAGACAGCTGCATGGTGGAGACACTGCAACCGGTATTGCCAGGTGAAGAGGAAATTCATACAGCTTGCGTGACTGTTTGACTGCAGCATCCTGGATGGGATCCGTCAGACCCAGACCGCCCACCATTCTGTCTGCAAAGATGTCATAGGTGGCGGTCCTCGTCAGAAGGATGCAAACTTTCCGCACCAACCTCACCACCTCATCCCTTAGCCACTTCAGACTTTTCTTCTGGCAATTGCTGGCAAGCAACACATACAAGGTGCACTATTCAATGGCAGTTTGTAGTGCGTCCAGCGTTTGCCAGAAAGCCAGGAGAGAGGATTTCACCTTGCCCAGATCTTCTGTCATCTTGGCCACCACTGCCTCAAGGTTCTCGTTACTTCTGCGACCCGATACGGACGTGACAGTAACGATATAATTCCTCAGTCAGTGCTGGAACATCGCTGCCTTGCACTTTGTAGACTGAGGGAAGCACTCACGGACCTCTGCGACACTCCAGGGACAGAGTGACACACTTCATTGGTCTGAATGTAAGCCACAGCTTGCTGGCCATGTCCAAAAGCAACCCGGCCTGCTCCCTCACCTAGCTGTGATGGAATTCCAGCGCCGCACATCAGTCACATGGATTCGGTTGCTCCCCCAGCACATACATGTACAGACCCTCATCTGTGTTATGAAAAACTGAAGGGCCCCAAACGGAGTGTTGGAGCACCAGGGCAACTCTCTCATCCACGTTAGAAGAACCCCGCAGGGAACTCCAGCATTCATCCGTGGAGTGTTGGGAAATGGCCAGATCTCACTTGATCCCAGTCCCGGCTGGGAAGTCCCTGATTCGTGCTCCTGGGAGACAGAGTGTTAGGCTAATGTCAGTACAGTCGTAATTAATTGACCAACCAAGCCATGGGCTGGGAGCGTTATATCCACAGGCTTGGAAGGTGTGTCATGAGGCCGCAGGAGAGCCCGGACAATCGGTGAAACAGACCCACTGCACTTGTGAGTTTGGTAGTGGTTGGAAACAGCTAGCCTGTCTGAGTCAAACTCCCACTGATAAACATACAAGGTGAAAGGAAACTAGAGAATGTACTGCTGGTGTTGTGTCAGCGTCTGCTGCAAGTGGTAGCTCTCCCGACACATGACACAATTCCAGTGACAGGATAGGAAAAGATTGGTCTCATTGTCTGAAGATCTTGGAGGCTGTGGATTTGAGATGGACCCGTGCCTGTAACGATGGAGTCCAAAAGCCGTAGGAATGATCTCCAGTACCACGTACAGGCGTTGGCCTGGCCCTTGTCCATGTTATGGTTGCCCTTGGGTTCCTGAGCATTCCTCCACGGAGTGTTGGGCACTTTCCCGGTCACTTCCCCAAACCCTCATCTGTGATACGATTACCCTGAGGGGTTCCCAAGCATGCATCCACAGAGTGTTGGGCCAGAGCCAGAATCCTCCCCTTATCCACCTTACTGTTGCCCAAAGGGGCGTCTGAGTGTTCCTTCGCGGAGTGTTGGAGATTGGCCGTGTAGTGATTCTTCTCCAGCAGCTTGTCTCCAGAGTTGTTCTCCATCATCCAGCTCCTAGACCCTCAACATTTTTTACCATCACAGGGAGCGTGGTCGATTGCTTGAATGACTGCAAGAACGATGACGTCCTGCGGACAATGTTTGTATTTGCAGTGACAGCTGGCTTTTCTGTGTGAAGAAGTTGCACTTCTGTCAGTGATGCAGGGGTACATGTAGACACAACTGAGTTGACCCTGGCTGACTGCTGTGGAGAAGCAACATCCATTATTTTGTCTGCAAGTTCAGCCAACTGTTCGATTTTGACGCTATCACAAGTAGGACATTTTGACTGAAGAAACAACTTGCATGCAATCTACTTCAAGCGATCTCCAGTAACTGGGTTGGTTGCATGTCACTGAGTATACACTTGCTGAAACCGTTTTTAGTTTTATTATCCGAAACAAATACCTGACTTTATGAAGCAAGTGAAATGGTAAACAAACAAGATAATTACACACATGCATAGAATGGAAAGTTACAGAATGAGTGAACTTGTTCACAGAGCTGTCTGAAGAAGGTGCACTAGCAACAACTTGGTTACTACAATGTTCAAGCAAGGATCTGATCCATTAATGGTGCCTAAAACCTCTACTGATCCATTTCAAGTAAATAGTTGATGTAACAACCACTTTGAATAAAGTTTATGCAACTGATCACTGATGCAGGCAGGGATGTGAAGTCAACCATTAATTTTATCCTTTGAATTTATTAGTTCTTGAGTTCTGAAAAAAAAAACCATTAAAACTACATTCTAAGCAAACCAAAGGCATCAAAATTTTGTCACCGACACCACAAACTGACACTCGGTTTTCACGAACTGAAACCAGTCTTAATGTACCAGTTTAAAGGATTCTAATTCATTTTTTGTGTAAGCCCACAAGTAAATGGATGGCGTAAATTTGTGTCGAACCCTTCAAAGCGTTTTTATATTGTATTTCCATCACATGCTTGTGTTTCATTGGGTAAAAAACTACATTATTCTATTACGAGTCAGTGTACTATTAAAGTGCGCGCACACACCCCCATGTAAGTTTGTGAAACTGAAATTATTGATAACACGGTTTTCAGGAACTGACTCCACATGCGTACATGTCAGTTTGTGAAAACAGTGAGGATTTACCTGATGTGTGATGTCACAAAGTAGTGCCGTTTCAGAGCATTTCAGCATCAAAAGCAGCTCATCTTTTAGGTCCAGGTATCGTGAAAACCTTAAATTGAAAATAAAAAGCGACATTAAAATTAATTATATATGTAAGTATTGGGACCGTACATGAACCGGCACGCAATCGCTCTTCAGGAGATATATAACAGGTGTTTCCACATGTTATTGATCGTCTATAAATCTAAGACTGGCGGGTCATTCATTCCTGATATAATGCAATCCTAAGCTGGCTGTTTTATCAAATCCTGCTTCATTGATCCACACTGGATCTGTCCCACACCTGTTAACCCCTTGATGCTGGTATTGTCAGCCACGGATCAGCGGCACTTTGAGTTTGAATGTGTACATGCAGGCATTTGGATATTGCCCATCAATGAATGCAGCAGGAATGCGGCCACAGCGTTCCCTGGCTCATCACCCTTCATTGAGCTGCAGTCACCGCCGTCAGCCAGCGTAAAGGGGTTAAATGATCACCTGCCTTTAGGTTTAGGCATTCTCCCGATGACAGTCACAGATCACTGACTAAATCTTCAAATCTTCAGAACCACTTCTCTTGTTAGTGACTGTCACTTCACATGCTGTTCATATAGAACTTTTCCCTAGTGATTTCTATCGTATTCAACATCACCTACCTAGGCGGAGTCAGCATCCAGGATCTCTAGTAGCTACCATTAAACATCAGCTTTGTTAACTTGAACTTTGCTCCTCCACCCCTACCTACCGACTTCCTCAACGGGATGTGCTCTAGCGCCCATCGCATGGCAGATGGCAGAGAGGTTGGAGCAAAACTACGTCACTGAAACATCCGTCTGTGGTGGCAAGAAATTGGAGATGCAGTGGAAGACCAGGAGACTACTGGTGAAAGATGCTGGTCATCACCTGGCTGTCAGCAACCTCCCTATGGATGCCACAGACAAAGAAAAGCAGACAATACCATCAACGCATGTCATTTGTAACCAGCATGCTTTATATGCAATTGTTGACCAGCTAGGAAGGCAGCTGCAGCTTGCGTGTGTCACACTTGATCAGCAAGTTTCTAATAATCAAACATTCAGTTAAGTGCAGTTTTGAAATCATCAGTTTGGAGTCATTGGTTTGTAGATCATTGCTGTGCTTTTACAGTCATTTTCCAATAATGTTGTTTGGTTTTTTACTTTTTTTCTTGCTGTCCATTTATCTAAACCTTAGTTTTTCTCAATATTCTCCAAAAATTGTATCCAATTGTTTATTATTTTTATCCTTGAAAGTTTTATTTTTCTCCTTGGCAAATTCATTTTGAGTTTTTAATTCGTTGTTTGATCCAGATTGAGATTGCTTTCATGTATTTAAGAGGAATTTTTTTTATTTAAGGATACAAATTGTTTTTGTGTGAAAGATCTTCTTTTTTTATCAGACTAAATTCAAAATTTGAGAAGTACATTGATTCCTTTTCTTCTTTGTCCCAGTTTCTAAAACTATATCGTGACAATCACTTCAACCAGGATTTTTTTCTTAGTGAGCCATTTTTTGCCATTACACAAGTATCAAACATCTTGGAGAAAATAACACAATTTTATGTGTTTGTATACAGTTAAAAAAATTACAATATTTACACAATACCACATATTTAACCAGTCGTAACCTAGAACAACATTCCATTTCAAACCTGAAAACCTAGCTTTCCCAGCACCACTTTCCCACCACCACTACTTCAAAAAGTTCTGATGAAGGTTGATTGGTCAGTCAGTTGTAAATCCACTCGTGAAAAACGCTCTCCTCTGCAAGGCTATCGTGCTGTCTGTGTGGTCCACCTGCAGAGGAAGATGTGAGATAGAAACAAAAGGCATATCAGAGTCAAGTCAACTTGAATTGGATTGAGAACAGTGGGGTCTTAGAATAGTGTTTATCAGATAGGGCTCATAGTGGATCATCAGACAATTTCAGAATTTGAGAACATCTCAACTACAAAGAAGAAATAAGACATCAATGTTGTAGTTACTATCAAGAGGACATGCAGACTTGAATTGATCTCAAGAGATTATGGAGACTATAATCTGATGACCACATTTGAAAGCAATTTCTGAGGTGGAACCAGTGGACACTTTCAGGGCATATGCACAATCAGCGAATCATTCGCAGTTTGAAAAATATGTTTACAACTTGCAAAACTGTCCTTCAAATACACATGTGTAAATCTTTGTGACCACAGCAGAGAGTCTAGTTAGTCTACTCTCTACCTTGGAAGTCAACTACAATTGCTCCTTGATTTCAAAGCACAAGTGCAAAATCATAGACCTTATTAAACTGGTAGTTCTTGCTAACAATGACTGCGGCAGATCTTGTCTCCTGCGTGTTTCTCAGAGCCCATACTGACTATCAGGAAAGGAAGGAAAGAAAAACAAGAAATTCATGTTTGATATCTTAAAGGAAATAAATAATCAGGGCTGAGAATGACCAACAAGCAAAATTCTTGACAAACAGGGGACTTTTAAATAAATTTGCAAAAATGCACTGCAAAACCAATTTTGGAACCATTACATGTTGAGAATCAATTCCTTCCAAAGTTGGAATGCATGTGAAAAGTACAAAATCTGACTTGAGAATGAATTTTTGCTCTGACAAGGACCTCTGAATTGGCAAATGTGCAATCATAATTTCATCCCTTTCTTAGGTTTATCTGTTCCCTTTGCTGTCTTGAATTGATCATCTTCAGATGTTTTGCTCACCTTTGATTAGAATGATTCATTGTCACCACAACAAATTCCTCTACAGCCTCTCATCTCCAGTGGGGAGGGGGGGGGGGGTAAACTGCAATAACACAATAACTTGCAAAATAAAATTATCCAGTGGCAAATTGTTGAATTTCTTTTTTAGATTAATCAATTAAACTGGAAAGTGTTCAGTTTTGAAACTTCTCAATTTGCTGATGCACCAGACAAAATAAATTTTTAACCGTCTCATGCATAGCATCAAAAGCCATTAATTTAGAATGCACTTCAAAGTACAGAATTTGATTTGTTCACATACAAATGTCCAATCGTAATTTCAGCCGTTTTGAAGATGTTTCTCCATTCCTTTTGCTGTCTATAATGATCAGTTGCAATCAGATGCTCACCTTGGATTGGTCAATCGGATTCCCCTGAAGTCGTTGGTTCATCGCTACTTTCCCTCTTCTCTCCAGTAAGCTTCTCATCCGTGGTAGCTTGTACCTTGCAGTGTTATCAAAAACAAAACAATCATTCAAGTGGTCAAGTTTTCAAAGTACATTTTGCACACAAATCTTGTCCACAATTTTGTACTTCCAATTGTAAACACAAAAGCAATTTTATTTGTTATATTTATTTAGCGTGCCCAGAGTTTTTAAGCTACAGATTCAGAACGCCAAGTGAAAACTGGAGTGAAATTTGGGAAGGTGGAATCAATTTCAATTTCAACAAAAAAAGGCCTTTGTTAATACCCACTCTGAACTCCAGTCAGAAAAAGAGGAGGAGATTGTTTTCCATTGTAAGAAAAGGTTTTAAAATCTTTCTCCAACAGAATGCTTTGGTTTGCTTGATGGAAAAAATAATAATCCAAGAAACAAATGGAATGCTCTTTTTGGTCTAAAATTGAAGTCCATTTTGACTGATTGGCAATAATTATGATGTTTGTTGAGAATTCATTTTTCAAAAGTTGCTAATTAAATTTCAAATTTCTTCAAAAAGTCATTCCTTCTTAAAATCTTACCTTGTTTTTAGATGTAACCCTTCTGGAAGCACATCCTGGTAAGATTAGTTTAAAAAGAACAATTTGGTTCGACTTACTCTGAACAAAACGAACGACTCCACTTGCAAACTGTAACAATCCCGGGGGGAACAAGAGCATGTGACCTTGAGCTGCAAAGAAAATGGTTACCTCACCTCAGTTAACATGCAACCTTGTTCCCCCTGCGCCGATGATTCCGAACAATCCAACGAATGACTCCACTTGCAAACTGTCACAATCCAAGGGGGGGGGGGGGGGGGACAAGTGCATGTGGCCCTGCAAAGAAATTGGTTACCTCACCTCAGTTAACATGCAACCTTGTCCCCCATGCCGACGATTCCGAGCAATCTATCAAACGACTCCACTTGCAAACTGTACACTTTCACAATCCAGGGGTCTCTTGTGGATGCTCACGTCTGCAGAAAATCAATGAAAATAAATTAATGTTCATTTAATTTGAAGTATTTTCCTTGTATTGCCTTTGGTCAAATAATGAAAAGCTGATATTTATAAAATACCAGATTAATTACATCTGCCATTTTTACACTCTAAAAACAGATTGGTTAACATAACCAATCATTGGTTAAATTAACCAACAATTGTTTGATATGTGTGGACCTAATCGGGTTGGTTGGATACATTTTAACCAACATTGGTTATTTAACCAATCTGTTTTTAGAATGACCTGTAGTGTCATGCCCCATAACATGCGTTAATTTGTGAAACAAACCCAAACCTAGTTAAATGATGCATTGCTATAGCATAAGCAAAATCCTTTTTAAGTATCTGACAATTAACAATGATTTTTTTTTGGGGGGGGGGGTTTACCTCCGAGGTTTCTGAGTGATACAGGCATCCACAGGTAGCGAGGATGGCGAATTCTACTTCTCCCAACATCAGAAAGTCACCAGAATCATTCCACGTGTCCAAACATCAGAAAGTCACCAGAATTCCACCTCTCCCACATCAGAATAGGCAGTGTTCCTCAAATTTCCAGTTGGTCCTTCCAAACAAGCATCGTCCTTCCAAACACGCACCGTCCTTCCAAATACGCATCGTCCTTCCAAACAAGCATCGTCCTTCCAAACAAGCATCGTCCTTCCAAACAAGCATCGTCCTTCCAATCAAGCATCGTCCTTCCAAACACGCATCGTCCTTCCAAACAAGCATCGTCCTTCCAAACAAGCATCGTCCTTCCAATCAAGCATCGTCCTTCCAAACACGCATCGTCCTTCCAAACAAGCATCGTCCTTCCAAACACGCATCGTCCTTCCAAACAAGCATCGTCCTTCCATTGAACAAGCATCGTCCTTCCAAACAAGCATCGTCCTTCCAAACAAGCATCGTCCTTCCAAACAAGCAGCGTCCTACCAAAACATGCATCGTCCTTCCAAACAAGTATCCAAACAAACTTCCAATATTGCATGGAGTTCAAGGTAGGCATGTTTTTCAGTTGTGCTTCCAAGACGAATGTATCAAGTTATGTTGCAGTTTGCAGCGAGTCCGCACTGGAGAAAAGCCATACTCACTAAACAGTCATGTCCATCCTTTGTTCCAAACTGGTCAGATGTGCAGCAGTATTGCCTGTACTGTTAATGTCCAAAGTTCATCCAGGGGCAACTTATAATTGGAGGTGATTTTCAGAGTTTCTCCAAAATGACTCTCACATTTTACTGCTCCGTATGTACATTGTCCCAAGTATGTCAAAGGCCCAACTTGAGTAAATGTCCTTCACGGTTTACCTAAATTTTTAAATCATGTGGTTATGGCAAACATGAAATGTGAGTTATCTTGTTTGTAACTATAATTTTAAAATAAAAGTGTTTCAGGTTTATGCCCTATACTTTCATATATTTCTTTTTATGAATGAAGTTTTTAAATTGCATTGTAAGATTGAACATCCTTTATTGTTTGGCTATTTATCATTTATATCATGTTCATACAGAATATTAATTAATTTCATTTGATTTTTTAGTCCATTTTTAACATTAAGATTGTTTTCTGAAGATTGTCTTTTTTTTTAGATTATGCTCTGAAAAAAATTTGTTTAAAGCATTTCCATTTCCTTTCTTGTTTGTGCTCATTATTTCAGCCAAATGTAAAAGTTGACTTGAATTGTTTGCTTTTCAATAAATTGTGTAAAAAATTTATGCTAAGAACTGCTTTTACTGGCAATCCAGCTTTGAAAAACTAAGAAGAAAATGCGCAAGTGAACTCAAGTTCCCAAGAAGCGTGGAATATTTGCCCAGTCCTTACAACATTTGGACAGGTCTGGTTAGTGGTTAATTAGGTGGTTTATGTTGTCAGTGCCAGTGGTTAATATGACTGTCTGTCAATGGATGCATGCAGATGATTGAATGACCTAACAAATGCTGCAAGGGTCCACAGTTTTACACAGAATAGTTGAAACAAAAATGACTTTGGCACACTTGAATGCTACCACATTGTAGTCAAAACTGGATTGCCATCCCAAGTGAGCTGCCTCACATCTAAAGCTAAATTTGACTTTTATGAGCTTTGCCCTTAGGTTTCACGGTTACATTTATGGTTCTGCTGATGCTTTCTAAATTAACTTAAAATCAAGTGGAAGACTTTAATAGTTTTAGGCACTGAACATTCTTAAATCTAAACAAATATTGATTTATTTATTAAAGTGAATTAAACATAGTTATACATATTTGAAGTTTAAATTTACTTTTATGAGCACTAACCTAATGTTAAGGTTAGGTTTACTGTGCAACTTTTTTTCAAGTTATTTTAAAATTGAACTTAATTAGTTCCAAGCATCTACGTGCTCGGGGTCTAAACATCACGAAGATTTAAACATTTGTTAATGTATTTGGAATGTATTTGGAATCAAATCACTCATTTCAGATTTCAGTTTTACTACATAACTCATAAGATTATTTCCATGCCCCAAGAAGTTGGCCCTATAGACTTTACTGGAGCTTTGTTCTGGAGCATATTAGTTCAATGAACAGAGTTTAACCATGACAAACCGAATGGCAAGGACTTTGAAAGTTGGGCATTCCTTCAGTTGAAGATCAGCTTTGTGTGGTTCCCATAAGCATTCTTGACAGCATCCACTTCATTGGCTCTGAGTCTGACTGTCATGATAACCACCTGCAAATAACAAGAGTGCAACTTATCAGTTTTCAATGGCAGACTTGTGAGAGCTACCATTCAGTACAGAACATTCAAGAGACATGCAGGCAAATAAAATAGAAATTTGAAGGATTAAGTGTCTAATTATTTAGCAGGTTAGATTTAGCTGGCTTTTTACAGTAAACGATATTTAGCCAGATAGATCATACAGCACCCCTTTTGACAGTATAAAATGTATCAATCAAATTACCAACATTGCTTGTGCATGTGCAAGACCTGTGGCCTAGTGGATAGCATGTGAATCTTATGAGTGAGAGATCCCCAGCACAGCAGGGTTCGATTCCCAGCTTTCGACATTTTCAATTTTTTTTCATCCCAAACAATTAAAAATATCCTTTTATTTATTTTAAATTGACTTGAACTCCAACATTTGATTACCGAGTATCGCATTTTCTTTTTCTGATTCTTGGCTCTGGAGGATTTTTTTTAATTAAAGGGAAATAAAGTCCGAAATTGTAAAATGGACAGATTCCGTCTCGTGAATACGAAGTCACAATGACAATTTTGGCGTGGAACTAGCCCCATAAATGTGGCCAGTTTACTGGACTGCCTCCATAAACATAGGCCACACATCCGCCATCACTGAACCTACTCACACAAGTTTGCAAAGTGATTTCAACATTGCGACTTCAGACCCAGTTCATTTATGCTTTAAAAATACACTCACCCTCTTAATAACGAAGAGTGCTTCCAGCGTCAGTTGCCCAGCTGCTGCGTAATTTACGATATTTTCTGGAGGCTTCTTGGCAACTTTTCGGTCCAACTGAACAATAACCTCGCGCAATACCTGACGGGATACGAACCAATATGCAGGGATCGTTCACCCGTCTGTCAATCACGCGTGTACGAGGCACGCCACAGGCCCGGTGGTAGTCCGTTTCCCAGACCTGACAATTTAAATAAGGTTAGGCTGCATCCGAATAAACTGTCTAGCAACCTCGTCCCCAGGGTGTCGAGCAGTACGCGCCCACCACTACCTGCTCTCTCACCCTGGTATTGGATCATTTGCATGTGCAAGATTTTTGCACACGTATGCAAATGAGGAACAGTCTGGTGCCTGGATATGCGTTACACATTAGCGTTTGTTTTTGTATGCGGTGTCTGGGGTAAAAACAGAGTCAATTCGTAGCAGCGCGAGCACGGCGTGAGTTACGAAAACACGATTTTTGAAATCAAACTGTTACGATCTTATCAAGACAACATGCAGTATCATATTTCATATTAATATGAGCAAATTGGAAAGGAAATTAGTATTTTCGAGAAGGCGTGGACAAATGATCGCGAAAACACGTACTGCACGTTGTGAATATATAGCACCAAGTACACGATAAAAATCCATTACTAGCCAATTGCGGTATCCAATCAGGATACAGGAAGAAAGTTTCCTATCCAGGGTTTACTATTGGAAACGCGGTTGGAAATAAAGTAAGCACTGGGGACGAGGTTGACTGTCTAGAGCTAGGTCTAGGTCCACGCCCATCAGGAATAGTCAGAATCTTTTGGTCTGGGAACCGGACTACTACCGGGCCTGCGGCGTGCCTCGTGCACGCGTGATTGACAGGTGAACGATCCCTGCATATTGGTTCGTATCCCGTCAGGTATTGCGCGAGGTTATTGTTCAGTTGGACCGAAAAGTTGCCAAGAAGCCTCCAGAAAATATCGTAAATTACGCAGCAGCTGGGCAACTGACACTGGAAGCAGGCTCAAACTTTGTTATTAAGAGGGTGAGTGTATTTTTAAAGCATAAATGAACTGGGTCTGAAGTCGCAATGTGGAAATCACTTTGCAAACTTGTGCGAGTAGGTTCAGTGATGGCGGATGTGTGGCCTATGTTTACGGAGGCAGTCCAGTAAACTGGCCACATTAATTTTATGGGGCTAGCGTGGAACTAGACAAACATTTATCACGGTAAAAATGTCTAAGTCACTGCGCATGTTCAGTGCCTATCTGGCAAAATATCGTTCGCTTCAAGAAAGCCGGCCCCGGCTAAATATACTCCCACTGCCAAATTTGAACATCAATAAAAAAGACAAGTCTGGGGATTTTCTAGCCCCGCTAGTGTGGCCGCGGTATGCTGCGCTGAACCTCTGGCCACACACCGTGGTACCGCGCACTACTGAGGACGAAGTTTTCAAAATAATTACGGTCCGTTTCTTACATATGGTTGTATTCTATGATGTCCTATCTATCACTTCTGGGATGCTTAGGTGTAATGATGTTCAATTTTCCGAGATATTCTTGAATCTTTCTGGAGCCCATATGCACTTGTGAAACGTCTGGCGATGGCAGCCATTTTGAATGTGACAAGAGATGACCTCAAGCTGTGACGTCGCGTTTATGCAAATTGCTTGTCAGTGAGGGCGCGAGTTGCAAATGCGACGGCTGTTTCCTGTGCCGTGGATCCTGAATAAAGATCAGTGCACGTGGCCCCCAGACAATAAATGCATGGTACAGGAAACAGCCGTCGCATTTGCAACTCGCGCCCTCGCTCGACAAGCAATTTGCATAAACGCGACGTCACAGCTTGAGGTCATCTCTTGTCACATTCAAAATGGCTGCCATCGCCAGACGTTTCACGAGTGTATATGGGCTACAGAAAGATTCAAGAATATCTCGGAAAATTGAACATCATTACACCTAAGCATCCCAGAAGTGATAGATGGGACATCAAAGAATACAACCATATGTAACTTAAGGCCAAAAAAAATAAGTCTCCGGTTTCTGGTATGGAGCTTGTCCAAAAAGTGGTGCGGCGACGCGGTTTTTTTTTTTTTTACCTGACTTTTTTGCTTCAAACGTCGGCTGATGACTGCCAATGGTGCCCGACTAAACTTGGTGCAAATATATGGGAGTCCAGAGAGGACACATAAAGCTTATTCTCGATCATAACCCCATCTAAAAACACGTTAAAATTGTGCAGTAGCAGGATTCCAGTCAAACCAGTGAGTTTGGCAGTTTTGAGACATCATCTTTCATTGAAAAAAAAACTTTTTCATTTTGCCGACGCGCATGGCTACGGCGACGCGCGCGCATACCAGAAACCGGAGACTTTTTTTTTTTGGCCTAAGAAACGGAACGTAATTTTTATGAAAACGCCCTCAGTAGTGCGCGGACCACGGTGTGTGGCCAGAGGTTCAGCGCAGCATACCGCGGCCACACTAGTGGGGCTAGGGATTTTCCTGTTTTTATCCATGCCCAGCACGCATTGCAAATGTCATCAATGTTTACTTTATCCTTTTGCCCCTCCTGCCTCCTTCCAATTCCATATAACCCGTTGGTTCCCACCCCAGCCCCCCCCCCCCGCAGACAAATTTCTGAAACCACGCCCATTTCCAGATTCTCAGAAAATGGAGAAAATAACTGACAGAATTCCTTCTTTAAAAACTCAGGATTTCGAACCGTGTTTTCCACTGCATCAACTTCAGAAGAATCTACAGTAGTGCAGTCACTTCTACCTAACTTTTTAAGGCCAAATTGTTAACTTTTCAGGCCAAAATTGTCAAACTTACTTTGACTGTTGTGACGTTCTCTCGAAGTCCTCCACCATACGTGCCCCGCCAATTTACGAACGCGCAACGAATCACGTGAGACTGGTTGGTGAGCACATTCCCTGGTTCCTGTAATATTGCAATGATTTCAAAAGCATTGATGAGAGGTGCGAACCAGTTATTTCTGCAGCGCCGCGCCTATCTTATCGCTGAAACTACCCGGCAATATTTTGTAGGGTGTATTTCAGTTTCTTTTAGCTTGGGAGTAAAAGTTGGGTTTTTTTTCTTACTCACAATTTTTGCATACCATCTTTACAAATTCTCTCAAATTTTATAAAACAATATTGGAGACATGTATCTAAGAACAAGATCGTCTTCAATAGTTTGCTTAGATTTTTTATTTTGAACTGAGTCCCCTAATTTTTGTAGTGATCGATGGTTCACCCCTCCCATTAATTTGGTATAGCCAGGACTGAGCGGAATGTATATGCAAATTGGACTGCGGTCCCCTCCCTCCCCCCCCCCTCACGACACCCAATGACATTTTTAGAGTGTTGCGATGTCCATATTCCTCTATTTCAATAATATTCCTCCATTCAATATTTAATATTTAATATCTATATTCCTCTATTTAATAAATTCAGCCATAGAGGGCGGGCTTTGGATTGCGGCGAAATTAACTTGTCCTCTGATAACCCCACCTCCAACCATAAATAATATAGACAGCTTATATTAAGGGACTAGGGAATTCAAACAAAAAGTGCGTTTTGCTCTTTAAAGTTGAGTTGTTTTTTGGTAGTGGGGCCTAGACAACAAGTATCGTTCATTCATGAAAGGGGGATGAATTGAATGGGGGGGGGGGGGGGGGGGGGTTGATTGGTAAAGCTCTATTTTGTGGTGTTCATTGGGTGCTAGAAAAATATTTAAAAGGCTTTTTGTTTTCAAATAAGAGTCACCGTGGTGTCGCTAAGCCCACAACAGCAAAACACAACAGGTCCACACCAAAACAATGTAATGAAACAATGAATAATTCAAGACAACTTCAACTTATTTAAAGTTGTCTTGAATTAATCAAAGAAGCCGTCTTCTTGCAGACCGAAGTGGGGGCCACCAGAAATGCCTTTTTAGATAATCCACCAGGGAACAAGTGAAGACGATTGTTTTTTTATACGAAATTGTAGTCTATTCATCCCCGTTGCCACTTGATAATACAAATAATGAAAAGAAAGGAAACACTGCACCCCTCCCATAAAATACGATCTAGCCCCGCCCCCTCCACATAAGGAATTGGCAACAATTGGCCTGTCGGCTATTTCTTAATCCCCCAACAATAAATGCTTCTGGATCCATCAGTGATTTAGCTGTCTAATCATTTTTTTGTAATTGCATGAAGTAAATTTGTGATTGTGTTGATATATTTTCTAAGGAATTTCTTTTGATATCCTCATTATGAAGCCTGCATGCCTGATTACAAAACCCAAGTGGTGACCCAGCTGTAGAATTCAGAGGCGGGAGATTGGTCCATCACTGAGGGAGGAATGGAGGCATAATACAACAATCATCTAACCTCAAAGATTTCTCCTTGATTAACTCAAGTCATTGCATGTAATGATTTATTACACGACAATAATCATACAAAGTATACACAATGTCAAATAACAATCCCGGGCCGTCTTAAACTTTGCCCAAAATATCTGGAAAAACAAAAGAAGAGATCAGAAATGTTTCTACACCAATAACAAATAATACAAATGACTTACAAATGCCAACATATATCTACTCATAGTTAACCAAAAAACTTACTTCCGCCAAACGGTGCAAATATCAGATACTTAATTTTTATTTTCAAGTTAAGACAAGATAAGTTTGCGGTAGAACCATGTGAATAAATCTCTTTTGTGAGTATGTGTGGTTCTGAAAAGAACCGGAGGGACCTAATGTTTCGAACAGTATGCTCTGCCCGTCGTCAGGAGAATGACGCGATGTTATAAGGATGGGTGCGGTGAGGCGTGAGAAGGATGCAAACTGGTGAAGCTCGAAACCGGTGAAACTGAGAAGGATGCAAGTTGACTGATTTATTCATATGGTGCTACCGCAAACTTATCTTGTCTTAGTATCTTTCCACCATGCAAACCTTCAAATCTTATTTTCAAGTTAAATAAAGAAATTGACTGTAGCAGGATGACCGTTCCGGATTACCGTACCGGAACAGGAATCCGGAGGTCACAGGGTCAAACCAGCTCCAGTCAATTTCTTTGTTCAACTTTCAAGTTATTATAATGCACCAAGTCAGTTCTCCTTTGTGGTTTATTTTTATGACTGAAACCAAACTATCCAGATGTCAGCAGATTATCTTGACTTGGAGTTCGTGCCCGAATGATGACCTTATCTTACAGAGTTGCACATTAATGATCACAAGATAAAAATCACAATTATGTACTTTGTAAACCATGGCTTAAAGGCATATAGAAACATTTGTATTTTATGCAATTTGTTCGTTTCCGATACATTGTGATATCATCACTGTTCCACAGAAGAATACTCAAAACCTAACATGTTGAAGCTTTGGATATTACACTTTTCAAGAAAAGAGTGAAATATCCATGCATAAACTTTTGATCAATAAACGTGATTTCATCCATAGAACTCTTATTTCAAAAATCAGTCAATTGACTTATCATTGGAAATCACCTACATTCCTTGATTTCTTCTTAATGACAGCAAGCCAGATGGAATAATTTCACAGGGTGTTTAGTACCAGTACGATCTTTAATCCAAGTGAGCTTTTTGATTACAATTCGGTAGGTTACTTTTGGGATAAATGCAAATGATCCCATCCCATATCCCTTGAAGTGTGTAAATCAATGAGAACAAAATCCCTGTCACTTAAAACCTGTAATCAGTTCGGCTTTGCAGTTACAGTGTGTTAATCTCATTTTAATCAAAATCTTCTTTCATGTGTCATGCCAGCAACAACAGTTAAACATTATTTACATTCCGTTTACATTTCCAATGTGAATAAATTCAAAGTCTACTTTTTCTCTCCTGCAGAACGACTTTTACCAAATTGAACGGTTGCATTTGGGCATGTTATAAACGACTGTTATCACCTGGGCAACTGCAAAATATCAAAACTGTTAGAAACAAAAATGTCAGTTTTTGTACAGAATATTGATCATACTTGGAACAAACCAATATAGTGTAGATCAATACATTGAAGAAGCTTGCAATGATAAAAACAAGCAAATTGTCCACTTGTTCCTATTTCAACATAATCAGAAACACAGAAACATTTGCGCGTATACAACAATTGCAATGATTGGTCCTGAATGAGCAAACATGACTGTCCTCTGACAAAAATGTGTCATTTGGCAATGCAACATTCTACATGTATATATTATACATGAATTGTTTGACAGTATGAACACTGGTTTAGTAATTCTCAATATGGACATAGGCCTATACATGTAGTTGAATAGTAAACAAAATCCATGTTATACTGTCCTTACACAACTGGACCACTTTAAAGGTATATTACATAAACAGTCAAGGTTAAAGATCTACACAAAAGTTAGCAAACTGGAATCATAATTTTTGCCATTTTTGCGTAATTTGTTTATTTACAGAAACTATTTGATAAAGAATGAAGCACAAACACTCAAAAGAAACGTCTGTTTGAAAGGCGTGAAGTTGCAAGAATTTTCCAAATTTGTACATAAGACAAACGCAAATAATTCAAAAGTACCCAAGGTTTGGGGTATTTTTTGGTACACTAAATTTTGCACAGCACTGGTCTATGGAAGGGTGTCGTGCAGCCATTTGCGTGTGGTCACATTTATAGTTTGTTTGAATGCCATATTACTACATTGATCGGATAACAGGGTAGGAGGAGGCCTTTGTTACAAAAGTTGAAGACATCTCACACAACTTTCACCTAAGATGATGCGATACAAGATAATTTCTTAAAAGCAATGGAAAGGAGAGGTGGATTCTCCTGTTTAATTGACGATTAGATTGAAGATTTATAATAGTACTCAGAGGTCACCCAAGATACATGGTCAATTTAATATCACTTTCAAGTGACACCCAGAATGCTTAGTACAGTGCTATTATGTTTGAAGATTTCAATGAATCATTTTGTACAGGAATTGTTGATTGACTTTCACAGTGATTGATTAATTGATGGATTGAATTTTTTTTTTGGGGGGGGGTGGAGGTTCAGTAGAATGAAGAACTATGCTTGGTATATTTGTATTCATAATGTAAGAGGATTCCGAATACATCTATTTGTATTGAAACCCTTTTGTTGACTTTTTATTCATTATCGAGCCCCTTATTGTCCTCTGAAAATAAAGTTTTTGTTGTTATTGATTGTTAGTTGTTTTTTTACTTATTCCTTTTTTTTGGGGGGGGGGAGGGGAGGGGGTTGCAGAGCATTGATTTCACGTAAAATGACCGATGATATATGCTACTTGTTTCAATTTGATGCGGCTTGTGAGCGTGGTGCATTCATAGGGAACAGGTGAGAGTTATGACTTGGTGGGCGATTAATAGGCTTTGAAATATCCCTCTTCTGTTTCCTTCAGGTGAGGGAGGTCTTGACTGACAACTTGTCTGATGAGCTCAGCATCGAGACCGATGTTACTAAGTTTCAAAAGACGTAACTTCGGGAGACCTTGGAGATGCTGGGTGAGAGCCCTCACTGCATCCAAACTGAATGCATTGCCATCAAGGGCAAGCCCTAGTAAACCATGCCCAGTAGGAATGATACTGATCAGGTCCTCCACGTCATCATCTACCAACCTGCATGCAGGGAGCCCCAAGCCTGTAAGGGATGACGAGATGTGGCTAACATTTCGCACCCGTGCATGCAGGTCGGTGTCATACAGTATGTGCCAATCCAACCTGCATCCTTCCAGTGCCTTCAATAGATCAACAACCTCATCCAGTGATCGTTGGTGCATATACAAACCAAGCCTGCCTATTTGTTCCTGCATGCGGAAAAAGCTGTGTGATACACGCCCCACATCAAACCATGACTTTGCCTCAATGCGAACCACCATTTGTAATTGAGCACGGCGCTGTTCATCCACCACATATAGTGTTTCCTCAAGGAGGCTAAGCTCCTCCTTCTGCTCAGACAAGTAGTAGTCAACATTTATATGCTTAGCTGACTTCATGCTGTCACTCACAAGAATTCCCCTGAGAAGGGTAAGCTCCTGCTTTCTTACATGCATGAAAAAATCTGTACCTTCAAGTGACGGAGTGACATGTAAGTAGTAGCTCAGTGATTTCAGGTCTTCATTACTCTTGCAGTCCACCACAGTTGGTCTGACTAGTTTGGTTGCCAACTCTTCTGAACCAGACTCAATCAACAGTAGCCTAGCCAATCTCTGCAGTTTCATCTCGTCACCTTGCATCTCTTGTATGTGATCCAGAATGAGACCAGCTGCCTGCATTGATCTACCGCAACAAAATCGCAGCAGGTATTCCATCGCAAGAACATTGCGTTCTCCAATCTGCTTCAACTGATGACGGAAATTGTTTTCATCATCTAGCAATTTCACCAGGTGACATGCTGCAAAGTATTCTTGGATGGTCTTGTGGATGAAAGTGACCAACATCTTTACATCCAGACCACTAGTGTATGTTTCATACTGAACGAAACCCACACGACAACCCTCATCTAAGCAAGACTGACAATCCTGAAATTCATTTTTATCGAACATGAGTCTTTCCCCTCGAGAGTCTAATAACCCTTGCAATGCAACACGCCCCAAGCCATCAATAATGGACATCATGTCAGACATCACCTGATCATCATTCATATCTTTATTGCAGCGCTTGAAAAGAGCCAATGCAAACTCAGTGTACAGCTCAGTAATTCTCTCTGGCAAGGACTTTTGATTCTTCCAAACAAGGCACAACATCTGGGAAATGATTGGCAATGCAGATATATCCCTCAGATTGGTATTGTCATTCAGATATGAAATCAATGCCTCTCCCATGTCAGCATCATCAGAAAGGTTTAATCTGATGTATTGATCTCTGTCTTGTGGTGTAAAGCCACATGCCTCAACAACTGCGTACTTTTGGTGACCCCTCAATACGTATTGAGTCATGTGTGGTCGGGTAGTTACCAACACAAAACTTTTTGTAAGGACTCTGTTGTGTAAGATATCCTGAACCCTGTACACGCCCTCCTCAGATTGCAAAACATGAGATGGAATTTCATCTAATCCGTCCAACAGCAAAACAATGCCTGATTCATGATCATCAATGAACCCTTTCACTATGTGTTTCGTCAGTTTGGTGTTTCGAGCTAGAAGTTGGTCAAATATGGCATCCAAGACACAACTAGATTGCTGCATTTGCCTCAGCTTTATCCAAAGCACAAGATCGAATCTACCAAGAAGGGGTTTTGAACTAAGTGTGATGCAAGAGTTTGCAACTTTCACTAACAGGGTTGATTTACCCGTCCCGGCCCCACCAGAAAGAAGAATCTTGATTTCCTTAACTACTTCTGGATTTAACAAATCATCCAAGGAATTGAGAGTAATAGTTTGATTTGCATCTAACAATCTTTCTCCTTCTCGTAATGTCACAAACCTGTCCGATTTTGTTTTGCCTGGAATGTTCTTTCTGAGAAACAGCGGAATAAAGAATTCAATATCTACATTACGTGTCTCCAGTACAGGGTGTGCAGGAATAGTCGTTGCAGTTTGCTTGTAGTTGTCAATAATTTGTTGTCGCAAGTAGGCAAAGGTATATGGCCCCTGGAGTCCGGTGATTTCTGAAACAAATCATACAATTGTGATGAGTAATTTACAAGAGAACAGATGAACATGATTCATCACAATTCTTTCAAGCCACAATTCAACAAAGCCGACCAATCTGCAGGTCCATTTTCCAAGTCCACATACTACCTATTTTTTTTCTACATTTTTTCTCTTTATCCACATAAGCATGGAATTTGTTTTCCCATTGAGTGCAGTAAAATGTACACTTAGAAATTTTGCCTAAGATGAAATTCACTTATCCAGATTTTTGTTGTTGTTTTTTTGGCGTCCCTGAGATGACAATATTGATTAAACAGTCCCTTACAAATCTTTAAATGAACAAAACTGTAATGAAGTCAACGTAAAATTGTTGATCACGTCATCAATTGGACAATGAAAGGACGAACTGTTGCTGGCAGAAAGTTCAACCCAAAGAAATCACAACATATCATACTGCGCATTGTTCTGAGGCCATATTTGTTATTGTCAGGAGAAATTTGTTCTTAACAGTGTGATTTTACGTTTACCCAACATCCACTGAATCAAACACTTGTTATTGGTGTTCATATGTGGGCGTATCTATACGAGTGCATGAAGACTGAAGACATGAAATACAATGTAACCTAAATTGTGATTACTACGGGAAAAACTAAAGTATTTGCTGAAGAAATGAGCAATGTGCGTTTCTCGTTAAATATTGTTTTAATGTGATTACGTGTTTCCCCTTTCAAACTTTCTGAGGACCGAAATTTGGCTTATGAAATAGGAATTGATTACCTATAAGACAGTAATTCGTGTTCACAAAATTATTTCATTAATTTCAGATTTTCAGGTATACTGCAGGTAAAGCAATACAGTTTTTCCATGGCTTCCTTATGAAGCATACCAAGCTATATTTAACAGCGAGAAAAACAGTGTTTTGCCTTGTCATTCAATCACATGTACCAAGGCTACAATTGAAATATTGATTGATGTGGTTCATTCTGATACCTACCTATCAGGTCTTCAACAATGTCCCTTCTGCCGATCTCTATCAGAGCTGTGCATAACATGTCCCTCTGATCCGCGCTAGTGGATTGTTGGCGCCTCCATTTGACCAGCATGTTGAAGATCTGGTTCTCTGTCTGGCCTGGGTCATCTATCACGATGCGCTCGATCTCTGCAGCGCTTAAACCGAGATGTGTAGCCAGCTTCCGCCATTCGGCGCCAAGCCTCTGAGAGATCTTGCGTAGAACAGGCTCAGTGATACCTACAAACAGACACAAATCAATTAATACGGTAAACAAAACCTCTCATGTTTCTTACTTTGCTCAACAGCTTGTTTATAAGTGAACTAGCTCATATGCTCATATGCTCATGTTCAGTACCACAACTTTGGACACTTATTAAATTCTATTGATTCTCTCTGACTCAGATCAGAATGAGAATAACGCTGACTGAGGTTGGCGTAGCGGTACTTTCCTCGCCTTCCACCACTGACCCGGGTTCGAATCCCGCCCAGGCCAATATGTGGATTGGGTAATTTTGCCTGATTCCGTGGGTTTCCCTAGAATATCATTCTAGGGTTTTTCTCCCATCACTAATCCTTCCACATCTTTTACCAAGGAACCCAACTAGAAATAAGTCGAGAGACTTTCGTGGGTTATCCCGGTCAATTGCCGAATAATTACAGACAAACTCACAGTGAAAAGTTGGTGCACAGTGTTTCTTCTTTTGTAGACATGAACGTCAACAAGTAATACAAAACGTAATACAATCCAGCCTTTGGCCACTCATAAAATGTTTCATCATCTGGCAAAACGGAACGTTAAAAACTACAATATAATTAAAAAATAAAACACGGTATGAGGGTTGATAGTCGATATTAGACCATTTGCAAGGTGCGCCATGACAGCGGGCAGGTTTTATTTAAATTTAGTTACAACTAGTGCAGTGCCCGTCTAAAATGTGTATGTTGGGAAAGCGCAAATTGCTTTGCCGGAAGTTGTTTGGGCGAGTGGTTCTCAGAATAGCTGCAAAAATTAGTGCAGATATTCACCATTACTGGACAATGGTATCACTCTGCAGTAAGGTTGCTCGACTGCAAAAATAATGTGCCCGTGCAGCCACCACGTAAGTGTACATATTTATGGAAACATATGGTATGCAATGCTGTTCACCCATACTGGACAATGGTATCGCCCTACAATGCACGTGCGCGTGCCCGTCCTTTTTCCGTTGTTGCGTCATATTGAGCACGCGCGCTTTAGCTTTACATGACGTAAACAATTGAAAAGAATGGCAGTGGGCGGTGTTATGTTCTAAGCTATATACTGGCACGTTAGCCCTCAGAAAATATTGGGGTTTTTTGCAGCTTTTTCGAGAACCGCTAGTCCAAACCACTTCAAACTTGGCACTGCACATTCTGTTGACCCAAGCAATACACAGGCCGATTTTCAACTTCATACGGTGCCCGGTTCTGGAGATAATCGACGGACAGACAGACACACACACACACACACAGATTCCTGGAATTATAGTAGAGATACAAGCACAACATACCTGATCAAGTGAATCCATTGATCTCCATTAGTAAGACTGGATAAGACATGCGTACACTTGCACGCAGAGAAGATTCGGAAAACGTGGACACAAACAGCTGGGTAGTACAGTGCGGGTTTAATGTTTGCGACTGCGTGACTTGGGCGTGCTGCATGGTCTGTGTGGGACGAACGCATTTCAAACTTTCAAAGCCTCACCGATGACTACGCATGCGTGCACAAGATGGAGGGCGCTGTGTCCTATCCAGTCTTACTAATGGAGATCAATGAGTGTATCACACAGAAACACAGCCTTACCTACTGTCATGACACACCATGCAAAGGGTCTGTTAGGCTTTATAACTTACCTGCAACTTGGGGCTTCCCATCGTCCACATTTGTTTCTGAAAATGAAATAATAAAGGTACTTGCATTACAGTCTTTCCTCGCTAAATATTACACTGGGACATCGAGCATGATTTCAATTTTGTTTAATCGATAAAGATCCTTTCTAACAAATGAGAATAGTATTAGGGCCCTGTAAACCCAAGTCCATCTTTTGCTCAACTGTTCAATCGTCTGAAGAACTTAATTGACATGAGGAAATATTGAAATCTTTTCTGACATAACGTTTGTTACACAGGTAGACTTTGATTATCATTTTTGTTTAAATGGAAGTCCAAGATTCATTCAATTACCAACTGACGCGTGCGCATTATGGTCATTGACTAAACCTGGTTGCAGAATAGTACCGGTAGCTGCAGGCAGGGTAAGGGCAGTTGCCTTGAGAATTAGCTGGTGCAAAACTCTTGCTATCAATGGGGGGCTACCTGAGCAGGATTGCGCTAGAAATGATACATGTACATGAATACGATGCAGTGTTTGCTCCGATTCCAATTAAATGAGTGAGTGAGACACCTGGGAATGATATACAATGGGATGGTTGCTCCGATTCCAATTAAATGAGTGAGTGAGACACCTGGGAATGATATACAATGGGATGGTTGCTCCGATTCCAATTAAATGAGTGAGTGAGACACCTGGGAATGATATACGATGGGATGGTTGCTCCGATTCCAATTAAATGAGTGAGTGAGACACCTGGGAATGATATACAATGGGATGGTTGCTCCGATTCCAATTAAATGAGTGAGTGAGACACCTGGGAATGATATACAATGGGATGGTTGCTCCGATTCCAATTAAATGAGTGAGTGAGACACCTGGGAATGATATACAATGGGATGGTTGCTCCGATTCCAATTAAATGAGTGAGTGAGACACCTTGGAATGATATACAATGGGATGGTTGCTCCGATTCCAATTAAATGAGTGAGTGAGACACCTGGGAATGATATACAATGCGATGGTTGCTCCGATTCCAATTAAATGAGTGAGACACCTGGGAATGATATACAATGCGATGGTTGCTCCGATTCCAATTAACCCTTACCCTACTAGACCCTCAAACGCATGCCAATATGTGCATCAAGAAAATCTCCTATGTTTTTTTGCACGGCCCTCCAATATCTGCCATGTCATTTCAAGGGTAACTGGACAGGCACTCCAATACATGCCACAGAGAACAATGAGAGTCCTCTGATAACAAAGTGAGTGCCCCCAGCTGGTCAGTATCAGGCACCCTCCAGGGCCTCCAACTCCTGCCAATTGGAGCCTTCACTGTTAAGACAAACTATCTGCCAATAAACTGCAGCTGGAGGGCATTGGCATAACCAACTGACATGCAGTAAACTACCCTCAGAGAGTAAGGGTTAATTAAATGAGTAAGTGAGACACCTCAGAATGATATACAATGCGATGGTTGCTCCGATTCCAATTAAATGAGTGAGACACCTTGGAATGATATACAATGCGATGGTTGCTCAGATTCCAATTAAATGTGTAAGTGAGACACCTTGGAATGATATACAATGCGATGGTTGCTCCGATTCCAATTAAATGAGTAAGTGAGACACCTCGGAATGATATACAATGCGATGGTTGCTCTGATTCCAATTAAATGAGTGAGACACCTTGGAATGATATACAATGCGATGGTTGCTCCGATTCCAATTAAGTGAGTAAGTGAGACACCTCAGAATGATATACAATGCGATGGTTGCACCCATTCCAAATAAATGAGTAAGTGAGACACCTCGGAATGATATACAATGCGATGGTTGCTCCAGTTCAAAGTGAGTGAGATACTCGCTGATCATCAATTATTCATTGATGATATTTGTCCAAAAAAACTACACAATGTAAATATATATAAGGATCTATAACTTACCCAGAAATTGGGCATGAACATGTATGAGGTAAAGTTTTGGCTTTATAACTTACCGGTACCTGGAACTTGGGGGTGCTCATCATCCAAGTTTGTTTCTGAAAAGAAATTTGTTTTAAAAGTAACTACATTTGTTTATACACTGTAAATAGCACTGAAAAGAGGCATTTACAAATTAAGAGAGCGCAAACATACATGGCTATTAGGTCAGTTAATAGAGCACTACAACGGTGATTCAGAGGTTGCCTGTTCAAATATCACTCTAGTCAATTTTCTTTACTAATCTGCTTAAATCAACGACAAAGATATTCAGTCTGATTGGTATCAATTCTTTTGTCTCATGTCAAACATTAACTCGAAATATACTGACTCAATGGGATGTGTAGCGGGATTGTCTTCAACTGCTGTTGAAGATGTCTCTTCCAAAATTATGGTGGAAAATAATCTCAAATTCAGCCCCTGTCTGCTTTGATAATTTTTTTTTTTGATTGGCAAGCTGTATCTTGCCTCGAAGCGAGAGCACCATCATGATCTCGCAACGACACTCAACCAAAAAAGACAGCCCCCCCCCAGTGCAACTTTTTTTTCAGTATCATTTGTCAAAATTGCATATTTTCGTCCTCATTATCATTCTTTTGGGCAAAACAAAGATTATGGCTGGATTGCTAAGGAAGTTGTTATTTGAGCGTAAGGTGCTCGGTAGTTTTTGAAATGGACAAAAAGTATGGGGGGACTTTCTTTTTTTTGTTGAGTGTAATAGACAAATGACAGAATACATTGTAAAAAATGGTGTACAACTCACCTGGAACTTGGGGAGGCTCATCATCCGATTTTCTTACTGAAATAAAATAATATGAACTTTACATGCATTTGCCTTTACAGAAATAACACAGCACGGTGGAAAATAATTGGGAGAGGGCAAACATAGGGCTCAATAATTCAGTCAATAGAGCACTGGAACGGTGTTTCTGAGGTCGCATGTCCAAAATCTTCCATAGCTAATGAAGCTGGATGCTGTATAGTAAAAAGTACGCAAAGTGAATTTGGGTAATGTTTTGCAGAAATTGAAAAAAAAGGTACAAATGTCATATTTGGACGTAACACTGACAAGGTGTAAATGTTACGTCCAAAATGACATTTTTGGCTGTTTCGGCACTTTTGCCGAAACAGCCTTTGTTTTCGTTAAGATTTTTATTTTTTTCTTTTCTTTTTTTTTCTTCTTTTTCAGCCATTCTCCATAGCATTTGTACACGTTTTTACAGTGGAAGGCACTTTGGGCACTAAAATCAATCCGATTGACTTTATACTCGGCACACACTTAGACCAGCATCTGAAGATGTGCCCTGAAGATTGACTTCATGGTGACGTCATCGACTAATTTATTATAGAATTTTGAATATTTAATTTTTCCCATAGACTTTGTACACAGAAATCAAAAAAAAAATGTCAATTTTCAAAGGGCATTTTTGACTCTTTGCCAGTAATTCATCTGCACCAATCTTTGTCCAAGCAAAGACCCTAATTCAAACAACATTGTGTAATGATGACGTCATGATGACGTCACCTGGTGTGTATTTATAGGCAATTAAATTGTGACACTTTTAATATTTAAAAATGCATAAGAAACCAACCATACGCGTCCGCAGCATTCTGTTACTGGCAAGTGGTAGAGTAGGTTGAGGTCTTTATTTCATTCAATGTGCGTGAAATCACGTGACCCTTGCTTCCGGTCGTAAAAGGCCAAAACCAGAAGTGGCTTATTATTTGAAAATGGTAATAGATATGAACTTGCTTTTAATGGTGTTGAGCGCCCTCTAGCGACAGGTTGAAAATTTGCAAAAATGTATTTTGAATAGATGTCTGTGGCGAAGTTTGTCGGAATCGCCTAAATATTGGTGTATATGATGACCTTGACCCACTTAAAACGTGTGCGAAGTTTCAGACGAATGACGTCATCAGACCGGAAGTTATAATAAAAAGACTCTTTTTCATTTGAAAATTCCTGAAAAATCAACCATGGCAGTTTTTATGTTAGTTTTTACTTTAATTGTCGATTTAAGGGTAGGTCTAAAACATTTCAAAGCTTCGAGGCAATAAGCGAACTCGAACATGCCCTGCGCACGCTTAAAACTTGAGGTTGACAATACCTCTGCTCTAAAACATGCACAGAATGTCTATATGTACATACACGTACGTTACGCACATACATCGTATGTCAGTCGGCCTGCAGAGCACGTGTTGCCGAGGTCAAATCCTGTCCACATCACAGTGACCGTTTTAGCCGATTTTCGGCTAACTTTGACAGATTTTATGTTCATGCATGCGCATAGTCAGGGACGTATAATAAAAAATCATAATGCCGAAACAGCCCTATGTTTGTCCACAAACATATGTCTAGTTTGCTCATTTTTTTGGCAAAATACATTGAAATGATTCAAACTTTCTGCAGTAGTGAAACACCCAACAACAAATATTATGTAGAGCAACTGCTAGCAAGGCATTCATGCTTTTCTTAATATGGTCATATGTCACACATTGTTCCCCAACCTGGTGGAATGACCCACATATAAATTTGCCATGTGGTGACAGGGGGCTGGTCGGCAGTGCGGTCCCCTTTGTTTCAGGGACTCTGCTATGCTATATACTGTGCCTAATAGCGTCAATGCAAAGGATGGAGGGGAAGGATGCTGTCAGGGAACCGATATCAGGGCCAGGAAAGTCATAACATGCAGGGTTTTAATACAGACAATTAAAAGATTGTGTCTCACCCGGTCTTGGCTGTAGTTGCAGCGATGGTTGTGGCATTGGTTCCTGCTGGGAAGGTTGTTCGTTACCAGCCGGTAGTTGTTGGGTTGCAGCTGCCTGACTGGCTGGTGCTGTGCTTGGACCAGGGTTAGTTTGTGTCTCACCCGGTCTTGGCTGTAGTTGTGGCGGTGGTTGTGGCATTGGTTCCTGCTGGGAAGGCTGTCTGCTGCCGGACTGAGTCGTTTGTTGATCATCCCTCACTCCATCAGCCGGTAGTTGTTGGGTTGCAGCTGCCTGACTGGCTGGTGCTGTGCTTGGACCAGGGTTAGTTTGTGTCTCACCCGGTCTTGGCTGTAGTTGTGGCGGTGGTTGTGGCATTGGTTCCTGCTGGGAAGGCTGTCTGCTGCCAGACTGAGTCGTTTGTTGATCATCCCTCACTCCATCAGCCGGTAGTTGTCGGGTTGCAGCTGCCTGACTGGCTGGTGCTGTGCTTGGACCAGGGTTAGTTTGTGTCTCACCCGGTCTTGGCTGTAGTTGTGGCGGTGGTTGTGGCATTGGTTCCTGCTGGGAAGGCTGTCTGCTGCCGGACTGAGTCGTTTGTTGATCATCCCTCACTCCATCAGCCGGTAGTTGTTGGGTTGCAGCTGCCTGACTGGCTGGTGCTGTGCTTGGACCAGGGTTAGTTTGTGTCTCACCCGGTCTTGGCTGTAGTTGTGGCGGTGGTTGTGGCATTGGTTCCTGCTGGGAAGGCTGTCTGCTGCCGGACTGAGTCGTTTGTTGATCATCCCTCACTCCATCAGCCGGTAGTTGTTGGGTTGCAGCTGCCTGACTGGCTGGTGCTGTGCTTGGACCAGGGTTAGTTTGTGTCTCACCCGGTCTTGGCTGTAGTTGTGGCGGTGGTTGTGGCATTGGTTCCTGCTGGGAAGGCTGACTGCTGCCGAACTGAGTCGTTTGTTGATCATCCCTCACTCCATCAGCCGGTAGTTGTTGGGTTGCAGCTGCCTGACTGGCTGGTACTGTGCTTGGACCAGCGTTAGTTTGTGTCTCACCCGGTCTTGGCTGTAGTTGTGGCGGTGGTTGTGGCATTGGTTCCTGCTGGGAAGGCTGTCTGCTGCCGGACTGAGTCGTTTGTTGATCATCCCTCACTCCATCAGCCGGTAGTTGTTGGGTTGCAGCTGCCTGACTGGCTGGTACTGTGCTTGGACCAGGGTTAGTTTGTGTCTCACCCGGTCTTGGCTGTAGTTGTGGCGGTGGTTGTGGCATTGGTTCCTGCTGGGAAGGCTGTCTGCTGCCGGACTGAGTCGTTTGTTGATCATCCCTCACTCCATCAGCCGGTAGTTGTTGGGTTGCAGCTGCCTGACTGGCTGGTGCTGTGCTTGGACCAGGGTTAGTTTGTGTCTCACCCGGTCTTGGCTGTAGTTGTGGCGGTGGTTGTGGCATTGGTTCCTGCTGGGAAGGCTGTCTGCTGCCGGACTGAGTCGTTTGTTGATCATCCCTCACTCCATCAGCCGGTAGTTGTTGGGTTGCAGCTGCCTGACTGGCTGGTGCTGTGCTTGGACCAGCGTTAGTTTGTGTCTCACCCGGTCTTGGCTGTAGTTGTGGCGGTGGTTGTGGCATTGGTTGCTGCTGGGAAGGCTGTCTGCTGCCGGACTGAGTCGTTTGTTGATCATCCCTCACTCCATCAGCCGGTAGTTGTTGGGTTACAGCTGCCTGACTGGCTGGTGCTGTGCTTGGACCAGGGTTAGTTTGTGTCTCACCCGGTCTTGGCTGTAGTTGTGGCGGTGGTTGTAGCATTGGTTCCTGCTGGGAAGGCTGTCTGCTGCCGGACTGAGTCGTTTGTTGATCATCCCTCACTCCATCAGCCGGTAGTTGTTGGGTTGCAGCTGCCTGACTGGCTGGTACTGTGCTTGGACCAGGGTTAGTTTGTGTCTCACCCGGTCTTGACTGTAGTTGTGGCGGTGGTTGTGGCATTGGTTCCTGCTGGGAAGGCTGTCTGCTGCCGGACTGAGTCGTTTGTTGATCATCCCTCACTCCATCAGCCGGTAGTTGTTGGGTTGCAGCTGCCTGACTGGCTGGTGCTGTGCTTGGACCAGGGTTAGTTTGTGTCTCACCCGGTCTTGGCTGTAGCTGTGGCGGTGGTTGTAACGTTGGTTCCTGCTGGGAAGGCTGTCTGCTGCCAGACTGAGTCGTTTGTTGATCATCCCTCACTCCATCAGCCGGTAGTTGTTGGGTTGCAGCTGCCTGACTGGCTGGTGCTGTGCTTGGACCAGCGTTAGTTTGTGTCTCACCCGGTCTTGGCTGTAGTTGTGGCGGTGGTTGTGGCATTGGTTGCTGCTGGGAAGGCTGTCTGCTGCCGGACTGAGTCGTTTGTTGATCATCCCTCACTCCATCAGCCGGTAGTTGTTGGGTTACAGCTGCCTGACTGGCTGGTGCTGTGCTTGGACCAGGGTTAGTTTGTGTCTCACCCGGTCTTGGCTGTAGTTGTGGCGGTGGTTGTGGCATTGGTTCCTGCTGGGAAGGCTGTCTGCTGCCGGACTGAGTCGTTTGTTGATCATCCCTCACTCCATCAGCCGGTAGTTGTTGGGTTGCAGCTGCCTGACTGGCTGGTGCTGTGCTTGGACCAGGGTTAGTTTGTGTCTCACCCGGTCTTGGCTGTAGTTGTGGCGGTGGTTGTGGCATTGGTTCCTGCTGGGAAGGCTGTCTGCTGCCGGACTGAGTCGTTTGTTGATCATCCCTCACTCCATCAGCCGGTAGTTGTTGGGTTGCAGCTGCCTGACTGGCTGGTGCTGTGCTTGGACCAGCGTTAGTTTGTGTCTCACCCGGTCTTGGCTGTAGTTGTGGCGGTGGTTGTGGCATTGGTTGCTGCTGGGAAGGCTGTCTGCTGCCGGACTGAGTCGTTTGTTGATCATCCCTCACTCCATCAGCCGGTAGTTGTTGGGTTACAGCTGCCTGACTGGCTGGTGCTGTGCTTGGACCAGGGTTAGTTTGTGTCTCACCCGGTCTTGGCTGTAGTTGTGGCGGTGGTTGTAGCATTGGTTCCTGCTGGGAAGGCTGTCTGCTGCCGGACTGAGTCGTTTGTTGATCATCCCTCACTCCATCAGCCGGTAGTTGTTGGGTTGCAGCTGCCTGACTGGCTGGTACTGTGCTTGGACCAGGGTTAGTTTGTGTCTCACCCGGTCTTGACTGTAGTTGTGGCGGTGGTTGTGGCATTGGTTCCTGCTGGGAAGGCTGTCTGCTGCCGGACTGAGTCGTTTGTTGATCATCCCTCACTCCATCAGCCAGTAGTTGTTGGGTTGCAGCTGCCTGACTGGCTAGTGCTGTGCTTGGACCAGGGTTAGTTTGTGTCTCATTTCGTCTTCGGGCTCTCTTAGCCGGTGGTTCTGCCATTTAGCTCTGGTTTTGTGGGCACAGCTTACTTGCAGACAGCTTCGGTAGTCCAACCTGGTATAATGCTGTGAGTGCAAAGCACAATCAGGTAAAATCACAAAATGGATGCTGTTGGTCAGTCAATCAGTCCATCAATCCGTTGGTCGACCGGTTGGTCATTATATCAGACATGCAACTGGGAATTAAAAAAAACCAGGGATTTCCAAACCCCACAAGACTTGGTATAGTGTTTTGCAATTTGTAATGGTATTCACGAGAAGCAAAACACAAGGAAATCAGCGGATCTGAGGGAAAGTTGCATGCCTGCTATACAATGTACATGTCAGTCAGTCGGGTTGGTCGTTCTGTTGGTTGGTCGGTCAATCTGTCGTTTAGTCGATCAGTTCGTTGCTCTGTCGGTTGGTCAGTTGGGTGGTCGATTGGTTGGTCAGTCAGTCCATCGGTCAGTTGGTCGCTCTGTTGGTCGGTCGGTCAAGCGGTCGGTTGGTAGGTAGGTTGGTCGGGTTGCTCTGTCGGTCGGTTGGTAGGTAGGTTGGTCCTCTGTCAGTTGGGAGGTCAGTTGGTCGGCCGGTCGATCAGTCAGTGACTCTGTCGGTTGGTCAGTCTGTCGGCCAGTTAGTTCACCAGTCGGTCGGTCAGTCAGTCAGTACGGAGCGACCAACCGATCGACTGACTTAAAGTCAGTCGATTGGTTGGTCGCTCCATCCGTCAGTTGGTCGGTCAATCGATGGATCGGTTGGTCGCCCTGTCGATTGGTCGGTCATCGGTTGATCGGATGGTCCCTCTGTCAGTCGGTCCCTCTGTCAGTTGTTTGGATAGTTGGTTAGTCAGCTAAAAACAATACACTAAGCTGGCCCTCCAGTGAAATAGCACCCCACCCCCGAAAACAATTCTTGCTATGTGACCAGCAAAACTTCCTGCCACCTTGACAATAAAAGTCCATAGTAGTTTTTTATTTGAGCATGTTGGAGCTTTAAACTTTAAATTGGAGACCCAGTTTATTTTACAAGTCATATCATTCAGTCACAATGGTTTAAAAAAGGTGAACATTCCTTATCAGCAGAAAGGGAAATATTGCAGTCAACCCTAACTCCTGGGGCTCTTTTACTAGAAAGTATCCTGAATCCGCCAAAATCCACCAATTTTGTCATGCAAAATATGCTGGTATCCTGAATCCATCAGAATCTCCCAGTGTAGATACTGGAGGTATCCTGAATCCGCCAGAATCCACCAGCAAAAGTCTTGATGGATTCTGGCGGATTCAGGATACCATGGTGGCATAAAAAAAATACAGCATGTTTTTCCATAGAGTCTTTAAATTCATCACCTAAATTTCTGGTGGATTTTGATGGATTCAGGATACCATGCTGGCATGAAAATTGTTATGTGTGTTGTTGCATAGGATCCATCAAAATACACCAATGCATGGCGACCCCAGCATGGATCAGTACCGAAGTGAATACGTCTCGCGCACAAAATTTGTGTGAAAGACATTAGCGCATGTTTCAGCCCGTAAACCATAGATATAGAATGAAAAGACTAGATCGGCAGTGCGTCCACACGCGCCCAGTCACTGTGCGATAAATCTCCGCCAATTTGGTTGTCTCTCATAGACGCGCAACAAATTAACATAAAGTAATGGAGCTAAATGTATCTTTCCTCCAGCACGTGACCTAGCCTAACACGCGCGAAGCAAGAAATGCGCACCAAGTATTTACGCGATGCCCACACATAATTATTAGCGATGCACATGGTGCTCTTTGCGCGTAAATGGCGTTGCGTTCGTCACGTTTTCGCGCATTATTTGTATCTCTCCTCCAGCACGTGACCCCCCATGCAAGTCCACCCAGTACATGTGTGTACATGTTTGTACAGTATGTGACAGATTTGGCAGGGCTAGTGCCAGCAGTATTTACTTGACCACAAACATTGCAAAAGAGTTAAACTGTTGAGATCCTGAATCCATCAAAGTCCCCAATAGCTCAAAATGGAGGTATCCTGAATCCATCAAAATCTGCCAGTTCCGCTAGGCTTCGAATCCTGAGTCCATCAAAATCCCCCAGTTTGTTCAATATGGAGGTATCCTGAATCCCTCGAAATCCCCCGAAACAGGGGGGTGGATTTTGTTGGATTTAGGTACGTTAGGGTTTAGACCTACTGACGTCACGCTTTGTTTACATGTGTGCTTTCTTATGGGAGCCAGGTGGGCACGAGAGCCACCATGCAAGCTCCCATAGGAAAGCACACATGTAAATAGCCCCATAAATGTGGCCTATTTACTGGACTGCCGCCGTAAACATAGGCCACACATCCACATGTACAAAAAACGTGTCGACTTTGCCAAATTTTGATTTTCACATTTAGGCTTACTTTGTAGATTTTTTTTGCTTTAGAAGCATTCTCACCCTCTATATAGGCTAATCAGAAAGTGCTGCCTTTTTCAGATGTTTAATTTTTGTGAAATTTCATGTTGAAATTTTGATACGCAAACGTGTGCAAATGTATGTGGAAATTTCACGAAAAATGGACATCTGAAAAAGGCAGCACTTTCTGATTAGCCTATATAGAGGGTGAGAATGCTTCTAAAGCAAAAAAAACATAAAAAGTAAGCCTAAATGTGAAAATCAAAATTTGGCAAAGTCGACATGTGGATGTGTGGCCTATGTTTACGGAGGCAGTCCAGTAAATAGGCCACATTTATGGGGCTAACATGTAAACAAAGCGTGACGTCATGATGTCTAATACATTTAGGTCAATTAGTTCACTCACCTTTAACCCATGAAAAGCGTTACTCTGTAGCTGACTGTGGCAGCGACGGAGCTCACACATCCATTACTGTTTGGATATAAAGACAAAATAGTTTTTGTGCGGGAAGGAATTTAAACACCATTTTGGCAACCTTCATTCTAGTGCATAAAAACATCCAGAACAGCAGTGGGTGGAGAAGGGGCATGCCCCACCCATGTTTTCCCACTCCTCATTTACCCCCATGCTCCGTATCATAGCCTCAATGTCCATACTCATTATTTGCTGATGGTACATTTAACATAAGGACCTGTCTGGAAGGGACCCTCATCATGCCAATACATGTGTGAACTTTGGACAGCCACACCTACCTATGGCACGCCAAAGCAGAATTTATTCAACCCTGCACGGCAACTGCCAACATTATGAAATACATCACAACTTTTTTGAAAGGTATGTCAACATTGTAAAATATATGTCAACATTTTAAAAAAGTATGTCAACATTTTAAAAAATATGTCAACATTGTAAAAAATATGTCAACATTGTAAACAATATGTCAACATTTCAAAAACGTATGTCAACATTTAAAAAATATGTCAACATTTCAAAAACGTCTGTCAACATTTAAAAAATATATGTCAACATTTCAAAAACTTATGTCAACATTTAAAAAATATATGTCAACATTTTAAAAAAATATGTCAACATTGTAAACAATATGTCAACATTTCAAAAACGTATGTCAACATTTAAAAAATATATGTCAACATTTCAAAAACGTATGTCAACATTTAAACTACATGTAGAACGGCGAAGCCGCCATGGCTCGCTGTTCAAGGCAGGAAGGGAGGCTGAAGGTAGGGTTGGGGATGGGCATGATGGAAGGGGATCAGGATTCTTGTTGATGTGCCTAGGTGTAGGGGTCAGTTTTTAAATGTCAACATAAAAAGTAAACAGATTACCTAATAAATACATGTGCATATAGGTTAGCCATCACTGTATTATGGAGGAGTTTTCCATTGTTAGGGTAATTAGGACCCAGTTGTGGATTTTTGCAGCCCCAACAGTGTCTTCTGCTCCCCATACTTGTATTACCATGGGAAAACTCTTGTGTAGTCGCAACAAATGCAGAGCAAGAATGGGTATACATGTACATGAAGACACAGCACCATCACCACCTCCCCCAAACCTTACCCCATCCCAAAACCTTACCCCATCCCCAACACGTCCCCTCCCCCTCCTCCACCCAACCCCCTACCCACACCCATCCCATCCTCCCCTAACCATCCCCACCCTATCACCTACACATCCCAACCCCACCCAAACTCCAATCCCTATCTCCTTCCCCCTCCCCTGACCCGTACCCTCCCCTACCCCAACCCCCTACCCTATCTGTCCTTACCCACCCTACACATCCCCACCCTAACCCTTACTCGAATTCCAATATCCCACCCACCCCATTACCCCACCCTTACATCCCCACCTGACCCCATGCAGCCTCTACTCTGATCCCTATATACTGCCTCCTCCTCTTATCCAACCCCTACAACCCATCCCTACACATCCCCAACCCAACCCCTACTCCGATCCTATATCACGCCCCCTGCCCAACCCCCTCCTAACCCAACCCCTACATCCATGCCCATCCTCTCCTTACCTGTCTCCCCTACCTGTCTCTCCCTACCTGTTCCCACCCCACCCCTACAAATCCCCACCCCACCCAAACCCAGTGTTCCAACCCCTCTCCCCACCCCATCCCAACCCCAACCCACTCCCCCCCACCCATCCTAGCTCCCCTACTCATCCTACTCACACAAACCCTAACTCCAACCCTATCCTCTAACCCACCCCACCCCACCCTCCCCTACCCCATCCCTACTCCAACTCCATAAACTAAAAGATCAAACCAGAAGCTCATGCACATCCCCAAAATGCATGGTGTACATGTACATGTTATACCGATATACACACACGTACATGTTATACCAGTATACATGTACATGTAACAATTAAAAACTTTAACATTTCCTTGAATTAAAGTTCCTCAATAAAATCATAAAATTTACTGCAATGATATGAACCTAACTAAAGTTATAGAGATGATACATGACAACTGCATTTAATTTTTTTCCCCAAGTTAACTTAAACCAAAAACTTCAACATTTTTATCTGAACGCGGACGGCCGGACGTCCGGACGGACGGACGGACGCCCGGACAGACGGACGGACGCCCGGACAGACGGACGGAAATTGGTATTACATAGGCTCGCATCTGCTTCGCAGCTCGCCAAAAATATATGTCAACATTTTAAAAAATCTATGAATACAAGTTATATCAAGATTCACGGACCAACGAGTTCGATTACCTCTAGCTCTCGGCGGAATGAGGTTGCAGCAGCTTTAGTCTGGTTCCAAAAATTCCCTTAGGGGTGCACTGAACCAATTCAAGCCCCATTAAAAACAGTGTAAAATCAACAAAGTTCAGGGCCAAATAACATGCAAGCCGACATCACTGGGGTTTCTCAAACAAAAATTAAATTATTGTCTTGTACTTCTTGTACATCTTTTCATTTCTTTTCAATTTTGGGTAGATTAGCTGATTACATTTTTAAATATTCACACCAAAACAAAATCACCTCCCGAAAAGTGATAGTTCCCAAGCCTGCATGTGGCATCCTTCCACTTTCTCAGGCAAATAGGACCCATTTTTCAACCGTAATTTTATCAAGCCTGCCCTCAGATGGAAGCCCAATAACCAGGGAGTTGATCCATGGCTATATTTACACAATTCCACCAGTTTTTTAAGCCAAACAGTCTCCGTTTTCAAAAGAAACTGTGGGGTCACTTTTTATGCTAATCAGCTCGAGTAGAAATTCTCACTTGAATTAGTTCACTGCACCCTCTTGGGTGGACTTGGTAGACTCCATAGCACCGCCCGAGGAAAAGTAAGCACAGCGGACACATGAGCATGTATCGTGCTCATGTAACGTGCACTGTAACGTGCTCAATTATCCGCCGCATTCACCCGGAGAATCCAGCACGCCGGAGACATGAGACCGTGACACCGGGTGCTAGCGCAGCATACTTCGCGCATGTACTCCGTCGTGGCGGTCACGTGAATGTTGGCATATATTTTTCATCGGGTAGTGTTGACACATATTTTTGGATGAAATGTTGACACGTATTTTCGGTGAACTTTGTCCCAGGATGGGTTGACACATATATTTGTCAACAAGTAGTAGGTAGTTTTTGCAATGTTGACATGTAATTCCTAGTTAATCATTCAGAACAATTTTTTTTTTTTAATGTTGACATTTTTTTAAAAATGTTGACATATATTTTTTTAATGTTGACATAAGTTTTTGAAATGTTGACATATATTTTTTAAAGTGTTGACATATATTTTTAAAATGTTGACATATATTTTTTAAATGTTGACATACGTTTTTGAAATGTTGACATATTTTTTTTTAAAAGTTGACATATATTTTTTAAATGTTGACATATATTTTACAATGTTGTCATACTTTTCAAAAAAGTTGTGCTGTATTTTATAATGTTGGCAGTTGCCGTGCAGGGTTGAATAAATTCCGCTTTGGCGTGCCATACCCACCTCCCCAACCCTGAGTGTTGGAGGATTCAACCCTACCCCTGCCCCACTTCCATCTTATGACTTTGAGGATACAAATACCGTCAAATGCATGTAGTGATGAGCAAATATCCAATCTTGTCATACCATCACCATCAATGTGTCCCTGCAGTAATGTAAGCAAACACCACTCAGCAATGACATTTGAACCATCTGTAATTATCAACGTCTGTCTCGCTGCCCTTGTAGGTGGTCTGTATTCTGTCGACTATTGGAACTGATATCGGTTCAAGAATCCACCCACAATAAACATAAATATAAATCATATCACTGAAAATCATACTTAATTTGGACCAGGCAGACAAAAAGTAAACAAAAACTAGACATATGTTTGTGGACAAACATAGGGCTGTTTCGGCATTATGTTACATTATCTAACAGATGTTAGAAGCCGGCGATGCGGGCTTAGTTCGTATAAATGTGCTCAATTATAAGTGTATAGGGGTGTTTACAAAATAAAGGAAACTGAGAGCAATCTATTAAAGATGGCATTGGCGGAAGTCAACAAAAGGCGAAATGCCAAAGATCAGTATTTAAAACCAATGCAATCACATGTGTCTGAAGCATGCACTGGAAGGGGATGTTTTGGCAGTATTACTCACCGTATTTGGAAAAAGTTTAATTTTCTCTACATGCCACACCCTTGTGGTCAATTTCTAAGCCTTTTTTCGGGGTTTTTTCTTCTTCAAGTTTTACAGTCAAACTTACATGCAGTCATCTATAACACATCCCCGTTTAGGTACATACCAAGTTTCAACCCAATCAGACCTGTAGTTCTGTAGATATTGCTTCATGCAGTTAAAGGTTGTTCAAAACGCTTAGAATAATTCCTAAAGTATAATTTTATCAAATGATGTCACTTGCCCTGCAATGACGTCATCCTTAAGACCCTTCTCAATGCACATTTTGTCATTGTGATTTTGGTTTGAACCAAGTTTAATGTCAATCCGATGAAAGAAGGTGTGCAATTTGTGGAAGCAGAATAAAATTATAAATATCTAAAAATTATAAAAACCAAACCATGACGTCATCGTGACGTCACTTTAAACTTTGTATACTAGTAGTACCATTATTTACCTACCCGCTAAGTTTCATGACAGTCAGGCCTTTCCTTATTTTTGAAAAATCGCATTTTTATGACGTCATAATGATGTCAGATATTTTTTTTCAAAATTTTGTGCAAATACTTTTTACCTAACAGACCAAATACACAAAGAATTTTGAATTTTGCATGTTACGTTCATGAGATATGGCTAAAAGGTCAAAAACTTCAAATATTCATATAAAATCTCCGGATGACGTCATCATGGCATCCCTAAAAATTTTTTACCTATAACACATCCCGGTCTAGCCACATTCAACCCAATCAGACTTACAATTCTGTAGATATAGGACTTCATAATATGCACGTAAATTTTCAAAAATCAATAAAAAAATTAGGTGATGACGTCATCATGACGTCATAGTCTTGGCATAATTTTTGTATGAGGGTCTTCCTTGGCTGTAACATTGATGACGATTCCAGATCGCCAAGTTAAAGAAAACGTGGCTTGAAAACGTGTGCTAAGTCAATGGGCTAACACGTATACAAAGTTAACGGGCTAAAAAAAAATCCCACTGCAGAAAAATTGCACCTTTACATTTGTAATTTGCCTTTGAACTGAAACATTTTTATGAAATATTACTTGATATTCTGACCCTTAGGAATTATGTTCAATCGAATGACAGCGCGAAAAAAAAATACAATTTCTCTTTCCTTCTCATAGTAATTCTCGGCTGAAGTTCAGAACAACTCAGTAAGATATCAGTGTTGTATAGGAAAAGACTTGTGGAAAATCCCACTGCAGAAAAACTGCACCTTTAAATACGTAACATAGGGCTTTTCGGCATTATAATTTTTTATTATACGTCCCTGACTATGCGCATGCATGAACATAAAATCTGTCAAAGTTAGCCGAAAATCGGCTTAAACGGTCACTGTGATGTGGACAGGATTTGACCTCGGCAACACGTGCTCTGCAGGCTGACTGACATACGAAGTACATGTATGTGCGTAACGTACGTGTATGTACATATAGACGTTCTGTGCATGTTTTAGAGCAGAGGTATTGTCAGCCTGAAGTTTTAAGCGTGCGCAGGGCATGTCCGAGTTCGCTTATTGCCTCGAAGCTTTGAAATGTTTTAGACCTACCCTTAAATCGACAATTAAAGTAAAAACTAACATAAAAACTGCCATGGTTGATTTTTCAGGAATTTTCAAATGAAAAAAGTTCTTTTTATTATAACTTCCGGTCTGATGACGTCATTCGCCTAAAACTTCGCACACGTCTTAAGTGGGTCAAGGTCATCATATACACCAATATTTAGGCGATTCCGACAAACTTCGCCACAGACATCTATTCAAAATACAATTTTGCTAATTTTCAACCCGTCGCTAGAGGGCGCTCGAAGATTGCATGACGTCATTGGTAGATGATTTAAAGAATACTTTTAGCCAATTAAAGACTAACACCATAAACGCAAATTCATATCTATTACCATTTTAAAATAATAAGCCACTGCCGGTTTTGGCCTTTTTCGACCGGAAGCAAGGGTCACGTGATTTCACGCACACTGAATGAAATAAAGACCTCAACCTACTCTACCACACTTGCCGGTAACAGAATGCTGCAGACGCGTACAGTTGATTTCTTATGCATTTTTAAATATTAAAAGTGTCATAATTTAATTGCCTATAAATACACACCGGATGACGTCATCATGACGTCATCATTACACAATGTTGTTTAAATGTTCGGCACCCAACTTCAGGTGCTGGTCTAAGTGTGTGCCAAGTATAAAGTCAATCAGATTGATTTTAGTGCCCTAAGTGCCGGTAACAAAAAAACGTGTACAAATGCTATGGGGAAAATGACTGAAAAAGAAAAAAAAAGAAAAAGAAAAAAACTAGAGCTGTATGTCTGTTTGCAACAGAACACAGGGCTTTTCCGCATTATGATTGTTTTTTTTATCAATAATACATCCCTGACTATGCGCATGAATGAGCATAAAATCTGTCAAAGTTAGCCGAGAATCGGCTAAAACGGTCACTGTGGACAGGATTTGACCTCAGCCACACGTGCACTGTAGGCTGACTGACAAACGATGTATGTGCGTATGTACAATGTACGTGCATGTACATGTACATTGTGGACGTCCTGTGCATGTTTTAAAGCAGAGGTATTGTCAACCTGAAGTTTTAAGCGTGCGCAGGGTATGTCCGAGTTCACTTATTGCCTCAAAACTTTAAAATGTTTTAGACCTACCCTTAAATCAACAATTAAAGTAAAAACAATATTAAATACTGCCATGGTTGATTTTTCAGGAATTTTCAAATGAAAAAGGGTCTTTTCATTATAACTTCCGGTCTGATGACATTCGCCTAAAACTTCGCACACGTCTTAAGGGGGTCAAGGTCATTATATACACCAATATTTAGACGATTCCGACAAACTTCGCCACAGACATCCATTCAAAATACATTTTTGATAATTTTCAACCTGTCGCTAGAGGGCGCTCGAAGATTGCATGACGTCATCAGTAGATGATTTGAAGAATACTATCGGCCAAGAGACTAAAACCATTAAAAGCAAGTTCATTTCTATTACCACTTATAAATAATAAGCCACTTCCGGTTTAGGCCTTTTTCGACCGGAAGCAAGGGTCACGTGATTGCACGCACACTGAATGAAATGAAGACCTCAAACTACTCTACCACTTGCCGGCAACAGAATGCTGCGAAGCGTACGGTTGATTTCTTATGCATTTTTAAATATTAAAAGTACCACAATTTAATTGCCTATAAATAAACACAGGATGACGTCATCATAACGTCATCATTCCACAATGTTGTTTGAATTAGGGTCTTTGCTTGGACAAAGAGTGGTGTTAATGAATAACTGGCAAAGAGTCGAAAATGCCCTTTGAAAAGCGACAATTTTTTTTAAATTTCTGTGTACAAAGTCTATGGGAAAAATTAATTATTCAAAAATCCATAATAAATCACTTGATGACGTCACCATGACGTCACTCTTCGGGGCACATCTATGCTATAAGGACTAAGCCTATGCTGACTTTGAACGATGTATGACAAAGATGAATGGCAAAAGTGAGGGGCAGAAGAAATGTGTACAATGTCTATGGGATTTGCCGGGGAATAAAAAGAAGAAGAAGAAAGAAAAACTAGAGGTGTTTGTGTACAAACACAGCTGTTTCGGCTGTTTGGAGAGACGTCGACTTGTGACGACATCGTCATGATGTCACTATTAAATTCACGTATGACACTATAACAAGAAGTTACAACTCAATCAGTTATTTAGCTGAAACGAAACAACCGATATGATGAGACGATGACAGAAAGTGTTAGGTATGACACGTGACGATTTAAGGTACTTTGTTTTAAAACGTGTACAAACCCTATGGGGAAAAATGCATCTTTAATGTGATGTAACCAAACACCTGATGACGTCACGATCACGAATTTCTTCTAGGACCATCTGTGGGTGGTTGTCTAAGTGTGTACCAAGTATAAAGTCGATCAAATTTACGAAAGTGCCAAAAAGTGAAGCGTTTTAAAACGTGTACAAAACCTATGGGGAAAATGTGCATCTTTAATGTGAAGTAACGTGACACCTGATGACGTCATGATCACGAATTTCTTCAAGGACCATTTGTGGGTGATGGTCTAAGTGTGTACCAAGTGTAACGTCGATCAGATTTACGAAAGTGCCGAAATGGAGCGTTTTAAAACATGTACAAACCCTATGGGGAAATAAGCATCTTTAATGTGACGTAACCTGACTCTTGATGACGTCACGATCACGAATTTCTTCTAGGACCATTTGTGGGTGGTAGTCTAATTATAAATTAAGTTTAAAGTCGATTGGATTTACGAAGATACCAAACTGGAGTGTTTTAAAACGTGTACAAAACATATGGGGAAAAATGCATCTTTAATGTAACGTAACCTGACACCTGATGACGTCACGATCACAAATTTCTTCTAGGACCATCTGTGGGTGGTGGTCTCAGTATGTACCAAGTCTGAAATCAATCGGTTTTATAAAAGTGGCAAAGTGGACTGCCAGAAGAAACGTGTGTTAAACCTATGGGAAAAAGTCTGAAAAAGGAGAAAAAAAAAAAAAAAAAGAAAAAGAAAAAAAAAAATCTTAACGAAAACAAGAGCTGTTTCGGTGTGTACACCGAAACAGCTAACTAGAGATCTATGTCTGTTTGCAACAAAACATAGGGCTTTTCCGCATTATGATTTTTTTATCAATAATACGTCTCTGACTATGCATGAACATAAAGTCTGTCAAAGTTAGCCGAAAATCGGCTAAAACGGTCACTGTTTACAGGATTTGACCTCAGCAACACGTGCCCTGCAGGCTGACTGACATAAGATGTACATGTGCGTATGTACAACGTACGTGCATGTACATGTACATTGTGGACGTCCTGTGCATGTTTTGTCAAAGTTAGCCGAAAATCGGCTAAAACGGTCACTGTGGTGAATATTTGACCTCAGCAACACGTGCGCTAGCGCTGCGGGCTGACTGACATACGATGTATGTGCGTATGTACAACGTACGTGCATGTACATGTACACTGTGGACGTCCTGTGCATGTTTTAAAGCAGAGGTATATTGTCAACTTGAAGTTTTAAGTGTACGCGTGCCATGTTCGAGTTCGCTTATTGCCTCGAAGCTTTGAAATGTTTTAGACCTACCCTTAAATCGACAATTAAAGTAAAAACAAATATAAAAACTGCCATGGTTGATTTTTCAGGAATTTTCAAAGGAAAAAGAGTCTTTTCATTATAACTTCAGGTCTGATGACGTCATACGCCTAAAACTTCTCACACGTCTTAAGGGGGTCAAAGTCATCCTATACACCAATATTTAGGCGATTCTGACAAACTTCGCCACAGACATCTATTCAAAACACATTTTTGAAAATTTTCAACCTGTCGCTAGAGGGCGCTCGAAGATTGCATGACGTCATTGGTAAATGATTTGAAAAATACTATTGGCCAAGAGACTAACACCGTTAAAAGCAAGTTCATATCTATTACCACTTTTAAATGATAAGCCACTTCCGGTTTTGGCCTTTTTCGACCGGAAGCAAGGGTCACGTGATTTCACGCACAGTGAATGAAATAAAGACCTTAACCTACTCTACCACTTGCCGGCAACAGAATGCTGCGGACGCGTACGGTTGATTTCTTATGCATTTTTAAATATTAAAAGTGTCACAATTTAATTGCCTATCAATCAACACAGGATGACGTCATCATGACGTCATCATTCCACAATGTTGTTTGAATTAGGGTCTTTGCTTGGACAAAGAGTGGTGTAAATGAATTACTGGCAAAGAGTCGAAAATGTCCTTTGAAAATCGACAATTTTTTTTTAAATTTCTGTGTACAAAGTCTATGGGAAAAATCAAATATTCAAAAATCTATAATAAATTAGTCGATGACGTCACCATGACGTTAATCTTCGGGACACATCTTTGCTATAGGGACTATGCTTATGCAAACTTTGAATGATGTCTGACAAAGATTAATGCCAAAAGTGGAGGCCAGAAAAAACGTGCACAGTCTATGCACAGTCTATGGGATTTTGGCGACAAAAATGAAGAAGGGGAAAAAAAAAAAAAAATGGGAACAAAAACAAAGGCTTTTCCGCACTATGCGGAAAAGCCCAAAAATGAGAACAAAAAGAAAGGCTTTTCCGCAACTATGCGGAAAAGCCAAAAAATCTTAACGAAAACAAAGGCTGTTTCGGCAAAAGTGCCGAAACAGCCAAAAATAGAAAAAGAAAAATTTTTACGAAAACAAAGGCTGTTTCGGCAAAAGTGCCGAAACAGCCAAAAAAAACCAAAAAAAACCTAGAGTTTGAGGACAAACACACGGTGTTGGGCTAGAGGTTTGGCTTTTTCCCATTGTTGATTATTGTTGTTGATTGTTGATGTCGGTGGTTGATGTTGATTGTTGATTATAGTTGATGGTAGTTGTTTATGTTGATGTTGATTGTTGATGGTGATTGTTGATGTTGTTTGCTTATGTTGGTTATTGATGTTGAATGTCAGATTATTGATGTTGATTGTTGATAGTTGATGTTGATTGTTGATTGTTGATGTTGATTGTTGATTGTTGATTGTTGATGTTGATTGTTGATGTTGATTGCTTATGTTGGTTATTGATGTTGAATGTCAGATTGTTGATGTTAATTGTTGATAGTTGATGTTGATTGTTGATTGTTGATGTTGATTGTTGATTGTTGATTGTTGATGTTGATTGTTGATTATAGTTGATGGTAGTTGTTAATGTTGATGTCGATTGTTGATTGTTGATGGTGATTGTTGATGTTGATTGCTTATGTTGGTTATTGATGTTGAATGTTAGATTGTTGATGTTAATTGTTGAAAGTTGATGTTGATTGTTGATGTTGATTGTTGATTGTTGATGTTGATTGTTGATGTTGATTGTTGATGTTGATGTTTTTATTGTTGATGTTGATTGTTGATGTTGATTGCTGATGTTGATATTGATTGTTGATGTTGATTGTTGATGTTGATTGTTGATTTTTGATTGTTGATGTTGATTGTTTATGTTAATGTTGATTGTTGATGTTGATTGTTGATGTGGAATGTTGATGTTGATTGATGGTTGTTGATGTTGGTTGTTAATGTTAACGTTGATTGTTGATGTTGATTGTTGATTGTTGATGTTAATTGTTGATGTTAATGTTGATTGTTGATGTTGATTGTTGGTTGTTGATGTTGATGGTTGATGTTGATTGTTGATGTTGATTGTTGAGAGTTGAAAAATAGCGTGTGGAGTAATTATACAGAGGATAGTTGAAAAGAGTCAGGTGAGGATCTGCACGCGCACATGCTGCTGTACTGTAAACTGATCTAGTACAATTGTTACAAAAACCCATCAAATAGCTCATATCTCTAAAAGCAGGTTGCACACCATTGGCGCAACACAAGATATTGCTCGCCATACCCTCTTTACCCTAATGCGCATGTTTTTAGAAAAAAAACCGCCCAATTAAAAAAAGCGCCCAATCGGGCTCTTTTGCCAGCCCAATTTTTGAGTATCATATGACGGGAAAGTTCCCTTTTACGCAATCGCAGCCCACTTGTTTTTCGGGATTTTCCCTTTGTACGCAATTATCCCCATTTGCTGTACACACAATGTACGTGGCATTATATGAGCTTTTCAATGCGTAGGCGTGTTCAACTTCAAACTTCAAGGGGGCTGCAGGGCATCTTCTAGTAAATTTATTGTAACAAAACCTTGGTAAGTTTTAGACCTATTATTAAAGTGCCATTTAAAGCACAAAACTGGATTATATCTCTGACGGTTGATTTTGTAGCTATTTTCAAAGGAAAAGAGGTCTTTTCATTGTAACTTCCGGTCTGATGACGTAATCATTTTTTTTCGCGCACAGGTCTTGTCTGCATTAAGGTTATTATGTATATTAATTTTGAAGCAATTACCGCAAATTTCGCCACAGACATCAACTGAAAATGCGTTTTGGATATTTTTTAACCTGCCGCTAGAGGCTCTGTGACTCGTACCTCTGTGACTCGTGCCTCTGTGACTCGTACCTCTCAGTCTTGCAAGCTCAAAATGTTTGAGGAAACTACAGGAAATCACACAGATTTCACACAGAAATCACACACCCTGACAATTTGGGTCATTGATTGTACATTCTTTGTAGAGTGTCATTATATGTAATTTTGTGTGTAATGTGTCAGGTTTTTTTCTTCAAAATCGAAAGACGCCCAGAATAAATACAATACAGAAATGAACAAAGTACTTCAAGATTTTATCTTTGAATCAAATCGAAAGAAATAGGACAAATGCACTGTGCAGTGATGCCCCGCCCCCTCACTACACACACTCTTTATCTTAGCAGTATGACCTTAAACTATTATTAGGCCAACATCATGCCAAATTTTATAGGCCCAAATTATTTCTATGCACATGTACATGTATAACTCTATGGATTCAATTCCTGGGTTCTGTTGTTCTGATGGCTTAAACCGTTGCTATGACGTCACAATATTGTTAAAAGTGTGGATTCGGATCTACGAATCTCTTACACTGGTCACAAAGTGTGGATTCGGAACGTCGAATCTTTAGTAAAGTGTGGATTCGGAATTACGAATCCACACTTTGAACATGTCGGACAATTGTTCTCCATAATGAGCATGAATAGGACCGTTTGAGTGAAAATTTGCTTTCCGAAAATTACCAATGCATCTTCACTGTCAGATTCTCCACCGTCACTACAAATATACTTTTATTCAGAAAGAAATCGTCGTCTGAACCAACCATTTTGACGTAAGGAGCCCATACACACAAAATGACTTGGTTGTACGGGTGTGGCGATACACATGCTAAACACGCCAGGAAAAAATGTTGCAACCTGACGCCACTTTTGCGCTTGCGTACAAAGTCTATGGAAAGTAATTTCAAGTATTTCCTAACAAAATTGGAAACATTTCTCAGTGCCAGATTCATGTCTTATCATCATTTTTGCAACGAATGACCTTCATTGAGATGAAATATATGAAGAAAAAAGTGGCGTCAGGTTGCAACATTCTTTCCAATACTTCTGTTGACGCAATGGTTTAAGTCGAAAAATACACTCTTAATTTACGAACTCACTCGGCGCTTCGCGCCTCATGAATTCTTAAATTACGAATCCACACTTTCTCGTGTATTCTCCTTAACCTAAAACAACTACCATTGGTTGATCTTTCTTGAAGTTTATTTTTGCCAGATTTAGATTGTCTCTCTGAGCTTAACAACTAGCCATTAAATCAAACGTTTTTGAGAACCAGGTAAATTAGGACGAATAGGGGGCAATTTGTGTGGTGTTAAAATTTAAATTTTACTATTTTTAAAAGTACAATTACAACATGTAGTCAGACAAAATCACACCATTCCACTCAAAGAAATTGAATGTTGTGTTAAACTATAGTTAGTCCATGTATGTTTCTTTTCCCCAAACTTTTGTAAGCCACATTGTAGGGGCATCAATTACTTTATTGCGGAAATGAACTAGTCTGTCAATATAAATCGAAACCTGCAAAAGAGATCTCGATAAAGTGACACCAAATTCATTTGCTTTTTGAAAGAAGAACTGTAATTGTATTTCAAAAAAAGATTAAGTAGGGATGTTAGCAAAATAATTCAAAAAAGAAAACAATTGCAGGATTTGAGAGGGCTGCTCCATTTTTTCCCACTCAGAAAATTGCTTCAACTGATTTCTGACAATTTTTTCCATAAGATTCGCTGGTTGCCTCCACCCTAGAAATAACGGTGTTTTTTTGTAAAGCATGAATTTTTTTTGTGAGGGGTTGGGGGAGGGCACATTGAACAATGGTGTAATAACCTGTTCGAACCATCCCCCCCCCCCAAAAAGACTTTGACAGTAATATCCAAACAATGTATTATTGTATACTGCAAATTTTGTCCATACTCCAAACCAGTCTTAAACATAGTGTTTAAAACCGGCCAAGAACCTATTTATTCCCTATAATGCACAGAAGGTTATATGCCTATGATACAAAACCATTGTATACTCTGCAGTAATGCATAGGGTTATATTCTTGCTGCCCATACAGATTCCTGCTTTGCTGTTGAGGGGGAACAAAAGGGTAAGACCAAAGTCTCTCTGGTTATTTAATACACGAGTAGGGGGCCAGTGGTGTAGCCAGGAATTTTTCAGGGGGGGGGGGGCGCTAAGGGGGCTGAAACATTTCATGGGGGGCGTCATGTAGATCAATGATAATTTTTTAGAAACTCAAAATCTCAGTGGGGGGGGGCGACAAGGTTCAATGGGGGGGAGACAAGGTTTCATGGGGGGCTGTCCCCCCCCCCCCCCCCCCCCCCCCCCGGTGGCTACGCCACTGTAGGGAGCCTACGTGAATGCTTTGCTGTTGAGGGAGAACAAAAGGGTACCGCCAAAGTTTCTCTAGTTATTTAATACACGAGTAGTGGGCCTACGTGAATGTCTACTCTCACCCTGATGCCACTCTGTGAAGAAAACGTTTCAAATACAAACTTGTTCAGAATTGTGTAACTAATGAACTACGATATTTTCATTTCTTCGATCAGAAATTCAACCGTGGTTTGTCACTTTGGCCTACATGATTTTGAACTTGTACCATATGGAATGTCTTCCTCACAGTTTGCAATCAGGGTATTGATAGACATTCACGTACTTAAATAATTAAAGCAATTTACAACTCTTACCTTCTTGAGCAAAATGGAGGGCTACACTCTCACGTATGCAAAAACTCCCAGTATTAATCAATGTTATAGTACAACTCAATGTTAGCGAGCAGACTTCATAAATGAAGGCATGCAAAGGCTGAATGCCACGTCGTCAATCTGATGAAACCCTCGCGTGAACAATCTTATATATGACGGCTTTGGGTATCAAAATGTGCATGTTGAATGTGCACGTGATCTCTTTGTGCCGCACCCACTCGATATCCACCAATGAAATTGACGGATTTGTTTAGGTCATCGTTAAATAAAGATGGCGCATTCCCTCAGCCAGTTGTGTGATACCCAGGGGCCCAGGTCTCTGATTTGACGGCGCATTCACTCAGCCAGTTGCGAGATACCCAGGGGCCCAGGTCTCTGATTGGACGGTGCATTCACTCAGCCAGTTGTGTGATACCCAGGGGCCCTGGTCTCTGATTGGACTGAGCATTCCCTCAGCCAGTTGTGTGATACCCAGGGGCCCAGGTCTCTGATTGGACGGCGCATTCCCTCAGCCAGTTGCGAGATACCCAGGGGCCCAGGTCTCTGATTGGACGGTGCATTCACTCAGCCAGTTGCGTGATACCCAGGGGCCCAGGTCTCTGATTGGACGGCGCATTCCCTCAGCCAGTTGCGAGATACCCAGGGGCCCAGGTCTCTGATTGGACGGCGCATTCACTCAGCCAGTTGCGTGATACCCAGGGGCCCAGGTCTCCGATTGGACGGCGCATTCCCTCAGCCAGTTGCGAGATACCCAGGGGCCCAGGTCTCTGATTGGACGGCGCATTCCCTCAGCCAGTTGCCTGATACCCAGGGGCCCAGGTCTCCAATTGGACTGAGCATTCACTCGCTCCCTGGATGTTGCATTGTTCAACAATTAGTTGAACTTGGGTTCGTTTTAGGTTCAAGTTGATGGTGTATACATGAAAGGCTGGATTGACAGGGTCAAAGGTTCCTATTCTGCAATGCTACATCACGCCACCACCAGATTCCTACATCATCAGGGATATATACATGTAGTACATGTACATTTGTACCTATCAACAAAGTACAAGTTTGACTTTTAATCCATTGGTTACACACCTATGTTCCGACATACCTATGTTCCGACGCACCTATGTTCCGACGCACCTATGTTCCGACGCACCTATGTTCCGACGCACCTATGTTCCGACGCACCTATGTTCCGACGCACCTATGTTCCGACGCACCTATGTTCCGACGCACCTATGTTCCGACACACCTATGTTCCGACACACCTATGTTCCGACACACCTATGTTCCGACACACCTATGTTCCGACACACCTATGTTCCGACACACCTATGTTCCGACACACCTATGTTCCGACACACCTATGTTCCGACACACCTATGTTCCGACACACCTATGTTCCGACACACATAGATGTTCCGACACACCTATGTTCCGACACACCTATGTTCCGCCACACCTATGTTCTGACTGCACATATTCCAATTCCTAACCCTGACCCTATCCCTAACCGGGAGTAACATAATCTTATGTGCGCATTGTCGGAACATAAGGGTATCGGAACAAACACGTTGGGGTGTCGGAACATAGAGCATTCACCGAAAATTCAGCTTGACAAAGTTCCAACCACGAATAGGAAAAAAAACAGTTAGAACAACAATTAAAATTTAACCTAGGTAATATATCATCAGATAATAAATAGGAAATAAAATGTTTTGGTTTAGAGATAAACCCTCCCTCCCTCCGAGGGGGTTTAAATTGCCATTTTAGCGACAAGTTGAACTCGATTTGGTCTTAATTAAAGAAACATTCATTGTTTTAGCAAGAATTAGTTAGACTGAATCAAGTTCAACCCTGCATCTCTTTATAGGCCGCCGTTGTCTGTAGTCTGTAATCTACATGTACATGTTACAGCCCATATATATTAGTATGAAACCCAAAACAAACACACATAACAAACAAACCCCTACATATCGCACTTTGAACCAGCCAGACGAAAGTAAACAAACAACATACTTCAAATTATCCCTGGACACTCTTCAAAATAGTGCACTTACATGTAGCCTAAACACTTTTTAGGGTCATTGCATTTAAATGATGATATTTTTTTAATGGATTGAGCAATTTCATTATTTTTTTTCATCTAAAATTAGCTTATGAAATTGGCTTTCCAGTCATTATTATTTTTGGTGCTACATATTTTTTTTTTTTTAAATATGAAACATATTTTTGTGGGTTTGGGTTCCACTTTTTTGACTCACCCTGTACATACCGGTATGCGTACGTACAAACACTGCCTTATGGGGTACCGGAACAATGGGAGGTACCCCACAAGGAATGCCCACCGACTTGCGGGGTACTGTTTTGGTACCCCACAAGTTTTTCACGAAATAGATATATGGATTTCATTAAAAACTAGGAATTATCAAGGTAGTTGATCCGTCGCACATGGAAGAGTTTTAGAAAAGGGATATTAAGTCCGAATCTCAGCCCAGGAAATTAATTCTGGTTAAAATAAGAGCATTTTGACATTTGTGTGCGACATTGCAAAATTTTAGTACACGAGAACAAAGGAAGTATCCCACTTCTATTGCTGTGTAAAGGGTGTGTGTACATGTAGGTGTTAACTTTTAACTACTGAAAATATCGTTGAGATTATCCCATTTTGCCTTTCATCATGTTCACAAATTTGGCCAAAAAAAACAAACTCATGTTGAACTGATGGATTTTCTTTAAATCAAAAGACTACCCTTTGAAGATACTTTTTAAAGAATATAAAACGAACTGTTACAAAAAGTGTTTTCACAAAATCTGTCATTTATGTGCGTGGATTACAGGGGTGTCATTGAAGAGGCCACTACACGGTGCAATCAATGTACATAGTAGCATCCAGGATTCACTGCATGATAGAACAAAGCAGATTCTTTTTTTTCCTACGTTTTTCTTTCGAAACTGGACTGATGTACACATTGGGGATAGAACAAAAGCTTAAATAACGTTTGTAAAAAATAAAGAAGTGTTTAAAGGATTTCAATTTTTAAAAGGGATTCCCTTTGTCACAATTGTGTAATATGAGGTTTACCACTCGCATCACAGCTGCGGTACTGGAACTGCAACCGATAGTGCATGAAACAGTCATCGGGTGTTACGCTTCCGCGTGACGTCATGCGCCAACAGCCAAAAATGACAAAAACGACAGCGCACTGTGCCTGGTAATCGACCGCCATTCATTGTACACAATTTTTTTTGTGCACAAACCAATTGCGGTCCTGGCCATGCCTGCAAGGTTGTCAGGTTAGCGGTTATTCCTCCTGTTTTCACTGCAATTGGTAGGCTGAATCTTCATCGTGGATCGTTTTTTACTTCAAGGACCTGTGTAATGGTTATTCCAGGCAAGTTTGGGGTGAGTTGCAGTTGCAATTAGTGTGTAACAGGGACAAAATTGAACATTTTCGAAAAATTTTCGCAATTTATTTTGGGACCTGCCTACACTGCTGGGTTACGTGAAAAACTATCTCCAGCCCTATTCGGCCATTTTAATTGTATTATCAAAATGCAAACACCTATGAAGCTGATTCAAACGCCATTGATTTTGTTGTGTAAGTCTCTTCTCCGTTCTCAGTGAACACAAAATTTGATATTTTTTTTGCTAAAAAAATGAAATTCGCCGGACTCCTTAACTAACATGACTAAAGCAACAGACGCCAGCAGTCACACTGAGTGTGCATGTCACTTTTTGTCAGTCACTGCTAAAGTAAAACTTTGTTATGTTTGTTTGTTCTTACATTTGGCGTGAAATCGGTGACAACAACTCTTGTACGGCCCGTAGTCAACTTTCGTCCTCAGGAAGCTTTCACAGACTTAACTGACGACAAAACTTTCCCTTTCTGCTGAACTTTCTTTCAGGAGTTTCATCCACATCACTTTGTCTACAATCCGGCCTCTTTTTTGTCTCGAAAAGTTGCATTGGCGGGCGCCCTCTCTAGTTCACGTAGAAATCTAATATTCTGAGGGCGCCCTTGTTAATTAACGGTGGGCCGGGGGTGGGATTTATGTTTGTGCGGGAAGACTTTTAACATTGAATGTAATTACCAATAATTTAACACCCTCCCCCAATAAAAAAAAAGTCTAGAATGTCAACTTTCATGGAAGAAATACTCAGGCTGACTCATTTGTTGGGACGTAAAAGAATCGTTGAAATGACCAAAGCAACGTAGTGTGTCAATCGCGAAACATAAATTTGATTTCAGATTTAGTTCTTTGATTTTCTTGCACAGGTTCTGTTCATTCGCCTATCGTTGATTTATGAAAGGGGATGAATTGGGGGGGGGGGTAATTTTTATAGCCGATATAGTTTACAAGTTCCATTTTTTGTTATTAATTGGGTGCAAAAACATATTTAAAAAGGCCTTTTGTTTTCAAATAAGAGTCACCTTGGTGTCGCTATATAAGCCCACAACAGCAAAACACTGCAGGTCCACAACAAAACAATATATTAAAACAATGAATAATTCCAGACAACTTCAACTTACTTTAGTCAGGTGGCTCAGCTTAGACCCAATATTTGACAAGATCGTGACCAACTGGTCCAAGGCACCAAACTTAGCAAATATGTTGTTATAGCCTTAGAAAAGATATTTTGAAGGGGTGACACCTGAAATTCTTTTGGGAAGGGTGCGTAATTTGCATAAATCGTTAATCCCTAATGTGTAATACATAATCAGTGGCATAGCCAGGAATTTTTCATGAGTAGGGGGGGGGGGGGCTGGGAGGGCTGGAACATATCATGGGGGGGGGGCGTCATGTAGATCAATGATATATTTTTTAGAAACTCAAAATCTCAGTGGGGGGGGGGGGGCGACACGACTGGGAGGCGACAAGATTTAATGTCGCCCCCCCCCCCCCCCCCCCCACTGAGATTTTGAGTTTAATGTCGCCCCCCCACGCCCCCCCCCTTCCCCCGGCTACGCCTCTGTACATAATGAAGTTGGTCCACCCTCATCTGTGCAAGTTGGTACATACAGATATTTGTTTTCACTTTGTTTCCTCGTATGTGTGGACATAATTCAATGATGATGATGCCACTTCAAGGTTGAGGGGAGGCATGTGACATGTATCGATAATACTTAAAAAAAAAAAAGCAGCAAAGATGGGAATTACATGACATACGGAATTATTCACATGACAGGAATTTAAGAGAAAACATCAAACACATCAAAACTTATTTCCCTTTATTTTACCCATGCACTTGGCCCTTTCTACAGTTTTGTTTTCTCATACAAAGCAAGCCGCAAAGAGGTCAGTAATGACACAAACAGAATTTTAGGGGAAACATCAAACACATGAAAACTTATTTCCGTTTATTTAACCCACCCTTGGTCCTTTCTACAGTTTTGTTTTCTCATACAAAGCAAGCCGCAAAGAGGTCAGTAATGACACAAACAGAATTTTAGGGGAAACATCAAACACATGAAAACTTATTTCCGTTTATTTAACCCACACTTGGTTCTTTCTACAGTTTTTTTTTCTCATACAAAGCCAGCCGCCAAGAGGTCAGTAATGACACAAACAGAATTTAAGGGGAAACATCAAACACATCAAAACTTATTTCCGTTTATTTAACCCACACTTGGTCCTTTCTACAGTTTTGTTTTCTCATAGAAAGCCAGCCGCAAAGAGGTCAGTAATGACACAAACAGAATTTAAGGGGAAACATCGAACACATCAAAACTTATTTCCGTTTATTTTACCCACACTTGGTCCTCTCCAAATGTCTGTTTTCCCCCTCATAATTATCCGTGATGAAGTAACGTACATCGAAATGTCTCGTATATTACCAATATCGTTTGTTAAAGGCATATATCATTTGCAATTATCCGAAAAGTAAATACCGACTAATTATCGACAAGCTTACTAAGTCTTGGATTATAGACTAGTACCGTACACCCCGTGAATTTATTGTAGATGAATCCCAACGATCAGTTTATATTAATAGTCAGGTGGCTTAGATCTAATTTTTGACAAGATCGTGACCGACTGGTCCAAAACACCAAACTTGGCAGATAGATTCTTATAGTCCTAGAGAAGATATTTAGAAGGGGTGACACCTGAAATTCTTTTACGAAGGGCGCCCAATTTGCATAATTTGTTAATACCTGCGTGTAATATATTTATTCCCATATGGGGGTATATTTAAAAAAAAAAATTGAAAGTGTATTTTGGGGATTCTACTTACATATCTTTACTTGAATAACATTTTCCAAAGCATATAAGTGATTGAATAAATATGAGGACATAGTTACGATCCAAAAATGGCTACTATTATGCCCTAAATTGCGCGCAATAACCTTGTCCCCAGATATCATCAATTAGTCTTGCCAAACATCAGCATTGATGAACTTCAAATTCACCAAGTTAAGTTGCTTACTGGTACAGTTACCCTATTAAACCTTATGGAAAAATCATGTGAACAATGATAACATTGTGATATTTAGCAAAGAAAACAAAAATGGGAAAAAAATGATGTGTCCTTAAATTGGGCTAACAAGTAGGTGAAGGTTTCCTAACATTGGAGACTGGAACAAGTTCAAGGAAATTCCCAAAATTATTGATGAGAAAACGTTTTGGCGTAGACACAACAACAATAATCTCTTATTTGGGAGGATTTCGTTAAACTTGTTCAAGTCCCCACATTACTTACCCTTCGCCTAGTAGCCCAATTTACAGACGCCTCATTTTCTCCCCCTTTTTGTCTTTTTGGCTAAACATCAAGATGTTATCAACTTTTACATGATTTCCCACTTATTTTTGTTAGGGTAACTGCGCAAGTAAGTAACTTTGTGAATTTGAAGCTCATCAATACCCACGTTTGGCGAGACTATATAGTTGATGATATCTGAGGCAAAGGTAAATGCGCGCAACTTTAGGGTAAAACAATAGCCATTTTGGATTGTTACTATGTCCTCATAATTATTCAGTCACTTATATGCTTTAGGAAATGTTAAAGTAAGGATATGTTAAAGTAAGGATATGTAAGTAGAATCACCAAAATACACTTTTCAAAAATTTTTTTTTTTTTTTAAATTTACCCAAATATGGGAATAAATATATTACACGGCAGGGATTAACGGTTTATGCAAATTAGGCACCCTTCCCAAAAGAAATTTAGGTGTCACCCCTTCTAAATATCTTCTCTATGGCTATTATACAAATATTGAGTGGCTCAGCGTGGAATGGGAGGAATATTATCACAAGGTAAAATCTGGACTTTTCCATTTCACGAGGCGAAGCCGAGTGAAATGGAAAAGTCCAGATTTGACCGAGCGATAATATTCCTCCCATTTCACAATTTAAACCCACTCAATATTTGTTTTATATAACTGACATATAGATCCTTGTCATTTGATATATTTGAACTTTTATTTCAATACAAAACTGGGGGAAAATGTATTTCTCTCTTTGAAACCACCCCTTCACGAAAATGTTTGAATCCAACGCTGTAGCGCTTACTCTTTGGAACAATACGCGCTACGCGCAACGCTGAACGCGCATACAAGCATACATTTGCACACAAATACCGCGTCATGATCCTAACTGTTGAATAGTATTTCCCATTCCCCATGGGCGGATAGTACTTTTTGAGCGGCGGCGTGAATGGGAGCAATAACAAATGTCACGTGATGTGAGTTCCACCAATCAAATGACAAAGATCTGTACGTCGGTTATATAAAAGAATTTATAACACCTCACCCACAGATTCTGTGTCTTGATTGGTCGAGAGCGAGTCACATGTCACTCTCTAATTTTGCTATCTTTCTGTGCACGGCCAAAAGTAATATACCCTTAGCAACCAAAGTACTATACCATTAGCAACCAAAGTACTATTTCCACGGCGCGGTATTTGTGTGCAAATGCATGCTGGTGTGCGCGTTGCGCGTTGTGCGTAGCGCGTATTATTCCAAAGAGAGCACGCCGCAGACTTGGGTTCAAACATTTCGTGAAGGGTTAGTTTTTAAGAGAGAAATACATTTTCCACCAATTTTGTATTGAAATTGAAGTTTATTTCAACTGTGTTCAAATTTAGATAATTTAAAATATTAAAATCAAGCAGAATCTATGGGTGAAGTGTTATAAAACAAATGTTGAATGCTTTATCTCGTGGTGAAGTAAAACTAGCCTCCCTTTGTGATCCATGGACCATTCTATTTTACCTCGGCTTCGCCTCGGGAAAATAGAATGGTCCATGGATCACGTCGGGAGGCTAGTTTTACTACACCACTCGAAGCATTCAATATTTGTATACTATCTGCCAAGTTTGGTGCTTTGGACCAGTCGGTGACGATTCCGATCGTATGCCACCTGACTATAACTGACTTTTGAAAAAAAGAGTGCTATTGACAAAATCGTGTGTCGCGATCATGTGTATTGTTTTTGTTTTCTCGAAAAGCGTACTATCCACTGAGCTGAAACTTCAACAGAATTTGAGTGGTGTTACCCGTTTTATTATTGGAAACAACCAAGATGCATGAAAAGCAAATGACCCCATAGGCTTTTTATAAGTCCATGCACACCCTGCCCGCGCCTATGGGGAAGAAAGATTCGAGCGTAGAAACCAGAGTCCGCCCTCTACGTCGCTAGCGGTGCAAATAGGTTGAAAATACCAAAAGCGAGTATACTAGGCATACATTATACAAATATTGAATGCTTCGAGTGGTGTAGTAAAACTAGCCTCCCGAGGTGATCCATGTACCATTCTATTTTCCCGAGGCGAAGCCAAGGGAAAATAGGATGGTCCATGGATCACCGAGGGAGGCTAGTTTTACTTCACCACGAGATAAAGCATTCAATATTTGTTTTATAACACTTGTCTTCACCCACAGATTCTGCTTGATTTTAATATTTTACATTATTTAAATCTGAACACAGTTGGTGGAAAATTAACAAAATTGGTGGAAAATGTATTTCTCTCTTAAAAACTAACCCTTCACGAAATGTTTGAACCCAAGTCTGCGGCGCGCTCTCTTTGGAATAATACGCGCTACGCACAACGCGCAACGCGCACACCGGCATGCATTTGCACACAAATACCGCGCCGTGGAAATAGTACTTTGGTTGCTAATGGTATAGTACTTTGGTTGCTATGCGCATAGTACTTTTGGCCGTGCACAGAAAGATAGCAAAATTAGAAAGTAACATGCGACTCGCTCTCGGCCAATCAAGACACAGAATCTGTGGGTGAGGTGTTATAACATCATCTAGCGGTCGCAACCGGGACTTCGCCACAGTTTGCTTTATTTATTGGCATGCATGCACATGTGCTGCAGGAGTCTGCGTGTGCGTTGTTGATTTGATTTTCTCAATACATGCACATGATAAAACCGAAATTCAAGGAAATAACGACCCACACCAGTTGAAACGATATTTGCGCAGTGATCGTGGGGCACAACGTTGTCGGTTTGTACTGCCGCGGTTTGCGTTGGTTAATGAGAAGCGGTCACAACTGGTTAATATAATTATTGTTGATGTACCCTAACGTGGCGCGGCCCCTAACGTGGCGCACTTTGATTTTTCGCCTGTAGCGCCTACCTAGAGCAAAAGTTCTAACTGAAATTTCTCAGAAAGTGAAATTTCATCAAGTTATAAACACTCCCGTTCATAAATCGCGAGTTTATTTACCCGCTACAAAGTTAAAAGAAAACATTATTTTGGCGTGATTTTCCGAGTTTATTTTCAAGTGCAAAGTGAACCCTTTGAAAATGCCCCGAAAAATAAGAAAATAATTTTGTGACAAACATCTGGCTGGGTATGCAAGTAGAGATAATAATGATTTATCAGAATTTATCAAGTTTTCAGAAATTCGTAAATGTTAATTTGGAATTTTCCGAGATTTATTTCAGTGGGGAACACTCCGCCAAATTGTGCCCAATTTCCGGACGCCACCGTTTTTTAATTTCGGCTTAAATTTTATGAAACCGACATTGTTCACAGCAAGCATTGATAAGGTATATTACGGAAACGTATTACCGCCACACATTTATTATTTTTTTTCCTGTACGTACGTGATAGTTTCACGTACGTACGTGATAGGTTTCACGTACGTACGTGATATGTTATAGGTTACACGTATACGTACATGATAAGTTTCACGTACGTACTTGATAAGTTTCACGTACGTACGCGATAAGTTTCACGTACGTACGCGATGAGTTTCACGTACGTACGTGAAAACTATCAGTATATCACGTGTTTTACTGCGTGCGTTTAGTTAGTCTGGTTCCCAGACCAAAAGATTCTGACTATTCCTGATGAATCTTAGGTCAGGCAGCCTCCGTGGCTAAAAATAAACATGACGACATTGATGGCCCTTTTTCAAAGCTCGGCTTCGTTTCCGATTTCGCTTTATCACGTTTAGCTTTTTAATGTTTTGATCAAACTTTAAGTTAATCACTTGCTTCGTAATATCATACAGTTATGATAATACAGTTTGATGTTTTTGTAAGATAACATTGACTGATGTTGATCTGGAATCTTCAAAATTAGGCACCCAAATAGCACTGTTAGCAGGCGGAGCCAAATGAAGACAGAGTTTTGGAAAATCTCAGTAATGGTCGTCAAATTCAAAATTGTACATGACGCAGCAAAAAGTTCGCCCATGCGATCCGATTATATATTTGATGCACAAAATCGTCGTTCAAGATTTCCAAATGAAAGCAATGAATATTAATTATCGACTCATTTAAAAAAAAAAAAATTAACAAGCAATTAGCAGTTAATTAAACCTATATTATATTCGGAAATACTCGGGCGCTATTTTGGTCACGTGACGTAAATTGTAATACAATGTATTACCGGAGGCCACCGGACCTAAGATTCATCGGGAATGAGCCAGAATCTTTTGGTCAGTGGGAACCAGACTAGCGTAGTTTCAGTTAGTCGCGGCATGTCAACTATCACGTACGTACGTGAAACTTATCATGTACGTACGTGAAACTTATCATGTACGTACAGTACGTGAAACTTATCATGTACGTACGTGAAACTTATCATGTACGTACGTGAAACTTATCATGTACGTACGTGAAACTATCACGTACGTACGTGGAAAAAAAATGTGTGGCGGTAATACGTTTCCGTAGTAAATGTACCAGTATTTCACGGCATGAATTTGAGGATTGTCAACAAAGAGGTTTGGCAACACTACACGAGGAAATTTGGGTAAGCTTCGAAGTGCGCCACGTTAGGGAACACGACGGACCACGTTGTAATGGCATATAGTTGTCTCTAGGCTCGGGGAAAGATATACGAAGTTCACTAATTTTCCTCTGTATTGACTAACAAGCCCCCAGATTGCAATTTCATGTCATCAAAGTCAATTTGAGCAGTGAGAAAATACAAGCATTTTCTTAGAAAACACTTAGAATTTTTCAGTCCAATCTCATTGAGCACCGTACACAGGGTGTTGAGTGAACTTCGTAAATGGAAATCTTTCCCTTCTTGGAGAACCAAGTCAATGCTGTCACCAAAGTATGCACAGTTTCTAATAATGTGCGCTTCCATGTACTATTCATCGGGTGATGATTGCCCTATCCGAGGACCGATTTCTCTTCTAAACTTACAAACTTATATTCAAATATTGGACCGAGCGAGCACAGATTATACACCGTCTGGGACTCTCCAAAGCTAAGCATGTTTCAAAGTGTGCTTCTGTATTTTCGACTTTCCTGCCTATTCTTTTCTCCTCATGATAGTCAGGTGGCTTAGACCCAATTTTTGATAAGATCGTGACCAACTGGTCCAAAGCACCAAACTTGGCAAGTATGTTGTTATAGCCTTAGAGAAGATATTTTGCAGGGGTGACCCTGAAATTCTTTTGGGAAGAGTGCCTAATTTGCTTATATCATTAATCCCTACCGTGTAATACATTTATTCCCACGTTTGAGTAATTTTTTTTTTTTGAAAAGTATATTTTGGGGATTCCACTTACACATCCTTACTTCAGTAACATGTTCTAAAACATTTAAGACTGACTGGATAATTATGAGGACATAGTAACGATTCAAAATGGCTACCATTATTCTCTAAAGTTGCGCTCAATAACCTTGCCTCTCCAGATATAATCAAATAGTCTTGCCAAATAGTATTGATGAGCTTCTAATTCACCAAGTTGCTTACTGGCACAGCTACTCGATTAAGACTTCATGGAAAATCATGTGGACAACAACATTGTGATATTTAGCCCAGAACACAAAAACGGGTAGCTTGATCAAGTCTTCCACGTCAGGCTTCAAGTAATTTTTAGCCCAATTTACAGACACCTCATTTGTTGTTTTTTGTGCGCTAAATATCAAGATTATATAATTTTTCACATGATTCCCATTTATTTTTGTTAGGATAACTGTGTCATTAAGTAACTTTGTGAATTTGAAGTTCATCTATACTGAGGTTTGGCAAACTACTTGATAATATCTGAGGGAAAAGGAAATGGATCTTTGTTATGTCCTCATAATCTTCAAGTATCCGATATTCTTTAGAAAATGTTATTTAAGTAAGAATATGTAAGTAAATTCCCAAAATATACTTTTCAAAAATAAAACATCTACCCAAATATGGGAATACATATATTACACGACAGGGATTAACGCTTTATGCAAATTAGGCACTCTTCCCAAAAGAATTTCAGGTGTCACCCCTTCTAAATATCTTCTCTGGGGCTATAAGAATCTATCTGCCAAGTTTGGTGCTTTGGAACAGTCGGTCACGATTCCAACCGTATGCAACCTGAATATTTGAAGTTGTCTTGAATTAATCAAAGAAGCTGAAGTTCTTGCAGACGCCGGGGCCACCAGAAATGCCTTATAAGACAAATTCACCAGGAAACAAGTGAAGACGACTGTTTTTAATACGAAATTGTAGTCTATTCATCCCCGTTGCCACTTTATAATACAAACAAGAAAAGAAAGAAAACACTGCACCCCTCCCATAAATGCGATCTAGCCCCGCCCCTCCACATAAGGAATTGGCAGCAACTGGCCTGTCGATGACCCCTTTCCTTATCCCCCAACAATAAATGCTTCTGGATCCATCAGTGATTTAGCTATCTAATCATTTTTTTCTAATAGTATGAAGTAAATTTGTGATTGGGTTGATATATTTTCTAAGGAATTTCTTTGGATATACTCATTACGAAGCCTGCATGCAACCGAAGTGGTGACCCAGCTGTAGAATTCAGAGGCGGGAGATTGGTCCATCACTGAGGGAGGAATGAAAGCATAACCAACAATCATCTAACCTCAAAGATTTCTCATTGATTGACTCTATTCATTGCATGCAATGATTTATTACACGATAATAATCATACAAAGTACACAATGTCAAATAACAATCCCGGACGTCTTAACTTTGCCCAAAATATCTGGAAAAACAAAAGAAGAGATCAGAAATGTTTCTGCACCAATAACAAATAATACAAATGACTTACAAATTCCAACATATCTCTACTCATAGTTAACCAATACACTTACTTCCGCCAAACGGTGCAAATATCAGATATTTAATTTTTATTTTCAAGGTAAGACAAGATAAGTTTGCGGTAGCACCGTGTGAATAAATCTCTTTTGTGAGTATGTGTGGTTCTGAAAAGAACCGGAGGGACTCATCGTTTCGAACAGTATGCTCTGCCCGTCGTCAGGAGAATGAGGGATTCCAACGATGATGCGATGTTATAAGGATGGGTGCGGTGAGGCGTGAGAAGGATGCAAACTAGTGAAGCTCGAAACCGGTGAAGCTGAGAAGGATGCAAGTTGACTGATTTATTCACATGGTACTACCGCAAACTTATCTTGTCTTAGTATCTTTCCACCATGCAAACCTTCAAATCTTATTTTCAAGTTAAATAAACAAATTGACTGTAGCAGGATGACCGTTCTGGATTAGGCCCTACTGTACTGGAACAGGAATCCGGAGGTCACAGGGTCAAACCAGCTCCAGTCAATTTCTTTGTTCAACTTTCACGTTATTATAATGCACCGAGTCAGTTCTCCTTTGTGGTTTATTTTTATGACAGAACCCAAACTATCCAGAAGTCAGCAGATTATCCTGACTTGGAGTCCGTGCCCGAGTGATGACCTTATCTTACAGAGTTGCACATTAATGATCACAAGATGAAAATCACAATGATGTAGTTTGTAAACCATGGCTTAAAGGCATAGGAACATTTGTATTTCATGCAATTTGTTCGTTTCCAATACATGTAATATCATCACTGTTCCACAGAAGAATACTCTCAATCTAACACGTTGAAGCTTTAGATATTATACTTTTTAAGAAAAGAGTGAAATATCCATGCACAAACTTTTGATCAATAAACACGATTTTGTCCATAGAACTTTTATTTCCAAAAATCAGTCAATTGACTTATCATTGGAAATCACATACATTTCTTGATTTCTTCTTAATGACAGCAAGCCAGATGGAATAATTTCACAGGGTGTTTAGTACCAGTACGATCTTTAATCCAAGTGAGCTTTTTGATTACAATTCGGTAGGTTACTTTTGGGATAAATGCAAATGATCCCATCCCATATCCCTTGAGATGTGTAAATTAATGAGTACAAAAATTCCCGTCATTTAAAATTGCAATCAGTTCAGCTTTGCAGTTACAGTGTGTAAATCTCATTTTAATCAAAATCTTCTTTCATGTGTCATGCCAGCAACAACAGTTAAACATTATTTGCATTCAGTTTACACTTCCAATGTGAATAAATCATAATGTTGATTCAAAGTATACTTTTTCTCTCCTGCAGAACTGCTTTTACCAAATAGAATGGTTGCATTTGGGCATGTTATAAACGACTGTTATCACCTGGGCAACTGCAAAATATCAAAACTGTTAGAAACAAAAGTGTCATTTTTGGTACGAGAAAATTGATCATACTTCGAACAAACAAATCTAGTGTCAATCAATACTTTGAAGAGGCTTGCAATGATAAAAACAATCAAATTGTCCACTTGTACCTATTTCAACATAATCAGAAACACAGAAACATTTTTGCGTGTACAACAAAATGCAACGATTGGTCCTGAATGAGCAAACATGACTGTCCTCTGACAAAAATGCATCATTTGGCAATGCAACATTCTACATGTATATATTATACATGAATTGTTTGACAGTATGAACACTGGTTTAGTAACTCTCAATATGGACATCGGCCTATAGTTGAATAGTAAACAAAATCCACGTTATACTGTCCTTACACAACTGGACCACTTTAAAGGTATATTACATAAACAGTCAAGGTTAAAGATCTATACAAAAGTTAGCAAACTGGAATCATAATTTTTGCCATTTTATGCATAATTTACATTAATTTACAGAAAGGATTTGATAAAGAATGAAGCACAAACACTCAAAAGAAACGTCTATTTGGAGGCACGTGAACTTGTCAGGATTTTTTTAATATGTACAAAACTGAGACAAATGCTATTCCGCCAAATGCGTCTCCTTTTTTGTTTAAATTTGAATGTAGTACTTCTGTTGGTAAAACGCAAAACAATTCAAAAGTAGCCGAGGTTTGGAGCATTATTGTGTATACTAAGTTTTGCACAGCACTGGTCTATGGAAGGGTGTCGTGCAGCCATTTGCGTGTGGTCACATTAATTTGTTTGAATGCCATATTACTACATTGATCAGATAACAGGGTAGGATGGAGGAGGCCTTTGTCACAAAAGTTGAAGACATCTCACGCAATTTTTACCTAAGATGATGCAATTCAAGATATTTTCTCCAAAGAAATGAAAAGGAGAGGTGGATTCTCCTGTTTAATTGACGATTAGATTGTAGATTTATAATAGTACTCATTGGTCACCCAAGATATTGATAGGATGTGTGGATGAGATGCCATGTGATTTGTATAACAGTTGTGAAATGGAGTAGGAGAATAAGATTGACACGTACTCCAAGAAACTAAAAAAAAATTCATACTTCTCAAAATAACTTCATACGTTGGACTCTGTGTTATGGTCACTGCTGGAAGTAGTTGGCACTTTATTGTAAGGCTGCATATTGGATGCACTATTGTCTCCATTAAGCTTCCTCTTTCGATACATCTGCATCAATATCAAAATCAAAAAGTTAGAGAGGCCTGATATATTTCGTCTTTAGCAAAGACTTCTTCAGAGGCAAATGATACATGGACAAGAAACAATCATGCGGGGAAATGCATACAGGCAGGGTTGAAAGGAGAAACACAAAGGAGGGATAGGGGGAGGTGGACAGTGGATGAAAGGAGATTAGGGATCAAATTTAGTGTGGTGGAAGTGGGGAACAAAAAAGCTGATTCAAAATGCCTTAAAAAACGTTATTTGGCAGTAGCTTACCCCATGACAAGGGCGAGACATTTGAGACCATTAAAGACCCCCCCCCTTTATATATTCTTAAACTTAAACACATCTCTCTATGCTGGCTTTTCCAAACAAATAAGGGTTTTTTTCTTCACATCTTCACATCCATTGAGTGGATTCCAGAGAAAATGTGTGTTATAAATACTGTATTATTATTATTATTAAAGGGTTTGAATTACAGGGGTTTGATTTGCTGAAACTGTTTGTGAAGTTACTTCTTACATTCGTTAGTACCCGCTTAAACTGCAAATATGCTAAATCTGCATTGATGCAACAGAGAAACATTCACAATCTATGAGAAATAGAGACTATAAGGTACCCTCAGTAACCTTCTCCGCAGCCAAACTGCGCAGAATTTGTTTTGCAATCTATACTTACATGTCCAGAGCAAACAAACACAATGACATTGAGGATGACTGAGATTGAAAACCCGACCCATAGCGCAATCAGAGGGACGCATAACTCATCAGGTTTGCTTGCAGTTGGTGGTACTTCGTTGGCCAAAACAAGCATTGTTCCTGAAGAGAAGCAAGAGGCAACCAGATATAATAGCCATTTGTGGTTGCGAATGCCTTAGCATCACTGTTGTTAGACAAAGTTAATCCGATATCGTACTTGGACGCTACAGACAGAGCAGTGAAATTCATGCACCCCAAAAACCATGGCTTTTTGAACGTTGTGTTTCTCAGAAAATATGCTCAGTATGATTGAAATGATACATAATAACAGAATAAGAAATTCTAAACTTCATGACAGAGAAAAATATTGCCGTTACTGGTTAGGGAGCGTCTCGTAAGTCGGGAACATTCGCAGTTCCAATGAAACGTGCCATGTTCGCAGTGGAACGCGGGAGCGTCATAGATCTTATATAGGACTATTGATATCATCTGACTTGATTCATTTGCAATCTAACTTGACTCAATTGATATCTGACTCGATCATGTGATAGAATCACTGAATTTCTTTTGTTCTACTACCCAATAAACCCCTTGTGCCGATATAGCACTTTATACCAACAGTCTCAAAGCGCTTTCAAATATTTACCCCTGTTTATCAGGCCATGAGACCAGCTATTGCAGCAGCTCAAGATCAGTGCATACTCATGGGTGGAGAGAGGCAATTGTAGTAAAGTGTCTTGCCAAAGCACACAAGCACCATGTTCCCAGTCAAGGTTCGATCCCATGTACCACAGCACGTGAGTCAAACAGTAACACTGTATAAACCATAGACTTCAGTGCTCCACAGCGCTTCGGGATGAGCAATCAAATCGTGTCATTTTCAATTCAAACAATATACTGATTGAGAGTTTATACTCTAAAAGGTGGCTCTGACATGACATTGCTACCTACCTGGATTGATAGAGGACTGAACTTCTTCGTAAGTTGCAGTTGTGAGGTGACTTTTGGTAAAGCGTACTTTCATGCGTGTGCCTTTGCCAACAACAACACCCATTGCCTCACACACGTATACTTCCTCATCATCAGCTACTGTCACTTGGACTGTTACTGAAGTTGAGTAGGTGTTCTTCTTCCTCAACGACCGCTCTGATTGATAGATTTCAAAACGATAGACAGATTTGAATAGATTTTGAAATTGACGAAACTGATTGAAAGAACGTACCACTCTAGTGTAACAGGAAAGAAAATTTGTCAGTAGGAAAGAGAGAGCTTTGTAAGGCTTGTATTTGGTCAAAGGACCTCAAAATAAGATCTCAAAACACCTTACGGCAAGCCTGGTACAGGGACTAACATCAGGACTGAAAGATCTGGAGGTATAGATACGGAAGCTTAAAGTGGCCATCCGTGATTCTGCCTTTCTGGGCTATGGAAACTTGTGTGGTAATAGTCCTCCGTATAGTGGGATATTATAAAAGACACTTCTTCCTTTCCTGAGAATATTATCAAAACAGTCAAAATCAAACAGCAATACATAACATGATGTTAAAAAGAGCACTGCTTACCAATTGTTGGGTAGGCATTGAGATCCCTCCATCCGCCCCAAAACACAAGGATCCACCTCAAATCCACAGCAGGTTTGACCTGCTCCATGACGCAGGTCAGGTTCTGCACTGTGCTGTCATTCCATACTCTTACCTGGCATGTTTCTGCATCATGAATGTCTGGATCACAGCCGATGATGGTAGGATATGGTTGATTTGGGGAAACTGTTGATAGGAAGAGTTGGGAAAGTAAACCATCAATGTGGCTGCAAACCCAAAAGAAAATTTAAATTTTTGGAGTGAGAAGGCCTTATTCTTGAGTTAGGGCCTGGAGCTAGCAGCCCATGACACCATCCTGTGGGAGCTGACTCATGGAAGTGCCAGGAGGGGGCGGATACGAGCCATGTACATTGACACGCTGCGACGGGATGTTGGTCTCAGTGACACAGGGGAGCTGAGGACCCTAATGCTGGATAGGGAAGAGTGGAGGGCACCAGATGGTGTAGGGTAGGCTGCATCCTCGCATTGCAATAATAAGTTACACAATTAATTTCTTAAACAAACAAGATTTTGTCTTTTGTTTGCATAGATCTACCAACGTTGCTATAGAGCACATGGTTATGTTTTTCCACTCATGTGGAAAGGAGCCCTGCTGATTTCCTTCGCCCTCATGCACATGGAATGAAAGCAATTTTTTAAAGTTTTTATTCTGTGCCCCAAAACCCCCACTTAGGCCAGAAAGTAATGCCCATGGCAATTTAAGGGGGTTATCTAAAGAAAAAAAGCGACAAATCCTGGACACATTGAGAGAAAATGACCCGATTATATGGACCCCTGTGTATTTTTAATAAACCTGCTTTCGCTTTTGGTCGTTAGGCCCATTTATGCTCATGCGTGCATAATTATAAATTTATTAGGAAAAAGGTTGCCAACGGTCTCGCAAAATTCCAAAAAGGGATGTCGTAAAAGGCACCCGGCAAAAAAGGCACTTGTTTAAAAACAAAAGGGCTGCACCTCTGCCCAGGGTACGTACTCATACATAGAGCGATTGTTTCTAGGTCTCCTCATAACTGGGTTCAGATCTTCAGTATTCCTGAGAGGAAAATTGTAAGTGGAAATCATGATTATCATACACTTACCCTTGTCACAAACTTCAACCTGTCCTGCTTCTACCATTTTCAAATACGGTTTCAGCTGAAAGTAGTAGGTTCCCTCATTGGAGGCGGTGACGTTCTTAACGACGAGATTGAACTCATTGTCGATATCATAGACACCCTCTGGGATCCCGTTTTGGGGAGCCACTCTTCCCAAGAAGTGCGAGATCAGCAGGGATGTCCTGCTGATTGAGCCATAGTACCAGTACATCGCTACGACAATTTCTGGGGAGAATTTGCTAGACTTGATCGGGGGACAGGGCACGATCCCACGTTGGCCTCGTTCCAAGAGCACCTTTCCATTGGTGTTCGCATGGCCGAATGCACCTAAACCAAATGAACGACAACAATTTCTGGTTTTGCTACATTGCCTAAAATCTACTCAAAGCAGCATTGCTCTTGCAGCGAAACGATTCCTTGACAGTTTTACTTTTTGCTGAAGTCAAGTTCTTTTTGACAACATTGTATTACTAATGATTGCAGTTACAGTGTCCAATCAATTTGGACTAAAACGCCGCTAGATTAGCCCTCATGGTCTTGTGTGAATTTTCATTTACAAGATTAGAGGAAAACATTGCAGCAGTTCACAAAGCATTTTGCAATGATGATTTCTACCCAGATGTAGTAAAGATTTCCCCAATGGTATTTGTCCGTTATTCACAGCCGGTTACATATAACCACATTGTTATTTCCTAATCAACCCCCAACAGTTTAGGACAATCAATTAAAATGCCAACTAAGATTTAATTTACACAATATATAATTCATGCATCGAGATAACACCATCTGTCCAGAAAATGAAACGTACCTGTAATGTATACCCTCGTGCGAGTTCCGTTACCTACTGCAACACCTATTGCCTCGCACACGCATTCTGCATCACCGTGTACTGAAGGAACTTGGATTGATGCTGAAGTTGAATAGGTGTTGTTCCTCATCGACGAACCTGATTGATAGATTTGCAATCCATCCATTAACTGAAAACATGTAGCTATTTGACACATGGGAATGCACTGTTCAAAGCCCACGTGTTTGAAACTAACAGACCCATGACGGACACAGGATTTTGTCAACAGGATCTTGATTTACCGACAAAAAAAAAAAAAAACGAACATTGGACGTGTTATTATTAAAAATGTATTAAATCATTCTATTTCAAAAAATAATTCTCTACAGCGGGCTATTTGTCAAGTAGTGGGATTAACTTAATGAGAGAAACTACTCTTTCGTTGTAAATAGCTGAAAAATTTTCCTTTAAATACTTTTGTGGTCTAAAGAGTATATTTAGCACATGCGCCTGCACTAGCTTTATTTCAAATCATATTCCCAGAAAGTGAAGGGAGTATCTACAATGGCTGATTATCTACTGAACAATACTCCAAATCTCAAGTTCTGCAACCATAGCAACCAACTTGTTCCACATATGCAGCGAAACCCGCTGTGTGGCCTTTGAGTTTTATGGGGCTAGGCGGAAACCAAGCTCCTTTCCCATTATTATCGGACCACCATTATTTAAAATTTGCCATTACCACCATTATTTAAAACGAGGAGCAAGTTCTTTCATTCCATGTCTTGAAAGTAAATAAATTTTATATTGCTTCAACAAAAGTTAGGCCTATTTAGAAAATGATACAATTTGGGGCATAAAACTCGAAAATAGCACGGAAAACAGAAACTTTAAAAAGATTGCTGCTTACCCGTGTAAGCCGGTAGAACTACAGGCCTTACTGCTGTAGAGGCCTTGAGTTCCAAAAACCTGTCCCTAAACACATGGATCCACCTCAATTCCACGGCAGGTTTGACCTGCTCCATGACGCAGGTCAGGGTGCGCACCGTGCTGTCGTGTCGTACTCTCACCTCGCACGTGTCTGCGTCGTGGTCTTGATTGCAGCCGATGACAGTAGGATATGGATGTCTTGGGGAGACTGTTGGTAAATGTAATGGACACCATTTTATTGGTTTTGCCGAAAAAAAGAACAAACAATACAATAAACCGAAACAGCTTACTTAAAAAACAAAAATAAGCTGCCCAGATTTCAGCCGAGTAGATATACTTCTGGAGAAAAGACACCTTCATTATTACCTCCGCCAAGGAGGTTATGTTTCCATCTGCGTTGGTTTGTTGGGGTGTTAGGTTTGTTTGTTTGTTTGTTTGTTGGTTGGTTAATTGGTTGGTTTGTCTGTGGACAAGGTAACTCAAACAGTTGTGGATGGATTTGCATGACATTTTGAGTAGGGGTGGTCCTTGGTACAAGTACGAATAGATTAGATTTGGGAATCTGGGTGCGGATCCAGGATATTTTTTTTAAGGATTCTCGACCACACTTGTGCAGAAAAGATTGTCTATATACATGTACGTACACGTGTGTGGGTAACACAGTGTGCAGTGTACATGTTTATGAGTACATAGCGCACACACCATATGGACTGCACCATTTGATACCGGTGGCCTCTGCAGAAGGTCGCACACAGTTAAAGTTAAAGAGGCAGTCACTACAGTGTAAAAGAATTAGTAAAAAAACCAAACTTATGTAATATTTCATGATGGTTTACAATTTGGAAGTCCATGGATATGCGAGTATTTCTTTAGGGTGTACTGACAATATGGCGGGGAATTGCTTAGCCTTGGCGGATGTTTGCACTCTCTGAGTGCTTTCTAGTTCTAGATGCAATCGTGCAACTGAGCGAGGTTTCCGTGGCAAGCCCTCCCTATTATGTGCATTTACATACGTTTTTCACTTGCACCCTCTTGTGATAAGATCCCTAATTCACCTATAACCGATGCAATATTTGTTACTGAGAAGCTTCATGAAATTGGGGAATCCAGTGAGCATGGTGAAGATCAAAATGTTGGAATTTTCTTTGTAAAAGCTTCATATAGCTGTTGTAGTAATGAGGAGACAATGGAATTCCACTTTTACTTTTGCAATTGAATTTGCAAAACGCTTAAAAGTAAAATTTGAAGCAAAAAAGTACATTAAAATCACAAAACAGGACTCACCCTTGTCACAAACTTCAATCTGTCCCTCTTTCATGCTTAATAAATGCGGTTTAAGCTTAAAGTAGTAGGTTCCCTCCTTGGAGGCGGTGACGTTCTCAATGACGAGATTGAACTCATTGTCGATATCATAGACGCCCTCTGGGATCCCGTTTTGGGGAGCCACTCTTCCCAAGAAGTACGAGATGAGGATGGATGTGTCACTTGTTGAGCCAAAGTACCAGTACATTGCGTCGACGTCTTCTGGTTGCGGCAGGGGACAGGGCACGATCCCACGTTGGCCTCGTTCTAAAAACATGGTTCCATCAGTGATCACTACGACAAATGTACCTACAAAAAATGAAGGACAATGATTTCTGCTTTTACTACTGTAAAACAAGTTGGGTAAAACACTGTTGGGCACAATGATGTTATTTACCCACATTGGTGTGAAGTTGTGTCATTGTTGGTTCTGGTAAATATTGACCAACTATTGGGAAGAATTTGCCCAAGAGTGTCAGCATGTGGTATGTTGACCAACATTGGTCTATATTCAACCAATTTGCACAACATATTTTGAGTTTACATTGCCTGAGAAATCGAAGTCAAATTCGTTCTGACAACATTGTATTGCCCGTGATTAGGTATAGTAATTTAAAGTAAACAAAAGTCCAATCAAATATTTGCTAAAATTTTGACTGAAAGTCAAAACTCTGCCAAAATTGCCCTCATGACTATGTGTGGACGCATTAAAGGAAATCCATTGTAGCAGTCTACAAAGTGTGGCTCAATGATTTCTCCCCCCGAGATGTACCGGTAGTCTGCATTTCCCAAATGGTATTTGCCTGTAGTTCACAGCTGGTTTAATTATTTACCACATAGGAAATTCCCGTCCAACCCCAAAGCAGTTCAGGACTTTAATAATCAATTTACCTGTAATTTGGTAAAAAGATTGAATTTACAGAGTTTACAACAATCCTGCATCTCCATCACAACATAAGTCCACAAAAGAATATATATTTTTGTAGTTACCGTACAGCAATGAAAAAGGCACCCACTGAAGTCCTACTCGCCTCATCAGTTCTGCCGTCACTATAATGAAAAAAAAGATGCAAACATCACATTAATTTTGTCGTAGATCTTTTTCCCAATCACTGCCAATACTTATTTTTATACATGATACGCTATAAATAAGAAAGGATGGTATGTTATGTACATGTATATAGTATAAATTGAAGACACATCAAGTAATTAACGACAGGAGTCTAGTCGAGGCAACCTCGATTAGAAAGAGTTTGGTTTTGGTTGCAAAAGGGTTATTAAAACAAAAGATTGATAATGAGGAACAATAGAAAATCCTTGATTTTTTCAGCATACATGTAAACAAACCTGGGTGTGTGGGCACGTTTGTCTGGGCGAATTTGCTTGTGAGTGGGGTGTTCACGAGTTGTTCACGAGTTGCTCGACCACGCGCCTCGCCCGCGCCTCGCCCGAGTAGCGGGACAAGGAAATGCCTCGTTGTAAAATACTAGTACCTTCAAGGCTTGATGTTCATCTGTCTCGAAACCTATACAAATTTCAAACGAGCAGCAAAGCTTAGACTTTTGAGTTAATCTATTGTGTAACATTCAGGACCTTTTTACTTTACATCCTTGTCACAGGGGTGTGAGTAAATAGCTGAAAACAGTTGAAAAAGGTGTAAAAAAAAACTGAACTTTGGTGGAAATCTCCTATACTTCTGTACACAGCAAGTGAGGGAAAACAGCTGAAACCCAAAACAAAAAAAAGCTTAAATTAGCTCTGAAGCTGAGATTCCACACCCCTGTTGTCATGAATAAATGCGATTTGATATCCACATCTTTTCTTTATAAATCTGCCAGGGATGCAGAGATACAAGTTTTTCTGAAATTGTCTGTTGTAGCTTTTATTCCAAATTACAAATAACGCATTGGCACCATCACGAAGGGCTAACGGACAAGAATGTAAGAAATGACAATTTCTTCAATTTGTTAACTCCTAATTTGGTTTAAAACATCATACAATGTACTTTAACATGCTGACATGCTTCCGAAAGCAAAACATCATTAATTCATACATTACATTAATGAGGCCAGGGCATGCATCTCTATAATTGCATTTTGCGTTTTCAAAATGAGACGCGAACATGCCTGCCCCTTGAATATGTACAAAACATAATGCAAGGGCATACGTAAAAGTAGGTCAACTGAGATGTTTGTTTTCACGAAGGGAAAGGCATCTTTGTTACATTCTCAGCTGCGCGTGCGTAATCAGGGTCCCGAATGGTGTCATCCTCAACACAGTCAAAGCCAAACCACTCATCAACGAGGTGCACCGGAGGCAGTTGAACTACTTACATGTAGGTCACACCTTGTGCATGAACCAGACAGAGCCTACACATATATATGCACTGTACACAACCAAGGAGGGAAAGAGACGTCCAGGGCGGCAACGCACCTCCTATCTACAGTTTGTGCAGTCCATCATGGGGGACCATGATGGTTCCGTCACAGCCATCATCATTGAGGATCAAGCCCAACAGAGACCTGCATGGCGACAACTGGTAGTCGACTGCTGCGCAGCCCACCGATGATGATGATGAATCATGCGCCCCTTTTCTATGAAAAAACACATTGAACAGAAGAAAAGGTGTAAATGTAGGAAAACTTAGATTGTCGTTTTCACGAAGAGATGGGCATCTTTACCGATTAATTTTGGCTAATTAACCACAGTATTAATTCTAGTTACTGGGTTCACATAAGGTTTACCCCTCAAAGAATCACGTGGTCAAAGGTTTCCTTGATACTGCACAAAGTTGTTGCAAAGTAGTAGTTTTTGCAGTTTTAAATATGAGAAATTCTATTGTGAAGTCTTAAAGTATCAGTCTACTTACATTCCTGTATAAAACTCTTATTTTTCATTATGTTACACATTGTATTTCCTCTCTTTCATTTCAACTCTTTACAGATATGGATTAATGTATCCACCAACTAGCATACAATTAAATGTGAAAGATATACAAGGTAATTAGAGCATTTAGTCCTGCTTACTGGACTATAAGTCCTGGTTATTGTCAAAATGGTATTGTTAAGAGGTGTGCTAGTGTTTGACTTAACCCTAAAAGTTACAGACCCACCTGCAGGTTGAGTGCCTGCAGTGAATCTAGTTGGTAAATAAATTGGTTGGTAAACATAAATATTGCGTACAGTGAAATGGACCAAACTTGGCAGATAGATTCTTATAGCCCAAAAGAAGATATTTTAAAGGGGCGACACCGAAATTCTTTTTTGCATAAATCGTTAATCCCTGCCGTGTAATATATTTATTCCCATATTCTGGTATATTTTTATTTTATAATTTTTTGAAAAGTGTATTTTGGTGATTCTTCTTACTTCAATAACATTTTCTAAAGCATATAAGTGACTGAATAATTAGGAGGACATAGTAAAGAACCAAAATTGCTACTATTTACCCTACAGTTGCGCGCACCAAAGAAATAATTCTTTGGTACTGTGTGTGAGAACTTTCTACTGTGTTTTTAAGAGAAAAGATACGAAGTTATCTAACAGGATGCATTTTGGAAATTCAATATGGCCGCTAATGACACAAAGAAAATAATTTTTGAAAGTCTGAATTGATGTAATTTAGTATTTGCATTAGTAATTCTACCGTACGATTACACCTGAATAAATTTCAATTCAATTTGTGCAAGGCAAAATAAGCTCAAAAATTATCAACCGTCGCGATAACCGTGCATTCCCAAAGTGTTGAGTTGATAGGTGAAACTGTTTATTGCTAAAGAGCCTGTGACAAATTTGAAGGAAAATGATAGAAATTGTGCTACTGAAATCAATAAACACCCATGCCAATAAATGCAGTGCAGTTAAATAACGTTATCTGAAAAAAGGGCAAAAAAAAGCCAGCTGAAATTGTTTTTCAACTTTCAAAATATTGATATGTCTAAAAATGTGTCTAAATCTCCCCATCCACCCTTTCACCCACCATTAAGGATAGTGATAATCAGTGATAAAAAAATCACTGGAGTTCATCTACACGTAGCTGAGATACGTAGTATGTGGATATGAATGAAAAATGAGATTTATGGTAAGTGAACATGGTATAAAAAAATACGAGTACAGTTCTCCATGAGCATGTTTATTTCATAACAATGCTTCTAATTTCAAATCAGGCAGCACTGATCCTTGTGTAACTTGTGGAGAACACAAATCAGGCCTTGCACCTTTAAATTAAATTCAATTTCACTTATTCTCATCATGTAAAACATGAAAAGGCATTATATAAATCTCAATCTAAATTTTTAAGGAGAAACATTAGGAATAAGACTATCAATTGGGACTTTAATACACCTTTAGATGGTTCAGGTTACCCTACATAAGCACAATTTATTTACAACATTACTGTAAACAGATCGAGGAATGATTAAAGCAAAAGTGAGTGTGCTGTCTTTAAAATTCAAGCTTCAAAGAAAAATTTGGGTAATTATGCAAAACCTACAAGTTGAGTCGATGCTGATGAAGGGGTGTTCAAATGTGTTAACATTTAACACCTTGTAATTAAGTGGAATAAATTGATTTAAATGAATAAAATGACCCTCAATCACGTTATTTTACCAAAAATAAGGTTTTTCAAAAAGTGATTTAAATCAGTGATTTTTATAAAACAATAGTTATATTGGCCAACCCTGTGAAATTCAATTAATCTATGTGTATGCATGTGACTGAAGAAGATAGAATTTAGAAACCCCAGGTCCTGACGGGCTTAATTACTGATTTGATAAGCAACCATGAAAAAACTAGAAATGTGTTTGTGGACAAACACTGAGCTGTTTTGACCAGTTTATTAATGACTGCTGTAAAGGAGTTTCATCCAAGTGGAATGAACATGTACATGCGTATGCTATACACAAAGTGTCCATCCTATGTAAAAAAAAAAAAAAAAAACATTTTCCATGACGTCATAATGACGTCACACATTTTTTTGAAATTTTCTGTATCTATCTACGACCTAACAAACCTTTCGCAAAAAGAATTTCGAATTAACCACGTTCCATTGATGATATATGAGTAAAAGTTAAAAAATAATTGAATAATTTATATAAAATCACATGATGACATCATCGTGACGTCACTGCAATTTTTGTCTTTAACACTTTCTGGAATATCTGCATACCGAGATTGAACCTAATCGGACCTCCGGTTCTCTAGATATAGGGACTTAAACTATGCAGTTTTAGGATGACGTCATGTGACACATGATGACGTTATGATGACGTCATGATTCGGCCTGTTTTCCAGGTTTGGAGTCGATCGGACCATATTTTATATAATTTTTGCAAAATTTGAAGAAAATATTAAAATTAATAAAAAATCAGATGATGACGTCACTTCAGATTTTGAATACTTTTATCTATACCTATCTACCCACCAAGTTTCATAACGATCAGACATACCCTTATATGTGAATCAAAAAATCACGTTTTTGATAACATCATGATGACGTCACACATTTTATAAAATTTTGTGCATCTATCTTTCACCTAACAAACATGTTACAAAAGGAATTTTGAATTTATCATGTTCCGTTTACATGTATGAGATATGAGTAAAAGGTCCAAAAATTGAATAATTTATATAATCACATGAGGAAGTCATCATGACGTCACTGCAATTTTTGTCTGTAACACGTCCCGGAATACTTGCATACAACGTTTGAACCCAATTGGACTTCCGGTTCTGTAGATATAGGGCCTTAAAGTATGCACTTTTAGGATGACGTCATGTGACACGTGATGACGTCATGATGACGTCATGATTTGGCATACATTTTCAGATGGTGGTCTAAGTGTGTGTCAGGTTTGAAGTCAGATATTCTCGGAAATGGAGCCCCTTTAAGTGGCTAATTTCGGCATAAGACCTCACGGGAATAAGCCCATAACGAAAATGAAGAGTGCCCAGGAAGGTGATACTCAGGATGATGACATAAAAATATGTTTTATTTGTAGATATTCTTTCAAAGACAGCGTTTGTTAGGAAACCCAAAATACTGCATTTCGAGATATTCTCGAAAACGGAGCCTCGTTAAGTGGCTTATTAGAGCAGAAAACCTCATTGGAATGAGCCGATACTGAAATAACGTGTGCCCTAGCTGGTGAGTGATGATTAGGAAGATGAAATAAAAATATAAATTATTTCAACGTGTGCGGTACACTTTCTTTCAAAGACGACGTTTTATAGGATACCCAAAATACTGCATTTCGAGATGCAGGTTTTGTATTCTCAAAAACGGAGCCCTTTAAGCGGCTTATTAAAGCAGAATGCCTAATTATAATAAGTCTTTACTGAGATTATTGTACCCTGGAAGACAATAACTATGTGATTATGAAAAAAACTGATTGTTTTTAAAACAATTGCTGTCTTACATAAATGAATGAATGAATGAATAAATAGTGTTGTTCGTTGTTAGTTCGCATTCACAGTTTTGTTTTCCTATTATTTTGTTGCGTCCATTCGAGATATTTTCCTTTATAATTACTTTATTTATTAGGCAACTGTATATTATTAAAACATTATAGCAAGTACATGTACTTGGATTTGAAAGTGGGGTTTGTAGAACATACACATTTCTTTGAAAATGCGCGTAGTGTTGTAAAGAAGTGACAAATATGCAATGGATTTTTGATGCGAAAACGCGCGCACAGTCAAAATGTTATCTTACAAAGTGACGAATAAGACATTTTTATGTGGCGAATAAGCACAATGACGTTTATTGTTATCTCACGAAGTGACAAATAAGTTTCACAGCAAAAATCAGACAAACCTTTACTCTTACGAGCAAAAACAAATTAATAGTCTAGATGTATTTTAACAATCAAATAACTACCTTGCATAAATTAAGAATGTATAAAAGGGGAAAGTAGTATCGAAGGGACACGTAAAAAGTGTTCAACTTTAAACGCGTTTTTCTCAGAATTGCGTTTCTGCGTATTCGCGCGTATTCGTCGGTTCGTCAGATATGCGACGTTATATGAAGAAAAAGTGGTGTCAGGTTGCAACATTCTTTCCAATACTTCTGTTGACGCAATGGTTTAAGTCAAAGAATACACTCTTAATTTACGAATTCACTCGGCGAGAATTTTTTTTTGGACAGAGCTGGGGGGGGGGGGGGGGGGGTTGACCCCCCAAAACCCCCCTCTGGATCCGCGCCTGTCCTCTAGCGGCAGTTTAAAAAAAGGCAAAAATGCATTTTCAGTTGATGTCTGTGGCGAAGTTTGCGGTAATAGCTTCAAAATTAATATACACGATGACCTAAATGCAGACAAGACCTGTGCGCGAAAAAACAATTGATTACGTTATCAGACCGGAAGTTACAATGAAAAGACCTTTCAACCTTAAAAAATTGCTAACAAATCAACCGTGATAAAAGATTTGGCTATAATAAAGCACAGTTATCATACCTCTTGGGCTTTCTGGTAATGACATTTAATGACGTCATCAAGTATCATATTACAAACAAATAAAGATTCATATATTTAATCTTTGAAAATCAATATCAAATCAATTGTTACAGATATAAATTTGTTTTTTTTATGGCAATTGATATAATATTGCAGGGTCTTCATATTTGGTATTAAGTGCAAAATCACATGACCCTTCCTTCTGGTCGTAACCGGAAGTGCCTTATAATTTGGAAATGCCAAAAGATGTGAACTTGCTTTCAACGATGTGAGTGTCTGCCTAGGCTGTACTGTAGAAAAATATTAAAGGTGATGTCATAAAATGTTAGAGCGCCCTCTAGCGGCATGTTGACTAGGCCATGGATTTAAATGCATTTTCAGTTGATGTGTGTGGCAAAGTTTGCGGTAATCAATGGCCCAACACTGTGTGGTTGTTCCTACAACCTCTAGTTCCCATAGGATTCTCTGGTTGCCTCCACCCTAGAAATAACGTTTGTTTTTTGTAAAGCATGATTTTTTTTGTGAGGGATGGGGAAGGGTTGGTTTATCATTTATCGCACAGTTTGTTACATATACAGAGAGACATCTCTTATGGGGAAAATGACACTCCACCCAAAACCAGGCACATTGAACAATGGTGTAATGATCTGCTGGAACCCCCCCCCCCCACCAACAAAAAGACTTTGATAGTAATATCCAAACAATGTATTATTGTATACTGCAATTTTTGTTTGACTCCAAACCAGTCTTAAACATAGTGTTTAAAACTGGCCAAGCACCTATTTATTCCCTTTTTGAATGCACACAAGGTTTACTTATGCCTATGATCAGATGATACAAAACCATTGACTATTCTGCAGTAATGCATAGGGTTATATTCTTGCTGCCCATACAGATTCCTGCTTTGCTGTTGAGGGGGAACAAAAGGGTACCACCAAAGTCTCTGGTTATTTAATACATGAGTAGGGGGCCAGTGGCGTAGCCTGTACTAATGAACAACGATATTTTCATTTCTTCGATCGGAAATTCAACCGTGCTTTGTCACTTAGGGCCTACAAGATTTTGAACTTGTACCATATGGAATGTCGTCCTCACAGTTTGCAATCAGGGTATTGATTGACATTCATGTACTTGCATAATTAAAGTAATTTACAACTCTTACCTTCTTGAGCAAAATGGAGGGCTACACTCAAAAACTCCCAGTACAAATCAATGTTATAGCACAACTCAATGTTAGCGAGCAGACTTCATAAATGAAGGCATGCAAAGGCTGAATGCCACGTCGTCAATCTGATGAAACCCTTGCGTGCAAAATCTTATATATGACGGCTTTGGGTATCAAAATGTGCATGCTGAATATACTTTCTCTTTGTGCCGCACCCACTCGATATCCACCAATGAAACTGATGGATATTTTTAGGTCATCGTTAAATAAAGACGGTTATCACCAGCCAGTTGTGAGATACCCAGGGGCCCAGGTCTCTGATTGGACGGCGCATTCCCTCAGCTAGTTGCATGATACCCAGGGGCCCAGGTCTCTGATTGGACGGCGCATTCCCTCAGCCAGTTGCGAGATACCCAGGGGCCCAGGTCTCCAATTGGACTGAGCATTCACTCACTCCCTGGATGTTGCATTGTTCAACAATAACATGACTTGGGTTCGTTTTAGGTTCAAGTTGATGGTGTATACGTGAAAGGCTTGATTGACAGGGTCAAAGGTTTCTATTCTGCAATGCTACATCACGCCACCACCAGATTCCTACATCATCAGGGATCTATAGTACATGTACATTGTACCTATCAACAAAGTACAAGTTTGACTTTTAGTCCATTGGTTACACACCTATGTTCCGACACACCTATGTTCCGACACACCTACATGTTCCGACACACCTATGTTCTGACACACCTATGTTCCGACACACCTATGTTTCGAAACACCTATGTTCCGACACACCAATGTTCCGACACACCAATGTTCCGACACACCAATGTTCCGACACACCTATGTTTCGACACTTATGTTCCAACACACCTATGTTCCGACACATCTATGTTCAAACACACCTATGTTCCGACACACCTATGTTTCGACACACCCATGCTCCGACACACCTATGTTCCAACACACCTATGTTCCGACACACCTATGTTCCGCCACACCTATGTTCGGACACACCTATGTTCGGACACACATAGATGTTTCGACACACCTATGTTTCAACACACCTATGTTCCGACACACCTATGTTCCGACACACCTATGTTCCGACTGCACATATTCCAATTCCTTCCTTTTGGTGCTACATATTTTTTTTTTTTTTAAATATGAAACATATTTTTGTGGGTTTGGGTTCCACTTTTTTGACTCACCCTGTACATACCGGTATGCGTACGTACAAACACTGCCTTATGGGGTACCGGAACAATGGGAGGTACCCCACAAGGAATGCCCACCGACTTGCGGGGTACTGTTTTGGTACCCCACAAGTTTTTCACGAAATAGATATATGGATTTCATTAAAAACTAGGAATTATCAAGGTAGTTGATCCGTCGCACATGGAAGAGTTTTAGAAAAGGGATATTAAGTCCGAATCTCAGCCCAGGAAATTAATTCTGGTTAAAATAAGAGCATTTTGACATTTGTGTGCGACATTGCAAAATTTTAGTACACGAGAACAAAGGAAGTATCCCACTTCTATTGCTGTGTAAAGGGTGTGTGTACATGTAGGTGTTAACTTTTAACTACTGAAAATATCGTTGAGATTATTCCATTTTGCCTTTCATCATGTTCACAAATTTGGCCAAAAAAAACAACCTCATGTTGAACTGATGGATTTTCTTTAAATCAAAAGACTACCTTTTGAAGATACTTTTTAAAGAATATAAAACGAACTGTTACAAAAAGTGTTTTCACAAAATCTGTCATTTATGTGCGTGGATTACAGGGGTGTCATTGAAGAGGCCACTACACGGTGCAATCAATGTACATAGTAGCATCCAGGATTCACTGCATGATAGAACAAAGCAGATTCTTTTTTTTCCTACGTTTTTTTTTCGAAACTGGACTGATGTACACATTGGGGATAGAACAAAAGCTTAAATAACGTTTGTAAAAAATAAAGAAGTGTTTAAAGGATTTCAATTTTTAAAAGGGATTCCCTTTGTCACAATTGTGTAATATGAGGTTTACCACTCGCATCACAGCTGCGGTACTGGAACTGCAACCGATAGTGCATGAAACAGTCATCGGGTGTTACGCTTCCGCGTGACGTCATGCGCCAACAGCCAAAAATGACAAAAACGACAGCGCACTGTGCCTGGTAATCGACCGCCATTCATTGTACACAATTTTTTTGTGCACAAACCAATTGCGGTCCTGGCCAGGCCTGCAAGGTTGTCAGGTTAGCGGTTATTCCTCCTGTTTTCACTGCAATTGGTAGGCTGAATCTTCATCGTGGATCGTTTTTTACTTCAAGGACCTGTGTAATGGTTATTCCAGGCAAGTTTGGGGTGAGTTGCAGTTGCAATTAGTGTGTAACGGGGACAAAATTGAACATTTTCGAAAAATTTTCGCAATTTATTTTGGGACCTGCCTACACTGCTGGGTTACGTGAAAAACTATCTCCAGCCCTATTCGGCCATTTTAATTGTATTATCAAAATGCAAACACCTATGAAGCTGATTCAAACGCCATTGATTTTGTTGTGTAAGTCTCTTCTCCGTTCTCAGTGAACACAAAATTTGATATTTTTTTTGCTAAAAAAATGAAATTCGCCGGACTCCTTAACTAACATGACTAAAGCAACAGACGCCAGCAGTCACACTGAGTGTGCATGTCACTTTTTGTCAGTCACTGCTAAAGTAAAACTTTGTTATGTTTGTTTGTTCTTACATTTGGCGTGAAATCGGTGACAACAACTCTTGTACGGCCCGTAGTCAACTTTCGTCCTCAGGAAGCTTTCACAGACTTAACTGACGACAAAACTTTCCCTTTCTGCTGAACTTTCTTTCAGGAGTTTCATCCACATCACTTTGTCTACAATCCGGCCTCTTTTTTGTCTCGAAAAGTTGCATTGGCGGGCGCCCTCTCTAGTTCACGTAGAAATCTAATATTCTGAGGGCGCCCTTGTTAATTAACGGTGGGCCGGGGGTGGGATTTATGTTTGTGCGGGAAGACTTTTAACATTGAATGTAATTACCAATAATTTAACACCCTCCCCCAATAAAAAAAAAGTCTAGAATGTCAACTTTCATGGAAGAAATACTCAGGCTGACTCATTTGTTGGGACGTAAAAGAATCGTTGAAATGACCAAAGCAACGTAGTGTGTCAATCGCGAAACATAAATTTGATTTCAGATTTAGTTCTTTGATTTTCTTGCACAGGTTCTGTTCATTCGCCTATCGTTGATTTATGAAAGGGGATGAATTGGGGGGGGGGTAATTTTTATAGCCGATATAGTTTACAAGTTCCATTTTTTGTTATTAATTGGGTGCAAAAAAATATTTAAAAAGGCCTTTTGTTTTCAAATAAGAGTCACCTTGGTGTCGCTATATAAGCCCACAACAGCAAAACACTGCAGGTCCACAACAAAACAATATATTAAAACAATGAATAATTCCAGACAACTTCAACTTACTTTAGTCAGGTGGCTCAGCTTAGACCCAATATTTGACAAGATCGTGACCAACTGGTCCAAGGCACCAAACTTAGCAAATATGTTGTTATAGCCTTAGAAAAGATATTTTGAAGGGGTGACACCTGAAATTCTTTTGGGAAGGGTGCCTAATTTGCATAAATCGTTAATCCCTAATGTGTAATACATAATCAGTGGCATAGCCAGGAATTTTTCATGAGTAGGGGGGGGGGGGGGGGCTGGGAGGGCTGGAACATATCATGGGGGGGGCGTCATGTAGATCAATGATATATTTTTTAGAAACTCAAAATCTCAGTGGGGGGGGGGGGGGGGGCGACACGACTGGGAGGCGACAAGATTTAATGTCGCCCCCCCCCCCCCCCACTGAGATTTTGAGTTTAATGTCGCCCCCCCACGCCCCACCCCCCTTCCCCCCGGCTACGCCTCTGTACATAATGAAGTTGGTCCACCCTCATCTGTGCAAGTTGGTACATACAGATATTTGTTTTCACTTTGTTTCCTCGTATGTGTGGACATAATTCAATGATGATGATGCCACTTCAAGGTTGAGGGGAGGCATGTGACATGTATCGATAATACTTAAAAAAAAAAAGCAGCAAAGATGGGAATTACATGACATACGGAATTATTCACATGACAGGAATTTAAGAGAAAACATCAAACACATCAAAACTTATTTCCCTTTATTTTACCCATGCACTTGGCCCTTTCTACAGTTTTGTTTTCTCATACAAAGCAAGCCGCAAAGAGGTCAGTAATGACACAAACAGAATTTTAGGGGAAACATCAAACACATGAAAACTTATTTCCGTTTATTTAACCCACCCTTGGTCCTTTCTACAGTTTTGTTTTCTCATACAAAGCAAGCCGCAAAGAGGTCAGTAATGACACAAACAGAATTTTAGGGGAAACATCAAACACATGAAAACTTATTTCCGTTTATTTAACCCACACTTGGTTCTTTCTACAGTTTTTTTTTCTCATACAAAGCCAGCCGCCAAGAGGTCAGTAATGACACAAACATAATTTAAGGGGAAACATCAAACACATCAAAACTTATTTCCGTTTATTTAACCCAAACTTTCATCCTTTCTACAGTTTTGTTTTCTCATAGAAAGCCAGCCGCAAAGAGGTCAGTAATGACACAAACAGAATTTAAGGGGAAACATTGAACACATCAAAACTTATTTCCGTTTATTTTACCCACACTTGGTCCTCTCCAAATGTCTTTTTTCCCCCTCATAATTATCCGTGATGAAGTACCGTACATCGAAATGTCTTGTATATTACCAATATCGTTTGTTAAAGGCATATATCATTTGCATTTATCCGAAAAGTAAATACCGACTAATTATCGACAAGCTTACTAAGTCTTGGATTATAGACTAGTGCCGTACACCCCGTGAAATTTATTGTAGGTGAATCCCAACGATCAGTTAATATTAACAGTCAGGTGGCTTAGATCTAATTTTTGACAAGATCGTGACCGACTGGTCCAAAACACCAAACTTGGCAAATAGATTCTTATAGTCCTAGAGAAGATATTTAGAAGCAACCTCGTCCCCAGTGCTTACTTTATTTCCAACGTTGTTTCCAATAGTAAACCCTGGATAGGAAACTTCATTCCTGCATCCTGATTCGATACCGCAATTGGCGAGAAATGGATTTATATCGTGTACTTGGTGTTGGTATTCACAACGTGCAGTACGTGTTTTCGCGATCATTCGTCCACGCCTTCTCGAAAATATTCATTTCCTTTTCAGTTTGTTAATATTAATATGAAATGTGATACTACATGTTGTCTCGTTAAGATCGTAACAGTTGAATTAAAATAAAATCATGTTTTCGTAACTCATACCATGCTTGCGCTGCGACGAATTGATTACATTTTTACCCCAGACACCGCATACAAAAACAAACGCAAATGTAACGCACAGGCAGGCACCAGACTACTCCTAATTTGCATACGTGTTCAAAAATTTTGCACATGCAAATGATCCAATACCAGGGTGAGAGAGCAGGCAGTGGTTGGCGCGTACTGCTCGACACCCTGGGGACGAGGTTGATTTAGAAGAGGTAACATCTGGACTTTTGCCGAGTGAAATGGAAAAGTCCAGATTTGACCTAGTGATAATATTCCTCCCATTTCACAATTTAAAGCCACTCAATATTTGTTTTATATAACTGAAAGATCCTTGTCATTGGATATATTCCAACTTTTATTTCAATACAAAACTGGAGGAAAATGTATTTCTCTCTTTGAAACCACCCCTTCACGAAAATGTTTGAATCCAATGCTGTAGTGCTTGCTCTTTGGAACAATACGCGCTACGCGCAACGCTGAACGCGCATACATTTGCATACACCGCTTGCCCAAAAAGTGGTGCGGCGACGCGGCTTTTTTTTTTTTACCTGAATGTTTTGCTTCATATGTCGGCTGATGACTGCAAATGGTGCCTGACTAAACTTAGTGCAAATATATGGGAGGCCAGAGAGGCCACATTTAGCTTATTCTCGACCATAACCCAATCTAAAAACACGTTAAAATTGTGCAGCAGCAGGATTCCAGTCAAACCAGTGAGTTTGGCGGTATTGAGACATCATCTTTCATTGAAAAAAAAATGTTTTCATTTTGCCGACGCGCATGGCTACGGCGACGCGCGCGCGCGCGCAAACCAGAAACCGGACACTTTTTGGGGGGGTATTTGTGTGCAAATGGATGCTGGTGTGCGCGTTGCGCGTAGCTCGTATTGTTCCAAAGAGAGTGCGCCGCAGACTTGGGTTCAAACATTTCGTGAAGGGGTAGTTTGGGATAGGGAAATACATTTTCCACCAATTTTGTATTGAAATGGAAATTTATTTCAACTGTGTTCAGAGTTAGATAATTTAAAATATTAAAATCAAGCAGAATCTGTGTAAATACTTCATATAAGTGTCCACGCTCAAAAAATCGATTTTTTAAAAAATTTGTGGGATGAAGGATTTAGGGAGCAAGTAACCAAAATAGACTTTTTAAAATTTTTATTTTTCCCATTGCCATGGTTACGGGCCATTTTTCGGCAATTTTGAGGCTGCTAAAATTCATTTTTCGCATTATTTTCAAAGGTCGTCCAGCCTAACTGCAAAGTAATGTCACAAAAGTAACTATATCACGACAAAGTATCATCCTTACCCTTACAAGAAAAAATGGAAACACTTCTGAAAAATCTACTTTATACTATTTTTTGACCCAATAATACAGCATGTTTTTACAACTAGCAAAACTGAATTTTTACCCCATTTTTATCCCTCCAAAATGGCACTTGCAATATAATTTCCCTTCGGCTATGGTTAGTTCAGACATTGGTCTTTTCATATCTGGTGATCAAATTTTGGGTTATTGTATAGCCTTTGTGCAGTAGCGCTCCAAAAATGGTAAATCTCACAAAAACGTTAAAAAGTGTATTTTCAGTGTTTTCCTTTGTTTTGAGTAATAACTTGTATAATTGGTATTGTTCATGAACCTAGCACATTTTTACAAACAGAATTAGACTGTGTATCATTTTTAGAACATTGGATGAATAGTAGGTCGTGTACTTCCCCCCCCCCACACACACACCTGGCTAGGCCCCGCCCACTCCCCCTGTGCCACCGAATTTTGAACTTGTATGTTGCATAACGAAACAAATGTAAATATGCAAGTGAACACTTTAGAAATAACATAGAGTTCCTTTTCACAGCCTCCCCTTCCCCACCCCGGGGGCATTGCTTGGGGTTGAGGGTGGGGTGTGACCACCCACCATAACTTGGCATTGTCGGTACAATCATTGTCACATGCAGGGCAAAACTCATGTGTTTGCAAGCCGCAATGAATAATGGCCATATCCATTGTCCTCTGATTGAAGTGCACCATTATTCGAATGATGTCCAGTCCTCCCCTCCCAGCTAGGCCCCCACCCCTTCCCTTGCCACCAAATTCAGATTTTGATTTCTGCATGTATTTGCCTAAATTAATATTGTAAATAGATGTCAATTTGCAAGTGAAGCTTTTCATAATCTACACCAACAGGCGTACCCGTCTCACAGCCCACCCCCTTCCATCCGTCTTCCTACTCCAGTGCTCATTATGAGCAACTACCCCTCCCCTCCCAAAGAATTGTACAGAATATGTATTATTGTTAAGGTTACATATTGCCTTACGGAAAGTCCACATATTTACATACACTATGTGGGTTTCGCTATTTTTTTGTCAACGTGGGAGTGGTTTGGAATATCTGGAAAGCGCAGGGGGGGGGGGTGTAATATGGATACATGTACATGGTACATGTACATAATGCTGAATTTTTTTTAACACAATTGCATTTATTTTATTATTTTCAATACAGAAAGGTGATATGGCGATTACGAGAGCAAATAACTCATATTTGTATATTAAAATACATGTACCCTAAAACAACTATCACTCTAGTGAAAACACAAAATGGCCTCTATATCAATTGATTGATTGAATTGAAGTGTAAATATGGTCAGATCAAGCACATATTAAGTCGAATATTATAGTACCGTTATGGGTGCTGCTATGCCCTCCAAAATCGTAATTTCGTAATCAACATGACATTTTGAGTCTCTTCCAAACTGTCATCAGCAATCAGTCAACATGGCCACACTTCTGTGACTATGTGCATCCATTGTTATATGGCAAGCAATCTAAATGTATTGGTGCTTATAAATTACGGGGTTTTTTTGTATACAAGCAGGGAATGTTTTGTTAATGTGTAAATTAAAAAAACAAACCAAGTTCCCCACCGAACCACAAGTGCTTACAGATTTTATCCCTTTCTGGCGGGTATTTTTAATTTTTTTCTGAAAGGGAGGGGTACAGCACACTGTGATGCCATGTTGATTTGCATATACTTTGACCGATTTTCCAACAACCGATTTGGCAGGAAAATATTGGTTGACCATTAGGCCTACTAATATGACATTCTTGGTTCTATTGCTGTTACCACTAGAGGTGTTTATTAGGCCTATATATTTTTCCAAACTCTTGTCTAGATAACATTTTGGGCATAATTTCTGTATTTTTGAGTACAAACATTCATCCCAGTCAAGCAATTGTATGCATCCATTGTCACTGCCATAGGGACTTATAATTACTGATTTTATTCCAAAAATGTGTGGGTTTTCAACCCGAATTGGCAAAACTAAAGTAAATATACACAATTGTGGTGATGTTATTTAATGCTCTGCAATTGATTCAATCATTGATTCATGTAATAACTACATGTGTATAAGAAACGTATACATTAAAACAAACAAAATGGTACAGATTAAGAGGTGAAAATTACATGCGCTTCTCGCACCAATGGCGGCCACTTTACATACTGAGCATGTATTGTTGTTTTATTATATAGCCATGAATTTCAGTCATAGGATAATACTTACGTGATAGGCTTTGAAAATGGAAGTATTTTTGACTTTAGTTTATGAGCACCGATGTCTTTACAACGGTTACCATGGTAATAATAAGCACACTACAGAAGTGTATTTGGTGCCACAAAACTTCATGTTTGTAATAACCCTCATTATATTATTTAAAGGCTTCAATGATGAGCCACTATTATTCTAGTTAAATGCTTCAATCACAGCAAGCTCACATGTGTTGTATTATGCATCCAACATGGCACATATGCATCAGAACAGCAGAAATCGTGTCTGTGTTTTATTCAGTCTGAAATCGGATTATTATAAAGCATTGGACATTACATTGGCGACGAGGATAAACAGAAAAAACCTCTGATGTCTGGGTAAGCAACTGAATACCTAGTAAAGCAGAAACTTATGCAGAAAAAGGAGTGAATTTGTGGCGAAAATTGACATTGACATCGTGTACTTTTGGTGTAGTAACAGCATGGCCACGGGATCAGGACAGCAACCTGTACCGATAACTGTTGTAACTGAAACCAGAAACTTGAAGAGTCAACCATTTACTCACCCTGATGACCAAATATCAACTGGAAAAGCTTGGGAAGAATGGCTAGAGGGCATAGAGAGAGAATTTCGCTACTTCAAAATTAGCAGCCCCATCGACAAAAAGGATGCCCTGATCATTTATGGTGGCAAAGAAATCGCCAGACTGGAGAAAAGCTTACCCAATCCGGGGGATGTGGATGATGTTTATGAGAAACTGAAGACAAAACTAAACAGTTACTATACCCCAAAGAAAAATAAACATCATGCCAGATACCTGTTCCTGAAGATGAGACCCACACCCCAAGAAACCACCATGGCTTATGCAGCTAGGCTAAGGGAAAAGGCCATTCAATGTGAGTTTGGAGACACTCGTGATGACCGAATTCTAGAGCACCTGATCCAAACCATAACAAGCAAATCCCTCATCCAGAAAGCCATTAACAAGAAGTGGTCGCTGACACAAATGTTAACAGAGGCCGCACAGATAGAGGATACGTCCTTGCAGATAAGCAGCATGAGACCCCCTGATGACGGAGCAAGCAATGTGGCCAAGGTGGGATATCAGCAATCATCACGACAGAAGAAATCCACCGGTGGGCATTATGGAAAGCCCAAATTCCATAAATCACCACCGTGCGCATACTGTGGACTGACCGGCACCCACCCACAAGGCAAAAACTGCCCGGCCTACGGCAAGAAATGCAACAAATGCCAGAAGTGGAATCACTTTGCATCCGTTTGCCGAACCGACCGACTCCGTGCAGAAAGCAGAGGCCCGCCCAGTCAGCCTGTCCCCCCAAAATATGCCAAACCCAAGCAGCGTGGGAATCACGTAAAGAAGACGAGCATGGAAGAAGACGATCAAACTTCTTCTGATGACGAATTCTTTGACCAGGCAGTCAAACACCTGAAGCAAGTGCGGAGAATCGCAAAAACCGTCCATGACGACAGCACAGTCACAGTCCGCATTGACGACGTTGATGTACGGATTGAGCCAGACAGCGGAGCAGAGGTAAACATCATGGATGAACACCAACACAAGGCACTGCAGCACAGATCGAGCAATCCACAATCACTACAGGCAAGCCATATCAAACTACACACCTTGCAGAGTGACTTACCTGTAAAAGGGGAGTTTCGGACGATCGTCAGAAATGACACACGTGGAGCAGCAACAAAGTTTGTTGTTGTCAAAGGCAGAATTAACTCGCCTCCACTTATCAGCAAAAACACCCTCATTGAACTGGGGATGATGAAACTCCAACCAGACGGCTCCCTTGCAGAAATAAACGACCTTCGAATTCCAGAGAACACCCAGACTGTCAAATCAATCAGCAACACTACCACAGCTCGCCAGCAGACACAGAAAATCGTCGGAAAATACAAAAGGGTATTTCAGGGTATCGGCCTGATCCGAGATGTCAAGAGCGACACAGACATCTTCGCAAAATTCAACATGAAGCCAGAAGCAGCACCAGTAGCCCAGAAACCGAGACCTGTAGCATACTACCTCCAGAAACCATTAAAAGAATGGTTAGACCAGTGCATCAAGGAAGGCATCTTTGAGGAAGTTCCCCCAGGCGAGCCAGTGACATGGTGTTCCCCACTCGTGGTGCAACCAAAGCCACGATTCGGACAGACGCCGAGAGATGAGCTACAACCACACATGATCAGAGCCAGTGTCGATCTACGCGTCCCAAACAAATTCATGGAGAGGAACAGGATCACCCAAGGGCCTGTGGTTGAAGATTTCATGTACAAGTTCCATGACTGCAAAGTCTTCTCTAAACTTGACATGAAACAGGGCTATCACCAGCTCCTACTAGACCCAGAATCGAGAGGCATAGCAACCTTCAGCACACCTCGGGGCAATCTGCGTCCAAGACGATTAGTCTTCGGTGCCAAAGCATCCCAAGATCTCTTCGATGAGACTATCTTCAAAATATTTGGGGACATCCCAAAGAGCCTCAACCAGCGAGACGACATTCTCTTGGGAGGGCGTAACATCGAAGAACACGACAAAGCGTTGCAAGCAGTCTTGCAAAGAGCAGCTGACTTTGGCATTACCTTCAACCTTGACAAATGCCAGTTCGGAGTTGAGGAGATTGAGTTCTATGGCTACAAGTTCACAAAGGATGGACTCAAGCCGACTCAATGGACAAAGTTCGAGCAATCAAAGAGAGCAAGGCCCCAGAGTCCAAAGAAGCTGTGAGAAGTTTCCTAGGCATGATTGGATATCTCTCCAAATTCATCCCTAGATATACATCACTGACAGCACCGCTGAGAGAGCTGACACACAAAGACAGCAAGTTCAAATGGGGACCAGAAGAGAACGCAGCCTTCGAGAAGCTGAAGGACAGTATCACCAATGAAGATACCATGGCGTACTTCAACCCAAAACTGCCAATCACAGTGCGAGCTGAAGCAAGCTATCATCAAGGTCTATCAGCTGGACTCTTCCAAGAGACTCCCAAAGGACTTCAACCAGTACACTTCATCAGCCGCACCATGACACAAGCAGAGAAGAGATAGAGCCAGACTGAGAAAGATGCTCTAGCTGTCCAGTGGGCGAAAAACAGATTTCGCATCTATCTTCACGGTGCACCCAAATTCCGCATCATCACCGCTCACAAACCTCTGATACCCATGTTCAACAAGACGACAGCCAAGCTCCCTCCAAGAATTGAGAAATGGGTGATGAACATGCAAGACGTCGACTTTGAACTTGTCTATGAACCAGGCAAGGACGAAGCAGACCCGCTAGACTTCCTTTCCAGACACCCCCTGCCGGAGACTGGAACGGATAGCACCGAGAAGATGATAAAACAAGTCATAGAAGCAGACCATGCAGTTATCATCGACCGAATCAGATATGAAACCCAACATGACAAACAGCTCCAGAAACTACACAAGAGAATCCGTGCGGAAGACTGGGAAAGTCACAGAAAGGACCCAGACATCACACCTTTCTATTCAATCCGACAGGAGCTGTACGAAGCAGACGGCCTGATGTTCCGACTTAACCGCATCGTCATACCCAACTGCCTGCAGCACAAAGTCATCAAGGCAGCACACAGCTTAGGACATCTCGGGATGACGAAGACCAAGCAGATGCTCCGAGAGAAATACTGGTTTCCAATGATGAACAGTATGGTGGAGCAGATCATCGGACAATGCTACGAATGCCAGGTAACTACAAAAGACCATAAGCAGCAACCAATCAAGATGACACCCATACCAGAGAAACCATGGGAAGTTATCGCTGTAGACTTCGGAGGACCGTACCCAGATGGTCACTACAACCTAGTCGCTGTAGATAAACGTACGAGATACCCAGAAGTCAAGACTACCCACTCAACGGCGTTCAAACCGACAATGGAGAAATTGAAGGAGATGTTCGCTGCACACGGGACACCGCGACGACTAGAAAGCGACAATGGGCCCCCTTTCAACTCCAAGGAATTCACTGAATTCGCCAAGCGAGAGGGACTCCACCACCATAAAGTCACACCAGACCATGCCAGAGCTAACGGAGAAGCCGAGAGTTTCATGAAGTTGCTGAACCGAGCAGAGCAAATTGCCCATCTTCAGAAGAAGAACAGAAACATCATCATCCAGGAGATGCTCACTGGATACCGCTCAACGCCACACCCAGCAACTAACATCACACCATACGAAGCACTGATGAACAGACCGGTGAGAACAAAGCTTGACCACCAACCCGGAAAACACACTCAAAACATCAAGGACAGCATCATTGACGAAAACGACAAACAGTACAAGGAAAGGCTGAAACAGAATGCTGAAAACAGGAATACAAAACAACACAACTTTGTAGTTGGAGACTACGTCCTTCTCAAACAGACCAAGAAGAACAAATGGAGCACAGCATATGAACCGGCATTCTACATCATATACCGCATCGATAACTCATCCATAGCAGCCAGAAGAGTCACCGACGGGCGAGACATTTATCGAGATGCCAGCCACTTTAAACTTGTCAACAGCGTAGTGCGCAACACAGATGACGTAACCATGCATCAGGATGATGCAGAATCCGAGGACGACTGGAGAGAAGGCATTCTTCTTCAATCGAACCCTGAAACCCAGCCAGATGAAACCAGTCCTACACAACCAGATCTCTCTTCAAACAAAGAATCTACATCCAGATCTGTCTTCACACCGCCAGAAGCAAAACCATCTACGCAGACATCACCAGAACCACACACTAGGCCAAGAAGGAACCGCCAACGACCAACCTACTTGAGAGACTATGTTGACTAGAAAAGAAAAAAAAAACCAGAAAAAAAAAAGGAAAAAAAAGGAAAAGAAAGGAAACGAATCAGTTTCAAAGAAAAAAAAAAAAAACGAAATTAAGGATTTGTTCAGATATTTTCCAAAAAGAGATGGAGAAAGAAAACAAAATAGTTTCGATTGGAAATTGTTCATTATAATTAAGTTTCAGTTCATTTGGATATTCCTTCAGAAGTACTAAGGAATTTTATTAGAAAAAAAAGAGATTAAGACAAATTCAGATGAGAGCGAAAAGAAAAATATTTGCAAGAAACTGAGACTGGAGAAATGAACACTAGGATTGTTTTCCTTACAGCAAACGAGATCAAACAATCTCACTTAAACTTTCAGAGCTAAGTTCTTCAAAGAAAAAGAGAAGTGTAATAACCCTCATTATATTATTTAAAGGCTTCAATGATGAGCCACTATTATTCTAGTTAAATGCTTCAATCACAGCAAGATCACATGTGTTGTATTATGCATCCAACATGGCACATATGCATCAGAACAGCAGAAATCGTGTCTGTGTTTTATTCAGTCTGAAATCGGATTATTATAAAGCATTGGACATTACAATGTTGATCAGGCAAATACAAATTTGGAGGACGCTTCCACTAAAAAAATACTTCAGACCCTAACTACATGTAGCCAAGTCAAGTCAGAGTGAAATTCATGCAATCAAATTGATGCTGTGTTCTCTTGGAGCTTTCACTGGAGTGATCGTTGTTTTAAAGTACATGTATTTCAATATAAACAAATAAGAGTTAGTTGCTCTCTAAATCGACAGATCTTTTCCGTTTTGAAAATAATAAAATAAACGTCATTTTGTTCACCACACCTTTTACTGTAGTAGCTTGCAATATAAACAAATGTGTACAGCGTACATGCGTGTGTCCAGATCACCCTTCCCAACCGCCCCCCACCCCCGCGACATACACACCCCTTCTCCTCCTCACTTTTCGGATATTTCAAGCTGCCCCATGTTGTAAAAAAGCCACCTTACATAATTCAGACTTTCCCCAAGGCCATATGCATGTAAGTAATCTCAACAAACTTGTACTTGTTGACTTGTTGGGGAGGGCGTGGTTATCTTTGAGCTTTGGGAGTGGGGGTGGCAGGGGAAGGGGGTATTGTGAGACGGCTGTTGGTGTAGATCGTAAAAGGTTCACTTTCAAATTGATATCTAGTATTTACAATTTAATTTAGGCAAATACATGCAGAAATCAAAATCTGAATTTGGTGGCAAAGGAAGGGATGGGGCCTAGCTGGGAGGGGAGGACTGGACATCATTTGAATAATGGTGCACTTCAATCAGAGGACAATGGATATGGCCATTATTATTCATTGCGGCTTGCAATCACATGAGTTTTGCCCATGTGACAATGATTGTACCGACAATGCTAAGTTATTGGTGGGTGGTCACACCCCACCCCACCCTCAACCCCAAGCAATGCCCCGGGGTGGGGGAAGGGGAGGCTGTGAAAAGGAACTCTGTTATTTCTAAAGTGTTCACTTGCATATTATTTATTTACATTTATTTCGTTATGCAACATACAAGTTCAAAATTCGGTGGCACAGGGGAGTGGGCGGGGCCTAGCCAGGTGTGGGGGAAGTACACAACCTACTATTCATCCAATGGTCTAAACATGATACACAGTCTGATTCTGTTTGTGAAAATGTGCTAGGTTCATGAACAATACCAATTATAGGGCCTACAAGTTATTACTCAAAACAAAGGAAAACACTGAAAATACACTTTTTAACGTTTTTGTGAGATTTACCATTTTTGGAGCGCTACTGCACAAAGGCTATACAATAACCCAAAATTTGATCACCAGATATGAAAAGACCAATGTCTGAACTAACCATAGCCGAAGGGAAATTATTCTGAGTGCCCTGGCAAGTGCCATTTTGGAGGGATAAAAATGGGGTAAAAAATGCAGTTTTGCTAGTTGTAAAAACATGCTGTATTATAGGGTCTAACAATAGTATAAAAGAGATTTTTCAGAAGTGTTTCTATTTTTTTCTTGTAAGGGTAAGGATGATACTTTGTCGTGATATAGTTACTTTTGTGACATTACTTTGCAGTTTGGCTGGATGACCTTGAAAATAACGCGAAAAATGAATTTTTGCAGCCTCAAAATCCTCAAAAAAGCCTCAAAAACAGTTTATTTTGGTGACTTGCTCCCTAAGTCCTTTCATCCCACAAAGTTTACAAAAATTCGATTTTTTGAGCGTGGACACACTTATATGAAGTATTTACACGAAATTACTCTTATTATTTGTTGACCTCTTTTTGTAGTTTATAGTCATTTCATGGCAAGGGATCTTCTGTGAGAGAATCCACCCTACACAATGCAGGGTTTGCAAATTTGCCAGGTTCTTTTCTTGTAACGTGGGTTACCGATAAAAAAGTAAAAAAGTAAAAGTATGACAGACTGACAAATAAACCCAAGGAAAGTTAAAAACAAAGTAATTTTCCTACCTATCAACCTGGATAATTGTTAGGATGTTACCGTAAACACACACATGTATTCAGCCTAAGTGAACCTACCATGATACGGGTCTTGACACACATCCATGGCTTGGCCGGTGTCAATTCTTGCTGTACTCTTTGGAGGTTTGTGGCCATGAACTTCCTGTATGCATCTTCATCGGTCTCTGCAAGCTCATCCAGCATTGACCAAAAGCACTGTGCCTGCTTTATCAGGTCATGTTGGACGCCTGTCGCCATAGTTTCCTGAAATTTGTGAAAAGAGGAAAATTTTGAAAATGGCGTCCGCACGGTATCCACAACAGAGCCCTCACCGATAAACGGTAAATTTCACTTTACATCAAGATTGTAAGTAAAGCTTAGTATCTTGATCTTCAAATCATAAATCTGTAATTGTATCTCAGGTGTCATAAGTCGTAATTCTGTGGCCGTTTTGACAGTGAAATCTGATTTTTTTGTTGGCAAATGGTTGGTTGTTAATTATTTGAAATGCCATGTAAGTACTATCGCCAGATCATGTCCAAATGTTAAAAACAATGCTGGGGCTACTGTTGCGGCAATCGCTATCGTTATAGCATCGTAAATGTCCTTCGTACAACTGCATGTGCGCACATCACATGACAACGATTAGGGTCTGTGGATGGACAGTTTGCCACACGCATGCAAAATCATAGCGGGGTACCAACAAAATCAAAGAAAGTGTTCTTGTTTTGAAGTAGATGTAAAATGTTGCTTTGTGCACCATGGTTTAAGATGTTTTGTATTGATCATGATGTCTATGCTGCAACTTTTGTGCCAACAAAAGTTCCATCTTCTTTTTTGCCATAGGAAAGAATTATATTGTACATGTATGTATGGACATCACTAGTTTTTCTGATAATGTCATGTCCTAAAAAGTCAAATTTTGCCGGGGAAATATGGAAGCATTTACCGGGGGTACATGTTCCAAGTGTGGCCTTTATTTACGGAGGTAGTCCAGTAAATTGGCCACATTTGCAATTTTTCAGACCCGAGTCTCATAGGATTTTTTTTTTTTGCAAAGGGCGTCAAGTGATATCCAGGTGGGTTATGGAAGTCTTTCTGCTTTGTTTATCCACAGACCATTGTTGTCATGTGATGTGCACACGTGCAGTTGTAACACCAATGGGGCTTACATGTACATTGTGTACTGAGACTTGGGTTATCGTTACCTTCAGGACACCTCTATTCTTTACAAGTTCCGTTCAAAAATGACTTTTACATGACTGTTCAGTACCAAAGTGACTTTTGCAGGCCAGTCTTTTTTCTTCATACTAACTCATGTACATGTATGTAGTAATTTTTGAAACGCACTTTCAAAGGAAAATGTGACTTTCCTATCTTTTATTTTTGCAATCAGAGACAACGTGCATGTTGTACTTCTCACAACACGCGTGCAAGCCAGACAGAATGAAAGCCTGATGCTGATTGGCTAATTAACAAATTTAAAAAAAAATATTAATTTTTTTATCAGCCAATCAGCATGATCAGCATCGAGCATTCATTGAGCTTTCAAAGTTAACATCTTGTATTTTTGAACCCGTTTTCTGGTTGTCTTCCTCTTTTACCCCAAAATTTCCCTCATAAATCAAAAACATTCCCTTCTTTCCACAAAATACTAAACAAAAGGAAGGAAAGAATGCAGTATTCAGCGTTTGTGTACAAAGTTTACAGAAATTCAAGAAGATTCTCAAGAAGATTCTCAATTTAAGTTTGATAGTGGATATTTTGCTGGAGGTAATGATGGCAAACTAACGATTACTAAAGGTTTGCCGGCAGCAATCCATATCAACAGAACGCACTGTACTCTTTAAAATAGGGCTGAATTATAAGATGTATTAAATTCCCACCAAAAGTTGTGTACACGTTTGGTGTAGTGGTTAAGCAAAGGCTCTGGTAAGCTGGATGACTCGCGTTCGATTCCGACCGCATCACATTTTTAATTTTTTTTTTTTCATCCCCAAATAAATAAGAATATTCTTCTTTTATTATTTTAACATGTCTCAAACATTTTTTGCAGAGCAGTACATTTTCTTTTTCAGATTTGTGGCTCTGGAGGATTTTTTTTAAAAGGGAAATAAAGTCCGAAATTATAAAATGGTCTGAATCCCATCTTGTGAATACGAGGTAACAACGACAATTTTGGCATGGAGCCAGACTAAAACTTGTCACCGGAAAATGTTTAAGTACAAAAAAACAGTAACTGCGCATGTTCAGTGCATATCCGGCAAACTAACGTTTACTAAAGGTTTGCCGTCTCCGGCAAAATATACACTGCCTTTAGCTGGAGTTACCCAGCCCTGAGTTTTATCATTGGGTTGTCATCTAGGGCTGGAGCGTATTTTTCTCGTAACTTGTAGTATATTCAAAAATTTTTGGAAAATGCTCAATTTTGTCCCCGTTACACACTAATTGCAACTGCAACTCACCCCAAACTTGCCTGGAATAACCATTACACAGGTCCTTGAAGTAAAAAACGATCCACGATGAAGATTCAGCCTACAATTGCAATGAAAACAGGAGGAATAACCGCTAACTTGACAACCTTGCTGGATTGGCCAGGACCGCAATTGGTTTGTGCACAAAAAAAATTGTGTACAATGAATGGCGGTCGATTAACAGGCACAGAGAGCGATCGCTGTCAACTACTCGGTTTTGCCGGCTGCGCTGGCTGTTGGCGCATGACGTCACGCGGAAGCGTATGACCCGATGACTGTTTCATGCACTATTGGTTGCGGTTCCAGTACCAAAGCTGTGATGCGAGTGGTAAACCTTATATTAGTGCATGAAACAGTTATCGGGTGTTACGCTTCCGCGTGACGTCATGCGCCAACAGCCAGCGCAGCCGGCAAAAACGAGTAGTTGACAGCGATCGCTCTCTGTGCCTGTTAATCGACCGCCATTCATTGTACACAATTTTTTTTGTGCACAAACCAATTGCGGTCCTGGCCAATCCAGCAAGGTTGTCAAGTTAGCGGTTATTCCTCCTGTTTTCACTGCAATTGTAGGCTGAATCTTCATCGTGGATCGTTTTTTACTTCAAGGACCTGTGTAATGGTTATTCCAGGCAAGTTTGGGGTGAGTTGCAGTTGCAATTAGTGTGTAACGGGGACAAAATTGAACATTTTCCAAAAATTTTTGAATATACTACAAGTTACGAGAAAAATACGCTCCAGCCCTAGATGACAACCCAATGATAAAACTCAGGGCTGGGTAACTCCAGCTACACTGCCTTTAAGTTTTAACCGAATTGGAAATGATTCTCAGTCCCAGATTCATATATTTTAAATATTTTTACAATGACTGACCTTTATTAACATGATATATGAAGAAAATGTGCGTCAACGTTGCAACGTTCTTTCTCAAAACGTTCCCTCTCTTGCTGAACTTCAGGAGTTTCGTCCACAATTTTCATGACATGCATGACTTTTGTTTACGATCGACCAGTTTGACAGGCGCCCTCTCTAGTTCTAGTTGGACGTAGACATCTTACATTATGAGGGCGCCCTTCTCAATTAACGGTGGGGGGGGGATTAAAGTAAGATTAAAGTAAGGCACATAAATTTGTCTTTGTGCTAGACTATTTTGTCAGGCGCGTCGATCCCTTTTCAACAGAAATCTTAAGTTGACAAAAGTGTGAAGGTAAAATGTATGGGGTTATGCCCTTGTAAACTAGTGAAACAAACGACTTTCAATAGCGAGGTTTCGATTACGCACGGTTAGCGGAACGACGACTTTTAGTGGCTCTGACGTCATCACTTTTTGTGCGTGCATGCGCAGTATGACTTTTACACTATCGGTACAGTCTGTAAATCGTCGTCAACACGAATAGCAGCTCTGCTAAACGTAAGTGGAAACGGATAGTAAAAAGTCAGTAATTTTGTCTAAATTTGAAGCGAAAAGCACAAGTAATGAATCAGTCATTATAGTTTAGAATGTCAGCATTCATGTTTGATTGGGTATGATGTGTGTTATCTGTATTTTGGTTGTGTATTTTTGTCTTGCAATGGAGGGATAAATTCTTCTTGTAACGTTCGTTACGTTCAGCCTTGTTTAGCATTAAGTGAGTGCACGTAGCCCAGGCCTATGCGCTTGGCTACAGTACAGTACACGATTTTTACTTCACTTAAGAAGGCCCAGCCATTTTTGTTCAGGGTGTTAATTTTTTTTACCTAGTGACGCTGAGCTGACATTGACAAAATGCAAGAAGTTGCACGCTAAGGCCGAATGAAAAAAAAAATGTTTCTCGTCCGGGTTTTTGAAAAAAGGAGGAAGAGGGGCTTTTTATTTTTAATTTTTTTTCAAGATGGCCGCCATTTTAAAATTTCTTGCAACCGTTGGTGTTTTCACTGTTCAAAGACACTTTTTGAAATGCAAGACAAGTTGGACAAGAGAATTAAGTGAACATATTTACAGTGACAGTGTCATTTAGTTGTTTTGGTAGGCCGCTATTGGGATTTATTTTCCGATGAATTTGTGGACTTTTTTGGTGTTTTTTACTGCATTTTCCAAAACAAACAAAAAATTCCAGGCGGCCTCCAAAAAGGAAGCGGTTGAGACGAGAAACATGGTTTTTTTTTTACTTCGCCTAATAAATCTTTAAAATTTGATTGAAAAAGAAAGAGTGAGAACTATGCCTCAGCTAGTGCTGCTGCTAGTGCTAGGCCTAGGGTAGTCCTAGTCTATGGCCCACACTGAGTAGACTCTACATGCTGGGTTGACAATTTTTTTTTTTTAAGAGTCAAGTTCACCAGAAGGAAGCACGGGAAAGTCCTAATTTTGGGGGAATATTGAGAGGTACGGGTAAGTGAACCCACCCTTCGCGTATTAGTTGGAATGATTGCACTAAAATTGTTGGTTCTTTTTTATTTTCAAATCCTCAACTTTGGGAAACAATATCTGTATGGCCCAGAATGTAGAGTCTACTCAGTGCGGGCCATTGACTAGGGCTAGGCCTAGGGTAGGCAGGGCTACCTAATGTTAGGCCTACGTTTTGTCTTCCAGAATTTTGTAAAACTTTTCCCAAAAACATAACTTTCTTTTTAATTTTGTTTATTTGTTTTAATTCTTTCAGAATTGCAATGAAGACTGCTCGATTTTATCCTGGCCTGGACATTGTACTCCTGAGGGAGGCATTGGCACTTTCAAGTGAAGACGGCCAAGGACTTTCAAAGGAAGCATGGGAAGTAATCCACAAGAACATCAATGATGCCATCAAGGCCAAACATATTTATGTTACACTAAGGGCGTGCAGAGACAGATACCGACATCTTCAGGATTGTCATAGAAGAGCAGAAATGAGCTCTCTTAGGGCGTAAGTAGCTTTTTCATTTTTTTGAATCCAAATATTTTTTTAAAAAATGGTTACAAAATTTATAACAATAGACCTTCCTATCCATCATTTTCCCTGTACAAAGTATTCAAATTTAGGGGCACTCTATAGATACGAGTGCTCAATCTTGAGAATGACCCTGATGGTGTTCTTTGCAATCTGCAGAATTTGCACAATCTAGGATTTCCCTATTGAATACGAGCCGAGTGTCTGGTAATGTTCTAATCTTAAAACATTTACCTTTCCAGCTCTGGTACAGATGAGGAATACGATGAAAGAATACAACTCCTAACAGAACTTGCTGACTTTGATGAGGAAAGGAAGTTGGCACAGATAAAAAGAAAGTCTGAAGAAGCTGAAAAAGAGAGGCAGGGTGTAATCATACGAGAAGTAGCGATGAAATCCCTATCTGCAACGAAGACCAGGAATGATGACGTAACAGGTAATTTCCCGTGACCTTAAATATAATTTGAACATTATGTTGGATGGCATGGGTGGTGTAGTGCGTAAACCGTTCACCTCTCACCACTGTTGGCCCATTTTCGATTCCCGGCTAGGCCATAATGTGAGTAGAGTTTTGCGTTGGTTCTCTCCTGTGCCACGAGGGTTTTCTCCGGGCCCTCCGATTCCCCCCCCCCCCCCCCCCCCACCAGTTAAAAAAAAAAAAATTTCGATCTCTGGCGGAGCTTAGTGGTCATATAGAGGCCATGCCACACTAGGCAATTTATAGGCAACCACTCCTGGCAATCTCCAGGAAAAAAACATATTCACATTTAATTTTTACATAATTTACTTGGGGATAGCAAGATATATTTTTAGAAAAATGTACATGTATTTTGTACTATCGAGGTGTTCCCTTTTCTTGCAGTGCAGTTGGTTGCCTCAAGGCTGCCTGTAAAATTCTCCCGAGTGACAAGGCCTTATGGGTCAATGTGGCTGACTGCCAAAAGTGCCCTCGCATGCCTGTAGCTCGACCACTTTGTAGCCGTGTCCTTCCCAATTCAGCTTCTCAGCTGCCATTAAAAGATGATTAGCCTCCCAAATTGTTGTCATATTTCCAGTCCAAAATTTTTTTTTAACTTTCTTGTTTTCCTATTAAATTACTGGTTTTAAACAAAGAAAGAATATGTTTTATAAGATTGTCATTTTTTTTTGTTATTTTATTTTTCTTCAGACCCGGAGCTGACCCCACCACAAAGGAAACGCCGAAATACAGCGTCGGACTCATATGTCAAGTACCTTGAAGACAAACTGGAATTTGAGCGAGAAAAGTTTGAGTTAGAAAAAAAGGAAAGAGAAGCCAGGCTGGAAAAAGACAACGAAATGATGAAACTGATGATGACTTTAATAAAAAAGTAAGGTTCCACAGATTTCAGGACACAACTGCTTTGAATTCAGGTTCTTAAACTAGTGTGTCAGTGATAGCAGCATTCCAAAATGTTATGCCTACACCGGATTTGAATAGGCTACTCTGTTTTAATGTTCAAATTTTGAAGTTTTATCTTGCACGTTGCTGTTGGAAGTCAGGTATTCCAGCATGTACATTAATGGTTTTGCCCCCAAAAATGCATTTGAGCCAGAGAGTACCAAAGAAGATTCTGCCATAAATATAAAGAAAATAATCGTTTTATTATCCCATAAAAAGGACTCTGCACATTTTAAAAAGACCTTCTACAATAGCTGCAAACAAAACTTTGAAAAGAGGCTCTAAGGTCAAGTTCAGTTTTGTGATGCACTCATTTTCCAATAGATAGAGTCCTTATTAGTGAAAAAATTACAAGTCTCCAACCTCACGTTTAAGTGGTGTACAATGTCATTTAATCCCATACCCTTTCAGAGCATAATTTGAAACGTGACTGTAACATTCCATACAAGATTTTTTCATTCTTCAAAAAGTCGAGTTCAACACTGACTTTACTGAATATTATGGGGATTCAGGGATGAAGTACATATTTCCCGTGCAAAGATATACAGACCTGTATATTTGAAATGCGACGTCACTGTTGTCTTTGGATGTTAAAGCATTTTGCACTGGAAGAGTATGAAATAAAATGACATTTTACACCACTTTAACGTGCCTGTGATCTTTTTCACACTTTTTAATAAGGACTCTATTGGAGAATTCTGAAAACAAACAGAGCATACCACCTAAAGATATTTCGAGAAGCCTGGTGAGACAACCCTTTACTTTGTACCCCCCCCCCCATCCAGGGGAGAGTTTTGGCGACCAGAAACATGTTTGTGCATTGGTCATTGGTTAAGCATTTTCGCGAGATTGGTTGAGTTGTGAGGACGTAATTGTTCCGACCAAACTGTAACCAAGATTTAGGCTTGGTTATGCCTGGTTTTAAAATGGGCGGGCGTTAAAAGTTACGCTTGAATTTGTTGAGAAATCACTCAACAAAAAATTGAATAATTGAACAATCTAATATTCACTTTAAAAAAATACATTTGCACATTATACTATGAGAATGTTGTCGTTATAGATGATTGCATACGTCACGAATTGTTTCTGGTAACGGACTCGTTTACGCAGACTAAAAACTTGTTTGTGATCACAAAATATGTTTACATCAGAAACATGTTTCTGTTCAGGGTTGCGAAAATACGCCCCTGTTAAAATATTTAATTCACAAAGAAGGTTTGATATTTTTTGGGTTTCCAAAATTTGCTTGGTATATATCCCTGTTATGTGATTTTTGTCTTTCCTTCCACTATTAAACATTTACATGTTATTAATAAACCATAATAATAATAATAATAATGTTTTTCTTTTTCGCTTTGTATCTTGTGTATCATAACACTACAAATATTGGATGCACATGAGTGCAACGTCGCAGATTCTAATCAGGAGTTGAAAGCTGGACTATTCCATTTCACGAATCACGAGGCGCAGCGAGTGAAATAGAAAAGCCAGATTTCACTAAGCGATAATATTCTGCTACATTGCACGAACAAAATACATTCAATATTTGTTTTATATCACTCACACATTTGATATTTTTTCACAATACTGACACAAACTAGACACGGAAACTTGTTCAACCCACACTCGGAAAATTCTACAAACACCCTCTAAACAACTTGAACGACTCCACACTGGACACCAACCTTGTCACTTGCAGCACGATCTTGTCTTATTTGGACAAATGGGCTGGGAACAAATATTTTGGAGACGACGCTGAAAACACGGGTTCAATGTCCGCAAGCGTCCAATACTTATTTTAATATTGGACGGGCCTGTCCAATGTTGTTTTGGAACGATATTACGCGCCGCGACGTGTCATGGTTATAAATACATAGCAAAGTAAGGAATGACACGTGACATGTGTCCCACCAATCAAATGACAAGGATCTGTGTGTATGGTATATAATATTAGTTATCACACAAGCAAGAGTGGAATACGGGAAAATATACCTTAGTACTTCTGCATCCCATATCCAACTCTGCCTTCAGCCTCCTTGGATATGAAATGAGATGCAGATAGCACTATTTTTCCATATTCCACGAGCACACGTGATAATGAATTTATCTTCAAGCAAACTTGACAGGCAGATGGAGTTAGAACAGCGCAATTAATACGCAGAGTGCGATAAGCCATCCAATTCTATATAAATATCATACTGTTGTTGCCATGGATTTATCAATCAGAATCAAGGATTCAAGTTTGCCTGAAGATAATTATGTAGTAGGCTAACTAGAATGCCCAATGTTATAAAAATCACTAAATTCTTGCATATTCAGGACTCATAGAAAAGACGGCTATGTAAATTATAAAATCATGATAAATAGTTCTCCAAGGAGGGTGGGTCCAACTGGAAGTAATTACTTGTCTGATTTCCATAGACACAAGTATGGCAGTTAGTGAGAAGCCCGCCGACCAGGTAGTACTTTGCAACTGGGGATAATAGTACTTTCAAGTTCTTTCGAAAGTCAAGGAAGGCGAATAGTTTGATCATCTTTCCAAATTCCCACTCAACACATTCTCGCACTGATGACATTCTTGAGTTGAATTCTTGCTCCTCAGCTGTTACGTTTGCCCCTTTGAATGGAGCTTGTAGATAACGTCTGAGTGGATACGCAGGATCCCCGTAAAGTGCAAATGGCAATCCATTTCTATCGGTCAGATTTCTTCTCTCAAATTCTTGTAGAAGTCCACTCATGCGAAGGAGAGCGCTGTCATGTCTTCGCCCCTCTACTGGGCCGTACAGATGTGTAATCAATCCACAAGGTAATACCACTGACTGGAACTTTAGGGCATGTATCCTTTTGTGCCCATTATAGCACACTCGCTGATGATGAGTTGGCCTACAAATTGGGCGAACTGTCCCATCTATAAATCCAAAGCAATTCTGCAAAGGTGCCCCTTTGTCATGACCCAGGTCGAAATAAAATAGAGAAAAAATATATTTATGTCCTATTGAAAATACATTTTTTAAAAATCTATTTTTTTCCATTGTATTTCGACACCCCCCAAAATAGCGAAAAAATAGAATAGTGAAAAAATATCTTTTTAAAAAATACAGGTAAAATAGAGGTAAAATAGGTTGCTATTTTTAAAAAATAGCATGCTATTTAAAAAAAATTATGCTATTTTAAAAAAATACAAAATGGCGTCTGTCCAAACAACTGTTATAATACGTGGACATACATGTTAATAGTACACATGTCCTTGTGGACAATAGGCATCTTTAGCAGTCCTCAAACATACAGTACATGAAGTGAGCAAGCAATACGACTGCATAAGAATGGAATAATTGAGAAAAAATACATGTATGTCTATTACCATGAACAGTAATAATGCTGTGACAACACAGTGTCCAAACAATTAACATACACATACATCATGCACCATCAAGTTATTAAAACAGTTTGGTTCAACATGCTACGGTTGTGCGTGCTTTTTCAGCAAAATACAGCTTGAAATGGTACAAGAATGTTACTCATAATTGTCCTGGAAAATCTACTAACCATGTGGTGCACTTGTCACTCCATTACAGTGATTTGGATGCATTTTAACCCCAGATATACTTGCCCCCATTGCACACATCTCTACTGCAGCTGTGCTTCACAAAGGGCTCTCAGAATGCAACTGACAAAATTCAAACTTGCCACACACAACAGGATGTTTATCTAGTATGCAAATTAAGTGCTTGGCCTTCAGATTGTGTTGTACTGAGCATATGTCTACAAAATAGCCAAAAAATAGTCCATGGTTCTCATAAACATGTGTAAGTGTCCAGAAAATAGACGAAAAATAGACTGTGAACCACACAAAAATGTCTGTCTCCAAAAATAGTCATAAAATAGCGTGCAGTTTTAAAAATAGAAATAAAATAGAGTGGCAACATGTACTCATTTTGACGTAATAGAAATAAAATATATTTTGTTCCTATTTTCTAGGAGAAAATAGCTTAAAAATGTATTTTCAATAGGAAAAACATAGGATTTTGCCAGAGATTTTCTATGAGGGGAATAACATCCGCATAAATTTGTAGCTGTGCACGATCTAGCCATGGATTATCAAGGGATAGAAATCGATGGTGATGCAAATCATACAAAAGTTCAACGGTCTCATTGATAACCAGTGAAAGTGTGGATTTTGGCCTCCCGAACAACTCCTCCAAGTCAGATAGGCGATTTGGGTAAGCAAATCTTCTGAGTACCATGCAAAGAGCATCAAGACCACTGCAAGTGGACCCGTTCTTTAAAATTAGTTTCTCAGGAAGTCCAAGTAAATCTCGTAGCCGGTAAATGTCATCCTTCAAAAATCTGAACTTATCCAAGCACTGATTATTTGTAAGTGTCACTATATCAAACCTGGGCCACTCTGGATTGAATGTGACTCTCGTTGGTATCGGTGCATTGGCCAAGAGGAGGTACATCAAATCGTTATCTTCATCTTCAAGTGCAAAATCAAGTAGTCTCATGGGCGCTGCCATCTTGAAGAGTGCGCCCTCAACAGTTATCCTAAATGTAACCGTGAGGTCATAATCGAAACCCTTCTGCTTGTCGCGTCGGAACGACTGCGTACACGTTCGTGACGTGTAGCTAATTGTAGTCGTGCACACTAACCGTTCGCAATCGAAACCTACCTAATAAAGTAAAACGGCCATAATTTTCTTAGTTTTTAAGAGGATCATGTTGCCATTTTCCATGAAAATTGATTCGGATTGTACTTTTTTTCCGTTTAAACACTATATTGTTTCAGTCAGATATAATTTGTGTTGTTCAACGCTTTCTCATGACCACACTATTTATTTTAATCATATTAAATTCATTTTAGACAGCTACCCTCTAATTTCAATAGGCTTGTGTCACATTAAGGGCATTAAATTTCAATAGGGAACATCAAACACTATATTTAATGCTCTTAGAGCAGTAGAGTGGTGTCCGCGGAAAAAATTCATCCGAATTAAAGTCAATTCATTTGGTTCAAAACACAACACACTGGCTTAAAGAGGTACATTTTCAAAAGTGCCAGTGTTATGAACTCAAATTTGGCTCAATGTTTGGTCGTGATGTCATCATGAGGAAGTCCACATTAAATTGCGAAAGGGAACATCAAACACTATATTTAAAAACAATTCAAGCAGTAGAGTGGTGCGAAAAAAGACGTTTTCCGTGGGCACACTTTAAATTTTGCCGACGAAAATGTTAACTTATTTCAAAAGAGTTCACAACCACCGTTAATAAGGATTTTACCATTGTACTGAACGACACAGGCCATAGTCCCCAGGGCGAACTTTACTTTCAATTTGTTTCCAATAGTACTATAGAAGCGAGGGCGTACCGCTCGACTAGAAGAGAACGAGGATAGACTTGACGTCTTTAATTGTGAAGAGCGCCACCATTTGTTAAACATGCCTGTGGCGGACAGCACGTGTTATCTGTATGCTGGAGTTAACGTAAGGCACAACGACGTTTCCCCGATTTTCTTCATACAGGGTTGCCAAATTTCTTTGTTGACGAACTTCAACTTCATCATTAAAATGCTGGTACTATTAGTTACTTTAATTATGCTTTTTGTTGAACCTTTGTGAACAATTTCAGTGTCTTTAAATGAAGTCCGAAATACAACTTTGAAAACGGTGGCGTCCGGAAATTGGGCACAAAATCGGCTCAGTAAATGTGGCGTGCTTGAATAAAACAAAACTATGAAAACTCCAAAGTCAATGCCTCAGAATCTTTGGTTGATAAATTCTGATAAACCATCATTATCTTTACTTACACAGTACTTCAAAGTTTGTTAGTCCGAGTAACTTTGACCCAACTTATTGCCTTTTTAACATTCGGACATGGTCTGGTGATATTAGTGGGGTCCGAGCTAATGCTGTATGCCCAGCAACACAATTCTGTCACTAACCCAAAAAACCTAACATAGCCCAATAAAAACATGAGATTTTACCTCAAAACGGCCTCCAAATTACTAGATACGCCACCTGAGGTACAAGTAGACATCGATAATTAAGATGCTTGTAGTTGTACTGAAGTTTACTTACAATCCGGGTGAAAAGTGAAAATTCCCATTCAATTCCGAGAGCTCCCCTCAAGATCGATTGTGAAATTTTCTACTCATCATAATCGATGCATGGCGCGCGCCCGGTAACGGAATCGTACTCGGGATACAGGAACCATCGAATGTACGTGGGCATGAAGACGACATCGCGTCGTTCAAACATTAACATGAATCGGAAAATTAACGTGTTCACGATCGTGAGGGGAGCTCTCGGAATTGAACAGAAAATTTCACTTTTCATCTGGATCGTAAGTAAACTTCAGTACAACCATCTTAATTATCGACGTCTACTTGTACCTCAGGTGGCGTATTTAGTAATTTGGAGGCCATTTTGAGGGTGAAATCTGATGTTTTTGTTGGGCAATGTTGGGTTTTTGGGTCAGTGACAGAATTGTGTTGCTCTGCATAAACCATTAGCTTGGACCCCACTATCGCTAGACCATGCCCGTATGTTAAGGCGATAAGTTGGGTCCAAGTTACTTGGACTAAAAGTTTGTCAGAAAATGATTTTTTTATGGCAGTGGATATTTTGCCGGAGACGGCCAAACGTTAGTTTGCAGCATATGCACTGAACATGTGCAGTTAGGCCTACTGTTTTTTGGTACTTAAACATTTTCCGGTGACAAATTTTAGTCTGGCTCCATGCCAATATTAACTTCGTATTCACAAGATAGGAATCAGACCATTTTATAATTTCGGACTTTATTTCACTTTAAAAATAAATCCTCCAGAGCAACAAATCTGAAAAAGAAAATGTAATACTCTGCAATAAAATGTTTGAGACATGTTAAAATAACAAAAGAAGGATATTCTTATTTATTTGGGGCCATCCCCCCCCCCAAAGAAACCTTAGAAATGTGGCAGGGATCGGGATCGAATCCAGGTCATCCCTCTCACAAGGGCCTTTGCTTAACCACTACACCTAGTGTGCTACACAACTTTTGGTGGGAATTTAATACATTGTATAATTCAGCCCTATCTAAAGAGTACTGCGCCCTCTGTTGATATGATGATTGCCACCGGCAAACCTTTAGTAAACGTTAGTTTGCCGGCATTACCTCCGGCAAAATATCCACTATCTTTTTTTTTTGGACGCATATAGCTTGAGTTAACTTGAGAAACTCCAGCTCCAATGCTTATTTATCGCATTAAATTAGAGCAGGAGGCAGAACTACGTTAAAAAAAACTAGATCGTAAGATGCCCGAGATCCGGGACCGTGTATATCCCCCAGTGTTGCAAAAATGGTCCATTTTCCCTCTATTATCCCAACCAAGATTCTTTAATCCATATCTCATGCAGTGAAACGCCACTATATACAAATGTATAGTATTAGCCTTGAACGTGGCATTGTATAACGAACACCACTATAACAAACATTATTTGACTATAACAAATAATCCCCATGGGCTCCCAAAATAGTAAATTTTATTATAGTTAATGCAAAATCAATATAACCATGCTATAACGAACAACCACTATAACGAATACTGTCAGTCGACTCCACCATGTTTGTTATAGCAGCGTTTCACTGTTTGTAACTCCAGCTCCAATGCTTATTGCAATTAGAGCTGGAGGCACAACTACGTTAAAAAATCTAGATCGTAAGAGGCCGGAAATCCAGGACCATATATCTCCAGTGTATTCCAAAATAGTCCATTTTCCCTCTATTAATCTAGGATGCCACTTTTTAGGTTAACCTGAATTCAGAGTTGTTTTTTTTTTTTATAAGACAAATTAAAAAATGTTGGATTTGGTCTGAAACATAAAAAAAAACACTTTTTGAAAGGGGGTAATTTTAAGGGTAGTTTCAGGGTTTTTTTGGTAATGTTTCAGGCTGATTATCCCAACCCAAATTCCCTAATCCATACCAAATACCATGCAGCAGTCATTCATGAAGCTAATAATCGACCTCAAACTGAACAAAAGAAAGAGTGAAAACATGTATTTCACTGACAAATGTTCCATTTGACTTGATCATCCATCCTTGCACTATTTCATGCCGAAGCATTATAGACTCTGATTTTGTTACCAACAGACTTTGAATGATGTTATTTGACCCCTGAAAATTGAGAATCAGCCAGAGCAGTCCTGTATGGCGGTCGTGTGGAAAGGATGCAACCGTGTGGGATGGCCGTCACTACAAGCAGTCACTTCTTGGTAAGCCAAATGTGATCATTTATTAAGTTGCCCCATTCATGGGGAGGGGGGGGGAGGGGGGGGTTTGACTTTTTTAGAGGGAGGGGAGATGGGGCAACTAGAACCAACTTTTCAGCCCTTTTCACACTAGAGCCTCTCAACCTGGGTTGAACTCAACCCTGGGTGAACCCAGTGCCGCCCTGGGTTGAGTTTTTTATTTCAACCCTGTGTTCAACCCCACATCATTTCACACTTGTTTCATGCAAATCAAGCTTGTCATGCTCAGGTACTACTGTTTTGAACCCTGGCCAAAATTTCAACCTGGGTTGAAAATCTCAACCCTGGTCTGGAGCAGGGTTGAGTTCAACCCGTGGTGAAATCAATCTCAGGGTTGACACATGGTTGAAATTCTTAAAGTGTGAAACGATACATGTTTTCAACCCTACGCCAACCCCGAGATTTGTCTAGTGTGAAAAGGGCTTCACTTTAATAGAGAGAAAGTAAGTTGAGAAACCATAGTCGCAAGCCTACTTCTGGACCCCTTTCCCGCAAGACTCATGAAAATCCACTTTGTTCACCAAGCTAGCTGGCATGTTTAGAGTAAAGAATAACTAGATGTATATGTGTTTTGAACTCATTACAAGTGTCCCCAAATAGGGTAAAGTCACAGAGTTTCGTGGCTGTCCTTTAAAGCAATATGCCTTCAGAAACCACCAATGTGGATACAATTGGGACCAGCCATGTTTACCCATCCTATCAAGATGGTAAAAAGAGAAAACAGGTCACGATGAAGCCATTTTTGGTGAGAGCAGTGGCCCAAAACATTATTTTAAGATGTTTTTCACAAATTTAGCATCAGAGATTACAGTTGTTTGAGCTGGAAGGCACAAATACCAGCTGTGCAAGTCAGAGTTTGGGATGTCATAAGGTTTAGTTCAACAAAATAATATTTAAAAGACTAATCATACAATTTTGCTAATAAATGGCCTTATCCCAGGGACTAAAAACATGAAAAAGGATGAATGCATTTATTTCTGCTCATTTCAAAATTATACATTAAATTTGAATAGAATTAATTACAGTAGAGTTTGAAAAGTTTCTTGAAAATTTATAATTCTTTGTTAAACCTAAAAACTGCAGTGATTAGTATAATTGTTTTCATTAATTTCAAGTTGAAATGGCAACCAAATAGGTACAACAATGAAAACAGAGATCTGGAATTTAATTCTTGGAAGGGCAAGGACATTTCAAGGAGGCAGTCAGGCAAAAATCAAGGCAACAGAGGCCATAGCTTCCTGAAATTCAATACCATTGATTTGAAAATTTGTTAAAATGTTTGGCAACCTTTCACACTTGAAATTTGTAACCTTCAAAGAAAATAGTACAAATTTCCATCAAGATAATCCCTTGTGAGTAAAGTTTGCAAAACTTAGTGAATATTAAAAGACTAATTTTTAAAGTAATCTTGATTAATTTTGATTGTGTAAAGGTATATTGTGCATAGGATCATTTGCTCTTTGCAGGTTTTTTTTTTTTTCCTGAGGCAACAAAAGTGTTCAATATTTTAAGTAGGGTGCATAACAAGCATTCTGTTCAAGTCTTAGCTGAGTGGTTACTATGTAATTTGGAGAAAACAGAGAAAACATAATGCACAAGTCTTTGGATCTCGTAACTGGATTCTGTAGGCACCCCATTTTGAAACCACCTTCAATGTTTGTTTTCTGACAATACCATTTCAGGTGGAATTATTTCACAGGGTGTTTGTTACCAGTCCTATAGTTCTTCACTTTGAAGTTTCTGTCATTAAATCGGTAGGTGCTTATCTGGGTAATTGCAAATGATCCTACGTGGCTTTAAAAAGTGAAGTTAACAGAAATACAGAATAATTAAACGTACAGGCTGTAATTTCTATTATCAGAAAATGTAATGTAAAGATAGCACAGTATACAATGAGTAGATGTATATGTTCTATTAGGAACAAATTGAAGAATATACACATAAAGGGAATTTACAAAGTCTTGTTGTGACTACTAAGATCTACATACAGTGGTGAATTGTTAAACTCTTAAAAGTCTACTTGAACATTTATTTTTTTTTACAAAAGATTTATACTTTGCAACAAATAAATAATTGTTGCTAAAACACAAACTGAATTGATGATTTTTGTTCATTTTCAAGTTTTCTGAAATGGATTGTGACGAAAAACGTGAATTAGAAATTTGCTATTTGGGACCTTTTCAAGGTGGCAGTCAGGCCAAAATCAAGGCAACTCAGGCCGTATAGCTTTCTGAAATTCAGCTTCAGTCGAATTGATTTCTAATCATTCAAACTGAAGGGATATTTGACAGTCTGAGAACAAATGTCAACAAAATTTGAAATTAAGATAAAAACATTCTGATAAACATGAGTCTTAATTCTGTGAATTAAGACAGGAAACCAAATTAATTTTCACTCATCTTTAGCAAACATTTCAATGAGTAAATTATCTTCAATATACATGTAAGCGTATCGTAAATTCAAATGTGTAAACGGAAACTGCAAAAAGTAATGTCAAAACTGAGTAAATAAAGGCTTATTGAACAGTAATCTGAGTACTAACTGTCGTGCTGAACGTACATGCTTAAAATGTATATCACAAAATACTTCTCAAGGATGAAGTGCTTGTAAAACTGTCTCAAAAGTTCTATTAAAAAGCACAATACATAATGGATTACATGTAGATTTTCCATTAGGAACCATTTTCAGAATCCCAGGGAGTTTTCGAAATCTTGGCTATGTCTCCAGCTTTGGCTTGTACTATTTAAAGCCTCTGATGAGGTCAAGAAATAAACCTCATGAACACTGTCAACACAATTCTCCATTCTGTGAATGAAGATCTGAAACCACATTAATAGAATGAGCTTTGTCACTCATCTTTAGGATACATTTGGACAAGCCAATTGACTTGTAAAGCAGCGTTTTATTAATTAAATCTGTACATGAAACTGCAAAAAAGTAACACAAAATTAACTGAGTGAATAAAGGCTTATCTTAAACACTAATATGCACATATTTGAACTGAGTAATGCATTATCTTGAACACTAATCCTAACACAAAATTGAACTGAGTAATGCATTTGTAAAGTTATAATTATTCAAAATAAATGTTAAGAATGTTAAATCTCAAGAACGAAATGATCCTAAACATTTCTCAAGTCTTGTTTATAAAGATAGCAGAATATATACAGCAACTTCCATCAGGAACAATTTAAGAATCTTAATTGTGTTTATGAAATCTTGGCTTTGTCCCTGGCTTTGACTTTGGGATTCATGATTTTTGTACGCTGATGTAAACTTTATATTGGTCCATTTTCTTCATTACAGACACAAAATCCTGTCACACAAGGCCAATGGTTGGTTGGTGCATTTTCACTGAGTTTGAATGTGGTAGGATTCTTAGGAATCTAGAGCCAGAGATGAAGCGGAAGCCACAAGGAAGCCGGGGTTTTATAAACACCACAGAAAGTTGGTAAGTATTGGATAGATTGATGGCAATCCATGTACTGGGTGAGGGAGGGGTGTTGGGTTGAGGAGGCGGGGGTCATTACATTCAAACACCTCAACACCCACTAAACTCCCCTCTCCTTTCAAATTTACCTTTTAATTTAGACAAACAATAGATTCAAGTCATCATGCATGTAAGATTAAAACAAATTGTCCCCCAATCAAATCTAATGTAGCTGTAGTCAAATCACTGTTTATATAAGACTTTGTATAGTAACAAAATGTAATTGATGCACTGTTTATTTAAGAATTTGTATGGTAAAATGGTTCACATCAGAGGGATCTGGCAGTTTGGATTTTTGAGGAGAGATGTGATATGACTGGGACATGAATGTTGATTGGTGCTGTAATGACTGGACAATTTCATCCTCAACATTTGCTGTTGGGATGATGATGATTGCTAGCCAATGTCATGTTGGATGACATCACACCTTGTGATACATCTTGATGAAGTAGTGTTCAGCCACTGCCAGCTGGCCATTGGATGTGAATGTGATTCCAAGTGGGAAACACAGACCCTGATCCACGCAATCAAGAAACCTGCCATCTTGGTCATAGTGGTGAATATGACCAGTGCCAGCTGCACCTTGGTCCACTGCAAGGTAGATGCCTGAGCTGTCACAGCATACACCATCACACCACACTGGCCCACCATTGATAGTTGGTTTGATGGTGGTGTGTATAGAACCTTTACAGTCGGTAATATCCACTTTCTTTGTGTGGAATCCACTGACCACAACTCTATCAGTGTCGTCATCAACAGCCAGGAATTGAGGTGGAGTCTGCACTGGTATGGTGTGTAGGATCTCACCATCAGTGGGTCTGTGTTCAGTCCACACCATTCTTTCTATGTCTCCTACTAAAATAATACCGTTTGTCCTGACTGTTGTGCTCTTTAGGTTCACTTGTGTCTCCTCAACCTCACTCGGTGCTACCGTTGGGAATTTGAAGTCAAGAGTGTTGTCCTTCATGTTGAACACCTTGACATACTTGCTTCCATCTTCCAACACAAGCAAGCGTTGCTCAGGATTGTGGATGGCTGCAACTGCCAGTGGACCTGTGGGTAAAGAAGAACTCAAATGTAACATATGCACAGTATGTAAATGCACTGTCACTATTCTCAGTCCCCATGAAATACAACATACCTAATGAATACATGGCCTGCCTCAAAGCCCGGTCATGTACAAGTAGTACATCAACATTGTGTTGTCTCCAACCACCATACATGTTGTGAATAACTGGCACGTCTTGGAGACTCTGTTTGCAAATACATGAACATGTGCCTGTACCTGTACCTCGATGTACATGTACTCTCTGTGCTATTCTCATGGTTCAAACCTTACAAATATATTTAGTCTTGTATTTAACTGTTTATTTTTTAGCTAAAAAAAGTTATTAGATTTTCAAATGAAGCATTGAACAAAATATAGAGCAATTTTTAGTTATCAAAAGTTTAAAACTTTGAATTAATAACTCAGTTCTTGCAAAGTACACTAATGCCTGCTGTATGTCAGAATTTACTTGAGGTTTGCATTTGTCTATAAAAAATGGGTGGTTGGACGTGAAACTATGGTACAGTACATTCGTCAGTTGTATGTTTTAGAGAGAAAAAAGGAAGAAATGAACTTAAGCATTTTTAGTCCAAGCGTTCAAAAACTATTATTTACTTGTCAAGTAACTTCTGGCTTAAATGCATCTTTTCCAAAGTTTCCCGACATTGACTTCTAGTCTGATGAGGTCAGCATTATGAAATTTGAGAAAGTATTTTTATTGTCCAAAGAATATTTATGAGCAATTTGAAAAATTGTTGACAAATGGTCTTTAAATACCAAGAAAAAAAATATAACTTATTGAAACATGCCGCTAGAGCTTACTTAAGCTACACTGGTGCCCTCATGGTTTTTATTGGCTGTTTTGGCAACTGGCCGAAACTGCCTTGTTTTCGTTAAGATTTTTTTTTCTTTTTTTTTTCCAGTCATTTTTGCCCATAGCATTTGTACAAGTTTTTTTGTTACTGGCACTTTGGCCTCTAAAATCAACCGGATTGCCTTTATACTCGGCACACACTTAGACCAGCATCTGCAGTTGATCCTCGAACATTGACGTCATCATGTGTCACGTGACGTCACATTATATGCAATTTTTCTGTTGTGACCATTTTCTAGCAGAATTCGGCTAGATCTGACAGATGGGCTCTATCTCCACAACTGCAGGTCCGATTGGGTTGAAAGTTGGTATTTACCTAGACCAGGATGTCTTATAGATGAATACTCGACATCATGACAACGTCATCATGTGACATATGACGTCATATAAAATAAATATATTTTGAAGGCCTATATCTCCTGAACTACCGTACAGGTCCTATGGGGTTAAAAGTTGGTATGTACCTAAACCGGGATGTGTTATAGATGAAAATTGAAGTGACGTCATGATGACGTCATCATGGGTCACGTGACATCACGTTAAAGATTAATAGATCTTTGAAAATCTATATACAATCAACCGTAAGAGACCTGAACTTGACGTTTACAGGAATGGATAGAATAATCCAGGGTCTTCATTTTTTTTTATATTATGTGCAAAATCACGTGACCCTTCCTTCCGGTTGAACCGGAAGTGCCTTGAAATTTAAAATTGGTGAAAGATGTGAACTTGCTTTCAACGATGTATGCTATGGCTTAGTTGTTATTTACAAACAAAATATAGTTATAGATGAAAATTGATGTGACGTCATCATGACATTATGACGTCACATGTGATGTCAAAAATCAAAGCCCTATGGGAATGTAATCACATATTATATTCACTAGTTCCTGGATGTAACTTATACATGAAACTTTCCATGGTCACTTGCCACAAAAAAAATCCAAAACAGCCCTGTTTTTGTCCACAAACATAAGTCTAGGTTTCTTTAAAGTTATTTTTTTGTTCTTGTTTTTTTCTTTTTCAGACTTTTGTCCATAGCATTTGTACACGTTTTCATTGTGCCCAGCACTTTGGGCACTAAAATCAACCCGATTGCCTTTGGCACACGCTTAGACCAGCACCTGCTGCTGTGTCATCATGACATCACCAGTCACGTGACTTCACAATATAGGTTCATATTTTGAAAGCCTACATCTCCAAAACTGCAGGTCCGATTTGGTTGAAACCTGGCATGTACATTTTTAGAAAGGGATGTGCTATAGATGAAATTTAAGTGACGTCACGATGATATAAATGTGACGTTACGTTATAGATTAATGTATGTAGATCTAATCTATGAAAATCAATATAAAATCAACCGTGAGAAACCTAAACTTGAGTTTTGCGGGAATTGATAGAATAATCCAGGGTCTTCAATTTTGATATTATGCGCAAAATCACATGACCCTTCCTTCTTGTTGAAACTGGAAGTGACTTGTAATTTGAAATTGGTTAAAGATGTGGAATTGCTTTCAATGATGTATGTTGTGGCTAGTTTATTCTAAATTAACGGTGACGTCATGAAATGTTAGAGCGCCCTCTAGCAGCAGGTTGTTATAGTTAATTTCAGATGAAAATTAATGTGACGTCATCAGGATGTCATTACGTAACATGGGATGTAATAATTTAAAGCCCTATGAGACTGTCATCACATATTTATATGCCACAATTTAGTATACCTACATCCTTCCTGGATGGTCTTGAAAATATGTCACATATGTCGAACAAAAGTTACCGAAACAGCCCTGTGTTTGCCCACAAACATAAGTCTAGTGTTATTTGTCATTGAACATTTCCTGAATAAGTTTTATTGTAGTAAACTGCTTGTGTTTTCAAGTTACATTCATTATATTTTTAAAATTGTTTTAAATTTTATTTTAGCCACATCCAACAGCGCAAGCGCCAATAACAGGATAGATAAATGGAGAGAAGACAATGAGAAGAAGTTACAGTTTTAGAGGTGGGAGGAAAAGCCCAGAAGAATATTCTGGGGAAAACCCACGGAATCAGGTAGGGACTGAAAACCCAATCCACATATTGTCCTAGGCGGGATTCGAACCCAGGTCACAGCGGTGGAAGGCGAGGAAAGTACCGCTACGCCAACCTGACTCCCCGATCATTGCATATCCGGTAACCCTGGAAGCAAAGGTCAAACAGATTTGTGCCTGGGAGTCAAATACGATGCTCAAGGCAATTTCAATGTCTACCACCTCACATCAAAAGAACCTTATAAATCTGAACGTTAATGTTGTCAAGATTTGACATTGAAGGGGCACATTGTCCTGAAATAACAAAATGTTTGTTTTAAAACTGTTCAAACAAGTTTAAACAAGCTTTATACTGTATATGTGTCCATGATGTCAGACGATTTCAATGTACACAAATATATGGTATCCTGTGTGTGAGACTATGTGTACGTGTGCGACAGGATTCACGCTGCACCTAAACAGCTCAATTTTGAGAGTCAAAATTTATGACCCCCGAAATTCATTCTTGCAAGAATAACACACACACTGCCAACTTTTAACCCTAACCCTCAGGAAGCATGCATCCTCTTTCAAAATCCTCAAAAAAATTGCACTTTATGTTCAAATGAAGGATACCCAGCACCTGAATCCTTCAAAATTGTCAGACAGTCCTGCCTCAAAAATACATCCATCCTCAATCCTCCAAAATCCTCTTCTTCTTCAAACACCAGTCATCCTCAATCATCCAGGAGGGTTTAGGAAGGATGTTTGTGTGGACGTTAATATGCTCTTTGTAGCCCAATGGGGTGCTTTCCAGGATGCAGTATCTCTTTAAATCACTCTTTATTTGATAATCTGTGACGTCATTGTACATGTATATCACCATTTTTGTCACATCTTTGTACAACAGTGCATGTTTTACAATGTTTTGTCTTCATACAATGTACTTTGAACCGTAAGGGAGAAATTCCATTGGTTTTAAAACTCAAGCTGCTTTCGCAGTATTTTGAATTCACCAAAAAACTTTGACAGTTAACCCCAGAAGGTTAACCCCTATTTTGCTTGGTCTTAAAAAGACCAAGCAAAATAGGGACAATAAAGGGTCCCCAATTGTAAGCAAATACACACTTGGGTGTGTGTGGGTAGGCCTATTTTTGTGTTTAATGGCACACTGCGGTATTTTCGTAGGCCCCAAAATTTTGTGTACAAAAAAAACAATGTAGGCCCCCAAATTTTTCGTAGGACCTACTTGTACATGTAGGCACAGTGCTTACTGTGCCTATTGGGTTATCTGGGCCTGCATTATTGTCCATAAAAAAGCAAAGCACCAACACGAACACTACAGAAGAACAAAGAGAAAACCGAAGGCTGATCTTGATGGGGGCTTAATAAAGGGATCAGGCCTAGAACACTCTACTCACAGGGCAGATTGGTTTCTTTGTGAAACAACCTAAAGGTAACTTCGCTCTTTTCTAAAGGTTACAGACCCCCTAAAGAAGAATTTTTTTGGTGACATGAAGAGTTAAGTTGCTGGGAGAACAAAATCAAATTTGCACTGCCAGCGCATCAATTCCTTGCCAGTTTTTTTATTGGTTTTCATTCTCAGTTGTCAGATCTGCATGTGCACATGGAAGACTTAATTTCCACACAATTATGAAAGTTTGTGTTGATGGACATGTGCATGAAAGAAACTTACGTTGTAGGGGAATGGTTCCCTTGTGTTGTCCCTCATTGCTGCAGATGACCACTCGTTTGTTCCTATAGTCTGCCACAGCAATCTCACCAGGTTGAGTAGCAGTAATATCTACAACCCCATCAAACTTTCCTGGACCACTTCCTCTTTTACCAAACTCACGTAGCATCTCCCACTTGCCTTTGACGGCCAGCTTGCCCAGATTGATGTCACCAATCCTCTGACCCGGGGTGAAGCTCAGATATGAAAGCTTGGGATCAATCTGGGGAGGAGTTTGGCTCTTTGCTGATGATAGGAAAGAGGGAAAGCAAATCAGTGTCAGATGCAGTTATAATGATATCCTGGGATGTCCCTCGCGAATGTTGTTTACTTTGTAGCATCAATGTCAGTATTGACTGATGCTTATCATATGTTCTGTTGCGATCCTGCTGGAGTTGTTTGTTTTGTCAATCATCTTTGTTTCTTGAGTTGTTATCTAAGCTCTTATTTTATCCGCTTTGTCTGTTACAGCTTTCACAGTCTTTGTGACGTTCTGTGTAAACCTCTGCTAATTAAGCTTGTGGTGGAGTGGACAAAGAGTTTTCAAATCTTTTGATGTCTGCATGGGCATCAATTGGTGGGGGGTCCCCACTTTTTAAAGTGGTGGGGATGTCGTTTTCCCCTCCCCCACCACCACCCCTTTTCTGTCTGCAAATAAACGTTGTAAAATACGTATAGCTCAGAATATCTGAGTCAATGATTTCAAACTCAACAATTATGTTAAAATGATGATCTTGTGCTCAAAAATTGGTTAAAGTATTCAGCATATGCCTCAGATCAGATCACAGAGCATCTAGAATGCATAAATATTTTTTTTTGGGGGGGGCCACGCCATTAATTATGTTAAAATGATGATCTTGTGCTCAAACATTGGTTAAAGTATTCAGCATTTGCCTCAGATCAGACCACAGAGCATCTAGAATCCATACATTTTTTTGGGGCCCCCACGCCATTAGGTTTTGCTCTTTGCGCTCGCATTTGTTCTGGTCAAAGTATGTCCCCCACCCCCCTCTTTTGAGTAGCAATTGACGACCTTGGATGTCTGTGGTGAGACAGAAGCCTGTCCAGAGTCAGTGTAGTGATGTTTTGGTTTACAGTGGTTTACTACAGTTACAAGCTCAGCAGAGTATCTCTCACATGCCACCCTTGTGTTTCTGGCATTTAGACTCATCTTCTTCTGGTGTCTGTTTCACTGAACTAACCACCTTTTCTTGGTGTGAGACCTCCTCAAATATATCCCCATCAAATGGAAATTTGTTTTGAGGCCTTGAATGCGTGTCTCTGATGAGAGTACTGTCTCCAGTCAACACAAAGGGCAAGAAATCTTTGGTTGACCTCCATATACCGGCTGGTGTAGTATTTCTTCAGACATTCTGCACAACAGCTGTGCTGGCAATTCTTATGCTGTTTATATATCTGCCATGACAGATGTCACACTCGATGTTCTTTAGAGCTGTAGCCATTTTATGGGTATCCAAAGGGTATTTAAAAAGAAATTGGAAAGGTTATAATACAGCGATAACTTATTTTATTATAAATTAATAATGCACTGTCTATGTGAGTTTCAACCGGGCATAACAGACCAGTACCGGTATTTGTTTTCAATTGCTATTTTGTAACCAGAGCAAAGTTAATCAAGACATGGAATTAAAAAAATGGTGGTTGTTTTGTGGCCACTCATGTTATTACTCAATAGGTTTTGTTGGAACATTACCACTGTACATACTCTACATTTTGTTGTTTCAGGCAAACTGTGATTTCCTACTCTTGTATCGGTAAGCTAGCATTTAACCACATTCAAAATACACGAATGTAACTGACAACATTTGCTTACATCTTTTACATTCCCACCAAATCACTTAAAAACAAATTTTTCCAATTTGATGCAAAGAGCACAAATAGTTGAGGTGTTTGATGGGATGGATCCAGTGTACACCAGATTTACAAATCGCCCAATGGCAACTTTTGGCCTGGCTTAAAGCAAAGCAGAAGCCTGCACTTCTGTTGTGATGCGCAATATTGACGGTGTCAGTTGGTGCAAATTGAGCAGAACTGGCAGACACAGTAGTGGCCGCCACCGGGACCCACAACTCCATGTCCTGTGGCCCCCCAGGAACATCTCGGGTTAGCCTCTTCGCGCAGACAAAACTGTTCCTCCTCCACGTGCCATCCCAAGCCCCTAAAAAGGCAGGCAGCCATCCTCATTGTCTCCACATATTTGATCTGCTCACCTACGCGGAGAGGGTAACGCACCACATAAATGGCCATAAAAGTGTGGAATGCTGTCAGCCATTTATCGATATCAATTTTGTTTTTCACGGGGAAATCTGGTTTGCAGACGATCGAGCCATTCTCAAGTGCCAACTTCGGGATTCTCTCATGGATGATGACTAGAGAAGTCGCGGCTGTGTCATTAAATAAAAGCAGCAGATCAACGTACCTGTCGCTTCATATTTGTTTCCTAAACATTAATCGGGACTTGATAAATGAGGGTGCTTTGCCCTGACCCGACAAGTTCTGGTCTGGTCTAAGTATAAAGAATGGGAACTCAGTGCCGAGGCCGGTACAGGCTGGCTATTGCGAAGGTGAGTGACAGAAGTGTCATGCCTCGTATTACTACCAAATACACTAACCTGATCAGCCGTGTCTGAGTCAGTAAGTTAGAAATGTTCAGTGTTCATGGTAGGCAATGCTAGAGCCTTAGACTCACCCTGGATTCGTCGTTGGCGTGGTCCACTTCCCCTACTCGGTCCAGGAACTTGGTCAAGCTTCGGCTCCTCTGCTCGGTCCCAACCTTGCTGCTGGCATCCCACTTCCGGAGTCGTTACATCCTCCAGCTGTGACTGCCGTCCACGCACTCCTGACTGGATAGCACACAAACGAGGTGACCGGCGCAGCTTCCTGGCATCCTTCCCTTTCCCGGATGCTTGAGCTGAGGCTGACCGATTGGCTTTAGGCATCTTCAAAGGACAAGGAAACTAAAACACGTTTAATGGGAAAATGAAAGCTGAGAAAACATGGATGGCGTACACTTCAAAAGAAAATCTAAAGATGAGAAAATCAAAATTGAAAGCTGAGAACGTGAATAATGTTTCCACATTCATTTGCTGCAACGAAGTAGGCCTCACCACACGGCAACAGCCCAAGCATTGCCTCTATCCAATCACGTTACTCCTGGACTAGCCAATCAAACTTGTTAATACATTTTCATAAGCCCCAACCCATTCCTTAGGCAGGAAACCAGTTTGTGCAGAGTGTAAGAGAATTTATCGTTCAGTTGATAAAATTAATTCATCAATACTGCACTGTCCGTGTGAGTTTGGGCAAGAAAGACCAGTATTTCTTTTCAATTGCTTTTTAGCAGTCAGACAAAAGTTATCCTTTTTGAAACAGGACATCAAATAAATCCTGTCAAATTTTGAAGAGCTCTGACATTTTGAAGTGCTCTGATGGTTTGTTTCCACTCTTGTTATTACTCAATACTAGTAGGTTTTGTTGGAACATTACTACTGTGTGTACTCTTCGCATTTTGTTGTTTCAGGCAAACTGTGATTTCCTAAACTTGTATCAGTAAGCTAGCATTTAATCTCATTCAAAATATTTTCTTACCTTTTTTGAATCCCCAGTCTAATCTATTAAAGATGATGTTTATCACGTAAAGAGCACAAACAGTTGAGGCTTTTGATGGGGCAGATCTGGTAAAGATGGCGCTGGACAAACACAGCATCGTTATCAAGTCGTGTGACATGGTTTATATATATAGAGCTTGGGATTTTTGTTGTGCTGCATACGTATACATGTACAATCTGTATATATCGGTTTATCTGTGTACATATTTACTTGACACTTGAGTTTTGGACCTTAGATAGGTTCATGCATTCTATTTATATGTACATGCTGCACTTTGTAAAATTTCAATCGCATACACCTCACATACATTTAATTCCACTCAGTTTTTTTTTCAACCATCAAATAAAATAAGCTGTCAAAATATTTTGATCAAGTCCTTCATACATGTATTTCTCACACACAAAAGTTTCTTTAATCTTGTAAAAATACTGATCAAGAATTTTCAGTCTATCTGAAATTGGTCCATGCATATCCGTGCTACTGGGGGAAGTTGAGTGTAATGGAGTACGACAGAATTGACTGTACATAAATTTATAAGGGGCGACTATGTCCTGATCAGTTGGAAACCAAAACAAATCAAATGAGAGGAGTTGCCAAAAGTTACCCAAACAAACAGTGGTACACCCAATGGGGAGGGGTGGCTTTTAAAAAATAAATAACAGGACTGTGAAAAGTTTCGAATTTTCTTGGCTCTGTACTTAAAGATTCTAATTGAAGAATGTAGCTATAAAGACCATTGTTGATTATAAAATGCTATATAAACCAACTCAGAAGGATATGAAAACTGTCAATTCCAATCAATAAAAACAGTAATGTAAAAATAGACTCCTGTGATTTCTAAACCCAATGGACATCCATGACATGCAGATTAGTAAAATTTTTGTTGTCATCCAGTCCAGAGAATATTTTCCTCAATAAATCGTCTCGGTTTTCTTCTAAATATTTTCCACAGGGAGCAGCAGTGACTGGATCCCAAGTAGCAACTTAGAGGACATACCAGGCACAGCTGCAGCTAACAGGATGCCTAACTTCCCCCATCAAGACACTGTCAAGAGAGGATGGCTTTCAAATGAACAAGTAAGCATCTCACCCCTCCACCACCCCCGCTACACTCAATCAGCATGCGTTCATCAGGACTTGAAAACTGTTTACACTCAGGAATGAAGGAAGGGAGAGTCATCGCCAATAGAGGGCGCTGTGGCATATTTATTTGTTGGGGGATCTGATGAAAAGGTGAAACAACTGACATTGTCAGTGGCTCTGAAGACTTGCAGACTGGTCCAAGAAATCTGAAATTTATTTGACCAGCTGGAATCCACACATAAAAGTGTCTGCCTATTTTATGTGTCAAACAAAGTAATCCAAAAATAATAAGTTGATGAATATGTAATTGCCAAAACTTCTAGAAAAAAGTTCGTCACACAGTCATTAATAGTTAAACACGTGTGAAAGTTTGAACCCAATTCCACAGTTTCTGTTGTATGGTTCATCTGAGTTGTGGGATTCTGTTGGATTCAGGAGACTTCACTTTGTGGGTTTCTTTGGAGGTCGAGGTTTCCATGTGGAATAACAATGTAACAATTTCAAGGCATGATTGTTCTTTTTAATTTTTAGATGAAGAAAAGAGCTACTACATACAAAGAACTTCAAAGAACTACAGAGTGGTAAGTGAATTCTTATTCTGAATAAATGAATGAATTTATTTCTGTTCATTTCATTTCAAAACATCTGATTTTACAAGTCAATTTGAATATTTAATTGTAACAACAGAGTTTGAAAAGTGTCATCAAAATTTAATAATTGTTTGCCGAAACTCTAACTGCATGATGGGGTAATTCTTTCATTGTTATGAAGTTTGCTGAAATAGGTAAAACAATGAAAACAGAGGTATGGAATTTAATTCTTGAAAAGGAAAGGACATTTCAAGGATGCAGTCAGGCCAAAATCAAGGCAACAGAGGCCATAACTTCCTGAAATTCAATACCAATATTTGAACATCTGTTAAAATGATTGGCAACCTTTCACACGTGACAAATGTTTAACCTATCAAGAAAAATTGAAATTTCCCTCAAGATAATCCCTTTGGAGTAAAATTTACACAAGTCTTTATTCTGTGAATTACCAACTAATAGGATAAGTATTTTTGCTCATCTTAAGCAGACATTTTCATGATTAAATGATCATCCACATTAGTGTTTCATTGATACAAGTGCAAATGTACAAAGCTTGTAAATAATAACAATAAACATGATTTCTATGAAAAACTACAAAAATGAAAAAACAAATACGAAAGCTTTTTCTAAAAAAGAAACGGAGTGACTTTTTATAGACTATTTTTTAAAGTAATCTTTATGAATTTTCAAAGTGAAGTGTACATGTATGCTTAAAGGTACATTGTGCGTAGAATCATTTGTTTTTGCAGGTTTTTTTTTCTTTTCCGAAGCAACAAAATTGCTCAATATTTTAAGTAGGCCTATGGCGCATAACAAGCATTCTGTTCCAGTCTTAGCTGAGTGGCTACTATGCGTTTTGGAGAAAACAGAGAAAAAATAATGCACAAGTCTTTGGTTCTCGTAACTGGATTCTGTAGGCACCCCATTTTGAAACCACCTTCAATGTTTGTTTTCTGACAATACCATTTCAGGTGGAATTATTTCACAGGGTATTTGTTACCAGTCCTTTCTTCACTTTGAGGTTTCTGTCATTAAATCGGTAGGTACTTATCTGGGTAATTGCAAATGATCCTACGTGGCTTTAAAAAGTGAAGTTAACAGAAATACAGAATAATTAAAATTGTACAGGCTGTAATTTCTATTATCAGAAAATGTAATGTAGAGATAGCACAGTATACAATGAGTAGATGTATGTTCTATTAGGAACACATTTAAGAATATACATCAAGGGAGTTTACAACGTCTTTTTGTGACTACTAAGATCTACATATATACATTGGTAAATTGTTAAACACTCAAAAAGTCTACTTGAACATGAATCTTTACAAAAAGATCGATGATTGGTGTTTTTTTTTCATTTTTGAAGTTTTCTGAAATTTAAACCAAAAATGCAAAACAATGACAAAAAGAGAGGTGCAATTAATTTCTTGAAAAGACAAGGAAATCTATTTGGTTTGTAAGGAAAAAACTTCGATTAGAAATGTGCTATTTGTGTGGGACCTTTTCAAGGTGGCAGTCAGGCCAAAATCAAGGCAACTGAAGCTGTATAGTTTTCTGAAATTCAGCTTCAGTCAAATTGATTTCTAATCATTCAAACTAACAGTTTGAGAAAAATGTAAACAAAATTTCAAAACAAGATAAAAACATTCTGATAAACATTAGTCTTCATTCTGTAAATTAAGACAGGAAACCAAATTAAATTTCTTTCATCTTTAGCAAACATTTCAATGAGTAAATTATCTTCAAGATATGTAAGTGCATCGTTAATTCAGATGTGTATTAAAACAGAAACTGCAAACAGTAATATAACAACTGAGTAGCTACACGTACATTGTAAATGCTTACATTGAACAGTAATATGAGTACTAACTATTGTGGTGATGCGTTTGCTTAAAATGAATTTAAACGATATTATTTCACAAACTACTTGTAGTATGGTTTCATCTCAAGGATGAAGTGGACTTACTGTCTCAAAAGTGCACATTTGTTCCTAGTGGAACAAAAGTACATGTACAATATATACTGGATTACCTGTAGATTCCATTAGGAACAAATTTCAGAATCTCAGGGAGTTTACAAAATCTTGGCTTTGTCTCCAGCTTTGGCTTCTACCATTAAAAGCCTCTGATGAGGTCAAGATATAAACCTCATGAACACTGTCAACACAATTCTCTATTCTGTGAATGAAGATCTGAAACCACATTAATAGAACGAGCTTTGTTACTTATCTTTAGGATACAATAAAGGCTTATCTTGAACACTAATTGAAAACTAAATTCAAAAGTACATTGCATTTCGGTTTAATTAATCAAAGATCATTTAAAGAACGTTCAAGAACAACAAAATGAAATGATTCTATAAGTTTCTCAGATCTTTGTTATGAAAGATAGCACCATGTACAACAAGTTCCATGAGGAACAAATAAGAATCTTAAATGTCCCCGTAAGAACAATTTGGGAATTTTAATTGTGTTTGTGAAATCTTGGCTTTGTCCCTGGCTTTGGCTTCAAGCTTCATGATTTGTGTTCCCTAATGTAACTCCAGTACAATATTGGTCCATTTCCTTCTTAAAAGACACCAAATCCTGTCACCCAAGGCCAATGGATGGTTGGTGCATTTTCACTGAGTTTGAATGTAATATATAGGATTCTTATTAATCTAGTGCCAGAGATAAAACGGAAGCCACAATGAAGCCTGGGTTTCATAAACACTACAAAAAGTTGGCATTATTGGATAGATTTATGGCAATCCATGTACTGGGTGAGGGAGGGGTGTTGGGTTGAGGAGGCGGGGGTCATTACATTCAAACACCTCAACACCCACTAAACTCCCCTCTCCTTTCATATTTAACATTTAATTTAGACAAAACTATAGATTCCAGTCATCATACATGTAACATTAAAATCCCCCAATGAAATCAAATCAAATGTAACTGTAGTAAATACACTGTTTATATAAGACTTTGTATAGTAACGTGTGACATGTGATTGATGCACTGTTTATTTAAGAATTTGTATGGTAAAATTGTTCACATCAGAGGGCTTGGCAGTTTGTGTTTGTCGTTGGATTTTTGAGGAGAGATGTGGAAAAAGTGGGACAATGTTTATTGGTGCTGTAATGACTGGACAATTTGATCCTCAACATTTGCTGTTGGGATGATGATGATTGCTAGTCAATGTCATGTTGGATGACATCACACCTAGTGATATATCTTGATTGAGTTGAAGTCAGCCACTGCCAGCTGGCCATTTGATGTGAATGTGATTCCACGTGGGTTATACAGACCCTGAGCCAGGCAATCAAGAAACCTGCCATGTAGGTCATAGTGGTGAATATGACCAGTGCCAAGCACACCTTGGCTTACTGCAAGGTAGATGCCTGAGCTGTCACAGCATACACCCATGCAGTACCCCACTGGCTTACCATTGATAGTAGGTCGGATGGTGGCATTTGTTTTACCTTTTCTATCTGCTATATCCACTTTCCTTGTGTGATATCCACTGACCACAACTCTATCAGTGTCGTCATCAACAGCCAGGAAGTGAGGTGGAGTCTGCACTGGTATGGTGTGTAGGATCTCACCAGTGAGTCTGTGTTTAGTCAACACCATTTTCTTGACATCACCCACTAATATTGTTCCTCCCTTTCTCACTGCTGCACTGCATAGGTTCACTTCTGTCGTCTCGACCCAACTCGGTGCTACTGTTGGGAATTGGAAGGCAAGAGTGTTGTCCTTCATGTTGAACACCTTGACGTACTTGCTGCCATCTTCCAACACAAGCAAGCGTTGCTGAGGATTGTGGATGGTTGCAACTTTCCATGGACCTGTGGGTAAAGAAGAACTCAAATGAAACATATGCACAGTATATTAATGCACTGTCACTATTCTCAGTCCTCATGAAATATAAATACCTATGATAATCTACCTATAATAATGAATACATGGCGTGCCTTAAAGCCTGTTCATGTAGAATTAATAGGCCTACATGAGCATTGTGCAGTTTTCAACCACCATACATGTATAATTGTGAATAACTGCAAAATCTTGAAGATACAGTTTTGCAATGTCTTTTATAACGTTGGTGCACTCTCTGTGCTATTCTCATTGTTCAAACATAACAAAAATAGATTAGTCTTATATTTAATGGTATTGCTATATTTTTTAGCAACAAAAAGGTTGCTTAATTTACAAATAAAGCATTGAACAACATAGACCCCGTTTTTAGTCAAATAATTTGAAAACGGTATAATAATAACTCAGTTTTTGTAAAGAGCGCCCATCACAAAATTTTCCAAGATTGTTGCTTATCGGTACATCACAAAAGCGTCGTAGACAGGATCTAGTGGTATCACCTCATATGAAAGGGTTGGTAGCTTAGCAATAGCAGGATGGAAGAGCTACAAGAACAGCGGAAGACCCTCACTGCCAAACTGGACGAGCTGGAATCCAAGGGGACGAAGTCAACAAAGCTAGTCGTTGTCCCAGGGGACAGGGCTACTAAACTTTCGGGACGACCCAGCTCTGACCGGGACCCTGAGGTAATCGAGTGGGCCGAGGACATGAGGAGGCTAACCAAAGACCTCACCGATGCGGAGGGCGTTCAGCTCGTGCTTGATCATCTCACTGGACACGCCCGGGATGAAATAAGGCTGTGCCCCCCAGCGCAGCGCAAGACGGCAGAGGACGTCATCAATTGGAATTTGATGACATATGCCTGCCACGAAACTCCTTCAGCCAGGTGGAGTGACTTCTATGGTCGACAACAACGCCCTGGAGGGTCCTTGCAGGACTATTCCCTGCAACTAATGAAGCTACTCAGACGAGTGGAACTTGCATCGCCAAGTGACGGCCCCCAGGTGCAGAACAAGGACACCATCTTGTGCGAGCGGTTCGCCGCAGGTCTGGCTGACCACTCGCTGCAAAGAGAAGTACGGCGCTATGTGCAGGAGAACCCAACCATGGAGTTTGCTAGCCTGTGTAGCAAAGTTCTGGCATGGGTATCCCCTTCATCACCGGTACCAGCAGTGTTGTCAGCCTGAGTGAGTGCTGACCAAAGACAACTGAATCAACGCCTCGACCAGCAGGCAGAACAGCTTTGAGCAACCCAGGAAGCCGTGAATAAGTTGTGTGAACAGATGAACCGCCTGCTACAGAGTCCTCAGCAGATGCCCCCTGCAGGGCCCATGCAGAGGCAGAGTGGCTTGACGTGCTTCTCCTGCGGTGGAATGGGCCACATGGCACGGGTTTGCCCCACCAGTAGAGGATGGAACCCAAGACCAGCATGACAGGGACCTCGAGTGCCAGGCAACAACCAGACAACAGCACAGCAAGGAGGCTGGGCCGACACCACACCATTCACCCCAGCTACCCAGACCCCAACTTCTTCAACCGCCCAGAAGTCCCCAAACGCCAACCCTCCATTGTAAGGAGCCGCATGGTGGAGGGGGAAAATGGCTCAGTAGGCACGGCAGCGAGGGAGGAGGTGTTTGACAGGGCAGTCGCCAGCTGTCCTGAAGTTTCGATATCAGTTTGCGGCGAAGAGTTACCCTTCATCCTGGACACAGGGAGTGAGGTGACTGTCCTGTCAGACACCCTCTACGAGAAACTGGCATCTTCTGCACCAGTACAGAGAGACGTCAGGAAATGGTTAAGGGTTTACGGGGCCAATGGCCTTGAAATCCCTTACGTCAGATATGTTGAACTGGATATGGAGACAAGGGCGGATCCAGGGGGGGCCAAAGGGGGCCATGCCCCCCCCCCCCCAAAAAAAACGAAACCAATTTTTTTTTTTTTATGTGACATCGCAATAAAGGCAGGCAATGAGTACACCACCATCTTTTCCTCCAAAAAACATTGGTTAAAGTGGTCAGAAATTGCCTCAGATCGCACCACAGAGCATCTAGAATCCAAAAAAATTTCGGGGCGCTTAAGCGGGCCCCGAAGCCCACGCTGTAATTTTTTTGACCCATTTTTGGGGGGACAACATTTTTTGGCCTACCAAAAAATTGTGTTCTGGATCCACCCTTGTATGGAGATCCTTGGCGTGCAACTCGGCCAAGTAGGAACATTGATCTCTTCATCCAAGTCCACTTCTAACCATCAGACAGGCCTGCTTGGATGCAACGTGTTGAGAGAACTGTATGCAGCCGTGAAAGAGGAGCATGAGAGAGACTACATGGAGAAGATTGGAGAAATTGGAGGCAGACAGTGGGCTTTGCATACAACCTAGAAGAGCAGACCAGAGGAAAGTCATCTTTCGCCAAGGTTGGGGGCAGAGAGCCAGTTTGCATTCCTGCTCACTCCTCCTGCGTCATAACCTGTATCACCAGGCAGATCAGAGCACAGAAAGAGGAGGTGGCAATACAGGCCATCCAAGATGGCGTAAGCAACCTACCAAGGGGGATAGCAGTCATTGACACGTATGCCGAGGCTGATAGAGGGCTAGTTCCGGTTACTATAGCAAACCTTGGAGACGATGATGTATGGTTGCAGCCCAGAAGCCGCATTGGGCTTGTATCGGAAGCCTGCGTTATTCACTCCAGTGGCTGTGCTATCGACATGACCGATGACGCTATCTACCTAAGATCGGGTGATGTTACGGAGGTTACTGCTAATAGAGTCCACACGTCTGAGGCTCCAGATGAGAAGGTGGATCTACCATTTGATATCGACCTGGGTGGTGCGGAGTTCTCCCCAAAACACAGAGGTCCACTGATGAATCCAGGACGTGTTCAGACACAGTGAGGATGACTTGGGCTATACAGACACCGTGACGCACAAGATCCCAACAGTTGACAACCAGCCAGTGTGTGTCCCACATCGGAGGATACCACCACACCAGATGATGGAGGTCAGGGCACACCTTCAGAAACTCCTAAAGCAGAAGATAATCAGGCCCTCTGCAAGTCCCCATGCTGCACCGGTGGTCATTGTTCGGAAGAAGGATGGTAGTCTTCGTCTCTGCGTTAACTACCGGATGCTCAACGAGAAAACGCGCAAGGATGCCTACCCCTTGCCGCGTATTGACGAGGCTCTGGATTCTCTGAAGGGGACCACTCTATTCAGATCCATCGACCTGGCCCAAGGGTATCATCAAGTCGCCATTGACGAGGCAGATATTCTGAAGACGGCATTTAGAGCCGGCACTGGAGGGTTATTTTAATACCTCCGGATGCCCTTTGGGCTAAGCAATGCCCCAGCAACATTCCAGAGGCTGATGGACACGGCCGTTTCACTGATTACGAAAGTACGCCCTCTGTTGGCCAGTTGTAGTTAGTGGTAAAATCACGTGATCACGAAGTGCGTTGCATTATGCATTTACGCGCGGCGATCCTTTGTTGGGTTGGTGGATTTAAATACCCCGCCAATAATGTGGAATTGCGATTGGTTTGATAACATGAATATGCAAAACATTGCCAAATAAGGCTTTAAAAACCTTCGACGAAGCTGTGTGTATACAACTGTCGGCTATCTTTCGTGCACAAATTCTCATCTGTGTGCTTTCACGTGGCGTGTGACTCGTGTTCTTGCAATGATTTTGCAAATGTGTGCTATCGTTTCCACTGCGAAAAAAACATATTTATTTAGTAGAAATGCGGTGGTCTGAAGTTGCAGTCGTCAATATATCAAAAGATTGGTTATCACTCTTGACTTTAACATGGATGACAGATCTGGGACACTTGCTTTCGTGAAATTTCAGCCAACATTTTAGGGTGATTAAAACAGCGGTTCGTCATTCGTCAAGTCACGCATGGATACGGTGTGACCTTTGGCATTTTCGCGACCATGTTTCGGCATGATTTGAAGGATCAGGACGGAAATCTCCAAGGTAAGTTAACATATTATCGTTTTCATCTTCTCAGAAGAAGTATTTTTTTGTATTCCAACGTTGTTACTTAGGCGACATAGGTTTTTCTTCCATCAGTGTCCGTCTTTACATGAACGTCAATTTACAATTTCACACACAAAACAGTCGTGAGGTAGGTGCATTGGATATTCTCAAAGCACGCAGTACGAAACAACACAACGACTCTTGTATGTACGAGAATTTCACCTAAAAACCATGTAGGCCTATACATAAAAAATACGGTAATCACATGCATTCGTGCAAATAGCACACTTGGGTAGCTCGATAATAACAGGCCCTAAACTTTGACAATGACATGTTCTACTTCGACTAGTAGTACTAGTAGTAGTAGCCTAGTACAATACAGTAGTAGTTTTATAATCAATGTGAAATGGGCAGCAAAGCTGAATATATGCCCTACAACAAAATGGAAAATGAATGTACAATGACAAGATCGAAAATATGTTGCTATAATATTTTGTATTGTTTTATTAACATGATTAATTAATAATAATATTTACATTGATTTACATTTAATTCCCAGAATTTTACTCAACAACAAACTTCCAGTCAATGTTCGTCATGCATTTATAATTCACATACGCCTACATCATGTACTTTTAGTACATGTACCCATGTAAAAATGTTTGTGTTTACATGTACAATAATGACGTATGTTAGTATGTACACACGGTACATATTAATTAATATTTACATTATTTTACATTTAATTCCCTGAATTTTATTCAACCACAAACTTCCAGTTCATCGTGTTCGTCGTGCATTTATAAATCAAGGACCTCATGTACTTTTACATGCACACATAAAATGTGTATACATGTACATTCACAGGAATGTGACCTTTTATTTTTGCCTTGTACTTTTCCATCTGACATGAAAAGTATGTTCATGCACATGTAATGGTGACGTTTACATGTACACGGTACATGTATTTATGGATTTTTACATTATTTTACATTTAATTCCCTGAATTGTATTCAACCACAAACTTCCAGTTCATCATGTTTGTCGTGCATTTCTAAATCAAGGATGTCATGTACTTTTACATGCACACGTAAAATGTGTATGTGTACATTCACAGGAATGTGACCTTTTATTGCCTTGTACTTTCCATCTGACATGAAAATGTATGCACGTGTAATGATGACGTATGTACATACAGTACATATTTATTAATATTAGTATACATATCTATTAATATTTACATTATTTTACATTTAATTCCCAGAATTGTACTCAACCACAAACTTCCAGTCCATGTTCGTCGTGCATAATCATAAATCAAGGACCTCACGTACATGTACTTTTCTGAGTACACATGTACATGTAGAAATGTTTGTGTTTATGTGTACATGCACAGGAATGTGACCTTTTATTTGCCATGTACTTTCCGTCTGACATGAACATGTATGTTCCTGCACATGTAATGGTGACATATACGGTACATGTACATATTTGTACATATGTACATGTATGTTTCAAACTACATGTATGTGTCTGTGCCTTATGTGTCTGTGAGTTATTGTCTTTTCAACGTGGCAAGGTATAAGTTTGCTGAACTTTTGTGTTCAAATCCAAAACATCCTCTCACTCATCAGGAAAGCTGTCATGAATGTACTTGAAACTAACAAAATTTATTCCCCTCCCCCCACCAAAAAAAAATATGTTATACTAAAATAAAATAAAACAAAAGAATAATCAACAAATATAAAGTACAAAAATTCATCTACAGGAATACCATGGGCAAACTCAGGTGCGAATTGTAGCCAACCATAATTAAATTACTTTTGCATGTAAAAAGCATGGTTTAACTACATTACATTAGAATGCACAGTTTTACATGTATGCACATAGGGGCCTTGTTTTGTCAAATTGGTGTGCACTATGCACTATGCAGCTGAAAGATGCATATATTTTGTATTACTACTTTTTACTGCTCGTTTATTCCGATTTTACTGTTGGAAACCTCAGGTGTCGTACTGATGTGATGACGTCTCATGATGGCCATCAACCTCTCAACATCATCTTTCATGCCATGTACTACTCGGCCAATTCTGTTGAAGTCACAGTGGATGAGCTCGCCACCTTGCTCATTAAGCAGCCCAAAACCAGCTCTGAAGTGGCGCAGTTGATCAACCGCATGATCCTCCAGCAGATGGAGCTTTGGTGTGACATTTTGACTCGGGAAGAGTCCCCGATAGCTGCTTAAGAGCGCCTGAATGGTCACGTCTGCAAAATGAAAGAATGAATTGAATTTTGTTGATGAGAGTGAGTGGGTATAATATTTGTGCTCATCATAGCTTTAAAAAATCATTTAGTGAATGTGTGTATATACTGTAAAATGCATTTACCAATACAATGGATGTCACTATCAGTGACAGCATGGGTGTGGTTGATGCCTTTGTGCACATCTGCAAATTTGAGGAAAATATCCTCAAACTTTTCCTGGATGGTTGCAGCTTTCCTCCTTAGTCTGTCTAGTGCTGCTAAAGGCATGTTGTCTGTCAGGTGCTTCTCGATGACTTTGGATGGAGTTTTTGTGAGGGCCTCTATCACTTTAGGCTGAAGAAAAATTGAAGAAAAGTACATTTCAAATGTTCTAATTTTTTTTCAAGTCCAACACAATTTGCACATAAGTTAAACAATGTTGTTATACACGTATGTGTAAATTAGTTTGTTTTTTCTTACCTCACAGCACTTGTGGACGTGGTTACCCACAAAGGCCTTTCCGTGGTATGCCTGTCGCTGAACCTTGAATGTGTGGAGCACCTTATCAAGAGAGCTAGCCACAGGCCCAGTTGCATATGAGAGCTGTGATGTTTCAGCCTCCTTTTCCTATGTGACACAAATGTAAGAATGATTTACAGCATAATTTTGTTTGTCTAATTGTAGCATTTTAATGGCTTTCATACTAGGTGCAATTGTGATTCTTTACATCTGGAATGGCCTCCCTGCTGCCAAAATAAATGAAACCATGCTCTAATGCCCTTGGACATGGCGACATTCTTGGCAGCTTGAGAAAGTAAATGATGTACAAGTGTAGCCTGTGTGTTGACGTTTCTATTCAGTAATCAGTACTGTACATGTGGTACATGTATGTTACCTGCTTCTAAAAGTGTTCCCTTTTCTTTTAGCAGCCGTTTTGCCAAAAAAACATTGAGGAAAACAAGTTATTTAAACTATACCAAATTCTGAATGTCATTCCGGAGCTTGAAGGCTATAGAGGCAGCATCACGAAACCTGTCATCTATCTCTTCCATCTCATTTTGCAGGACGTAGAGGGGGAGATCTTCTTCAGCACTTTCAAGCGCAGACCTCTTGTCATGAAGTTGCTCTTGGATTCTTCTAAGCCTCTCTATTTCATTTGCAACTTGGTCATCAAAGTTGGTCAAATCCGAGTTGTCCTGAGCCTTGACACGAAGATGGAACAATTCCAGATCAAGATCATGGCAGTCTCTCTCAAAAAGATCGTACAGCTTCTTGAAGACGCCAAGTGAAATGTGCAAGGTGGGTAGAACAACCTAAAAGGATTTAAGATTTTTGAACCAATATTACATTTCAACATTTCATAACATTTCTTTATGAAGGGACTGTGCAAGAAGAGGCCATGTGGTTTAACATGCAAAGTACATGTCCATGTACCGTACAAGGATATGTGGTAAGGAACATGGTAATAAAAGCTGTGGAGTCTGTCAGTATGGCAAAAAGAAAGATTCACAACTGTACTTGCAATGCATCTATAAATTTGGTATTCTTCTTATCCATTTTGTTAATATTGTTTTCATCTTTATAATATTCTTGGATAGTTATTAAATTAACTTACATGGTCAATTTCAACTGGTATCAATGGTCGGTTCACCACACTGAAGGAGATGTCTTTGGCTCGTGGTCGTCTTGCGCCATCCTGTAGGAACAGCTGATGGTGTTCTCTGATACTTTTCAGAGTACGCGGCTGGCACTTGCCCCGCTCATGGAGTGGCTGTTGCATGTCAGTTTTGCTTGCCAGGCAATATATGCAACAGTAACGAGCTGAGAAAGCACAAGAAAAGGTAGTTCATTAAGTAATATACAATTTTTGCTTTGAAGGTTTATGATGGTGAAACGACTGTTAGAGGAAGACTTGGAAACAACCTCTCCACAGGACCTGCCAACACAGTTTGCATCACCCATGTGAGTACATGTGCTCAGTTGAATAACGTTCAAACTATTTCTGCTTACCATTGCAGCCACATAGTCCATACATCTTATTCAGCAGTTCATAGTCTCCAAAGCAGAAAACACGGATGGACCGTTCACTGAGGAAAAACATGAAATTGTGTTTCACCTTGTTAATGATGTAGTAGTGGAGGGGGGGGGGGTTGGAATTGAAAGTGGCAACACAAAATGGGCACTAGTAGACCAAAAAGAATGGGGTTGTCTTCAGATATAAAACTGTTTTGCTCCCCCACCTAAACCCTGCACTAGTGACATGTCACTGAATAGGATAATAAGGTTTAAACATTAGCTTCATTCGAAATGTTACTCCAAATGTTCACTTTCCTTTTATCTTTGTTTTGTATTGATAATGCAGGAAGAGCCCAATTCAGTGATTCGAACAAATGAGGGTTGGAATAACTTACCACCATTTTGCAGAGGTAAGTCCTGAAATCTGTTCAAGAATTGGGGGGAGAGCTCGCTCGATATTGGCCATTGAATCTGTTGCCTCAAAGCAAGAAAACACGACGGTGTTCTGAAGGGAGTTGGGGTGTGCCACATTGACAACTTGAAAGTCCATCTTGAATGAGTCCCCTCCTTTGTCCCCTCCTATCTTAATCCAAACTTCGTCCTTGGGGATTATGCCATTGTGCCATGTGAGGGTTCCCTGACTGCAGAAAAAGATGGATGAAGATAATTTTAGGAAAAATATAATTTTGAAATGAAAATTATGTACTTTGTGTACACACTTCCACTGATCTCCTGCAACTAAGAAAAATTACCGTTCAAAGCGGTCCAAGTAGTCCAATATCATAGCAGGCACATCTTTGACAAAGACAAATGGCACCTCTCTGATTTCATAGCCATTCATTCCATCAGCTTTGTCACTGTTAAAAAGCAGCTTGATCTTCTGGCCTATCAGGTTGTCTTTCAGCAACTGTTTCTGTTGTTTCCTGATGGCTCGCTCTGAGGGAATCATGCTCCTGCTATTTAGATACCTGGCAACATTAGAAAGTAGTAAAAACTATGTAGTTAAAAACTGCTTCATAGTTCATGTGGGTACAAAGGATCGTTGACAGTTTAAGCAACTTTGTGCATAATGTTTATATTGTGTTTATGAAATGCACAAGTGTTTTAGTTTATCTTGGGGAGGGGATATCAAAGACTCAGTATTTGAAATCAGATAAATGTGCCAGGCAAATGAAGCTCACAGTCTCAAGGATTCTTATAATTTTGTTGTGAATGATGTAGGTACCTTCGAAGTTTCCTGAGTTGATCCCATGCCAAATGGCAGTCCCGCATCATCGCCATGGATCTCTCTACAGTCAGAGGAGTGTCTGGGGATGTTGGACTCGACAAGGAGTTGCTACGTTTCCTCTTACTACATGGTGGTCCATCGAGCTTGGAAGACTTTACAGTCCGCTTGATATATGCTGGCTGAAAAAAACAAGAAAAAAAAATGTCGCACTGTTTTCGAACTTTGAATACTTAGTATGCAGTGCACATTTCCTGTAGCTTAATGTTTAAAAGTACCACAAAACACTGTGTTGTTAAAAATCCAGTAATTGGTCAGCTTACTGAAACTCAAGTATAATAAGTCAGTTTGCCTTGAACCAATGAAAATGGTGTACCTGACAAAGTGAATTAAAAAAATAGGTTGATGTTTTTAATAATAATAAATGATGATGAAAAAAGGCTTTAAGTCATTTCTTTGAGTGTGTATTTGGTGTTTGCATATACATGTATAGGCCTAGTATTTTCAGTTATCTTACTTGACAAAACTCACTTTAATATGGACCTCCGGCAAATAAAAATGAAAATTCAGAAGTCTATGCTTACCCGACCTCCTGTTTTGAGAGAAGAAATACATCCATCACGGTTTAATTTAAACCATGTCCATCGGTCTGCGACCTCTTCTACCTCAAGTGGTATTGGTGTTCCAGGTTGATGGCATGCTGCAAGATCTTTAAGGACTTGAACTGCATTTGTTACCTCATTTACAGCTGATGATTCGGCATGGAGGGGAAGAGAATATTGTGCCTTGACAATTGTTACTTTAGGGGTTGGGGGTTTAATTGGGGAGCACGAATGCTGAACTTGCTGCTCCAATCTCCCTATACTGTTGCATTTACAGCAAACAACTATTAAATTGTCAAGTTGAACTGTTAACACTCGTGGACTCTTGGTGATTTCATTGTAACTTATTATTGAACTGCACACTGGACATTTTATGCTATCACTTCGTGAGTGCTGGAAGCAAGCTGTAAGACATACAGCACAAAAGTTGTGTTCGCAAGTTGTCTGCACAGCAGGTCTGCTTAAGATACATTGGCACACACAGCAGATGAAAATACTTTCCTCCCCTTTGTGACTGATGATGTCCAAATCGACCGATACTGCACATGCCGTTGTTCCCAAATGTTCAAAAATTTTGCTGCGTGTCGTGTCGAAGGAGCAAGTTGTGTAAACCGCAGGTTTTTGTGTTGCAGATAATTTTCTCTTGTGAGAACCTCCCCCCTTGGCCTGCTGTTTCACTGTATCACACACAAAACAAGAGCCTGTCCTTGAGTGCTTTGGCCAGTCAAACTGAATTTTCTGATGCTGGGCCAATTTATCCGGATCAATATCTCTCGTGCCTGCAGTAAAATGTCTTACTTGTCTGGAGCACTTCTCACAGAGAGCTGGAGGGTGCTGATCCGGTGTATCATCCCATGTGCTCACTCTAAACACGCTGTAAATCTCCTTCGTAAGATTGCTGCAAAGTACTGGTTTTCGTGTCGTTTTTTGTACTCCTGGATGAATTCTATTTGTACAAATTCTACAAATGTTCCCTAATGAAGTTTGATGGAATTTAAAACTCATTTTATCTAATAAAGGACTGAAATAAATTTTGAATCGAACATAATTCAGACTGTGTTGCACATGTACATGTACATCACACAGTCGGTGAAGTTGTAAATAAACAAGTTTGTATAGCGCGCCTTAATGCGCTGGTTCCCGCACGTTATTATAAACGTGTACTAAAACTATGGCATGACGCGCACCAACGAAAACTTCGCGAAATCTCGACGATTGCCGCGTCACTTTCGTGCATTTTTTTCTTTAAGTATTTTTTGTCAACTACCTGTCCCAGACACAAGAATTAAAAAATTCATTGTCAAAAGAATTTAACTACAGTTGCCATTTATCAGTTGTTGTATAACCACTGTATCTTCGTTGTTGTAGGAGAAAATTTCAGTTCATTTTTCGTGCAGACGTACGATGAAATTAGCACCTCAAAAAACACTAAAACTTAAATGTTAAATCGGGGACCTCGATTTTATTGAAGGTTTCTTAAAGGTTTTAAACATATATGTCTTATTTTTTCATAAATAAATACATGTACAGTGAAGAACGTGTTTAAATCTTTGTTTCTTTGTCACGAAAACTACGACACTCTCGCTCGTGGAGAGCGCCATGTTTTCGCGTGACGTCACAATAATTACTGGAGTGAAGATGTTCCAAGCGTACGCGCAGCGTATACTTTATTAATACACGCGCTACGCATATGAAACAGCCGTGTGGAGGCTGTGATGGGAGATCTGAACTTTAGTGCACTTCTTCTGTGCCTCGATGATATCTTGGTGTTCTCCAAAACCTACAAGGAGCATCTTCAGAGGCTTGAGGTTGTATTCCAATGGCTGCGTCAACATGGCCTAAAGATCAAGCCAAGTAAATGTCACCTGCTGCAGAAGGAGTGCCAATACCTTGGCCATATTGTATCGGCCGAAGGAGTTGCGACTGATCCGTCCAAAACTGAAGCAATTTCGCGAATACCTACTTGGGGCAGAATTTATCGTCTACACTGACAATAATCCTCTCTCCTACTTGAAGTCAGCAAAGCTCGGTGCAACTGAAATGAGATGGGCTAGTCAACTAGCACAGTTCGATTTCCAGATAAAGTATCGATCAGGAAAATCTAACGCAAATGCAGATGCGCTCAGCCGGCAGAAAAGTCGTACAGAAGACACCCTCCAGCTCGTGACCCAGTCCACTGCAATGCATGATGTCCAACCCGGGACGGCAACCAGTGGAGTGACTGTACGCATGACCATGGCTACTGCGGCTCCATCTGCTACCTCAACCATACCAGGGTATTCTCATGAAGATCTAGCACGGCTACAACAGAGTGATCCATTGATATCACGGTTCTACACATTGTGGAGACGAGGAGGTAAACCTGGGAGTCGGCAGCTGAAGCATGAATATAGTCCCCTGAGAGCTCTTATCAAGAGATGGGATGGAATCGAAGTCCGTGGCGAAGTCTTGTACGTTCAGTTTCACGACCCAGTCGAGGGCAACAGTTATCAGTTGCTTGTCCCTGCTGAACTCCAGCCGATGGTGATGGATACACTCCACAATCAGGCAGGTCATCAAGGATGAGAGCGCACTCTTGCGCTCACCAGGAAGAGGTGTTTCTGGCCGGAAATGGCCACAGCCGTAGAGAAGTGGTGTCAGAAATGCGAGAGGTGCACCGTGTCCAAAGCACCAACCCCTGCAGTTAGGCCATCCATGGGAAGGTTACTGGCTGAGCGCCCACTCGACATCTTGGCAATCAATTTCAATCAATAGAGGGCGCTGTTTTGCTGCTGCCATGTCTGCTAAACTATACTCGTCTGATTTTTATATTTTTGTGTTTTTGTCGCTGTTCTTGCCGTTTTATCTTTCCTTTAACTGTTTTGCTGGATGAGCTAGCGGCCATACATATTCTGGAGCAGCAAATTGATCTTCAAAAACGATTTTAATGAGGTAAAACTGCCACATCTTGCTGTCGATAACAAGCCTCTTTTACTATACTGAAGATAAAGGTGGTATTTCCGACACTTGCGTTCTATGATATAACTATGTGCATTTTTATCGGGGAGGCAGTTTGTAGTAACGGCTCTGCTGGAAGACTTCGTTATGACAGAACATGTATGCTTCGCCTCAAACCTACCTCATCCACCCTGAGGAGATTGCCTAGTCATTCTCTTGAGATTCTTCAAAACCTTGGGCTCCTTAAGCCAAGGCGTGGCCGCCGTGGGGGCTGCCACATTCGTCGACAGATCCCAGTTGTTTGCTCTGCAGGCAGGGAATATGTCTTGCATGCCAATTCCAACCGGTCAGAGCATAACCTTGTTAAGCTTCGAGCCTCACCAAACCCACAAAAGACTCTAGAGCAACCCTTGTTACCTCGCATGCTCCTTACTAATGCACGATCACTTAACAACAAGATGGAGGAACTTGAACTGGTTCTGCACTCCAACAAAGTGGACATTGCAATTGCAACAGAGACATGGTTCACCGATGCAACTACCCAGGTAGCTAACATTCCTACATTTACTACCATCAGTAAATCTCGTCCGAACAAGCGAGGAGGTGGTGTTGCTATTTTTGCCAAGGATCATCTATCTGTGCATACATTGTCCGACCATGTTTGCGAGTTAGAATGTATGTGGCTGAAACTCGACGTGAAAAAGGCTAGATGCTCGGTGGCAAGTTTGTACATAGGTGTCATCTACTATCCACCTAACTCAACATCTGAATGCAAGATTCTGGATCACATATGCAACACTGTAGATCACATTCGTGCGTCAGACATGTCAGCAATAATCACCCTCTTCGGTGACTTCAATGGCTTGAAATGTGACCCTATCGAGGCTAACTTGAGTATGACACAACTGATTTCATTCCCTACTCGTGGTAATGCTACCCTGGACAAGATTTTCACCAATTTTCCTGTCCTGTTCAAGGAACCTGAGAGACTCCCACCTCTGGGAGCTAGTGATCATTGCTGTGTCCTCCTCTCGGCGGTCTGTGAACTCCCTCAACAAAAGAAGGGCGCAACAAGCTTTCGACCCTACAGAGATTCTTCGGTGCGTTCGTTTGGGCAGTGGATAGTCGACTACGACTGGAGCAGTGCACTCACTGACTCATGTACTGACTCAGTGGGAAACTTCTTGACTACAGTTACAGATGCCTACAATTTCCATTTTCCACTGGTAACCTCTACACTGCAGAACAATGACAAACCTTGGATGACACATCGCTTGAAGCAGTTAGTTAAACAACGACAACACGCCTTCAGAAGTGGCAACATGGACAAATGGCGTTCACTTCGTAGCAAGATACGGCGGGAAATTAGGACTGCCAAGTGTGAGTTCTACAAGCACACTGTCCAACATCTGAAGTGTAGCCAGCCTGGCAAATGGCACAGACAAATTCAAAAACTTTGCCAGATTAAATCCAAATGTACCATGATCCCTGGTGCTGATGTCGACCCAGAAACTACATCTGAAACAATCAATGGCCACTTCGCTGATATATGCAATCAGTTGCCTGCCCTTGATCTCCAAGGGTTACCTTCATATCTACCAGCCAAGTCACCACCCCCTCTTATATACAGGGGGCAAGTGCTTAAGACCCTCAAGAGACTGAAGCCAATCAAAGCTGGCCATCCCTCCGATTTGCCAGTACGGCTGATCAGTGAGTTTGCTTATGAATTGGCTGACCCTCTCACCGACTTGTTTGTACAATGCCTGCCTACTTGAAGGAAAATTTCCCTCCGTTTGGAAGACAGCAACTATTGTGCCCATTCCTAAGGAGAGGAATATATCAAGCCTCGACCAGCTTCGGCCAATCTCCCTCACACCGATTTTCGCAAGAGTGTTTGAAACCTTTCTTGCAAAGTGGATCCTCGAAGACATTTCTTCAAAGCTGGATGTCAATCAGTATGGCAACGTCAAAGGCAGCTCCACTGTGCTCTATCTCGTGGACATGCTTAACTTTGTGCATGAGGGACTTGATAGAACTGGTCATTTTGCTAACCTTTGTGCCATAGATTTTACGAAGGCTTTTGATCGGGTGAACCATAATATTGTTATTCGAAAGCTCATTCAACTTGGAGTTAGATATTCTATTGTTCCCACTGTCTGCAGTTTTCTCACTGAGCGTACCCATAATACTAAGCTCTGCGGTCATTTGTCAAAGACTCAGAGTATTTCTTGTGGGGTTCCTCAAGGCACCAAATTGGGTCCAATTCTGTTTCTGATTTTGGTTAATGATGCATCAGCTGAAAACTGCAGACATTGGAAATATGTTGATGATTTAACTATAGGTGAAGTAGTGAAGCATGGCCAACCATCTCACATGCAAAGCTATCTTGATGACTTGTCAAGTTGGTGTTATGACAACAGTGTACTTCCAAAGCCATCTAAATGTCAGACCATGACAGTAAGTTTTTTGAAGCGTGACACACCTAGGTCCTCATTTAAACTTGATGACATGGCATTGAATTATGTGACCTCTATGAAGTTACTCGGTGTTACTGTACAAAACAACCTGAAATGGGACATCCATACCACAGATATTGTCTCTAAGGCATCCTGTAGGTTGTACACTCTGTGTATTCTTAAGAAGGCTAATATACCCACCTCTCACATGGTTGCTGTGTACACTGGCTACATAAGGCCCATTTTAGAGTATGCTAGTCAGGTTTGGCACAGCTCTATTAGTGTCCGCCAAAGTGATGCCATTGAAAGCATACAGAAACGTGCAGTACGTATCATTCTTGGCCATGGCTATGACTCCTACACCGCAGTACTCAGCGTGCTTAGTTTGCCTACTCTTAAATCTAGGAGGGAGGATCTGCTGCTTAAGTTTGGTAACAAACTTCTTAACTCTAATAGATTTAGAAACATGCTGCCACCACTTAGGGAAAATGTGTGTAGCAGAGAGCTTAGATCATCCACCATCACTGGCATGCAGGTCCCTAAGTGTAGGTCTGTTAGATACAACAAGTCCACCATTCCATCATTAGTTAGCATATTAAATAGTATCAACTAGTGATTTATCTTGGGTATGTAGTACATGTACACATGTAGTTTAAAATATTTCCAGTGATTTATATTATGGTTTTTGCCCTGCCTGCGAATATGTATGGGGGGAGCTGCTCTGGGTTTGTTATTTGGCTTGCCGCTGTAGTCGGGTTTTTTTGTGTGCTTTTGTTGGGTTATTGGGGTGCTTGTTTGTTTGTTGCTTGCTTGTTTGTATTTTATCAATTTCTCTTTTTAAACTACTTGTTTCTATATGGATCGTAAATGTAAACTTTGGTGTGTGTGAATAATTGTATGCCTTGTATATCATGTCTGTTTGTTTGGTTCTCTCTTTTTAATCTAATAGTAACTGTAAGGACTTTTATGTAATGTAAAATGTGATGTGTGTAATGTTTCTACATGTAATGCATGTCTGGTTGTTGTTGTTTAGTTGTTTGTTGGGTGTGTTTGCTCGTTTGATGTTGGGGTTTTTTTTGGGGGGGGGGTAAGGATTGTGTTTGTGTTGGTAATCTAAATGGCTTGTGTGAAACTTTTTATGGAATGTAAATTTTCACCTTTGGTGTGTGAAATTTATGCTTTGTATCATGTCTGTTAGTTAGTTTCTCCCTTTCAAATTTTACTGTAACTCTAACGATATGAATTTTCAGCCTGATTTTGTAAATATTGTAATTGTCAGCATTTATGCTGTTGTGTACAATATATTTTGCTTTTTAGGAATAAACCAGAATAAATAAAAAAAAATAAAAAAATTTCACCATTCTGGAAAAAGCGACTGACGGAAGAGAGAATGTGTTGGTCATGACCGACGTTTTCAGTAAATTCTCGCAGGCTGTTCCGTGTCGAGATCAGAAGGCGTCGACCGTGGCCAAGGTCCTTGTTGAAGAGTGGTTTCAAAAATTTGGGGTTCCCCGCCGTATCCACAGCGACCAAGGGCGAAATTTTGAATCACAACTTGTCAAGGATCTGTGTGGTGTCTACGGCATCCAAAAGAGTAGGACCACGGCGTATCATCCGCAGGGGAACGGTCAGTGTGAGCGGTTCAACCGCACGCTCCATGACCGTCTCCGCACACTGCCACCCGGGCAAAAACGCAGATGGCCCCAACACATTCGAGCTCGTGTTCATGTACAATTGCACCCCGCACTCATCTACCGACTTGTCCCCCTTACTTGTCTTCATGGGGCAAGAACCCACACTCCCGATTGATCTTCTTCTAAACCCAGCTGCAGATGCCGGCAAACCACTAGGTTGTGATTCATGGGTGGAAAAACACCAGCAGAGACTGCAAGCTGCTGCAGAGGTTGCCAGAAAGAGACAGATGGAGAGGAGTGAGGCAGTGTAAGGTGTAAGCGTAATGAGGAGAGAGTCAACGATAAGGGCACCGCAGTGGAAACCCGGGTACTGCTGAGGAATTGTATTCCAGGGAGGAGCAAGATAGGTGACCACTGGCAGGCAACACCCTATAAGGTTACAGCACGACCACATGACAACGTGTACGAAGTACAACTGGCTGATGGCACAGGCCCAAGGAAGCGAGTGACAAGGACAGAGGTATTAGATACGGGAGAGTTTGTTCCAGAGGGCGACTCTACATCAGAGGTCTCAGACAATGAGCTCCTAGGTGAGGTTCCAGATCCAGAAGATGGAGTCACTCATGATCAGAATTCAGACGCTAGCGAGGACGAACCGATGCCTGTCGAACATCAAGACCATGACACTGAAGTAGCCACTGGCCAGAGAGGAGACCACAAAGATGGAGGAGAAACAACCAACAGGAGTCAGGTTGCTGACGAAGAGGAATCTTCATCACTGCTGGATGTAATGGTCTTAGTGAAGGAGGCGGATACCCAGCCGACAACAGCCCCATCCCAGAGTTCCAGTGAACCAGGTGAACCCATGGCGGATGGTGAAACGATGGCGGATGATCCCCAGGCTTCTGATGAAGCAGTGGAGACCCCAGGTACTACTGCCCTGAAGAGTCCCCCAGGTACTACTGCCCTGAGTCCCCCACAGGAAACCACCATGCCAGCAGAGCTGTCAGAACCACATAGCTTCAACGAAGCAGTGGAGACTGAGAGCCCTTCAGTGTCCCAGTCTCCCTCAGATAACCGTGAGCCGGTGGGACCGAGTACCAGTACCTTACCAGCGATGATAGCCGAGCCCAATCACCCGGACGAAGCAGTGGAGACTGAGAGCCCTTCAGTTTCCCAGTCTCCACCAGACAGCATTGACACAGCGGAACCGAGAAGATCCACCCGTACAACAGCAGGCCAACACTACAAAAGGCATCATCTACCAGAGTCAGCAATCCGTGTCACCAGCAACCACACGGAAACTCAAGTAACATCTGTTCAGCCGGACTTCGCGCAGTTCAGCCAAGCCCTTGCTGGTTTGGGAGAAATGCTTGTCGAACGTCTGGGAGGAAGGCTGCAAGCGGGTTGGTCTACAGTGTACCCACAACGCTACGATGGCCACATCAAAGAACTGTAGATAGACGACTTTGGCGCTTGGTGTTTTGAGACTACATCCAAAGCATTTAGTGATGCGAATAGACCAAAAGATAATAGACAAAAAGTCTTCTTTCTTTTTTGAATTCAGTTGTTTGGAAATTGCCGACTTGGTTAGCCTACACTTGTAGTTGGTGTGGGACCCAACGCGCAAGCAGTGGAGAATTGTGACAGGATTTTTTTTATGTTTTTACTATCTGGCTATTTCTTTTATGTTTAAAGCAGTTTCTTAATCGAAGCCTTTTCGAGTCAAGAGTTCATGGGTACCCCCCAAGAATCGTGTGCCAGCCATAGAGACATACGTTCAAGTTATAAATTCCCAAGTCACTAACCCGGACAACTTCCCCCACAGGACTCATGATAATCTCCCCAGAGAGGAGCGCCTGGCTCTCAACTCCTTGCGCTCTCGCACCGACATCATCATCAAGCCAGCAGATAAAGGTTCAGCTGTGGTCATCATGGATCGTCAGCAGTACATTGATGAGGCCCACCGTCAGTTGGATAATCGCACTAACTATACCCGCCTTGACTCTGACCCCACAGGCACTTTCTGTCGAGATATACAACAGGTACTTGACGATATGCGATCACGTGACCAGTTGTCCAAGAAAGCTCACAAATTTCTTTCTCCCTCTGATTGTAGGACTGCCAGATTTTACCTTCTACCCAAGATTCACAAGGCTGGCAACCCCGGTAGACCCATCATCTCCGGTAATGGCTCACCCACGGAACGCATCTCCCTGTTCATTGACAGTTTTCTCAAACCCCTTGTCCCACAGATTTCGTCATACATTCACGACACCCCAGACTTCCTACGCAAGCTTGAAGGAATCAAGGACCAGATTCCCAGCACGGCCATCATTGGGACTTTCGACGTCTCATCTCTGTACACCAACATCCCCCATGAGGAGGGTGTTCGTGCTTGCTCCTTGGCTCTGGCCAAGGCAGGACACACGGCTCCTCCCATCAGTGATGTTGGCACCCTCATGAGACTTATACTAACGAAAAACAATTTTTCATTCCTTGGTGAACACTATCTACAGGTACACGGCACTGCAATGGGCACTCGCATGGCCCCATCCATGGCTTGCCTCTTCATGGGTGACCTCGAAGAACGCATTCTTGCCTCGGCCCCATGTCGCCCTTTAATCTGGTGGAGATATATTGATGATGTTTTTTTCATCTGGACCAGCGATAAGGACAGTCTCTTGACCTTCACTAACCACATCAATTCCTTCCACAGAACCATCAAATTCACATCAAAGTTCTCGGCTCACCAAACCCACTTTCTGGATGTCACCGTCCGCAAGCAAGGCAACTCACTAACCACTGACCTGTATTCCAAACCCACAGACACCCACCAGTACCTCCACTCCTCCAGCTGTCACCCCAGGCACTGCAAAACTGGCATAGCGTTTAGCCAGGCACTCAGACTCAGAAGAATCTGTTCTAATGATTCCGATTTCTCCCGCCATACACAGATACTGAGGAACAACTTGGTGGCCAGGGGTCACAGCTCTCGCCAAGTTCATCGTGCCATTGCCAGAGCTAAAGCTATCCCCAGAAATCTAGCTCTCACGGGAAAGGCCCCTGATGCCATGGCCAAACCCATGATTCCCTTGGTTACCACGTTTCACCCCAATCTCCCTCCCCTTCGCAAAATCACTAATGACAATCATCATATCCTCCATACTTCAGATCGCCTTGCCCGCGCCATCCCCAACGGCCCCACATTGGCTTACAGGCGTCCTCGAAATCTACGGGACTTGATTGTTCGAGCTGAAGTCCCATCCTTAGATGCATCCCCTCCCACCCAGCATGGTACTTTCAAGTGCAGTTCCAGATGTGTTGTCTGCCAGATTCATATCCAGGAGTCTGACTCCTTTTCTGGCCACTCTTCTGTCACTACCCACAGAACCATTGGTAACATCACTTGTAACACCCCTAATGTCATATATCTTATTTCTTGCAGGGTCTGTGGAGTGCAGTATGTAGGTGAGACTAAGAATACGCTCAAGAAGCGTTTCTATGCCCACCGGTCAACGGTCAACACCAAGAAACTAGACACCCCTGTTGGTCATCACTTCAACCTGCCTAACCACTCCATTTCTGATATGATTTTGCAGGGCATTGAATCTCTTGGCCATCGCAAGGACTCAGTTCGCCTCAGCAGAGAGAAAGTGTGGATGAATCGTCTTCGAACTATTCAACCACATGGTCTCAACATCCAACTTGGAAATGATTAATATTTTTCTTCCTCCATTGTCTTCTGTTACAGATAATCCACCTGGTCTTCATTGTTTGTGTTTCCCCATCTTTCCCCATCTTTCATCCCTTTCCACCTCCATACTGTTCCCCCCCCCATAATCCCCCTTCTCTCCCACACTCTTTTGTCCGTTCCCACTCCCTGTGACCTTTGATCCTTCCCCTTTCTGGTCCCTCCCCTGTTCATACCAGACCCCTTGTGGTTTGCCATCTCCCTTTGTTTCTTTGTTCTCTCATCCACCCTCCCCTGCATCTTTCCACACATTTCCCACCTAATCCTCCTTTTGTGTTTCTTCTTTCATCCCTGCATGTTTGTGTGCACCCCCATGTTAATGTATGTACCTCTGTCATTTCTGTTTTAGCCTCTGAAGAAGAACTTGCTAAGTTCGCAACGTCAGGCCACATTAATTTTTAGATTTATATATTTCAGGTCCACCCAGTCAGTAAGCAGTTTGCAGCAGTCTTACTTTTTTCATGTTTCAACTTCTCTGTTGCAGTATCCCTTCGTGGTGATCCTCCTTGCTGATATGTAAGTTTCATTGTGTTTTGTTTTGTTCCTTCTTTTGATCGTTTTATACCATGTACTAATCAAACTGTTCTCTCCACTCTACAGGTACCCACAATTTTGTTTTGTTTTGCTCTGTCCCTTCAAAAGGCATGAGCAACTCCATTTGACTTGTACTTTTTGTCTTCGTGTTCCTCCACTGATTTATTGTATTAACCATTTATTCTCTCCCTTTCTACAGATATGAGTGACACCATTTGCACTTTCCAACAGCTCAGAAAGGCAAAGGAAAAGGCCTTACGCTTCTCCTACCATCAGGATAACTACAGTTTTTACTCCCTCTCTCGATTTATCCCCAAAGGTTTGCAACTGTCTCACACTCCCTGCTTAGGAAACCTCCCACCACACCTTCAAAGGAGATGGAATCAAGTTATGCATGGTGCCTCTATTAAACTCATCAATATTCTCTCTCAGCAGTGTCAATTTACACGTGAGGACCTCCGTCAGAACATTTCCCACCTTGACTCCCAACTCAAATCCAGTTGTTCTGATTCCACGTACAGGAATTTCCATGATGAGATTGAAAGGGGTTTGTCTAACCTTGACTCTGTCCTACTCAACAGGAGAAACAAGAAGATTGGTGGCTTGCTTGCCAAGCAACAACAACGCAGACACAGACGTTTCAGACGTCCTAGGTCCCCATCTACCACGCCACCACCAGAACCCCCTGTCAACACTGTAGTTAATCTTTCTTCCTCATCAATATCTGACGCAGAGCACAAACTTCTCTCCAAGGGTCTCAATTTTTGTCCCGCTCCCCGTTCTGTGAACCAGGTTCAGCTCAGCCAAGATCTCACGGAATACTACCGTAGAATCCGTCTGCGTGAGTTTTTCCTGGACAGTGAACCGTGTGAGCCAGAGCCTTTTCGAGTCAAGAGTTCATGGGTACCCCCCAAGAATCGTGTGCCAGCCATAGAGACATACGTTCAAGTTATAAATTCCCAAGTCACTAACCCGGACAACTTCCCCCACAGGACTCATGATAATCTCCCCAGAGAGGAGCGCCTGGCTCTCAACTCCTTGCGCTCTCGCACCGACATCATCATCAAGCCAGCAGATAAAGGTTCAGCTGTGGTCATCATGGATCGTCAGCAGTACATTGATGAGGCCCACCGTCAGTTGGATAATCGCACTAACTATACCCGCCTTGACTCTGACCCCACAGGCACTTTCTGTCGAGATATACAACAGGTACTTGACGATATGCGATCACGTGACCAGTTGTCCAAGAAAGCTCACAAATTTCTTTCTCCCTCTGATTGTAGGACTGCCAGATTTTACCTTCTACCCAAGATTCACAAGGCTGGCAACCCCGGTAGACCCATCATCTCCGGTAATGGCTCACCCACGGAACGCATCTCCCTGTTCATTGACAGTTTTCTCAAACCCCTTGTCCCACAGATTTCGTCATACATTCACGACACCCCAGACTTCCTACGCAAGCTTGAAGGAATCAAGGACCAGATTCCCAGCACGGCCATCATTGGGACTTTCGACGTCTCATCTCTGTACACCAACATCCCCCATGAGGAGGGTGTTCGTGCTTGCTCCTTGGCTCTGGCCAAGGCAGGACACACGACTCCTCCCATCAGTGATGTTGGCACCCTCATGAGACTTATACTAACGAAAAACAATTTTTCATTCCTTGGTGAACACTATCTACAGGTACACGGCACTGCAATGGGCACTCGCATGGCCCCATCCATGGCTTGCCTCTTCATGGGTGACCTCGAAGAATGCATTCTTGCCTCGGCCCCATGTCGCCCTTTAATCTGGTGGAGATATATTGATGATGTTTTTTTCATCTGGACCAGCGATGAGGACAGTCTCTTGACCTTCACTAACCACATCAATTCCTTCCACAGAACCATCAAATTCACATCGGAGTTCTCGGCTCACCAAACCCACTTTCTGGATGTCACCGTCCGCAAGCAAGGCAACTCACTAACCACTGACCTGTATTCCAAACCCACAGACACCCACCAGTACCTCCACTCCTCCAGCTGTCACCCCAGGCACTGCAAAACTGGCATAGCGTTTAGCCAGGCACTCAGACTCAGAAGAATCTGTTCTAATGATTCCGATTTCTCCCGCCATACACAGATACTGAGGAACAACTTGGTGGCCAGGGGTCACAGCTCTCGCCAAGTTCATCGTGCCATTGCCAGAGCTAAAGCTATCCCCAGAAATCTAGCTCTCACGGGAAAGGCCCCTGATGCCATGGCCAAACCCATGATTCCCTTGGTTACCACGTTTCACCCCAATCTCCCTCCCCTTCGCAAAATCACTAATGACAATCATCATATCCTCCATACTTCAGATCGCCTTGCCCGCGCCATCCCCAACGGCCCCACATTGGCTTACAGGCGTCCTCAAAATCTACGGGACTTGATTGTTCGAGCTGAAGTCCCATCCTTAGATGCATCCCCTCCCACCCAGCATGGTACTTTCAAGTGCAGTTCCAGATGTGTTGTCTGCCAGATTCATATCCAGGAGTCTGACTCCTTTTCTGGCCACTCTTCTGTCACTACCCACAGAACCATTGGTAACATCACTTGTAACACCCCTAATGTCATATATCTTATTTCTTGCAGGGTCTGTGGAGTGCAGTATGTAGGTGAGACTAAGAATACGCTCAAGAAGCGTTTCTATGCCCACCGGTCAACGGTCAACACCAAGAAACTAGACACCCCTGTTGGTCATCACTTCAACCTGCCTAACCACTCCATTTCTGATATGATTTTGCAGGGCATTGAATCTCTTGGCCATCGCAAGGACTCAGTTCGCCTCAGCAGAGAGAAAGTGTGGATGAATCGTCTTCGAACTATTCAACCACATGGTCTCAACATCCAACTTGGAAATGATTAATATTTTTCTTCCTCCATTGTCTTCTGTTACAGATAATCCACCTGGTCTTCATTGTTTGTGTTTCCCCATCTTTCCCCATCTTTCATCCCTTTCCACCTCCATACTGTTCCCCCCCCCCATAATCCCCCTTCTCTCCCACACTCTTTTGTCCGTTCCCACTCCCTGTGACCTTTGATCCTTCCCCTTTCTGGTCCCTCCCCTGTTCATACCAGACCCCTTGTGGTTTGCCATCTCCCTTTGTTTCTTTGTTCTCTCATCCACCCTCCCCTGCATCTTTCCACACATTTCCCACCTAATCCTCCTTTTGTGTTTCTTCTTTCATCCCTGCATGTTTGTGTGCACCCCCATGTTAATGTATGTACCTCTGTCATTTCTGTTTTAGCCTCTGAAGAAGAACTTGCTAAGTTCGCAACGTCAGGCCACATTAATTTTTAGATTTATCAGTTTCTTAATTGTGTAATTTCATATTCTTTTAACTTGCTTCATTGAGAACTGAAATAGCTGTTTCCTCTTTAAGTGTGGATCATGAATAATTCATTAGGTAGACCACAAAGCACTTCCTGCGGTACCCACTTCTGAGACATGTGGCTTATCTAGCCATTCCTTCAGTTGATGCAAGGCAGTCCACACACAGTCATTTTATCACTCTTGTTCCATGCTCGTTTCACCAAAGTTCTGAGGCTAGAAGAATCCTTGTTGTTGAAGATTTGTGGTAAGTTTACACTTGTATATTGTATATTGTTTCTTACGTAAGTCAGTTCATTGATTTGAGTTTGATACTTAAGGAACTTAAGGGTTCAGATATTTTGCTAAGAGGATCTCTTTGAAAGTTTCCAGTCTTGCTTACAAAGTTTCCATTTCTTGGAAGTGACTTGCTTGGTTTCATTGAATTCATTGATATTCTAGTTTACTGCACTGATTTTAGTTTGTTATACATGTACTTACTTGGAGTCTTTTTAGAGAGAAAGTGCATTTATTGGTTTCTGAAAAGCTTGAGATGTATCTAGGATTATTGGTTTTGATTTACTTTACTGTTTGGCCCCTGAATTCAAGTTGAGATTTTGTGTTATTTTGTGATGTTTGTACTCTTACTATTTTGACATTTGGATCTTGAAACAGCATTTATAGTGAATTTACTTGCCAGAAACAGTGATCAGGTTCATATTTGTACAGAGATTCTTTTCTTTAATTCGTTAAAGTAGAAGTTAGGAGCAGTTATCATTTCATCTGATTATTTCGTATTCTTTTATTAGTGGAAGTGTTATAAGACTACTGTGGGAACTCATACTCTCAGTACCATTTGACCATGCTTAGATTATTTTCTTTAGGCAGAAAACTGAGCGTTGTGTAATTGTATATACATTAGTTTATCAATTCCTAGCTTTAGTTGTATCACTTTAAAGACTAGTATCGATGATATCGATATTGTGGTGCTAGTGCTGAGTAGCTATACTGTGTATCCACACTAGACAGATAATTGATATGTGGTCACTGCACCATTGCCAGCCCTGGGTGGGACAGCCACAAATTCCAAGTTTCGGGTTGAGTGATTAACTCCACAGGAGGCCTGACTGGAGTCTTTGACCCCGTTCCCACTTGATCCACCAATTGGGGGATCTGATCCACCTTTTGCCAAATTGCCGGATCAGATCCCCCAATTGGTGGATCAGATCCGGCAATTGTGTGTAGTGGGAACGCTAACCGTTATAAGGTGGATCAGGATCAGATCCACCTTTTCTGATCCACCTCTGGACCAGGATACAGATCCCCCAATTGGTGGATCAGATCCGGCAATTGCCGGATCACGATCAGATGGGAACGCAAAAGGTGGATCTGATCCGGCAATTTGACCTGTTAACATCCGCCCAGTGCACGAGTGGCGCGAAAATGTTGCGGTCTCATGAACGAAGAAACACGTTTTCAGGCGTGTAGCTCATGTGAACATTTCCAGCGTTTATAACATGCACAATAAACAACCGCTGAACTACGGGCTAGCACTGCGCATGCAAAAGCGCACGTGGTATCCTAAAACTACACTACATGTATAGGCCTTATTTTTGTTGCGTGTTCGTCCATTACTAAACCTTTTTCATTCCTGAAATTTTACTTATTTTTTCCATCCATAAATGACTCTGAGTCCGCACTCACCAAAAGACTTCACTTTGGCACAGAATCATTGAAAAGCTTACGAGTATGTGATGAGAATAGTGCCGATAACGCGGTACGTACGGAAGTGACAAATCTGAAGTATTGATTATAGAAAATTGGAAATGATGTCGTAGTACATCATGTGACCGTTTCTAACCAATGAGAAGCTTCAGAACCAGGGAATCCCTTATCGATGCATTGGTTTCTGCCGTGATGTCACACGTGAGCGGCTCTGTTGGATTTCACCTTTTAATTTATGCACGCACGGATCCTCTACGGATCCGTGATTTATGTTGGTGAATTCGCGTAATTTTTGTCTGTGAATTCTGATAGTGCTGTTTGAAAACTGACCCATCCTGGCCTAGCATGCAACCATGCAACAATGGCACTCCCACAGAGCGCGCGTAATTCCGAACTCAGTGACCTTTCGGACCCAACATTTCCGTACGAAAAGGTGGATCAAGCATAAGTGGGAACGCGACTTGCGGTTTCGTTGCGGTAAGATAACGATCACACCAAAATGCCGGATCTTGATCCACCTTTTTCCAAATCAAGTGGGAACGCGGTTTCAGTTTCCTGCTCATTATGTATGTATAAGTCTTTTTACTACAGTGTGGTATAGTGAGTGGACAGGAGATTGTTTATTCTTGGAGAGGCTGGGCGAGGCACTAGGTGTTAAGGAGATTAAAGTTAAAGGCATTGTTTATTCTTACAGGCTTTAGGACAGTAGAGGAAAGAACACTGACATTTTAACTTTGAATTTAAGGAAACTTTATCATGTTGTTCTTTAGAGGATTAGGTACATGTATTTTCCTTTTTGCATTATTAGCCATCTTTTAAATTACTTTAGATTCACCAAGATATTATTTCGTTGATCATTGGAAAGTGTTAATTCTTCGTTTAATTTTGATGTTAACTTATGATTGTTTTTATTTCTTTATTCCTTTCTTTGTAGCTAATACCAACCCTTTTTTTGTGGTGTACATTCGGAGTAAATAAATTACATCCAACCTCTAGAAAAGAATCTTTGCTGTCACAGACACATATTTATTGATTTTGTTATCTTGTTATTTACCAGATTTCTATTTTATTGATGGATGTATTCTCTAAAGGAGTATGGAATAAATGTCTTCTTGAATTGAATTGAAGTGGATTTTGTGTGTGTGTGTCAGTGTGTGATTTTTTTAAACATACATGTGTAGGCCTACATGTAAAGACATTTTTTTTAAAGTTTTGTTGGGAGAACAAAATCAAATTTGTTGGGAGCACTGCCAGCACATCAATTCTTTGCAGTATTTTATTGGTTTTTATTCTCAGTTGTCAGATCTGCATGTGCACATGGAAAACTGACTTTTAATTTCCACACAATTATGAAAGTTTGTGTTGATGAACATGTACATGAGAGAAACTTACGTTGTAGGGGAATGGTTCCCTTGTGTTGTCCCTCATTGCTGCAGATGACCACTCGGTCGTTCCAACAGTCTGCCACAGCAATTTTACCAGGTTGAGTAGCAGTAACACCTTGAGTCCCATCAAACTGTCCTGGACCACTTCCTCTTTTACCAAACTCACGACACATCTCCCACTTGCCTTTGACTGCCAGCTTGCCCAGATTGATGTCACCAATCCTCTGACTGGGGATGAAGCTCAGATATGAAAGCTTGGGATCAATCTGGGGAGAATTTTGACTCTTGAGTGATTTCATGTCTTTGCTGATGATAGGGTATAGGGACAAAAAGTCACTGTCAGATGCAGTGTTTATGACATCCTGAGCTGTACTGAAGGAATGTCGTTTACTCTTTAGCATCATTGTCAGTGTTGACTGATGCTCATCATATGTTCTGTTGCGATCCTGCTGGAGTTGTTTGATCTCTGCAATCATCTTTGTTTCTTTAGTTGTTATCTCAGCTCTCATTTTATCCGCCTTGTCTTTCACAGCTTTCACAGTCTTTGTGACGTTCTGTGTGAACATCTGCTTAGCTTGTGATGAAATGGCCAAAGCCTTTTGAAGTATTTTGATGCCGGTGGTGACATTTGGAAACATATCTTGCAGTGACTGTTTGTATTTGAGAGAAGCCTCTCCAGAGTCAATGTAGTGATGTTTTGGTTCACGGTGGTCTACTACAGTACAGTCTTGGCAGATTAACTCTTCACATGTCTCACAATAAAACCATTTCACTTTCCCCTTGTGTTTCTGGCATTTAGACTCATCTTCTTCTTGTGTTGTTTTTTTCACTGAACTAATAACCACCTTTTCTTGGAGTGAGACCTCGTCAACTATTCCCATCAAATGGAAATTTGTTTTCAGGCCTTGAATGCGTGTCTCTGGAAGTACTGTCTCCCGTCGACATACAGGGCAAGGAATCTTAGGCTGACCCGCATAGCTACTAGTGTAGTATATCTCCAGACATTTCTGGCAGAAGCTGTGCATGCAATCCAGCACCTTGGGCTGTTTATATTTGTCTGCGCATATGTCGCATTCAAGATGGGGGCTGATGTTCTTTAGAGCTGTAGCCATTTTATCTGTATACAAAGAGTATTTAAAAGAAAATGAAATGGTTATACATGTAATACAGAAATGTAACTTCTTTAATACTGCACTGTCTGTGTGAGTTTCATACGGCCTAAAAAAACCAAATTTGATTTTTATCCACTTTCGAACAAGACATCAATTTTGTGTGTGTGAGAATTTCCTGTCAAGTGACTTGTACTGGTAAGCTAGCATCACAGGATGCAACTTCACACTTCATTGATTTCGCCTTTTTCTACTGAAGAGCCAGTTCGTGTAAATACTTCATATAAGTGTCCACGCTCAAAAAATCGAATTTTTTTATACTGTGTGAGATGAAAGGACTTTGGGAGCAAGTAACTAAAAGAGACTTTTTAATCCGATATTTTGCCCGTTGCCATGGTTACGGGCCATTATGTGTTTTGGCCATTTTTCGGCAATTTTGAGGGCTGCAAAAATTCATTTTTTGCATTATTTTCAAAGGTCATCAAGCCAAACTGCAAAGTAATGTCACAAAAGTAACTATATCACGACAAAGTATCATCCTTACCCTAACAAGAAAAAAAATTAAACACTTCCGAAAAATCTCCTTTATATTATTTTTAGGCCCTATAATACAGCATGTTTTTACAACTAGCAAAATTGCATTTTTTACCCCTTTTTTATCCCTCCAAAATGGCACTTGCCAGGGCACTCAGAATAATTTCCCTTCGGCTATGGTTAGTTCAGACATTGGTCTTTTCATGTCTGGTGAGAAAATTGTGTTATCGTATGGCCTTTATGCAGTAGCGCTCCGAAAATGGTAAATTTCACAAAAACCTTAAAAAGTGTATTTTCAGTGTTTTCCTTTGTTTTGGGTAATAAACTTGTATAATTGGTATTGTTCATTAATCTAGCACATTTTCACAAACAGAATCAGACTGTTTATCATTTTTAGACCATTTGGATGAATAGTAGGTAGTGTACTTCCCCCCACACCTGGCTAGGCCCCGCCCACTCCCCTGTCCACCAAATTTTGAACGTGTATGTTGCATAACGAAACAAATGTAAATAAATAATATGCAAGTGAACACTTCAGAAATAACAGAGTTCCTTTTCACAGCCTCCCCTTCCCCCACCCCCGGGGGCATTGCTTGGGGTTGAGGGTGGGGTGTGACCACCCACCAATAACTTGGCATTGTCAGTACAATCATTGTCACATGGGCAAATCTCATGTGATTGCAAGCCGCAATGAATAATAATGGCCATATCCATTGTCCTCTGATTGAAGTGCACCATTATTCAAATGATGTCCAGTCCTCCCCTCCCAGCTAGGCCCCGCTCCTTCCTTTGCCACCAAATTCAGATTTTGATTTCTGCATGTATTTGCCTAAATTAAATTGTAAATATATACTAGATATCAATTTGAAAGTGAACCTTTTATGATCTACACCAACAGCCGTCTCACAATACCCCCTTCCCCTGCCACCCCCACTCCCAAAGCTCAAAGATAACCACGCCCTCCCCAACAAGTCAACAAGTACAATTTTGTTGAGATTACTTACATGCATATGGCCTTGGGGAAAGTCTGAATTATGCAAGGTGGCTTTTTTACAACACGGGGCAGCTTGAAATATCCGAAAAGTGAGGGGGAGAAGGGGTGTGTATGTCGCGGGGTGGGAAGGGTGATCTGGACACACGCAATGTACGCTGTACACATTTGTTTATATTGCAAGCTACTTTGGAATTACAGTGAAAGGTGTGGTGAACAAAATGACGTTTATTTTATTATTTTCAAAACGGAAAAGATCTGTCGATTTAGAGAGCAACTAACTCTGATTTGTTTATATTGAAATACATGTACTTTAAAACAACGATCACTCCAGTGAAAGCTCCGAGAGAACACAGCATCAATTTGATTGCATGAATTTCACTCTTACTTGACTTGGCTATATACATGTAGTTAGGGTCTGAAGTATTTTTTTAGTGGAAGTGTCCTCCAAATTTGTATTTGCCTGATCAACATGAAGTTTTGTGGCACCAAATACACTTCTGTAGTGTGCTTATTATTACCATGGCAACCGTTGTAAAGACATCGGTGCTCATAAACTAAAGTCAAAAATACTTCCATTTTCAAAGCCTATCACGGAAGTATTATCCTATGACTGAAATTCATGGCTATATAATTAACAACAATACATGCTCAGTATGTAACGTGGCCACCATTGGTGCGAGAAGCGCATTAATTTTCACCTCTCAATCTGTACCATTTTGTTTGTTTTGATGTATACGTTTCTTATAGTTATTACATGAATCAATTGCAGAGCATTAAATAACATCACCACAATTGTGTATATTTACTTTAGTTTTGCCAATTCGGGTTGAAAACCCACACATTTTTGCAATAAAATCAGTAATTATAAGTCCCTATGGCAGTGACAGTGGATGCATACAATTGCTTGACTGGGATGAATGTTTACACAGAAATACAGAAACTATGCCCAAAATGTTATCTAGACAAGAGTTTGGAAAAATATATAAAAAACACCTCTAGTGGTAACAGCAATAGAACCAAGAATGTCATATTATAGAGTAATGGTCAACCAATATTTTCCTGCCAAATCGGTTGTAGGAAAATCGGTCAAAGTATATGCAAATCAACATGGGATCACAGTGTGCTGTGCCCCTCCCTTTCAGAAAAAACACACAAATACCCGCCAGAAAGGGATAAAATCTGTAAGCACTTGTGGTTCAGTGGGGAAGTTGGTTTGTTTTTTTAATTAACACATCAACAAAACATTCCCTGCCTGTATAAAAAAAACCCCTGTAATTTATAAGCACCAATACATTTAGATTGCTTGCCATGTAACAATGGATGCACCACAGAAGTGTGGCCATGTTGACTGCTGATGACAGTTTGGAAGAGACTCAAAATGTCATGCTTATTACGAAATTACGATTTTGGAGGGCATAGCAGCACCCATAACGGTACTATATTCGACTTTATATGTGCTTGATCTGACCATATTTACACATTCAATTCAATCAACCAATATAGAGGCCATTTTGAGTTTCCACTAGAGTGATAGAAGTACATGTATTTTAATATACAAATATGAGTTATTTGCTCTCGTAATCGCCATTTCACTTCTCTGTATTGAAAATAAAAAATAAATGCAATTGTGTTAAAAAAAATTCAGCATTATATACATGTACCACGTACATGTATCATGTACATGTACATGTATCCATATTACACCCCCCCCCCGCGCTTTCCAGATATTCCAAACCACTCCCACGTTGACAAAAAAATAGCAAAACCTACACAGTGTATGTAAATATGTGGACTTTCCGCAAGGCAATATGTAACCTCAACAATAATACATATTCTGTACAATTCTTTGGGAGGGGAGGGGTAGTTGCTCATAATGAGCACTGGAGTAGGAAGAGGGATGGCAGGGGTTGGGCTGTGAGACGGGTACGCCTGTTGGTGTAGATTATGAAAGCTTCACTTGCAAATTGACATCTATTTAAAATATTAATTTAGGCAAATACATGCATAAATCAAAATCTGAATTTGGTGGCAAGGGAAGGGGCGGGGCCTAGCTGGGAGGGGAGGACTGGACATCATTTGAATGATAAGTGCACTTCAATCAGAGGACAATGGATATGGCCATTATTCATTGCGGCTTGCAAACACATGAGTTTTGCCCATGTGACAATGATTGTACCGACAATGCCAAGTTATTGGTGGGTGGTCACACCCCACCCTCAACCCCAAGCAATGCCCCCGGGGTGGGGGAAGGGGAGGCTGTGAAAAGGAACTCTTTGTTATTTCTAAAGTGTTCACTTGCATATTTACATTTGTTTCGTAATGCAACATACAAGTTCAAAATTCGGTGGCACAGGGGGAGTGGGCGGGGCCTAGCCAGGTGTGGGGGGAAGTACACGACCTACTATTCATCCAATGGTCTAAAAATGATACACAGTCTGATTCTGTTTGTAAAAATGTGCTAGGATTCATGAACAATACCAATTATACAAGTTATTACTCAAAACAAAGGAAAACACTGAGCGCTACTGCATAAAGGCCATACAATAACCCAAAATTTTCTCACCAGATATGAAAAGACCAATGTCTGAACTAACCATAGCCGAAGGGAAATTATTCTGAGTGCCCTGGCAAGTGCCATTTTGGAGGGATAAAAATGAGGTAAAAAATGCAATTTTGCTAGTTTAAAACATGCTGTATTATAGGGTCTGAAAATAGTATAAAGGAGATTTTTCAGAAGTGTTTTTATTTGTTTCTTGTTAGGGTAAGGATGATACTTTGTCGTGATATAGTTACTTTTGTGACATTACTTTGCAGTTTGGCTGGATGACCTTTGAAAATAACGCAAAAAATGAAGTTTTGCAGCCTCAAAATTGCCGAAAAATGTCCAAAACACATAATGGCCCGTAACCATGGCAACGGGCTAAATAAAAGTTTAAAAAGTCTATTTTGGTTACTTGCTCCCTAAGTCCTTTCATCCCACAAAGTTTTTAAAAATTCGATTTTTTTGAGCGTGGACACTTATATGAAGTATTTACACAAAATTACTCTTAAGTATTCACTTTCTTAGAGTTTAGGCACTCTCCTGAAGACGGTCAGAGCATACTGACCGGAACGTCGAGTTTATACCTCTGGTTCTTTTCAGAACCATTCTCTTAGTTGAGAAATTATTCGCACATGGTGTTTCCGCAAACCTTTCATTATTAAGCTAGCATTTAACCTTATTCAAAATAACTGACACTCTTTTCTTACCTTCTTTGAATTTCAACCAAATCACTTGAATACAAATCTTTCCAATTTGACGTAGAGAGCACAAACAGTTGAGGCTTTTGATAGGGCGGATCTGGTAAAGATGGCGCTGGACAAACACAGCATCGTCATCAAGTCGCGTGACATGGTTTATATATAGAACTTGGGATTTTTGTTTTGCTCCATACATGTACATAAGTCACACACCTACAATCTGTATATCTGTTTATCTGTGTACATATTTACTTGACACTTGAGTTTGGGATCTAAGATAGGCTCATGCATTCTATCTACATGTACATTATGCACTTTTTGTTAAATTTCAATGGCATGCACCTCACTATACAATTCCACTCAGTTTTTTTTTTCAACCATCAAATAAAATCAGATTTCAAAATATTTCACACACGAAATTATTTTTTTATCTTGTGCTATTAATACTGATAAAGAATTTTCAATCTATTTGAAGTTATCAATTTGACCAAACCAAAAAGTTTCAACTTTACGTTTAAATTGTCCCTGCAAATTAAACATATACGTGCTACTGGGGGAAGTACATTTGGGTGTAATGGTGTACACTGAGGACAATGAACAACAGAATTGACTGTACATAAGAGGACACTATGTCCTCAGTTGGAAACCATCACAAATCAAATGAGAGGAGTTGCCAAAAGTTACCCAAACAAAAGCCATCAGAAGGACAGTGGGAAGTCCTCAATCTACACAAACCTTTGTGGGAGTGTGAAAAGTGCAGAGTTTTAGAGGAGGGGAACCAACATAATGTTGAAACAGTGTAGCAAAACTACATTCTTTGTGAATGCATATATTTGTAACCATATTAACAAAACTGTCATCCTGTCTGGCTTATTTCCAGGGTGTGAAGGGCAGCACCTCAAACTCCCTTGACAACGAGATGAGACAACTCAAGGAACATGGTCATGTTCTTGGCAGGATTCATCCTGGTTTCTATGACATCAGGAAGAGATTGAAGGAAGATCTTGAGAGAATGTTGGCTGAGAGACGATGAGGAGTCAAAAAGATGACGGCCGGTAAACGTCTCAAGTCAAGTAAGAATGAAAGTTGTCTGGAAATAATCACTCCATCAGCTAGATTTGATGACTAGTGATCCTACATGTACTTAATATCTTGGAAGCTTCATGTTAGGGCTGTCCGGTTTGAATCTTGTGAATCTTTGCTTCAGATCCTACTGCTTGTTTTATTTTCTATTGTCCCCTGGTTCGATTCCTGTTTATTCCCAGGTGTGACCTCAGTTATCCTTGAAGGAATCGAGTAGTCTTTGGTTCAGATCCTACTGCTTGTTTTCTTTTTTATTGACCCCTGGTTCAATTCCTGTTTATTCCCAGGTGTGACTTCAGTTATCTTTGAAGGAATTGAGGAGTCCACTCACTTAAAGAGAATTTGAATTTTTTTTTAGAGGTTTTCCACTTTGTTTGATGCAATGAGTGTGAATAATTGTAACCTTTAGAGGGGGCAAATCCCAGATCTGATTCATGTACAGTTCAATATCTTGTTTGTTTGTTTGCTGACATGTTTACTCTACACTTGAGTTTGTAACTTGGACCTGAGTTAGGATATTTTTTGTACTTGCATACGTGTACATGTACACATACACCATCAGGTTGCAGACTAGTAAATAAACTGCCATAGACCCCAGTGATAGATACCCCACTTCCAAAATTCAGGGGAAAATACTCACAACTCTCCAAGGTGTATAAGACACGTCAAATTAAAATTGATTTCATCATCTGCATTTTGTGTTCAATTTTTTTGTGGTAATACGATGACTTTTGTGAGAAATTTCCATCCAAAGATGATCACCCCTAGAATTATAGTCCAAAAACCCATCGCCATTTTGAAAACTGATGCCTATACTGGATTGCAAAGTAGAGCAATTTTAGGGCTTAATTCATCCAAATGACACAGAAATACAAGCTTGCAGTCCTGTTCACGGCTTCCACCTTTCTAAAAAAAATTTAACAAACCTTCAAGTTCATGGCCCACAAAATGATGATAGCAAAAAAATGAGGGTGTACAAATCGTGATTTGGCCGGCGTAGGCAATTTTGGGCCTATTTACTGGCCTGCAGCCTTCAGTGTCCATACATATGTGCATTGTACATGTCATTCCAAAGTTGTTTCATCAAATGAGGTGTTCATACATGTACCTGTGCATACTTTTTCCTTCCATTCTGTGACATAATGTATTCATTTAATCTCTCATTGTTTGTTCTGTTTGTAAAAAAGTCCCGATGAACAAGTTTGGATTTCTATAGAAGGTGTTAATTCCTTTGACCTAGCTCACAAACCAGCTTCATTCAGAACTTTCAGTTGTAAAATTTCCAACCTGTCTGAAGAGTTGTTTCATGTCAATCTTTCATATGAGTGTCCACGATCAAAACTTGATTGTTTCAACCAAAGTGTTTTAAAATCCGTACCAGGACCATTGCCATAGTAACAGGGCATGTGTTTTGCAATTTTGGGCCAATTAACGGGCTCATTGCAACTTCATTTTCGGCCAATTTACAGACTTGCTAATAATACATTTTGTTGCCTTCTTTTGAAAGGCCGCCCAGCCTGAATGCAAACCAATGTCACAAAATTAACTATATCACTACACAGCCTCACCCTTACATGTATGAACATTGTACTTCTTAAAATTCATCATCTTTTAAGCCTTAATATAGCACATGTTTTCACAACTAGAAAAGTTGCATTTTGAACTCCATTTTAACCCCCCCCCCCCAAAAAAAAATGCAAGTTGCCAGCTGGGCTCTCAGAATACTTTGCTGTTGGTTGTGATCAGATCTTTGTATATTTATCTTTTCATATTTGGTGAGAACATCTTGGGCAACTGCATACTCTTTCTGCAGCATCAATCCAGAAATGATTTTACAAAAACCTATGTTGAGGTTTTTCCTTTCTTTCTAATTCAAATTGAGTACCAAAAGAAAATATCCTAAATCTTGCAAATTTCTACAAACCCAAATAATTTGTCAATTACTTTCAGACGAGTGCCACCAATTCAGATTTTCTTTGCTTTTTTATTAAGAGTTAATTTTTTTCCCCGTGGACACTTATATAAATTACTTACATGAAATGACTCTTAGTTTTTGTTTTCGATAATTTTCTCTTTCAGGTGATGGTACATGTACACAATAAACAATGAAGATGACACCCAGGTCAGTCAATCCATTTATAATCTTGTTAATAAAACCTTGCATTTAATGTTGAGTAAGAAATTGGCATTGAAATAACTTTGAATTCTTGTTGTCATTAAGTTCTGACTTAACAAACTATTGATAACAATAAAGAAATGGTTTTGGAAGTTTTTCATTTGGAAAATGCAAAGAGTGTGAACAGTGGTAAGCTTTTAAGGGGGCGAATCCCAGAGAGATGGCACTGGCAAACACAGAATCATCATCAAGTAACGTGACATGGTTTATATATAGAGCTTGGGGAGTTTGGGGGACAAGTGCTGGATGCAACAGACATGTACAGTTTATTAACTTGTTTGTTTGCTGACATGTTTACTCTACACTTGATTTTGTATCTTGGACCTGAGATAAGTTAATTAGTCTTTTCATATTTGGTGAAAAAATCTCCATTCTGAATGGGGACCATTCAGAATTTTCAATGTTTTAAAATTTCGAACTTTTTTCCAAATTGTGGGTGGGTGGGTCAAGCTAAATAATTGAAAATCGAAATTCACTTTCCATGGAAAAAGAAAAAAAAAGAAAGATAGATCTTTTGACTTGCCTGAACTACGCGCAAGCGTTCCGATATCGCGATGTGTTTCTTTTCCAACTTCGTCCCCTGTATGTACTGTACATGTACGTCATGTACGTGTATATAAACCCACCGTGGCATGAGAGGGAGGTGGTTTTTCAGTAGGCTTGGACGCCGGGCGTTTGTAGCGGTTAGGCCGTGCAGAGGCAGCAGGGTACCAGGTGTACTAGATCGGCTCTATAACACGCCGTGGTCGTCGATTACCAATCGCTATAAAAATTGGTCAATTCAAACACTGGACTCAAAGACTACAAGGACCGCAGCCTGTGATGTGATGTCTGCCCAAACCTGATGTTTTTCTTTCGCTCGTACCCCCCGCCCTACAAACAGGGCGGGGGGGGGGGGGCTACGAGTGAATGTTTTCTCAGCTACCTCACTTGACAGGCACAACCTCGTATGTCACATGTCATCCACCTCATCCAGAAAACGACAAAACCACGGTCATCTTTGTGGCTCCCAAAACTACAACCTGTCATTCCCAACAGCATATCAGCTGGCAAAACACAAGAAAACTGAAAGTCACCAGTGCAAAAGAGGAAGACCGACAACTTCACGCCGTTACTGAACTAGACACACAGGGGAATACATGTTCATGTTCAAGTATATGTACATGCAAGTGCATGTAAATGTACAAGTTCAGTTTTTTATTAATTGAAATTGGGGTGGGTGGGTGGGTCAAAATTATTTGGAAAAAAAGTCGAAATTGTAAAACATTGAAAATTCTCAATGGCCCCTAACATCTTCAAATGAGTGCCAGGCGCTGTTGGCAATGCATTCATGTGGTCCCACAACTCTCCCTTTGTAACGGTTGAGGGGGTACTTGTGCAAGGAGTCCATACCCAGAGATGCTACCCTTGATAAAGAGCTGTAGAAATGCCACCAATGTCACATTCTGTTTTTGATAGTCTGTGTTTTCAGTGTTTCAAGAGTTTGCCTGTATTTTCTGTATTCACGTTTCATCACACATTCAACATTTAAAACAAACCAGTACTGGCGCTCATTATAGCAGCAAAATGTCTGGGGGAGGAGTTGCCTCTCCCTGCTGCCCCAGTGGATGGTCCACAGGAAAGTAAATCCCATTCGTCAATACTTGTGTAACCGGTGAAATATTTGAAACATATTTCAATGTTATCTTTTTTAGCACCTTTGGGTTTTTCCTATTTCTACTGAAAGTTTCTTAATATTTTATATCCCAATAATCGGTACGCGGGATTGCTTTTTCACAAGTTTTGGATTGTTTTCATGTTTTCAAAGTATTGAAATTATTATTATCTTCATTGTTTTATGTGCATGTTATATTTTTGTTCACCACTGTGAGCATGAGTGAGAAAATCTGTCCTTTAGCCCTGGGTGGGTCAGCCACACATTCCAAGTTTCTGGAAAAGTAATTACCTCCAGGCAGGAGGCCTGACTACATGTACCTCATTATTATTCATTAGATAGACTCTAGCTTTTCTACACTAGTTACTTTGTTCATTATCACCCCCTTCTCTGTTTATTCATAATCTCTATGTGGTCTGCTCAGGAATGTGAGGCACTGGCCAACATCCTGTGGTTTAGTTTTCTTCAGTTCAGTCTTTAACTAGCCACCAACAAGAGCACACACATATTGTAAAGTCTTGTAATTTAAAGAAAGTTTCACAGCGCTGGCTGCACTTTGCTGCCATGCGGCCACTGATGAGGAATAAAAACAGTATATTTTCCATCTAAACTTGAAGAGCCTGTTGTCCCCGGTCACACTTGTTTTTATTTTTTTATTCTGCATGCACTCCTTAATGCAGTCAGGTTTCAAGAGTGATTATGTAAGCAAACTACCCACCCAGCAAATAAACAATGGACGTCATTTGTAATGATACTTGAATGGCACATTACAAAGGTCAGAGGTCACAGGCACAGGAATGATGTCCCACTTTGGACCCTCAATGTCTAGAATGACCCATATTAGTCATCAAGTGAAGATGACTAACACGGACCATATTGCATGGTCAGGGTTCCAGCTGGCAAATTGCAAGGCACAGCCAAAGTTAATTTGTAGGGAAACGAAAAAGTGATTTTTAAAATCCTTTTCACAGAACAGATTCTGAAATAAATTTGTTTGAATTTCTATGAAAAATGGCCAAAGAGGCAATAATTGTCTTATTTATATCATCAGTTTTTAATATAAATGCAGAAATATCACAGGCACTCAATAATTAAGGGAGGGAGATTCATCGCCAATAGAGGGCGCTGTGACATTTTTAATTGCTGGGGATCTGATGAAAAGGTGAAACCATTGACCTTGTCTTTTTGCTATGAACACTTGCAGACTGGTCCAAGAAATCTGGAATTTATTTGGCCGGCTGGACCTCATAAAATTGTTTGCGTATTTATGTATCAAACAAAGGTAATCCAGAAGTGGAAATTTGGTAATTGCCGAAACTTGGGAAAAATTAAAGTTATTCACACATTCAACCACATGTGATAGTTACAGCAAATTCCACAGTGGTGCATTTCTGTTGTATGGTTCATCTGAGTTGTGGGATTCTGTTGGATTCAGGAGACTTCACTTGGTGGGTTTCTTTGGGGTTGGGGTTTTTAAATGCAATAACAATATAGATATTTTAAGACATGATTTTTCTTTTTAATTGTTAGATGAAGAAAAGAGCGACTACAAAGAACTACAAAGAGTGGTGGGTGAATTCTTATTCTGAATAAATGAATGAATTTATTTCTGCTCATTTCATTTCTAACCATCTGATTTTACAAGTCAATTTGAATATTTAAATGTTACAACAGAGTTTGAAAAGTGTCATCAAAATGTAATAATTCTTTGCTGAGACTCAAACTGTATAAGGGGGTAATTCTTTCCTTTCTTTTGAAGTTTGCTGGAATTGCAACCAAATAAGTAAAACAATGAAAACAAAGGTATGAAATTAACTCTGAAAAGGCAAGGAAATTTCAAGGAGGCAGTCAGGCCAAAATCAAGGCAACGGAGGCCTTAGATTCCTGAAATTCAATACCATTGATTTGAACATTTATTAAAATGATTGGCAACCTTTCACACTTGAAGAATTGTTAACCTTCAAAGAGAAATAATGAAAAATGTCCATCAAGATAATCCCTTGTGAGTAAAGTTTACACAAGCTTTTATTCTGTGAATTCAGACAGGAAACCGAATTAATAGGATAAGTATTTGTGCTCATCTTTAACGGACATTTTGATGATTAAATGATCATCCACATTAGTGTTTCATTGATATAAATGCAAATGTACAAAGCTTATAAATAATAACAATAAACAGGATTTCTATGAAAAACTACAAAAATGGAGAAAAAAACTACAAAATTCTTTCTTTTTTTTAAAGAAACTGAGTGAATATAAAAGACAATTTTTTTAAGTGATCTTAATAAACTTTCATAGTGATGGGTATGCTTAAAGGTACATTGTGCATAGGATCATTTGCTTTTTGCGGGTTTTTTTCCGAAGCAACAAAAGTGCTCAATATTTTAAGTAGGTTGCATAACAAGCATTCTGTTCAAGTCTTAGCTGAGTGGCTACTATACATTTTGGAGAAAACAGAGAAAACATAATGCACAAGTCTTTGGATATGGTAACTGGATTCTGTAGGCACCCCATTTTGAAACCACCTTCAATGTTGTATTCTGACAATACCATTTCAGGTGGAATTATTTCACAGGGTATTTGTTACCAGTCCTATCTTCACTTTGAGGTTTCTGTCATTAAATCGGTAGGTGCTTATCTGGGTTATTGCAAATGATCTTACATGGCTTTAAAAAGTGAAGTTAACAGAAATACAGAATAATTGATATTGTACAGGCTGTAATTTCCATTATCAGAAAATGTAATGTAGAAATAGCACAGAATACAATGAGTAGATTTATGTTCTATTAGGAACAAATTGAAGAAAATACATAAAGGGAGTTTACAAAGTCTTGTTGTGACTACTAAGATCTACATACAGTGGTAAATTGTTAAACACTAAAAAGTCTACTTGAACATTTAATTTTTACAATAAGATTGATACTTTGCAAACAAATTCATAATTCTTTATTTTTGCTGAAACCCAAACTGAAGTGATGATTTTTTTTCCATTTTCCAGTTTTCTGAAATGGCAACCAAAAAATCCAAAACAATGAAAACAGAGATGTGCAATTAAATTCTTGAAAAGACAAAGAAATCTATTTGTTTTGTAAGGAAAATAATTGAATTAGAAATGTGCTATTTGTGTGGGACCTTTTCAAGGTGGCAGTCAGGCCAAAATCAAGGCAACTGAGGCTGTATAGCTTTCTGAAATTCAGCGTCAGTCGAATTGATTTCTAATCATTCAAACTGAAGGGATATTTGACAGTCTGAGAAAAAATGTCAACAAAATTTCAAATCAAGATAAAAACATTCTTGTAAACATGAGTCTTAATTCTGTAAATTAAGACAGGAAACCAAATTAATTTTCACTCATCTTTAGCAAACATTAACAATGAGTAAATTATCTTCAATATACATGTAAACGTGTCGTAAATTCAAATGCGTAAACAGAAACTGCAAAAAGTAACGTAAAACTGAGTAAATAAAGGCTTATTGAACAGTAATCTGAGTACTAACTATTGTGCTGAACGTACATGCTTAAAATGAATTTAAACAACATGTATATCACAAAATACTTCTCAAGGATGAAGTGCTTGTAAAGCTGTCTCAAAAGTTCTATTAACAAAAGTACAATATATAATGGATTACATGTAGATATTCCATTAGGAACAAATTTCAGAATTCCACCGAGTTTAAGAAATCTTTGCTATGTTTTCAGCTTTGGCTAGTACTATTTAAAGCCTCTCAAGAAATAAACCTCATGAACACTGTCAACACAATTCTCCATTCTGTGAATGAAGATCTGAAACCACATTAATAGAACGAGCTTTGTCACTCATCTTTAGGATACATTTGGACTGATGGCAATTTACATGAAAGCAGCGTTTTATTAATTAAATCTGTACATGAAACTGTAAAAAGTAACACAAAATTAACTGAGTGAATAAAGGCTTCTCTTGAACATTAATACGCACGTATTTGAACTGAGTAATGCAGAATGTTGAATATCAAGAACGAAAAGATCCTAAACATTTCTCAATTCTTTGTTGTAAAAGCAGAATATGTACAGCAACTTCCATCATCAACAATTTAACAATCTTAATTGTGTTTATGAAATCTTGGCTTTGTCCCTAGCTTTGGCTTCTGGCTTCATGATTTTTGTCCCCTGATGTAACTCCAGTGCAATATTGGTCCATTTTCATTTTCAGAGACACCAAGTCCTGTCACACAAGGCCAATGGATGGTTGGTGTATTTTCACCGAGTTTGAATGTGGAAGGATTCTTAGGAATCTAGTGCCAGATATAAAGCAGAAGACACAATGAAGCCGGGGTTTCATAAATACCACAAAAAGTTGGTAAGTATTGGATAGATTTATGGCGAACCCGGGTGAGGGAGGAGTGTTGGTGTGAGAAGGCGGGGGTCATTACATTCAAACACCTCAACACCAACTAAACTCCCCTCTCCTTTCAAATTTACCATTTAATTCAGATTCCAGTCATTGTACAAATTATCCCAATCAAATCAAATGTAACTGTAGTCAATACACTGTTTATATAAGACTTTGTATAGTAACAAAATGTAATTGATGCACTGTTTATTTAAGAATTTGTATGGTAAAATGGTTCACATCAGAGGGATCTGGCAGTTTGGATTTTTGAGGAGAGATGTGATATGAGTGGGACATGAATGTTGATTGGTGCTGTAATGACTGGACAATTCCATCCTCAACATTTGCTGTTGGGATGATGATGATTGCTAGTCAATGTCATGTTGGATGACATCACACCTTGTGATACATCTTGATTGAGTTTTCATCTGCCACTGCCAGCTGGCTATCTGATTTGAATGTCATTCCCTGTGGGAAATACAGACCCTGAGCCAGGCAATCAAAAAACCTGCCATGTAGGTCATAGTGGTGAATATGACCAGTGCCAGACACACCTTGGTCCACTGCAAGGTAGATGCCTGAGCTGTCACAGCATACACCCTTGCAGTTCCTCACTGGCTCACCATTAATGGTTGGATTAATGGTCAAGATTGTTCTACCTTTGCTATCACCAACATCCACTTTCTTTGTGTTCCATCCACTGACCACAACTCTATCAATGTCGTCGTCAACAGCCAGGAACCAAGGTGGAGTCTGCACTGGTATGGTGCGTAGGATCTCACCATCAGTGGGGCTGTGTTCAGTCCACACCATATTGTAGGTGTCGCCTACTAAGATGCTATTCTTTGTTACTGCTAGACTCGATAGGTTCATTTTTGTCTTGTCTACCTGATGCTTGAGCACCGTTGGAAACTGCTTTACAAGAATGTTGTCTTTCATGTTGAACACCTTGACATACTTGCTTCCATCTTCCAACACGAGCAAGCGTTGCTCAGGATTGTGGATGGCTGCAACTGCCACTGGACCTGTGGGTAAAGAAGAACTCAAATGCAACATACATTGTATGCACAGTATATAAATGCACTGTCACTATTCTGAGTCCTCATGAAATATTATACCAATGATAACCTACCTATATTAATGAAAACATGGCCTGCCTTAAAGCCTGGTCATGTAGATTTAATAGGCCTGTAGGCATTGTGCAGTCTTCAACCACCATACATGTATAATTGTGAATAACTGCAATGTCTTGGAGATACAGTTTTGCAAAGTCTTTCATAAAGTTGATGCACTCTCTGTGCTATTCTCAATGTTCACACATCAAAATAGATTAGCACTATATTTACCAGTATTGTTTTTTTATAGCAATAATAAGGTTGTTCAAGTTTCAAATGAAGCATTAATTGACATAAACCCCATTTTTAGTCATCAAATAATTGTATAATAACAAACTGTGTAACAATTTAGTTCTTGCAAACTTTAGGACACCTTTCACCAAATGTTCGAAGATTGGTGCTTACATCATAAACTAACAAGTGAAGAAAAAAAAAAAAGTTGAAGCATATTGTTTTTTGGGGTAATTTAAGGTCAAAGGTCATTTCGTAGCGCATTTCTCTGTGCTTCATGGTATGATTTTGGTTTTATTTTATGAAATGGAGGTCATTCAAAGAGCTTTAATATGATGTACAATTTGGCTTTGTATATGCTATAGTTTTGGAGATACAAGTATTGAAAGTTCGGAGGTCATGCTAATTAGTCAAAAGTTCGTTGACCCGTATCTCAGAATCTAACAAGCCAAACTACAAAAAAAATCAGTTCTGGGGTGTTCTCATACAGGCCAATCATCACACCAAATCGTTTCAATCTGTGAGGGTCGGGTTCAAAATCGTGTTGAATTGACACGGAATGACACATTTTTGAGAGTCAAAATTTTGACCCAAAAAATTTGTTCTTGCAAGAACAACACACAAACGGCCAATTTGTCAAGGATGGTTGTGTAGACGTTTTTATATTGACATACAGATCCTTGTCATTTGATTGGTGAAACTCACATCACGTGATATGCGTTATTGCTCCCATTCACGCCGGGGCTCAGAAAGTCCCATTCGCCCATGGGGAATGGGAAATACATTGTACTATTCAACCGTTAGGATCATTCTTGTTCCATGACGCGGTATTTGTATGCAAATGCATGCTGGTGTGCGCATTCAGCGTAGCGTCAGCGTTAGGTTCAAACATTTTCGTGAAGGGGTGGTTTGGAAGAAAGAAATACATTTTCCACCAATTTTATGTTAAAATAAAGGTTCAAATGTATCAAATATGTCAGGATTTATTCGTCAGGTATATAAAACAAATATTGAGTGGCTTAAAATTGTGAAATCGGAGGAATATTATCGCTTGGTAAAATCTGGACTTTTCCATTTCACGAGGCAAAGAAAAGACCAGATTTTATCTTGCAATAATATTCCTTCTATTTCACTCTGAGCCACTCATCAATATATTTGTATAATATACTACTTTTAAATGCTCTTTGTAGCCATATTGGGTGCTTTCCAGGATGTAGTGTCCCTTTAAATCACTTAAATTTGATATGGTGGTGTCATTGTATGATGTCATGTCTTTGTACAACAGTGCATACCGGTAATTGTACACAGTTTTTTCTTCATACCTTGACCCGTTAGGGAGTATTTCCATTTTGTTTTCATGTTGCTTTTAGTATAACTTTGACTGTCAACCCCAGAAGGTCAAGCATCTCTGTGTCAGAATGGATGTCAACCCCAGAAGGTCAAGCATCTCTGTGTCAGAATGGATGTCAACCCCAGAAGGTCAAGCATCTCTGTGTCAGAATGGATGTCAACCCCAGAAGGTCAAGCATCTCTGTGTCAGAATGGATGTCAACCCCAGAAGGTCAAGCATCTCTGTGTCAGAATGGATATGTTGAATACCAATTTTGAAATTCACACGTTGTTGTGTTTGAAATAAAAGCCATGCAGCATTATTGTCAGAAGAACAAAGACCAAACAAAAGGGTGATCTGGATGGGGGCTCATCAGCCCCATCACCCATGGCCTAGAACATTCTACTCACATATGTTTGCAAAGCAACCTTTAAATAAACATTTCTTTCTAAAGGTTACAGACCCCCCCCCAAAAGTTTTTCTTCCATACAAACACAAATCAGTAATAAATAAATAGAAGTTTTGCTGTGCTGGTAGTTTTGTTTATTTTGTGAGTGTGTGTCTGTGTGTGCGGCTTTTTTGTGCCATTTTATTTTACATAGGCCTTTATGTAAACACAACCTTACTGTTTGTTGGGAGAACAAAATCAAATATGTTTGGGAGCACTGCCAGCACATCAATTCCTTGCCATTATTTTATTGGTTTTCATTCTCAGTTGTCAGATCTGCATGTGCACATGGAAGACTGACTTATAATTTCCACACAATTATGAAAGTTTGTGTTGATGAATGTGTACATGAAAGAAACTTACTTGATTTTAGGGGAATGGTTCCCTTGTGTTGTCCCTCATTGCTGCAGATGACCACTCGGTTGTTCCCATAGTCTGCCACAGCAATCTCACCAGGTTGAGTAGCAGTAATACTTAGAGCCGCATCAAACTGTCCTGGACCACGCCCCTCTGTACCAAACTCACGAAACTTCTCCCACTTCTTCTTGACTGCCAGCTTGCCCAGATTGATGTCACCAATCCTCTGACCCGGGGTGAAGCTCAGATATGAAAGCTTGGGATCAATCTGGGGAGGATTTTTACTCTTGAGTGATTTCAAGTCTTTGCTGATGACAGGGTATAGGGACAAAAAGTCACAGTCTGATGCAGTGTTAATGATATCCTGGGATGTCCCCAGAGAATGTTTTTTACTTTCTAGCATCATTGTCAGTTTTGACTGATGCTTATCATATGTTCTGTTATGATCCTGCTGGAGTTGCTTGATTTCTTTAATCATCTTTGTCTCTTGAGTTGTTATCTCAGTTCTCATTTTATCCGCTTTGTCTTTCACAGCTTTCACAGTCTTTGTGACGTTCTGTGTGAACTTCTGCTTAGCTTGTGATGAAGTGGCCAAAGATTGTTCAAGTCTTTTGATGTCTGTGGTGAAATCTGGAAACATATCTTTCAGTGACTGTTTGTATTTGTGAGAAGCCTCTCCAGAGTCAATGTAGTGATGTTTTGGTCCACGGTGGTCTACTACAGTACAAGCTCGGCAGATTAACTCTTCACATGTCTCACAGTAAAACCATTTCACTTCACCCTTGTGTTTCTGGCATTTAGACTCATCTTCTTCTGGTGTTTTTTTCACTGAACTAACCACCTTTGCTTGGAGTGAGACCTCCTCAACTATTCCCATCAAATGGAAATTTGTTTTTAGGCCTTGAATGCGTGTCTCTGGAAGTACTGTCTCCCGCCGACATACAGGGCAAGAAATCTTAGGTTGACCTGCATACCTGCTAGTGTAGTATTGCTCCAGACATTTCTGGCAGAAGCTGTGGACGCAATCCAGTATCTTGGGCTGTGTGTACCTATCTCGGCAGATGCCACAGTTAAGATGGGAGCTGATGTTTTGTAGAGCTGCAGCCATTTTTATCTGTATTCAAAAAGAAAATGGAACAGTTACTATAAGAGCAATGAAAAATACTTGAGCAAAACATGTGCCTTCACATTAAAGATGTACATGCCCATCCGAGTTTCATCTGGATAAAAATTACATGCTCATGTATAACGTTTCTTGTGAATTGCTTTTTTGTAGCCAGACAAAAGATATTCACTTTTGAACGAGATATCAAATAAAAAAAAATCTCTTTTATTTCCTTTTGGAATTCCTGTTCAAGTTTTGAAGAGCACTGAGAGTACATCCTTAATTCTCTTTTGAAATGATTTCAGATATTGAAATGGACAAAACTGTATGCAAGTTGCCATAGTTTTTCCACTTATATGACTGAATAGGTTTTTGTTGGAATATTACTTGTGCGTACACTTCGTGTTTTGAAGTCTAAAGCCGCAATTCCTATATCAGCTAGCCTTTAACCTCATTCAACAGAACTGACAATATTTCCTTACCTCTTTTAAATTCCCAGTCAAATCACTTGAATACAAAGCTTTCCAATTTGATGTAGAGAGCACAAACAGTTGAGGCTTTTGATGGGGTTGATCTGGTAAAGATGGCGCTGGACAAACACAGCATCGTCATCAAGTCGCGTGACATGGTTTATATATAGAGCTTGGGATTTTTGTTTTGCTGCATACTTCTACATGTACATCACACACTCGTACAATCTGTATCAGTTTATCTGTGTACTTACCTGTACTTGACACTTGAGTTTTGGATCTTAGATAAGTTCATGCATTATATCTACATGTACCTGCTGCACTTTGTTAAATTTCAATCGCGTACACCTCCACACATTTAATTAAACTCAATTTTTCAACCATCAAATAAAATAAGTTATCAATATATTTCCTCAATTTTTTTCATTTTTCACACATGATGATCATGAAAAGGTCTTTTATTTATGTGAGATAAATATTGATATAACATTTTCAGTCTATTTAAAAATTATCATTTTGACCAACCCCAAAAGTTTCAATTTTGTGTTTCCATGCAAATAAAATACATACTACTTGGGGAAGTACATTTGGGTGTAATGATGTACACTGAGGACAATGAACAACAGAGTTGACTGTACATAAGAGGACACTATGTCCTCAGTTGGAAACCATCACAAATCAAATGAGAGGAGTTGCCAAAAGTTACCCAAACAAAAGGCATCAGAAGTCCTCAAACCTTTGTGGGAGTGTGAAAAGTGCAGAGTTTTAGAGGAGGGGAACCAACATAATGTTGAAACAGTGTATCAAAACTACTTTCTATGTTAATGAAAAACAAATGCTGGAACCATGGTAACATAAAACTGTCATCCTGTCTGGCTTGTTTCCAGGGTGTGAAGGGCATCACCTCAAACTCCCTTGACAACAAGATGAGACAACTCAAGGAACATGGTCAGGTTCTTGGCAGGATTCATCCTGGGTTCTATGATATCAGGAAGAGATTGAAGGAAGATCTTGAGAGAATGTTGGCTGAGAGACGATGAGGAGTCAAGAAGATGACGGCCGGTAAACGTCTCAAGTCACGTAAGAATGAAAGTTGTCTGGAAATAATCACTGCATCAGCTAGATTTGATGACTAGTGATCCTACATGTACTTAATGTCTTGGAAGCTTCATGTTAGGGCTGTCTGGTTTGAATCTGGTGAATCTTTGCATCAGATCCTACTGCTTGTTTTCTTTTCTATTGACCCCTGGTTCGATTTCTGTGACCTCAGTTATCATTGAAGGAATTGAGGAGTCTTTGGTTCAGATCCTACTGCTTGTTTTCTTTTCTATTGACCCCTGGTTCGAATCCTGTTTATTCCCAGGTGTGACCTCAGTTATCCTGGAAGGAATTGAGGAGTCTTTGGTTCAGATCCTACTGCTTGTATTCTTTTCTATTGGCCCCTGGTTTGATTCCTGTCTATTCCCAGGTGTGGCCTCAGTTATCCTGGAAGGAATTGAGGAGTCCACTCACTTAAATTGTTAGAGGTTTTCCGCATTGATGCAATGTGTGTGAATAGTCATAACCTTTAGAGAAGGTGGATCCCAGATCTGAGTCATGTACAGTTCATTTTCTTGTTTGTTTGCTGACATGTTGACTCTACACTTGAGTTTGTATCTTGGACCTGAGTAAGGTTAATTTTTTACTTGCATACGTGTACATGTACACGTACACCATCAGGTTGCAGACTACTTAATAAATAAACTGCCATAGACCCCAGTAATAGATACCCCCACTTCCAAAATTCAAGGGAAAATACTCACAACTCTCCAAGGTGTTTCAGACACATCAAATTAAAACTGATTTCATCATCTTTCATTTTGTGTTCAATTTTGTTGTGGCAATCCGATGACTTTGTGAAAAATTTCCATCCAAAGATGATCACCCCTAAAAGTATAGTCCTGTAGACCATCGACATTCTGAAAACTGATGCCTAGGCTGCATTGCAAAATGGAGCAATTTTAGGGCTTAATTCATCCAAATTACACAGAAATACGAGCTGGCAGTCCCGTTCATGGCTTACACCCTTCTTTTTCTTTTTACAAACCTTCAAGTTCATGGCCCACAAAATGATGATAGCAAAAATATGAGAGCGTACAAATCATGATTTTTCCGGCGTAGGCAATTTGGGCCTATTTACTGGCCTGCAGCCATCAGTGTCCATACATATGTGCATTGTACATGTCATTCCAAACTTGTTTCATCAAATGAGGTGTTAATACATGTACCTGTGCATACTTGTTCCTTCCATTCTGTGACAAAATGGACTCATTTAATCTCTCATTTTTTGTTCTGTTGGTAAAAAGTCCCAATGAACAAGTTTGGATTTCTATAGAAGGTGTGAATTCCTTTGACCTAGCTCACAAACCAGCTTCAGTCAGAATTTTCAGTTGTAAAATTGCCAACCTGTCTGAAGAGTTGTTTCATGTAAATTTATCTTTCATATGAGTGTTCACGATCAAAACCTGATTGTTTCAACTTGATTGGACTTGGGAGTAAATAACCAAAGTCCTCTAAAATCCGTACCAGGACCATTGCCATAGTAACAGGGCATGTGTTTTGCAATTTTTGGCCAATTTACGGGCTCACTGCAACTACATTTTGGGCCAATTTACAGACTCGCTACTAATACATGTTGTTGCTTTCATTTGAAAGGCCACCCAGCCCGAATGCAAACCAATGTCATAACATTAACTATATCACTACACAGCCTCACCCTTACATGTATTGCACTTCTTAAAATTCATCTCTTAAGCCCTAATATAGCACATGTTTCACAACTTAAAAAGTTGCATTTTGAACTCCATTTTTACAGCCTCCCCCCCCCCCTAAAAAAAAGTGCAAGTTGCCAGTTGGGCACTCAGAATACTTTGCTGTTGGCTGTGATGAGATCTTTATATATTTGTCTTTTCATATTTGGTGAAAAAATCTTGGCCAACTGCATACTCTTTCTGCAGCATCAATCCAGAAATGATTAAAACAAAACATATGTTGAGTTTTTGCCTTTCTTTCTAATTAAAATTGAGTATAAAAGAAAATTTTTACAAACCAAATAATTGGTCAATTACTTTCAGACGAGTGCCATCAAATTCAGATTTCCTTTCCTCTTTTATTAAGAGTTCTTTTTTTTTTTCCGTGGACACTTATATAAATTACTTACAAGAAATGACTCTTACTTTTTGTTTTAAAATAATTGTCTCTTTCAAGTGATGGTACATGTACACAATAAACAATGAAGATGACACCCAGGTCAGTCAATCCATTTATAACTTTTTTAATAAAACCTCGCATTTAATGTTGAGTGAGAAAATGAAAATGGAATTGAAGTAACTTTGAATTCTTGTTATCATTAAGTTCTGACTTGACAAACTATTGATAAAAATAACAAAATGGTTTGGAAAGTGCTTTCATTGGAAAATGCAAAGAGCGTGAACAGTGGTAAGCTTTTGAGGGGTAGGATCCCAGAGAGATGGCACTGGCAAACACAGAATCATCATCAAGTAACGTGACATGGTTTATATAGAGAGCTTGGGGAGTTTGGGGGACAAGTGCTGGATGCAACAGACATGTACAGCTCATTATCTTGTTTGTTTGCTGACATGTTTACTCTACACTTGAGTTTGTATCTTGGACCTGAGATAAGTTAATTGGTCTTTTCATATTTGGTGAAATAATCTATTACAGTTGTATACTCTTTAAACTCTTCTTGATTCAAAACTGGAAAAGTTTCAACGCCCCAAACCCCAAAATATACATGTATTGAGTATTTGTCTTAAAAGAAACTGACTCTATTACATTTTTCCAAACACACATACTTTGTGTATTACTTTTAGACAAACTAATGCCACCAAATTCAGACCTGTTTTTGCTCTTTGCATAATATTGTGTCAAGTGTAAATGAAGACCAATGTGCAAGTGACCATGTTACAAGTTACATCTACACCCCTAATCCCCCATTGCTCACAGTAAGAAGTAACGCTCCTTCCAAAAAGCCATCTGATTTCACATTGGTCACGTTATGAAAAACAGTCTATCATTATTGACATACATTACATGTATCTTTCTCATTAATTTTGAGTTTTTTATAATTTCAATTTCATTTTGAGCAGATCTCGCATCTTGTGGAGCCTTGCTTCATTGACCAACCACCTCGCCCAGACCGGTCACCGTGGCAACCGAACAGCCTCAGGCCCCGCCTCCTGCAGCCATTGGTCAGATCCCCGCTTACCAATTCCAATCAGCAATGAGCGTAGTCGAGGGCAACGCAAGACACCTGTCAGCTTTGTTGTTGTACCTGTCAGTGATCTGGGTTACCCTGTTGGTTCATCAGGGAGTAGCATCTGGGCTTATACACCAGGTAAGCTCAGTTTTCATTTACCACACACTTTCATTAGATGCATGAAAACTGACTATATCTGGAGCATCAAGATAATAGGAGTGTGAAATAGTCTCATATTTTCTTGGCTCGGTACTTAAAGATCCTAATTGAAACACTTAGCTAAAAGATCCTTGTTGATTAAAAAATGCTGTAAAAACAACCCAGAAGGCTACAATAACATTTAAGTTTAGTCCATGAAAATATAATTTACAAATAGACAGCTGTGATTTCTATTAAAACCCAATGGACATACAGGACATGTGGTTTAGAAAAATATTAGTTGTCATCCATTCAAGAGATTATTTTCCTTATAAATGGTAGATTTAAAACAAACTTGTTGTTTCTTCTGAATTTTTCCCCCAGGGAGCAGCGGTGACTGGATCCCAAGTAGCAACTTAGAGGACATACCAGGCACAGCAGCTAACAGGATGCCTAACTTCCCCCATCAAGACACTGTCAAGAGAGGATGGCTTCCAAATGAACAAGTAAGCATCTCACCCCTCCACCACCCCCACTACACTCAATCAGCATGAGTTCAGGACTTGAAAACAGTTTACAACAACACAAGGCAATTCAAGTTGGTTCCAGAGTACACACAGTCCTATTCAATTGATTGAGCCCATTCATTGGTGTTACAGGGTAATCCTATACAACAGCACTGCCCAGCTCACAAGTGACAGTGAGTCGATCTGTGAGGTACAAAGAGGACTGTAGGCTGGCCCTCTGGGACCAGCAAAAAAACTGAACAGCGATCATTGAGAAAATCAAATAGAGAAATCAAAACCTCATCAAGATGTACCTTGTGTATCTCAAGACATTACTGAAATGTCATCATGCTTGCGAGCTCTAACTTTATTGCCCTGGTTATTTCCTACAGACACCTGTCAGCCGGTTTGGTGAGCAACATGAGCCAATGTCTGGCATGCATCATAACATGGCCATGGGAGATGGGGGTGGGGTGACAGCTCATGGAATGGCAGGAACGGTCTGGAACCCTGTAGCCACCATGCAACTTCATGGCATCAATCCAAAGGTGGGTCCTGTCTCAAAGCTTAAGTCCGTGTCAATATTATCAGGCTATATATGTGAGGCATTCTGGCAAAATGAGACGGAACTGGGCACAGGCCGTAGTGGAGGGAAAATGAAAAAAAATGATAGGGCGTGATTTTTGTTGTTCGACGTTCAGATTTATTGATATTCTTAACACATGTAGTCTAAAAATCATGAGTTTTTAAGGAAAGATAATTGGCATCTTTCATTTTCACGAATACAAAAATCGAAACTTTACAGGCCTTTTTCTTATTGATATTCTTATACATGTAAGCATGTAAAACATGTAGTCTAAAAATCATGGAATACAAGAGTTTTTAAGGAAAGATAATTGGCATCTTTCATTTTCATGAATACAAAAATCGAAACTTTACAGGCCTTTTTCTTAGTATTTTGCTTTTTTGACATGTCAATAAATGTAAACTTTATACAGCTATAACTTGTCAAGAAAATGTCCTATTGACGTGCAACAAACAGTATTGTAAGGAGAATGTTATTCTCTTTCCTAATACCTGCAAACCCTTATTTCAACCTCTGCCCAGTTCTGTCTCATTTTGGGGGGTCGGAAATATATAGCAAATATAGTTACACTGACTTTTTTGAGGTTTTGGGTTCGAAAATGCTATAAAAACCAAGAAAAACAATCATTTTCCTGTAGTCTGGTTCCCTGACTCCATTTAAGAAGAAACAGAGCAGTTTACATATATTAGGGAATTGTAAGATCAGGGAACCAGTCTTAGCTGGCTTGTACTCGTTTAAGGTGTGTAATCGATTGCAAACAAGTGCGATGGTCAACTGGGGCCAGTATTTGAAAAAAGCCAGTTTTTTCCAACGCTGATCGGCCGATCAGCGTTGGAAATTGATACAAAAATACCACTTTTCTTGAAAATGACAGTATACCAGGTGCCATGATTTTACAGGATGCTTTACACTGTCATTCACTAACAGTCCAGCAAGGTATTTCAAAATGATTTGGTAGTTTTATTTTTTGAGGTTTGCAAATGTTGTATTTTCCCTTTAAGGCGTGTTGATGCAAAAACAAAAGAATTAAATATTCCCATAAATACTTCTTTTTTTACTTTCCAGGGAGGGGCCCTAAAAAAGTTTGTTGACACGAACTACAAATTCTAAAATAAAAATTTTTTTTTTCATGATTAAAATAAAATTTGTACAACACCATTGCATGTAGTTGGGATATGTACTACCCGCAGTCACCTAACAAAACAATCCTCATTTTTTTACTTTTAATGTTTTTTAATGGAAGTTTGATAAATTTATTAAATTTGCAATTTTGTCTTCTATTTTATTTTCCCAGGTGTGGGGAGCGTGGAGCCAGTCAGTCATGTGACATGAGGACACCTCTATGTCCATTTCTATAGAGGGCGTTGTTCGTCACAGCCGCAGCATTCACAAGCGATAGTTAAGTTAATTAATTTTTCTTAGATGTCCAGTAGCCATAGAGGGCGCCATAGTGCTATCTGGTTTGTTCACAGACAAATAAAGCATAGACCGCCAGTCGTGCGCTTGAAACCTTGATTTGGTAAAGTATGGGCAAAAGGTTTGTTGGCAGCTCGCATATTAACTGCGCGATGCAGGTTCAATGCACCAACGCGCTTAGTACGGTACATAAATTATTTTGCTTCACAAATTATTTTGGTAAAGGCTTTATTACTCATAAGTTGTATGACAATGTTGGGTACCCTATTGTTTTTAATCTACAGAAATCATACTTAATTCACAAGGGATTTGTTTACAATAAAAAACAAACTTCATAATTGTTTTTACATGTTTGACTGGAATTCGTCAACTGTGTGTAAAATCCTATACTGAGAGGTGAATTTGCCCATAGTTTTGATTTTAGTCGGGCGCTAGACAAATCACGAAATGCTCATGTAGTTTTGAATAGGACCTGGCGGTCTATGCATTTATATGTCTGTGGGTTTCTTGCCTTACCTACCAAAAAATTTGCTGACAGCATAATTCAGAGAAAAGAATGAAAACGAAATAATTAGGCCAAATGGAATAAAAAAAATTGTATCAATTCTGTGAAATTGAAGATGATTGTAAACTGCGAGTATTTTGTATTTAACCTTATTTATGTTAGGCCAAAACAAGAAGAAGAGGTCTCTGGTCAGCGTGCGCGTCGATTTTATTCATGCGCGTCAATCTTTTTTTTTTCCAAAATGTTCCGCGGTAGCTCCTTTTTACCAAAGAGCACCAAGGAATGGGAAATTGCACCAAGGCAAATGATTGAGGGCACCAAAGCAAATTATGGAGGACACCAGTGTACATGAGGACACCAAAAAAAAAGCAAATAGTACCGCACCTTGTCTGTACAATCAAAGCTTGAAAAAAAAAAGCAAAAAAAAAAAAAAAAGCAGCATCACCGCATCAATTCCACAACTTTGGTCTGACCAGAGACCGAGTATTTTTTTTTTGGCCTTACTGTAAAACAATTGAAAAATCCTTTGCTTTTTTGTTGGCTTAATTTAGTATGTAAAAAGATAATAGGCTACTAATGTTAAAAATTAGAAGTTAATTGAAACCAATCTTGGAAACTGTCAGTTGAAGAGATGTTTTGTGGACATGTACATTACAACATTAAAGGTCAGTGAACCTGGGTGACCTTTGACCTCTGTTGTCTCAATGGTAGTTTATCAGTTAAAATGTGCATTCCATATAGAGCTGTAGTAAATTATGAGAGCGTTTACTCCTCATTCCCTTGCACACTTCAAAGTTGTCTGAGCTCAACACAGTGCTTGAAGAATGTACATGCAGCGAGATCAATGTGCAAGTCACGTCGTCAATATGACATCAATTCTTTTTAAGTTTTGTGCGCTTAATGTGTTGCCAAAATATAACAGATATATGGCTGAGCAGGCACGTGATCTACAGTGAAAAAAAAATCCAAAATCCGTGCAGCGCACTAGTGTGAAAGCACAGAATGAAATGTAAGTTGTACTAACAGCTTTGAAATGTATAAACATACAACATTTAAGCTAATTTCTGATGACTTAAGCACAAACATGGATGCATGCGCCCAGCAAGCTTCATCCTATTCATATATAGCTCTCTAATAATTTACTATAGCTCTATGGCCTGATTAAGTGCACATGTGCAGATACAAATCTAGAATAACAGGGAGTGCGTAACAATTTATTGCAATAGTTTTTCTTGCAAGAATAAAACAAAAAACACAATGGAGTGTGTTCAGTGGAAAAAGTACAATCAGAATGCAAGTCAATTGAAATTTTGTTTGTTGGTTGGTTGTGATGACGAGGCCCGGATTCTCCAATAGATCTCTCTCATAGGACGCCATCTTTGTAGGAAAATTACAACTGCATGTTCAACACCATGTGCGCGTAGTGTGCAAAATGTTCTAAACATGCGCTCCTGTTGCTTGGAATGTCTCCAAAATACAGCGCAGCCGATGCGCGTCACGAAAATCTGACGTCTTAAACAGCCCAAATTTGAAGAGGAATTGTCAAATTTAATATTGTAGAGTATGTTAATTCAGCAGGAAAACAAGTACAATGCGAATTAAATCAACCATTAAGGCAAAGTAAAAAAAAACCCTTTTTTCGTCCCCGCCCGCTTCCTTTTTTGGAGGCCGTCTGGATTTTTTTTATTATTTTTTATTTTTGAAAAATGTAGTAAAACACCGAAAAAGTCCACAAATTCATTGGAAAATAAATTGTAGACCAATACAAGTCTAAATGACACTGTATATATGTTCATTTCTCTTGTCTAAATTATCTTTCATTTTAAAAGTGTCTTTGAACAGTGGAAATTTTTAAATGGCGGCCATCTTGAAACAAATAGAAAAATAAAAAGGCCCACTTCCTCCTTGTTTTAAAAAAACCCGGACGAGTAACACGTTTTTTTTTACTAAACCTAATGAAATAGAATATACTCATTGTCTGGAGGATATCATGAGAAATGCCCATTGTATTAAAGTGAAATTTCCTTCGTTATAAACTCATCATGACGTTTTTGTGAAGCCTGAAAAATTTTAACAGGAATATCAAACAATACAGTTAATGTAACTAAAACAATTATAATCTGTTGCTAGCGAGAAAATTGCAATGCAAAATCATGAGAAAAAAAAAGTCCCCATAAAAACCCACACACTGGTTTTTGAGACAATGTCTTTAAAAAAGCCTATTTAATTTCTACAGCAAATTAATTCAATTAATATAACAAAAACAACAAAGTGTGTTTTAATTTAATTTAAATCGGAATGAAAAATATTTGTAATACGCAATCAGAACACACTTGTGTGGACGCCAATTCTGGAAATATATGCTAAGCTTAAGTGTCCATCGATTGTTCATAAAGTAAAGTCTTCAATTAAGAACTCCATAAAATTTCAAGAGGAATCGTGTAACAATTAAAAAACGATTAAACATTTAGAAAAGTACTAATGTAAAATATAATCAAAGCCGTAGAAACTTTGCATTATACTGTTGCACTGAGAAACAAATCTAAGATTTGCAAACATTCAGGCATACCTCTAAAAATTAAGTGAAAAAATTACTCCCGTTTAAAAATCTTGAAATTTTCACCTCATGTGACCTCTAAACACCTTGAAAAGAGAGGGCGATAAGCCATACAAAATTGTCGAAGCATGAAAACCCATTTTGACGGCACGCTTCACGGTCAAGTGAGGAAGGCCCTTCAACCAGGTTGTATCGAGACCCTGAGGCTAAGAAGTCTACATCCACCTCACACACCACTGGTAACCAGTATTCCAGCAGTCTTATGTGGTCTCTAGCAGGCTTCAACAAGTGTAGCAATCTCCAAAAAAGGAAAAGGCTAACTACCAGTCTGACTGATGATTGGCTGCGAAGACAGATCTGAACTTACAGGACAGGGCAGGACTTCAAAAAAGAAGTCTGAATATTCAGTCCAAAATTTAGTCCAACTAATATGAAGAAATTACATTCCCAAATCTAAGTCCAGCCAAATAAACTCTAAGTCCAAAAATCCCCAAGACCCTTCCTAGTCCTATCAACTTGCAGACCTATCAGTCAGGAAGCCTTTCAACTAATAGTCCAGTTCCCTCTCAACCATCAACCAGTCAGCCCAAAGTCTACCCTCCAGCTCCAAACCCCTTCAGCTCCCAACTTCTTAACCTCCCAGCCTCAGACCCTCAGATCTGAAAAAATTTCAAGGGGTACCCCTTGATTTCTGAAATTCTGGCCAAAGCTGAAAAATTGTCTAAGTCCAACAACCTAAGGGTTTTAATTACGATAACCGGAGATTTTTTCAAGAAATTGCCATGGCAGAGCGGAAAAGAGTAGAGCTGGCATGCAGAAGGTACACGGTTCAACCCTGCTCCATGCTACTATTTTATTTATTTTTAAAATTTTATTACTGCTGCGAGGAAAAATTCTCCTCCCGGGTCCCCAGCTTGGTTTTGAACCAGGGACCCAGCTCCTGGCGGTCAGCGAGCTAGACCGCCAGGCCACTGGCCTCTTCGAAAATTTGTTCTCGGAACTTATATTTAAAGGTTAGATTGCGCAATATAAAAAAAAAAGAAAAAAAAATGGCCGCCTGGGCTAATTTGAATAATTGAATAATAAAAAGCAGAAAAATGAATATTCAGAAGGAGACCACAACAGACCCAAAATTCTGGTTCTCAATTAAGACATTTATTTCCATATTCTTTCTATTGTTGCCCTTTATTTACACTTTTTACAAACCTATCTCACACTTTTTTTTAAAGTTAATATTACAGTTTTTTAAACTTCACATACATGTATTTAACAAGAAACACAATTCTGTTTAATAAATGTAGACGTTAATTTACTTCCCTTTACAAGATTCTAAATTTGTCAATGCTCAATATTTTAAAAGCAAGTCCTACGTTAAATTTGTTCACTAATTTTATTCTTCGGGGGGGGGGGGGACGCACAAAGTTGTTTTTAATTATAAAAGGCCAAACTTTTGTTTGAATGTGGAAATGGAGTTTTTAAATTTGGTAATCTCGATTTTACTTAAAATTGTCAGTGATTTTTGCCTCAAATGTTATACAACTATTTTTTTTCAAATTCTGAAATGTTTTAACCACTTCAAAAAGAAAAACAATACCAGTTCCAGTACAGTAACGCCTTATTTCAGGAATAATTGCTTGTACAACTAAATTTAAATAAGTTAAACATTGATTTACAAACATGTTACAGATAATATATGCATACTGCCCTCTATAGACCAAATATTTTAACTGTGTCTATCTGGCTAGATTTTTATGCCAATTCATTTTAGAATGCTCAAATTATTTCAAAAACGCTTTCCATTTCCCTTTTCTTTCCATAAATTCAAGGACATCTCAAAATGCAAATGAACAGAAAAACAATAATGCCAAGTATTGGGCAAAAGCAGAAAATCTACAGTTTAAGCAAGTATATGGGCAATTCCATGGTGACAGACATTAGAGAGTTTCGGCAGGTTTCCAATTCGCATCATTATCACGATTCAGAACAATTTTACGCACGACGCCATCACTTCAATTCTTCTCGTACGCTAATCGATAAAGTGGCATAGGGTTTTAATTCAAATTTGTCTCTTAAAGAAAAATGATAACCACCTCTAATTCTTAATTTTATGATGTACAAGACATAACATCTGATCATGGGCGTCGCGGGGGGGGGGGGCAAGGGGGGCACTTCCCCCCCCCCCCCCCCCGGCAAAGCAAAAAAAAAAAAAAAGGAAGAAAAAATATACAAAAAATAAAAGAAAAAGAGGCGCGAAGACAAAGTGGTGTAAATTTTTTTGGGGGGGGGCAAAATGTCCCTGCCCCCCTCTCAAACTGATAAATCGAGAATGTGTTGAGAAATACAAGCATTTTTTGGCAAAAACAGTTTTTTCCCCCTCTAGAAAAAATCCTGGCGACGCCCATGCATCTGATTGCAATTAAAAGTAAAAGAGTGAATTTTTCAAGGTGTACGGTGAATTTTGAGCATTTTTGTGACAAGAAATTATAATGCGATTTTCTCAATAGGTTTACGCAGAGACACCATGCCAAAAATTGAAATTTGAACACGCCATTATGTTTGCGTACACTAATCAGCCGCATCATATAATTCCAATGCGCATCATTTTTTTTCAGGATGAAGTGTCTACATTTTTCAACCTGTAGACGCATTGATCTTTTCTGTCCTTCGCTTACAGAACTCTTTCTTTATTGTGACTGACATTACAAATTTACATAAAAAACAACACAGGAAACAAATGATAGAGCAAATTTGAAATTTCTCTTCATGTAAAAGGCCAATGGATGTCATATTTTATTTTTCATATAATTTATAGCCAGTATAACACTTTACACATGTACAAAGATGTAAAATGAAAGTTTTTATAATCATGATAATTGAGAAATGAGACACTGTGTATTGAAAAGTTTCTGTTCAGGTCAAGTTTTATTTTCTTTATAATTTCCAACAGTGACTGTATGCAAGAACAAAATAAATTTTCAATATCCAAACTCAGAGAGTTTTAGAATTTATAAAAAACAAAAACATAATAAAAAACCTACATGTATATACCATCAACACCAAAAATTAACTGATCATAAAGTTAATTAAGCAAGAAACTTTGCAAAGCGACCGTAGTAATGATTAAAGTTGTCTCCAATAAAAACTGTGTAAATAGACTTGCATCATATTTTCTGTGTAATTACTACAAATTTTGAGGTCTCAACATTTTGAACAAATTCCATGCTCGATTCTAACTACTTTTTCCTCATAGTTTTATTCCTGCTCACTTATGAAACTCCTCATGTTCTGTTTTTTTTCTGTCTATATATTCCTCTTTCATTTGTTCCTCTATCCTTTTCTGCCAAGTTTTGTTTCTGCTGTGTCTTTCTCTCTGCTGCAGTAAGTTGCAACTTGGCTGTACATCTTTCCTGAAAATATAAAATATTCAACTGAATTAATCATAATTTGTACATGTTTACATTAACACAATTTTACTTGCTATTTTTCTAGCAATACCAAAGTTATCAAAGGAACCAACAACAAAACGAACAAAATATGTTAGCCAATGTTTAGTAATAAACAGGGAATTATGAATATCAAACTATTTAATGCCAAACAATAATTCAGTTTTCACAGGGAAGACTTTCCCCACCCCACCCCCATCAGAATGAACAATGATAGACTACTTGTGCCCAAAAGCAAAACAAATATATTGTTCATTTTATTAAAGGGTTACAGAGGTCCAAATTACATTTTAAAAAGGCTGTTTTGTGAAAAATATATAAGTTGCTTAGACAGTGGCTTGGCACTCAGTTGCATTTTGGTTCAAAGAGTTTACTACTTGAATGTGTATGGACTTAAATAACATGTGTACTTGTGTTTTCCTCAACTACGGACTGTGCAATAATGTGACTGACGCTACGTTATTCTAAGAGATTGTGACTGCATGACATTACATGTGGCCGACATTACAATATTTCATGGCTGGTCTAAGCATAAAACAAAAATGTAAACAAATTCTAATTTTAAATACAATTCTCAGAACTCAAGCTAAGAAACTTTTAACAGAATTATTCATTAGTCAAAAAATGTAGGCACATGTACATGTATTTACAAAGAAAAATATCTGTTTTGGTGAATTATAAATAACTAAATTTGTATCTCATTTTACAAGCAAAGTCTGACAAAAATTAACAACTTAAAAATAATATCCATTTTCACAAAGACGCCCTAAAAAATGCTAACAAAATATTGAGAGAAAATATTACTGAATAGATAGCAAAAGATTAATTCAAAATTCCTTACCAGTTCATCCATAAGTCATCATGACGTCATTGCAGACTTTGATGTGATGGTGTACCGTAACTCACAAAATAGTGCGCGCATAGGACAAACCTATTTCAGTTTTAAAAACGCCAAGATATATTGTGTCACTTCAGCAAATCAAACTTGAACAAACCGTGAAATAATTGTTTGGTCTTGTGTCTCCACCAGCATGGAATTGCCCATATAACCTTTTTTTTCAATTAACAGCCTAGTACATTCTAAATAGGCCCAATGCACCTTGGATGTAGTTTCCCTGATGTTTGATGTCATCACAAAGTGGTGCAGTTTCAGGGAAGTCCAACATCAAGAGCAACATCTTCTTGGTAAGAGCAGGAAAACCTGGAATTCAAGTTGAAAAAACAAGAAGGAAAATTGAATATAAATAACATTTGTATACATGCAGTTTATGATTACTTTTTTTGCAGGCTTTTGTAGCTTTTGAGGCTCCACTAATTTGGGAGAACAACTATATGTAGGGAGGAGTTTTGAAGATAGAATTTAGAATTTTAGCTTCTTCTGCGTTCACATCTACAGCAAAATTTTAGTATGAATTTATTATCAACCCATAATTCACATAAACATTGTTGCAAAAGCAAGTACTGAAGTATATTGAACAAGTTCTTAGCTCACCTGAAACACATGCGTTCCTCTTCTTGTGGTTCTGATAACAGACGTCTGATGACTTGCTCAGGTTACTCAGGTCCTGTCTTATCAAAGACTGTGCAAAAAATGAAATATAGATTAGTTATGATAGAGTGAATTACTTGTGAGGCTGTAGACAATAGTGGTTTATTATCCGAAACAAATAACTGACTTTTAGAGTCAAGTAAAACGGTACACAAACACTATTTCATACACTTGAGCACACAGTGGAAAGTTACAGAATGATGTGAGTGTTCACAGAGCTTGAGCTGGCATTGTAATCATTGGACCATGCAATGCGGGTAGTGGTGTGTACGTGTTTGCAGCCAAAGACAACAATCAGTTGTCATCCAGGGAGTCAGTTCCCAACCAGTCCACGTCTCATCTGCTGTGCCACAGCGCACTGTGTTGGGCCCTCTCCTCTTTTTAGTCTATATCAACGATATTGCCGAAGGACTGAGCTCGAATGTCTGCTTGTTCGCCGATGATTGTGTCATTCATCGCAAAATGACATCTTCATCTGACTGCGATGTTATTCAGCAAGACCTGAAGACACTAGAGGAGTGGGAGCAGCGCTGGCAGATGTCATTCAAACCAGAAAAATGCAATGTGATCAGATTCACCAATAAGAAAACCATCATCCACTCTTCATACAAGCTCTCTGGTCACATTCTGGAATCAGTTCAAAGCCACAAGTACCTTGGCGTCCACCTCTCATCGGACATGAAATGGAATACTCATATCAATGCAGTCACAGCTAAAGCTAACAGCATGCTTGGTTTTCTTAGATGCAACTTAGGTTCAGCCCCACCCAAGATCAAACTCCAAGCCTATCAAAGTTTAGTCCGTCCTCATCTCGATTACTGTGCATCAGTGTGGGATCCCTTCACAGCCACCAATAAACAGAAGATGGAGATGGTTCAACGAAGAGCTGCCCGCTTCATCACTAACACATATAGCTGGGGCAATTCTACATCTGTTACTGCTCTTCTTGAAAAACTGGAATGACCCACCCTGGAAAATAGGAGATACGTACAGCGCCTCACAAGGACTGGAACGACCTCCCTCAGCACATTACTGGCAAAGGAGACACCAATCAATTTAGTGATACCCTTAGATCCCTCAGCACTCGTCAATAGCATGTCCATCCCTTCCAAGCTGAGTGATGTTCCTGTAGGAGCTTACAGCTATATCAATCAAGATCAAGATCAAGTGAGGGTACGAAAGAGGGCTGATTGGAATTACCGGCTGCGGTCGGTTTTCAACAAGAGTAAAACTCTCGAGCCGCGGCACGCAGAGCTGTGGTAATGCTCTTGGAGCGTATCTCCTTTCCCTTGTCTGTACGTGTAAGTACTGAGCTGGTACAGCAGCCCCTGAAAGAGATACCCAACAGGTGAACCACCATCCTAGCGTGGGACCCATGCAAGTCCCCCTCCATAGACCCGCTCATGAACTGAATGGTGCGGCAAATGATAGAGGTCAACAGTATGGTGGAGACACTGTGGACGATATTGTCAGGTGAAGATGAAATGCGTACGGCTTGCATGACTGTTTGACTGCAGCATCCCGGTTGGGATCCATCACTTTCTGTATAGACGTCGCAAAGACGTCATTGGTGGTGGTCCTCATTGGAAGGTCACAAACTTTCTGCGCCAACCTCACCACCTCTTTCTTTAGCCACTTCAGACTTTTCTTCTGGCAATTGCTGACAGGCAACACATACAAGGTGCACTGTTCAATGGCAGTTTGTAGCACATCCAGCGTTTGCCAGGGGGCCAGAGAGGATTCCACCTTGCGCAGATCTTCTGTCATCTTGGCCACCAGTGCCTCAATCTCTTGTCGCTTCTGTACAACCTGATACGGATGCCGAGGTAGCAATATAATGCTCCTCCTCAGTAGACACGATTGATGGAAACTAACGGATGTAGGCCTATACACGGCTGGTGTCTGGTCAGGTCTGCTGCAAATGGTAGCTTCCCAACACAAGACACAATTCCAGGCACTAAGTGAAAGAACAGGAAAAGAATTGATTTTGAGATCTTCAAGGCTGCGGATTTGAGATAGACCTGTGCCTGTAACGATGGAGTCCAAAAGCCGCAGGAATGATCTTGAGTACCACGTACAGGCGTTGGCCTGGCCCTTGTCCATGTTATGGTCGCCCTTGGGTTCCTGAGCATTCCTCCACGGAGTGTTGGGCACTTTCCCGGTCACTTCCGCGAACCCTCATCTGTGATACGGTTACGCAGAGGAGTTCTCAAGCATGCATCCACAGAGTGTTGGGCCAGAGCCAGAATCCTCCCCTTATCCGCCTTACTGCTGCCCAAAGGGGCGTCTGATGAGTGTTCCTTCGCGAATAGTTGGAGATTGGCCGTGTAGTGATTTTTCTCCAGCAGCTTGTCTCCATAGTTGTTCTTCATCATCCAACTGATTACCTACCATTTCAGGGAGCGTGGTCGATTGCTTGAACGACTGCAAGAACGATGACGTCCTGCGGACAATGTTTGTATTTGCAGTGAAAGCTGGCTTTTCTGTGTGAAGAAGTTGCACTTCTGTCAGTGATGCAGGGGTGCATGTAGATGTGACTGAGTTGACCTTGGCTGGCTGCTGTGGAGCAGCAACATCCGTTATTCTGTCTGCAAGTTAAGCCAACTGTTCGATTTTGACGCTATCACAAGTAGGACATTTTGACTGAAGAAACAACTTGCATGCAATCTACTTCAATCGATCTCCAGTAACTGGGTCGGTTGCATGTCACTGGGATTACACTTGCTGAAACCGTTTTTAATTTAATTATACGGTACAAAAAACTGATTTTATGAGGCAAGTGAAATGGTAAATAAACAAGATAACTGAAAAGACATGTGAGCACACATACACAGAATGGAAAGTAACACAGAAATGAGTGAACTTGTTCACAGAGCTGTCTGAAGAAGGTGCACTAACAACAACTTGGTTACTACAATGTTTAAGCAAGGATCTGTTCCATTAATGGTGCGTAAAACCTCTACTGATCCATTTCAAGTAAATAGTTGATGTATACAACCACTTTGAATAAAGTTTATGCAACTGATCACTGATGCAGGCAGGGATGTGAAGTCAACCATTAATTTTATCCTTTAAATTTATTAGTAATTAAGTTCTGAAAAAAAAACATTGAACCTCCATATCTTACAAAAATGTTGTCACAGACACCATGAATCGACATTCAGTTGTGCGCGAGTACCCAGCACGCGAGTGTATTTTAATTTCACAAGTAAAATGGTTTTTAAATACATTTTTGTTTAAGCCCACAAGTATACGGATGGGAGTAAACTCATGTCAAACCTTTCAAAGCATTTTTCTCCTAATTGTATTTCTGCTTCATGTACATGGTTGCACTTCAGTTCCTGAAAACCAAAATGATTGTATTACGCATCAGTGTACGAAGTGCGCTCATGAAACCCAAATTATTGACTATGTAGTTTTTCACGAATTGACACTCCACACAGCGCGTGCCTGTGAGTTTGTGACAATGGTGTTGACCTACCTGATGTTTGATGAGCAGTTTCAGGGCATTTCAGCACTTTTAGGTCCAGCCATTGTGAAAACCTTGAATTGAAAATAGAAAGCAAAATTGAAACTAAACATCAATGTATGTAGGGATACACAAACCGGCACGCATCGATCTGCGCAGCAGTCACGCAACAGTGAACATTTTTTTCCAAGTTTCTTCGTGATCGCTCTTCTGGTTTATGCTGATCAGAAGGTATTACAGGGTGATTTCCACATGTTATTGATTATCAATAGTTCTAAGATGGGTCATTTATTCCTGATATAATGCAACCCTAAGCTGGCTGTATTATCACATCATGTTTCATTGATCCACACTGGATCTGCCCCACACCTGTTAAATGATCACCTGTCTTTACGTTCAAGCATTCTCCTGATGACAGTCACAGATCACTGACTAAATCTTCAAATCTTCAGAACCACTTCTCTTTTTAGAGACTGTCACTTCACATGCTGTTCATATAGAACTTTTCCCTAGTGATTTCTATCGTATTCAACATCACCTACCTGGGCAGAGTCAGCATCCAGGATCTCTAGTAGCTACCATTAAACATCAGCTTTGTTAACTTCCTCAACGGGATGTGCTCTAGCGCCCATCGCATGGCAGATGGCAGAGAGGTTGGAGCAAAACTACTTCACTGAAACATCCGTCTGTGGTGGCAAGAAATTGGAGATGCAGTGGAAGACCAGGAGACTACTGGCGAAAGATGCTGGTCATCACCTGGCTGTAAGCAACCTCCCTAAGGATACCACAGACAAAAGAAGAGAAGACAATACCATCAATGCATGTCATCTTGAACCAGCATGCTTTACATGTATATGCAATTGTTGACCAGCTAGGAAGGTAGCTGCAGCTTGCGTGTGTCACACTTGATCAGCAAGTTTCTAATATTCAAACATTCGGTTAAGTGCAGTTTTGAAATAATCCAATACTACATTATTTGCAAATGGACAGCCCTACAAGCCACACTTTAGTTGTAGCCAGCAGACCAGCAGTTTAAAGTTCACAGTATTTCATTGTAAGTTCCTCCTAACTGGAGTTGTTTCCTGCTTGGGTTTGTCTGCTTGTGGAGTCATTGGTTTGTAGATCATTGCTGTGCTTTTACAGTCATTTTCCAATAATGCTCTGTGCCTTTTTACTTTTTTCCTGCTGTCCATTTCTTCACACCTTAATTTCATCCAATTGTTTATTATTTTATCCTTTGCAAAGTTTTATTTTTCTCCTTGGCAAATTCCTTCTGATTTTTTGTATTCATTGTTTGATCCAGATTGAGATTTCTTTCATTTAAAAAGATGCAAATTGTTTCTATGTGTGTGAAAGATCTCCTTTTTTATCAGACTAAATTAAAAATTTGAGAAGTCTATTTGATTTCCTTGATTCCTTTTCCATTTTTGTCCCAGTTTCTAAAAGTATATTGTGACACACATGTGTAATAATTTCAAAAAGGATTTTTCTTAGTGAGCCATTTTTGCCGTTACACAAGTATCAAACATCTTGGAGAACATATCACAATTGTATTTGTTTGCATGCAGTTAAAATAAATACCTTTACAAAATACCAAACATTTAACTAGTCATAGCTTAGACCTAAATTATATTTCAAACCTGAAAACCTAGCTTTCCCAACACCACTACTTCAAAAAGTTCTGATGAAGGTTGATTGGTCAGTCAGTTGTAAATCCACTCGTGAGAAACGCTCTCCTCTGCAAGGCTATTGTGCTGTCTGTGTGGTCCACCTGCAGAGGAAGATGTGAGATAGAAACAAAAAGGCATATCAGAGTCAAGTCAACTTGAATTGGATTGAGAACAGTGGGGTCTTAGAATAGTGTTTATCAGACAGGGCTCATAGTGGATCATCAGACAATTTCACAATTTGAGAACATCTCAACTACAAAGAAGAAATAAGACATCAATGTTGTAGTAACTATCAAGAGGACATGCAGACTTGAATTGATCTTAAGAGATTATGGAGACTATAATCGGATGACCACATTTGAAAGCAATTTCTGAGGTGGAACCAGTGGACACTTTCAGGGCATATGCACAATCAGCGAATCATTCATAGTTTGAAAAATATGTTTACAACTTGCAAAACTGTCCTTCAAATACACATGTGTAAATCTTTGTGTTAACAGCAGAGAGTCTACTCTCTACCATGGAAGTCAACTACAATTGCTCCTTGATTTCAAAGCACAAGTGCAAAATCAGAGACCTTATTAAACTGGTAGTTCTTGCTAACAACGACTGCGGCAGATCTTGTCTCCTGCGTGTTTCTCAGAGCCCATACTGATTATCAGGAAAGGAAGAAAAGAAAAACAAGAAATTCATGTTTGATATCTGAAGGAAATAAATGATCAGGGCTGAGAATGACCAGAAAGCATAATTCTTGACACACGGTGGAATTGAAATAAATTTGCCAAAATGCACTGCGAAAACCAATTTCGAGCCAGCAAGCATGTCGCATTGACAAGCATATCAAAAATGCACAATCTGACTTGAGCATGTATTTTTTGGTTCTGACAAGGATCTCTGAACTGGCAAATGTGCAATCATAATTTCAGCCTTTTCTTAGGTTTATCCGTTCCCTTTGCTGTCTTGAATTGATCATCTTCAGTCAGATGTGTTGCTCACCTTTGATTAGAATGATTCATTGTCACCACAACAAATTCCTCTACAGCCTCTCATCTCCAGTGGGGAGGGGGGGGGGGGTGTTAAACTGCAATAACAAAATAACTAATACAAAACAACATTATCCAGTGGCAAATTGGTGAATTTCCTTTTCAAATTAATCAATTAAACTGGAAACTGTTCAGTTTTGAAACTGTTCAATTTGTCGATGCATTTTGAAACAAACAGACCTGACAAAATCAATTTCAAATCGTTTCATGCAGAGCATCAAAAGCCATTAACTTAGAAATGCACTTCAAAGTACAGAACTTGATTTGTTCACAGACAAATGTCCAATCGTAATTTCAGCCGTTTTGAAGATGTTTCTCCATTCCTTTTGCTGTCTATAATGATCAGTTGCAATCATGCTCACCTTGGATTGGACGATCGGATTCCCCTGAAGTCGTTGGTTCATCGCTACTTTCCCTCTTCTCTCCAGTAAGCTTCTCATCCGTGGTAGATTGTACCTTGCAGTGTTATCAAAAACAAAACATCATTCAAGTTTTCAAAATACAATTTGCACACAACTCTTGTCCACAATTTTGTACTTCCAATTATAAACACAAAAGCAATTTTATTTGTTATATTTATTTAGCGTGCCCAGAATTTTTAAGCTACAGATTCAGAACGCCAAGTAAAAACTGGAGTGAAATTTGAAAGGTGGAATCAATTTCAATTTCAACAAAAAAAGGCCTTTGTTTACCCACTCTGAACTCCAGTCAGAAAAAGAGGAGGAGATTGTTTTCCATTGTAAGAAAAGGTTTTAAAATCTTTCTCCAACAGAATGCTTTGGTTTACTTGATGGAAAAAATAGTAATCCAAGAAACAAATGGAATGTTTTTTTGGTCTAAAATTGAAGTCCATTTTGACTGATTGGCAATAATTATGATGTTTGTTGAGAATTTATTTTTCAAAAGTTCCTAATTAAATTTCAAATTTCTTCAAAAAGTCATTCCTTCTTAAAATCTTACCTTTTTTTTTTTAGATGTAACCCTTTTGGAAGCACATCCTGGTAAGATTAGTTTAAACAGGGCCACCAAGTGAAGGTCCCAGGATACCAGCTTCAAACATGCTTTCAGTATCGTCAGGTCCATTGCTGGGCAAAAGGCCGGCCCCGGAGGGCCATGCACAGTTGCCGACTGTCCGGTACGCCCCCCAACCCCGAAGCATCAGGAGAGTACCCTAACCTATATGCGTGCCCCCCTCAGTCCATCCCCCATTACAGGTTCATGCGTTCTGAGGAAGTAGCAGCGTTTGCCGGCTGTGAATACAGGGCCACACCCCTATAAAGAGGGACGCACTACCTGCTCCTTTATGGCACGGCATCCTAGGGTTTCCAGGCCGCTGCGTAGGACCCACGACCCCTCGTGAAAGGCGGACCTTCCACGCGGACGCAACCCGTCCCTTAGAACTGTGTTTGCCCCGCACCACAAACGAAGCAACAGTCCAACTCCGATGACCTGTGGAGAAACCACCACCTACACCCCACCCAAACCACCACCTACACCCCACACAATAACAAGCACACACTCACCACCAACCAGTACATCACAAACATATATTTCAACCACCCTGGACATTCTTATTGTTTAAGTAAAACATTAATCAAAATGTAATCTTTAAAAAAAAAAAAATTAAAAAGAACATTTTGGGCTGATGGGAATGTTTTTCTCCAAATTTTCCTTTATTTCAACAAAATCCTGAGAAAAAAATTGACTTTTGTGCTCATTTCCAAAACTTTGATAGATTCAAATTTGCTTGCACATGAAAAATACAAGAATCATGGTTTGACTTACTCTGAACAAAACGAACGACTCCACTGTCACAATCCGGGGGAACAAGTGCATGTGGCCTTGATGAGCTGCAAAGGAAATGGTTACCTCACCTCAGTTAACATGCAACCTTGTTCCCCCTGCGCCGATGATTCCGAACAATCCAACGAATGACTCCACTTGCAAACCGTCACAATCCAAGAGGGGGGGGGGGGGGACAAGTGCATGGCCCTGCAAAGAAAATGGTTACCTCACCTCAGTTAACATGCAACCTTGTCCCCCTGTGCCGATGATTCCGAACAATCTATCGAACGACTCCACTTGCAAACTGTACACTTTCACAATCCGGGGGTCTCTTGTGCATGTTCACGTCTGCAGAAAATCAATGCAAATAAATTAATGTTCATTTAATTTGAAGTATTTTCCTTGTACTGCCTTTGGTCAAATAATAAAAAGCTGAAATTTATAAAATACCAGATTAAATCTGCCTTGTTACACTCTAAATACAGATTGGTTAACATAACCAATCTTTGGTTGAATTAACCAACAATTGTTTAATGTGTTACATTTTAACCAACATTGGTTATTTAACCAATCTGTTTTTAGAATGACCTATAGTGTCATGCCCCATAACATGTGTTAATTTGTGAAACAAACCCAAACCTAGTTAAATGATGCATTGCTATAGCATCAGCAAAATCCTTTTTAAGTATCTGACAATTAACAACGATTTTTTTTTTAGGGGGGGTTACCTCCGATTTTTCTGAGTGATACAGGTATCCACAGGTAGCGAGGATAGCGAATTCCACTTCTCCCAACATCAGAAAGTCACCAGAAAGTCACCAGAATCATTCCACTTGTCCTAACATCAGAAAGTCACCAGAATTCCACATCTCCCACATCAGAATAGGCAGTGTTCCTCAAAGTTCCAGTTGGTCCTTCCAAACAAGCATCGTCCTTCCAAACACGCATCGTCCCTCCAAACAAGCATCGTCCTTCCAAACACGCATCATCCTTCCAAACAAGCATCGTCCTTCCAAACAAGCATCGTCCTTCCAAACAAGCATCGTCCTTTCAAACACGCATCGTCCTTCCAAACACGCATCGTCCTTACAAACAAGCATCGTCCTTCCAAACAAGCATCGTCCTTCCAAACACGCATCGTCCTTCCAAACACGCATCGTCCTTCCGAACAAGCATCATCCTTCCAAACAAGCATCGTCCTTCCAAACACGCATCGTCCTTCCAAACACGCATCGTCCTTCCAAACAAGCATCGTCCTTCCAAACAAGCATCGTCCTTCCAAACACGCATCGTCCTTCCAAACACGCATCGTCCTTCCGAACAAGCATCATCCTTCCAAACAAGCATCGTCCTTCCAAACACGCATCGTCCTTCCAAACACGCATCGTCCTTCCAAACACGCATCGTCCTTCCAAACACGCATCGTCCTTCCGAACAAGCATCATCCTTCCAAACAAGCATCGTCCTTCCAAACACGCATCGTCCTTCCAAACACGCATCGTCCTTCCAAACACGCATCGTCCTTCCAAACAAGCATCGTCCTTCCAAACACGCATCGTCCTTCCAAACACGCATCGTCCTTTCAAACATGCATCGTCCTTCCAAACAAGCATCGTCCTTCCAAACAAGCATCGTCCTTCCAAACACGCATCGTCCTTCCAAACACGCATCATCCTTCCAAACAAGCATCGTCCATCCAAACAAGCATCATCCTTCCAAACAAGTATCGTCCTTCCAAACACGCATCGTCCTTCCAAACAAGCATCGTCCTTCCAAACAAGTGTCCAAACAAACTTCCAATATTGCATGGAGTTCAAGGTAGGCATGTTCTTCAGTTGTGCTTCCAAGACGATTGTATCAAGTTATGTTGCAGTTTGCACCGAGTCCACACTGGAGAAACGCAATACTCAACAGAACAGTCATGTCCATCCTTTGTTCCAAACTGGTCAGATGTGCAGTAGTATTTCCTGTACTGTTAATGTTCAAAGTTATCCAGAGGCAACTTATAATTGGAGGTGATTTTCAGAGTTTCTCCATCATGACTAACATTTTACTGCTCCGTACTGAACATTGTCCAAAGTATGTCAAGGGCCAACTTGAATAAATGTCATACCTCAATTTTTAAATCATGTGGTTATGGCACACAAGAGCTACCTTTTTTGTAATTATAGTTTCAAAATAAAATTCTTTCAGCCATAACTAATCCTTTCAAACATTTCTTTTTATGAAGGTAGTTTTTAAATTGTATTTTTAGATTAAACACATCATGTTTGGCTATTTATCATTTATATCATTTTCATATAGAATATAATTTAATTTCATTTGATTTTTGTCCATTTTTAACTTTAAGATTGTTTTTGAAAGATTGTCCTTTTTTTGGATTATGCTCTGAAAGAATTTGTTGAAAGCATTTCATTTCCTTTCTTGCTTGTGCTCATTATTTCAGCCAAATGTAAAAGTTGACTCGAATTGTTTGTTTTCAATAAATTTTGCAAATGCCAAGAACTGTTTTTACTAGCAATACAGCTTTGAAAAACTGAGAAGAAAATGCGCAAGTGAACTCAAGTTCCCAAGAAGCGTGGAATATTTCCCCAGTCCTTGCAACATTTTGACAGGTCTGGTTAGTGTTTAATTAGGTGGTTTATGTCGTCAGTGCAAGTGGTTAATATGACTGTCTGTCAATGGATGCATGCAGATGATTGAATGACCTAACAAATGCTGCAAGGGTCCACAGTTTTACACAGAACAGTGGAAACAAAAATGACTTTAGCATACTTGAATGCTACCACATTGTAGTCAAAACTGGATTGCCATCCCAAGTGAGCTGCCTCACATCTAAAGCTGAATTTCACTTTTATGAGTTTTGTCCTTAGGTTTTGTTACATTTACGGTTCTGCTGATGCTTTCTTATTTCATTAAATCAAGTGGAAAACTTAGTTTTAGGCACTGAATATTGTTAAGTCCAAACAAATATTGATTTCATTTATTAAAGTGAATTGTTAAATGTAGTTGAAGTTTAAATTTACTTTTATGACCACTGACCTAATGTTAAGGTTAGGTTTACTGTGCAACTTATTTTCAAACTATTTTAAAATTGGACTTAATTAGTTCCAAGCATCTACGTCCTCGAGGTCTAATCATCATGAAGATTTAGTCCATTTGTTAATGTATTTGGAATCAAATCACTCATCTCAGATTTCAATTTAACTACATAACTCTTAAGATTATTTCCATGCCCTAAGAAGTTGGCCCGAAAGACTTTACTGGAGCTTTGTTCTAGAGCATTTTAGTTCAATGAACAGAGTTTAATCATGACAAACCGAATGGCAAGGAATTTGAAAGTTGGGCATTCCTTCAGTTGAAGATCAGCTTTGTGTGGTTCACATAAGCATTCTTGACAGCATCCACTTCATTGGCTCTGAGTCTGACTGTCATGATAACCACCTGTAAATAACAAGAGTGCAACTTATCAGTTTTCAATGGCAGACTTGTGAGAGCTACCATTCAGTACTGAACATTCAAGAGACATGCAGGCAAATAAAATAGACATTTGAAGGAAGTGTAGAATTATTTTGCAGGCTAGATTTAGCTGGCTTTCTTTCAGTAAACAATATTAAGCGAGATAGATTATACAGCACCCCCTTTTGACACGTATAAAATGTATTAATCAAATTACCAACATTATTTGTGCATGTGCAAGACCTGTGGCCTAGTGGATAGCATGTGAATCTTATGAATATGAGTGAGAGATCCCCAGCACAGCAGGGTTCGATTCCCAGCTTTCGACATTTTCAATTTTTTTTTCATCTCAAACAATTAAAAATATCCTTTTATTTATTTTAAATTGACTTGAACTCCAACATTTAATTACCGAGTATCGCGTTTTCTTTTTCTGATTCTTGGCCCTGGAGGATTTTTTTAAATTAAGGCAGTGGATATTTTGCCGGAGACGGCAAACCTTTAGTAAACGTTAGTTTGCCGGATATGCACTGAACATGCGCAGTTACTGTTTTTTTTTTACTTAAACATTTTCCGGTGACAAATTTTAGTCTGGCTCGAATTTTAGTCTGCCAATATTATCGTTGTAACTTCGTATTCACAAGATGGAATTCAGACCATTTTATAATTTCGGACTTTATTTCCCTTTAAAACAAATCCTCCAGAGCCACAAATCTGAAAAAGAAAATGTAATACTCTGCAATAAAATGTTTGAGACATGTTAAAATAATAAAAGAAGAATATTCTTATTTATTTGGGGATGGGAAAAAAAACTTTAAAATGTGGCGGGGATCGGGATCAAACCCGAGTCATCCCGCTCACCAAAGCCTTTGCTTAACCACTACACCAAACGTGCTACACAACTTTTGATGGGAATTTAATACATCTTATAATTCAGCCCTATTGTGGCGAAATCGACCCCTGACCAATTGTGGCGGAACCGGTGATTGGCAGAACCCAGGGGGGACTGGTCTTCTTTATCCCAGGACTCTAGCCAACTCCTATTATCCCACAAAAATATTTATTAACCTTGCGCAAGGATGAGCGGTTACCCTGACGCAAGGGGGGATATAGTTAACGAACGGCGGACTAAGCCTAGGAGCAATTCGTTTGGTGGAAATATACCACCGTTTTGTGATTGCTTGACTCAAATGCGAACAGAGCACTAATTAATTATAATAACCTTCACAATGATCCAAATAATTATCACAGACAAATGTTTTCAAGGACGATCAATAATTGGTCTTATTCTCTGATCAACTATTCAATTATCTTTATATTAACACTTAATCAATTTATACAATTATATAATACACAGTTGCAATCAACCTAATATCACAAATAAGGGTCAACTGCACCCTTTGGAATGATATAAGCTTACAATACTCCTCACAGGTGATAATCCTCACTTGTGATAAACGTAATAGTGGTCAACTGCACCACGACAAATAAACAGGTTTATTTAATCTCTGTGGTCAACTGCACCACTTAATAACTTGAAGTCTCTACTTAATGCGAATCTCTAATTACCCTCACCTAGATTGGGGTAACCCTCACAGGAATTGCACAATGGGGTACTGAACTATGATATCCTCACACGGCCCCGAGAACGCTACCCCGGTAAACCTCACAGTGGACAGGAAGCTCAAGGAAACTAGGGTTGCACTGCACCGGGAACCAAACCAGTAGGTCTAGAACAAGCGGCACAAGCAATCCCTCCAGTCAATCCGAGCTCCACTTATCCCCCAATCAAAATTGGTTTACCCCAAATGTAACCCGCACCCAATACACAGAATTAATGAGCCTTAATTATCCTCACACGGAGATTAATGTGGACCGCAATTAACCTTACACAGCATTAGCGGAAGCAAGCTTTAAGTGTACCTCACAGGAACCCAAGGCAGAGTCAACCAGTCAGGCAATTTGTCCAGTGGTTATGCGATCGCCTCAGCGGTCAGGCCCACCGTTCCGGTGTTCAACAGACCACAAGCAATCCCACACAACCCAAAGTCCTCCCAGCCTTCAACCAATTATTTCCAACTCGTCCCCTTTTGTTCCAACACTTATCCAACCCACTAATTACTCTGACCCACGAGTTACGATGAGCTGAAATTGTAATAACAATTATCTCAAATACTCGGCAGTCTTAATGCACAAATTGCTGCACAACTGGTCGCACTGAAGCTCACCTAAGCTCCTTGATGCAGTCGCTGCAATTATTCTTCCGGCCACGGCTCGCGTCGATCGTCAGCTCTTTTGTCCTCTGCACAATACAACAGTTATGCTACACTCGACGCCATCTTCCGAACTGCCCGGGCGATGTCGGAACACCACGCTAAATCGCCCAGACCAGTGCAAATGCGCGTCTGTGATTGGTCAAGGCGCGCACTATTAATATTAATGCTCTCGACGCGCATAAATAATTCATGAGATAGACTCGCTGCAGTCTGTACTACCCTGTTTCGCCACACAGGCCCCAGCAAAGCTTAATCCGTCTCGGATTAAATAGCTTAATTAAAATTATGCGAAACAGGCCTGAATAAATTTATACAATTATAAAATCAAATATGTTTAATACAAAGAAATGTGAGGTTCACTCACACGACAGTGGTCGTGTGAGGTTCACTCGACCTCACGTACCACCTAAACTTAATATGAATCAAAGTTATCCTACAAGTTCAAATGATCTTCACACCTGTGAGGTCTACATATTTATACAATTATAACACACAAAATTGTGTAAGGTCCACTGGACCTCACTACTTAAATATTTACATAAAGATGTCCTTGAAATCCTCTTTTCTTTTTGTTTTTCTTTATAAACAACACACACAAATTTTAACAGTGATAAAATATACAAAGTGATGCAGTACAAAAATATATGAACTTACAAGATATTAAACTTTACAAAATGCTTCTCTTCTTTTCTTGTTGTGTACATCAGTGTAAATTATGGAGCATCACAACTATTTTAAAATAACTGTTGGCAATCAATACAAATCACGAATATGCACAAATAATCTCATAAATTACTTCTAATTATAAGAGTTCGGCTGATTGGTTGGCTGATGGTTCCTTGTTGATTAGGCTCACTCCGGCAGGTTGTACTTGTTGGCATCCACTGGCTTTTTGTATTTGTGGGTCGTCGCCTCTTCGTGGACCAAGTGACCATCAATGTACGTCTTCTTGAAGACCCTCTCCTCCACAATGGCGACCTTCATGCGCTTGGCTGGGGGTTCATCTGGTTCAGATCCAGCCTGGGTGATTGGACTTAATGGCGGCATAGATGGGGAACCTGGCGATGGGGGGTCTCGCTCTGCCCTCATCCTGCTCAGGAGGGACCTCGGCTTGCCGCTGATCCGAATGATGGGGGAACTTCTTCCAACTAAGGGGGAAATGGGACACGGGGACAGGGTGATTACTGCTGCCCCTTTCGGGCTTACTGCTCCTGTTGGGCTCGCTGGTGGCCGACCTGCTGCCGCTGGAATCAGGGCCTCTACTTGCGGCCCACGCTTCCACTTCCCGGCCAGCAATCTTCTATCAATTGCCACCGGCATGCTGATTCCTCCTTGCCCCTGCTGTCCTTCAACCAGCTCTTTCTTGACCTCGGCGAACTCCGCCATATTCTCTGGATGGCAAAACTTGTAGTGCCTCCGAAGGTTGTCCCGGCGCCTATCTCTGTAACTGCAACTCCTGCAGCTAAAAAAACAACGGAGGGCCGTGGAGTAGTCTTAGGTGCCGCCAGAGACCTGACTTCGAGTTGAACGTTGCCTGGCACTGGTAACAACTCTGCGGCATTCTTGATTTCTATCAACAAAACACCAAAAACAAAACCATTTGGTTAGTGACACACTTTACCAGGTGACTAACCTAACTATCGGTATCGGGCGGGAAGTCTGCGTTCCCTCAGGGGATTTCTTCTTCGAATTTCCCTTGGGCTTCCTACAACAACCTCCCCTTCCCCACTACTGCTAGGATCAACATTGTGCGCCTCAGGAGGCTCAACACTCATTTGTTCCTTTTGACCAGTAGGCCTAGACATGGCATCTGGAACCTCGGTCACCGGTTCTCCAACCAACGGTTCTTCATTCACCCTTTCACCAACATCAACTGGATCAGAAACTTCTACTGGCTCCGACATTATTGGTTCCTCCACCACTTCGTGGCTAACTTCAGTGCAATCAGAAATTTCTTCTGGTTTCACCAGTTGTTCCTCAGTCATGTCAGGCTCATACTTCCATGGTTTTAGGTTCTCACCAGTGTATGGCTTGAGCCTATCTCCGTGGACAACAGAAGCCTTACCGCCAGGCTTCATCTGGATTCGGTAGGTGACATCGGAGAGTCTCTTTACCACCAAGTAGGGTCCTACCCATCGAAGTTCGAGCTTCTGGGATCTCCCCTTCTTTTTGGCTTTGTTGTACAACCAGGCGAACTGGCCTTGCTGCAGGCCTTCGCCATGTACCCGGCGATCGTAGTTTCGCTTCTGGTTTCTAGCACTCTGTCTCAGGCACTCCCTGGCTCTGCCATGTGCCTCTTGCAGATTCTGCCGTAACCTCTGAGCGAAATCCGTCGCCGTTGTGTCCTCTATTGTAGGACCTTCTACCAACAAATCTACTGGAAGCCTCGTCTCTCTCCCAAGCATCATCATGTTTGGAGACTCGCCAGTTGACTCTTGGGGAGTGCATCGGTAGGCAAAACTTGCATATGGGAGGCACTCGTCCCAGTCACGCTGTCTCCTCCTCGGTTCAATCATAACCGCAACCATGTTGACCAATGTCTTGTTGAAGCGTTCAACCATTCCATCGGACTTGGGGTTGTACGCTGTGGTCCTCGTTTTGGAAATCCCCAGGACCTTACACATCTCGCTAAACACGGCCGACTCGAAGTTTGTCCCCTGATCGGAATGCAATTCCAAGGGAATGCCAAACCGACAGACAAACTCACTGACAAACTTGTTCGCCACCGTCTCTGCCTTAGCATCAGGCAGAGCGTACGCCTCCATCCATTTGGAGCAGTAGTCTCCGACTACCATAACCCAGACGTTGCCACTGTCGCTCCGGGGCAGTGGCCCCAGCAAGTCCACGGCCACCCTCTCCATGGGCTCGCCCACCAAGTACTGTTGGAGCGGAGAAACTCTCCTCTTTACAGGAGATTTCCGCCTGCCACACAGCTCGCAACGTCTTATGAATGACCTCACATCCGCGGTCATTCCCGTCCAATAGTATCGGAACTTGACTTTGGCCAAAGTCTTCTTGACACCAAGATGGCCACTAGTCCGACCACCATGAAGCTCTCGAAGTACGACCTCTCTCAATCCCCCAGGAAGTACCAATCGCCACCTAGACAACTTCCCGTCGTCGGACTCCCAGTTCCTATAAAGGACACCGTCCCGCACCTCCAGCTGATCCCATAAGGACCAGAGGGTCTTGTGCGCCGAGGAGGCGGCCGACACAGTCTCCCAACTGGGACGACTGCCCGACTCCTCCTTTGCCCTAACAAGCCAACCAATACTAGGATCACTTAGTTGTGCCTCTCTGACTGCACTCCTAGGCAAATGTGGTTGGGCAAAGATGCCCCTCACACTCGCCTCAGGAATTGGAAAGTCAGAGCCAACCTCATGGTGACCCTCACCAACCTCATCGCTGTTGGTAACTTTGGCATCATCTGATGCCTCGACACCCTCCGGCGCTTCATCCGCGTCGGAACGACCACATTGCTTGCAGGCCTTCCGGGACAACCCGTCAGCATTTCCATGCTTACGCCCAGGCCTGTGTTGAATTGTCAAATCATACTCGCTGATCACTTCGAGCCACCTCGCAAGCTGACCCTCGGGGTCCTTAAAATTAAGCAACCACCGGAGAGCAGCGTGATCGGTTCGAAGTAAAACCTTCTGACCATACAAGTACTGTCTAAACTTCTTGAGGTAGACAACTACCGCTAGCAGTTCACGTCGAGTGACACAATAGTTCCTCTCTGCCTTGCTGAGTTTACGGCTCGCAAAGGCGAGGACCTTCTCCTGCCCCTCATGGACCTGAGACAAAACTGCCCCTATTCCATCTCCACTAGCATCGGTATCGATGATGTAGTCACTGTCTGGAACGGGATATGCCAAAACAGGTGCGGTCTGCAACCTCTGTTTCAACTCTTCGAATGCCTGCTGACAAGCATCCGTCCAGTGAAACTCTCGTGACTTTTCAGTCAACGCATGCAGAGGTGAAGCTACCTCGGCAAACCCCCTAATAAACTTCCGATAATAGGAAGCGAGGCCTAAAAAGCTTCGAACTTCCCTGACACACTTAGGTGTTGGCCATTCGGCCACGGCCCGAACCTTCTCAGGATCGGTAGCCACACCTTCAGACGACACAATATGTCCCAAGTAGCCTACTGATCTCTGAAATAAGAAGCACTTACTAGGCTTCAACCTCAGACCAGCTTGCCTCAACCTGGAGAGAACGACTTTCAGTCGCTCAATCTCCTCTCTCACAGTCTTGCCAAATACAATGACATCATCCAGGTAAATGAGCAGGATCTCCCACTGGAGACCCGCCATCACCTTCTCCATCAACCTTTCAAACGTTGCAGGGGCGTTGCAAAGACCAAAAGGCATGCAACGCCACCTATACAACCCATTACGAACAACGAAAGTGGATTTCTGGCTGGCGTCCTCGTCTAAGGCCACCTGCCAGTATCCCGACGCTAAATCAAGCGTCGAGAACCACTCTGCACCGGTCAAAGCATCTAGTGTCTCGTCGATACGAGGAACAGGGTAAGCATCTTTAATTGTTACCCTATTCAAACCTCGATAGTCGACACAAAACCGTTTAGTCCCGTCCTTTTTTCGGACTAACACAACATTTGCAGCCCAGGGACTATCGGATGGTTCGATAACCCCTCGCTTCTGCAAATCCCCAATCTGCCGCATTATTTCCTCCTGATTACACAGGGGATGGCGCCGGGGCCTCTCCTTGATAGGCCTCGCATCGCCAGTACGGATATGATGCTTTACCGCATCAGTCCGCCCTATGTCACCCTCACCAGAGGAAAAAACATCCTGAAATTCCATCAGACACGAGTTAACCTCGGCATGATACTCCTCAGGGAGGTTGACCTTACTCCGGTCATACAGATCATGCAGGTGATTGGGCAGGTCTCCATAGACCTCACACCCATGATCCTCATCTGGCAGAACTACGGCATCACCCTCGACTGCCGCAATTGTGCCTACGGTTGTTCCCCTCTTGACAACCCGTTTCTCCTCCCCCGGATTGAATATCCGCAAGGGGAGACCCTCGGCTGTTGGCTTCACCAGCGACCGGCCTAAAAGTAGGCCTCGCTCAGCCAACTCGCCACCACCTTCTACAGGTTCTATGATTGCCAACTGTTGCCCTGCCTCACAGGCAGTCACTACCTCACCAGGTACGACAACCTCATGGCCAGCCGGAATCTCAGTAGTTTCGGCCACCGACACCCGGCCAACGAACGGCTCTCCGGCACCACTTGTGCACTTCATCCGTTCTCCGTTTAACCTCAACTCAAGGCTTTGGAAATCTAAGTTACCTCCAGTAGGCAACAAGAAATCCATGCCTAAAATGCCGTCATACTTGACATTAGCAAAAATGACACGAACTGGGTAAGCGGTCTTACCCAACTGTATGTCCACCCAGGCAGCGCCCATCACAGCCAGTGGGCTCCCATCAACCTGCTGAATACTGGACTCTTCCGATTCCAGCACCGGCCTCTGTTCCTTGGCAATTCTATGGTAAACTCGACTACTAACTAGTGTGTCAGTCGACCCTGAATCAACTAGGAACCTACACTTCGCTCCCCTCACAACACCATTAACAAACAACCCATACCTAGGCCGAGTACCACCGCTTGGCCGAGTGCCTACTGGCTCTCTGCCTTCTGGACCTCGCCTCTTACTGGCTTTGTTTGTTCCTGACTCTTGCCCTCGCTTGGACCCTCGGAAATGCCCAGCCTGCCCGCGGGCCCACCGGTCGGCTGGCTGGCGTTTCCCTGTGCCCATCTCTCCTTACGAGGTTTGGTACATTCCCGTTTGAAATGACCAGCCTCACCACAATTGAAACATTTGAACACACCCGGCGATTTCCTTTCAGGCTTTGGTGAATGCCTCTGAGGAAACTTCGCCTTATCACCCTGAACTAGACCTTGCTTGGTGAGCCCTGTAAGAAGCTCAACCACTTGGTCTATCTTCTTTGTCTGCAAACCAGCACTTTCTTCTAGCTTTAGAAGTCGCCTCTCAGTGTCTGAATCCACGGCTCTTGCAAACTTTACAGGTTTGCCTTCGGCCCTCCTCTCGCTCTCGACTTTCTCAAAATTTTCGGTCTCAAGGGCAGCACGTATAGCTTCGTCCAATGTCTTTGGGCGATCGCGATATACGCCTTCCCTCACGACCTGACTAGTCACCGCATCAACGAAATGATTCTTCCCCAGGCGCTCCCGTGCCTCTTCGGGGATCTCAGGGTAGGCCTTCAACGTTAAATCACGGATTGCCTGGCCCAACTCCTGAAGAGTTTCTTTAGGCCCCTGACGTCGGTGCCTCAACTCCACCAAATAATTTTCGGCCTGTCGTCCAGGACCGAATCTCTTCGACAACACCTTCACAAGTTCACTATAAGTGAACTTCTTCGACCCATCGCCGAGAATACGGAGTGCCTCACCCTGGAGACAAGCAGCCAAAAATTCGGTCGCTTGCTCCTCACTCCACTGATTCACCTGCTTACACGCCTCAAAGTGGCGGTAATAATCGTTCCACAGAACCTTACCATTATATCGGTCGGGGGTAATTGTAGGCCTGCGAGGCCTACCACCGTGAGGTTTACCGCCCACCTCGTCACCCACCAACCGTGACTCCCTTTTAAGTGGCCATGGGCCCACTCCAGGCGAGTCAACCTCATCGACAACCTCGTTGGATTTCCCCACAGCGGGACTAGTTGCAAAACTCAGCAACTCACTGTGTAGAACTCGTTCCTTTTGAGCACAATCATCCTTATGGTCCAAGAAGGGATTGGTGCAAGGACTACGCGTGGGAATAGACCTCATAGGTGTACTCTCAGCGCGTCTTGCCTCCCTAGTGACCAAATCAGGTGACGCACCAACACAGGAACGCTTGCTTGCCTCTGAGACATACCCGGAGGTATTCTCAGGCAACTTCCAACTAATCTCGGAATCTACCTCAACCAAACGTGTATCCCTACTCTCAGGGTTACCCTCACTCACAACTTTTGGCTGTGCCCCCTTCTTGACAGCCTCTAACTCCGAAGAGAGACGAGCTCTCTCCCATTTCAACCACTGAACCTCCATTCTCGAGCGGTTCAGCTCATCAAGGACAGAACCCTTGTCCGCCTCAACCGAGGTGACACCACCGCCCTTACTCATACTGACGTTTCCTCCTGACTAGGAAACTCAGTCTCCACCAGACTCACGACGCTTGGCCACTGACCACTCGGCGATAACGGTACCTCACCAGTAAACTCAGGCTGCGGGACTACTTGTCCAGGGCCTCCCGAATTTACCAAAACCTGCGTACCGATTACCACCCGGTGAATTCTCAATAGGATCGGCAGTTGCTGTCTCACAGTATGTCGCAAAGATCGCAACTCCGCTCTAATCCCCAACAGAATCCACCCACCAACCAACAATACTACAAACAAAACAATACCCAAACCAGTAACGACCCAGGTAAGCATAACCCGCTAACCTAGTTACCAATTATCCTCACAGTGTACCTCACTGAGGTCCACTCATTAACCAAAACAAAATATCCACTACTCTTTATTTCTCTTTATTACAAGTTCACCACTTACATCAATTGAATTTATACAATCACAAAAAATCCCACTTCTGACACCATTTGTGGCGAAATCGACCCCTGACCAATTGTGGCGGAACCGGTGATTGGCAGAACCCAGGGGGGACTGGTCTTCTTTATCCCAGGACTCTAGCCAACTCCTATTATCCCACAAAAATATTTATTAACCTTGCGCAAGGATGAGCGGTTACCCTGACGCAAGGGGGGATATAGTTAACGAACGGCGGACTAAGCCTAGGAGCAATTCGTTTGGTGGAAATATACCACCGTTTTGTGATTGCTTGACTCAAATGCGAACAGAGCACTAATTAATTATAATAACCTTCACAATGATCCAAATAATTATCACAGACAAATGTTTTCAAGGACGATCAATAATTGGTCTTATTCTCTGATCAACTATTCAATTATCTTTATATTAACACTTAATCAATTTATACAATTATATAATACACAGTTGCAATCAACCTAATATCACAAATAAGGGTCAACTGCACCCTTTGGAATGATATAAGCTTACAATACTCCTCACAGGTGATAATCCTCACTTGTGATAAACGTAATAGTGGTCAACTGCACCACGACAAATAAACAGGTTTATTTAATCTCTGTGGTCAACTGCACCACTTAATAACTTGAAGTCTCTACTTAATGCGAATCTCTAATTACCCTCACCTAGATTGGGGTAACCCTCACAGGAATTGCACAATGGGGTACTGAACTATGATATCCTCACACGGCCCCGAGAACGCTACCCCGGTAAACCTCACAGTGGACAGGAAGCTCAAGGAAACTAGGGTTGCACTGCACCGGGAACCAAACCAGTAGGTCTAGAACAAGCGGCACAAGCAATCCCTCCAGTCAATCCGAGCTCCACTTATCCCCCAATCAAAATTGGTTTACCCCAAATGTAACCCGCACCCAATACACAGAATTAATGAGCCTTAATTATCCTCACACGGAGATTAATGTGGACCGCAATTAACCTTACACAGCATTAGCGGAAGCAAGCTTTAAGTGTACCTCACAGGAACCCAAGGCAGAGTCAACCAGTCAGGCAATTTGTCCAGTGGTTATGCGATCGCCTCAGCGGTCAGGCCCACCGTTCCGGTGTTCAACAGACCACAAGCAATCCCACACAACCCAAAGTCCTCCCAGCCTTCAACCAATTATTTCCAACTCGTCCCCTTTTGTTCCAACACTTATCCAACCCACTAATTACTCTGACCCACGAGTTACGATGAGCTGAAATTGTAATAACAATTATCTCAAATACTCGGCAGTCTTAATGCACAAATTGCTGCACAACTGGTCGCACTGAAGCTCACCTAAGCTCCTTGATGCAGTCGCTGCAATTATTCTTCCGGCCACGGCTCGCGTCGATCGTCAGCTCTTTTGTCCTCTGCACAATACAACAGTTATGCTACACTCGACGCCATCTTCCGAACTGCCCGGGCGATGTCGGAACACCACGCTAAATCGCCCAGACCAGTGCAAATGCGCGTCTGTGATTGGTCAAGGCGCGCACTATTAATATTAATGCTCTCGACGCGCATAAATAATTCATGAGATAGACTCGCTGCAGTCTGTACTACCCTGTTTCGCCACACAATCTTAAAGAGTACAGCGCCCTCTGTTGATATGGATTGCCGCCGGCAAACCTTTAGTAAACGTTAGTTTGCCGTCATTACCTCTGGCAAAATATCCACTATCTTTAATTAAAGGGAAATAAAGTCCAAAATTGTAAAATGGTCAGATTCCGTCTCGTGAATACGAAGTCACAATGACAATGTTTTGGCGTGGAACGAGATTAACATTTATCACGGTAAAAATGTAAGTCACTGCGCATGTTCAGTGCCTATCCGGCAAAATATTGTTTGCTTCAAGAAAGCCGGCCCCGGCTAAATATACTCCCACTGCCAAATTTGAACTTCAATAAAAAAAGACAAGTCTGGGGATTTTCCTGTTTTTATCCATGCCCAGCATTCATTGTAAATGTCACAAATGTTCATTTTATCCTTTTGCTCCTCCTGCCCCCTTCCATATAAACCGTTGGTCCCCCCCCCCTCTCCGCAGTCAAATTTCTGAAACCACGCCCATTTCCAGATTCTCAGAAAACAGAGAAAATAACTGACAGAATTCCTTCTTTAAAAACTTAGGATTTCGAACCGTGTTTTCCACTGCATCAACTTCAGAAGAATCTACAGTAGTTCAGTCACTTCTACCTAGCTTTTGAAGGCCAAATGGTTAATTTTTCAGGCCAAAATTGGCAAACTTACTTAGTTGGACTGTTTTTTCGTAGTCCTCCACCATACGTGCCCCGCTAATTTACGAACGCGCAACGAACCACGTGAGATTGGTTTGTGAACAAATCCCTGGTCCCTGTACTATTGCAATGATTTCAAAGGCATTTTGAGACGCGAACCAGTTATTTGTGCCGCGCCTTATTTATCAATGAAGATTTACCCGGCATTTTTTTGTGGGTTAGTTTTCAGTTTCTTTGAGCTTGGGGGTAAGGCCAAAAAAAAAAAGGCTCCGGTTTCTGGTATGGAACTTGCCCAAAAAGTGGTGCGGCGACGCGGCTTTTTTTTTTACCAGACTTTTTTGCTTCAAATGTCGGCTGATGACTGCAAATGGTGCCCGACTAAACTTAGTGCAAAATGTACGGGAGTCTTGAGAGTCCACATAAAGCTTATTCTCGACCATACCCCCATCTAAAAACACGTTTAAACTGTGCTGCAGCAGGATTCCAGTCATAAACCAGTGAGTTTGGTGGTTTTGAGACATGATCTTTTATTGAAAAAAAAACTTTTTCATTTTGCCGACGCGCATGGCTACGGCGACGCGCGCGCATACCAGAAACCGGAGACTTTTTTTTTTGGCCTAAAAGTCGTTTTTTTCCTAAGTTCTAGTTCACAAATTTTGTTTATCATCTTTTTAAATTCTCACAATTTTTGTAAGACAATATTGGAGACCTAGCTGTATCTAAGAAAAGATCGTCTTCGAATTCAATAGTTTGCTAAAAGGGAAATTTTGTTTTGAACTGAGTTCCCGTATTTTTGTATTGATGGATGGCTCACCCCTTTTCATTGATTTGGTATAGCCAGGCTGTGCGGAATGTATATGCAAATTTTTACAGGTGCAATTTTTTTCATCAAGCAATAGTTGCGCCCCTTCCCCCTCGCAACGCCCATATACAAATTTCTAGAGTGCCGTGACTTCTATATATTCCTTTATTTAATAATATTCCTCTCTATTAAATATTACAATTTTAACATAATATTCCTCTATTTAATAAATTCAGCCATAGAGGGCGGGCTTTCGATTTAGTGCGGCGAAATTAGCTTATCCTCTGATAACCCCACCAGGGGCGGATCCAGGAATTTTACCAGCATATTTAATATTACCCAATATAATTTTTTTTGTGTCACAGCAGGGGGGAGGGGGGTTCGCATTAATTTTAATGAATTTCTATGAAAAACAAATTGACAGAGCTGGGGGGGGGGGCGTTTGGACCACCACCCCCCTCCCCCCCCCCCCCCCCCAATCCGTGCTTGCCCACCTCCAACCCATAATAATGTAGACAGCTTAATTACATTTTACAAAAACATCTTTTTTAAGGGAATATCAAAGGGAAGTTAAACAAAAAGTGTGTTTTTTTCTTTAAAGTTGAGTTGTTTATTGGTAGTGGGGCCTAGACAACGAGTATCGTTCATTCATGAAAGGGGATGAATTTGAAGGGGGGGGGGGGGTCGTTAATTGGTAAAGTTCTATTTTGTGGTGTTCATTGGGTGCTAGAAAAAAATTAAAAGGCTTTTTGTTTTCAAACAAGAGCCACCGTGGTGTCGCTAAGCCCACAACAGCAAAACACAACAGGTCCACAACAAAACAATGTAATGAAACAATGAATAATTCAAGACAACTTCAACTTATTTGAAGTTGTCTTGAATTAATCAAAGAAGCTGTCTTCTTGCAGACCGAAGTGGGGCCACCAGAAATGCCTTTTGAGATAAATACACCAGGGAACAAGTGAAGACGACTGTTTTTAATACGACTTGAAATTGTAGGCTATTCATCCCCGTTGCCACTTTATAATACAAAGAAAGAAAAGAAAGGAAACACTGCACCCCTCCCATAAAATGCGATCTAGCCCCGCCCCTCCACATAAGGAATTGGCAGCAACTGGCCTGTCGGTGACCCCTTTCTTGGTGACCCCTTTCTTGATCCCCCAGCAATAAATGCTTCTGGATCCATCAGTGATTTAGCTGTCTAATCATTTTTTTAATTGCATGAAGTAAATTTGAGACTGGGTTGATATATTTTTTAAGGAATTTCTTTTGATATCCTCATTATGAAGCCTGCATGCCCGATTACAAAACCCAAGTGGTGACCCAGCTGTAGAGTTCAGAGGCGGGAGATTGGTCCATCACTGAGGGAAGAATGGAGGCATAACACAACAATCATCTAACCTCAAAGATTTCTCCTTGATTGACTCAAGTCATTGCATGCAATGATTTATTACACGATAATAATCATACAAAGTACACAATGTCAAATAACAATCCCGGACGTCTTAAACTTTGCCCAAAATAGCTGGAAAAACAAAAGAAGAGATCAGAAATGTTTCTGCACCAATAACAAATAATACAAATGACTTACAAATTCCAACATTATCTCTACTCATAGTTAACCAATAAACTTACTTCCACCAAACGGTGCAAATATCAGATATTTAATTTTTATTTTTAAGATAAGTTTGCGCTAGCACCATGTGAATAAATCTCTTTTGTGAGTATGTGTGGTTCTGAAAAGAACCGGAGGGACTTAACGTCTCGAACAGTATGCTCCACCCGTCGTCAGGAGAATGAGGGATTCCAACGATGATGCTATTATAAGGATGGGAGCGGTGAGGGCGTGAGAAGGATGCAAACTGGTGAAGCTCGAAACCGGTGAAGCTGAGAAGGATGCAAGTTGACTGATTTATTCACATGGTGCTACCGCAAACTTATCTTGTCTTAGTACCTTTCCACCATGCAAACCTTCAAATCTTATTTTCAAGTTTCAAGTTGTTCAACTTTCACGCTATTATAATGCACTGAGTCAGTTCTCCTTGGTGGTTTATTTTTATGACTGAAACCAAACTATCCAGAAGTCAGCAGATTATCTTGACTTGGAGTCCGTGCCCGAGTGATGACCTTATCTTACAGAGTTGCAATTTAATGATAACAAGATACAAATTACAATTATGTAGTTTGTAAACCATGGCTTAAAGGCATAGGAACATTTGTATTTCATGCAATTTGTTCGTTTCCAATATATGTAATATCATCACTGTTCACAGAAGAATACTCTACACCTAACATGTTGAAGCTTTGGATATTACACTTTTCAAGAAAAGAGTGAAATATCCATGCACAAACTTTTGATCAATAAACGTGATTTAGTCCATAGAACTCTTATTTCAAAAATCAGTCAATTGACTTGGAAATCACCTACATTTTTTGATTTCTTTTTAATGACAGCAAGCCAGATGGAATAATTTTACGGGGTGTTTAGTACCAGTACGATCTTTAATCCAAGTGAGCTTTTTGATTACAATTCGGTAGGTTACTTTTGGGATAAATGCAAATGATCCCATCCCATATCCCTTGAAATGTGTAAATTAATGAGTAAAAAAATCCCCGTCATTTAAAATTGCAATCAGTTCAGCTTCGCAAATACAGTGTTTAAATCTCATTTTAATCAAAATCTTCTTTCATGTGTCATGCCAGCAACAACAGTTAAACATTTTAACATTCAGTTTTCATTTCCAATGTGAATAAATCAAAATGTTGATTCAAAGTATACTTTTTCTCTCCTGCAGAACTGCTTTTACCAAATTGAATGGTTGCATTTGGGCATGTTATAAACGACTGCTATCACCTGGGCAACTGCAAAATATCAAAACTGTTAGAAACAAAAATGTCACTTTTTGTACAGAATATTGATCATACTTGGAACAAACCAATCTTGTGTCAATCAATACTTTAAAGAGGCTTGCAATGATAAAAACAAGCAAATTGTCCACTTGTACCTATTTCAACATAATCAGAAACACAGAAACATTTTCATGTATACAACAATTGCAATGATTGGTCCTGAATGAACAAACATGACTGTCCTCTGACAAAAATGCGTCATTTGGCAATGCAACATTCTACATGTATATATTATACATGAATTGTTTGACAGTATGAACACTGGTTTAGTAACTCTCAATATGGACATAGGCTTATAGTTGAAAAGTAAACAAAATCCATGTTATACTGTCCTTACACAACTGCACCACTTTAAAGGTATATTACATAAACAGTCAAGGTTAAAGATCTATACAAAAGTTAGCAAACTGGAATCATAATTTTTGCCATTTTATGCGTAATTTACATTAATTTACACGAACGATTTGATAAAGAATGAAGCACAAACACTTAAAAAAAACCGTCTGTTTGGAAGGCATGAAGTTGCGAGAATTTTCTGAATTTGTACATAAGGCAAACGCAAAACAATTCAAAAGTACCCGAGGTTTGGGGTATTATTCTGTATACTAAGTTTTGCACAGCACTGGTCTATGGAAGGGTGTCGTGCAGCCATTTGCATGTGGTCACATTAGTTTGTTTGAATGCCATATTACTACATTGATCGGATAACAGGGTGGGAGGAGGCCTTTGTCACAAAAGTTGAAGACATCTCACACAATTTTACATAGATGATGCAATACAATACTTTTTCTCAAAAGAAATGGCAAGGAGAGGTGGATTCTCCTGTTTAATTGACGATTAGATTGTAGATTTATAATAGTACTCAGAGGTCACCCAAGATACAAGGTCAATTTAATATCACTTTCAAGTGACACCCAGAATGCTTAGTACAGTGCTATTATGTTTGAAGATTTCAATGAATCATTTTGTACAGGAATTGTTGATTGACTTTTCACACTGATTGATTGATCAATTGACGGATTGAATTTTTTTGGGATGGAGGTTCAGTAGAGTGAAGAACTATGCTTGGTATAATTATTTGTATTCATAATGTAAGAGGATTCAGAATACTCTATTTGTATTGAAACTGTTTTGTTGACTTTTTCATTATTATCGAGCCCCTTATTGTCCTCTGAAAATAAAGTTGTTGTTGTTATTGATTGTTGTTGTTGTTGTTTTTTTTTTTTTTTTTTTTTTTTTTACTGATTCTTTTTTTAGGGGGGGGGGGGGGTTGCAGAGCATTGACTTCACATAAAATGACCCATGATACGTGCTACTTGTTTCGGTTTAATGCGGCTCGTGAGCGTGGTACATTCATAGGGAACAGGGAGAGAGTTATGACTTGATGGGAGATTATTTAGACTTCGAATAATCCCTCTTGTGTTTCCTTCAGGCGAGGGAGGTCTTGACTGACAACTTGTCTGATGAGCTTAGCATCGATGCCGATGTTATGAAGTCCCAACCGCCGTAACTTTGGGAAACCTTGGAGATGACCGATGAGAGCCCTCACTGCATCCAAACTGAATGCATTGCCATCAAGGTTAAGCCATTGTAAACCATGCCCAGCAGGAAAGATGCTGATCAGATCCTTCACGTCATCATCGCCCAACCTGCATGTAGGGAGCTGCAAGAGTGTAAGGGATGACGAGATGCGGCTAACATCTCGCACCCGTGCATGCAGGTCAGTGTCATACAGTGTGAGCCAACCCAACCTGCATCCTTCCAGTGCCTTCAATAGATCAACAACCTCATCCGGTGATCGTTGGTTCATAACCAAAGCAAGCCTGCATTTTTGTTCCTGCATGCGGAAAAAGCTGTGTGATACACGCCCCACATCAAACCACGACTTCGCCTCAAATTGAACCACAATGTGTAATTGAGCACGGCGCTGTTCATCCACCACACCAAGTGTTTCCTCAAGGAGGCTAAGCTCCTCCCCCTCCTGCTCAGACAAGTGGTAGTTAACCGATATCAGCCCAGCTGACTCAATGCTGTCACTCGGAAGAATTCCCTTGAGAAGGGTAAGCTCCTGCTTTCTTACATTCATGTGAAAATGTGCACCTTCAAGTGGCGGAGTGACATGCTGTAAGTAGTAGCTCAGTGATTTCAGGTCTTCGTTACTCTTGCAGTTTACCACAGTTGGTCTGACTAGTTTGGTAGCCAAATTTTCTGAACCAGAGTCACACAACAGTAACAGAGCCAATCTCTGCAGTTCTTCTTTATCAACTTGCATCTCTTGTATGTGATCCAGAATGAGACCAGCTGCCTGCCTTGATCTACCGCAACAAAATCTCAGCAGGTATTCCATCGCATGAACATTGCCTTCTCCAATCTGCTTCAACTGATGATGGAAATTGTTTTCGTCATCTTGTTGTAGCAATTTCACCAGGTGACATGCTGCAAAGTATTCTTGGATGGACTTGTGGGGGAAAGTGACCAACACCTTTACATCCAGACCAATTGTGAACGTTTCACGTTGAACAAAACCCACACGACAACCCTCAGCTAAGGAAGACTGACAATGCTGAAATTCAGTTTCATCAAACATGAGTCTTTCCCCATTAGAGTCTAGTAACCCTTGCAATGCAACACGCCCCAAGTCATCAATGATGGACATCATGATGGACATCATGTGCTGATCGCCCATTCCTTCATTGCGGCGAATGAAAAGAACCTTTACAAACTTTGCAAACAGCTCAGTCATTCTCTCGGGCAATGACTTTTGATTCTTCCAAACAAGGCACATCATCTGGGAAATGATTGGAAAATGGGACATTTCCCATAGCTGTTGATTGGTTTTCAGATGTGAAACCAATGCCTCTCCCATGTCAGCATCATCAGGAAGGTTTAATCTGATGTATTGATCTCTGTCTTGTGCTGTGAAGCCACATGCCTCAACGACTGCATACTTTTGGGGACCCCCCAATACATGTTCAGTCATGTGTGGTCGAGTAGTTACCAACACAAAACTGTTTCTAAGGACTTTGCCATGTAAGATATCCTGAACCATGTACTCGCCCTCCTCAGAGTGCAAAACATGAGATGGAATTTCATCTAATCCATCCAACAGCAAAGCAATGCCTGATTCATGATCATCAATGAACCCTTTCACTATGTGTTTCGTCAGTTTGGTGTTACGTGCTAGAATTTGGTCAAATATGGCATCCAAGACACAGCTAGATTGCTGCATTTGCCTCAGCTTTATCCAAAGCACAAGATTGAATCTACCAAGAAGGGGTTTTGAACCAGGTGTGATGGAGGAGTTTGCAACCTTCACTAACAGAGTTGATTTACCCGTCCCGGCCCCACCAATAAGAAGAATCTTGATTTCCTCAACTACTTCTGGATTTAACAAATCATCCAAGGAATTTAGTCTAACAGTTTGATAAATATCTAACAATCTTTCTCCTTCTGGTAATGTCACCGACCTCTCTGATTTTGTTTTGCCTGGAATGTTCTTTTTGAGATTTAGAGGAATAAAGAATTCCTCAATACCCACTTGACGTGACTGCAGTGTAGGGTGTGCAGGAATAGTCGTTGCTGTTTGCTTGTAGTTGTCGATAATTTCCTGTTGCAAATCCTCAAAGGTAACCGGCCCCTGGAGTCCGGTGATTTCTAAAACAAATCATACAATTATAATGAGTAATTTACTAGAAAACAAATTATCATGATTCATTACAATTCTTTCAAGCTACAATTCAACCAAGCCAACCAATCTGCTTGTCCATTTTCCACCACCTTTTTTTTTTTCTGCATTATTTTTTTTTTTTTACCTTTCTCCACATAAGCACTGAATTTGTATCAGTTTCTAGTACTTTCCAGTAAAATGTACACTAGGATTGAAATTTACTTATCCAGATTTTTAAAATTTTATTTGGGGTCCCCGAGATCACAATATTCATACAAATACGCACGAATCAAGTGAACACAACTGTAATAAAGTCAACGTGGAAATTTGGATCACTTCATAAACTGGAACTTTAAATACTGCGCGTTGTTTTGTCATAAAAACATAAATACTGCACGTTGATTGGTCATATTTGTTCCGTTATTGTCAGGAGGAATTTCTTTTTAAGAGTGTGATTACGGCGAACACCCACTGAATCAACCCCCTCTCCCTCCAAAAAAAGAGAGGAATGCAAGCAGAAGAAAACCACACATGCAATAATCTAAATTGTGATTACAAAACTAAATGCGTTTCTCATTCAATATTGTTTTTGTGTGATTATGGGTTTCCCCAAAATTTGGTTTGTAATAAGGCCAACAAAAATAATAGTTCTGCTTCCGATTACATGGTCATGCCTCTCAAAAATAGGGTCGGTCGGTGCCAATTTTTTTTATGCAGATTGAAAGGGTTATTCAATTATATGCAAAGTTTTAGCCTGAACTATTTCCATTGCACTACGAAAGCTATACACAAAAAGGCCACAAAACGTGAATAAAACCTACCTTAATTATTGTCAATATATTGACGTTCGATAATTCGTAAAAAAATAGTGGAAAATTCACGTCATTCGCACCATATGCACAACATTAGTCAAGATGGGAAGCTGGCCAAAACTCCGAAGTGTGTGATGAACTGTGCATGTGTGGCCCGCGGCCAACGGGTCGAAAATTTCGGGGAAACACGCTGCATTGTATCTCTCCAAATACGAGTAGTGCGATCTCAAAATGAATCTTGTACAGGGCAAATACATACACAGACAAGCTAGATCAATTCTGTGAATTAACTTGCAAAAATATTCTTTCTCCATCGGTGTTTTCTTGGTATTTTTACGATGTCGGATCCGACCATTTGACAGTGCACGTGCCCGCAATGCATAGCCATGCTAGCGCTATTGATCACATAGCCGTGCACAGACTAGTTACCGCATTTCTAAATTGGCCCCTGCGCGGCGTGGCGGGAACCAGTCGTCGCCACGTGATTATAGTCATCGTGACATCGAATTGCGAAGTAGTTAAAGATAATGGAGGATTCTTTCGAAAAATAGCGAATGTAAGTAAGAAAACAAATAAGTACAAGCATTTTTTTGATGCAAAAGGGTTGTTGAGAGGTATTTTGTGAAGACAGACAAGACAAAAGGTATTTATTTTTATTTATTCAATTTTTTTTTTTTTTTTTTTTTTTTTTGGAATTGCAGATAAAAGATGCACGTCGCTCTAGCCATGCCCGTCGGCAAAATTTTAAAACAAAAGTTAAATAAAAGAAGATGTCTCAAAACCGCCAAACTCACTGGTTTGACTGGAATCCTGCTGCTGCACAATTTTAACGTGTCTTTAGATGGGGTTAAGATCGAGTAAAGCTTTATCTGGCATCTCTGAGTTCCCGTATATTCTGCACTAAATTAAGTTGTGCATCATTCGCAGACGGTGTTGTAATTTTGCAATTATGCGTCTGGAAGCCAGACTGAGGGAGCGATGGTCAGGTATCTGGAACCTGTAAAAAAAATTTTTTAATGGTGCAATATGTAGGGGAGCAGAATAATGACCAGCCTGGCAGCACATGCATTATGTTGATGTCGCTGTATGGTCTGACGTTACCGTTTTCTCTGATTTTTCTCTTGACTATCCAAATTTCCCAAAGAATGTTTGTGTCAGTCAAGATGGTAAGTTGGTGCAGACTTTTCAAGCCTTATGGCCTTACTGAGGTCACCTCAAGCTCCACCCTAAAGGATATTTTTGAGAGTTTTAAGGGGATCAAAGCGTTTTCTGCAACATCAGCCGACATTTGAAGAAGAAAAAAGAAGGGGAAAAAAAAACCTGCGTCGCTGCACCACTTTTGGGGCAAGCTCCATACCAGACACCGGAGACTTTTTTTTTTGGCCCAACAACAGTATTTCATTAATTTCAGGTACACCGTAGGTAAAGTAATACTGTTTTTAAAGGCTTCCTTAAGCACACCTAGTTATTTTTAATGGCCAGAAAAAAAATGGTGTTTTGCTTTGTCATTCAATCATATGTACCAAGGCTACGATTGAAACAATGATTGATGTGGTTCATTCTGATACCTACCTAACAGGTTTTCAACAATGTCCCTTCTGCCGATCTCCATCAGAGCTGTGCATAACACGTCCCTCTGATCCGCGCTAGTGGATTGTTGGCACCTCCATTTGACCAGCATGTTGAAGATCTGGTTCTCTGTCTGGCCTGGGTCATCCATCACGATGCGGTCGATCTCTGCAGCGCTTAAACCGAGATGTGTAGCCAGCTTCTGCCATTCAGAGCCAAGCCTCTCAGAGATCTTGCGTAGAACAGGGTCAGTGATACCTACAAACAGACACAAATCAATTAATACAGTAAACAACGTTTCTGTACAAAATCTTCATGAGGTTTATTGCTTAGTTCAACAGCTGTTTATGGTAAACAAAGCTTGCGCTTTAATATGTTCAGCACAGCAACTTTGGACACTTATGCAATTGTCCCATTCAATCCCGAGAGCTCTCCTCTTCTCTGCCTTGCCAGTCAAATGAATAAACGTGTACGGGAACGCGAGGGGAGTTCTCGGAATTGAACGGGAAAATTCACTTTCATCCAGATAGTAAGTAAAATTCGCCATGGGGTGACAGGGGCTAGTCTGCAGTGTGGTCCCCCTTGTTTCAGGGACTCTGCTATGCTATATATTGTGCCTATAATAGCGTCAATGCAAAGGATGGGAGGGAAGGATGCTGTCAGGAAACCAATATCAGGGCCAGGGGAGTCATGACATGCAGGGTTTACAGACGAATGTTTGTGTCTCACCCGCTCCTGGCTGTAGTTGCGGCGGAGGTTGTTGCGTTGGTTCCTGCTGGGAAGGCTGTCTGCTGCCAGACTGAGTCGTTTGTTGATCATCTGGTAGTTGTTGGGTCAGAGCTGCTTGACTGTCTGCTACTGTGTTTACGTTAAGAGCAACCCACAAACCAAACATGAAGTTCCTAAGTATTTCTAAAGCATTCATGCTGACAATACATGTATTTTTTTAATTGTTTTAGCAATATTAGTGACCTTGACCTTTGACCTGTCGGCCCCAAAAGCAACAGGCCTCTTAAGACTATCAAAAACAAAGGACAAACCACAAACCAAATTTCAAACTCCTAAGTAATTATTCTCAAGTAATTGCGTTGACAAGATTTCTTTTGTTTTAGCAATAGTGACCTTGACCTTTGACCTGTCAACCCTAAAATTAATAGGCTTGTTAACCCTAACTCCCTAGGCCTTTTTGCTAGGATGTAGCCTCAATCCTGCAAAATCCTCCAATTGGCCTCATGGAAAAATAGCATGTTTCTTGAATATGGTCCATGGAGGGGTGACCACTGCCTGAAACCTGCAAAATCCTCCGGCTATGACTGTCAATAGGCTGAGGCAGAGGCAGTGACATCCTTGAGCAGTGCGGAGGATGTCAAGTATAATCAAGGACTAAATTTATGCATGGCTGAGCATTAACAACACAATTCGGCCCAAGACCTTGACACTGCGTACTCCGAAATCAGCAACGCACTTTGGCCATGTAACCTCAATCCTGCAAATTCCTCCAATTTGCAAAAAGGATTTTGGAGGATTCAGGGCGGTTAGGGTTAAGACTATTCAGAACAACCCACAAACCATAATTCAAATTCAGGACTGTCATAGAGCTCATTGCACAACTTATCAAGGTTGATACAAGATGGACAAAATGATTTTCAAAATGGCTGGCTGAGGTGATCCAACGACTGTTTCGCGAATGAAAAAATTCACACCCAAACAGCCATCGTAAATGCTGCTTTTATCCTCGTCCAATTATTCAAAGCGTTGTGCAGCTACGCCAAGTTTCGTAAGATTGATCGTAAGTTTATTGCGCAGCTGCGCAACAAATTTGTTGCGTAAGTCTTACACATGGCACAAGCTGCGCCTTTTTTTATGAAATCGACTGCTGCCCACTGTCATGGCACAACCAATAAAGGGTCTTTAGTTAAACCAAAATTCAAGATTATTTGAAATGCTAAAAAACGGACATTTTGGGAATAAGAAACATTCAATTTACATACCTACATTTGCATATTTCTTAAATTATGGCAGAGTTTTTGCTTACCGCCACTGAGTCCGATCTCATGAACGCCCGTTGCCTTGACGTCGCCCTCACTGAACAGCCTCTCAGCCTCCATATCAGACTTGGCTGTGGACTCGGCTAGATTCACCGCTGCAATGTAGCCTAGTGCAGGGGTGAGATTGTTGGAAAATGAAAAATCCACAAAAATAATCAGCAAATAAATGCACTGTGGATCTGCAAACATTTCAACTCTAAATACGTGTCCTGAATGACTTCAAATTAGCTTCAGATTCGCGTTCACATTCACATTTGTGATGCGATCAAGCTGAATGAGTCGTTTGTCAGCAATTATGATTTTAAGATAAAGCCCAAAAAAGTTCAGTCAGGGTGAAAATTTCAAAATTTTGACAGTGGGCAGCAGTCGATTTCATAAAAAATGGCGCAGCTTGTGCCATTGTAAAATCGGAAGTCTACATATGTCCTTTTACATGTCAACTTTTTCTTCCCGAGAAAATTTCAGGATAAAGTATTTAAAATGTGACATTTTTGCTAAGGAGTTAATGTCAAAAACCTGAAATAAGGCATGTTTATTGTTGTGTAATAAACACTTCAATTTTGAATCGTTTATTTCTCTGTTTGTTTTCTCCATTTTCTTGTTTCAAATATGCCTGTGTTCTTAGTCTCATAACTTCTGAACGGAAGGTCCTATTTACATGTGGTTTTCACCCAATATAAACTGAAATACAGCTCTATTCAAAAATGTAAAAAAAAAAACCTACAACATTCGATAAGGGCCGACAAATGACTCATTTAGTATGATCGCATCTCATGTTTGTGGTTTTGGCCTGAAGACTGCTGACCCACCTGCGACCATGTTCTCGTACTTCTCGTCAATATTGAGGATTTCTTGGTAAGTCGAAACGGCCGCCTCGTAATCCTTCAGTCCCTGCTGGGCCTTGCCAAGGTGCACCAATGCCTTGACTTTATTTGGTTCCAACTGCAAGGCAGTCCGGCAGTCCACCATTGCCTCTGTAAACTTTTCCAATTTGTTGTAAGCCTTGGGGAGGGGGAAATAAGTGAAAAGAGGGGATGCAAATTTGCCGCATAGTGATCAACGAAGCGTTGTGTGTCTCAACAGGATAACAATCGTCTGCCTTATTAGCAGTACTACAAAAACATACATGTAAGATGAGTTGGCCCCCCTCCCAAATTGATATGTTTTCCTTTTTTTTTTCCCCCCTTCTTTATATGAAAACTTTTCAGGAAATAAATTAAAACGTTGCGTATCTCTCTTACAAGCCTTCATCTTCACTTGCCTCTCTCCACCCAGGAGTACACATGTAAATGGTAAGGGTATTAGTTGGGGAGCAACCTACAATGGCCTGATCCAGGGGGAATAGAAATATTCTCAGTCATTTCATGAATACGGAGATCTTGGCTCGTAACAGACTTGACTTGTTTACCTGTGCCCTGTTGGTGTACAGCACCACGAAGTCTTTTAGATGTTCCAGGCCCTGCGTGTAGAGCTCAATGGCTCGTGTGTAATCGCTCTTCTTGAATGCTTGGTTCCCCTGATCTTTCAGAACCGTCGCCTCTGCTTTACGCTTCTCTGCGCGCTCGTTGGCGTCTGCTTCCTGGGCTTTCATGACATTATCTGAAAATAAAAATGATCGCACGTAACATAAAAGGACAGAGTTTTCTACAGTATAATCCCCCATTAACCCTAAGACCAAAACAAAGTCTGCCGTTTCTGGTATGGAGCTTGCCCCAAAAGTTGTCCGGCGACGCAGGTTTTTTTTTTTTTTTTTGGGCCCCACTTTTTTTTTCTTCAAATGTCGGCTGATATGATGCAGATGACACTTCGATCCCCTTAAAACTTTCAAAAATATCTTTCAGAGTGGAGCTTGAGGTGACCTCAGTAAGGCCATAAGGCTTGAGAAGTCTGCACCCACTTACGATCTCAACCGACACGAACATTCTTCAGGAAATTTGGATAATCAAGACAAAAATCAGGGAAAATGGTAATGTCAGACCACACAGCGACATCGACATCGTACATGAGCTGTCAGGCTGGTCATTTGTCTGCTCCCTTACATATTGCGCTAATTAAAATGCATTGACAGATTCCCAGAGATACACGACCATCGCTCCCTCAGTCTGGCTTCCAGATGCACAATAACAAAATTGCAACACCGTGTGCAAATGGTGCCCGACTAAATTTAGTGCAAAATATATGGGTGCCCAGAGAGGCTACATACAGCTTATACTTGATCGTAACCATCTCTAAAACACGTTAAAATTGTGCAGCAGCAGGATTCCAGTCAAACCAGTGAGTTTGGCAGTTTTGAGACATCATCTTACATTTAAAAAAAACTTTTTAATTTTGCAGACGCGCACGGCTACGGCGACACACGTACAAACCAGAAACTGGAAACTTTTTTTTGGCCTAACCTCCCCAAATCCTCTCAGCAAAATGGAACATTTTGCAAAAAATTGAGGCTTTATGGCAGAAATGTGTGGCTGATTTTGCAGGATGCACTGGACCTTTTGTTGTTTATGCTCAGCCACACATATTTAGGCCTACATTATACATGTACTTATCCTCCGCACTGCTCCAGGATGTCACTGGCTCTGCCTCAACAACTTGACAGTGATTGCCGGAGGATTTTGCAGGATTGAGGTAGTGGTCACCCCTTCAAGGACAACATAAATAACAGAGCCTTTTGCAGGATTGAGGCTGTATGCAATTTTTACATGAAGGCAGTTGGAGGATTTTGCAGGACTGAAGTTGCACAGGGTTTTATGCCTTTCTTTCCTAGTGTATTCAATAATGGATGAGTACTAATACGTAAGTAAGTATAGTGAATTATGTTCTGTGAAGAGGCATACCAATCAGAAGAATGCAAAATATGGCTTAAGGACGGGGTGCAATGGGGGCATTCCTTCATACAAGGAGCAAGTGACCTGCATGACTGCACAGCCTTTGTGTGGTAGCAGGACTGCACAAAAACAGCAGCTGTGGAACTACCTGACTAGCCGTGTACCACAACATACCACAGCTGGCAACTGCATTCCAGTGAGGATAGTGTGACCTTATCTGTGTTTCAATTAGTCACTTATTGGTTGTGGTATTGTGCAGTACGGATGCTCCGAGTAATTCGCCATGTGGTGACAGGGGGCAGTACACCAGTGCGGTACCCCTTGTTTCAGGGACTCTGCTACGCTATATGCATTGCGCCTAATAGCGTCAATGCAAAGGATGGAGGGGAAGGATGCTGTCAGGGAACCGATGTCAGGGCCAGGGGAGTCATAACATGCAGGGTTTACAGACGATATGTTCAAATGTGTCTCACCGAGTCTTGGCTGTAGTTGTGGCGGTGGTTGTTGCGTTGGTTCCTGCTGGGAAGGCTGTCTGCTGCCGGACTGAGTCGTTTGTTGATCATCCCTCACTCCATCAGCCGGTAGTTGTTGGGATGGAGCTGTGCTTGGACCAGGGTTAATTTGTGCCTCACCCGGTCTTGGCTGTAGTTGTGGCGGTGGTTGTGGCATTGGTTCCTGCTGGGAAGGCTGTCTGCTGCCGGACTGAGTCGTTTGTTGATCATCCCTCACTCCATCAGCCGGTAGTTGTTGGGTCGCAGCTGTGCTTGGACCAGGGTTAGTTTGTGTCTCACCCGGTCTTGGCTGTAGTTGTGGCGGTGGTTGTGGCATTGGTTCCTGCTGGGAAGGCTGTCTGCTGCTGGACTGAGTCGTTTGTTGATCATCCCTCACTCCATCAGCCGGTAGTTGTTGGGTCGCAGCTGTGCTTGGACCAGGGTTAGTTTGTGTCTCACCCGGTCTTGGCTGTAGTTGCGGTGGTGGTTGTTGCGTTGGTTCCTGCTGGGAAGGCTGTCTGCTGCTGGACTGAGTCGTTTGTTGATCATCCCTCACTCCATCAGCCGGTAGTTGTTGGGTCGCAGCTGTGCTTGGACCAGGGTTAGTTTGTGTCTCACCCGGTCTTGGCTGTAGTTGCCGCGGTGGTTGTTGCGTTGGTTCCTGCTGGGAAGGTTGTTTGTTACCAGCCGGTACTTCTTGGGTCGGAGTTGCCTGTCTGTCTTGTGCTGTGCTTGGGCCAGGGCTAGTTTGTGTCTGCGGCGTTTGTGTCTCATTTCGTCTTTGGGCTCCCTCTTCCAGTGGTTCTGCCATTTAGCGCTGGTGATGTGGGCACAGTTTACTTGCAGACAGCTTCGGTAGTCCAACCCTGGTATAATCCTGTGAGTGCAAAGCACAATCACTGGTAAAATCACAAAATGGATGCTGTTGGTCAGTCAATCAGTCCATCAGTCCGTTGGTCGACCGGTTGGTCATTATATCAGACATGCAACTGGGAATTAAAAAAACGAGGGATTTCCAAACCACACAAGACTTGGTACAGTGTAATTTGTAATGGTATTCATGAAAGCAAAACACAAGGAAATCAGCGGATCCGAGGAAAAGTTGCATGCCTGCTATACAATGTACATGTCATTCAGTCAGTTGGTCGGTCTGTTGGTTGGTCAGTCAATCTGTCGTTCAGTCGATCCGTTCGTTGCTCTGTGGTTGGTCAGTAGGGCGTGGTTGATTGGTTGGTCAGTCAGTCCATCGGTCAAAAAGGGCGTGGAGGACTGAAGGCAAAGAAGGGAAGTGGGTTATAGCCGCTGGTAATGATCAACATGTAGATTGTGCTCTCTGCACATGGCCAGCAGTTTTGTTAACACCCCACCCATGAACAAAATCTTGCTACGTGACCAGCAAAACTTTCTGAAACCTTGACAATAAAAGTCCAAAGTAGTTTAAAAACTTAAAACTTGAAATTGGAGACCCACTTTATTTTAAAAATCACATCATTCAGTCACAAAGATTTTAAAAAAGCTGTACATTCCTGATCAGCAGAAAAAATAATATTGCAGTCATTAATAGACCTATTGACGTCATGCTTTGTTTACATGTGTGCTTTCTTATGGGAGCCAGGTGGGCACGAGAGCCACCATGCAAGCTCCCATAGGAAAGCACGTACATGTAAACAAAGCGTGACGTCATGTAGGTCTATTAATTCACTCACCTTTAACCCATGAAAGGCATTACTTCGGTAGCCGACTGTGGCAGTGAAGGAGTTCACACGTCCATTACTGTTTGGATATAAAGACATAACAGTTAACTTTGTGTAGGAAGGAACTTAAACACTATTTTTACAACCTGCATTGTGCTAAAAACCTCTAAAACAGCAGTGTTGAGGGAGGGGCATCCCTGCCCATGTTTTCCCTCTCCTAGTTAACCCTCATGCTCCGTATCAGAGTCTGAATGTCCATACTCATTATTTACTGATGGTACATTTAACACAAGAAACTGTCTGGAAGGGAATTCACCATGCCAACACATCAAACTTTGGACAACCACATGCACACCCGCCTCCCCACCCTCAAGTGTTGTAGGATTTATGCTTTTATCTCTTCCACAATCTAAATCTCAGGCATGCAACTGTAAATTCACCACACAAAAAAGGAAATTCCAAAATTTGTTTTTGAATTTTGAGAGGCATAATGACATGAGAATAAAAAAAGAGAGGAAATCAGCTGCTCCAAAAAAAAGTTGCATGCCTGAAATCTATTGCAATACTGAAAATGTACAGTTCAGAATCGATAAGAGCGGATCCACTGTTACCATGGTTACTATCAAATGAAAGAACCTCTTCCGCCCAGCCCCTATCTATATGTGAAACTGACGTCATGCTCGGAGAGATATTAAAGTAGAACTGGGCAATTGTCAGACCCCCTGTGGGTCGGTATACCACGAAAATTGGAACTGCTTCACTGCCTTTTGAGCAACGGGGCAACATGCAACACAAACTATAATTTGAAAGTTGTCAAACATCCCGTTTTGTGTAAAACCTTTTTTTTTTTATCAAACAAGTCCTAATTACAGAATAGAGTAACATCTTTTGAAGTATACTGCTTTCATTTCAGCAGGGTATCCTTTTCAGTAATTTGAACTGTTCTTAAGGGTCCTGACATGCATGTTAGTCCTTACTGGTATCTGTGAAGACAAAACTTGTTTATTGTGTCAAAGAGAAATTACCACTCCTCCAAAAAAAGTACCTTGGCCTGTATACATGTTACTCAACTCAATTCAGCAAAAACACCTTCTCTACATTAGTGATACAGCATGTACAATCAGTTTATGAGAAATAAACTGAATACCGAGACTATATTGTTGACAGTACAATGGTATATTCACCAATAGTTTACCTACAGCGAGCCAGAGAGCTTAGAAATTATTCAAGTTCAGCATTCCTCATTCCAACATCACTACCCCATTTATTTGGTTTGTATTCTCAGGTCATCCACCATTGACTCTCACAGACCTTGATGCAAATTCTGTCAACAATACCCAATGAAAAAGCTGCCACAAACAATCCCATATTTGGTGCTGCCCCGCTGCTTTCATGTATGCCTTACGGATAACATACATGTACATACATGTCCCACACCCTGCAGGTAAAACTTGTAAACTCAATTATAAAAGAAAGTCCCCCCCTCAAAACTGTTTGTCTTCAACTCAAGAACTACTAGGCACCTCTCGCTAAAATAACGACTAATCAGTACAGAAAGTCCTTAGCAATCCAGCCATACTCTTAATTTGGCCCTAAAACAGTGATAGTGTGTACACATTTATACAACTTATGACAAATGATACCGAAACAAATTTGCACTTTTGTACAGCTGCAAGTTGAGTGTGAACATTTTGTTTCTAATGCACTTTCATCTCTTCCAACAAAAAATTCTTAAAATTGATTTCTTAACATTTTTTCACCATTTCCTTTATTGCATAAATGTACTTTGCATGTTCTTTGAGGTTCAGTAAAGGAAAGGGTAAAAACATAAACAACAAAACTTGAAATTATTTTTATGAAATTTATGTTGGAAGATTGCGTTAGAGACGAAATGTTCACACTCAACTCTGTGTACGGACATTAATTAGGCCTATCGCTATTTTGTGCCAAATAAAGAGTATGGCTGGATTGCTAAGGAATTTCTGTACTTGTCATTATTTGAGCAAAAGATGCGCAGTAGTTTTAGAGTGAGACAAAAAGTATTGGGGGGATTTCTTTTCTGGTTGAGTGTATGAGTGTAATGGCGATATGGAACTATTGCCTGTGCTTTTCATTTCGTTTGGAGCACTCACCTATTAAGCGAAAAATACTGTATTAAAAGGCAAACCATGGACCACAATGGTCCGTGGGCAAACTCAAACAAGTTTTTCTTTGGTAATGAGTGATTGGCTCACAGCATTAGCAGCCTACATTGCACATGTACACGTACATCTCATGAATTAATTTGCACACGGTTAAAGATATAGTCCATCATTTGTAATTTGCGCATTCTGTTCATTTGAAGCAACAAAAGTGCTCAAAATCTATAGAAGGGTGCTGAACAACTGACCTGATGAAGTTTCAGCTCAGCTTCAGCTGTATATTTCAAGAAAAACAACATTCTACGATCTCGATTTTGAATCAAAAGTTGCTACATGTAAATCATGTTTTGAATCGGGCCTGAATTCAGCATCCGAAACAGTTCTCACTGAGCGGATTGCAGCTACGCAATTTCGCGCACCGAATTATAGCAACGAATTATAGCAACGAATTATAGCAACTGCGCACGCATGTGCATTGTGTCAACGCTTGCACGCGCTTCGCTGAATAAACAAACTACAAGTTAATGGAAATTTCCAACGGTGCTTCTTAAGACGTTGGAAAGGCCTTCTTTTGCTTAATACATCCATAACCTATTGTTATACTCCATTTAATTATTGCATTTCCATACAAAGGTACCTATTCAAATTAAATGGGAGACTACCAATATTTCCTAATGCCAGGTACGAATTTTATTACAAAGATAAACAGTAAACCAAGATAGAATTTGCTGAGAAGCACCAGGTGTACTGTTGAACCTGCCTGTCAGTCAGCTATCAAAATGATACTGGGCTGACCCTCTGGAACTACCGATAGAACAATTTCAACCAACTTAATCAGTCCAAATTTGCTTCTTCTTATTCTTGTAATTATTCAGTAAAAATGTTATACAGATAAAATATTTACAGCTTCTTTGATATTTGAAGATTCCTTTGCAGAGCTCTATGTTGAAATGTATGGGACTCTTGCACCCCCTCCAAATATAAAGTTTTACTTTTAAGCTTTTTGCGTCCAGTTCCAAAACGTTCTGAAAAGTCTAAATTCCCTCTTAAACTTCATAACAGAGGAGCAACATGCAGTACAATTAAACTACATTGTACAATTTGAAAGTTGTAAAACATTTGTTTTGTCTGAAACCTTTTTGTTATCAACAAGTCCTAATTACGGAATAAAGCAACATCTTTTGAAGTATATTTCAGCAGGGTAGCCTTTTCAGCTGTTTGAACTGCTATTCTTTTAGGGCCCTGACATGCAGGCCTACGGTACATGCACGTTCATACATGTAGCCCTTACTGGTAGGCCTATCTGATGAAACAAAACTTGTTTATTGTGTCCAAGAGAAATTACCACTCCTCCAAAATATAGTACCGGTACCTTAATTGGCCTGTACATGTTACTCATAACAGTACAAAAAACCACACAGGTCTGTATTAGCCATAGATCGCGTAAAATTGGTTCATGAGAAATAAACTGAATACCCAGACTATATTGTTGATAGTACAATGGTATATTCACCAATAGTTTACCTACAGCGAGCCAGAGAGCTTAGAATCTATTCAACTTCAGCATTCCTCGATCCAACGTCACTACCCTGTTTATTGGGTTTGTATTCTCAGGTCATCCACCATGGACTCTCACAGACCTTGATGCAAATTCTGTCAACAATACCAAATGAAAAAGCTGCCACCAACAATCCCATATTTGGTGCTGCCCCGCTACTTATGCCTTACGGATAATAATTACCACACCCTGCAGGTAAAGATACAATGGCGATATGGAACTACATGCATTGCAGGTGCTTTTCATTTCATTTGGAGAACTCACCTCAGTGAAAAATACTGTATTAGGCAAACCATGGACCACAATGGTCCGTGGGCACACTCAACATGCTTTTCTTTAGTAAATTGGCTCACAGCATTAGCAGCCTACATGTACATCGCCTTTTATAATTTGCACACAGTTAAATTAGAAAACACATGTACTTTTTTTTATTAAACTATAACTTACAAGTAGAAAATCCATTAGGATAAAATATTCCCACATCGCAGTATACTCAACAATGGTTCTAATTTAACTTCACTTTTTAACATAATTGTGACGAGCTCAGTAGGCATCTCAAATAAACTTAAAGTAAATTTATATAGAACCATCATCATACGATTTCACTGCAGATTATCAAGAAACTATGCAGCAGGATGTCATAATTACATGAACTGTTCTCTGTATGTTGTCCCTTGAACACTGCTCATAGTTCATGATGTGGTCTGAATAAGATTTCATTCCTACATGTACATGTAGACTTGGATTTAAATAGCTTAAATTTAGAATCAATCATTTAACTTTGACATGTTTGACTAGAATACAATGTAGCTGGATTTCTGGAAAAAGACCAGACTCAAATTGGACTCATTCTGCTTGGCCTCGACTCATGGTGGCCTAGCCTGTACATGTTACTCGACAACAGCCAAAAAAACACACACTTGTATTTAATAGCCATAGAGTGCGTAAAATCGGTTTATGAGAAATAAATTGTACCCAGACTTCATTGTTGATTGTACAATGGTACATTCACCAATAGTTTACCTACAGCGAGCCAGAGAGCTTAGAATCTATTCAAGTTCAGCATTCCTCGATCCAACGTCACTACCCCATTTAATTTATTGGGTTTGTATTCTCAGGTCATCCACCATTGACTCTCACAGACCTTGATGCAAATTCTATCAACAATCCCCAATGAAAAAGCTGCCACAAACAATCCCATATTTGGCGCGGTGCCCCGCTATGTACATGTATGTCTTATGGATAATATACACGTACATGTGCCACACCCTGCAGGTAAAACTTGTACACACTCAACCAAAAAAGAAAGTCCCCCCCCCCCATACTTGTTTGTCTTTAACTCAAGAACTACTAGGCACCTCTCGCTCAAATAACGACTAATCAGTACAGAAAGTCCTTAGCAATCCAGCCATACTCTTAATTTGGCTCCAAAACAGTGATAATGTGTACACATTTATACAACTTATGACAAATGATACCAAACAAATTTGTACTTTTGTACACCTGCAAGTTGAGTGTGAACATTTTGTTTCTAACGCTCTTTCATCTCTTCCAACAAAAAATTCTTAAAATTGATTTCTTAAAAAAAAATTCACCATTTTCTTTACTTTGCATGTTCTTTGAGGTTCAGTAAAGGAAAGGGTAAAAATATAACCAACAAAACTGGACATTATTTTTATGAAATTTATTGTTGGAAGATTGCATTAGAGACGAAATGTTCACACTCAACTTGCTTGTATACAAAATTGCATAATTTTGTACACATTATCACTATATTTTGTACCAAATAAAGAGTATGGCTGGATTGCTAAGGAATTTCTGTACTTGTCATTATTTGAGCAAAAGATGCGCAGTAGTTTTAGAGTGAGACAAAAAGTATTGGGGGATTTCTTTTCTGGTTGAGTGTATGGCGATATGGAACTATTGCCTGTGCTTTTCATTTCCTTTGGAGCACTCACCTGTTGTGAAAAATACTGTATTAGGCAAACCATGGACCACAATGGTCCGTGGGCAAACTCAACATGTTTTTCTTTGGTAATGAGTGATTGACTCACAGTATCAGCAGCCTACATGTACATGTACATCGCATGAATTAATTTGCACATGGTTAAAGATATAGTCCATCATTTGTAATTTGCGCATTCTGTTCATTTGAAGCAACAAAAGTGCTCAAAATCTAAAGAAGGGTGCTGAACAACTGACCTGATGAAGTTTCAGCTCAGCTTCAGCTGTATATTTCAAGAAAAACAACATTCTATGATCTCGATTTCGAATCAAAAGTTGCTAAATCATGTTTTGAATCGGGCCTGAATTCAGCGTCCGAAACAGTTCTCACTGAGCCGATTGCAGCTACGCGATGTTGCGCACCGATCCGACGAATTATAGCAACCATGCGCGTGTGCATTGTGTCAACGCTTGCACGCGCTTCGCTGAATAAACGAACTACTCGTTAACAGAAATTTCCAACGGTGCTTCTTAAGACGTTGAAAAGGCCTTCTTTTGGTGATTTCTTTAAAATGACAGCTTGCCAGAAAGAATAATTTCACAAGGAGTTTAGTCCCCTTACTATCTTTCAATCAGTATGTTTTTCACCAGTTACTTTTTGGATGATGGATTCTGGCTTTAAAATAGAACATGTATACTTTTTTCGTTAAATTATAACTTACGGTACAAGTAGAAAATCCATTACAATAAAAAATTCCCACATCACAGTACATGTATTTGCTAATTGTTAAATGACTGCATTTAACTTCACATTTTCACATAATTGTAGACAAGCTCAGTAGGCATCTCAAATAAACTTATAGAACCATCATCACACGATATTCACTGCAGATTATGAAGCAATATGCAGCAGGATGTTATAATTACACGAACTGTTCTCTGTATGTTGTCCCTTAAACACTGCTCATGGTAAGTGATGTGGTCTGAATGTGTTTTCATGCCTAGGCTTGGATTTAGCTTGGACTCAATCATGAAACTTGGACTTTAATAGCTTGACTTCTGGAAAAGAGACTGGACTCGATTGGACTCCATCTGCTTGGACTCAACTCGGTGGACTACACTATAATACTGCTGACAGGAGTTCAACCCCATGTGACAACAAAAGTTTTAGCATTTGTTGTTACAAGTTGCCGTACCAAACACGATCACACTTTAAACCTGAAACCCTTTGCCAATTTGTCATGGTGACTACACGTAGGACACCAGCATACGACTAGCTACATGATGTCATCTGAAGTGTCAAATCAACTTGCGAACCAAATCCTCGTCCATTAGCTGATCGATAAATTGTAAAACTGCACTTCAAAGTTGTACCCCATTTCTGACTCTGCAAACAGCAGTCCTACTAGCAACATGAATTGTCACTAAATGATTCCACACACAAAAAGAAAGAATGGCTACTCACCTACAGAAACTCCTCCCCTGTATACAGCACTACACACACAACTGTGGCTGGCCTCACAAACAATCAATGCTAAACTCTTCCAGAAACCAAATCTAAGATTGCAGTACTAAAAAGGTGCAGTACAGAATCGACAAGAACAGAATCCAAGTTACTCTCAAAGGCGAAGGCGCGCAAATGATAAAACCACTTCTGCCCAGCCCCTATTTATAGTCCCGATGACGTCATGCTGGGTAGTTACTCAGAAGAATTAAGCAATTGCCATGCGTTTGTGCTGTGCCACCCTGTAGTTTGATTGGCCTATTTCTCCTGCACCACTCTCGGTCACACTGAACATACCACCCTATTGGTGCACACGTAGATATTTAAATTAGGCTGACCCCTAGATTATTCTGACAATCTAAGCTTCCCCATAGAGCACGTACAATTGTACACTCAGTTTATGAGAAATAAACTGAATACCCAGACTATATTGTTGATTGTACAAATTGGTACCGGGGGTATTCCCTAATAGTTTACCTACAGCGAGCCAGAGAGCTTAGAATCTATTCAAGTTCAGCATTCCTCGTTCCAACGTCACTGCCCCGTTTATTGGGTTTGTATTCTCAGGTCATCCACCATTGACTCTCACAGACCTTGATGCAAATTCTGCCAACAATACCCAATGAAAAAGCTGCCCCACACAATCCCATATTTGGTGCTGCCCCGCTGCTTACGGATTAGCACACCAGGTGAAAGGAATAATGGTGATATGGGACTATTGCTGGTGCTTTTCATTTCTGTTGGAGTACATGTACTCACCTCAGTGACAAAGTCTTTATTAGACAAACTCAATCTGTTTGTCTTTAATGAGTGATTGGCTGACAGCGTACAGCACACACCCAATATGTAAATTCGTTCACATTTTGTGGGGATTACCAAACTATAGACTTTTGGAAACTGTGTTGTACAGGGTGTCCCAAAACAAATGACACCCTAAGGGGCCATTCAGAATTTTCAATGTTTTAAAATTTCGATCTTTTTCCCAAATTGTGGGTGGGTGGGTCAAGCTAAATAATTGAAAATCAAAATTCAGTTTCCATGGAAAAAAGATTAAAAAAAACAAAGAAAGATAGATCTTTTGACTTGCCTGAACAACGCGCAAGCATTCCGATATCGCGATGCGTGTTTCTTTTCCAACTTGGTCCCCTGTGTGTACTGTACATGTACATGTATGTATAGACCCACTGTGGCATGAGAGGGAGGTGGTTTTTCAGTAGAGTTGGAGGAAAGATTTCCATATATACGAAGTTCACTCAACACCCTGTGTACAAACCCCATGAGATTGGACTGAAAAATTCTAAGTGTTTTCTCACTGCTCAAATTGACTTTGATGACATGAAATTGCTATCTGGGGGCTTGTTAGTTAATACAGAGGAAAATTAGTGAACTTCTTATATGAAAATCTTTCCGACTTGGATGCCGGGCGTTTCTAGCGGTTAGGCTGTGCAGAGGCAGCAGGGTACCAGGTGTACTAGATCGGCTCTATAACACGCCGCGGGGGTCAATTACCAATCGCTATAAAAAAACTGGACTATTCAACCACTGGACTCCAAGACTACGAGGACCGCAGCCTGTGATGTGATGACTGCCCAAACCTGATGTTTTTCTTTCGCTCGTACCCCCGCCCTGCAAACTGGGCGGGGGGACGAGGGAATGTTTTTCTCAGCTACCTCACGTGACAGGCACAACCTCGAATGCCACATGTCATCCACCTCATCCAGAAATAGCCCCATAAATGTGGCCAATTTACTGGACTGCCTCCGTAAATAAAGGCCACAATGCCACCATATACAAAAACATGTCGAACTCTGTCAAATTTTGATTTTCACATTTAGGCTTAGTTTGTAGTTTATTTTTGCTTTAGAAGCATACTCACCCCCTTTATAGGCTAATTAGAAAGTGCTGCCTTTTTCAGATGTCTATTTTTTCGTAAAATTTCATGTTGAAATTTTGATACGCAAACGTGTGCAAACGAATCTGGAAATTTCACGAAAAATAGACACCTGAAAAGGCAGCACTTTCTGATTAGCCTAAAAAGAGGGTAAGTATGCTTCTAAAGCAAAAATAAACTACAAACTAAGCCTAAATGTGAAAATCAAAATTTGACAAAGTTCGACATGTTTTTGTACAGTGGTGGCAGTGTAACCTTTATTTACGGAGGTAGTCCAGTAAATTGGCCACATTTATGGGGCTAATCCAGAAAATGACAAAACCACGCGTACGGTCATCTTTGTGGCTTTCAAGACTGCAACCTGTCTTTCCCAACAGCATATCAGCTGGCAAAACGCAAGAAAACTGAAGGCCACCACTGCAAAAGAGGAAGACCGACAACTTCACGCCGTCACTGAACTAGACACGCATGTACATGGGTACACATGTACATGTACATGGGTATACATGTACATGTTCAAGTATATGTATGCCTACACTGTACATGCAAGTGCATGTAGGCCTACAATCTACATGATGTACATGTTCAGTTTTTTATAAATCGAAATTAGGGGTGGGTGGGTGGGTCAAAATAATTTGGAAAAAAGATCGAAATTTTAAAACATTGAAAATTCTGAATGGTCCCTAACTTTGACTGCAACTTCAAAAATAACCAAGCTGGCTCTTTATGTTTTTTTTGCAAGCGGACATTATCATGGGCGTCGCGAGGGGGGGGCAAGGGGGGGCACTTGCCCCCCCCCCCTGGAAAAGCAAAAAAAAAAAAAAAAAAAAAGGAAGAAAAAGAAAAGAAAAAAAAGAAAAAGAAAAAGAGGCGCGAAGACAAAGTGGTGTAAATTTAATGAGTTGGGGGGGGGGGGGCAAAATGTCCCTGCCCCCCTCTAAAACTGATAAATCGAGAATGTGTTGAGAAATACAAGCATTTTTGGGCAAAAAAAAAAATTTGCCCCCTCTAGAAAAAATCCTGGCGACGCCCATGGACATTATCACTAGCAAACAAAATGTGGGTGTCGGAGCAGGGGGGGGGGGGGGGGTTCGCATTTTTTTTTCATGAATTTCTATTGAAAAAAAAATGTTTGACAGAGCTGGGGTTTTTTTTTTGACCCCCCAAACCCCCCTCTGGATCCGCGCCTGTGTAGGCTGGGAATTCTTAACTGTTGAAAACAGCCACTTGATTGATTTGGACTGAAAGGACTACTTGGCACAAAATGTATGTTTGCATAGGAGGGTTTACCAAAATTAACTTTTTTTGACGTGACACAAGAGGGCGCTGTGTAATGACGTCATCTTCACTTGCTTGTGTTTGGCATCCCTCACTGACCATTTGCTGAATGTGAATCTTTGAAACGAAAGTACATTTTGAAAATGAAAAAAGGTCTTCGCTGTCGGCGATTCCGTAAATTTGGGCATAAATGTCAGACACTTTAATGAGCTGCTGTTAGAAAAGTGAATGTGATAGATCACTAATAATGTGACATCTAATGAGTAGAAAACAATTACAGACCAAACAAACGTACCACCACCTTAACGACATTGTACATGTACATCATGTGGTCCGATTGGTCCGTTGGATTTTACGGAATTGCCCCTATGTGAGTATTGTAGTGTGTTGATGGTTAAATTAAACAATTTAACAGGTTAATTAATAACCAGAGTAATAGCATTTCGACTGACAGACAAACATAAAGAAAGTTAAAAACAAAATAATTGTCCTACCTACCCACCTGGATAATTGTTAGGATGTTAGCGTAAACACACACATATTTTCGGCCTAAGTGAACCTACCATGATACGGGTCTTGACGCACATCCATGGCTTGGCCGGTGTCAATTCTTGCTGTCCTCTTTGGAGGTTTGTGGCCATGAACTTCCTGTATGCATCTTCATCGGTCTCTGCAAGCTCATCCAGCATTGACCAAAAGCACTGTGCCTGCTTCATCAGGTCATGTTGGACGCCTGTCGCCATAGTTTACTGAAATTGGAAAAGAAAGGAGGAAAAATTGGAAAATGATGTCCGCAAGATATTCGCAATGGAGCCCTCGCCGATATTCATAAACGGTATTTCACTTTCATCCAGACTGTAAGTATCGTTTAATATCTTGATCTTAAAATCATAAATCTGTAATTGTATCTCAGGTGGCGTATGTAGTAATTCTGCGGCCGTTTTGAGGGTGAAATCTGATGTTTCTGTTGGAAAATGGTTGGGTTGTTAATTGTTTGAAACGCCATGTAAGTACTATCGCCAGATTATGTCCAAATGTTAAAAATAATGCAGAGGCTACTGTTGTGGCAATTGCTATCGTTACAGCATCGTCTGGCTCCCTGACTTAATAGTAAATGTCCTTCGTACAACTGCATGTGCGCACATCACATCACATGACAGCGATAAGGGTCTGTGGATGAACAGTTTGCCACATGCATGCGAAATCATAGCAGGGTACCAACGAAATCAAAGAAAGTGTTCTTGTTTTGAAGTAGATATTTAATTCAAATTGTTGAATGTTTAATGGGACGTTTTGTATTGATCATGTGTATGCTCCAACTTTTGTGCAATTTAAGGAAAGAATTCCATAAATATACATGTATGGACATCACTAATTTTTCCGATAACATGTCCTAAAAAGCCAAATTTTGCAGGGAAAATATTGTAGTATTTACTGAGAAAACACTTGGAACTTTTCTGACCAGTCTCATAATAGGGTTTGTGCACAGGGCGGCAAGTGATGTCCAGGTGGGGTATGGAAGTCTTTCTGCTTTGTTTATCCACAGACCATTGTTGTCATGTGATGTGCACACACGCAGTGGTACATGTACTCCGATGGGGCTTACACTGTGTACTGAGACTTGGGTAATCGTTATCTTCAGAACACCTCTATTTTTTTACCGGTTCCGTTCCGTTCAAAACTGACTTTTGCATGACTGTTCAGTACCAAAACAACTTTTGCGGGCCAGTCTTTTGTCTTCAGATTAACTCATGTTTGTTGTAATTTTGAAACGCACTTTCAAAGAAAATGTGACTTTTCTATCTTTTTTTTTGCAATCAGAGACGCAAGCCAGACAGAATGAAAGCCTGATGCTGATTGGCTGATAACAAATTTTTCAAAAAATGTTAATTTTTTGATAAGCCAATCAGCATGATCAGCATCGAGCCTTCATTGCATCAAGTTTTCACTGTCGCCATAAATTCGAGCCTGTTTTCTGGTTGTCGTCGTCATCTTTTCAAATGACTCTTTTACCCCATAATTTCCCTCATAAATCGAAGACATGCCCACTTTCCACAATATAATAAACAAAATATTCAAGAAGGTATCCTCCCTTGAATGATTGAAAGAAAAAGTGATGTACGTATTGAGTGTCATTTAGTCAGCTGTTTTGAAGAGTCCTTTCTGCCTTTAACCTTATATAGGAACGAGTTCCTAAAGATAACGATTACCGAGACTAGGCCTACTACATGTACTAGGCCTAGTACATGTACTAAAAATAAAAAGGCGAAGTTGGGCACCAAGTTACTCTGGCATGTCAGACGGAAAGAATGCAGCATTCAGCATTTGTGTTCAAAGTCAATGGAAAGTCAAGAAGATTTTCAAAGTATTTTCTAACCACATTGGAAACGCGATTCTCTGTCCCAGATTCATATCTTTTAGGAAAGAGTTCCATACTGGGCCATGACCTGAAAAGTACCAAATCTGATGAAGAAACACAATTTAAGGAGTGCAAAAATTCTTAAAATACTTTAACCACCAGTCAAATTTGCCAACTGCACTTGCCACACTTGCCAACTGCACGCTGAAGCGCGCACCCGACGACTGTTTGTCGGCCAACTTCGGCTGCCGTTCTACCTCTGCCGTGATGCAAGTGAAGACTCATAGTTAGTGCAGCTGTGGTGCATCAAACAGGCATCCGGTGCGCGCTTCAGCGCCATGCCGCGCCGCGCCCAGTCAGTTGCTGTGTCAAGCGTAGCTGCTCTATTTTTTTCGTCCACACAACTGACAGCAACGCGAGGCCAGCGAAAGATGGCCATAAAAAAGGCTTCCGAAAATTCGTGATTTTCATGGCAAACCACAACCCATCCAAACAAACAAAGTTGTTTTCGGTAGTTAAAGACCTACTTCATACATCCATCAAGGTATTTTTTTTCTCAAAAAAAGGATTTCGATGCATTTTGCCGATGTTATTTCACGGACAAATCAACTAAAAATTAGGTCATGAAATTTTGGGTTTTTTCAACAACGACGAAAGTCTCCCAAAGTTGTCAAAGGAAAGAATGAACCTTCATCTACAAAAAATCTCGTGAAAACGTGATGTCGTCAATATTTTAAGAATTTGATGTACACCTAATGTTTCCAACAACTTCTATTTTGTTACAATGCGAAATATCGTCGCCATTGTAAAGCATAGAGCGAGGAACCCAAACACGGTGTGACATTGTGACCCCATATGCCCACTGAATGGTCGAGTTTGAGTATGGTCTGCTTAATATTCATAAGTCATTCATTGCACGTTCGCACGTGCTATTCGCAATTTTTCAAGCCAACGTACGTCAGCGTACTTACTTTCGTTTACACGCGTACATGTGATTGCAAATCATGAAATCTCGCAACGGTCTTCATTTTTTTTAACCAGCGATTTGGACCAAACATTAGAAGTCTCCTGCACGTGTTTCACATGAAAATGAAGCGTATACCTTCCTCTATCTATGAATCTTTGGCCGTTTTTAAGAATCCAATGTACACCTAAAAACTATCGGCCCTCGCTTTTGTCATGTTTGTTGATAAAAAATATGATTTTGTTCGACAGGCCCTGACAACACTTTATACTTGGCAAAAGCAGTTATTTTTGGTATCAAAATAAAGCACACGATTTGAACTTTTCACATATTAAGCCATCTTGGCCAAACAGTACATGTATCCAGGCACTTTTTGTGTTTTCTTTAGTCTCGCATAAATCTTGTAAAACCTCGCGTACGCTTTTGGGCCACGCATGCACGACCTCGAGACAAGAAACTGAGGTCAAACAGGGCTGTGTGCGTGTGAGACACGGCCACTGACTTGCAGTTGGCAAGTGTGACTGGTGGTTTGCTGTGTGTGCATGGTAATCGACAGCGCTTTGCAGTTTGTTGGTGCACAAATCTAGCACCGGGCATCATCATGACCGCACGGCTGTCGGTTAGGCCTATGCATCCTTTTTTCACTGCAACTGCAATTGTACTTTTGTAGGCTGAATCTTCATCGTGGATCATTTTTTTCTTCAAAGACCTGTGAAGTGGGTAAGACCCAGTTGAAATACAATGTAAGTGTGTTTAGGGGAACAAAATTGCACATTTTCGAAATTTTTTTGGACCTGCCAATGCTGCAGTCCAAGTGAAAAACTTCCTCCAGCCCTAAATGACAACCCAATGATAAAATTTAGGGCTGGGTAACTCCAGCTAGGAAAACGACTGTGTTTGGACAAAAAAAACCCAAAAATGCCGATCACCCTAGTGTAGGCCCCTACATGTATGTCACTTTTGAGTGTCATTAAGTCAGCTGTTTTGGTGAGTTCTTTAACCTTGGGTCCTACAGATAACGATTACCGAGACTAGTAGTACAAAATATAAAAAGGCGATGAGTTGGGCACCAAGTTATTCGGGCATATCGAGCAGAAAGAATGCGGCGATCACGAAGTGCAGGGCCCCTGTTTTGTTTTGATCAAATTAGAGTCAAATTTTTTTTTATTGTTCAAAAATCACCTTTACAATCAAAAGCAGACTTTCCTCAATTCTAATGACACCCGTTTTGCAATTTTGAACAGATTCTTTGGTTAGAAATTACGATTTTCCTGCGCGGTTTGTGCCTTGCGATCAAGGGCGGATCCAGAACACAATTTTTTTGGGGGGCCCAAAAAAATTTTGGTCTCCCAAAAATGTTGGTCCAAAAAAAAATGGCGTGGGGTTCGGGGCCCGCTTAAGGGTCCCGAAAATTTTTTGGATTCTATATGCTCTGTGGTGCGATCTAAGGCAATTTCTGACCACTTTAACCAATGTTTTTTTTGAGGAAAAAAAATAATTGGTTTCGTTTTGGGGGGGGGGGGGGGCATGGCCCCCTTTGGCCCCCTTTGCCCCCCCCCGGATCCGCCCTTGCTTGCGATTCAGCATGTCGTGCGTGCCCGCTCACGGTTCATCGAGCGGTGATCGCCATCTTTATTTTCAGGTCGCGTGTTGACGTCGCGCCGCGCTGTCATCATCATTTTACCTCCAAATTTCCCTCATTATTGGCCTCAAAAAATCAAAACCCTGTCCTCTATCTATGAGTCCATACCTGTTCATTGAAAATGTCGCCCAAACTAGCTGGAGTTACCCAGCCCTGAGTTTTATCATTGGGTTGCCATCTAGGGCTGGAGCGCATTTTTCTCAAAACTTGTAGTATTTGCAAAAAAAATTTGGAAAATGTTCAATTTTGTCCCCGTTACACACTAATTGCAACTGCAACTCACCCCAAACTTGCCTGGAATAACCATTACACAGGTCCTTGAAGTAAAAAACGATCCACGATGAAGATTCAGCCTACAATTGCAGTGAAAACAGGAGGAATAACCGCTAACTTGACAACCTTGCTGGATTGGCCAGGACCGCTATTGGTTTGTGCACAAAAAAAATTGTGTACAATGAATGGCGGTCGATTAACAGGCACAGAGAGCGATCGCTGTCAACTACTCGTTTTGCCGGCTGCGCTGGCTGTTGGCGCGTTACGTCACGCGGAAGCGTAACACCCGATGACTGTTTCATGCACTATTGGTTGCGGTTCCAGTACCAAAGCTGTGATGCGAGTGGTAAACCTACACTACACGATCGCCAAGAATGCAGTAGGCCTATTCAGCGTTTGCAATGTGTACAATTTTAAGTCTATGGAAAGTCAAGAAGATTTTCAAAGTATTTTCTAACCAAATTGGAAATGATTGTCAGTCCCAGATTCATGTCTTTTTAACATTTTTGCAATGACTGACCTTTATTGAGATGATACTTGAAGTGGCGTCAGGTTGCAACGTTCTTTCCCCAAACGTTCCCTTTCTTGCTGAACTTCAGGAGTTTCAACTTTCCGCAACTTTTGTTTACTAATCGACCAAGTTGACAAGCGCCCTCTCTAGTTGGACGTAGAAATCTTACGTTCCGAAGGCGCCCTTCTCTCGGGGGGGGGGGGGGGGGGGGGGGGGGGGGTGAAAGAAAATTAAAGTAAACCGTTTGGCACATAATTAAAATGAATTTGTCTTCGTGCGAGAGACTACTATTTTGTTATTTTGTCAGGCGCACCCTTTTTCAACAGAAATGTTTAGTTGACAAAGAAATGTGCAAATATATGGGGTAAGGCGTATGCCCTTACTTTTTAGAAGTGAAACAAACGACTTTCAATAAAGTAAAACGGGTAATTTCTTAGTTTTTAAATTCAAGAGGATTGTGTTGCTTATATGTTCCATGAAAACTGAGTTGGATGGTATTTTTCGCATATATATTCAACGCTATTGTTTCGGTCATATTATTTGTATTGTTAGACGGTTTCTCATGAACACACTATTTATTTTAACCATAGACAGCTTCCCTCAAATTTTAATCGACTTGTGTCACAAGGGCATTACATCTCAACAGGAAACATCAGACACTATATTTAATACACTTAGAGCAGTAGAGTGGTGTCAGTGCCAAAAACCAATCCGAATTAATATAAAGGACATTTACACTTATAATTTTGCCGACTAAAATTTTATTTCAAAGGAGTCCGCGCTTCACAACCACTGGGATTTTGTCCTTGCCATTGTACAGAAACGACCATAGGGACCGTAACGTTGATGCATTGAATTCAATTTCAGCCAGCAGATTGGTCATGACAAATAGAACAAACACACAGAACATTTAGACAACAAATTTTTGTTCTCTCCGTGAATATTATTTTTGTCAACACCGGGACAAAAATGTTTAAAAGAGTTTTAACATTTAAGATCTACTGTAAAATTGCTTGAATAATTAGGGCCGTAATAAATGTCCAAATTTGAAAAAATAATCAGAACAACTGAAACGAGAATGACTTTATAGAGGCGCTGGTCCAATCCGACGATCATGTGGTTACGATAACTCAAAAAAATAATACATGTTACAGAATTGAAATTCGACATTAAATTGAAATCGCGCCTGTTGTCTTAAATAATTCTTTAAAATATCAGAAAGAGTAGCAAAACAATTAAGTATATAAATAGTTTATAAGTTCAATTTGGGTTTATTAGGCTCCAGAAAAATATTTTAAAATGCTGTTTGCTTTCAAATGTAAGAGTCACCTTGGTGTCGCTAAGCCCACAACAGCAAAACACAACAGGTCCACAACAAAACAAAGTAATAAAACAATGATGAATTCAAGACAACTTCAACTTATTTGAAGTTGTCTTGAATTAATCAAAGAAGCTGTCTTCTTGCAGACCGAAGTGGGGGCCACCAGAAATGCCTTTTAAGATAAATCCACCAGGGAACAAGTGAAGACGACTGTTTTAATGCGAAATTGTAGTCTATTCATCCCCGTTGCCACTTTATAATACAAAGAAAGAAAAGAAAGGAAACACTGCACCCCTCCCATAAAATGAAATCTAGCCCCGCCCCTCCACATAAGGAATTGGCAACAACTGGCCTGTCGGTTACCACTTTCTTAATCCCCCAACAATAAATGCTTCTGGATCCATCAGCGATTTAGCTGTGTAATCATTTGTTTAATTGCATGAAGTAAATTTGTGATTAGGTTGATATATTTTTTTAGGAATTTCTTTTGCTATCTTCATTATGAAGCCTGCATGCCTGATTATACAAAACCCAAGTGGTGACCCAGCTGTAGAATTCAGAGGCGGGAGATTCGTCCATCACTGAGGGAGGAATGGAGGCATAACACAACAATCATCTAACCTCAAAGATTTCTCCTTGATTGACTTAAGTCATTGCATGGAATGATTTATTACACGATAATAATCATACAAAGTACACAATGTCAAATATAATCCTTGACGTCTTAAACTTTTCCCCAAATTTCTGGAACAAAGGAAAAGAAGAGATCAGAAATGTTTCTGCACCAATAACAAATAATACAAATTACATACAAATTTCAACAAAAATTTCGTTCACAGTTAACCATATCAAAGCCAAATCAACTTACTTCCGCCAAACGGTGCAATATCAGATTTTTAATTTTTATTTGAAAATTTAACAAGGAAATTGACTGTAGCAGGATTACCATTCCAGATCACCGTATCGGAACAGGAATCCAGAGGTCACCAGGTCAAACCAGCTCCAGTCAATGTCTTTGTTCAACTTTCAAGTTATACATGTATTATAATGCACCGAGACAGTTCTCCTTTGTGGTTTATTTTTATTACAACATGTAACTTAAGTTGCACGAAAAGATCCAGGTCAACTTTCAATGTCTATTTGATAATAACGAAATAACGTTTGGGAAAAACAGAAGCACAGTAACTGAGGACATTTCAATAACCAGTGTTTGTGTAACGGGAGCACAGTCACTGGTTGGAGAAGCGTCAGGAACTATGACAATGTTCTACATAAAGGATGAAGGTTTTATTTCGCTCCATTTTAGTAAACGTGAAACAGAAACCAAACTTTCCAGAAGTCAGCAGATTATCTTGACTTGGAGTTCGTACCCGAGTGATGACCTTATCTTACAGAGTTGCACATTAATGATCACAAGATAAAAATCACATGTAGTTTGTAAACCATGGCTTAAAGGCATATAGGAACATTTGTATTTCATGTGTTTTGTTTGTTTCCAATACATTGTGATATCATCACTGTTCCACAGAAGAATACTCAAAATGTTGAGGCTTTGGATATTACACTTTTCAAGAAAAGAGTGAAATATCCATGCACAAACTTTTCATCAATAAAAGCGATTTTGTCCATAGAACTCCTTTATATCCGAACACCAGTCAATTGACTGATCATTGGAAATCACCTACATTTCTTGATTTCTGCTTAATGACAGCAAGCCAGATGGAATAATTTCACAGGGTGTTTAGTACCAGTGCGATCTTTAATCCAAGTGAGCTTTTTTACTACAATTCGGTAGGTTACTATTGGGATAATTACAAATGATCCCATCCATCCCTTTAAATGTGTAAATTAATTTAAAATTGCAATCAGTTCGGCTTTGAAGTTACAATGTGTAAATCTCATTTTAATCAAAATATTCTTTCATATGTCATGCCAGCAACAACAGTTAGACATTATTTACATTAGTTTACATTTCGATATATCAAAACGTTGATTCAAAGTATACCTTTTCTCTCCTGCAGAACTACTATCACCAAAATGAACGGTTGCATTTGGGCATGTTATAAACCACTGCTATCACCTAGGCAACTGCAAAAAATCAAAACTGTTAGAAACAAAAATGTCAGTTTTTGTACAGAATATTGATCATACTTGGAATAAACAAATCTAGTGTCGACCAATACTTTGAAGAGGCTTGCAATGATAAAAACAAGCAAATTGTTCGACTTGTACCTATTCCAACATAATCAGAAACACAGAAACATGTGCGCGTATACAACAATTGCAACGATTGGTCCTGAATGAGCAAACATGACTGTCCTCTGACAAAAATGCATCATTTGGCAATGCAACATTCTACATGTATATATTATACATGAATTGTTTGACAGTATGAACACTGGTTTAGTAATTCTCAATATGGACATAGGCCTACACATGTAGTTGAATAGTAAACAAAATCCATGTTATACTGTCCTTACACAACTGGACCACTTTAAAGGTATATTACATAAAAAGTAAAGGTTAAAGATCTATACAGAAGTAAGCAAACTGGAATCATAATTTTTGCCATTGTACGCGTAATTTACATTAATTTACACAAACTATTTGATAAAGAATGAAGCACAAACACTCAAAAGAAAAGTCTGTTTGAAAGGAATGAAGTTGTGAGAATTTTCCGAATTTGTACATAAGGCAAACGCAAAACAATTCAAAAGTACCCGAGGTTTGGAGTATTATTCTCTATACTAAATTTTGCACAGCACTGGTCTATGGAAGGGTGTCATGCAGCCATTTGCGTGTGGTCAAATTAGTTGTTTGAATGCCATATTACTACATTGATCGGATAAACAGGGTAGGAGGCCTTTGTCACAAAAGTTGAAGACATCTCACACATCTTTTACCTAAGATGATGCGATACAAGATAATTTTCTCAAAAGAAATGGAAAGGAGAGGTGGATTCTCCTGTTTAATTGACGATTAGATTGTAGATTTATAATAGTACTCAGAGGTCACCCAAGATACAAGGTCAATTTAATATCACTTTCAAGTGACACCCAGAATGCTTAGTACAGTGCTATTATGTTTGAAGATTTCAATGAATCATTTTGTACAGGAATTGTTGATTGACTTTTCACACTGATTGATTGATTAACTGATGGATTGAATTTTTGGGGGATGGAGGTTCAGTAGAATGAAGAACTATGCTTGGTATATTTGTATTCATAATGTAAGAGGATTCCGAAAACATCTATTTGTATTGAAACTGTTTTGTTGACTTTTTCATTCATTATCGAGCCCCTTATTGTCCTCTGAAAATAAAGTTGTTGTTGTTATTGATTGTTGTTGTTGTTGTTGTTTTTTAAGTGATTCTTTTTGGGGGGGGGGGGGAGAAGGTTGCAGAGCATTGACTTCACATAAAATGACCCATGATACGTGCTACTTGTTTCAATTTAATGCAGCTCGTGAGCGTGGTGCATTCATAGGGACCAAGGTGAGAGTTATGACTTGGTGGGAGAATATTTAGGCTTCGAATTCTCCTTCTTCTATTTCCTTCAGGTGAGGGAGGTCTTGACTGACAACTTGCCTGACGAGCTCAGGAGGGAGGCTGATGTTACAAAGCCACAACAAATGTAACTTAGGGAGACCTCGGAGATGATGAGTGAGAGCCCTCACTACATCCAAACTGAATGCATTGTCACTAAGGCTAAGCGATTCTAAACCATGCCCAGCAGGAAGGATGCTGATCAGGTCCTTCACGTCATCATCGACCAACCTGCATGCACTGAGGTGCAAGATTGTAAGGGATGACGAGATGTGGCTAACATCTCCCACCCGTGCATGCAGGTTGGTGCCATACATTGTGAGCCAATCCAACCTGCACCCTTCCAGTGCCTTCAATAGATTGACAACCTCATCCGGTGATCGTTGGTCTATATCCACACTAAGTTTGCCTATTTGTTTCTGCATGCGGAAAAAGCTGTGTGATACACGCCCCACATCAAACCATGACTTTGTCTTAACCACAATGCCTAATTGAGCACGGTCCTGTTCATCCACCACACCAAGTGTTTCCTCAAGGAGGCTAAGCCCCTCCTCCTCCTGCTCAGACAAGTGGTAGTCAACATATATCAGCCCAGCTGACTCCATGCTGTCACTCAGAAGAATTCCCCTGAGAAGGGTAAGCTCCTGCTTTCTTACATCCAAGTAAAAATGTGTACCTTCAAGTGGCGGAGTGACATGCTGTAAGTAGTAGCTCAGTGATTTCAGGTCTTCGTTATTCTTGCAGTTTACCCTAGTTGGTCTGACTAGTTTGGTAGCCAACTCTTCTGAACTGGACTCCCACAACAGTAACCGAGCAAATCTCTGCAGTTCCTCCTCGTCACCTTGCATCTCTCGTATGTGATCCAGAGTGAGACCAGCAGCCTGCATGGATCTACTGCAATAAAATCTCAGCAGGTATTCCATCGCAAGAACATTGCCTTCTCCAATCTGCTTCAACCAATCACGGAATTTGTTTTCGAAATCTAGTTCCTTCTGCAGGTTATCTGCTGTACCCGGCCCCTGGAATCCGGTGATTTCTAAAAGAAATCATAGAATAAGTAAGAGTAAACTGTTTATTAAGTATACATAAACATTCGATTCATAAAAATTCTCTCAAGCTGCAATTCATCAAAAACAAACAATTTGCACGTCCATTTTTGGACATTTTTCTACTGAAAAGGGTTTTCTGTTCGAATCAGGCCCCCATTATTTGGTCAATTGGTCAATACAAAAAATTGAGAAAGGTTTGCTCATTGGCTTATACTGCCATTTACTGACACAACAAAGCCAAAGAAAATTTACAACTGTAAAATATCAAAAAATTCTAGCAATTTGTCATGCTGAAATAACTATAATATTGAGGTTTCTGACCAGAACAACATCCCAGTTTTGCTAAAAAATATGGAAATTTGGATTAGCATAAACACACAAAAGGCACCAAAATACCCCTGAAAATAGCCAAAAAGAATTTTATAGTTAAATGGGACACAAAGGTGCATTTTCAAGGACTACATTGAAACAAATTACATTACATGTGCCCTTTAATTTGGCATCCCTGAGATCACAAAACAGTGAAATCTCAATAATCAGTCAAACTCTGATAACTCAAAACAACTGTTAAGTCAAACAAAGAATCCATTGCCTTCATTAGTATAACAATGATATACAACCCTGCTTAACTCAAAACTCTGCCAAGTCAAATTTTGAAACTGTTCCTTTGAAGTTTGACTTGCCAAGATTTCACTATATTGATCAACCCAGCTGCACAAGGTTGACCTTGCGCGCAACAGCCAGTCTCTATTTACTCTATGATGACGTCCACGCAGAAATTTTGATCACGCCACAAACGGGGTGATGAAAGGACGAACTGCTGCTGGCGGTACATCACACAGCAGAAAGCAAAATGTTTGATAATGATGTACTGTGCAGTGTTGCAAGGTCACTTTCAAGTCTCGTGTATTATCACGAGCAGTTTCTTTTTCAGGGTGTGGACCCACTTATTAGTCCTCATTGTCTGTAAATTCCTGGGCATATTTAAGGATGCATAGCGACCTACCTTTCTCAACACCACACCCCCCACCCAACCCCTAAAAAGAGGGCAAAGCAAGCTGAATAATACCAAACATGACCAGACTTAGATTTGTTTATCGAAGACTTGATTCTACAGTAAAAGGTAGGCTAAGTAAGTTGCGTATGAAATGAGTTAACACGCATTTGTCTTTGAATATAGTAATGGAAATTATTTTTGAAGCCATTTTTTCCCCCCATCTCCTTTCAAACTTTGCTGGTTTATAACAAAGGAATTGTGAACATTGAACAGAAAGTTATTCATGTTAATGTGGGCATCTGGGGATTTCCTTTGATCTTTATATGCACATTTCATTTTGACCCACACGTGCTGAATTACAAAGCATTTTCTCGACCAAACTCGTCAGTCGGAAGTCACTTACATTGTATACATTTGTATACATTGCACTTGCAAAGTCTGCGCGTTTTCGGAGACAGTTTCTGGACACAATCTCCATGTTTGACTCCTGCAGGTCAGAAGCAAGGCCTATATGCCGTGATAGGGCAAAATCACTGAAACTTGGTGGGCCCCGATTGTCATCTGAAATTTTTAAAGTCCTATATATCTGGAGAACTACAACAGCTAAGTCATGGAACTATGTTCAACACATATTCTAAAACCGTAAACCACCCTCCCCCTGCCCCACCCCCCCCCCCCAATACATTAACACTTGATTTAAGATATCAAACTACTTCATTGCATCAAGCAAGATTATATTTACCGCGTTCCTCCGACAGCTTGTTGTAAGTGATAATAACTGCACTTGGACCAACAATGACAGGGCTCTGGCTACCGCTGATCGTGCCGGTGTTTCCTATGCTGGCTCCACTTATTCGTGGGTAATCTACAATCAGAAGCAAGAATTACAATATCTATTATATAAGATGGAATTTTTGCGACGGGGTGATATAAATCAAATTAGGTTTTGCCCTTCACTGACATTTAAACACTGTATACTCAGTGTGTTACCTCCGGAGTGAAAGTTGGAAAAAATCACTCGGGTGGGACTGGAACCCACAACCTCCTGCTTTCTAGTGCAGATGTCTTACCACTCGACCACCGAGCTAACGGGATCGGTTGGCTGGTTCGAATCTGATTAACATAGCAGCGGGTACCGCATAAACTATGCCGTTAGCTCGGTGGTCGAGTGGTAAGACATCTGCACTAGAAAGCAGGAGGTCGTGGGTTCGAGTCCCACCCGAGTGATTTTTTCCAACTTAAATTAAATGCACTGTGGATCTGCAAACATTTTAACTCATTTGAATACGTGTCCTGAATGACTTCAAATTAGCTTCAGATTCGCGTTCACATTCACATGTGTGATGCGATCAAACTAAATGAGTCGTTTGTCGGCAATTATGATTTTAAGATACAGCCCAAAATAGTTCAGTGACTTTTTTGTAAAATCGGAAGGCTACATATGTCCTCTTTCATGTCAACTTTTTTTCCCCAGAAAATATAACGATAAAGTATTCAAAACGTGACATTTTTGCTAAGGAGTAACGAGTTTATGTCAATAACCTGAAATAAAGCACGTTTATTGTTGTGTAATAAACACTTCAATTTTGAATCGTTGATTTCTCTGTTGAGTCTCTGTTTTCTTGTTTCAAATCTGCCTGTGTTCCAAGTCCCATAACTTCTGAACGGAAGGTCGTATTCACATGGGGTTTTCACCAAATATAAACTGAAATATAGCTCTATTCAAAAACCACAACATTTGATAAGGGCCGACAAATGACTCATTTAGCATGATCGCATCACATGTTTGTGCATTTGGCCTGAAGACTGCTGACCCACCTGCCACCATTTTCTCGTATTTCTCGTCAATCTTGAGGATTTCTTGGTAAGTCGTAACAGCCGCCTCGTAATCCTTCAGTCCCTGCTGGGCCTTGCCAAGGTGCGCTAATGCCTTGACGTTGTTTGGTTCCAACTGCAAGGCAGTCCGGCAGTCCTCCATTGCCTCTGAAAACTTTTCCAATTCGTTGTAAGCCTGGGGGGGGGGGGAATAAGTGAAAAGAGGGGATTCAAATTTGCCACATAGTGAACAACGAGGCGTTGTGTGTCTCAACAGGATAACAGGTGTGTCGCCTGGAATTAATTGTCTGCCTTATGTGCAATACTACCAAAACATACATGTAAGATGAGTTGGCCAACCTCCCAAAATGATATGTTTTACTTTCTTTTTTCCCCTTCTTTATAAGAAAACTTTTCAGGAAATAACTGAAAACGTTGCATATCTCTCTCACAAGCCATCAGCAATGTGCAAATAGTGCACAGTACTATATACTTAATCCCTTTCCCCTTTTCAGAAAATCGAGCCCTCTTGACCCCCCACCCCCCCCCCCCCAAAAAAAATGATAATGCCCCCCCCCCCCTTGAGAATGGCAGCATGTGCAGTCTACAATAATGGTTGTTTACTTCATGAACCCTGCATATAAATACAACACGTTGCAAATTATCTCATATACACCACAATGCCTATATAACGTGTGGGTGAAGGGTACATGTGCCTCGCAACAGAGTACTGCAGCTTTTCAATATCATGTCTGGCACTAGGGAGTTAAAAACCTTTCCAAACAATTGTTGACTGCTGTGATGTGGGATATGTCATGTTTAGCACCCTCTGCTTTACCTGCAGGTGCTATGCCCCCATCAGGTGTCATATCCCACATCACAGCAGTCAACAATTGTTCATTTGTTTACTTTTGGGGAAGTGTGGCATAGTGGTTAGGGTTATAGTGACTCATGATCAGAGGGTCAGGAATCCAAATCCAGCTGCTGGTCATATGGTGTGTCCTTGGGCAAGCCACTTCACCTCCACTTGCCTCTCTCCACCCAGGAGTACACATGTAAATGCGTAAGAGTATTAGTTGGGGAGCAACCTACAATGGACTGATCCAGGGGGAATAGAAATATTCTCAGTCATTTCATGAATACGGAGATCTTGGCTCGTAACAGACTTGCCTTGTTTACCTGTGCTCTGTTGGTGTACAACACCACAAAGTCTTTCAGACATTCCAGGCCCTGCGTGTAGAGCTGAACAGCTATTGTGTAATTGCCCTTATGAAATGCTTGGTTCCCCTGATCTTTCAGCACCGTCGCCTCTGCTTTACGCTTCTTGCGTTTCCCTGCGCGCTCCAGGGCCCTCATGACATTATCTGAAAATAAAGTTGATCACAGGTTACATACAGTCATCCCCCGTTAACCCTAAGGCCAAAAAAAAAGTCTCCGGTTTCTGGTATGGAGCTTGCCCCAAAAGTTGTCCGGCGACGCAGGTTTTTTTTTTGTTTGGGCCCCACTTTTTTTTTCTTCAAATGTCAGCTGCTATGTTGCAGATGACACTTCGATCCCCTAAAAACACTCAAAAATATCCTTCAGAGTGGAGCTTGAGGTGACCTCAGTAAGGCCATAAGGCTTGAGAAGTCTGACCCACTTACGATCTCGACCGACACGAACATTCTTCAGGAAATTTTGATAGTCAAGACAAAAATCAGGGAAAACGGTAATGTCAGACCATACAGCGACATCGACATCTTGCATGAGCTGCCAGGCTGGTCATTAGTCTGCTCCCTTACATATTGCGCTAATTAAAATGCATTTACAGATTCCCTGAGATACACGAACATCGCTCCCTCACTCTGGCTTCCAGACGCACAATAACAAAATTACAACACTGTGTGCAAATGGTGCCCGACTAAATTTAGTGCAAAATACAAATCAACAAATTGACAGTGATTGCCGGAGGATTTTGCAGGATTGAGGCAGTGGTCACCCCTTCAAGGACCACATAAACAACAGAGCATTTTGCAGGAATGAGGCTGTGTGCAATTTTTACATGAAGGCAGTTGGAGGATTTTGCAGGACTGAGGTTGCACAGGGTTTTATGCCTTTCTTTCCTAATGTATTCAATAATGGATAAGTACTAATACGTAAGTAAGTATAGTGAATTATGTTCTGTGGAGAGGCACCAATCAGAAGAATGCAAAATATGGCTCAATAGGTCACTTAATAGAGCACTGGAACGGTGATTCAGAGGTTCTCTGTTCAAATCTCATTTTAGTGAATTTCTTTACCAATCTGCTTAAACAAAATTCAAAGATAAAAAAAAGAGATATAACTTTTTCGTCAACGTTGCTGGGCAGAGAGCACCAAACAAAATAATAAAATTAAAAACTCATTCTGATTGTGATTGATTGCTCTGTCTCAGATCAAAATTAGAAATATGCTGACTCATCAGGGGATGGGTAGCAGGAATGTCTTCATAACTGCTGGTGAATATGTCCCTTCTAAAATGGGGGGAAAAAATGAAAACAGGTTGGTCTCCAACCCAACCACTGCCAGCTTTAAATTCTTTTTATTACTGCAAGCTGGAATGAATGCCTCCAAGCGAGACAGGACCGTTACAATCTGGAAACTTTGACAAATCCACTGTCTGAAAAAAGGCTGTGTCACTCACCTGAAGCGTGGGGAGGCTCAACATCCAATTTTCTTTCTGAAACAAAATAATATGAACTTTTTTATGCATTTGCCTTTACAGTGTAAATACCACTGCACTGTGAAAAGAGGTACTGACAAATTGAAAAAGGACACAGGACATAATAATTCATTTACTTCAGTTTACATCTTTCTAGAGTGATTTTTTTTATATACCTGCTTTCACCAGCATAAAAAAAATGGTAATTTAACAAGGTCAGGAAATGTTTGATAGCTGCTGTCTATTAATAGTTTTGACCGTGAGTGTGCCGCACACGTGGGTCGTATTTTACTGGAAACCTCTCAGCTTAAGGTGCTGCCATTGTCCAGAATGGATAAATAAAATGTGTTTACATTTTCGATTTATGTGTTCCTTTTTGCCATTTATTTTTCTAAAGAGAAATAATTGATACACAACACAGAGTTCAATGAAATATATAATCTGATTAAAATTTATCATAACTAAATGTTTTGAAAACACTAGTGCACGATTTCGGGAACAAGAGATAAACCTAAAGTTAATAATAATAACCTGGTTATAATGCACCTAGTCAGTTTCCCTTTGTGGTTCACTTGAAAATTTGTAACAAAAAGCCGTATCCTCTCTGAGTGATCCTCGTTTGCATTTTCCAGGTCGGAGGACCTTTTCTTTTTTATTTCTCTCAGTACTGAGGCCCTCGGTTTCAGTGCCAATTTGAAATTTGCAGAGCCACATCGGAAGTTGAACATCGGTCTAAACTTCAACGGGGTGGATCTTTATTTCTTTTAGGTGGCAAGGATTAAAGCGTTAACTGTTAGAAGGATTGGAATAGTGTGACCTTATCGGTGTTTTAATTAGTTACTATGCTCCGAGTAATTCACCATGGGGTGAGGGGGGCAGGTCACCAGTGCAGTTCCCCTTGTTTCAGGGACTCTGCTACACTATATATTGTGCCTAATAGCGTCAATGCAAAGGATGGAGGGGAAGGATGCTGTCAGGGAACCGATATCAGGGCCAGGGGAGTCATAACATGCAGGGTTTACAGAAAAATGTATGTGTCTCACCCGGTCTTGGCTGTAGTTGTGGCAGTGGTTGTTGTGTTGGTTCCTGCTGGGAAGGCTGACTGCTGCCAGACTGAGTCGTTTGTTGATCATCCCTCACTCCATCAGCCGGTAGTTGGTGGGTTGCAGCTGCCTGACTGGCTGGTGCTGTGCTTGGACCAGGGTTAGTTTGTGTCTCACCCGGTCTTGGCTGTAGTTGTGGCAGTGGTTGTTGTGTTGGTTCCTGCTGGGAAGGCTGTCTGCTGCCGGACTGAGTCGTTTGTGGATCATATCTCGCTCCATCAGCAGGTAGTTGTTGGGTTGCAGCTGCCTGACTGGCTGGTGCTGTGCTTGGACCAGGGTTAGTTTGTGTCTCATTTCGTCTTCGGGCTCTCTTAGCAGGTGGTTCTGCCATTTAGCGCTGGTGATGTACGTGGGCACAGTTTAGTTACAGACAGCTTAATTCGGTAGTTCAACCCGGCATAATCCTGTGAGTGCGAAGTACAATCAGGTAAAATCAGATAATGGATGCTGTTGGTCGGTCGGTCAGTCGGTCGGTCAATCGGTTGGTCACTATGTCAGTTGGTCGATCGGTCGATCTGTCATTCAGTCGATTGGTTGGTCCGTGTTCTTATTGCAGTGCTCAGTTAAATATTACAAGCTACATGTATATAAGACAACAGGAAAAAGCAGCACTTAAATGTTTTCAATTGGCCAATTGTTACTCAATAAATATTGTTCTGATTCGAAAGACTTTATGCACTGGCAAGGGCATCAATCGCTTCTCAAAAGTGGGTGGGGGGGGGGGGGAGGACAAACCGGAAAATCTGAGGCAATTACTTGATGTTAACAAATTCTCTTTAGCAAAAGATTTTCATTTTCGAGTTTGAAGTAATTAAATCAGCTATTCTGAGCTATAGAATCAAATGCAGGCCTACAAGTTTTATTCAGGGACGAAAAAAGTGATGGGGTGGGGCAAATGATTTGATACCCCCACTTTAAAAAGTGGGGGGGGGGATGGGGGGGGGGGGGGACATAACCGTGACTGCACATGACTGCGCAGTAAATGTTCAAACAAGTCAGAAGTTAAACGTGTCCATGAACACAAGGGGAGCTCCTGGAATTGAACGGGAAATTTCACTTTTCATCCGCATCGTAAGTTAACCACGTACCTCGATCTTATCCATCGATATGTACTTGTATCTCAGGTTGTGTAGGGCCTATCTACATGTAGTTATTTTGTGACCATTGGCACAACTGCAGAATACCCCACTACTCATCTATCCCACCTTGTAGCCGGGTACGAGGATACAAAGTCACGCTTGACTGCTCATCCACAATACGCGTGCACTGCGTATCCCCGTTTCCGCGTAGCCACTCCAGGTGACCTACATGTATATGTACATGTATGTGCTTTGGACTGTTTTTCAACTTTCCCATTCACTTTACGCAGTAAGTACTGGAGGATATTTTTTTTTAAAGGGAGGATTTTTTTTAAAGGGAAAATAGCGCCCTCTTGCGCCCCTCCAAACTCAATCCCACTCCATATCCGCGTAAAAAATATACTTTAAAGAAAATTTAAAAATAAAAATATACCAAAATTTGGGGGAAAATATATGGCGGCTATTTACGATTTATGCAAATTATGCACCCTTCCCATTAGGTGTCACTTTTTCTAAGTATCTTCTCTAGGGCTATAAGAATCAATCTGCCAAGTTTGGTGCTTTGGACCAGTTGTTCAAGATTTTGTCAAAAATTGGAAAATCCCTGCAGATTTGGGAGATTCTACTCACAAAATTGGACTGTCTTTGCTCAGATCGACTCCGAATTGACACAGAATAAGATCACATTTGCATTGACAAGTACCGTTAGCATGAGGTCATCATGGGCCATGTGATGTCATCGTCGATGTGCGTTTTTCATCATGAATGTACAGCTGTGTTTGTCTATAGATAGGAATGTGTTATAGATGAAAATCAAGATGACGTTATACATGTAGTGCCGTCATCACATGATTTTATATATGATTTCTTCAAATTTTGAAGATTATCACCATATCTCCCCAACACAAAATGCTAAATTCAAAATTCTTTTGGTAATAGGTTTGTTCGGTCCCCCCCCCCCCCCAAAAAAATCTCATGAAAAAATTGTAATGCGGAGAAACCTACATGTATATGTTCCATTTGTAAACAGACATAGAAAGACCTCTGGTTTCTTTTTTGAAATTCTTGTTCAAATTTTGAAGAGTTATTCAGTACATCTTTAATTATCTTCTGAAATATTGAAATGGACAAAATGTATTATAGATCACTGTAGTCTGCCCACTCTTATTACCGCATGTAGTTTTTTTTTTAAACATTACTGAACTCTTTCGCTACGGAATTTAATTTACCGATTTTTCCCCGTTTGGACGTAATAAACCGCTGGAAATTCTGCTGTGTGTTGATGTGGACGCCACCATCTTACAATGTCTCTCTGTAAACAAACTGCTCACAATAATGTGCAGCAGACCCGGCGAGACGGAGAGCCGCTGGCAGCGGCTCAAACTAGGGTCAGAGGTTATACGATATATATTATGTAAATAAGGCACACGTCATGGGGATACCCTGTTTATTCACAGCGACGTCACCGAGCTGCTTCCAGCGGCTTGCCGTAAGACATGTACAATTTTTGTGTGCCGCTGTCAGCGGCTCCCGTAGCTAAAGAGTTAATGTATACATGTACACTTCACATTTTGCAGTCTGAAATAAACTGTGATTCCTATGTTTGTACGCTAGCCTTTAACCTCATTCAAAATAACTGACATTATTTCCTTACCTCTTTTAAATTCCCAATCAAATCACCTGAAGACAAAGTTTTCTACTTTCATGTAAAGGGCACAAACAGTTGAGGCTTTTGATGGGGCGGATCTGGTAAAGATGGCGCTGGACAAACACAGCATCGTCATCAAGTCGCGTGACATGGTTTATATACAGAACTTTGAGATTTTTGTTTTGCTGCATACATGTACGTCACACGTACCGGTACAGTCTGTTTATCTATTTATCTGTGTACATACAGTATTTACTTGACTCTTGAGTTTTAGTTTGGAGCTCAGAGACAGGAAGCTCCATGCACTGATGCCATCTACAGGTGTACATTGTTATATTTCAATCGCACACACCTCAGCATCTGTGTACATATTTACTTCACACTTGAGTTTTGGACCTTAAGATACCGTATTAGGTTCATGCATTTTATCTACATGTACAAAATGCACTTTGTTAAATTTCAATGGCATACACCTAAGCATCCATTTAATTCCACTGCTCTGACTGCTGTATTTTTAACCCTCAAATTAATGCCCTATAATATTGTAAAAAATCTTGCTTGAACCCTACACATGAACTGCAGTTTTTTAGGGTTCGTCATAAATTCAAATGAAATGGAAGTCCGACTTCCTACTGATAAAACTGAACAAATTGTGAAGTTATGCTGTTCCTTAGTTTAATACTCAAACATGGCTGACTGCACAGTTTGTCGCTCAAGTAATTTGGAAACTGGTTTCTTGCTTTCCAGGAGAACAATTGGGCCCCTTGTCTTACAGGAACCTTGAAATCAGTATAAGATGCAGTAGTTTAGGAAAACGGAGGAATTTTCACACAAAAAGGTCATTGATAAAAGAAGCAACAACTGAATTGCAGTGGTGGGTTTCCAATTTGCCCTCTGCGTCTCATTTTATTTTGCCGCAAAGTGATCTGAGCAACTTGCAAATTTATAGAAATGGATGCATCCATTAGTGGATGGAGAACCTATGTAATTGCCTCGCAATTAATCTTAAACCTAATGGAAGATGGACCAGTTGTGAATGAAACCAAATTTCAGATCAATTACCTTGAGCTGTTGGCTGTTTTCTTATGGCCTTTGTTCATTTGTATTGCATATGGACAGTAAAACCATATACCACTGCAGTATAAATCATATGGATGGATGTCATTCATCGGAACTAAATCAATTGACTACAGAGAATACAGCTGTGGTGTGTAGAACATGACATGGTTAATTTCACGTCATATTCCGTGATACAAAACCATTGCTCTCTTACTCTGCCATAAAGGGTTGTATTCCTTTCTGCCCGTACAGATTCCCACTTTGCTTTTGAGGGGGAAACTATAGGGTACCATCAAAGTCTCTCAGCAATTATGCGAGTACGTGAATGCCTACGGTCACCCTGATGCCAAGCTGTGAAGAAAACATTTCAAATACAAGTTCAGAACTGTGTACATGTAACTAATGAACCACGATATTGTCATTTCTCTTCAATCAGAAATTTAGTATCGTGGTTTGTCAGTTACACGATTTAGATCTTGTATTTGGAATGTCTTCCTCAGTCTGCAATCAGGGTATTGATAGACATACATGTACAAGTGTACATATTTAAAGCGACTTACAGTTCTCTTACCTTCTTGAGCAAAATGGAGGGAGGGGCAGAGGGCTACACTCTAAAGTATGCAAAAACTCCCAGTACAAATCAATGTTATAGTACAACTCAATGTTTGCGAGCAGACTTCATAAGTGAAGGCATGCAAAGGTCGAACGCGACGTCGTCAATCTGATGAAACCCTCGAATGCAAAATCTTATATATGACGGCTTCGGTATCGACATTTGCATATTATTTCTTTGCACGTGATCTCTTTGCCTACAAATGCACTCAGTATCCACCAATGAAACCGACGAATATTTTTAGGTCGTCGTTAAATAATGTCGACGGTTATCATCTACCTGTTGTGTGACATCCAGGGGCCCTGGTCTCCTAATGGAGGGCGCATTCCCTCACTCCCTGGATATTGCATCAGTCAACAATTACTTGACTCAATTAAGGAATCCATTCAGCACACGAACGGCACGTGAGCTCATTCCCAGGGATGTTGGATCATTCCACACTCTTTGGTGGATGACACATCAGCTTGATTCCCAGGGACTGTGTCATGTGACATGGTTCCATTGGCAGGTCACATGGCTAGTTGTACCCCAACCGGAATGCACGTACGCTTAAAAAGCAGGGACCCAGTAAAGCCTTCCAACAGGATGGTGATAGGATATGATTACGGGATCGTATGTCAGCATTACACTTGTTCGAAGTTTCATTCAAGAGGATTTTATCTCTTTGGGTCTTTTTTGTTACTATTCAGTCACTTTGCTGTATCAATGTAACAAAAAGACATAACAGGCTCCACATTTACATACTGTCATTAGCTGCTCAGGGGATTGTATGAATTTATACACTGCTCTCTTTTTGATATTTGATATGTACATGTAACTTTTGAACCAGTCCAATGGATACCTGTACTACGGGCAAGTTATTGCATCTTGACTAAGCTTGCCAAGTTGGGTTGGACCTGAAAGTCTCAATTGAGGACATTATACGTACTCCGTGTAAGGCCAACACCTCAAGTTAGAACAGCTACAACTTTGTCATTGAGTATTTGGGGGAGTATTTGGGGGTTAACGCATCCAAGATCCCGGCAAGACTAGACCCCATAGTGTGCCTAAAAACACAATCAGCAATGACATTTGAACCGTCTGCATCATCAATCATCCTGCATCTCTTTATAGGCCGCCGTTGTCTGTAGTCTGTAATCTAATATGAACTGATATCAGCCCCTAGGAAACCCAAATAAACACACATAACAAACAAATCCCTACAAATCATACTTTGAACCAGCCAGACAAAAGTAAACGAAGAAAACACTTCAAATTATCCATGGACACTCTTCCAAAAAAGCGCATAAGCCTAGCCGCATGAAGCCTCAAAACTACAACAATTGAGGACATTTGAACCATCTATTTGCAGTGATATCAGCCAAACCCAAAATAAACACACATAACAAACAAATCCCTACAAATCACACTTTGAACCAGCCAGACGAAAGTAACCAAACAAAACACTTCAAATTATCCATGGACACTCTTCCAAAAAAGGCACTAGCCTAGCTGCATGAAGCCTCAAAACTATACAACTTAAACACTTTATGTTTGCAAGATTTCATAAAGAAATAAGGTGCAGCATTTCCAGGGCAGCCATGGGATTGGTTCCTAATCCATTTACAGTCAAAATACGATGAGTCCTGCGTCAGGGGTATGCCTATAAACAAAGAATTTGACTTTCAATCCAGAAACCATCACAGCAGTCTTTGAATAGGAAAAGTTAACTTGACAAAGTTCAAAAGCTGAACAGGAAAAAAAAAAATAACAACAATAAGATATCATCACACAGTAATTCAGAACATTACGAATTCCTACTGAGACCATTGTAAAAACAACAGCATGCTTCATTAAATGGACAACGGGTGACCAAGAAGAACACTGTCATTAGCTACTCAGGGGATTGTAAGAGTTGTAAGAAATAAACTGCCTTCTATTTGATATCTACACCTGAACCAATCCAATTGTTATACCAATACCTGTACCACGTACATTGTGTACAAGATATTGCATCAAGACTACATGTATAAGCTTGTCCAGTTGGGTTGGACCTAGAAGTCTCAATTGAAGACATGTACTCAGTGCAAGGCCAGCACATCGAGTTAAAACAGCTATGACTTCTTCAAGGAGTATTTGGAGGTATTAAAACATATTCATAAATACCTCAGACAGTTTAGCTATTCCTATTGGTCGAGAGCCCGTCACGTGGCCGGTCTTAAACGGATGATAAAGACATGGCTAGCTGGTCTTAAACACTTTTCCAGTGTCACAATAAAATGTGGACTCCTAAACATCCAGTGCCTCTTACCGTTTCATTGGTTGAACGTTCACAATCCTCACGTAGGCATGCGCAACACCACATGCGAGTCAGAATTTTATAGTTCTAAATTCAAAACGCAACGCCCCAGGTGCGTTCTGCGTGACATCGCGCAGAACATGTTACGCGCGCGTCAATCTCCATAAAAGGGTTGTTTACATCTTACTCGCCAGCTGAACACTCCATTATTTTGCTAGAGGGATGTTTCAAAAAGCATGAAGTGAACTTGTTGAACAAAATCGGGATTTTTTGAACGAATTATTTGATATTTTTTTACGGATAAGGTATTTATGAATGGGAATAAATATGTGCTCGGTCGGTATTTATCACTCTGTTTAATACCGCTTAGAGTCTGGGTGCTGATAATTACCCTCGCCTCCGGCTCGGGTAATTATCAGCACCCAGACTCTAAGCGGTATTAAACAGAGTGATAAAAACCTCTCGAGCACACATTTATTCCCTTATCAAAGATCCAAGATCCCATAGCGTGCCAAAAACCACTCAGCAATGACATTTGAACCGTCTGCAATATCAATCATCCTGCATCTCTTTATAGGCCACCGTTGTCTGTAGTCTGTAATCTATACGAACTGATATCAGCCCCTATGAAACCCAAAATAAACACACATTAATAACCAAACAAATCCCTACAATTCATACAAGAACCAGTGAGACGAAACTAAGATAACAAAACACTTCAAATTATCCATGGACACTCTTAAAAGCAAGCCAACCTATCCAAAATCCAAGACCCCACAGCGTACCAAGCAATGAATTTTAACTGTCTGCATATTATCAATCAGTCTAAATAGGCCGCCATTGTCTGTAGTCTGTAATCTAAAGGAAGTAATATTAGCCCCTACTATGACAACCAAAATAAACAAAACAAAACACTTCAAATTATCCATGGACACTCTTAAAGGCAAGCCAACCTATCCAAGATCCAAGACCCCATGCAAAGCAATGGATTTTAACCGTCTGCATATTATCAATCAGTCTAAATAGGCCGCCATTGTCTGTAATCTAAAAGAACTAATATTAGCCCCTACTATGACAACCAAAATAAACAAAACAAAACACTTCAAATTATCCATGGACACCCTTTAAAAAAGTGCATAAGCATATAGCCGCATGAAGCCTCAAAATTACAACTTAAACAGTTCATTTTTGAAATGTTTCTGTAAAGAAATAAGGTGAAGCATTTCCAGGGCAGCCGTGGATAAGTTCCTAATCCATTTACAGTCAAAATACCACTGTATAGCATTCATATCACTCACAGCCTATCCACTAACCATACATGTACACATGTTTGTGTAAGGTCACAATACTGGCAACCAAAAGCTGGACATTAGATCTGAAGAAAGATGAAAACTGCATGCTGTTACATGTAGTTAGCTCTTAAATTGTTGGGAGAAACATCCCTTTAAGTGCAAAACAACACTGAAAAGATAATAGGCCAAATATTTTTCACTGCAAGGCAGATTATAACAGTTTTGTGAGCAGTCTTTTTTTTTTGCGATTGTGTAGTTACACACGTTTTATTGAACTTACCAAACTATTAAGCGACATTTAAAGGCAACAAAGGATTCATGGATAAAGGACAGTTTTATTTTTTGTGGGAAATTTTGGGAATGTCATGAAATGAAATATATGCATTCTAAAATTGCACTTTCCAACGAAAGATACTTTTCACATTTCAAAATATATTATTGTTAGATTTAAGAGAAGTCAGTTTCAGATAAAGAAGTTGTTTATGATGAAAATAACTCTCTTGATTCTAACAACTTGACCGAAACTAAAGAGGGGGGCGCATCACAATGGCCTTGGTCGCAATCTCTGAAGTTTAAAAATTACTGATCTCTTAAAGCAATGGCCTGCAGTGGTACTAGGAAGTCATGTGATCTTTTTCTTGGATGCGTAAAGACCAAATGAAAGATATAAGTTACCTCAGGAAAGTGCAGTTCCCAGTTTTATCCATGGTAAGGTTGGGATTTCATGAGGCTCAATCAAGTGGCCTGAAGAGGTCGGTTCCCAGTTTTACCATGGTGAGGTTGGAATCGCATGAGGATCAATCAAATAGCATGAAGAAGTCGGTTCCCAGTTTTATCCATGGTGAGGTTGGGATCTCCTGAGGCTCAATCAAGTGGCATGAAGAGGTTGGTTCCCAGTTTTACCCATGGTGAGGTTATGATCTCATGAGGCTCCATCAAGTGGCATGAAGAGGTTGGTTCCCAGTTTTACCCATGGTGAGGTTGGGATCTCATGAGGCTCCATCAAGTGGCATGAAGAGGTCGGTTCCCAGTTTTACCCATGGTGAGGTTGTGATTTCATGTGGCTCAAGTGGATCTTTGCGTTGGCCAGGCTGGTGTTCCTGACAAGTGTGACATGACGACACCACACGGCTTATTTGGTCATTTATTTTTGACCAGCAGACAGAATTACGTGACAAACGTCATGTTTTCTCAATGTCTAACTGGTTATGGCCAGTGAGAAGGTCTTTGAGAATACCATTGCGCATGCATTCTGGTATCAGGACTTGTCGCCTAGCTTTTACATGACGATGCATGAGAGTCCGAGTTCTTCCCTGTAGGACCAGTAGGGTCATACATGTAGGTCACGAGGGAGATCTGTGATAGAGTCTGGCCAACCAGAGTACATGACTCTTTGTAGCTCTGATAGTACTGGGTCCCTGGCCGTTCCTGCTGGAGCATGTCTTGTCTGGCACATCTTAAGTGGACAAGGTCAATCTGTTGGACAGTTGGGTGCCCATCCACGTGTATCTCAGCTACAGTTTCATCTAGTGGTACGTCATTGACCTTGGAGGGGTTTGGCAATCATGCATCATAGCACCAGGTTTGTAGGCATCATCAAAGTTGTATCCTTCTAAATTGATGAGAAGATGCTGCAAACGGGGTGGTGCGCTGGCTAGGGGTTTGTTATTTCACTGTCGCAATGACATAACAAAAGTTCCACTAGAGTCATTGGCACTTTTATCTTTAGTACATAATCACGAACCAACCACTAGTTAACATTGATCCTTGATCCAACTTGCCCAAGGCTGGCTACAATGCATGTGCAACTTCATCTGTAGTACGGTGGCCCTGGAACGACATTTTAATATGAACCTTGTAACTTCTTAATATTGACGTTGTACCTTGGCAATATGCACGTTGCACGTAGCTTAATATCGCATTGTGGAAGTTGTTCCTTCTTAATGTGAATGTTCCAACTTGTTAATGTTCACGTTCGATCTTGTCAGTGTACACCATTGATCATGCTTGATGTCAACGTTGCACCTTGCTTCTTTGCAATATGAACCATGTACCTTCGCATTGTGAACGTTTGACCTTGCATCTTGTTATTTGTTGAACCGTCCTCCTTTGCAATGTGAATCATGCATTCTAAAAAGTACGAAGTCCTTGCCAAGCCCTATAGTTAGACAACAAGTTATGATAAAGTTTCAATCTTACGGCTGTTTAATGTCACTTAACCTGGGCGTTTACCTTGTAGTGATTTTTATCATGACTCAAGGCTCTCTGTTTTATTTCACTCATCTTTTATAATTCATGTTCAGGCTAACCATAACCCAAGGTTCGGCATACATGTAAAAACATGCATCTTGAAGCAAATTTTTCATTGTTTCAAATAACCTGATCTAATCATTTCAACCGTTTACTAAACACAAATTTATACCGGTTCGCTTTCTGAATGTAATGATTTCTTTCTTCCTGTACTTTCATCTTTGCCATATCCCAATAATTTTTTACTTGCCAACAGGGCTCCTTACCAAATAGTATGAGGATCCCCGCTGTTTTGACGAGCATTTGGTTTTCGGGCTACTGCTAAGTCGAACCCTACATACCCCCCTCCCCCCGGATATCCGCGCCTGACCGCAACATGAAGAATATTCACAATTGGCTGACGACCAGTCATGTATGCATGAACTCCAAGCCAACAACTTCGTATAGGGTGCCCCGGCAACACGTGATTCGTGCTAAACGTAACGGTGCGGTCGTGATGCGGCGCTCTCTCGCAGTGGCGGGTTATATTGCTGCAGCGGGTAATCGCGCAATCAACCATAAAAACGTCTAGCCCCTAGACAAGCTCGAGTATGTTGCGGGTGTATGCACTGAATAAACAATTACATAATTGACCAAAGCCACCTGTGCCCCGCGCGCTATCGCTTTTACAATGATTGACGGAAATGGGACCGTTGTTTAAATCCCCGATATTTCCCTGAAGTAATAAATATCAATGTATGCCCTTACTCTTGTTGTCCGATGCTTTATAAGACGTGGCTATTATTTTGTAATGGTACCACCGCATATAAATGATGTTCCTTTCAATTACATCTTTAGATCATACTCTTATACTAATTAAATATGTGGATCTCGACGGAAATCTCTCGTAACTATGAGTTTTATGTCTGATATGACATCACACTTTTGCTAATGAATATGGAGATTCACATTTGCACAAAAGCAAAAAAGGCACCAAAATACCCTTGAAAACAGCAAAATGAAAATAAGGTTAAAATGGGACACAAAAGTGCATTTTCAAGAAGTGCATTAAAAAAAATTACATTGCATGGGCCCTTCAACGTATCCAAGATGCAAGACCCCATTAGGTGCCAATAACCACTCAGCAATGACGTTTGAACCGTCTGCATTGTCAATCATCCTGCATCTCTTTATACATGTAGGCCACCGTTGTCTGTAGTCTGTAATCTATACGAACTAATATCAGCCCCTATGAGACTCAAAATAAACACACATAACAAACAAATCCCTACAAATCATACTTTAAAGCAGCCAGAGGAAAGTAAACAAACAAAACACTTCAAATTATCCATGGACACTCTTCCAAAAAGCGCACTAGCTTAGCCACATGAAGTCTGAAAACTACAACAATTGAGGACATTATACATGTAGTGCAAGGCTAGCACCTCAAGTTGAAACAGCTACAACTTCTTCAAGGAGTATTTGGAGGTAAAGGCATCCAAGATCCAAGACACCATGGCGTGCCAAAAACCACCCAGCAATGACATTTGAACCATCTACTTGAAGTGATATCAAACCCCATATAAACACACATAACAAACAAATCCCTGCAAATCATACTTGGAACCAGCCAGACACGATTAGCAAACAAAACGCTTCAAATTATCCCTGGACACTCTTCAAAAAAGTGCATAAGCCTAGCTGCATGAAGCCTCAAAACAACAACTTAAACAGTTTATTTTTGAAATGCTTCCGTAAAGAAATAAGGTAAAGCATTTCCAGGGCAGCCGTGGGATAAGTTCCTAATCCATTTACAGTCCAAATACCACTGTGTTATAGCATTCAAATCACTCACGGCCTATCCGCTAACCATACATGTATGTGTAAGGACACAATACTGGCCACCAAAAGTGCGACATTAGAGATCTGAAAAAACAACATTGAAAAGATGATAGGCTAACTATTTTTCACTGCAAGGCAGATTATAATGGTATTGTAAGCAGTCTTTTTTTGCGATTGCGTTACATTAGCTTTATTGAACTTACCAAACTAGTCAGCAATATTTAAAACCAACAAAGGAGTCGCGGATAGAGGACGATTTTATTTTTTTGTCGGAAATTTTGGGAATGTCATGAACTGAAATACATGTGCATTCGGAAAATCGCATTTTCCAACGCCGGAAACATAGGGCCTACTGTTCAAATTTCAACATTAATTATTGTGAGATTTAAGAGAAGTCAGTTTTAGATACAGAAGTTCTTTTTGGTTAAAAAAAAACTAACTTGACCAAAACTAACGACAGTTGCGGATCGCAATCGCCTTGGTAGGCCCCCTATCATGTCGCAATCTCTGAAGTTTAAGAATTCAAAAAGCAATGGCCTGTGGTGGTACTAGGAAGTCATCTGATCTTTTCCTTGGATGCGTAAAGACCAAATTAAAGATATCAGTCACCTCAGGAAAGTGCAAGACATGGCCCGATGGTTCGTTTCCGAGCATGAAGAGGTTGGTTCCCAGCAGTGCTGGAGGACTCGAGTCCGGACTCGAGTCCCGATTTTCAAGGACTCAGACTCGGATAATGGGGACTCAGACTCGGACACGACAATCTTGAGGACTCGGCCCGAGTCTGGACAAAAAACCACATATTTTACCTATAACTTTACTGCAATTTCATTTTAAGAAGACACAGTTTTTAGTTTTCAAGATAACGTTACGTACGTGTCGAGAGTCACTCCAACTTGAATGCACCGTCTCGCCTACGTACGTAGTAAGCCCTACGTGACATGAACTGGTACGGTCCATATTGTGTGATACGGATACTGTGCTTGGTGTATGCACGGACGTCCGCGAGTGCCCATTTGGTTTCCTGATGAAAGACTCCCTAACGACGCCATGGAACCAGACTAATGAGACTGTGCCTAACTGGCACGTTCACTGGCCTGGTGGCTTGCATGACATGATTAATGTTAAATTTCTATATTGTACAGCACTTTTTTTAATTTGTGCACCCTGCAAACATTCTCACATATACATTTATCTGCTAAAATATTGCGTGCGCTAGAATTTAAATGAAAATCTTTTGCGAAACGATGAGTGAATTAGCTACAGTTTGAGGTTTGGGCGCACGCAGCACGCATGCGCACATACTGAGCAGTCTATCCGATCATCCCGCAGATCGTTGGCAACAAGGGTTCAACTTCTTGTCGAACCCTACATACCCCCCTCCCCCCGGATATCCGCGCCTGACCGCAACATGAAGAATATTCACAATTGGCTGACGACCAGTCATGTATGCATGAACTCCAAGCCAACAACTTCGTATAGGGTGCCCCGGCAACACGTGATTCGTGCTAAACGTAACGGTGCGGTCGTGATGCGGCGCTCTCTCGCAGTGGCGGGTTATATTGCTGCAGCGGGTAATCGCGCAATCAACCATAAAAACGTCTAGCCCCTAGACAAGCTCGAGTATGTTGCGGGTGTATGCACTGAATAAACAATTACATAATTGACCAAAGCCACCTGTGCCCCGCGCGCTATCGCTTTTACAATGATTGACGGAAATGGGACCGTTGTTTAAATCCCCGATATTTCCCTGAAGTAATAAATATCAATGTATGCCCTTACTCTTGTTGTCCGATGCTTTATAAGACGTGGCTATTATTTTGTAATGGTACCACCGCATATAAATGATGTTCCTTTCAATTACATCTTTAGATCATACTCTTATACTAATTAAATATGTGGATCTCGACGGAAATCTCTCGTAACTATGAGTTTTATGTCTGATATGACATCACACTTTTGCTAATGAATATGGAGATTCACATTTGCACAAAAGCAAAAAAGGCACCAAAATACCCTTGAAAACAGCAAAATGAAAATAAGGTTAAAATGGGACACAAAAGTGCATTTTCAAGAAGTGCATTAAAAAAAATTACATTGCATGGGCCCTTCAACGTATCCAAGATGCAAGACCCCATTAGGTGCCAATAACCACTCAGCAATGACGTTTGAACCGTCTGCATTGTCAATCATCCTGCATCTCTTTATACATGTAGGCCACCGTTGTCTGTAGTCTGTAATCTATACGAACTAATATCAGCCCCTATGAGACTCAAAATAAACACACATAACAAACAAATCCCTACAAATCATACTTTAAAGCAGCCAGAGGAAAGTAAACAAACAAAACACTTCAAATTATCCATGGACACTCTTCCAAAAAGCGCACTAGCTTAGCCACATGAAGTCTGAAAACTACAACAATTGAGGACATTATACATGTAGTGCAAGGCTAGCACCTCAAGTTGAAACAGCTACAACTTCTTCAAGGAGTATTTGGAGGTAAAGGCATCCAAGATCCAAGACACCATGGCGTGCCAAAAACCACCCAGCAATGACATTTGAACCATCTACTTGAAGTGATATCAAACCCCATATAAACACACATAACAAACAAATCCCTGCAAATCATACTTGGAACCAGCCAGACACGATTAGCAAACAAAACGCTTCAAATTATCCCTGGACACTCTTCAAAAAAGTGCATAAGCCTAGCTGCATGAAGCCTCAAAACAACAACTTAAACAGTTTATTTTTGAAATGCTTCCGTAAAGAAATAAGGTAAAGCATTTCCAGGGCAGCCGTGGGATAAGTTCCTAATCCATTTACAGTCCAAATACCACTGTGTTATAGCATTCAAATCACTCACGGCCTATCCGCTAACCATACATGTATGTGTAAGGACACAATACTGGCCACCAAAAGTGCGACATTAGAGATCTGAAAAAACAACATTGAAAAGATGATAGGCTAACTATTTTTCACTGCAAGGCAGATTATAATGGTATTGTAAGCAGTCTTTTTTTGCGATTGCGTTACATTAGCTTTATTGAACTTACCAAACTAGTCAGCAATATTTAAAACCAACAAAGGAGTCGCGGATAGAGGACGATTTTATTTTTTTGTCGGAAATTTTGGGAATGTCATGAACTGAAATACATGTGCATTCGGAAAATCGCATTTTCCAACGCCGGAAACATAGGGCCTACTGTTCAAATTTCAACATTAATTATTGTGAGATTTAAGAGAAGTCAGTTTTAGATACAGAAGTTCTTTTTGGTTAAAAAAAAACTAACTTGACCAAAACTAACGACAGTTGCGGATCGCAATCGCCTTGGTAGGCCCCCTATCATGTCGCAATCTCTGAAGTTTAAGAATTCAAAAAGCAATGGCCTGTGGTGGTACTAGGAAGTCATCTGATCTTTTCCTTGGATGCGTAAAGACCAAATTAAAGATATCAGTCACCTCAGGAAAGTGCAAGACATGGCCCGATGGTTCGTTTCCGAGCATGAAGAGGTTGGTTCCCAGCAGTGCTGGAGGACTCGAGTCCGGACTCGAGTCCCGATTTTCAAGGACTCAGACTCGGATAATGGGGACTCAGACTCGGACACGACAATCTTGAGGACTCGGCCCGAGTCTGGACAAAAAACCACATATTTTACCTATAACTTTACTGCAATTTCATTTTAAGAAGACACAGTTTTTAGTTTTCAAGATAACGTTACGTACGTGTCGAGAGTCACTCCAACTTGAATGCACCGTCTCGCCTACGTACGTAGTAAGCCCTACGTGACATGAACTGGTACGGTCCATATTGTGTGATACGGATACTGTGCTTGGTGTATGCACGGACGTCCGCGAGTGCCCATTTGGTTTCCTGATGAAAGACTCCCTAACGACGCCATGGAACCAGACTAATGAGACTGTGCCTAACTGGCACGTTCACTGGCCTGGTGGCTTGCATGACATGATTAATGTTAAATTTCTATATTGTACAGCACTTTTTTTAATTTGTGCACCCTGCAAACATTCTCACATATACATTTATCTGCTAAAATATTGCGTGCGCTAGAATTTAAATGAAAATCTTTTGCGAAACGATGAGTGAATTAGCTACAGTTTGAGGTTTGGGCGCACGCAGCACGCATGCGCACATACTGAGCAGTCTATCCGATCATCCCGCAGATCGTTGGCAACAAGGGTTCAACTTCTTGTCAACTGTCGAGGCTTCTGACTTACCATGTACCACTCCATACCGCAGATCATGTCGGCACTTTCCCGAGTGATCAAGTACAAATTTACCAATCACAAGAAGTATTCGTGCCACAAAAAGGGCAAGAAGAGACATTCTGCACACTGTAACTTTTGCAAAGCCACGATTTCTGAAATTAGTGATCATTGAACTTCCTCAAACTTCATCCGTCATCTGCAGCGTGTACACAAATCCTGGTATAAGCCTGAGGAATTTCGTAAATGATGGGACAGATCAGTTGCGGGGGTGGGGGGGGGGGGGGGGGACACCGAACAGGAATTCGCGGACGTCCGTGCCTACACCGAGCACAGTACCCGTATCACACAGTATGGACCGTACGTACCAGTCCGAGTCCGAGTCCTTGAAAATGGGGACTCGAGTCCTCCAGCACTGCTTACCATGTACCACTCCATACCAAAGATCATGTCGGCGCTTTCCCAAGTGATCAAGTATGGATTTACCAATCACAAGAAGTATTCGTGCCACAAAACGGGCAAGAAGAGACATTCTGCAAACAGTAACTTTTGCAAAGCCACGATTTCTGAAATTAGTGATCATGCAACTACCTCTAACTTCATCTGTCATCTGCAGCATGTACACTAATCCTGGTATACGCTTGAGGAACTTTGTAAATGATGGGACAGATCGAGTTGCGGGGGGACCTTTTTTTTTCCTCCCAAAATTTTGAACTTCTTGTGGTGGGCGTTTATGCATTTCTGTGAAATATTTTACTTGTAGGCCCCCTATACCCCATCAAGTGCACCAGTGGAGCGCATTTTCAGTCATTGGGGTATAATAATGCATCCCCATCGTACCAACTCATTTGGCTCAAGTGGATCTTTGCGTTGGCCCGGCTGGTGTTCTTAACAAGTGTGACATGAGGACACGACACGGCTTATTTGGTCGTTTACTTTTGACCAGAAGACAGAATTAAGTTCCAAACGTCATGTTTTCTCAATGTCTAACTGGCCATGGCCAGTGTGAAGGTCGTTGAGAATACCATCGCGCATGCATTCTGGTATCAGGACTTGTCGCCTAGGTTTTACATGACGATGCATGAGAGTCCGAGTTCTTCCCTGTAGGACCAGTAGGGTCATGGGGGAGATCTGTGATAGAGTCTGGCCAACCAGAGTAGAGGACTGTTTCCAGCTCTGATAGTACTGGGTCCCTGGCCGTTCCTGCTGGAGCATGTCTTGCACATCCAAAGTGGACAAGGTCAATCTGTTGGACAGTCGGGTGCGCATCCGAATGTATCTCAGCTAAAATCCTAATTTACAGGGGTCCAACCACCCCCCCCCCCCCCCCCACCTGGCCCTATAGGGTTAAAGCATTGCATTTTTGTACAACTAAATCTGAAACCTCCGTAAATCGAACAACATGAATTTTATCCATCGGATCATTCATGTGGCCTGGCCGTGAATTTTCTTTTCCCAAACTACATGTATGTATCCATATTACATGGTTGTTTAGCACCCTCTACGATACTTTAATGATACGTACGCAGGTACATGTATATATTAATTTTTTCCCAGGATTTGTCGAGCAGTGCAACAGCTCAGTTGGTAGGGCCGTGATTTTGGACCGCAAAGTTGTAGGTTTGAGTCACCATTTTATACCGGAATTTTGTTCTTTTCCAATCTTTGGAGGATTTTTTTCAAAAAGGGAAATAAAGTCAGAATTTCAATATCATATGGAGAACTAGGGAGCATTTTCTCACTCGCCACTAGTGCAGCTCTGTTTACGTGGGAAGACTGGCTCATGTCTAGGCGCTCTCAGCAAACTTTCGTTAATACGCGGAAAGTATGTTGGTTAAACTTACTTCCTCGCATCACATCATAAAATATAGGTTTTCCTCTTTCAAATGAATATAATTTCTTCATGGTTAAAGGCGAGTAATTATGTGCACTTTTTCATTGAAAAACGGGTAACTAAGTGAAAATTTCGCGTTTCCTATGGAGGTCACGGCACATTTCCCCGATTTTTGAGGGTGCGGGTTTACTTCTTCGAACAGCACACGTGTGAACTCGGTCGCATACAATTACCTCGCACGGTTTCTGAAAGATAACACAATAAGCTTTCCATTCGTGTAACAACCATTTTGATTGGTTGAGAAGAACAAGGGGCACTTTTCTTGTCAAATCAGACATCGCTTTTGTTGCGAGGATCAACCCACTGTTTATGTATAGTCCGGTCAACGCAGTGGGGCTGTGCAGGTCGCCGGGTCAATGCACCGTTGTGTGTGACCGCAGAGCATGCAGGGCTTTGATTTTCTGCACATATGGGTGGCAAAGTTCTCCATATGTTCGAATTTATTTCTTTTTTTCTGATTTTATATTTTCTTCTCAAGTTTTTAGAGAAGTAAAGTCCAAAAACGCCATAGCGTGCACCTCATGTGGATGTCATTTGGGGAAAAAAATTTTGCAGGACCAGCTATCTGTACCCGGCCGGTCATGTACGGTGGTACCGTTGCATATTACATTGTGCAAGCATGCTCCACACTTAGTGTAATCAACTGACGCAGTGATTTTTCCATGTCAAACGTCAATATTTAACCTTTAATCCAGCCGGGAAAGGGTTCCGATCAGTGTTGACCAGGGTGTTTCTACCGTAGAAACACTCCATTTACGACTGGTGAAAGAGAGTAAAACTACGCTCGCGATAATTTTTATGTGCCATTGTCATTGACTTTTTCGTCGACTTTTCTTTGAAATTATAATTTAAATAAAGTCACATATTGTGGAAAAATCGTAAAACAAATAAAATTTTGTGGGGCACAAGTTGTTAACAAATTGGACATTTTGTTGGAAAATTCCAAAAGTCGGTTTTCTGATTAAAATCAGAAAAATATTCTCTGCAAGAGGCAAGTTTGACCATACATGTAGTTAACCATAGTTCGACTAACTCTGGTCAAACGCACTAGTGGACGACTAGTCTAGTCCACTATTCAGGACCAGCCTACTGCGGCTGGTCATGCCATGATATTACTGGTTATCAATAGCAATTTTCATAGCATAGTGCAGAGGGGACCTACTATCAACAAAAAAGGCGGAAAAATGAAAACTGTGAGAGCTGATAATTTCATTTTCATGTCATAGTTTTTCTGTGTCACTTTACGATTCTGTCACTTTTGTCGCCATTGTATAACTGCAATTTGTATTAAGTACACATTTACTACTATTTGTGTACATATTAACAGAAACGTCAAATGTTGAAAAATTGTGCGACCGCCATTTTCTCATGGTCGTTGACATGACTTAGTTCAACTAGAGTCGTTGATACGTTCCCTACGTTATCTGCACTGCGAATGCGCTAGGTACGGCACAAACCAACCACTAGTTAACTATTGGTCCTTGATCCAATTTGCCCAAGGCTGGCTACAAATGCATACGCAACTTCATCTGCAGCATTCAGATATAACTTATTAACTTACCATCCTGGTTGGCATGGCAACAGTGAGTGATGATGTTTGTCTGTTGACTTTGGCTGTGGAATCGTCTTCTTGTATTATCTGGTAGTGGCAGACGTAACTCGTATTGTCTGGGACTAGACGAGTCAATTCTTCCTATACAAAAAAAGATACATTTTACAAAACAAAACCTACAGAGGTCTACAGATGTTGTTCAATGGTGTACATGTAGATTGGCCACATAAAGAGGTCTAGTTGTCATGCCTATCCAAGCAGTACATTTGCATTGTCCTCTAAAGATGGCCGCTCAGCATGAGGTCTATTGAAGTAGTGGCTTGGCTGTACAGTACTGGATTATTCAGTACGGCAAAACCAGACATGGGATATTAGTCAATTCTTGGGGTAACACCTTAACCTTATGACCAGTTCCAGTGCTTTGGCTACAGGGCTCGATTTACCCGGGTGCACGCATGCACCAGTGCATGTAGATTTTTGCTTGTGCACATAGCTTTTTACTGAGCATGCACGACGTGCATATACTTTTTTAGCCACCAAAATACTCATTTCATTCATATATTTACTATTTACAAATGAGTGAGAATAAGAATAAAGTTGAATACTTGACCAGATAGTGTACAAACGTGTTATTTCCTTTCCATAAATTATTCCTCGCAGCAGATTCAGGTACGCGGTAAAATTTGGAGATCCCGACGTCCTGCAACCTCCTCCGATCATGCATGTGATTTTAATACCACGTAATACATGCTGCGGATAATTTGGTATCGCACTGACGCTCTGGGCATTCCTTATGTCCGGATCATAAGTGTGATTCCAAATTATTAGCTGTGTTTATCACGTGGTCTCGTTATTGACCAATCGGACGCCGCCTATCATATGCGCCACATGAAGCAGACGGGTAGCTCAGAGGGCTGCGATAATTTTGCACGCAAATGACCCTGGGTACTTGTGTCACTTGTCAGGTTAAAATCTAATTTCTACACGTTCGTATGGGTCTTCATCGACGGCAAATTTTTGTCGAAATGACACATACTGAACACGCGGGAAGGCAAATTTAGCTTTCTATGTGAGTACTCAACATATGTTCGAAATTATGTATGGTGGATCAATTTCGCCATGTTCGAAATGCCACAACAGCGTGGCGTTGTATACAACGCCATGTTCACGGGTGTACTGTCTGTAGAAAGTTCGATAAATCAAAGAGAAAGAATGCCTTCAGAGAAGCAGACGGGTGTAAGTTAATTATGGTACATGTGGGTTTTTCTTGATGCATGTAGGTTTTTTGGTCTACAAAATTGCACCAGTGCATGCCACTTTTTTTTGGTAAATCGAGCCCTGTTTGGCTAACACCCTACTCAACTGCTCAATTAAACAACACACAACAGGTGCTTGTCAATGTGCCAGGCCTGCTACATGTAAGTCTAACCAAATCAATCCAACGGCCTGAGAGTCTGAGCTTGCTAGTCACCACAGTATGCATTATTGGATGGGACAAACTCCCATTGTCTCAGAATTGGTAGTTGAAACTTGAATGCTGTTCATGTTGCTCTGCTCAATACAGGGTGTATCAAAAATAAGGAAACCCAAATGTAAATGTAAATTATACAAAATCTAATAAATATTTTGAAATAAGTTAAAGATGATGTGAAACGCCAATGTGTCCTCTTTCCAATGATACCTTGATTGTGTGTCTGTGGTGAGTGTACAATGTATGGAAAGATTTCCATATACGAAGTTCACTCAACACCCTGTGTACAAACCCTATGAGATTGGACTGAAAAATTCTAAGTGTTTTCTAAGAAAATGCTTGTATTTTCTCACTGCTCAAATTGACTTTGATGACATGAAATTACTATCTGGGGGCTTGTTAATAGTCAATACAGAGGAAAATTAGTGAACTTCGTATATGGAAATCTTTCCCAATGTACCCTAGAATAAACAAGGTAACAGTATAACAGACTGACACACATACATAATAAAAAGAATTTAAAAACAAAAACAATTGTTCACCTACCAACCTGGATAACTGTTAGGATGTTACCGGAAACACACACATATTTTCAGCCTATTGCGAACCTACCATGATACGGGTCTTTGCAGACATCCATGGCTTGGCCGGTGTCAATTCTTGCTGTCCTCTTTGGAGGTTTGTGGCCATGAACTTCCTGTATGCATCTTCATCGGTCTCTGCAAGTTCATCCAGCATTGACCAAAAGCACAGTGCCTGCTTCATCAGGTCATGTTAGATGCCTGTCGCCATTCTTTACTAAAATTGGAAAAGAAAGGAGGACAATTTTGAAAATGGCGTCTGCACGATATTCGCAATGGAGCCTTTGCTGATAAATGGTAATTTTCACTTTTCATCCAGATTGCAAGTAAAGCTTAGTATCTCGATCTTCAAATCATAAATCTGTAATTGTATCTCAGGTGGGGTGACGTAGTAATTCTGTGGTCATTTTGAGGATAAAATCTGATATTTTTGTTGGCAAATGGTTGGGTTTTTAATCATTTGAAACGCTGTGTAAGTACTTTCGCCAGATCATGTCCAAAATGTTAAAAATAATGCAGGGGCTACTGTTGCGGCAATCGTTACAGCATCGTCTGGCTCCCTGACCTAGTAGTAAATGTCCTTCATACATGCGCACATCACATGACGATTAGGGTCTGTGGATCGAAAGTTCACCACAGGCATGCAAAATCATAGCGGGGTACCAACGAAATCAAAGACAAGTTCTTTTTGTGAAGTAGATGCAAAATGTTGATTGTTTAACGGCACCATGGTTTCAAGGGCGGATCCAGAACACAATTTTTTGGGGGCCAAAATTTTTTTGGGTCCCCCCAAAAAGTGGGTCAAAAAAATACGGCGTGGGGTTCGGGGCCCGCTTAAGGCCCGCTTAAATTTTTTGGATTCTAGATGCTCTGTGGTGCGATCTGAGGCAATTTCTGACCACTTTAACCAATTTTTTTTGGGGAAAAGATGGTGGTGTACTCATTGCCTGCCTTTATTGCGGTGTCACATAAAAAAAAATAAAAAAAATTGTTTCGTTTTTTTGGGGGGGGGGGCCCATTGCCCCCTTTGGACCCCCCCCCCCCCGGATCCGCCCTTGCATGGTTTAAGTTGTTTTGTACTGATCATATGTGTATGCTGCAACTAGGGTGGAAACAAAAGTTCCATCTTCTTTTTTACTATAAGGAAAGAATTCCATTATACATGCATGGACATCATTAATTTTTCCAATAAAATGCCCTAAAAAGTCAAATTTTGCAGGGAAAATATTAAAGTATTTACTGAAAAAACAGACTTTTTTCAGACCAGTCTCAAAGGGTTTGTGCACAGGGTGTCAAGTGATGTCCAGGTGGGGTATGGAAGTCTTTCCGCTTTGTTTACCCACAGACCATTGTTGTCATGTGATGTGCACACGCGCAGTTGTGACTCAGATGGGGCTTACATTATGTACTGAGACTTGGGTAATCGTCATCTTCAGGACACCTCTATTTTTAACAAGTTCCGGTTAAAGCTACAGTCCATCATTTGTAATTTGTGCATTTTGTTCGTTTGAAGCAACAAGAGAGTTCAAAATATAATGAAGGATACTGAGCAATTAACCTGATGAAGTTTGAGCTAAGCTTCAGCTGTACATTCCGAGAAAAACAACATTCTTAGATCTCAATTTCAAATCAAAAGTTACTGAATCATGTTTTGAATTGCAGCTATACGCGACGTCGCGCACTGATCCGACGAATTACAACAACCGCGCGCGCGTGTGCGTTGTTCCAATCCTTGTGCGCGCTGCGCTGAATAACAAAACGAACTACTAATTTAAATTTTCCTACGGTGCTTCTTAGATCACCGTTGGAAATGCCTTCTTTCGTTGATTACTTCAAAATGACAGCTTCCCAGAAAGAATAACTTCACAGGGAGTTTAGTTCCCTTACTATCTTTCAACCAAGTTTGTTTTTCAATAATAATTACGCCAGTTACTTTTCGGATGGCTGCAAATGATGGACTCTAGCTTTAAAATGACTGTTCAGCACCAAAGTGACTTTTGCAGGGCAGTCTTTTGTCTTCAGATTTACTCATATTTGTTGGAATTTTGAAACACACTTTCAAAGAAAATGTGTCACTTTCCCCATTTTTTGCATTCAAAGACGAAGTGCACGTTGTACTTCTTACAACACGTGTGCATGCCAGACAGAATGAAAGCTTAGCCCGATGCTGATTTGCTGATAACAACATGTTAAACAAAAAATAATTTTTATCCAGCCAATCAGCATAATCAGCATCATTCCTTCATTGCATCGAGTTTCACTGTCGCCATCTTGGTTTTTGAGCCTGTTTTCTGGTTGTCTTCGTCATTGACCCCATAATTTCCCCAATAAATCAAAGACATCATGCCCTCTTTCCACAACATAATAAACAAAACATTCAAGAAGGTGTCATCCCTCATAGCTGTTCAAATGTCTAGCCCCATAAATGTGGCCAATTTACCGGACTACCTCCGTAAATAAAGTCCACACTTGGTACATGTACCTGACAATGTAAAATTTTGTCTAGTTTCTATTGTTCACATTTAGACTTTGTAGTTTATTAGTCCCATAAATGTGACGGTGTACTGGTCTACCTCCCTATTAACCAGAGTAGGAAGTCCAGTATTACTGTCACATTTATGGGACTAACCTTCACATGCAGCTAGCACGCACTACGCATGATGGGCACCGGAAGTTAGTTTGTGTGACGCGTTCTACATGTACGTCACAGGTCACGCAAATCTATCCAATGAGAGCTCAAATGACGTCAGCCCTGACAAGCGTTCTGTTTGCAGGGAGGGGGGTGGGGGTACAAGCGAAGGTACTATGTTTTATTTTTAAGTCCCAGAAAATGTCACTGCGTATGTTCAGTGCCTATCCGGCAAAATATCGTTCGCTTAAAGAAAGCCAGTGCCGGCTAAATATACTCCACATGCCATATTTGAATGTCAATAAAAAAGACAGTCTGATTAAAATTCATGTTTTTATCCATGCCCAGCATGCATTGCAAATGCAGGCGCGGATCCAGGGGGGGATTGTAGGGGTCAACCACCCCCCCCCCCCCCAGCTAGCTCTGCCCCCCAAAAAATTGCCATACAAATTCCTAAAAAATAAGTCACCCCCCCCCCCCCCCCCCCCACTGTGACACCCATATGGAGAACAATGGAGCATTTGCTCACTCGACACTAGTGAAGCTCTGTCTACGTGGGAAGACTGGCTACTAGTAGGCACTTTGAGCAAACTTTTGTTAATATGCGGAAAGTATGTTTGTTAAACTTACCTCCTTGTATCGCATCACCAAATACAGATTTTCCTCTTTCACATGAATATAACTTCTTCATGATTAAAGGCGAATAATGTGCACTTTTTCATTGAAAAACAGGCAACTAAGTGGAAATTTCACGTTTCTATGGAGGTCACGGCACAATTCCCCGATTTTTAGGGTGCTGGTTTACATCTTCGAACAGCACACGTGTGAACCCGGTCGCATACAATTACCTCGCATGCAGTGGCGTAGCCACAGGGGCCGTAGGTGGCTGTTCAGCCCCCCCCCCCCCCCCCCCCCCCCCCATGAAACCTTGTCGGCCCCAAGTTGCCCCCCCCCCCCCCCACTGAGATTTTGAGTTTCTAAAAAAAATTATCATTGATCTACATGACGCCTCCCATAAAATGTCCCAGCCCCCAGCGCCCCCCCCCCCCCTGAAAATTCCTGGCTACGCCACTGCTCGCACGGCTTCTGAAAGATAACACAATAAGCTAATTCCATTCATGTAACAAACTTTTTGATTGGTTGAGAAGAACAAGGGGCACTTTTCTTGTCAAATCAGACATCGCTTTTGTTCTGAGGATAGACGGCTCCTTATGTATAGTCCAGTCTACGCAGTTGGCTGTGCAAGGTCGCCGGGTAAATGCACCGTTGTGCGTGCAGGGCTTTGATTTTCTGCACAGGTGGCAAAGTTCTCCATACGCAAAAAAATTATAACTTCAGAAGAATCTACAGTAGTTCAATCACTTACACCTAGCTTTCCAAGGCCAAATAGTAAACTTTTCAGGCAAAAATTGGCAAACTTACTTTCACTGTTGTGACGTTTTTTTCGAAAGTCCTCCACGTCGTGCCCCGCCAATTTAAGAACGCGCAACGAACCACGTGAGATTGGTTTGTGAACAAATCCCTGGTCCCTGTACTATTGCAATGATTTCAGAAGCATTGGGAAGTGCGAACCAGTTATTTCTGCGGCGCCTTACTCACCAATGAAAGCTACCGGGCAAATTTTGTGCTGGGGTAGTTTCAGGCTTTTTAGCTTGGGGAAAAGTCGTTTTTATTTTAATTCACAATGTTTGCTTACCATCTTTTTCAATTCCCACAATTTTTATATCAAACAATATTGGAGACCTGTATCTCAGAAAAGATCGTCTTCAAATTCAATAGTTTGTTAAAAAGAAATTTTATTTTGAACTGAGTTCCCTTCATTAATTTGGTATAGCCCTTGTGGAATGTATATGCAAATTTGTACAGGTGCAATTTTTTTTTCATCAAGCGATAACTGCCCCTCCCCCCCCCCCCCGCAACGCCCATTTAGAAATTTTTAGAGTGCCGCGACTTCTATATTCCTCTATTTTTAATAATATTCCTTGATTAAATATTTAATATTTAATATTTGATATTCCTCTATTTAATAAATGTAGCCATAGAGGGCGGACTTTCGATTAGTGCGGCGAAATTAACTTGTCCATCACTGATAACCCCACCAGGGGCGGATGCAGGAATTTGACCAGTATATTATTACCAGTATAATTTATTTGGGGTGTCACAGCGGGGGGGGGGGGGGGGGGGGGGGGGGGGGGGGGGGGGGGGGGGGGGGGGGGGGGGGGGGGGCATTAATTATATGAGTTTCTATGAAGAAAACAAAATGACAGAGCAGGGGGGGGGGGGCGTTTTGAACCCCCCCCCCCCCCGAATCCATGCCTGCCCACCTCCAACCCATACACAATGTAGACAGCTTAATTTAATTTTACAAAAACATTATTTAGGGAATATCGAAGGGAAGTGAAACAAAAAGTGCGTTTTGTTCTTAAATTAGAGTTGTTTATTGGTAGTGGGGCCTAGACAATTCGTCACCGTTTTCACGAAGAGCCACATATCTCCAAAATTACAATTTTTTTCGATTTTGATTTTTTCAATATTTCGCATTAAAACAATGTACTTAACCATTTTGACATGTTTCTGTAAGCAAAACATCATTAATTTCTAAGTTACATTAATGTTGCAAGGGGCAGAAATCTCGATAACTGCATTTTGAGTTTTCACGAAGAGCCACATACATTTTGGCCCTTTGAACGCGTACAAAACCCATTGCACGGAAATACGTAAAAGTAGGTCAAATGAGATTTGCGTTTTCACGAAGAGCCACATATCTGTGTTACATTTTCAGGCGCGCGCGCGTACTCACGCGCGCCTATGGAAATACACGTTGAACAGAAAGGGCCAATATGTCGGAAACGTGAATTTGCGTTTTCACGAAGAGCCACATATCTTTACTAATTAATTTCCACTAATTAACTGCTTTATTAAGTCTTATTACCGGGTTTATGTAAAACTTCAGCTCACGTAGAATTGTGTGATGGTTTTCTTGCTGCACAAAGTTGTTGCAAAGTAGTATTTCTTGCAGTTTTAAAATATGAGAAACTTCTTTTGTGATTATCTCGAAAACACTTTACTTCAAAATCAACATAATATATATAGTATGTGGCTGTTCGTGAAAACGGTGACGAATTATCATGAATTCATGAAAGGGGACGAATTGAAGAGGGGGGTGTTAATAGGTAAAGTTCTATTTGTTGGTGTTCATTGGGTGCTAGAAAAATATTTTAAAAAAGCTTTTTGTTTTCAAATGAGCCACCGTGGTGTCGCTAAGCCCACAACAGCAAAACACAACAGGTCCACAACAAAACAATGTAATGAAACAACGATTCATTCAAGACAACTTCAACTTATTTGAAGTTGTCCTGAAGTAATCAAAGAAGCTGTCTTGCAGACTGAAGTGGGGGCCACTAGAAATGCCTTGAATATTAATCCACCATGGAACAAGTGAAGACGACTGGTTTAATGCGAAATTGTAGTCTATTCATCCCCGTTGCCACTTTATAAAGAAAGAAAAGAAAGGAAACACTGCACCCCTCCCATAAAATGCAATCTAGCCCCGCCCCTCCACATAAGGAATTGGCAACAACTGGCCTGTCGGTTACCACTTTCTTAATCCCCCAACAATAAATGCTTCTGGATCCATCAGCGATTTAGCTGTGTAATCATATTTTTAATTGCATGAAGTAAATTTGTGATTGGGTTGATATATTTTTTAAGGAATTTCTTTTGCTATCCTCATTATGAAGCCTGCATGCCTGATTACAAAACCCGAGTGGTGACCCAGCTGTAGAATTCAGAGGCGGGAGATTGGTCCATCACTGAGGGAGGAATGGAGGCATAACACAACAATCATCTAACCTCAAAGATTTCTCCTTGATTGACTTAAGTCACTGCATGGAATGATTTATTACATGATAATAATCATACAAAGTACACAATGTCAAATATAATCCCTGACGTCTTAAACTTTTCCCCAAATTTCTGGAACAAAGGAAAAGAAGAGATCAGAAATGTTTCTGCACCAATAACAAATAATACAAATAACATACAAATTTCAACAAAAATTGCTTTCACAGTTAACCATATCAAAGCCAAATCAACTTACTTCCGCCAAACGGTGCAAATATCAGATTTTTAATTTTAATTTAAAAATTAAACAAGGAAATTGACTGTAGCAGGATTACCATTCCAGATCACCGTATCGGAACAGGAATCCAGAGGTCACCAGGTCAAACCAGCTCCAGTCAATGTCTTTGTTCAACTTTCAAGTTATACATGTATTATAATGCACCGAGACAGTTCTCCTTTGTGGTTTATTTTTATTACAACATGTAACTTAAGTTGCACGAAAAGATCCAGGTCAACTTTCAATGTCTATTTGATAATAACGAAATAACGTTTGGGAAAAACAAAAGCACAGTATTAAACTGAGGACATTTCAATAACCAGTTTTTCTGTGTAACGGGAGCACAGTCACTGTATGACGAACATGGAGCGCCGAGGGCGCCCTCTCTCCGACAAGTTAACCTCTGACTAATACAGGATTTGTGAACTTTGACTGCTTTATTCTCATTCCTGTGTCGTGGGTGGACCACATGAGGTAAAACTGAAAAACAAGAAATACAAGGAAAATACACTAAGTACAATTAACAATGTGCACAAATTTACACAGGTTGGCAAGAGATTTAACACTACCAGACATAAAAATATAAATGAAATATTGACAGATCAAAAAGTAATATGTCAAACTGATACATGTATAAGAAACATCACAAAAATAAGAGCATAAAATAATCTCAAAAACTCCAAGGGATAGTACATTCACATAAGACAATCTATGAAAATTAACCTACAGAACTGTGCTCTCCAAAAGATGAAGTGTCCTCAAACTTTCTATGGGTCTGGAATACTCAGTGAAATCATCAACCTAAAACAAAGAAAAATGCATAATTCCTAAATACACTGTAAACCTTGCAGCACTACTGCAATTTCCAAATAAGGATACGCTAATCCCAAATATGGAATCCAGCTCATGAATATTCATAACATCGTGGAAAAAATGGCGAGAGCATGTGCTTAGGAAGGCCTCGTGTGCACACAAAAACTAAGTACCTAACCTTATATAACATTCCAACATCGTCGATATGAAAACATAAAATGACCAAATATCCACTGTTTCTTGACCAGAAAACAATACTGAACATTTCAGTCAGTTCATCTGAGAAACCAGCCTCGATATTGAGGGAAATTCTAAGGCACAAAATCAGGGAAAGTTTTCGCAAGGCACAAGAAAATTATCGATACGATACAGAAAATCATGGTGGCAAAATGTGACTGAAAATTACGATACAAATTACTCATCAAATAACAATCAATAATCACTGACACAAGTATAAATGGAATCTTAACTCACCAGTGGTCTTCTGGTGTAAGGCTATCGGTATAGAGTGGTCTCAAAAGGATGGGAAAATGGGCACTAAAATGGACTGAAACTTGGCGTGACTGCACAATTGTGTAACTTGAGCAAAAAACTACGATGACCACGAGAGGGCGCAATACTAGGTCATCGGAACTCACACTGCCAGGGGTGAACATAACACACTGGTTGGAGAAGTGTCAGGAACTATGACAATGTTCTATATAAAGAGTGAAAGTTTTATTTCGCTCAATTTCAGCAAACGTGAAACGGAATCCAAACTATCAGCAGATTATCTTGGCTTGGAGTTCGTGCCCGAGTGATGACCTTATCTTACAGAGTTGCACATTAATGATCACAAGATAAAAATCACAATTATGTAGTTTGTAAACCAATATGGCTTGAAGGCATATAGGAACATTTGTATTTCATGCATTTTGCTTGTTTCCAATACATGTAATATCATCAATGTTCCACTGAAGAATATTCAAAATGTAACATGTTGAAGCTTTGGATATTACACTTTTCAAGAAAAGAGTGAAATATCCATTCACAAACTTTTGATCGCCAAACACGATTTCGTCCATAGAACTCTTATTTCCAAAAATCTGTCAATTGACATATCATTGAAAATCACCTACATTTCTTGATTTCTTCTTAATGACAGCAATCCAGATGGAATAATTTCACAAGGTGTTTAGTACCAGTACGATCTTTAATCCAAGTGAGCTTTTTGATTACAATTTGGTATGTTACTTTTGGGATAAATACAAATGATCCCATCCCATATCCCTTGAAATGTGTAAATTAATGAGTAAATAAATCCCCGTCATTTAAAATTGCAATCAGTTTGGCTTTGCAGTTACAGTGTGTAAATCTCATTTTAATCAAAATCTTCTTTCATGTGTAATGCCAGCAACAACAGTTAAACATTATTTACATTCAGTTTACATTTCCAATGTGAATAAATCAAAACATTGATTCAAAGTATACTTTTCTCTCCTGCAGAACTGCTTTTACCAAATTGAATGGTTGCATTTGGGCATGTTATAAACGACTGTTATCACCTGGGCAACTGCAAAATATCAAAACTGTTACAAACAAAAAATGTCACTTTTTGTACAGAATATTGATCATACTTGGAACAAACAAATCTAATGTCAATCAATACTTTGAAGAGGCTTGCAACGATAAAAACAAGCAAATTGTCCACTTGTACCTATTTCAACATAATCAGAAACACAGAAACATTTTTGCGTATACAATAATCTGAACGATTGGTCCTGAATGAGCAAACATGACTGTCCTTTGACAAAAAGGCGTCATTTGGCAATGCAACATTGTACATGTATATACAGGGTTAGTCAAAAAAAATAAATAAACTCCACATGTCGGGACCATTTTTAGTGAATTTCTGCATGTGGCACTTTCAAAATCTAGGATATGAAAGCCCAATTCATAAGCTTTCTTTTAGTACAAGAATCACTCAAATCACTGATGTACTTTTCAAGTTACGGATTTTAAACACTGCCACTGTTTCAAAGTCCTGTCAATGGATCACATGAAGGTAATTCTTTCAGCAAAATGAAAACAAATCACATATGGATGTATTGATTTTTTTGGGGGGGGGGGGGAGGGGGGGGGAGATTGGGGGTCAGTAGAATGAAGAACTATGCTGGGTATGATTCATAATGTAAGAGGATTTCAAATAAATCTATTAGGATTGAAACAGTTTTGTTGACTTTTTCATTCATTATCAAGCCCCCTATTGTCCTCTGAAAGTAACTTTTTAATTTTATTGATAGTTGTTGTTTTGATTTGATGTTACTTCTTCTGTTCTTTTTTTTTGGGGGGGGTGGGGGGTTGCAGAGCATTGGTGACCTCACATAAAATGACCAATGATACGTGCTGCTTGTTTCGATTGAATGCGCCTCATGAGAGTTGTGCATTGATAGTAATTACTTGATGGGAGATTATTTAATATGTTACGAACAATCCCTGTTCTGTTTCCTTCAGGCGAGGGAGGTTGTGACAAACAACTTGTCTGACGAGCTCAGGATCAAGGCCGTTGTTACAAAGACTCAACCCACATAAACTATAGAGACCTCCGAGATGATGGGTGAGAGCCCTCAATCCATCCAAACTGAATGCATTGAAATCAAGAACAAGCACTCTTAAACCATGCCCAGCAGGAAGGATGCTGATCAGGTCCTTCACATCATCATCGACCAACCTGCATCCATAGAATTTCAAGATTGTAAGGGATGACGGGATGTGGTTAATATCTTGCAATCGTGCATGCAGGTTGATGTCAAACAGTGAGAGCCAACTCAACCTGCATCCTTCCAGTGCCTTCAAAAGATCAACAACCTCATCCGGTGATCGTTTGACCATACAAAACTGAAGACTGTCCATTTGTTCCTGCATGCGGAAAAAGCTGCGCGATACACGCCCCACATCGCACCATGACTGCGGCACAATGTAAACCGCAATCACTAATACAACAACATTCACCACACCAAGGGTTTCCTCCAGGAGGCTAAGCTCCTCCTCCTCCTTCTTAGACAAGTAGTAGTCAACATGTATGTTACTTGCTGACTTCACGCTGTCACTCAGAAGAATTTCCTTGAGAAGGGTAAGGTCATGATGTCTTACATTCTTCAGGGTGAAGGACGTACCTTCAAGTGGCGGAGTGACATTCTGTAAGTAGTTACTCAGTGTTTTTAGGTCTTCGTTACTCTCGCATTCTACTTCAGTTGGTCTGCCTCTGCCAAGTTTGGTAGCCAACGCCTCTGCACCAGAATAAAAAAAAGTCCGGTATTTTCTTCTGCAATCAGGTTTATTTAGTTTACCTATATTTTGCAACGTATGATCCATTGGTTGAAATTTCCAATTCCATGCAGTATAATGTACACTGACAAATTTTGCCTGGGATTAAAATTTACGTATCCACAATTCATGTTTAAATCAAGGGTCTAAATGCGACGGGTTTTCTTAGGAACACAATTTGTGCAACTTTCTATTCCCTTAAATGTATGAAATTATTTAAAATCCCTTTTTGGTTAATTTGATTGAAAGTGCACTTCTGATTCTTCAAACACAAAACAATTTTCCATGCTTTTCCGGACAACTGAGGGACAACTGTTGCTGTGATGTCATTTCAGGAAGACACTGTTTAGGGGTTTTCTGTTCAAAACATTTCTGCGAAAGGTTTGCTCACTGGCTTAATGCCATGTACTGACACAACAATGAATAGCCAAAGAAAATTTACGACCGCAAAATATCAACAATTCTAGCAATTTGTCGTGCTGAAATGCTAGACTCCTTCAGCTCAGAAGCAAGGCATGTTTGTTGTGACAGGCATGGGCGTCAATCCTGGGGGGGGGGGGACAGGTCCCCTCCTCTCTTTTTGAAGGATTGGGACACAATATCAAATGCCCCCCCCCCCATTTTTGAACTCGTGTCTTATTTACAAGGCCCTATCAATGTTATTACGCGCCCGCACGCCCCGCATAACAACTACAGTACATGTACAGCATATGTGTTGCATACGGGCACGGAAGTCTTCACACCGTGGTGGTTGAGCGCATGTGTACTACAGCTACATGTATAGTATAAAAAGTTACTGAAGGATTGTTGTCTATTTGGCCAATCAGTGGCTTACATGTTGCTGGATCAATGCTGATTCAGGGGCCATTTATTCGCTTGTTCTTGAAGCCGGTCTTTATATCACATGTTAATACACCCCCACGTGATTGAGTTTCGACCAATCAGAAATTATCAACTCGCCAAGGTGTTTATTAATGGTTGATTATAAAAACATGTCTTTGGTAAAAAAATCTCTACATATATTGTAGAATTAAATTGACAGGGCATAATCACTAAAATCACTAAGATCACTGCAACTCTTGCTTGGCTTTGACAAGGAAAAGTGATTGAAAATTTTACAGAGAACTGAAATTGTTTTATTCTTAAAATCAATATCACGCACATTTTTCTTTAATATTTAAATTTCCATTATTATTTTTTTTTTTCAGATTACAAATATCCCCTTACCATTACGTTGCCTGGGGCTTTTCTTACTGTATTGATCTGCAATAACAACACAAAAAAAATGTTACTACTTTTGAAGGATCTCATACTTCAGGGAAACAATTTTTGTTAACTTAAGGGCAAAACCACTGTCTTAGTCTTGGTTCCAAGACGTCCTTAGCCGTTAGCGGTGCGATAATGCGCGCGCGGGTTATTGGACTGTGCAGCAATTCACCGAAGTGGGTGCTACACACAAACTAACAAGCAGCGCAAAGGACGTTCTTTGACGTCTTTGAGAGCGGTTCGCTGCCCAAGTCAGGTTTGTGGTGATGTGTGATAGGAATTAAGGCTGTACCGTCTCAGTATCGTGAATCAAGAACGTCTTGCTCCAAGACCAACACTGTCGGTGAACTTCTACACTATCTCTAATAATCAAAGTGACCATTTTGCCAGGTATGACTGTTTTAAATGCTATAAATAATGTTTAAGGAACATCAAATTCTCGGTTTCATTATGGAATCTGAGTACCGAGTGTAATACCAAAACACTGGACAGAGTCCAAAGACAGGCAGCAAGATTTTGCTCAAAAAATTACAGTGGGGAAGAGGGAACAGTCACTGGAATCTTGGAGCACCTCAAGTGGGGAGACATGAAAGAGCGCAGGAAGATACAAAGACTATCAATGCTCTACAAAATCAAACACGAGCTGGTTGCACCTTAAACACAAGAAATACCAGGGGGCACCAACACAAATTCTACAAACAACGTGCAACCAAGGAAGCCTACAAGAACTCTTTCTTCCCGAGAACCATTACAGAATGGAACAAGTTTCCAGCCAACATCGTCAACTCTAGAACACTACTTGCATTCAAGGATATTGCATCCAAGCACTTCATGGACAACTTAGGCAATTTACTAAGGTCATCTCCGCATCCACTTCATGCGTGTCATAAGGTCAAAAGTTGGTGTGATATTCTTGAATGAACTTTACCGACTCAAAATGAACCAGAACCAGAAATCACAAACATGTTTAATAAAGATCTATACAAAAGTTAGCAAACTGGAATCATAATTTTTGCCATTTTATGCATAATTTACATTAATTTACCCAAACGATTTGATAAAGAATGAAGCACAAACACTCAAAAGAAACGTCTGTTTGAAAGGCGTGAAGTTGCGAGAATTTTCCGAATTTGTACATAAGGCAAACGCAAGACAATTCAAAAGTACCCGAGGTTTTGGGTATTATTCTGTATACTAAGTTTTGCACAGCACTGGTCTATGGAAGGGTGTCGTGCAGCCATTTGTGCGTGGTCACATTAGTTTGTTTGAATGCCATATCAATACATTGATCGGATAACAGGGTAGGAGGAGGCCTTTGTCACAAAAGTTGAAGACATCTCACACAATTTTACATAGATGATGCGATACAAGATATTTTCTCAAAAGAAATGGATAGGAGAGGTGGATTCTCCTGTTTAATTGACGATTAGATTGTAGATTTATAATAGTACTCAGAGGTCACCCAAGATACAAGGTCAATTTAATATCACTTTCAAGTGACACCCAGAATGCTTAGTACAGTGCTATTATGTTTGAAGATTTCAATGAATCATTTTGTACAGGAATTGTTGATTGACTTTTCACACTGATTGATTGATCAATTGATGGATTGAATTTTTTGGGGGATGGAGGTTCAGTAGAGTGAAGAACTATGCTTGGTATAATTATTTGTATTCATAATGTAAGAGGATTCGGAATACTCTATTTGTATTGAAACTGTTTTGTTGACTTTTTCATTATTATCGAGCCCCTTATTGTCCTCTGAAAATAAAGTTGTTGTTGTTATTGATTGTTGTTGTTGTTGTTTTTTTAACTGATTTTTTTTTTTTTTACTGATTCTTTTTTTTAGGGGGGGGGGGGTTGCAGAGCATTGACTTCACATAAAATGACCCATGATACGTGCTACTTGTTTCGGTTTAATGCGGCTCGTGAGCGTGGTGCATTCATAGGGAACAGGGAGAGAGTTATGACTTGATGGGAGATTATTTAGACTTCAAATAATCCCTCTTGTGTTTCCTTCAGGCGAGGGAGGTCTTGACTGACAACTTGTCTGATGAGCTTAGCATCGAGGCCGATGTTATGAAGTCCCAACCGACATAACTTTGGAAACCTTGGAGATGACCGATGAGAGCCCTCACTGCATCCAAACTGAATGCATTGCCATCAAGGTTAAGCCATTGTAAACCATGCCCAGCAGGAAAGATGCTGATCAGATCCTTCACGTCATCATCGCCCAACCTGCATGTAGGGAGCTGCAAGAGTGTAAGGGATGACGAGAAGCGGCTAACATCTCGCACCCGTGCATGCAGGTCAGTATGATACAGTGTGAGCCAACCCAACCTGCATCCTTCCAGTGCCTTCAATAGATCAACAACCTCATCCGGTGATCGTTGGTTCATAACCAAAGCAAGCCTGCCTTTTTGTTCCTGCATGCGGAAAAAGCTGTGTGATATACGCCCCACATCAAACCACGACTTCGCCTCAAATTGAACCACAATGTGTAATTGAGCACGGCGCTGTTCATCCACCACACCAAGTGTTTCCTCAAGGAGGCTAAGCTCCTCCCCCTCCTGCTCAGACAAGTGGTAGTTATAAACTGATATCAGCCCAGCTGACTCAATGCTGTCACTCGGAAGAATTCCCTTGAGAAGGGTAAGCTCCTGCTTTCTTACATTCATGTGAAAATGTGCACCTTCAAGTGGCGGAGTGACATGCTGTAAGTAGTAGCTCAGTGATTTCAGGTCTTCGTTACTCTTGCAGTTTACCAAAGTTGGTCTTACTAGTTTGGTAGCCAAATTTTCTGAACCAGAGTCACACAACAGTAACAGAGCCAATCTCTGCAGTTCCTCTTTATCAACTTGCATCTCTTGTATGTGATCCAGAATGAGACCAGCAGCCTGCATGCCTGAACTACTGCAATAAAATCTCAGCGAGGATTCCTTCGCAAGAACATTGTCTTCTCTAATCTCCTTCTTCAACCAATCACGGAATTTGTTTTCGCCTTCTACTAATTTCAGCAGGTTATCTGCTGTACCTGACCCCTGGAATCCGGTGGTTTCTAAAATAAATCATAACATTAGTAAGAGTAAACTATTTATTAAGTATACATAAACATGATTCATAACAATTCTCTCAAGCTGCAATTCATCAAAAACGAACAATTTGCATGTCCATTTTTTGATATTTTTCTACTGAAAAGGGTTTTCTGTTCGAATCAAGCCCCCATTATTTGGTCAATTGGTCAATAAAAAAAATTGAGAAAGGTTCGCTCATTGGCTGATACTGCCATTTACTGACACAATGAAGCCAAAGAAAATTTACAACCTTAAAATATCGAAAAATTCTAGCAATTTGTCATGCTGAAATAACTGTAATATTGAGGTTTCTGACCAGAATAACATCCCGGTTTTACTAAAATATGGAAATTTGGATTAGCATAAACACATAGCCAAAAAGAATTTGAAGTTAGATGGGACACAAAGGTGCATTTTCAAGGATTGCATTGAAACAAATTACATTACATGTGCCCTTTAATTTGACATCCCTGAGATCAAAATGCATGTTTTGATAAGGCCAAAAAAAAGTCTCCAGTTTCTGGTATGCGCGCGCGTCGCCGTAGCCATGCGTGTCGGCAAAATGAAAAAGGTTATTTTTCAATAAAAGTCTCAAAACCGTCTCAAAACCGCCAAACTCACTGGTTTGACTGGAATCCTGCTGCTGCACAATTTTAACGTGTTTTTAGAGTGGGTTATGGTCGAGAATAAGCATTATGTGGCCTCTCTGGACTCCCATATATTTGCACTAAGTTTAGTCGGGCACCATTTGTAGTCATCAGCCGACATTTGAAGCAAAAAATCAGGTACAACAAAAAAAAAGCCGCGTTGCCCCCCCATTTTTTGGACAAGCTCCATACCAGAAACCGGAGACTTTTTTTTGGGCCTAAATGCAGTTTCACAAGGTTGACATTGCGTGCAATAGCCAGTCTTTATTCACTCAGCGATGAAGTCAACGCAGAAACTTTGATCACGCCACAAACGGGGTGATGAAAGGACGAACTGTTGCTGGCGGTACATCACACAGCAGAAAGCAAACCTTTGATAATACTGTACTGTGCAGTGTTTCAGGTCACTTTCAAGTCTTGTGTGTTATCACGAGCAGGGTGTGGACCCACTTATTAGTCCTCATTGTCTGTAAATTCCTGGGCATATTTAAGGATGTATAGCGACCTACCTTTCTCAACACCACACCCCCCACCCAACCCCTAAAAAGAAGGCAAAGCAAGCTGAATAATACCAATTACGACCAGACCTAGATTTGTTTATCGAAGACTTGATTCTACAGTAAAACGTACTTGCGTATGAAATGAGTTAACACGCATTTGTCTTTGAATATAGTAATAGAAATTATTTAAGCCATTATTTTTTTCCAATCTCCTTTCAAACTTTGCTGATTTATAACAAAGGAATTGTGAACATTGAACAGAAAGTTATTCATGTTAATGTGGGGAGCTGTGGATTTCCTTTGATCTTTATTTGCATATTTCATTTTGACCTACAAGTGCTGAATTACAAAGCATTTTCTCGACCAAACTCGTCAGTCGGAAGTCATTTGTGTACATTGCACTTGCAAAGTCTGCACGTTTTCTGAGACAGTTTCCGGACACAATTTCCATGTTTGACTCCTGCAGGTCAGAAGCAAGGCATATATGCCGTGATAGGGTAAAATCACTGAAACTTGGTGGGCCCCGATTGTCATCTGAAATTTTAAAGTCCTATATATCTGGAGAATTACAACAGCTAAGTCATGGAACTATATTCAACACATATTCTTAAACCGTAAACCCCCCGCCCTGACCCCCCCCCCAATACATTAACACTTGATTTAAGATATCAAACTACTTCATTGCATCAAACAAGATTATATTTACCGCATTCCTCCAACGGCATGTTGTAAGTGATATTAACTTCACCTGAACCAACAATGATAGAGTTCTGGCTACCGCTGATCTCGCCGGTGTTTCCTATGCTGGCTCTACTTATTTGTGGGAAATCTACAATCAAAAGCAAGAATTATAATATCTATTATAAGGTGGAATTTTTGCGACGGGGTGATATAAATCAAATTAGATTTTGCCCTCCACCGACGTTTAAACACTGTATACTCAGTGTGTTACCTCCCAAGTGAAAGTTGGAAAAAGTCACTCGGGTGGGACTGGAACCCACAACCTCCTGCTTTCTAGTGCAGATGTCTTACCACTCGACCAGCAAGCTTATGGGATCGGTTGGCTGGTTAGCTCGGTGGTCGAGTGGTAAGACATCTGCACTAGAAAGCAGGAGGTCGTGGGTTCGAGTCCTACCCGAGTGATTTTTTCCAACATTCACTCGGGAGGTAACACACTGAGTATACAGTGTTTATACGTCGGTGAAGGGCAAAACCTAACTTGATTTATATCACCCCAACGCAAAAATTCCATCTTATAATAGTTTATGCGGTACCCGCTGTTATGTGCATCAGATTCGAACCAGCCAACCGATCCCGTTAGCTTGGTGGTCGAGTGGTAAGACATCTGCACTAGAAAGCAGGAGGTCGTGGGTTCCAGTCCCACCCAGGTGATTTTTCCAACTTTCACTCGTACTTGTATGTGAATAACAGGTACATGTATGTGAATAACACCATATTTTGTTTTTTAAAATATTATTCATAAGATGAAATTTGCATTGGGGTGATGTAAATCAATATTGTGTTTTTGCCCTTCACAGACATCAGGCGCGGATCTAGGAGATCCAGGAGATTTGGGAAATTTGTTCTGAGAACTAATACGAGCGTGAGCCCCTGAACATTTTGGATTCTAGATGCTCTGTGGTGCAATCTGAGGCCATTCCTGGCCCCTTTACCCCTGAATTGTTTGAGCAAAAGCTTTTAAGATTATAAGGATTCTTTTTAAATATACTCCTGCTTTTAATCATTTAAGTTACTGTTTACTTTAAAATAGTAAACCATGTATTTTTGTATTCATATTTCTTGCATTGTATTTTGGAAAAAGAATCATATTGACTTAGTTTGTAAACTGTTGCAACAATGTGTTGGGGCATTTGCTCCAAGGACTAATGAGAGTGTGGGGTCAGGGGCCCACTAATAAAGGGCCCCAGGAAATTTTGGAATCGAGATGCTCTGTGTTGCAAATCTGAGACGATTCCTGGCCCCCTTTCCCCTATAGCCCTGGGTTAAGAGTAAAATGTTTTAAGATACCAAGGATTTTTGTCATTTTCATTTCGGTTTGCAGTAACACATGTGGTTTTGGATTTTTAATTTTAATACTCTTGTATTTACAAGCCTTTTAAGTTTCTTCTGTTCTTCACTTGATAACCATGTATTTTCGTCTGCATATTTATTTTCGTGCATTTTATTTATATGAAAAGGATTTGGATTAGCCTTGGTCAAGGCGCTAGTTGTTTTTTATCCGGCCCTAGCGCGGTAATGCATGCAGTCATAATGTCTATGCGCTATGCATGCAGCACAGTGCATTAAATATATAGCGCGAACAGCGACCTCACGCGGCCACTATTTTTATGCAAATCAGTTGGACCCAATATAGCGCCTTGGTTCAATCGTCCATGTGAGGTTTTGGGGGTGGTGCTCATTATGTTAATAGCCTAAGCTGAACTTAAATGTTGTTTTCTTATTGGTCGATCGTCGCGAGGAAACTTGCTTAGTAAAACGTGGCACTGTAGATAATCCATACATGTACACATACGCGTTATGTGTCTCTGCACACGGCATCAACGCACAAAACTGTGATTCCTGTCACTTCCGCAAAAGGCGAATAGCTAGCTGCAAACAATTTGATGACATCCGGATTTACCAAGGTGTGATTGGACACTCCACATATTAGCCCCGCCTACACTTATCTGTACTCACATACGAGGTCGTGCGCTAGAAATCCAGCGCAAAATAAAGAAAAACATAAGCTTTTGCCGACGATTGAACCAAGGCGCGATATTGGGTCCAACTAATTTGCATAGAAATGGTGGCCGCATGAGGTCGCTGTTCGCGCTGTATTTTTAATGCACTGCATAATGCATGGCCCTAGCGAGGATATTGTCTACGTGCCACGGCCGGGATGAATAACATTTAACGCCTTGACCAAGAGCTGCCTGACTGTCTGTTACTGTGGTTACGGTAAGAGCAACCCACAAACCAAATTTGAAGTTCCTAAGTAAAGTATTTCTCAAGCATTCATGCTGACACAATACAGCAATTAGTGACCTTGACCTAGCTGTCGGCCCCAAAAGCAACAGGCCTCTTAAGACTATCAAGAACAACAGACAACCCACAAACCAAATTAAAAGCTCCTACGTAATTATTCTCAAGTTATCGCGTTGACAAGATTTCTATTGTCTTAGTGTGACAGCTCATTTACATATTTCTCCTGCACAGCGCCCTCACTTGACCCTTAAGGTAAAGCTCACACACTATCCTTTGTCTTGAGTGAGTCATTCCACCACTAGCACTGGTACTGTTAACACCACACAGTGTCCTGCTTCCTTCTACATATGTTCTTAGTTAATGCCTTGAGACTTTGTGAACACTTTTTGATTAATTCTGAAGTTAGCTTGAGTATTCTTAAACTTTACTCTGATTACTGAATTTAAAGTGGATTCATTCATTGATGGTCTTTAGGAAGCCCAGATTCACTGTGTTGTTGTATTTATAATTGCATATTTAGGAAAGATCATCCTTTTGATGACTTTCTGTGTTTAGAGATATAATCTATTTCCATGGATTTCAAGGATTTAGATTTCCCTTACTTTGATTACATATATATCCACTTTATTTCTTGTTCACATTTAGTTGACTTCTTGAGTACACAAAGTTCAAGAATAGATTTCCTTATTTTACAATATATTCTTTATCATCTATTTTCCACTTTTTTTATGAACATATTCTTAGATTTATACTTTTAGTGTATAAATTCATAGTTCCTTTGTCCTGTGAAGATGTCCATAGTGCAGTGTAGGGGTTCGGGGTGTCGGACGCTTCGCCCCATTTCCACGTCGCCCCATGTCACTTCGCCCCTAACCACTTCGCCCCATCCCCACTTTGCCCCATCCCCACATCGCCCCATCTCCGCTTTGCCCCATCCCCACTTCGCCCCATCCCCGCTTCGCCCCATCCCCACTTCGCCCCATCCCCACTTCGCCCCATGTAGTATGAAAAAGGTGAAGGCTAGGGGTACAGACCAAATAAACTGCCAAAGACCCCAGATAATAAATGCTCCCAATTCTAAAAACTTAGGAAAAATACAAACTCTCTGATGAGGTGCTCGAGACACAGATGAGAGAAATGATGGCTCTATCCCATTCAGAGACGCCTCTCCTATTGGCTTGTGAATAAAATCATCAGCCGCTGGATTCAAAAGAATCCGTAGGTATGGGTCAGTGAGTTAAAAGGAACTCACTGCCTTGAGGAAAATGTTCCGTCGAAATTTGTCTGATATGTGACACTTACAACTTCATTTAGATGAGATTGGTTCCTCCAAGAGTGAAATTAGGATGTCAAAGGTATTGTCGTTCTCAGATAAGTGGGAGACGGGTTGGTATAGCTGGGTTGGGAACAAAGTTGGATCTTTTACTTTAAGCTTTTTTCTCGGTAGGGGAGAGCCTAGCTAGAGAGGTTGGTTATGAATTGTTCATTTGGTGATGGGCTAATTCTTTCCGTTGGTTAGCAATTAGTGAATCTGTTGAAATTGTTTATAAGCCAAAAAAATAGATGAGATTTTTTTTTACATGTATTGTAACGGCTGGGGCGAAGTGGGGATGGGGCGAAGTGGGGATGGGGCGAAGTGGGAATGGGGCGAAGTGGGGATGGGGCGATGTGGGAATGGGGCGAAGTGGGGATGGGGCGAAGTGGTTAGGGGCTAAGTGACATGGGGCGAAATGACATGGGGCGACGTGGAAATGGGGCGAAGTGTCCGACATTCCAGTGTAGTATAGCCTCTGCTTAGACCCTTAATCCCCTAAGTTGCTGCATATATAATGAGGTGCACTCAGTTTCTTGGAAGACACCATACCTTAGTACAGGGAGGCAGGAAGTCTGCCAAGTGTGTTTATTACCCTGCAGAGATTTCTTTTGTCCAGTGTTTATTGGAGCGTGTGACCTAAGATACCAGTAGTGTCTTATTAGACTGGCACACTAGTCCTCATACGTTTATGTGATACAGCATATACATATATTACTCATATTTCTCTTTTTATACTTAATTAAGCATGCCATCTGCATATTTGTTTAGCATTTATTTAGTTATGTTATTTCTCCATAGTCCTTTTTTTATGATATTAATTCATTTTTCCTAAGTTAGTTTCTTTATGGATCCTTAGGTTATAATGATGAGTGGACTGATTTAAGTCTATGGTTTGCTGAGTCCATAGTCATATATTTAGAGGTCATTGCACATTTGCTTTAGTTATTTCCTATTTTGTCTTTGCAAGTTAAAGCATTCACATGCCTTGTATTAATTCACAAGCTGATTTACCCGATCATAGATTGGGTACGGCGTAGTGTTGGGGATGAAAATGTGGGGAGTTAAATGTAAATGGGGGATATAGTTGGGAGACATGCAGTGATAGTAAAGCAATTTCTGTGGTGTGATCTGAGGCAATTTCTGACCACTAAAACCAATTTGAGCAGAAGATCATCTTTTAAAGTTTTGAGTTAGGAGTAATTGAATCAACTACATGTATTCTGAGCAATAGAATCAGTCGCATTTGTGAGGCAGTAGCATTTGGAAAAAGTAGTGAAAAGGTTACTGTAGTACACAGGCGAAGGCTGATTGTACAGTTTTGACAATAAATCATAATGCAATAAAACGTGAAGGTGTCATTTGAAATGAAATTGTTGAGTGTTACCATAAAATTACAAAGAGGCTGAATCAGGGAGGAAGGTCATAATTAAGTTTCAGTATTGGATTCTTCAACAAACGTAAACTTGAACTTCTTACAATTTGCGAGACCGTCTGCGGAGGAAAAAGTTGATACAACTTAAGTTGATTCAACTTTTATTTAAGTTGGTTCAACCATCTATATAAGAGCAAGTTTTACTCGGTCTCCGAGAAATGTTTGCTCCTGAAAGGATCCGAGACCGCGGCTTCACGTCCGTGGAAAAATGTGGGTGTCTTCCGCCGGGTCGGACACTTTTTTGTCGATTTTTTTTGTGACTGCGTTTAAGATCGCGGTATTTGAAGCAATGCATCGATCCTTCGTTGATCCCAAACAGGCCCCTGAAATTATAACGCGACACTGAATTATACATGGCGGCAGCGAACTCACAACGGTCAGCCTTGGTGGATGCATGGAGCTGTAAACACATGATGGAAGCAACAGAGCACTATATCACGTCACATGCTTGTGCTGCAAATAGCGAGCACCGTAGACCCAACCTCGTTTCCAGGGTGTGTAGCAGTCTGCAGTACGCGTTGCCATCGACGGTTTTACGCATAGCTCGGAAGTACTACGCAGTGTAGACTTTCAATTGGTCAGACCACGCAAGGCATACCAATGTGTGGTCCTTCTGAGTATTCGTTGCACTCGGCGCAGGGGCGGCAAGCGAAGCATATGAAAGAATAGGGACACTTGATGGCCACACACCATGGAGAAAAAATATTTTGCCAAGGTCACCCCATGCTGCCATTTGGTGAACTCTTTTGCAAAACAGCCAAGTAGAACACGTAAACGCAACCCCTACGTCGAAGCCGCTGACCTCGCACACTCTAAACACGCAGAAAAAGCCAGCACAGGGGGCGGACAGGCAGTCAACGTGAAAGCGCACACGGCGGCAAATTCCTGCGCAAAACGCAGTCACGAAAAACTGACGAAACGGATCGCTGGTCCGTACGGGACAATCAGGACGACCCGAAGCGTCCGACCCGGCGGAAGACACCCTCCGCATTTTTCCATGGACGTGGAGCAATTTTGGCGCCACGGGAGCCCGCGGTCTCGGATCCTTTCATGAGCAAACATCGTCTGGGAGGCCGAGTTAAACTCTCTCTTATATATATAGATTTTGGAATTTAACTTGACTTTACTGTTAGAGGCAAATTGTGTTATCGAGTTCGATTTATCTCTATTGATTGCATTAGAATCTTTGAGGATTATTATTTGTTCTTTTTATAATTTACTTTGCTGGATTGGTATTTCCTAAAGCATTGTATTTATATGGAAATTCTATTTTGTATCTTTTCAGGGTTTTGTTTGTGTAAGATGCAGTTCACCATTAAATGAACCAGTCACTGTAAATGTACACCATCCTTGTCGTGTCACATTTTCCAGTGTCACAGTAAGTTTACTGACATTTATTTACTTATTTATGATTGTGATTAGAGATTTATTTTCATAATTGAAAAGGAAATTTGTGTGTAAATTTGGATTATTTAGCCAGTCAAATTGAACCATGTGAGCCACTCCTTGTTTGTCATTGAGACCTTTTGTAAGATGAAAAGTGTTGTTATTTATACTTACCATGGATAGATTTATAGAGCACTTGACTCAAAATTCGTTTTTGTTTTTCTTTTCTTATAGTTGAACCTTGCTTGCTTGCTACTTGCTTACTACTACTTGCAACCTGATTGTTTGCCACATCCTACTGTACACATTACTTGCTACTTGAAACACCATTGTGAATTGTGAATTAAACCTTGTGACAGCAATCCAAGCATGAGTTTCAAACTGAGCTTATTGGTATTTCTGTAATCTGGGGAGGTTACACAGAGGTTGACACATGATGGTGCATGAACCAGTGAGAACTCGGCTCTGGATCCTTAATATGTATGAGGCATAGTAATAGGCTTTATAACTTACCTGGAACTTGGGGGAGGTCATCATCCAAATTTGTTTCTGAAAAGAAAAAAATATGAAATGTACTGCATTTGCCTTTACAGTAAAAATAACACTGCATTGTGAAAAGAGGCATACAAATCAGAAGAACGTAAAATATGGCTCAATAGGTCAGTTAACAGAGCACTGGAACGGTGATTCAATGGCATGTTAAAATCTTGTAAATTTATTGACTAATCTATTTTCTTTTAATCACATAGAAAAAGACATGTTCATTCTTGTCAATGTTGCATGGATGCAAGCAGCTAACAAAAAAATAAACAAAAACCCTCATTCTAATTCTGATTGATTGCTCTGTCTCAGATCAAAATTAGAAAATGCTGACTCACGAGGATGGGTAGCAGGAATGTCTTCAACTGCTGGTGAAGATGTTGCTTCTGAAAATATTTTCAAAAGTGAAACAGATTATAGTCTCAAATCCAGCCACTGTCTGCTTTAAGCATGTTTACTGTCTTTATTTTGCAAAGGTGGACTCTAAGAATCCCTGTACATGCGCACTAAACCTGATGATTGATTAAACCTGGTTGTAGAATAGTAGTTGTCTTGAGCACTGACAGAGGAAAATATCAAGCGTTAGTGGTCTCTATGAATCATTGACACATGCGCACTATGATCATAGACTAAACCTGGTTGCAGAAATAGTAGTTGTCTTGAGCATTGACAAACAAAAATATAAAGCGTTAGATTTTCGCAAGAACTGAAATATAAATATGTATCGTTGATATCAAAATAAATATTACCAATCGTATTTGTCAGAAAAAAACTATATACATGTAGACCCTTTGCAAGGTGTGCCATGACAGCATATTTCTGTCATCAGCTCAATAATTGGATGATCCTCATCAACCGGATAAGGGCGGCCATTGACCCCAAGCTGGACCTCCAACTTCTCCACAGCATCAATCGAGACAATCTTTTACAGATGTGAAACTTCTACATGTAAATCCATGGCCAATCCATGGCAGCTTGTTGACAGCTTGGTAAGGAAAGATTAACAATGACACATTGCAGAAACAGCTACCAGAACTGTGTTCCTCCAATCTTAAAGTTTGGTAGGATGAAAGTAATCATTACTGTGAAACACTGAAAAAAAGCTGACCTATGTCAGCTGGTGTTTGGATCAGTCCTATGTTTTCCTCACGTGATGATTGTTGACTATTTTCTGGATGCAGATTTAAAAACGGGAACAAATTGCACGCATGAATCATCCTTCACCGACGCATGAATCATCCTTCCAAATACTGGTACAGCAAGTTAATTTGAGATTGCATAATAAGTGTTTTATCCAATATTAGATTATCTGAATGGATTAAGTTAAACTCAATCGGACTCAATCGGCACTTTGGTAAGTATGTTCGACTCTCAACTTGGCAGACACGTAGACCACCACCAGACAGTGGTCAGTAAAGATTATTGTGACGATGAGGAAATATTAGCGGCACGTTATAGAAACTGTTACCAGAACATATTCCTTGAATCTTAAGGTTTCTTATAATGAGAATATTCGTGACGGTGAAACACTGACCTGTGTCATCTTCTATTTGGGTCATCAGTTGTGCGTTTTCCTCACGTGTTGATGGTTCACCGTTTTCTAGAATGAGAACAAAATTGCAGATATAAACCATCTACTGCGCCAACACGTAAATCATCATTCCAAATACAGCAAGTTAATTTTGAGATTGCATAATAAGTGTTTTATCCAATATTAGATTATCTGAATGGATAATCTAATTATCTGAATGTCATCGACTGCCTTGCACCAACAGGCTGCCTCAATGCCACTTCAATGTCGCACGATTCACGCTCGTACAGCGCCCGAGATGTGTCATTACGGCACCCTGGCCATAGCGCAGAGGTGTTACGATTGTTTTTATCATCTTTAAAGACCTTTGCACTCATCGGAGACCATTAAGACCCTCTGGCGCCCATCTGGCGACCTATGTAGTTGTCGCTGCGATCTAGTAGTTGTTGCGCCCCAGCTATTTTTCAAGGACGCACTGAGAGCGCATATAAGCTCGCAGACAGTGTGACAGGGCCTTACGTGAAATGTTGCAGAAACTGTTACCAGAAGTTTATTTCTTGAATCTTAAGGTTTCCCATGATGAAAGTAATCATTACTTGGAAACACTGAGAAAAGCTTACCTGTGTCAGTTTTTGGTTGGGTCGGTTCTCTCATGCGTTGATCATTTTCTGGATGCAGATTTAAAACAGGAACAAATTGCATAAACCGTATACATGTACTGATGTATGAATTATCGTTCAAATACAGCAAGTTAATTTGAGATTCCATGATAAACGTTTGATCCAATATTAAATCATCTGAATGGATTCGGTGAAAGAGCACTATATGATCTTACAAATTTATGAATATAATCTCATGATTATCACTGTAGTTGTTACTGAATACGCCTAGGTCTCAGACAATAATGGTTATATTTGAGCAATGTTGTTTTAATCTTCCTCTTTTTTCAGTCATTAGAGCCACACCCTTACGAAATAATTGGTCTTTTAATTTTGCATTAAATGCAACTCTTGCTCTGCTAACATTAAGGTAATTTAAAATTGGCGGAGATCAGAAGTCATTTCATTCTTAATATCAATATCACGAGCAGTTTTCTTTAATATTTCAATATCCATTGTTATATTATTTTTGTTTCGAAATACAAATCTCCCCTTACCTTCACGTTGACTGCGGCGTTTCTCAATGTATTTATCTGCAATAAGAACACAAAAAATTTCTAATTACTTTTAAAGGATCTCATACTTCAAGGAAACAATTTTTGTTAAGGGCACAACCACTGTCACAGTCTTGGTTCCAAGATGTCCATAGTGGTGCAATGTTACTGCGCGCGCAGGTTATTGGAATGTGCAGAGAATCACCCAAGTGGGTGCTACACACATACTAACAAGCCGTGCAAAGGACTTTCTTTGATGTTATGTGAGCGGTTCGCTGCCCTAGTCAGGTTTGTGGATGGGAAGATGGATGCTGCTGTGCAGTACAAAGGCTGTAACATCTCAGTATCATGAATTAAGAACGTCTTGCTCCAAGACCAACACTGTCGGTGAACCTCTAAACTCTGTGTAATAATCAAACTGACCATTTTGCCAAGGAAAACTTTTTAAATTTTGTAAATAATCATTCGGAAACATCAAAAGCATGGTTTTATCATGAAATCACTAACATAAACAAAAAAGTACAGAAACCAAGTGAACAAGATTGCATGAAATCTAGCCTTGGTCAAGGCGTTCGTCATTATTCGTCCGTAAACGCCGTAAACAATCGGCGGCATATCCTCGCTATACAGTGCATTAAAAATACAGCCTGAACAGCGACCTCATGCGGCCACTATTTTATGCAAATCATTGGCGTTCGTCTGGATCCATATGAACGTCATGCGCCAAAACTACCACTGTCTGTGAACTTCTAAACTCTTTAATAATCAAAGTGACCATTTTGCTGAGAAAAACTGTTTGAAATGCCATAAATAATAATTAAGGAACATCAAAAGCTCGATTTTTATTATGAAATCACTAACATACACATAAAAAAATAATAATAGAAAAGTAAACAAGAGAACAAAATAAATGAAATTATGAGCTCCTCCTGTAATTTCATGTTTCAATATTCTTGTTTGTTTTCATCTTGTGTCCTTATTGATTATCTAGTTTCAAGGCAAAAGGGTTTGGGAAGATTTCCATTCCTTAGCCTCTACGAATAGATACGTGTCGTGAATTAACTTTTGAGGTGAGTACATGTATACATAAAACAAGTAAACAATATGGAAAGGCAATAACGTCAAATTCTGTAATTATACCAGTAGGAACATCACTTACATATTCCAAAACAAAGTGCTGCCAGAGCCACCAGAAAGCCACCAATTCCTCCAACTATTCCTCCAACGATTCCAGCGATCTTGTAAGTAACATCCAAGTCATGTCCCCCACTTCCAGTTGCAGACGGCGTATTTGTAGTCGTGTTCATGCTGCCAAACTCTGCCATTTCTGTTCTTGCTGACAACCTTTAAAAATAAAGTTAAAATTGAAAATGAGCTACACGCAAGAGGTATTTGTTAGAAAGACACTACACTCTCAGGCATGGTTTTTTTTTTCTAATCCAAAGGTAGATCCAAGGAAGTAATTGGTGAGGCTAACTGCGCTGAAATTCAAATGCTTTGCTATATATGTACTAACTTCTTACTTAACGGGAAAAAGTCTTCATTTTTGTTTTACATTCTCTGAACAATGTCACACAGTCAGAGTATGTCTTTAGAAAGATATTTTGCTACATAGGGCCATCGCAGGTTTGTCCCATGAAAAAATAATACACGCAATTTTCAAAATTTTCAAAATGGCTGCCATTGCTTGTTATTCTACCTATTTTTTTCAAAGGACAAATCTCATGACAAGCTCTGACTGTGTTTGTATCATCAAAGGCACAATCCCATCACGTACACTGTATATCTGCCATACTAATCCTCTTTAGAAAATCAACTTCTGAAGTCACATCCTTTGCATACTTATTGCGACTATTATTGCGTGATCGGGCTGTTAATGTCAGACTGTGGTGATTGGGACAAAAATTAAATTTCACCACAACTTTTCTTGGCAGTGGTTCATCATGTTCACAGCATGAACTTGAAACTGAAGATCAATCCTGATACAGAGGGGTACATTTTTTCGTGACATCATCAGGAAGAATGTACATGCTGATTTTCATTTACTTACATGTATAACTCATGAACCAAATGAACAATCCGACGCCTGTGCTTTGTTATCTGATACATTTTACATTCCAAAGGCAAAGTTTAAAAATACAGCAGGTCCTCAAAATTAAAAGAAAACCAACTTATTCGAAACAGATTAAGGGATGAAGATACATGTAAAACCATGTATGAAAATGAAACCTTGTCTGAGAATGTGGGAGAAAGGCAATGTTTTTGTCCTGATGTCATCGGGTATCAAATTAAAAGCTAGTAAAGTTGGAACATAATTTGAACTATAATTTCTGGATTGAATAATAATAATAATATCGGAGTCTTATATAGCGCACGTATCTGCCAACAATTAGGTACTCAAGGCGCTGGAAAATATGTCTATTATTAAAGAAAGGTAAATAAAGTTTATGAGAAATATGAGACCCATTATGAAGTACCTTATAATGGTTTACAAGGTACTGTGGCGCATATTGCAGCCACTGCCAGAAACACCGAGGCAAACCCCTTCTCTTAGCGATAAGTGTTACTGGGTTCTTTAACGTGCATTACACAACACACGGGACCAACGGCTTTACGTCCCATCCGAAGGACGAAGCAATAATGGTAAAGTGCCTTGCTCAAGAGCACAAGCACCATGTTCCCACGGTCAGGATTCGAACCCATGTACCACGGCACACGAGCTGAACACCGTAACCATTGGACCACAGCATCCCACATTGGACCACAGCACCCCACTTTGAACCACTGCACCCCACTTTGAACCACTGCACCCCACATTGGACCACAGCACCCCACATTGGACCACAGCACCCCACATTGGACCACAGCACCCCACATTGAACCACAGCACCCCACATTGGACTACAGCACCCCACATTGGACCACAGCACCCCACATTGGACCACAGCACCCCACATTGGACCACAGCACCCCACATTGAACCACTGCACCCCACATTGAACCACAGCACCCCACATTGAACCACAGCACCCCACATTGGACCACAGCACCCCACATTGGACCACAGCACCCCACATTGGACCACAGCACCCCACATTGGACCACAGCACCCCACATTGAACCACAGCACCCCACATTGGACCACAGCACCCCACATTGAACCACTGCACCCCACATTGGACCACAGCACCCCACATTGAACCACAGCACCCCACATTGGACCACAGCACCCCACATTTTGGACCACAGTACCGTGATAATTTGTTTGTGGTGTGGATATTGCCTCTTGCAATATTTTTGATACCCAAGCACAAAGCCCCCTGACCATTAAATTTCAATAAAAGTACCGCTAGTGACCACAAGGTGACCTTTGACCCTCAAAATGACGACATGAAATATACTTAGGTCAAGGAAGATCCTGTCCAAATGAGGTTGAAATAGGCCAAAGACTTTGGAAGATATAGCATTTGAAAGTCTCATCAAGAGAAACAATGGGCAGATCATACAGCGTTGCCACATGCATATCACTCATCTTAAAACCACAAATGGCGTTACCAATCTACTCTGTAGCAGACCGTAGCAGTGACGAAGATATAATGACAGAATACTTGATGCGTGAAAATGTATTATAAGGTTTTGCCAATGTTCTTTGTTCTAGTGAAGCATTTTAAAATCATCCAGAACAGCAGTGTGTGGAGTGAAGGGCATATCCCTGCTCATGTTTTCCCTCTCCTAGTTATAACCTCTATGCTCCGTATCAGAGTCTGAACGTCCATACTCATTATTTACTGATGGTACATTTATCATAAGAACCTGTCTGGAAGGGACCCTCATCGTGCCAATACATGTGTGAACTTTGGACAGAGCTCACCCGCCTCCCCAACCGCACCTCCCAGGGTAAGAAAAATATTTCTTTCTTGGGGTTGATTACAGTTAGAAGTCAGTCCGTCACAAATTATAGCAAGAGAAACGGCAAAATGGGGGGCCTGAAAGCTCAAAGCCACAATGGCGTACTTTCAGGCTCTACTGTTTAAGTAAAGAAAACCACCCTCAGCTCACATGTAATTATTCAGTCAAAAAGTTGCAGATGGAAATTAAATTAAAAAGGTTCCTTGATCTTTGTAGTTTCCTTTGCAGAGCTTTTTGTTGATGGACTCTTGCACCCCCTGCAACAATAAAGTTCTACAAGCTTTTAGCCTCCAGATTCAACACATCCTGAAAAGTCTAAATTTCCTCTTTGGTAAATTTCATTATAGCGGGGCAACATGTAATGGTAGAATGAACTACAATTAGAAAGTTGTCAAACATCCCAGTTTGCCTGAAACGATTTTGTTATTTATTACAGAATAAAGTAACATTTTTTGAAGTATAAAGTTTATTTCAGCAGGGTAGCCTTTTCAATTATTTAAACTGTTATTCTTTTACTGGGCCCTGACATGGAGGTCTACATGCACATTCATAGCCAAGTTACCAGTATCTGTGAAGCCAAAACTTGTTTATTTTGTCAAAGAGAAATTACCACTCCTCCAAAACAAAGTACCATGACCTGTATACATGTTACTCAACTCAATAACAGCAACAAAAAAAACACACCTGTATTAGCCACAGAGCACGTACAATCGGTTTATGAGAAATAAACTGAATTCCCAGACGTTATTGTTGATAGTAAAATGGTATTCACCAATAGTTTACCTACAGCCAGCCAGAGAGCTTAGAATCTATTCAAGTTCAGCATTCCTCGATCCAACGTCACTACCCCATTTATTGGGTTTGTATTCTCAGGTCATCCACCATTGACTCTCACAGATCTTGATGCAATTTCTGCCAACAATACTGAATGAAAAAGCTGCCACAAACAATCCCATATTTGGTGCTGCCCCGCTGCTTATGCCTTACGGATAATAATTACCACACCCTGCAGGTGAAAGATACAATGGCGATATGGAACTACATGCATTGCAGGTGCTTTTCATTTCATTTGGAGAACTCACCTCAGTGAAAAATACTGTATTAGGCAAACCATGGACCACAATGGTCCGTGGGCAAACTCAACATTTTTTTCTTTGGTAAATTGGCTCACAGCATTAGCAGCCTACATGTACATCGCCTTTTATAATTTGCACACAGTTAAATTAGAAAAACACATGTACTTTTTGTTATTAAACTATAACTTACAAGTAGAAAATCCATTAGGATAAAATATTCCCACATCGCAGTATACTCAACAATGGTTCTAATTTAACTTCACATTTTCACACAATTGTGACGAGCTCAGTAGGCATCTCAAATAAACTTAAAGTAAATTTATATAGAACCATCATCATATGATTTCACTGCAGATTATCAAGAAACTATGCAGCAGGATGTCATAATTATATGAACTGTTCTCTGTATGTTTTCCCTTGAACACTGCTCATAGTTCATGATGTGGTCTGAATAAGATTTCATTCCTACATGTACCGGTACATGTAGACTTGGATTTAAATAGCTTAATTAGAATCAATCATTTAACTTTGACATGTTTGACTAGAATACAATGTAGCTGGATTTCTGGAAAAAGACCAGACTCAATTGGACTCATTCTGCTTGGCCTCGACTCATGGTGGCCTAGCCTGTACATGTTACTCAACAACAGCCACAAAAACACACACTTGTATTTAATAGCAATAGAGCGCGTAAAATCAGTTTATGAGAAATAAATTGTACCCAGACTATATTGCTGATTGTACAATGGTACATTCACCAATAGTTTACCTACAGCGAGCCAGAGAGCTTAGAATCTATTCAAGTTCAGCATTCCTCGATCCAACGTCACTGCCCCATTTATTGGTTTGTATTCTCAGGTCATCCACCATTGACAGGCATGCAACTGGGAAATCACAAAAAAAAAGGAAATTCAAATTTTTCCCAGACTTTGTACAGTGTTTTTCTATTTTCAATGGCACACATGGGAAGTAAAAAAAGAGGAAATTAGCTGATCCGAGGAAAAGTTGCATGCCTGCATTGATTCTCACAGACCTTGATGCAAATTCTGCCAACAATACCCAATGAAAAAGCTGCCACAAACAATCCCATATTTGGCGCGCTGCCTCGCTATGTATGCCTTATGGATAATATACACGTACATGTGCCACACCCTGCAGGTAAAACTTGTATACACTCAACCAAAACAGAAAGTCCCCCCCATACTTGTTTGTCTTTAACTCAAGAACTACTAGGCACCTCTCGCTCAAATAACGACTAATCAGTACAGAAAGTCCTTAGCAATCCAGCCATACTCTTAATTTGGCTCCAAAACAGTGATAATGTGTACACATTTATACAACTTATGACAAATGATACCGACACAAATTTGCACTTTTGTACAGCTGCAAGTTGAGTGTGAACATTTTGTCTCGAACGCTCTTTCATCTCTTCCAACAAAAAACTGTACTCTTGTAAAAATTGATTTCTTAAAAAAAAAAATTCACTGCATTCTTTGCATGTTCTTCCAGGTTCAGTAAAGGAAAGGGTAAAAAGATAACCAACAAAACTGGAAATTATTTTTATGAAATTTTTGTTGGAAGATTGCGTTCGAGGTGAAATGTTCACACTCAACTTGCTCGTACACAAAACTGCATAATTTTGTACACATTAACACTATATTTTGTACCAAATAAAGAGTATGGCTGGATTGCTAAGGAATTTCTGTACTGATTAGTCCATTATTTGAGCAAAAGATGCTCAGTAGTTTCAGAGTTCGACAAAAAAACTATTGGGGGAGGGGACTTGCTTGTTTGGTTGAGTGTATAATGGCGATGAGGAACTACATATATTGCCTGTGCTTTTCATTTCGTTTGGAGCACTCACCTATTAAGCGAAAAATAGTGTATTTAAAGGCAAACCATGGACCACAATGGTCCGTGGGCAAACTCAAACATGTTTTTCTTTGGTAATGAGTGATTGGCTCACAGCATTAGCAGCCTACATTGCACATGTACATGTACATCTCACGAATTAATTTGCACACGGTTAAAGATATAGTCTATCATTTATAATTTGCGCATTCTGTTCATTTGAAGCAACAAAAGTGCTCAAAATCTTTTAAGAAGGGTGCTGAACAACTAACCTGATGAAGTTTCAGCTCAGCTTCAGCTGTATATTTCAAGAAAAACAACATTCTATGATCTCGATTTCGAATCAAAAGTTGCTACATGTAAATCATGTTTTGAATCAGGCCTGATTTCAGCGTCCGAAACAGTTCTCACTGAGCTGATTGCAGCTACGCGATGTCGAGCACCGATCAGACAAATTACAGCAACTGCGCACGCGTGTGCATCGTGTCAACGCTTGCACGCGCTTCGCTGAATAAACGAACTACTAGTGAACAGAAATTTCCAACGGTGCTTCTTAAGACGTTGGAAAGGCCTTCTTTTTTTGATTTCTTTAAAATGACAGCTTGCCAGAAAGAATAATTTCACAGGGAGTTTAGTCCCTTACTATCTTTCAATCAGTATGTTTTTCACCAGTTACTTTGTGGATAGCTGCAAATGATGGACTCTGGCTTTAAAATAGAACATGTAGGCCTATACTTTTTTCGTTAAATTATAACTTACAAGTAGAAAATCCATTATAATAAAAAATTCCCACATCACAGTATTTGATAATTGTTAAATGACTGCATTTAACTTCACATTTTCACATAATTGTAGACAAGCTCAGTAGGCGTCTCAAATAAACTTATAGAACCATCATCACACTATATTCACTGCAGATTATAAAGCAATTATGCAGCAGGATGTTATAATTACACAAACTGTTCTCTGTATGTTGTCCCTTAAACACTGCTCATGGTAAGTGATGTGGTCTGAATGTGTTTTCATGCCTAGGCTTGGACTCAATCATGAAACTTTGACTTTAATAGCTCGACTTCTGGAAAAAAAGACTGGACTCGATTGGACTCCATCTGCTTGGACTCAACTCGGTGGACTACACTATAATACTGCTGACAGGAGTTCAACCCCATGTGACAACAAAAGTTTTAGCATTTCCCGTACCAAACACGATCACACTTTAAACCTGAAACCCTTTGCCAATTTGTCACGGTGACTACATTTGTACATGTAGGACACCAGCATACGACTAGCTATGATGTCATTTGAAGTGACTGGTAACTGGTATCAAATCGACTGGCGAACCAAATCCTTGATAAATAGATTATCGGTAAATTGGAAACTGCACTCAAACGTTGTACACAATTTCTGACCCTGTAAACAGCAGTCCTACTAGCAGCGGCGGCGGAACGGGTTTGAAACTGGGGGGGGGGGGGGGGGGGGGGGCAGCACCCAAAAGGGGCACTTGCAAACCAAAAGGGGCACTTGCAAACCCGTGCTGAAATGTCGCCACATTTTTTTTCACCGGACACTTGGCCTCCGGGGGAGGGGGGGGGGGGGGCTGGTACCATCTACCAACAGAGGGGGCGCTCTTCAAAACCAATGATTATATGCTAAACATACATTATGTGCCCATTTTCAGGGCGTCTTGTATGGGTTTTGGGACTTGGTTTTCATATTTCTCATTTATATCAAAAATATCTCTACCATTATTGGGAAATGGTTACTTCTCAGAAATAATAAGATACTTTAAGGGCATTTTTGATTTATCTCGAGGGGACACTTTAATGCTCGAAGGGGCACATTTATGGCCGCAAATGGGGCACTGGGGAAAATCTGGGGGGCAAAGGCCCCCCCCCCCCCCCAGGTTCCGCCGCCCCTGCCTACTAGCAACATGAATTGTCACTAAATGATTCCACACACAAAAAGAAAGAATGGCTACTCACCATCAGAAACTCCTCCCCTGTATACAGCACTACACACACAACCGTGGCTGGCCTCACAAACAATCAATGCTAAACACTTCCAGAAACCAAATCTAAGATTGTAATACTAAAAAGGTGCAGTGCGGAATCGACAAGAACAGAATCCAAGTTTACTCTCAAAGGTGAAGGCGCGCAAATGATAGAACCACTTCCGCCCAGCCCCTATTTATAGTCCCGCTGACGTCACACTCCGAGGGATGGGCAGAATTGGGCAATTCTCAGACCCCTATGGGTCCCGGGTCCCACAAAAATTGTAACTAGTTCACTTTCTTTAGCAAACCTAGGGATAGACTGGAGACCTGACCTCAAACACGTATGTAGATGATGACAGGCAATGGCCTTGTGCTTCTGATATCTTATTGGTTGTCATGCGTCTGTGCTGTGCCACCCTGTAGTTTGATTGTCCTATTTCTCCTGCACTTACTCATGGTCACACTGAACAAAGCACCCTAAAGGTGCACACGTAGATATTTAAATTTGGTTGACCCCTAGGTTATTCTGGCAATCTAAGCTTCGCCATAGAGCATGTACAATTGGTTTATGAGAAATAAACTGAATACCCAGACTATATTGTTGATTGTGCAATGGTATATTCACCAATAGTTTACCTACAGCGAGCCAGAGAGCTTAGAATCCATTCAAGTTCAGCATTCCTCGTTTCAACGTCACTACCCCATTCATTGGGTTTGTATTCTCAGGTCATCCACCATGGACTCAAACAGACCTTGATGCAAATTCTGTCAGCGATACCGAACAAAAGCTGCCACAAGCAATCCCATACATTTGGAGATATAGTACACCAGGTTAAAGGAACAATGGTGATATGGAACTATTGTAGGTGCTTTTCATTTCATTTGTGGAGTACTCACCTCGGTGACAAAGTACATTTTGAAAATGAAAAAAAAAAGGGTCTTCGCTATGGGCAATTCCGTAAATTTGAAAGTAAATGTCAGACACTATATGAGCTGCTGTTGGAAAAGTGAATGTGATACATCACTAATAATGTGACATCTAATGAGTAGAAAACAATTACAGACCAAACAAACGTACCACCACCTTAATGACCTATGCACTTTATATCTTACGGTATTGCCCTTATATCAGTCTTTTGGCGTGTTGTTGGTTAAATTAAACAATTAAACAGGTTAATTGAACAGAATACTGGTGAAGGTACAATGTACCCTAAAATAAACAAAGTAAAAGTATAACAGACTGACAGACAAACAAAAAGAAGTTAAAAACCAAATAATTTTCCCACCTACCAACCTGGATAATTGTGAGGCTGTTACCGTAATCATGCACACACATATATTCAGCCTATTGCGAACCTACCATGATACGGGTCTTGACACACATGGCTTGGCCGTGTCAATTCTTGCTGTCCTCTTTGGAGGTTTGTGGCCATGAACTTCCTGTATGCATCTTCATCGATCTCTGCAAGCTCATTCAGTATTGACCAAAAGCACTGTGCCTGCTTCATCAGGTCATATGTTGGACATCTGTTGCCATAGTTTACTGAAATTGAAAATAATTAAGGAGAAAATTTTTTTTAAATGGAGTCCGCGCGATATTCGCAACAGAGCCCTAGCCAACAAACTGTAAATGTTACTTTTCATCCAGATCATAAGAAAACCTTAGTACCTTCAACCTTGATCTTAATCAACGATCTCAACTAATCTCAGGTGGCGTATTTAGTACTGCAGTGTTGTAGTACTCGTACTTGGTACTTGTACTCCAGTACTACTCGAGTGCCATTTTTAGAGTACTCGTACTTGTACTCGGAAGTAAAAGTACTTGTACTCGAAGACCTGTTTATGTACTCGTACTCGGAAGTACAAGTACTCGTTGGCCTACTCGTACTCGGCAACCTAAGTACTTGGTACTCAGAAAAAGTACTTTGTACTCGGAAAAAATTACTCGACTACAACACTGCTTTAAATGCACTATAGATTAATTGTCTGACCTAAAGTTTCATGGAAAACACTTTGATTTGAGACAGCTACTCATTAGGCAAATAAAATAATTTAAAAATGTACTAGGACATGTACCCCGTTCCTCTGAAATACAACTACAAGTACTCGTTCTCGTACTCAAAGACCAGTACTTGTACTCGGGAGTACTCGTACTCATACTCATACTCAGCAACATCAGCAGTACTCGGTACTCGGTAAAAATACTTGACTACAACACTGGAAATCTGATGTTTTGTCCGCCCAGACTGTGTCGTTGCGCGCTACTATTCGTTGAGAAATTGTACACAAAAAAAGCCGTCACATTGCAACTCACGCGCTGGAGCGACAAAATCGATTTGCATATAAACTCTTCCTCCATGCTGCCGTCAACGGACGTTTTATCTCCAGAAAGACGGCAAAATTTCTTGAAGAATTGGATACAAGATAACCTAATTAACCTGGAGGTCAAAAGATGAGACATCATAGAATACAACCGTAAGTGCAATTTCAGGTGCAGAAAATCACTCTCTCCTCGTTGGGTTGGTGACCATGGATGTGTGGCATTGGTACAGCGCAGCATATGCCACACTAGTGCTATTAGAAGTCATGTAACGTTAGGCCTACTTGATATAATAACTTGTACTTGGGTCAGAAAGTTTAGAAGAGGATATTTGTTCTCTACGGGGTCCTCAACTACACAATCCCCGCCTCTGGAGGATTTTTTTTCAAGGTAAGTAAAGTAATATACCCTACAGAATCGACTGAAAGCCAAAGCGATCGCACATCGACCAATCGCACCCAAATATAAAACCTTTAAAAAGGGCGATGATCGGCCAGGCTACTGAAGATCTCACAATCAGTTGAATACCATATGCCTCTGGAAGTTTTCACAGACTTAACCGACAAGACTGTCCCTTTGTGATGAACTTGTTAGGAGTTTCATCCTCAACTTACCGGCCAAGTTTCTATAAAGTAATTATAAGGGAACAAAATCCACTTTTTAAACTATTTGTCCTACCAAACTAGTTGGCGACATTAAGAACATGCAGGTATGTCATAGTTAAAGGGCAGGTTTTTACATTTTTGAGGGAAATCTGGGGGTATGTCAGTAAGTAATGAGCCAATTTTGATGATCTTGGTGTCAACTTATGTTTTTTGGGGGTGCCGAATCTATTTGCAAGGCTTTGAAAACGGTTTTGATATGCACCCAATACTCTGGAAATCATAAAATATGGCCTGGGGAAAAAACACCTTAGTTATACTAATATGTTTAGAGTCATGGAATCGATTGGTGGTGGTTTAGAAGTAAACAGAGGTCATTGTCTTGCTCCAAGGGCACGAGTCAAGGGCATTTTGTTGAAAAAATTAATTCAATGTTTTCATTTTCCATCACTCACATTGATATGGTAATAAAAGCTCAATGTTTTGAACATTTTTTGACCCAAAGAAAATTGTATGAAGTCTTTTTTCATACTCTACACCAAAAAGTACCACAGTAAGGGAATTTCAATGTACTTATTTGTGCATGTCGTAATCCTTACTCACAACACGGCACATATTACGACAAGTGCATAAACGAATCAGTTGGAAATACCTTACATTTTCCACCCGAACAGGTATCTCATTGTTTTTAGTCCTATTTTAAACATTTTCAGCATCATAAATATGTCAAAACATTAAAGATATTGCACAAATGAAGGATAATTCCACAGTAGGCTTACAGTAAAATGTTTCACTGTTTGAAGTATTTGTGCACAAGATGAAAAATGACTACTTTTACATAATTGGCATTTTCTCAGTAACCCAAAGTGCTACTTTCATGATTTGTTTTCAGTATGTGAAAGAAAAACTCTCAGCTTTAATGTGATACCCAAACCATAAAAATCCACCAATCTTTTTTTTTTAAAGGCAAATGTTAGGGTTGCATTTTGTTGGGTCACCCTGTATAAGCACTTTCATATGGAAAGGATTAATTCCGGATTTTCATTGCTTACCCATATCAAATGAAAAAATATTGTCGCTGAGGAGGAAGAGAAAATTAAGTGTGCATGTATGTAACACAAAAACATTCACTGATCATGAGTGTATCCCGGCAACCATGATACTAAAAATTTATATTCATATCAAAAATGATTTCTGCTCATATGCAGCACAAAGCGACTAATGTAATGTAAATCCCATTTTGACCACCCTCAGGGGCGGATCCAGGATTTTTTCAGGTGGGGGGGGGGGGGGGGGTCGTCAACAAATCAATGCAGAAACCGTAGACAGGGATTTTGTCTGGACACTTGTTGGCTCCGAAAAATCAATATAGGGGTCTCGTACCATACTTTCAATGGGGGCGCTGTTCAAATCCGACTATTCTTAACACTAAATTAAAGGATAGTGTACACATACCCCCGTAACCCTGCAGGCTCTGTGCGTATTTTGTGCACTGGTGTAAATTAATACCAGTATAGTTGTTTTGGGGTGTCAGAGCAGGGTGTTTTTTTAGCATTATTTGTCATGAATTTCTATGGAAAAAAAATTGACAGAGCTGGTTTGTTTTTTTGACATCCCCCCCCCCCACGCCTGCCCCTCCCAGGATCTGTCACTGTCCACCAGTAAAACGGATCTTGGTTTTGAAAATTACACTTGACTGCAATTCAAACTTTGTTATACTTGTTCAGATTACCCTATAGGGTGCATACCTGCAAATAAACTCCCATAGACACTAGTGCTAAATGCCCGTACTTCAAAATTCTTTTAAAAATACTCAAAACTCTCACAGGTATTCAAGCTGCACAGAAAAATGATGATCAATGTGTCATCTTTCATTTTCTTTTCAATTTATGGTGGGTTGACCATTGACTTTGAGATATTTTCACGCAAAGAAGACGACCCCTATTTTCCCCAAAGCGGAAAAGTAGCCATCTTGAAAAACGATCCCTCCACAACATGGCAAAATAGCGCCACTTTCGAGCCCAATAGCATCCAAAATGCTCAGAATTGGAAGCCCCAAGTCCGGGCCAGAGGTTCACTACCATATCTCTTCAATTCCCCAATTTTACGGCGCTCAGAACTCTCTAATATAGAATATTTTGAGGGTATAACTTTTATTCATGAGCTTGGCGGATCGATTTACCGGTGTGTACCCCTCCTGTCAACCGATGTTGCTGTTGTATTATATTCTTTTTTGGAAGCTATGCAAAAAAATCATTTCAGTCTGAACATTTCGGTTGACTTTGTGAAAAGGCAAAATGAAACCCGTACATGACGTTTCAACTAAATTATAACGAAATCATAACCAAATAATAAAATATTAAATTGGATATTATTAGTAGTGCTATAAAACCTCTTTTTTTTGTTTGACCTAACTTCATTTCTTCAAACATGGACGAAAACACAACAATACTTGCACTCTTAAGCCCCAAATTTTAACATGCATGCAGCGCTACACCAGCAATTTATTAATAGTAATACATGTAGGTAAAATAGCTACAATAGGTAGCTTTACATTTACTTTTAACGTGTTGTAAGATGTGCTTAAGTCACTACAATTTATATTTAGTAAGTCTAAAAGTATAACCTTCTAAAGATATTACCTTCTTTCTAAATGCAAACCATGTAATTATAAACAAATCTATAAATGTTTTTGGTACTATATATGCTGGAAAATCAATGGACTATTGTTTTGAAGTTATGTTTAAATATGTCACACATGACGGTTGACAGGGTTCGACCTTAACTTTTTTCTCACTAGTCAGCCGGGCTGCTGAATCAGACTGTTTAAACTCATCGCGGGCATTTTCACTGGCCTGCATGTTTTTCTTTTATAGAGTGTCTCACTCTGTAATACTTGCTTTTCTTTCTGTAAAAACAACCCCTCTTTTTTATACATCGCAAATATCAGAATATTTTGCATAAATTTGTATTTAAGTCTCAGAATATATTTGTTTCACTAACAAAATACATTTAAACATACATACGGCCCTACTGAGCAATTTATCGTTTCCAGCTAACACTTCTTCCTTTTTGGTTACAGATCATAAATCTATTGTTTTCTTGATTTATATAATCAAATCTGTGTTTTCCCTTTTTCCCGATGTGATAAAAAAATATTTCCTTTAATAAAAGAAAAAAGTAGTGTGAAGGAAAGAAATACAGATACTCAAACATGACATTTTTCAAACTATGTTTTGCTAGAATTGAGTAAGCAGTAAGTTGCTGTAAAATCATAAGTGTGAAAAGGCGGGAAGAAAATTAAACATACATATAATGTCAATTTGTATAATTGCTTTGCATCTAAAAGTTTTGAGAAAAGTGATGAAATATTCGTTAAAATGGAAAGCTTTGCAGATATAAGAAACTAAAGGATGTAAAGTTACACTTCATTTAAAGCTATTGTAACGAAATGTACTCTTTATATGTTTCGCTTGCCCGCCATAATTATGTGCTATTTTTAGAATGGGGTATAAAAGCAAGCGTTTGCGCGGATTCTGGTCAGATTGTTTTGGCGCGCCGTAGAGTGGCAGACTAAGAAAAGCTTCGTGGAGACAGACAGAGCGTTGTGTCGGGGAGTGACGGCAAAGCTTACCGTGAGTGTAGAGCAGCTGTATTGTTAATGTTACACACTCCTTTTCTTTTATAAATAGTGGTGGAATTGATCCTTGGGTTTACTTGATTAAGTGAAGCTTAATACTCGTTCGATTGAAGACAGCATATTTGGGTTTATTATTGTCACCTCTGTGCAGGAATTCTCCATTTGCTTTCCTAGACATAATTGGCAGATCTTGTTAGTGAAGCATGTTTATTGTTGAATTATCGATAAGAAAATCTCCTTCCCTTAAGGAAATCCTTTCCCTTAAGGAAACCATTTCTCTTTAAGAAACTCACTTTCCCTTACGGAAACCCTTCCCCTAAAGTAAATCCCTTTCCATTAAGGAACTCCCTTTCCCTTAAGGAAACCCCTTCCCTTAAGGAAACCCCCTTCCCTTGAGGAATCCATTTCTAAGGTATCCGGAACGACAACTGCCTCGCGGGAGACGAAGGGTCGAGCTCATCAGGACGATCAGCATCTGCCTTCGAGAGACCTCGGAGGGTCGTCTGGAGCCAAGGAAACCCCTTCCCTTAAGGAACTCCCTTCCCTTAAGAAACCCCTCACCTTAAGGAAACCCCATCTTTTAAGTATTTACTTTTTGTTGAGGCATTCTTAATAAAGGAACTTCAGTTGTTGCATGGCTGAATAAAAAGAGACTTCTTGAAGCTTGAGCTTGTGTGTCTGGGTCCCATTTCTTGTCTGGTTGGGTAGATTTGTCGTTCGAATAATATAAGGGAAAATTAGTTACGCGCGGCGACAGACAGTCTCCAAACGGATTATCGCCCTAGGATCATCTGGACTGCCGCTCATCTGGAAGGTTTTCGAGACAGTCAAACACTCGAGGAAATCGAGATCCGCCATGCGATTAATCATTCGCAGCAGTTTAAAACAATGTTGGCTATTTGTATATAGTTGAAGTTGTTGAAAAGTTTTGACCAATTTCCGGAAGCTCCACCAACACATAATTTCAACATGCAGGGTTTTCAACTAAAAATTATTGTTTTGTGGCCAAATGAGCGGAATCGATTCAATAGCTTTTTGTTTCAATTATCAATGAAAAGTAGCAACTTGTTTTATATTAGCTCTTATTTCAAGAAGTTTGCAAAAATGAAACAAAAAAAAAACGAGTTAAAATTCTATAAAACCAATGTTTAAAACTACAGTTGACTCTTAATCTACATAACTATTTCAAAACAAACTACTTATTTTCAATATATAGCAAATATGTAATGTAAGACTCTTTGCAATTTTCAGAGAATATTTTTCCAAGTATAATAGTAAAAAAAAACTAAACAATTACACGGGCGAAGCAAACTAAAGTACTGTAAAACTGTAATACTTGCTTTTCTTTCTGTAAAAAAAAAACCCTCTTTTTTATACATCGCAAATATCAGAATATTTTGCATAAATTTGAACTGAAGTCTCAGAATATATTTGTTTCACTAACAAAATACATTTAAACATACATACGGCCCTACTGAGCAATTTATCGTTTCCAGATAACACTTCTTCCTTTTTGGTTACAGATCATAAATCTATTGTTTTCTTGATTTATAGAAGTTAAGCAAAAAATAAAAAAAATCGTCTTAATGTATGCATCTCAATTAGCCAACTACAACCACGGCCACAACTTTCGGACACCGAAAACTTATGAAAAACTCACTGAAAATTCATGTGAGCTATCAAGCCTGTCTCAAGAACTGTGTTTTGGACAATCTTTTATGAGGTGAGATGAATAGGGAAACCGAGTGTCACGAAAAGTTATGTCAAGGATTGTAGGTTTGTTTGCTCCTAGTTATCAAACTGCCTTTTCTACAGGCTTTGTTTCAATTCGGAGAGCACGACAATGTTAGCAATCTTCCTTGCGAAGTCCACAGCCGCAAGGACAATGAGGGCAATCTCAGCTATCAGAGCAACCCCGTCGGTAGCCAGAGCAGCTATAATCATGGCGGTAACTTTAGCTGCAGCTTCAAGCCACTCATACCAAGCCATTTCGCTGCATACGGTCTTGATGATGGTCCAGAGGATGCCTGCGGCGTAGCTGTCTTTGATGAGGTTGAAGAGTGCTTTAGCTTTCGAGAAGGCACTACCACCTTCATTCCAGGCTTCGACAAAGACTTCCAACGCCTTCTGCAATTTTGAGGATGCTTGGATCGCGTCAACTGCTTCCTCAACAGCGCGCCCAATCACCTTTGAACTTGGACTGACTGATATTCCCGCAGCTGACATAACAAGCAGTACGGCTTCCACAAGAACACTGCCATACTGCTTGATGGTCGCCCAGTCGATGTCAACAGATGTTGCCAGTGCTCGTGCGGTAAGAAACTGCTCCCCACCACGGGTGAACTGTGCCAAAGAGTTTCCAGCACTCTTGGTTATGTCCATCCGGAAGGTTGGAATGCTTAGTCCCCCTTGAATCAGCTTGATTCTCTCTCCGGACAGGTGTTTTGCAAGTCGTTCGGCAATGTTCTCGTGTGGCTTGTCGGCAAACTCCTCGGCCAGTTTCACACATTCAGTCGCTGCGGAGTTTGCAGCTTGAATGAGTTTGGCCTTTTTATCAGGATCAGCATTCAGTTTGGCGTACTCTGCAGGAGCTTTCTTCTGGATTTCTTCCAGTGCCCCATTGCACGCCTTGGTGATTATATCGCTCTGGGTTGCCATGTCATTCAAACAAACTGTAAGAGGGACAATTTCAACACGTCAAATAAATCAAATAGAAAACAAATTAAAGAGTAATGAAAGGTTTGCGGAAACACCATATGCGAATAATTTCTCAACTAAGAGAATGGTTCTGAAAAGAACCAGAGGTATAAACTCGACGTTCCGGTCAGTATGCTCTGAGCCTCTGACCGTCTTCAGGACTCTCCTGAAGACGGTCAGAGTATACTGACCGGAACGTCGAGTTTATACCTCTGGTTCTTTTCAGAACCATTCTCTTAGTTGAGAAATTATTCGCACATGGTGTTTCCGCAAACCTTTTATTATTCAGTATCTCCACCATGCAAAGCCTCAAATCTTACTTAAATTAAAGAGTCTCAATAAAAAAAATCACATTGAAATCTACTGCGACTGTAACAGTGGCGGATCCATAAAAAATATATAATAATTTCTAAAAACACAAAAAGGCCTGTTTGGTACATTTCTTTTATAAATATGTCCCACCCCTAGTTCATTATTGATCTGCGAACGGAACATATGTGGTGAAGCACAGCATTTTGTGATAAGCAGATATAACTGGACAAAGCAGATACGGTGATATGGCTGTGGTTGCCTTTTCTGTGAATTAGGACAGCACTGTCATATCGTAACCCCTACGATCATGACACTTTTTGTGGTAAATTTGTTTTCACTTGAAGACGTAATGAAATCTAAATGAAATTATTTTGACGTCATTCTGACGTCATCAGCAGCAACACTGAATTGTTACAAGCTCTTAGTGGGGTCTTGTTATATGAAAAATCATAAGATTCCTGTTCTATTACTATTCTAATCTCTTCTGTAATAACACAGATTTTTTATCAATCTGTTTTGTTTGGATTTTTAAAAAATGATGCATTTCTGAACACTTTTTGTATTCTTTACTTTAATGTATTTTGAGAAGGTGTTAATTGTCCTTTAAAACAATTTTGTGTTAAAGGTGTATTTTTGACATTTGCATTTTTTAAGTGCCAGTTTCTGTTAATTTTGATTTTGAATAGTGTATTTTTTAAACTACATGTTTTGGGGTATGGGCTTGTTCTTACGATAATGCCAATTCAGATCACGGCTTGAACACATTTCAATGTTTATTTGACATCATTGGTGCATAAAGTTACAAAGAAATAACTTAATATTAAAAAACGGAACAGCTCTGTGATTATCTGTCAAAGACTCAAGAGAAAAGACAAGACCTCCTGTTTTATTTTATTTTTGACCCAAACTACATTGAACAAGTATGCAGGGTCATACTGTTTCAAATCACCCAATGGGTTCAACCCCACCCCCTTCAACTTGGTTCATATTGATATTTAGCGTATGAGGTAATTTAGAATGAAAAAGCCGAAAGTTCTACTTTTAGTGCCATTGTTTTGCTATATCGGTCAAAAGGAGCTTCACCGTCAATTTCCAAATGATTCTATTTCCATAACCTGTGGGCCAAATTTGTTAATCTTAAGTTTGTTTTGGAAAGGTCACATCATAAGGAATCCAAATTTATCATTGTTTTCCATATTGGAGGTCAATTCCGGCGTGACAGAGGGGACAATTTTCACTACCTTTTTTTTTTCAAACGATTACAATAACCAAAATGTAAGGTGTAACCATCTAAGATGTACCATACAAAGTCAAAGTCAACACTCTATATTTCTAACTAAAAAACAATCAATGAAACTAGAGGATTCAGTGGCTGCATAGTGACAAAGTGAAATCAGCGTGACGGACGGGACGGAAATTACACTCCATATTTTGAAAACGACTTTCATTGGAGAAAAGCTATCTGTTCCCATGGGAAATTTCATGTTTTTTTTCTTTTAAAGTTAATCACTTTTATGCCAATAAGCAGTGAACACTTTACTTAGTAATTCAAACATGGAACTGGAAACACCAGGCTCATTAATGTTGTGACAGACGGGACATGACAGACGGGACATATTTATGCTGAATAAATGTAGGCATAGGCCCTAAGCATTTATTATCTTTAAGAATGGCATGTAGTATATTAAAAACGAGAAGAATCTACAAAAAAATATGTTAAACTTGTTTTTAACCTCGAGCATGTCGAGTTGATTGAAAAAAATTGTGACAGACGGAGCGACAGAAGAGACAGTGTAAAGTAACGGATCACCTTTACATCAAAAGATATTTTTATTTTACATTCTAGGTGAGGTCACCTTGATAGAAGATAAGAATTCAAGTTTGAACCAAAATTATCTTTTTCATGTAAAAAAATACACAACTTTTTCATGCTTTGAGACAGATTGGACATTGCAACGTGTTTTTTTTCTTGAAAGGGTGCAAGACTTTCATGTTTCATTTTTTAGTTTGGAGTAATTGAATCAGCCATTCTGAGCTACAGAATCCAATCAAGGCTACAATGGGTTTTTTTTCAGGGACGAAAAAAGTGGGGGACAAGCGATATGATACCCCCACTTTAAAAAGGGGGATATATGACATTTTTATTAATTTTCAGATTGTACAGGTTGAGTAAAAATAAAGGAAACCCAAATGTCACGACCAATTTTTAACCCTGCGGGCTGCGCAGGGGCTCACGCGCTAGTCCCTTTTTTTGGTTTCTTAACCTTTTTTTATGAAGCTATCGCCCAATTCCCTTAAAACTACATGTAATCTTAAAGTGAACATTGTGGTTTGAGATGGTATGGTCGCTTTTCTTGTAGGAGTTCACTTGGGGGTCAGCCGCCCCTGGGAAAGTTGGGCCTCCAGCCAAAGCCCATTCACTTGTGCACAAAAAAAGTTCTCTGTGTTTTACATACCGCCGTCACAACAATGTCATCAATCATCCTCTACTGCTGGCCCAGTGACAGCTGTCTAGAGCCACAGAAAGGCTGTCTCGACTGTTTCATGTCCATCTTTTTTGGGGGGGGATCCAACATGTAATGGTCGATCCAACATGTTGTGACAATCCAACATGTAATGGTCACAGTGCATGCAGTGTATATGTACATGACTGTGCAGCCACAATGTCTGTGAGTGACCTACTGGAGGGGATTCAATCTTGTGTGGGTTCGGGGGACCTGCATTCATAATATTTAGACCATTAGAGAAAGGTTCGTGTCCACAAAATAGTATTTTATACGCGAAATCAAAACTGCCTCACGCATGAGCACCTCAGCTACACGGGGTAAGTTTTTACACTTCGCAGCTTGCAGGGTTAAATGAAGTTCAGTCCATGGATCACAAAAAGGGTTTTAGCAAGTTTACAGCAAAACGTTGCTGAAAGAATGCTTACCTATTTTTGTGATCCATGGACAGAACTCTAAAACAGTGCTTGACTAAAGTACATGACCAATTTGAATGATTCTTGTACTAGAAGAAAGCTTATTAATTGGGCTTTCATATCCTCCATTTTGAAAGTGTGACATGCAGAAACTCTTTATGAACTTGGTCCTGACATTTGGGTTTTCTTTTTTTTTACTCACCCTGTATACTTTGTTTTATTTACACAATGAACGCACATATAGCTTCCGCATACCTAATTCATTGCCTTCTAATGCTGCCGTTACACAGAGAAGATTAAGCCGTGTCCGCACTGGACTTTTTTTTTTAAGGTTTTACCGAGACGATAGTAAAATGAGAAATGGTCAAATGTGACCACCGTCCGCACTTGGACTTTCGACACGGGAAAATTTACCCAGACCGCGTGGGAGAAGTAACCGAGCTGTCACAGTGTCAGTGAAATGACTCACCGTACACAGAAAACAAATTGCCTATCACATTTTCAGCCGCCGATACCCACAGTAATATTACACACGCCATTTGCATGCACAACATAATCGTTTACACGATATTATTTCATCTTGACACGCTAAATCTTGACGAAAAGGCATATAATTCTGACGCATTTGTGATGCACGTCGTCGAAGCCATGCCGCTGTACGATGTTCCGTGCGGCAGCAGTGCCATCAGTATGCGTTGGTTCCCATCGCATGCTTACAGAATCAAAGCTATGATGTGGGCCAGGAATCAGTGACTACGGCCTACGTACGGTATCGGACCATGATGTTCCGTGCATGACTACAGTAGCGTATCAGGACGAATTTGGATCGTAGAAAATAACATACATCGGTAGAGAAAGAGAATTTCCGCAAATTAATTCTCAGAACGTGATCTCTCTTCTCTGTGTATGTATGTGTCCGTTGAAATATATATTTTAACGAGATTTTACCGCTCGAACTTGATGATACACCGCAGCGTGTTTCTACAAAATGTTCGGCCACTGCACGTGCAGGTTCATGTGGTCTCTGTATGCATAACAGGGCGCTCGGGCCGGATGTACGCTTTCCTGATAGTCAGGTGGCATATGGTCGGAATCGTGACCGACTGGTCCAAAGTACCAAACTTGGCAGATAGATTCTTATAGACCTAGAGAAGATATTTAGAAGGGGTGACACCTGAAATTCTTTTGGGAAGGGTGCCTAATTTGCATAAATCGTTAATCCCTGCCGTGTAATATATTTTTTCCCATATTTGGGTATATTTTAATTATTATTTTTTTGAAAAGTGTATTTTGGTGATTCTACTTGCATATTCTTACTTCAATAACATTTTGTAAAGCATGTAAGTGACTGAATAATTAGGAGGACATAGTAAATCACCAAAATTGCTACTATTTTACCCTAAAGTTACGCGCATTTACCTTTTCCTCAGATATCATCAACTAGTGTCCCCAATCGTGGGTATTGATGAGCTTCAAATTCACAAAGGTACTTACTGGCATAGTTAACCTAACAAAAATAAGTGGGAAATCATGTGAAAATTGATATCATCTTGATGTTTGGCCCAAAACACCAAAAAGGGGAGAAAATGTGGTGTCCGTAAATTGGGCTACTACGGAAAGGGTAACGTGGGGACTAGAACAAGTTCAACAAAATCCCCCAAAATAAGAGATTATTGTTGTTTACAATAATTTTGTCTACGCCAAAACGTTTTCTCAACAATAATTTTGGGAATTTCCTTGAACTTGTTCCAGTCTTCCATGTTAGGCAACCCTTCACCTTACTTGTTAGCCCAATTTATGGACACCTCGTTTTTCCCCAGTTTTTGTTTTCTTGGCTAAATATCACAATGTTCTCATTGTTCACATGATTTTGCATAAGGTTTCAATAGGGTAACTGTACCAGTAAGCTACGTGGTGAATTTGAAGTTCATCAATGCTGATGTTTGGCAAGACTAATTGATGATATCTGGGGACAAGGTAAATGAGTGCAATTTAGGGCATAATCGTAGCCATTTTGGATCGTTACTATGTCCTCATAATTATTCAGTCACTTATATGCTTTGGAAAATGTTATTTAAGTAAAGATATGTAAGTAGAATCCCCTAAATACACTTTTCAAAAAAATAAAAAAATAAAAATATACCTAAATATGGGAATAAATATATTACACGGCAGGGATTAACGATTTATGCAAATTAGGCACCCTTCCCAAAAGAATTTCGGGTGTCACCCCTTCTAAATATCTTCTCTAGGTCTATAAGAATCTATCTGCCAAGTTTGGTGCTTTGGACCAGTCGGTCACGATCTTGACGAAAATTAGATCTAATTATAAGCCACCTGACTATGAGCCGCTTTTACCGACTCGCACTGTCCGCACTGGACTTATCGTCTCGGGAAAAGTGACCTGGTCAGTTTTCCTGGGCGCGTGGGAAGTTTTCCTGGGCAGCAGTTGGCCAGTAAAAGTAACCGCTGGACTCAGGAAAAGTAACCGAGAGGAAAACGTCCTAGGCTGTCCGCACTGGACTTAAAATGGGAAAAGTACCCATAGTCTCGGTTAGTTTGACCAAAAAAAGTCCAGTGCGGACAGGGCTTTAATTAAGCCATTCTTACTTTTTCCATTACTCATTTCAATTCATTTCAATTCATTTCAATTCAATACATTTATTTCTATCAACCACCAACAAAAGACAATTCATTGTACATTGAGGGAAATCAAGCTAAAGCATGTATAGGAAAAACAAATATGGAAACAAAATGCAATGAATGAATAGCCATAATGGCAGGTGCTGAAAGATCACTGAAAACTCAGAAGCAAGCAAAACATTCTCTTACTGTACCACCAGCAGAGAATCAATTACACGAGTACATGAATGTACCCTGAATGCCAACTGTGAAGAAGACATTCCAAATACAATTTCAGAATCGTGTAACTACAATGTACATGTATTGAACCACGAGACTTTCTCATCGGATAAGCAGCTTAAAACTCTTACCTTTCTGGGCAGAACGGCGGGCTATACACTGTAAAGGATGCAAGCACTCCCGTCCAAGTACAGCTCAACGTTTGCGAGCAGACTTCGTAAATGAAAGCATGCAAAGGCTGAATGCCACGTCGTCAATCTGATGAAACCCTCGCATGCAAAATCTTATATATGATGGCTTTGGGTATCGAAATGTGCATGTTGAATGTGCACGTGATCTCTTTGTGCCGCACCCACTCGATATCCACCAATGAAACCGATGGATTTTTAAAGTTATCACCAGCTACAAATGTAGTTGTGTGATACCCAGGGGCCAAGGTCTCAAACTGGACTGAACATTCACTCACTCCCTGGACGTTGCATCCTGCAGGGATGGTACACAGTTCAGTCACCTGACTCCATGAAACATGAAATCGAACGGCACGTACGCTCACTTCAAGGAATGGTACACAGTTCAGTCACCTGACTCCAGGAAACCTGAAATCGAATGGCACGTACGCTCACTAGCTTCCAGGGACGGTACCGGTCCTACCCCTGATCAGCAGTAATGTGTGACACCAGGAACCTAAAATGGGGCGGCAACGAAAGGTCACTGCCAGGGATGGTACATGTACATTGGTTACCAGTAACGTGTGACACCAGGAACCCTATTGCACATTAAACTCGATGAAACGTTCAGTTCCAGATGCTGGTTTTATCTTAAAAGTTGCATACCAAAATGTCATAGATACCAGTGATAAATACCCCAAATTCCAAAAATCAGGAAAAATACTCACAACTCTACAAGGTGTAGAGAAAAACTTAAAGCTTACCTTTAAAAAAAAAATATATTAAGAAAGCCTGTTGTTTCGGTCTTAACAACATCTACACTCTGAAATTGGGAGTCATGTTGGTAAAATGAAGATTGACATCACCAAGTGTTCATGCCATGCATGAGGGAGGGGGAAGGAAGGTTTCTTGATCCCCTCAAGCGTATTAGTAAGAAGAAGTTTCTTCAATACACTCATTAATGAGAGGGGAAGACTGTCAACAGCCACACATTATCTGGGGCTTGAAATAACAATACATTTGGGGGCTGTGTATGGACTTTAACTAGACTGCACCATTTCGTTGAATGTAAACTGATATTCTAAAGGTTAGTTGGGTCAAAGAAAGTCAATCTGAGTAAACATGTTATTTCCCATGTATAGGGATTTCCCTGTACATATTTCCTGTCACAGGCTGGTACTGAAACTGAAAACCAGGCTACGTGATGTCGCGCACTGATCCGACAAATTATAGCAACCCCGTGTGCGTGTGCGTCGTGCCAATGCTTGCGTGTGCTTCGCCGAATAACAAAACGAAGTACTAATTTAAATTTCCTACGGTGCATCTTAAGAAGCACCATTGGAAATGCCTTCTTTCGTTGATTATTTCAAAGTGACAGCTTGCCAGAAAGAATAATGTCACAGGGAGTTTAGTCACCTTAGTATCTTTCAACCAAGTATGTTTTTCAACAATAATTACACCAATTACTTTTCGGATAGCTGCAAATGATAGACTTTTTGAACACGCCCCTTTCAGAGAAACTCATCATTTGCCAACCATGAACTCAGAAAACAACTAAAGGCGTCCATTAATTCAGCCTGTAGACCGCATCAGTTGAAAACATTGTGCCAGACTTCCTGTAACAGCCTGAGCATAGTGTCAATTGTAAGGAAATGGGGGTTGTCCAGAAATCTTATCTCATCCGGCAAATGTTTTCCTTTCTTTTTAACATTCCCTGAAAATGTTAAGAAATCCAGATGTTTATTGACCCCGACCAAAAAGCAGGGCAGCATGACATTAAAAAAGTGTTTTTTTTTGCGCCAATAAACGGCTCAGATAAATTCACTTTCTTTTTCATATTTGAACAGCTCACCCAAGTGCTACATCACGAGATTTAAACAATTTCATAATTTTGCTTTTTGCAGGATGGGGTCACATTTTATAAAAAGTAGGGGGGGGGGTAAATGGTGTTAACAGAAAATCTATCAGTCATAGGCAATCTTGGTGTGTTTTTTCCCATCCAGTATATAGTGGATGGGTGTGGACAGAATGTGAACATGTATGTCATTTCATAAACTTTTTGTTCGCTTTGGGGGCCGGGTGTGTCACAACTTTTTCCTAAAAACAAAAATTTGGATTAAGGCCAAAAAAAAAAAGTCTCCGGTTTCTGGCATGCGCGCGCGTCGCCGTAGCCATGCGCGTCGGCAAAATGAAAAGTTTTTTTTTTTCAATGAAAGATGATGTCTCAAAACCGCCAAACTCACTGGTTTGACTGGAATCCTGCTGCTGCACAATTTTAACGTGTTTTTAGATGATCGAGAATAAGCTTTATGTGGCCTCTCTGGACTCCCATATATTTGCACTAAGTTTAGAAGGGCACCATTTGCAGTCATCAGCCGACATTTGAAGCAAAAAAGTCAGGTAAAAAAAAAAAAAGCCGTGTCGCCGCACCACTTTTTGGACAAGCTCCATACCAGAAACCGGAGACTTATTTTTTTTGGCCTAAGACAGTATTAGCTCATTATTGTTTCCACGAAATCTTAGCTGGTACCGGTAGGCCTACATCATCGTGTTTAGGAGTAAAAACTAAGATTTCCAGAAGTGTCTACAGGAAAAGAGTGATTTCATATAAAAAGCCAAATTGATGTTGTTGTTCGGTCTGAAATCAGTGAAATAATAGTTTATATTACTATACATTTGTAAATGTATCTCAAATTGTTCATTTGACAACTGATATTGACATTCAAATTTGATTGTTACATCAAATTTACTTATTTTCCTGGGGTGTTGTGTTTTTTTGTTCCTTTCCTTTAAATTTTTTTTATTTTTCTTAATCCGCCCCAAATATTCCCATTTTCATGTACCTGATTCGCTCAAACAATAGACATTCTGGCTCTTTTTTTTTTACCAGTAACGTGTGACACCAGGAACCCTATTGCACATTTGACTCGATGAAACGTTCAGTTCCAGATGCTGGTTTTATCTTAAAAGTTGCATACCAAAATGTCATAGATACCAGTGATAAATACCCCAACTTCCAAAAATCTGGAAAAATACTCACAACTCTACAAGGTGTAGAGAAACACTTAAAGCTAATCTTTAAAAAAAAATATTAAGAAAGCCTGTTGTTTCCGTCTTAACAACATCTACACTCTGCAATTGGGAGTCATGTTGGTAACATGAAGATTGACATCACCAAGTGTTCATGCCATGCATATAACTCACAAGAAGAAGTTTCTTCAATACACTCATTAATGAGAGGGGAACCTCTAAAGACTGTCAACAGCCACACATTATCTGGGGCTTAAAATAACATTGGGGAGGGCTGTACATGGATTTTAGCTAGACTCTAGCTGCACCATTTCCTTGAATGTAAACTGATATTCTAAAGGTTAGTTGGGTCAAGGAAAGTCGATCTGAGTAAACGTGTTGTTATTTCCTATGTATAGGGATTTCCCTGTACTTATGATATTTCCTGTCACAGGCTGGTACTGAAACTGAAAACCAGGCTACATGGGAAAACAACACATGATGCTCACAAAAGCTGCAGTTTACGCCGTAAAGCTAGAAAGCTCACTGAACACACTTGTATCTTGCTGTATTGAAGCGCCGATGTTGTAGTATTATTGTGCGGACCTTTTTATACAATCTCAATAGCAACGTCCAAGATTTGAATGTTGGCATGTTTGGCGTTGGGTTTCTTTAAAGATATAGTCCATCATTTATAATTTGTGCATTTTGTTCGTTTAAAGCAACAAAAGTGCTCAAAATCTAAAGAAGAGTGCTGAACAACTAACCTGCTGAATTTTCAGCTCAGCTTCAGCTGTATATTTCGAGAAAAACAGCATTCTAGGATCTCAATTTCAAATCAAAAGTTGCTAAATCATGTTTTAAATTGGGCCTGAATTCAGCGTCCGAGACACTTCACCAAGCATCTTGAACACACCCCTTTCAGACAAACTCATCATTTGCCAACCATGAACTCAGAAAACAACTAGGCATCCATTAATCAGTGTTGTAGGTCTCGAGACCGGTCTCGGTCTCGAGACCGGTCTCGAGACCACTTTTTGCTGGTCTCGGTCTCGGTCTCAGAAGCTGTGGTCTCGGTCTTGGTCTCGGTCTCGGTCCCCTTTGGTCTCGATATTTTGGCTGGTCTCGGGTCGAGACCGGCAATATGTAGCTTTTACAGCTCGATCGATTACTTTGTGCTCTATGAAGCCTGGGAAGGGACAGGGTGGAATTTTTTTTGGCATTTGCTAATTCGTTCGCACGAATTAGTAATTCGTTCGCACGAATTAGTAATTCGTTCGAACGCATTACTAATTCGTTCCCACGAATTACTAATTCGTGCGAACGAATAACTGGAGTTTGCTAATTCGTTCGCACGAAATACTAATTCGTTCGCACGAATTACTTATTCGTTCCCCCGAATTAGGAATTCGTGCGAACAAATTAGGAATTCGTGCGAACGAATTACTAATTCGTGCGAACGAATTAGGAATTCGTGCGAACGAATTAGGAAATTCCAAAAAAAAAATCTACCCTGTCCCTTCCTGGGCTTCATAGTGTTCACTTCGTTCAGTACCGTTGTTATTTAAAAAATTTGCTAGCCCGTAGATCAAGCTTGTTATCGCGGTCGGTTTGGGCTCGACTGCACGTTGGAAAGTCCCCAAAGTACAACTGCAGCAGTACCAGTCACTGAACGATTTGGAACAAGTTCGGCATTTGTCTGTTGAGTCGGCCACATAAAGCAAAGTATAAACTTGTAACAATTTATGCAATAAGGGTCAACCATTTTCGGGGATTGTGTAGTTTAGCCCACCCCTGTGTGGGCGTAATCACTTGCATTTTGTATTCTGATAATAAATGAGGTGCTTCAAATTAGTTATATTTTCGACCCCACACAATGTTCTCTTCAATTTGGGACAGTATTTTGAAGAAAAAGTAATTTTTTTCTACCTGATTTTCCAGCTTTGAACTCACACACTCTTACCAGTTACCACTCACTGTTGCCATGAGAGTGTATGATGCGACCCCATTTTCTGGCTGCTCATTTTAAAGTACCCCATTATTCCTCAAAAATTAAAAATCCCGTTCAGAAAAAAATTAAAAATCCATATCTGGCACATTCTCGCTACCCCCTCGCAACTTGTGGGTCTACATGTACAAGTCCACATTCTATGACAAAAATTAAAAAAATAATTCAACATTTTCTAGCTCCCATTTTTTAAAATCAAGTACACAATTCTTGTTAGAAGTTAAGTCCTATATTTATTTTAGGAAAAAAGAGGCACAATGTAAAATTAAAATTGCATCTTTAAATATCCGTAAGAAGTCATAGCTGAAACCAAATGGGGTGACTGTGGAGTTTAGGATCCGAGTTCCTATAACAGATGAAACATCTACCTTTAACTTTTTACTTTTGTCACGATTGGGTGTAGACAACATGTCAAAGCCCATATTTCTTAAGTGTAACTACTGTTTGCTCAAGTAAGGTGTCATGTATCAATTTGTAAACATTGCCACTGGTCAAAATTTGGTCTGTATTCTTTGTGAATAGAAAGGTTACATTTTTCAACTATAATAACATGTCTTGTTTTTTTTAATTTCGACTATTGTTATTTATTATCAGCGGTCTTGGTCTCGGTCTCGGTCTCGGACCATATTGGTCTCGGTCTTGGTCCGCCCTGAAGGGGCTGGTCTCGGTCTTGGTCTCGGTCTCGGACTATCCGGTCTCGACTACAACACTGCCATTAATTCAGCCTGTAAACCGCTTCAGTTGAAAAAGGAAATGGGGGTTGTCCAGAAATCTTATCTCATCCGGCAAATGTTTTCCTTTCGTTTTAACATTCCCTGAAAATGTTAAGAAATCCAGATGTTTATCGACCCCGACCAAAAAGCAGGTTAGCCCTGCCTATCAGGAATGGGGTATGTAGGGGTTGTCACACTGGTATAATGTTGCAAAAAACAACGATTTGGGCTTCAAAGAAAGGAGAAACATGTAGGCTATAGTGTTCTATAGTCACAGGTTCAAATCCCACTGCAGTCTATTTCCTCATTCAACCTAATAGTCAGTGGGCTTGTGGAGGCCCATGCATATAGTGTTCTAAAGTCACAGGTTCAAATCTCACTGCAGTCTATTTCCTCATTCAACCTAATAGTCAGTGGGCTTGTGGAGGCCCATGCATGTTAGTGTTCTAAAGTCACAGGTTCAAATCTCACTGCAGTCTATTTCCTCATTCAACCTAATAGTCAGTGGGCTTGTGGAGGCCCATGCATGTTAGTGTTCTATAGTCACTGGTTCAAATCCCACTGCAGTCTATTTCCTCATTCAACCTAATAGTCAGTGGGCTTGTGGAGGCCCATGCATGTTAGTGTTCTATAGTCACAGGTTCAAATCCTACTGCAGTCTATTTCCTCATTCAACCTAATAGTCAGTGGGCTTGTGGAGGCCCATGCATGTTAGTGTTCTATAGTCACTGGTTCAAATCCCACTGCAGTCTGTTTCCTCATTCAACCTAATAGTCAGTGGGCTTGTGGAGGCCCATGCATATAGTGTTCTATAGTCACAGGTTCAAATCCCACTGCAGTCTATTTCCTCATTCAACCTTATAGTCAGTGGGCTTGTGGAGGCCCATGCATGTTAGTGTTCTATAGTCACTGGTTCAAATCCCACTGCAGTCTATTTCCTCATTCAACCTTATAGTCAGTGGGCTTGTGGAGGCCCATGCATGTTAGTGTTCTATAGTCACTGGTTCAAATCCCACTGCAGTCTATATCCTCATTCAACCTAATAGTCAGTGGGCTTGTGGAGGCCCATGCATGTTAGTGTTCTATAGTCACTGGTTCAAATCCCACTGCAGTCTATATCCTCATTCAACCTAATAGTCAGTGGGCTTGTGGAGGCCCATGCATGTTAGTGTTCTATAGTCACTGGTTCAAATCCCACTGCAGTCTATTTCCTCATTCAACCTATAACAAATAATACGAATGACTTACAAATTCCAACATTTCTCTACTCATAGTTCACGGCCGTTTCAAACGCAGCGCTTACAGAAAAAGTGCGCCCTCTGTTGGTTGAAACGCTCCAACTGAGAAAACGGCAGTTATGGAGCCGACGGCTCTTTGCTGTTACCGCGTCGGTACTTTTTTCGTCGGGATGCAAATTTTGACCTACGCGATTTCTGGCTGCCTGATTGGTTGAGAGAACCTAATTGAATATGCAACATTTAAATATACTCATGTTTAATGAATTTTTGGGGTCAATCTAGTTTACATAAACGAAGCGTGGTCACATGGGTACAAATTCCTCAATGTGGCGGTTTCCAGAAACGAATAACTCCGGACAGAAATCTGTCCCAGAAATACGAGTTTTAAACAGGTTTCTGGATTTTTCACAAATCCCCAGAGCGAGTGCAGTGGTAAACCAAGACATCATCGTGACTTACAAGAGAAAGTAAGTGTGGGCAATGAACAGTTTTTGAGAAAATTTCGGTTAAAAAAACTCGATTGTTCCTAACCACTTGTGCGCTGCACGTGTACCGTGCATTGTGTACATTGTACAGTACATGTACACGTACAAATGTGTGTACGTTGATGTACATGTACATGTACGTATACGTCGCGGGCATACGCACCCATGCGTGCGTGCGAAAGTACATGTACATGTATGTATACATGTACAATGTTAAAATTACATGCATGTTTTACACGCATAGGGTGATACTAGTACTAGTAGTAGGCCTAGCTAGTACTACATAGGCTGTCGACTGTTTTCCTTGGTTTCATTTCTTGAATTAATTTAAAGACATTCTGTAATGACTTGTACAATTGTGGGTACAACTTAAGTATTAAATAAAGACATAGGGCCGACAGGCCCTACTCATTAAAAACTTTCCAAACTTCTCATTTCAAAGGTAATAGGCCTTTTTAATAATATATCGATACGCTACATGTACAGTACACAAACATGATCTAATATTTACATGGACAGGGCCCGATTTCATGGCGCTGCTTACAGCAGAATCCTGCGCTTACGATCACCATTCTGTGCTAACCGTGCTAGTGGAAAAATTATGCGCTAACCCCGTAAGCACAGAATCCTTAGTTACGAGATGTACGCATGCGCATAAGCCAAAATTCCTCGCTAACCCGTGAAATACGATTTAACGTAAGCACAGAATTTTTTGCTACTTTTTTTTAAGCGCCCATTTTCGCTTGCGGTAAGCAGAGCCATGAAATTGGCCCTGCCTTCTTACTCCTCCATGGCTAGCTCTACTGAGTGGAGCGTTGAATTACGGGTACCCTCGTTTGTATGGAGGAGTACCCGTAATTCAACGCTCCACTCAGTAGAGCTACTCCATGGCATGAGTTGATACTGATAGAGTAACATTAGAGCCTTACAATTACATGCATGTGCATTTTATTTTGTTTTCAATGCCACAAATGAGATTTTAACACACACCTTAAACACATTTCAAGGTCTACATTTTTGTAGCTGTTGACCCTGATATTTTGTACCTGAAAAATGTATGTTTACACGCATAGCTAGCTAAGCTACCAGGAGTAGGCCTAGTACCATACATAGCTTGTTGACTGTCATTAGTTAAATTTCTTGAATTAATTTGAAGACAATCTGTTATGTAAAATTGTGGGTACAAACTTAAGTATTAAATAAATATATATACTCATTAAAAACTTTCTAACCTTCTCATTCCAAAGGCCATTTTAATAATATACATGTACACAAACATGATCTAATATTTACACGAACAGGGCCCAATTTCATGGCGCTGCCAACCACAGAATTCCGCGCTGACCATCACCATTCTGTGCTAACCGTGCTAGCGGAAAAATTATGCGCTAACCCCGTAACAAAGAATCCTTAGTTATGGGATGTGTGCATGTGCATACATGTAAGCCAAAATTCCTTGTTTACCTGTGAAATAGGATTTGCCGTAAACACAGAATTTTTTGCTACCGTAAGCGCCCATTTTTTGCTTGCGGTAAGCAGCGCCATGAAATTGGGCCCTGTCTTCTTACTCCTCCATGAGTTGATAGAGTAACATTAGAACCTTACATGCATGGGAATTTTTTTTTTTTCAATGCCACAAATGAGATTTCAACACACGCCTTAAACACATTTCAAGGTCTACATTTTTGTAGCTGTTGACCCTGATTTTCTGTACCTGAAAAAAATCTTGTGTACATATTTTTCCTAAGCCTATAGTTTCCGTTTAATTATTTACAAACCGTTGCCTAGTAATCAAATGATACATATAAAAATCACTCTTCTTTGCAGGTCTTCTTGACACAAGCTGCTCGAATTTCTGGAGTGGTGGTTGTATGGTGACGTCTCATGACGCTGAGAAGTTTCTGCAGTGGATCCTGCATCCCTTGAACTACCCTCCCTGACCGGTTGAACTCTGTATGCACCAATTCACCTCCCTGCTCATTTAAAAGACCAAACCCAACCTTGAACATTCGGAGCTGATCTACGGCATGGTCTTCCAAAAGATGCATTTTGGGACTGATGTTTGCCTTGGGGAAGTGGGCCCTGAAACACCGCATGAAGTTTTTGATGCTGATGTCTGCAGATGTAAGTAAATTTATTGTAAATTAATCAATCCAATTCATTAAACATATTGGAAAACAATGTTTCATAATATGGGAATGTGTACAGTACCGATTTGCTGGATTCCATCATCTGTCAGGGGATTGGAATGGTTGATGCCATGATGAACGTCGGCAAATTGCAGCAACACCTCTTCAAATTTCTTGCTGATTACTGCTGCCTCTCGCTCTAACCTATTCAAAGCAGCTATGGAAATGTCTTCTGATTTGGCATTAGCAATCACTGATCGTGGAACTGACGTCAAGTCAGTTATGACTTTCACCTGTTGGGGGGAAAACCAAACCATTGAGTCAAAAGATTTGAATTAGTAATTAACAAAATATAGTGACATTGTACTACAATGTATATATCTACAGCTGGCAACATGTTCATGTGATTTACCTGGCAACACTTATGCACGTGATTCCCCACGAATGATTTACCATGGTACGCTTGTCTGCAAACGTTGTGCTTTTGCAGTACTGTGTCAAGACCACAGGCTACTGGTCCCGTACCAAAGGGAAGGTCGACAGCTGCAGCACGAGATTCCTTAAGAGGAGAAGAAAATAGAGAGATTTTATGTTAATTTTTTTGTTTAAGTATGAGCTATATTAGTCATCTAAGCATGCAAGCACTGCAACAGTCGTACATGTTATCAGACTCTTTACCAATTCGGTGATATCAGTGTGTAGCTGCCCAGCTTTACATATCATCTCCCTGTATTCGCCATGTATTTGTTGTGCCTGTGGATGACTTTGCAGTTGAAAAAGGGGCAGTTCCTCTTCTAATTCTTCAAGGCTTTCTCTTTTCTGTAGAAGTTGGTGTTGTAGTTCCTGCTGCCTCCTTACTTCTGCAACTACTGCTTGGTCGAAGTTAAATTCATCATCATCATCATCTTCATCTGCTCCCTCTACTCGCAGCTTGAACAACCTGACGTCTAGGCTGTGGCAATCGGACTCCAGGAGGTCATAGATCTTCTTGAAGATGCCGAGCGAAATGTGGAGACTTGGCAGGATTACCTTCAAAACACATGGTACGAGACACGTTATGTATTGTATACGAGTCATGTACATGTACACATAAGCACATATACATGTATATGTACCACACATGCAAAAGATTACTTACGTGGTCAATTTCGATTGGCAGTTTTGGAGTGTCGACAATGCTAAAGGAAACGTCTTTGGCCTTCTTTCGTCTGCTTCCATCATCTACAAATTTGTTGTAGTGATGCTGGATTTGGTCGAGTGTTCTCTTGGTGGAAGAACCCCTCTCAGCTATGGGCACCTGCATTGTATCCTTACTGGCTAAGCAGTAAATACAGCAGTATCGTGCTAGGAAAGAATTGACAAAGCCAATCAATTATCTAATGTTGCCCCTCACCTAGATTTTTTCTGCAAACCTCATAGAGTACTGAGTACACAGTGCTTGTAACTTTGCAAAGCTATGCATAACTAGGACAACATTATTATAAACCTAACCAAAAAAGACATAAGTACCATTGGGTCCATTTGTGCCATACAACTTGGACAGGAGTTCATAATCACCGAAGCAGAGCAAGCGAATTGTTCGTCCTCTGTTCATCATGTTCAGGGAAGAAAGAAACAGCAGAGAATAAGAGTTTCACAAATAATATGCATATACAAGCTTTTGAGCAATAAACGTGGTAATTTTAATTTGTTTATGTTTAAGATTAAGTAACATATACGTTTTCCTTTTTAAATTTTTGCTCACCTCCATTGTTGTTTAGAAAGCGTGGTGATCTGGCTTATGATTTTGGGAAGTGTTCTCTTCAAATTTTGAGATGTGTCGCTCCCTTCAAAGCACGCGAATACCACCGTGTTTTGGAGGCTGTTTGGATGGTTCACGTTAACTATTTGATAAGCCATCTTAAACGAAGAGCCACCTTTGTCACCTCCAATTTTGACCCAAATTTCGTTTGGTGGGATGACACCACTATGCCAGGTCAGGGAATTGCACCTATAAAAAAACATGTATATATTTGTAAATGCCACATTTTGTCCATTTAAATTGAAATTTATAACACATTTTTTGATTTACAGGTGAAGTACTTACTCCTCAAGTCCGTCCAGATAATCCAGCACCATCATGCTGAGGTTGTTCACAGTGACATATGGCACCATTCTACCCTCAAACCCATGAGACCCATCAGACTTGGCACTTGGGAACATGAGCTCTACGAGTTCTCCCTCAAGGTAGTCTTTCAGAAGACGTTTCTGCTGTGTCCTCATTGATCGTTCTGATGCGATGGCGGGACCTACATATCTGTTTTGGTTATAAATTATCATGAACATTGAATTCATCTCATAAAATGTTTTAATCGAAAGCGTTAATAATTTTCAAAAATGTATTTAACTAAAATACCTGCGCAGTTTTCTCAATTGCTCCCATGCAAGATTGCAGTCCCGCATCATCGCCAGAGACCGGTTCACTGGTGGCACAGTTGGTTTACATGACGGGGGACTCGGTGTACTTTCAGGTTTTTTTGGTGCTGAGCATTGTTCCTTTGTACTTTGCGGGGCAGGGGATGAGACTTGATGAACATGTGCTGGCTAAAATTCAACATAGAAAATACACCATAATTGTAAAAAAAAGTACAATGAGCTATATTGATTGTATTGTATATAATGTATATACATGTATGTAAATAAGTAAATATTAAGTTAAACAAGTATCTTGGCCCAATTTCATGGCACTGCTTACTGCATGCTCATCAGCAACATTTCCTTTTTAACCCATAAAATACGCTTAAACTTGGAATTTTCTGCTGCCGTAAGCACCGATTTGTAGCCAACAGTTAACAGTGCCAAGAAATTGGGCCCATGTCACTGTAAATATTAGAGAGGGGATGTGCGGCAAAATCAATGAACTTGTAACAATCAGATCGTTTTTTATTGTGTAGAGTTAAGGCACATGATATGTATTTTATCATTTTAATGTTACAATACAAAGGTTAAACTTGATTTGTCAGGAACAGTGCAATTTAGGTTTTAATTGTAAGATGGTCATTTAGAATAGTTTCAGTTCTAATATTATTTATTTAATGGATTGAGCTAGAGGGATATTGATACCATTATTTTTCACTTGTTTATTATGATCTTACTAATCTTACCCGTCCGCCTGTGTTTAGAGTAGCTGCTCTGTTTGACTGTTGTAATTTCAACCATGTCCATCTGTCTGTCGCTCTTTCTATTTCATAAGGGATTGGCTGTCCCTTTGGGTGTTTGAGGGCCTCTTGTCGTAGGATCCTAGCAGCATTTGATATGGATGACTCTTGTTGATTTGTACTATTATCTACAATAGGCCTATTCGTACTTGAAAAACAAGTGCCTCTTCCCTTTGTTGATGGAGTAGAACAAAGTACACAATCATGTGCTGTGAGTTGACGGAGTTTTCCTATTTTACTACACTTGGAACAAATCAAATTCAAATTGTTCAGCTGCACTGTAAGAATACGCGAGCTAAGAGATACTTCTCTGAAATTGAAACTTGCTTTACACACTGGACATGGTACCTGAGACAAGTTCTTGAACTGAAAGTACTTTGTTAAACAGCTGACACAAAAGTTATGTTCACATGGAGACTGTACACATGGTGAAGCCAATAAACAGAGACAGATTGGACAGGTAAATAAGGAGTGTTCATCCTCTCTTCCAAGTATCTCCAGGTGGGGATCTGACTCAATTGTAGTATTAACAATGTTGGTGAAAATATTGCTGGTCTCAGGGGTTATGGCAAAAGGCAAAACTTCAGAAGAAGAGGATGATTTTCCAATGACTCGTTGACACTTTTTTGGACGACCTGGCCTTGAAGACAGTAGAAATCTCTCACAAATTGTACAGTTTCCAGATCTCTGGTGCTTTATCCAGTCAATATGTTCAATATGCAACACTGTCACTTTTGTAATCCTGTGTTTGTGCCTTGTAGTGCCTTATCTTTCTTGCACACTTTTCACAAAGTGCTTTAGGATGTTGATCACAGTTATCGCTCCAAGTGTTAATGTCAAATACAGCCAGTATTTCCTTACGATTGTCTGCAGACAAGGTTGGCAATCTATAGCCTTTGTTTATGTCTGTTCTTGCACCACAAACTCTACATAATTTTGTAAGTACGTTTTTGTGATAGTCAAAAGTTAAAGCTCGGAACATTGTACTGTAGCTAAGTTATATAATAAATAAAATACCTGATCAACCAAGTGCGAACTGTGCGTCGATCATCATTTTGCTTCTGTATCTTGTGTTGATAAAATATTTGGGGGTTTGGACAACTCGACCGTTTGCCAACTAGACTCGGGACAACTCGACCGTTGAGACATCATCGATGTCCGTGTGCTTTGTGCCGCGCGCGACGTCGCGCCACCGAGCCTAGCCGCGCCGTCGCGGGCAGCTCCGGCCCCACGACCCCGGCCCCACGCACGGTCATCATAAAGATGACATACCCTCAACGCAGCACACGCAAATACTACGCACTCCGATCCGTTACCCACATTCAAGTACAAGTACATGTACGTGTACAACATCTCGCATATATTCGAGTTGATTCCATGTCAAAGTCGACTTGTCTCAGCGGTCCGTTGTCTCAACGATCGAGTTCTCAACGGTCGAGTTGTCCCGAGTCGAGTTGATAAACGGTCGAGTTGTCTACATCCTGCACGAATATACTGGCTATCTGACAACTCGTATTTCGCGGGCTTTGCGTACGCTCTCAAAAGCAGACGACCCATATTTAGTTCCCCCAAAACTCGATTATATTGGGAATTTGAGCCATTGCCCACACACAAAAGTAAGTTAAAAGTACGAAACATTTAGTTTTTCTCAAAATAATTGACTTCTTGTAGAGATAAAAATTAAAAAAAAAACAATAAACAGGAATTTTACTTCGAGATGGAAACATGACGGACATTATAGTTCCGTCATAATTTTTCATCAAAAAAGCATGACACAGACCCTTATTTTATTTACATTTTTTTATTTGATAATCGCAACTTATAGAAATTGTATTTGTACATTGATATTTGATGGAGGATATAATAGTTTAGGACACTGAGGGTTGATATCTTGTCATTATTTGATTTTATGAGCGACGGAATTCCTGGCGGCGCGCCGCCATGTTTTTCTTGACTGGCTGCGTGACGTCACGCTTCATTATTGGGGTAGCGAAACAAAAACAAACAAACAGTAGAGAGTTTATTTACGCACGGTCTATGGGGTTGAAACGGCCGTGAGTTAACCAATGAACTTACTTCCGCCAAACGGTGCAAATATCAGATATTTAATTTTTACTTTCAAGTTAAGACAAGATAAGTTTGCGGTAGCACCGTGTGAATCAATCTCTTTTGTGAGTATGTGTGGTTCTGAAAAGAACCAGAGGGACTCAACGTTTCGAACAGTATGCTCTGCCCATCGTCAGGAGAATGAGGGATTCCAACGATGATGCGATGTTATAAGGATTGGTGCGGTGAGGCGTGGGAAGGATGCAAACTGGTGAAGCTCCAAACCGGTGAAGCTGAGGAGGATGCAAGTTGACTGATTTATTCACATGGTGCTACCGCAAACTTATCTTGTCTTCAAATCTTCAAATCTTATTTTCAAGTTAAAAAAAAAAATTGACTGTAGCAGGATGACCGTTCCGGATTACCGTACAGGAACAGGAATCCGGAGGTCACAGGGTCAAACCAGCTCCAGTCAATTTCTTTGTTCAACTTTCAAGTTATTATAATGCACCGAGTCAGTTCTCCTTTGTGGTTTATTTTTATGACTGAAACCGAACAATCCAGAAGTCAGCAGATTATCTTGACTTGGAGTCCGTGCCCGAGTGATGATCTCATCTTACAGAGTTGCACATTAATGATCACAAGATATAAATTACAATTATGTAGTTTGTAAACCATGGCTTAAAGGCATATAGGAACATTTGTATTTCATGCATTTTGTTCGTTTCCAATACATGTAATCATCACTGTTCCACAGAATACTCAAAACCTAACATGTTGAAGCTTTGGATATTGCAGTTTTTAAGAAAAGAGTGAAATATCCATGCACAAACTTTTGATTAATAAACGCGATTTCATCCATAGAACTCTTATTTCAAAAATCAGTCGATTGACTTATCATTGGCAATCACCTACATTTCTTGATTTGTTCTAAATGACAGCAAGCCAAATGGAATAATTTCACGGGTGTTTGGTACCCAGTACAATCTTTAATCCAAGTGAGCTTTTTGATTACAATTCGGTAGGTTACTTTTGGGATAAATGCAAATGATCCCATCCCATATCCCTTGAAATGTGTAAATTAATGAGTTCAAAAATCCCCATCATTTAAAATTGCAATCAGTTAAGCTTTGCAGTTACAGTGTGTAAATCTCATTTTAATCGAAATCTTCTTTCATGTGTCATGCCAGCAACAACAGTTGAACATTATTTACATTCAGTATACATTTCCAATGTGAATAAATCAAAACGTTGATTCAAAGTATACTTTATCTCTCCTGCAGAACTGCTTTTACCAAATTGAATGGTTGCATTTGGGCATGTTATAAAATGACTGCTATCACCTGGGCAACTGCAAAATATCAAAACTGTTAGAAACAAAAATGTCAGTTATTGATCATACTTGGAACAAACAAATCTAGTGTCAATCAATACTTTGAAGAGGCTTGCAATGATAAAAACAAGCAAATTATTCGACTTGTACCTATTTCAACATAACCAGAAACACAGAAACATTTTCGTGTATACAACAATTGCAACGATTGGTCCTGAATGAGCAAACATGACTGTCCCCTGACAAAAATGCACCATTTGGCAATGCAACATTCTACATGTATATATTATACATGAATTGTTTGACAGTATGAACACTGGTTTAGTAACTCTCAATATGGACATAGGCCTATAGTTGAATAGTAAACAAAATCCATGTTATACTGTCCTTACACAACTGGACCACTATAAAGGAATATTACATAAACAGTCAAGGTTAAAGATCTATACAAAAGTTAGCAAACTGGAATCAAAATTTTTGCCATTTATTCGTAATTTACATTAATTTACACAAACTATTTGATAAAGAATGAAGCACAAACACTCAAAAGAAACGTCTGTTTGAAAGGCGTGAAGTTGCGAGAATTTTCCGAATTTGTACATAAGGCAAACGCAAAACAATTCAAAAGTACCCAAGGTTTGGGGTATTATTCTGTATACTAAGTTTTGCACAGCACTGGTCTATCGAAGGGTGTCGTGCAGCCATTTGCGTGTGGTCACATTAGTTTGTGTGCATGCCATATTACTACATTGATCGGATAACAGGGTAGGAGGAGGCCTTTGTCACAAAAGTTGAAGACATCTCACACAACTTTTCCTTAAGATGATGCGATACAAGATATTTTCTCAAAAGAAATGGAAAGGAGAGGTGGATTCTCCTGTTTAATTGGCGATTAGATTGTAGATTTATAATAGAACTCAGAGGTCACCCAAGATAAAAGGTAAATTTAATATCACTTTCAAGTGACACCCAGAATGCTTAGTGCAGTGCTATTATGTTTGAAGATTTCAATGAATCATTTTGTACAGGAATTGTTGATTGACTTTTCACACTGATTGATTGATTAATTGATGGATTGAATTTTGGGGGGATGGAGGTTCAGTTGAATAAAGAACTATGCTGGGTATATTTGTATTCATAATGTAAGAGGATTCCGAATACTCTATTTGTATTGAAACTGTTTTGTTGACCTTTTCATTCATTATCGAGCGCCTTATTGTCCTCTGAAAGTAAAGTTTTTGTTGTTATTGATTGTTTTTTTTGTTGTTGTAATTTTCTGTGTGTGTGTGTGTGTGTGTGGGGGGGGGGGGGGGGGGGTTGCAGAGCATTGACTTTACATAAAATGACCCATGATAGGTGCTACTTGTTTCAATTTAATGCCGCTTATGAGAGTGGTGCATTCATAGGGAACAGGGTGAGAGTTATGACTTGGTGGGAGATTATTTAGTCTTCGAAAATTCCCTCTTCTATTTCCTCCAGGTGAGGGAGGTCTTGACTGACAGCTTGTCTGATGCACTCAGCATCGAGGCCGATGTTAGTAAGTCTCAACCCTCTTAACTCAGGGAGACCTTGGAGATGTTGGGTGAGAGACCTCACTGCATCCAAACTGAATGCATTGCCATCAAGGTTAAGCCCTTGTAAACCATGCCTAGCAGGAAGGATGCTGATCAGGTCCTTCACATCATCATCTACCAACCTGCATGCACTGAGGTGCAAGAGTCTAAGGGATGACAGGATGTGGCTGACATGTCGCACCCGTGCATGCAGGTTGGTGCCACACAGAGTGAGCGAATACAACCTGCATCTTTCCAGTGCCTTCAATAGATCAACAACCTCATCCGGTGATTGTTGGTTCATAACCAAACCAAGCTCGCCTTTTTGTTCCTGCATGCGGAAAAAGCTGTGTGATACACGCCCCACGTCAAACCATGACTTTGCCTCAATGCAAACCACAATGTGTAATTGAGCACGGTGCTGTTCAACCACCACACCAAGTGTTTCCTCAAGGAGGCTAAGCTCCTCCCTCTCCTGCTCAGACAAGAAGTAGTGAACCATTATCAGCCCAGCTGACTTCATGCTGTCACTCAGAAGAATTCCCTTGAGAAGGGTAAGCTCCTGCTTTCTTACATATATGTAAAAATCTGTACCGTCAAGTGGCGGAGTGACATGCTGTAAGTAGTAGCTCAGTGATTTCAGGTCTTCTTTACTCTTGCAGTGTACATTAGTTGGTCTGACTAGTTTGGTAGCCAACTCTTCTGAACTAGACTCGAACAACAGCAGCCGAGCCAATCTCTGATGTTTCTTCTCATCACCTTGCATCTCTTGTATGTGATCCAGAATGAGACCAGCAGCCTGCTCTGATCTACCACAACAAAATCTCAGCAGGTATTCCATCGCAAGAACATTGCCATCTCCAATCTGCTCCAACTGATGACGGAAATTGTTTTCGTCATCGTCTAGCAATTTCACCAGGTGACATGCTGCGAAGTATTCTTGGATGGACTTGTGGGGGAAACTGAACAACTCTTCTTCACCCGGACCACACTGAAACTTTTCACCTTGAACAAAACCCACTGCACGGCCCTCATCTAAGTCAGACTGAAATTCACTTTCTTTGAACATGAGTCTTTCCCCTCTACAGTCTAGTAACCCTTGCAATGCAACACGCCCCAAGCCATCAATGATGGACATCATGTTAGACATCACCTGTTCATCGCTCATATCTTTATTGCGGCGCTTGAAAAGAGCAACCGCAAACTCTTTGTACAGCTCGGTAATTCTCTCAGGCAGTGACTTGTGATTCTTCCAAACAAGACACAGCATCTGGGAAATGATTGGAACAACAGCCATTTCCCGGAGATTTGCATTGACTTTGAGATGTGTAATCAATGCCTCTCCCATGTCAGCATCATCAGCAAGGTTTAATCTGATGTATTGATCTCTATCATGTGGTTTGAAGCCAAATGTCTGAATATGGGCGTAATTTGGGTGACCTTTGAGTATATATTGTTTCCTGTGTGGTCGGGTGGTAACCAACACAAAACTTCTTGTAAGGACTCTGTTGTGTAAGATATCCTGAACCCTGTACACGCCCTCCTCAGATTCCAAAACATGAGAAGGAATTTCATCTACTCCGTCCAAAAGCAAAGCAATGCCTGATTCGTGATCATCAATGAACCTTTTCACTATGTGTTTCGTCAGTTTGGTGTTACGTGCTAGAATTTGGTCAAATATGTAATCCAAGACACAACTAGATTGCTGCATGTGCCTCAGCTTTATCCAAAGTACAAGATGGAATCTACCATGAAGAGGTTTTAAACCAAGTGTGATGCAGGAGTTTGCAACTTTCACTAACAGGGTTGATTTACCCGTCCCGGCCCCACCACAAAGGAGAATCTTGATTTCCTTAACTATTTCCTGATTGAACAAATCGTCTACAGATTTGAGAATTATCTGTTGTGCTTCATCCAAGAATATATTTCTTTCTTGTAATCTCACCGACCTCACTGATTTTGTTTTGCCTGGAATGTTCTTTCCAAGATAAAGAGGAATAAAGAATTCCTCAATACCCACATTACATGTCTGCAGTGTAGGGTGTCCAGGAATAGTCGTTGCAGTTTGCTTGTAGTTGTTAATAATTTGTTGTTGAAAATATGCAAAGGTATACGGCCCCTGGAGTCCGGTGATTTCTAAAACAAATCATACAATTATAATGAGTAATTTACTAGAGAACAGATGAACATGATTCATTACATTTATTCTTTTGAGCTCAAATTCAAAAAATGCCGACCAATCTGCTGGTCTTTATTTCCAAGTCTTCGTTCCACCTATAATATTGTTTCCTGCATTCAGGTTTTATATCGTTATCCACAGAAGTATTGAAGTAGTTTTAGTTTAGTTTGTAAATTTTCAATAGGAATGAATGTCACGTATCTAATTTTTTTTCTTCAATTTAGCATTCCTGAGATCACAATGTTAATAAACCATGAGGCGCATGAGATTGATGTTACACACAAATAGCCAGTCTCTTACACTCTTCAAACAAACACAGCTGTGATGAAATAAATACGGAAATTTTGGTCACACCATAAACTGGACAATAAAGCGATGGCCTAGCATGCTGGAGGTAAATTTGGAAAAAAGGCAAAACTTGTGACAATACTGTGCGCTGTTTTCATGGCCATTTTTTAATCACTCTTAGAAGAAATGTCTCCTTCAGGTGTGAATTTACGTTTATCCAACACCCACCAAACCAACCAAACACTTAAACAATTCATTCTCCAATGTTCTTCTGTGGGCAGATATGGATGCATGGATAGGAGGGCATGAACTTTCTCATGAACTCCCACTCTCACACCCCCCCCCCCCCCCCCCACAAAAAAGGGATGCATGCAGAAAACCAAACGGAATATACAGTAAACTCCGGCTAAACCGACATCGTACAACTCGTCAAATTGCTCAAGTCGTCCGTCTAATTAAAGTCCCGATTGTCCGTAATGCATTACCACTGAATTTTTTATTTCTAAGTCGGCTTTTATAAGTCGCCATTTCACTTAAGTTGTCGTGTTACTCTCAGTCCCCTTTCCATAAAAAAAAACATTACAAAAGGATTTTGTGTAAGTCGGCATTCAACAAATCACGCATTGGCATCAACTTCCTGTACTGCGGTTGGCAAAGTGTCGCTGCATGCATCGGTGCATGCATCGGTGTCACAAAAGGGTGTCCTTCTGCATACATCGCATATGCATCGTGAGCATATCTATACCAGTGCCCCCTCTCGGCTGTACGCATGCGCGCTGTCCATTTTGGGGGTCGTCTTATTGAATGGTTTGCTCGTACCCCCCGCCCTCCTGTTTGTAGGGCGGGGGGTACAAGCGAAATTGAATGACTATACTGCTAGCATGGCAGTGGTATACCCGACCACGCACGCATTTAATTTGTTACTGTGCACGTATTATGTATCGTGGTCTCCACTATCAATGCCCCAAACGTGATGATACAATTCAAGGATTAATTTGCTGGATTCAACTCAAGCATTAAGGAGATAATCCAGGGTAAATCGAAGCCAATTAGTGCAATGAATCATGTGTATGTAAGTCGGCAAAATGACGACTTACAGCAGATATCGGCATTCACATAAGTCGTCACAAATTCTTGGGTCCCGAGAGTGCCGGTTTAGCCAGAGTTTACTGTACCTGTACCCTTTTGTGAATACAAAAAAACCAAAAAACTAGTTTTGCTCATCTCTTAGGAAATTCCTAGGAGATTTCAAGATGTTAGTGTGAGCAGGGAGGTTGGTGTAATTACAATGTATTGTGTCATTAGAGAGTGCACTATGAACGATCTGCTGTCTATCACAAGTGTCTTGGGCCAAAGCTAGGGTTTATTAAGCACATATGTACCGATTTCAAGTCCAGAAAACGGTGTTTTGCTTCGGCTTTCAATCATTTACCCAGGCTACTATGTCATGCAAAAAATGATTGTGGTTCATTATTCTGATACCTACCTATCAGGTCTTCAACAATATCCCTTCTGCCGATCTCCATCAGAGCTGTGCATAACACGTCCCTCTGATCCGTGCTAGTGGATTGTTGGCGCATCCATTTGACCAGCATGTTGAAGATCTGGTTCTCTGTCTGGCCTGGGTCATCCATCATGATGCGCTCGATCTCAGCAGCGCTTAAACCGAGATGTGTAGCCAGCTTTTGCCATTCGGAGCCAAGCTTCTCAGAGATCTTGCGTAGAACGGGCTCAGTGATACCTGCAAACAGATCAGAATGAGAATAACGCTGACTCAGGTTGGCAGGATCAGGCTGGCATAGCGGTACTTTCCTTGCCTTCCATTGCTGTGACCCTTCCACTTCTGTGAACCAGGTTCGAATCCCGCCTGGGCCAATATGTGGCTTGGTGCTTCAGTCCCCGCCTGATTCCGTGGGTTTTCCCTAGAGTATCATTCTGGGTTTTCCTCCCATCACTTATTCTGTAATTTCCTTCCACATCCTCTACCAAGGAACCCAACTGGAAATAAGTCGAGAGACTTTCGTGGGTTATCCCGGTCAATTGCCGAATAATTACAGACAGACTCACAGTGATAAGTTGGTGCACAGTGTTTCTTCTTTTGTAGACATGAACGTCAACAAGTAATACAAAACGTCATACAATCCAGCCTTTGGCCACTCATAAAACGTTTCATCATCTGGCAAAACGGAACGTTAAAAACTACAATATAATAAAAAAAATAAAACACGGTATGAGGGTTGATAGTCGATATTAGCTCCCTGAGGTATTGGAAGTTGACAGACTAGTTCCAGAGGAGAACCGAACTAAACTACATGTATGGTTTATTTGTTTTGGTACACCTCATACATATTCACAAGAAATCCCATAAAATTACGTATACGTTTTCTCTGTAAAATGTTGTGCCCAGTTTTTTCATTCTACCCATGTGTGCTAGTTCCATGATTGCTTCGTAAAGCGCATGCATATTAGACTACTGCACTGGTAACCAGCGCAATTGTCTACTACGCATGCATATTTAACTTGTGAAACTTCGCGTATGCGCTTGGTAAACAGCAAAACTAGTGGCGGTCACATGATGGTGAATGGACCGGTGAGAACTCAGCTTTCCATTATGAATATGTATGAGGTACAGTAAAAGGCTTTGTAACTTACCTGGAACTTGGGGCTGCTCAGAAAATAAAATAATACCTGCATTTGTCGTTACTGTAAAAATAGCACAACACTGTGAAAAGAGGCATACAAGTCAGAAGAACGCAAAATATGGATCAATAGGTCAGTTAATAGAGCAACAGAATGGCGATTCAGAGGATGTCTGTTCAAATCTCGCTCCAGTAAATTTCTTTACTAATTTGCCTAAAAACAAGTCAAAGACAATTTTCATCAGTACTGCCTGGCAGCAAGCAGCCAACAAAAATATACAAATACTCATTCTGTTCAAGGATCCTCCATACAAGGACAAACGACTTCCAAAATTTTTGGTTCGAGGCCTGATAACGGCCTGTGCGCGTATAGAACATACAATGTGCGTGCGCGAGACTAGAGTCGGCACATGACTGCAGTTGAATTTCTGTCAAGTCTCCCGTGATTGGGTTTCATGTTGGGCACGTGCCCCGAGTCTCGAGGGCGCTCGTGCATTTATGTTCTATACGCACACAGGCCGTTATCACGCCTCTAGACAAACCGTTCCATACACTTTGTACACAAGCTCAGATGAGTCCTTTGTCCTTGTGTATAAAGGATCCGAGTTCTGATTCTGATTGTTTCCTCTGTCTCAGACCAATATTAGAAATATGCTGACTCACGGGCATGGGAAGCAGGAATGTCTTCAAGTGGTGGTGAAGATGTCTCTTCTGAAATTATGGGGGAAAAAGTAAAACAGATTAGTCTACACTTTTAAAACCCGTTTACCGTCTTTACTTTCCAAATCATTGACACATGCGCACGGATCATTGACTAAACCTGGTTGTAGAAAAAGTAGTTGACTTGAGCAATGACAAAGGAAATTAAAAGCGTTAGTACTAAGAATGACTTACGCATGCGCACAACGATCATTGACTCAATATCGTACACAAATACCTGCCCACTGTCATGGCACACCATGCAAAGGGTCTGTTAGGCTCTATACCTTTAACTTGGGGCTTCCCATCATCCACATTTGTTTCTAAAAATGAAATAATAAATGTACCTGCATTACGGTTTTTCCCCACTTAATGTTATAACTGCATGAAATTGACCATGATTTCCAGCAGGAAAATTGTGTTATTATTATTAATCCTAACTCCCTGGCATGATTTACTAGGAACCATACCCGTCCTGGCAAATTCCAACACCATATGGGAAACTGTGCACACATATGTTTCTGACTTTTTATCTGGAAATGTGCCAACCCAATGTTAAAGACTGTCATCAGTTTAGGGGTACTGTACCCATCCTGAGAAATTCCAACAAAACAAGTTGTTGGGGTTTGATGGGTTGAGTTCTGTTAGGGTTAAACTTCAAACAAGTCAGTGTAACAATATTTGATGTAAAATATTAACCCCCTCAAATCCATCCATTTCTGGAAATCACAGTAAAAGCAAATGTTGTATTCCCTTTAAATGTTTTTACTGGCAAGCTGGAATGATTGGCTCCAAACAAGACAGGACCATTATGATCTTGAAACTATGACAAACCCATTGTCTCAAAATAATCTGTGTAACTCACCTGGAACTTGGGGGTTCTCATTATCCAATCTTCTTCCTAAAATACACAAAAATGAACTTTAAAACAACACTGTACTGACAAATTGGGAGAGGGCCAGCATTGGGCTTAATTTTTCCAGTTAACAGAGCAGCACTGGAACGGTGTTTGAAGGTCGCAAGTCCAAATGTTGAAGCTGGATGCAGAAGCAGTAGTTGCATCAGGACAGTTGCTCTGTAACACAAGTGTCCAAATTCTTTCTCCATTGAAGGGGACCTCCATTAGTGATATCGTGGTTGGAAGGATATGGTGAACTAAGTGAGAAACGTTGCATTTATTCTCCACCCAGGAGTAAATTGGACCGTGTGATAATTTGGGAGGCTAATCATCCTTACTCGCAGCTGGGATGCTGAATTGTGAAGGACTCGGCTACAACGTGGTCGGGCCGCTGGCACGTAAAGGTGCCTATGGCTGCCGGCCACATCGACCCATATATGACCATGGAGCACAGCCTGAGATCGAAAATGTTTGATTTTTCCGGAGGGGGGAAAACCGGAGGGCCCGGAGAAAAACCCTCGTGGCACAGGAGAGAACCAACTCACAAGTGATCGGCGGTCAGGATTCGAACCGTGGTCACTTTGGTGAAAGGTGAGCGCTTTACGCACAAGCCACCCATGCCACCTATAGCTGGATACTGTGAGGGAGTTGATGATGAAGTTCAAGATTTTGTCTGAGAATCAACAAACATGGACCTGAATAATAAAGCATGAATTAAATTTTGTTTGAAGTCACACAATAATGCTGACAGTTGTCCATCTTCAACTAACCTCTTCGAGCGAATCTACTCCGAAGATTTCCCATTGTTGGTCAGACTGGGACCTTGCTCCAACACAAGCAAACTATTTCCTGCAGATAGATAAACACAAAAACAAAAACCCACCATGAGCGATAACAATCAATGCAGAGGTAATGACAATAGCAACATCACATCTCATCTCGCCTTGACTACTGCAATTCTCTTTTATACGGCATAAGTCAAGGAGACAGAAACAGGTTACAAAATGTTACTGTCTGGCCCCTTCCTACCTGACCGATTTACTCTCTTTGTATCAATCAGGTAGGGCGGGGCTTAGGTCTTCAACAGACACTTCCCGATTACATGTTCCTATTAACACTAAAACCACAGGTGACAAAGCTTTCACGATTGCTGGCCCCAGGGAGTGGAACAAGATCCCTCAACACATCCGACTTGCATATCAATCATCACCTTCAAGAAATCTATCAAAACACATCTGTTTCTTTAATCAAATCACCTTCATCTTTACCTCTCATTATCTCCTGGTTCCCTTGAGTTATTCTTAAATTTAGTTTTTTTTGTTTTGTTTTTGCCTTGTTTATTTGTAGATTGTAGTTTTGTAGCTTTGTACAGCGCGTTGATCTTTGTTAAAAGCGCTTTATAAATGCTCCATTTATTATTATTATTATTATTATAACATGGATGCTGTGTGTCCTGATACATGCAGCATTTGTTTGTGAGCAATCCATTTGTTCGACACCAACATTGGTATGTTTCAACATGAAGCCATTATGTCTCCGTCATTTTGTATCCATGAGGGTCAGTGCTGGAACTGCTGCCCATCCATGACCTATTGTTATACTTCATTTAATTATTGCACTTCCATACTAGGGTACCTATTCAATTAAATGATAGATTACCAATATTGCCTAATGCCTGTACTGTATTTTAATACAAAGAAAACAGATCAATCGTAAAGCAAGATACACTTTGCTGATAAACACCTGTGTATGGCTAGGAGATGCCTGCCTTGGATAGGCAAGAATTGGCAAGCCTTGCCAACCTAGTCCTGGTCCAGTCACAAGGGACACATTAAGTCAGTCCGTCAGCTACATGTATCAAGATGATAGTGAGCGGACCCTTGGGGACTAGGAATAATGTCAACCAATTTCACGATAAAAGTCAAAATTTGCTTCTTATTCTTAGCATCTTGGAGCTTAAAGCTTTAAATTGAAATCCTCCATAGGTTTTAGGGATCATTTTAGTCACAAACGTTTTGGAAAAAAAGTACATTTATTAGCCGACATGAAACCGAGTCAGAATGTGCTTTGTGAAGCAGGAATATGCGGCCGCGTTATTCCAGGCGCGGATCCAGGGGTGGGCCGCGGGGGCACGTGCCCCCCCCCCCCCCCGTCAAATTAAGTCCATAAAAAAAATAAAATGAATAAAACAGGGGGGAAAAGATGGGCAGGTGAGAGAAATGGAGGGAAGGAGGAGGGCAACCTTCTAACAAAAATACTGGTGCCGATATTAAACATCAGCGGCCGGAAACATTGTGTACTGGTCGTATGACACAGGGAACTCGAGAAGCTTCGAAATAAACCGCGATCCCGACCACCGTACGTACTCCATACGTAACCCTGCATAGTATCGGTTTATGAAATGCGATTCATATGGGCGTGCGTACCGGTACGAAAAACACGCACGTTTAGCGCGATGAGCGCGACATACACATTGTACGCTACTGTTTGTACTACACTATTGGTCAAGGGTACGGTTTTCGTAGGAACACTTTGCCAGCATTTCTTCGGCGCTTTTAAGGAGTCCAAAACATGTCCGTTTCCGTAGAAAATTTCCATTGAAAATCTTATCTTATTGATAAACTGAAAATTTGAACTTGATACAAAACATTAGAAAGCATCATGCAAAAGTTTACAAACTAACTCTATACAATTCCCTTTCAAAAATAAAATGCACGAAAACAATTATGCAGACGAAAATGGTTATCAAGTGAAAAACAGACGAAACTTAAAAGGCTTGTTAAAGCAAGAGTATATATTAAACCAATGAAAAAAAATCCTTATTTAACTTCAAGCATTTTGCTCAAATAACTCAGCCCTTACAGAAATGTCCCATGAGCATCCCATGGGATTCCCATGGGGAGTAGGGGAGAAGGGCGGATACCAGACTTTGCCATAGGTCTGGGGGTAGTACAGGGCCAATGGGGAGAAGGGCAGGTACCAGACTTTACCCCTCTCCCTTTCCCCCACCCACTGGCCACGCCCCCACCCCCTTATCCCTCCCAATGATCTCCCTCTCCCAATGATCTCCCTCCCAAATATATCTCTCTCAATATCTCAGTCTCGAAATAAGGCCAGGCCCTCTATATTTATATTTTTCATTTTTGATCTTGTGTTAAATACGACTCGTACAAGTCTACTCCAACCCTGACTTGCAAAATATGAAGTGACTCAGGGTCACGGTGACACAATTTTGCAGTTGGGGTAAACATCTATTGAAATTCAATGGACCGTGATGAATTGCTTTTGTTAGTTGGGGCAGCCAGGATATGACTCATCGCAACGTCAGAAGCAAACAATGGTTGCTATTTTTAGTTTTTATATAAGCCAGATACCCTCACAGCGGATGGCCAGTCGGATTTATAAGGCGGAGTTCAGTGGTATCTAATCATATCCAGACTCGACAGCACTGTACAACTGTATAGCTTCATTTCCGAATACGAGCAGCTAAACTACCAACAGACCAACTTTCAAAGGTAATTATAATACGCTTATAAAGTGTATTTTTTATACATCAGGTGTCCAATATGTCGGGGTGATTTGTGTGTAAAAGGCGAAAACCATAGGCGTCTTTACTTGTCAGCGGCCCCGAACACGTTGTAGTTGCGTCTTTTGCAATTTAACATGCCAGATACGAGTAAGGATGATTAGGCCCCAAATTATTATTACTGTATGTTTGTGTGTAACAAAATTTACTTATTAAGGCCTATTTCTCCTTTTTTTCAGATGAACTGTCCATCTAGTGTTGTAGATGTTACATACGGGCAAGATTTCGTCACATTGGCAAACAGCATGGTCAACACGGTGGGTGAATGGATCGTGGTCAAAATAGGAGATTTGACTCAGCAGTTAAAGAATGCAAAAACCTTTTGATATATGACAAACCAAAAAGCTATTTAAATGAGCTAATTTGAATGACAAAGAAAAAGCCACTCGGAGTGGTTTTTTACTGTATATATTAAGATGTCATAAAAGCTATTTAAATGAGCTAATTTGAATGACAACGAAAAAGCCACTCGGAGTGGCTTTTTACTGTATATATTAAGATGTCAGAAAAATTATTTAAATGAGCTAATTTGAATGACAAAGAAAAAGCCACTCGGAGTGGCTTTTTACTGTATATATAAAGATGCCAGAAAAGTTATTTAAATGAGCTAATTTGAATGACAAAGAAAAAGCCACTCGGAGTGGCTTTTTACTGTATATATTAAGATGTTAGAAAAGCTATTTAAATGAGCTAATTTGAATGACAACGAAAAAGCCACTCGGAGTGGCTTTTTACTGTATATATTAAGATGTTAGAAAAGCTATTTAAATGAGCTAATTTGAATGACAACGAAAAAGCCACTCGGAGTGGCTTTTTACTGTATATATTAAGATGTAATAAAAGTTATTTAAATGAGCTAATTTGAATGACAACAAAAAAGCCACTCGGAGTGGCTTTTTACTGTATATATTAAGATGTTAGAAAAGCTATTTAAATGAGCTAATTTGAATGACAACGAAAAAGCCACTCGGAGTGGCTTTTTACTGTATATATTAAGATGTAATAAAAGTTATTTAAATCAGCTAATTTGAATGACAACAAAAAAGCCACTCCGAGTGGCTTTTTACTGTATAAATTATAATATATGAATATCAAATAAAGAGAACGTATGAATGATAGTTTTATCGAGTCCAAGTTCAATTATAATAAAAGAAATCAACAGAGGGCGCCATTCATTGGTGGTGAGGTATTATAAACAGAGGGCGGTATTTAATTTTATGATAAGGAGTTCATGTACCGATAAAAAACAGAGGGCGCTATTAACGGGCACTAAGAGATCTGATTTCAATTATATAAAGAAACAGAGGGCGATATTTAATTCTTTATTTAAAAATGCAATCATTTTTATTTAAAGTTTATTAAATAGATGGAATACTTTGGGACGTCACAACTTGGGGATAAGTGCGATCATCATATAATCATCGAGAATGGTTTTTTAGTTTGTGAAACGTGCGGTGAAATAGTCTCACGTTACTTTGATTTTTCGGCAGAAAATGCGCAAGAAGATCGTATCAATTGGTTAATTTTAAAAAGAAACAAAAGAAAAACTGTGGAGAAACTTATTTTGTCTGTTTGTCCAGAGTAAGACTTAGAAGATGTCCAAGAAACAATCAATAAATATAACGAGCTCGTTAATTACAAAACATTGAGGGGAAACGGATGTGTCAAATGGTCGTTAATAGCGGCGTGTTTTTATTATGTAGCTGGAATAGACAAAGAACGAGTTAGAGATTTATTTAAAGTGACTCAAAATCAATTTAATAAAGCACTAAAAAGATACGATGACCACTACAATAAAGGCGGGGCCGAGGGTGTAGCCCTAAGAGGTGAAATAGAGGTATAACTCGGTGGATCGCTTTCATAATGTTTATTTACCGAGAATTTGAACTTGTAAGTTTTTCGATAAGAGATTTTTTTTCTTTTGCCAGCCGTTCGTCTACCCGTTTTTCAACTTCTTTTTCAAAGTCTGTATCGTTTTTAATTTTTTGAAGCTTTGTGCTGGTCTTTGTTCTAATTTTTTGTTTAAGCTCGTTAAATTTTGCGAGCTCTCTCGTAATCAATATAAACTCTTCGTGCGATATATCTCCGTCGTTGATGGCTTGAGACACGTATTCTTCAATCGTGTTAAGTTTGGAGTCTGCTAATATTTTAATCTGGTCGTGCTTTTTCAGCTTGGCGGATAATCGCTTAGACGCGATTCTAAGCAGAATATCTACACCAAAAGCGCCTATAAACGTTCCTTCTAGCACCAATCCAACGGGGGCTGATATAACACCCAAGAGAGAGGGAATACTGACAGCCCCCGCTATAGCCCCCAATCCTTCTAATCCTATCTCTACGTAATTAATAGTGTCGATCACTCTCTTTATTTTTTTATAAGTGCGCTCTCGGTGGTCTCTCTCTTTCAAGATTAAAGATCGAATCTCTTCAATCTTTTTAAGTCTGTACACTTTTGTTTCTTCGTTACTATTTAATCGGAGTACATCTCCAGAAATATCGGGGTATAAAGCCTTACCATCTACAATCATGTTTTTAATATAAAAAGATTTTAAAATTAAAAGATCTCCAACTCGATAATGATACCCTCACCCTTGTTGTTGAATACCTGTCCTTTTTCACCGCTGATAGAAAATGTCAGTTTGTCGATTATACCGTTTTTAAGATTTTTGAATCCCTCGGCTCTATCAATATCGGGTTTGCGCGTAGCCACGGGTACGATTTTTAAGATGTCAGAAGGACGACCATTAAAAAAGTTTTCACTCGTACTTAATTGCGGGCAGCGAATAAACAAAAATTTAAACGGATTAACGTCGTAAGACCCCGTATACACCACTTTGGGTACCAGTCTTCCTTTGGGTAAATTGAGTAATCGAGATACTTCTCTGTTCAAGCGCAATTTGAGATTTACGTCGGTTATCACCAATGTCACCTTTTTAGATTCTCTAAATATTCGAAAACTTACCCCGGGTATAGAATTTAAAATGAAATCGAACCAATCGACGTCGTACCACCCCGGTGCTATGATGACCGAACCGGTGACTCCGAGTGGTAACGGCGCTAAATGACTCGGAGGAATAAAATCTAAATCATCACCCGTCACGATAAGACTTCCCCTTATAATTACCCCTGCTTCTCTACTATCTCTCAACTCGCTCAACTCGCTCGCACCCATTTCTCCTTCAATAAACTTTGAAGCCAATTCCTCACCTTCAAAGATTTTCCTTTCTCTAACATATAATATTCTTACTAAAGATTGAAGCGTATTAAGTTCTAATTCAGTTTTTGGTATTTCTGAAGACATGGCGGCTAAAATCAACCCTCGCCGTTCAGCTATAATAGCTCTTTTTCTTTTGTTTGATTCTAAAACGGATTCTAGTCTATCGTCTTCGTACGCTTTTATAAGATCGTTTATAGTTTTTTGTAAAACATTTTCATCGTTAATTAAAAAGTGGTATGGTATATCGGGTAACAATCGCTCTATAAAATCTCTATCTGGCGTTCTTATGTGTACATCTGAAAGAAACTCCGCGGGTATGGGGGGAGGTTTATCTGTGGTAAACGCGGGTCTCCCATCTATTTGCGTAAACCAATCAATCTCCGTGGCGCTGGAAATATTAAAATATCCGGGGTCAAACATTAGCCTTTTTACGCGTACAGATTTTTGACCGTTTAAATTATCTACGACGTTTTCTAATTTAAACGTCTGCTCATTTTGAAACAAGTGAAACGAATGCATTTATTTTAAAGTCTTTTTATATTAAAACTGAAACTAAAATAATGAGTGATTTTAAGTCGTTAAAAAAGCAGATACAATCGATAGCCGATCAGGTAACGAAACAAGTAAATCAAAATGTAGCCAAGGCAACCGAGCTAAAGCATCAAGCTGCACCCCAAGCAAAGTTTTTAAACAGCACTAAACCCAGTGAACTGGAAGTTATAGTTAATAATACCAACGGGTTTTTAACCTTGTTCCCCGACTTAACCTCAGACTATAAATTGCCTCGCATCACAACGGATGAGGATGTAGATCGTTGGAAATCACACCCCATGTCGTTTTATCAAAATCAGTTAAATTTTGCGATCTACTGCGCTACTACGGGCTGCGGTGTTGGATTCGATCTTTTAAACGCGAGCAACCGTTACGTTTGGGCCATCTTTAACTTTCATTTATATTTTACGGTTAGAAAGATCCTGTACGACTTTGCCGCTCCTTTACCGGGAGATGACGCATTTAAAGCTCTAGACAACAGTTATAATCTCAGAGCATTTACCGATACCTCTTTGTTGTTTGGCATCGATCAAAATAAATCTTTTAAACAGACGAGAGACACAAACTCTAACGGTTTAGGTATAGCTTATTACTGGGACACGTCTTACGTACCCGTACCCGGAAACGATTATGATACAACCGACCTTAATCTCGAGTATAGTGAGTATCGTAAAGATATGATGAGTGGAACTAAAATGGGGTTTGGTCTGGACGATCCACCCAAGGGTTCGGGGCGTTACAGCGATTATACCGTAGCCTTTATCGAACAAAATGAATCGGTACAAAAGGCTTGGTTAGATTTTATACCCGCCAAGAGTTCGTTTACCCCCGCGGGAATCATAAAGATCAACGAATCGATCAGATCTTACGTGTACGCTTTACTCGGTGCGCAGGCTCAAACAAAAACGAGCGTATTATCACCAGGCACCGGATTAGACGCTCAGAGACAATTTAACGTCATCGTTGAAGATATCATCAATGCAGTAGACGACATGGAAACGAGTATCAATCAATTTCAAGACTCTTTGCAGTATGCCAGAACGCCTTTAAATTTTGTCGTGAAACCGGGGTTGTATTTAATTCCATCGGATATGAACTTGAGGGTTGGAACGCACGACGGCTATAACAACAATCTTCAAATCGCTACCCAGATTATGAAAACTGGTTTGGTGCCAGATTTAAACTCACAACCTCAACCGGACGACTCTTTTGATGACACCGATGACGTCGCGCCACCAACACCCCCAGAGCCTATGACCGATGTTGTATCACCAACACCAACACCAACACCAACACCAACACCATCACCATCACCAACACCAACACCTACAGTTTTAACCCAAGAACCCACGAAACTACAAACTCACCAAGACGAAAAATTATCGTTGACGGTAGGAATATTAGCTATCGTTGGCATGGGTATTTTAGCTTACGAGGCAACGCGATAAGTCACACTCTAATCTCACCAAAAAAAATAAGCCTTACCAACTTTGTGCTGGTAAGGCTTATTTTTTTTGTTTAAACTTGATTACAACTATTACTACCATCGTTTTTGCAGGTACGCAAACACCAAGGCTCCCACACCCAAAAACAAAGCCCACACATGTTCGGCCAACCACGATACGGACTTACTCAGCGCGTTAAATATCCAACTTAGTACGCTGCCTATGATACCCGGCAGAGCACCCAACGCGCTCACTCCGAGTTTTTGAAGAGCAGATGCAAAATTAGCGAGTTGTTTTGAAATCCACTCTTTGATACCGCCTTTTGGTGTTGGTGCAGGTGTTGGCGATGGCGCGGGTGGGGCACCCACACCTCTCACGCTAGCGACGATGCTACTCACTATCGTGCTGATGGCTAAACTCAAAGCGGCTAAAATACTCACTACGGTCACACCTTGTTCTCTAAACAGAGTTCTAATCTTTTCCGCCAGAGTCGTGTCGTCGCCTAAAATTTTATTAATCGTTTCTTTGATTCTAGCGATCTGACTTTTGAGTCCTCGTTCGTTGGCTTTTGCGGCTTCTAATCTGGCGGATCTTTCAGCGTCTAAGTCGCTCAATTTATCGTTTAACTCTCGTCGTTCTTCTTCGCTGATCCTATGATCACCTAATTCATGTTCGGCATCAAATATCTCTTGGTCTAGTTCTGTGAGACGCGCTAAATTAAGTTCTAGGTTACCTCTCAACGTCTGAAGACTTTTGTCTAAACCCTGGAGTTCTCTGTAATTTAATCCTTCCGTTTGAGCGCTGGTGTCGCGTTGTAAATCGTCTATAATCTCGGTTACCTCATCGGTGGCTCTGGGTAGTTCTGTCAAGGGGATACTCTCGGGTTGTACTTTTTCGAGTTTATCTTTTAGTTTGGCAAGTAGTGTTGGTTTATAGTCAGCGATTTTGAGGGTGTCGCGAATAAATGCGGTACCATATTTATTTTGTAAGGTACTTAATTTGTAATATATTCTTTGACCACCTCGTCTATAAGATAATGGTTCTCGACCTTTATATGTTTTAACGTATAGATTTCTGTCTTTACCAATTTCAAAATCGTTGGGGTCGATAAACGCGGGGTCTATATTATTTTGTTTGTAAAATGAATCAACATCTTCTTTTATTAGTTCTATAGATAATCTGCTTATTGTTCCCGTGCCGAGGACGCTTTCTGTGTCTACCGGTGTATCAGGAGTATCAAAATCGTCCCAATCCAGATTGGTCTCTGCTACATCATCATCATCGTCGTAATCATCTGTTCTTTCGTAGTCTGGATCTATCTCAAATCCTCCATCCATTTATTTAATAAACCTATTTAAATTATGCCGTTTTCATTATACTGCCCGGTAGTATACCCTGGGTCACCAACCAATTTTGCGTGGCCAGAGCTCCACTTATAATGCCTGTCAATTTAGCCGCATCTTCTACGCTTAGTTTGCTTAAATCCGGCGCTTTTATTTTGAGTAGTTTAGCTCCTACCATGGCGTATCCCATCACCAGACCCGATATGACGGCTCCGTGATAAATCGTATTAGCTATTCCGTTTGTGTCAAAGTTACTCATCGTTTTTAATATAACAATTTTTAAATTGCTGTTTATTCCATGTCTAGCGTTTTGGGGGCGATGGGTGTAGTGGGTTGCGTGACTACCGGCACTGGCTGTACTACCGGCGCAGTCACCTTACTTTTTAGTACCAGCAGCCCCACTCCTATTATAGACGCTATAGCTCCCCACATCGCCCAAGAGTTGTAGTCTGGTGAGCTCGTAGCTTCGTCCGATGTTACGTTCATTTTTGCTAATTTTAATTTCATCTGTCTATTGTGCTCGGCTAAAGCTTTACCCTGCTGAATTCGTTTAGGATTTTTAGTCTTGGTCACTCTCGTTACCGTCGGTGACGACGTTGTTTTTATCGGTTGGGGCGTCTCTGTCTCTGCTGGTTGAGCTGCAGGCGTTGCTGTCGCTGCTTTCTGATCTTCCATTTATTATATTAGGTTTATTAAATTTTAAATGTTTTGTTGTGATTATCGTAGCAACTAGGGGTGATATAAAAGTTCCGTACTTGTAACAAACGTCGCTCAACATACCAGCCATACTCGCGCTTATAATAGGATCGGAACTCAAGTCGTTGGTGAGTTCTTCTTCAGAATCTATAGTGACGTTATATCCTAAAACTTGTACGGGTGTAACCACAGCTAACACTCTCGAAAATAGACTTAAAGTGTATTTACCAACGGTTTTAACAATTTCATTTCCAAATTTAGTTTCGTACAGATGATACAGCTTTTCGAGTTCTTTACTGTCAAGAGCTTCGATTTGTTTAACGGTGTATTCCTTTCCCAAGTAATTTCTAGAGTTTCCAGCTGCTACGACACCGCACAAACGATCTTTATGTTCTGCGTTGTGATCTTGTTCGTTTGTTAAAGTCAGTTTTAGGTCTTCCATTTAATTAGAAAGGAGTTTAATTTTGTTGTGGCTGTTGCAACTTTGTTACAAAGGCAAAGGTACTCGTAGGTGTAAAACGATAAATTAATCGATATGACGATAATAGCCAAAAACTGCAAATACTCGAATATTGCTATCATTTACTAACAGCAAAATATAATTTTGTTGACGTTTGTTGATTAACAAATTGTAACGCTTGTGTAGTTTGTTGAATAGGTTGCTACTAAGCTAGTTATTAATTGTTACTCACCTAGTTATTAATTGTTACCCACCTAGTTATTCATTGTTACCCACCTAGCTATTAATTGTTACTCACCTAGCTACTCAAGTAGCTCGTAACTAACTGGAGGTTCGGTGTATACGACCAATTTACTATATTTCACATCTCTCAAACGTCGTTTTATATAATCTCGTTCTTCAATGGGTACGACGTCATTTTCGTCTAACGCTTGATCAAACGATGTTTTATCTTTGCAGTAAAATAAAGCCAACCAGGCCGTGTTTTCTCTATAATCTTTTAAAACGCTGTTGTACTTTTGGGTCAGTAACCAACAGCTGTGATTTACGTGTCTTCCGCTAAACGCCATCTTGCTTAAAGCGCACGTCTTTTTACGATATTTAATCTCTTGATCCGAAGAGCAATCGTCCACGATAAACAGCGTGGCAACACCTTCGAATATTTTACTGTAAAAATCGATCGCTTCGTTGAGCGTCATCTTGTACAATTCCGGATCGCAGAGGTATACCTCGAGATCTGCTTGAATCCACTTTCTTTCGATGTACGTTTTGTTTTTAAATATGGTAGGGCAAATGATGACTATCGCTTCAAATGTATTTTTATAGTCTGACTCTAACAGATCCAAAATCCATTTGGTTTTACCCGAATTTGTTTTGCCGACGATTAAAGCGCAATGCGGTTGTGTCATTTTAACTTAACAGAGATTTAAAATTTCCGTCTTCCAAGTTCAATTGAGCATCCATGACCAAAAATACGTACATCGTGAGGTCACCTTGACTTTCGGCTTCTCTGTTAAATTGAATGTTGATGCCTCCTCCGTCTCCGAGTTTCCTACCGGATCCGTGAGCGGAATTGTCGTCGTTACTTCTAAAATCGAGCCACAGACCGTACTTGTCTTTTAGGTAGTCTCCGAGGTCAAAACCCGTCAAATTCAAGTCTTTAGCTACTCCGCGCCCGCTTTCGGTATCGCTGTCTCCAAAGAACTTGCTAATTTCATTCCAGTGTTGATACTGAAACATGCCTTGACTGTAGAGTTGATTGGGTTTACCTTCTACGGTCACTGATGTTTTGGTTATTTTTGGATTGTAAAATCGCTGCGGGTTTTTGACCGCGGGATCTTTAAACAAAAACAAAATACCCTTGAGACTCCTGATGGGTTGATTGACGCTGACGTTCCAAAGCGTGTCCGATTTGTTGACGGATCTAACTTCTAGCGAGTGGATTTTATCAAACAGATATTGCATTAACCCCTTGTGTTTATTCCTGATGGTGATAGCTAGGTCTCTGTTGGTCACCACTTCGTATTCGAGAGACAAGTCTGAGATAGAATACATCGCCGCCGTATCTGAACTGTTGACTACTTTTTCGTGATCGTTAAACTTTATCTCGTACGTCAGAGGTTGTTTTAAACCGCTGGGGTAAAAAGGGTGATGCGAAGTCAGTATGTCAATGTCTAGGGGAATACAATATCTGTTACCATAGGCATCCGCGATAGCCTGATCTTTACCGCTGTTGGCGCCCGCGTTAGCATCTTGAGCCCCAATTCTTAGTTTAGACACGTTTTCTTTTTCTATGCCCGAGTACGCCATGTTTCGAGTTGCCGAGCTGTTGATCCAATTGTCTTTAAAGTTGTGATACACGTCGGCGTGACGATAACTCACGATTTCGTGACCTTGAAGCCTGACGCTGATTTCGCTGACTAAATTTCTGGCCAAATTACCAAAAATGGTTCTATTGTCGTCGCTTCCACCGTCGAGTTCTAAACTAAAAGCTAGTTTACAAGTGCCGGGTACGATCACGTCGTCTACGCCCAATTGAGGAAACTTAACTCTCAGCGTTTGCCCCGCCGATATACTACTGGGATTGTGGGTAATGACCACCTCTTTTCTCTCACCCTTGATAGATCTGGGTATTTTTAATAGTCTACTGGGATTGAGCTTTTTTCCGTACGCATTCATTTTATTTATACGAGTTTTAAATTTAAAGATATCTATAAGCCAAGAAACCCACCAAAAGCGTTCCTCCCGCGATAAACACCAGTTCTCTTTCTATTTGTTGGTCGCTAGGCTCGTAAAAATCTTCGAGTTTGGGTTCGCGTTGCAGTCCTACGGGTAGTTTGGTAGATTGTCCACTCACCTCGTTGTAGTAACGCAACGCTCGGTCTACGTTGGAAAATGTTTCTTTAGAGGCATTTTGTTTTCTGATACGTTCGTTGAGAAAATCTAGATATTTCGTTCGTTCTCGTTGCCACTTATCTTTGGCGGCCGAGAGTTGTTCTATCGCTAAATCGTGTCTCTTACGCTCCTCGTCGGCATCACTCTGTTTCAGACTTGAAAATAAAAAGTTTGAACCCGTAAAAGCTAAAGCGTTGACGATCGCGCCTCCAACCATCATAGCAAAGCCAGACATATTATTATTATAAACGTCTTTTATATTAAATAATATGCAAACATTATCTAAACTGTATTATAGCCCGAGTGGTTATTGGAGAGGTGAAAGCGCCGTCGACCATTTACACGATAAAACAAAAATCGATAAAAAGGTAATCAGAGATTGGCTTAAAAAACAAGCGATCTGGCAAATTTATCTACCGGGTCCCGCGTATGTACCCAGACCTACGAGTACATCGCAAGAGTTTGAAACACCAAACGATTTTCACCAAATGGATGTGCTATACCTACCCTGGGATAAAGTAAAACGCAAGACTTATAAATACGCTTTGACGGTTGTCGACGTAGCGAGTCGATACCACGAAGCAGAACCTTTGGTTTCTAAAACGGCGGATTCCACCCAAGATGCTATCGTCAAGATTTACGCGAGATCTCCTTTGAGTTACCCTAAAACGTTGAGAGTAGACGCCGGTACCGAATTTAAAGGCGCATTTAAAAAATGGATGACCTCAAAAAACGTCGAGATTATCGTAGGTGAACCAGGAAACCACCGATCGCAGGGTATCGTAGAAAGATTTAACCGAACGCTAGCCGAGAGACTGTTTGGTCATCAGTACGCTCAAGAAATGTTAAATCCCGAGAGTAGAAACACGCAATGGGTCGAGCGATTACCCAGCGTGGTCAAGGCAATAAATGATGAAACGACGAGATTAATAGCTAAAGCACCGTCAGAGGCGGTTAAACTTGAACAGGTCCGACAATCGCCGGCTAACCCCGTTAAAACAAAAGAGCAACAATTACCGCAAGATGCCATGGTTAGATATTTATATTACCCGGGCGAGCAAGAGGGTGGAACCTCGAGAAGAGCCACGGATCCCATTTGGAGCGTAGACATCTTCAACGTGGAAAAAAGAACGAGTCAATTTAAAATGATTAACGGTAAAAAAGTCACGACGGGTCCTACTCTTTATTACCTTCAAAACGGCCCAAAAAGGAGTTTTGTGAGACAAGAGCTTCAAGTCGTACCCGAGGACACGCAATTACCGCCTAATTAATATCTAGATTGCGGTGACCATAAGCGAGCGTGTGTATTCCATCCGGTAAAATGTACCTCTTTGTGTCCAACGGGCTCAACGATAGTTAATTTTGAGATACGGTGTAAAGGATGTGATTTTCCGACCTAATGTGAGTCATGGTTTCATAATGAGATTTCTTGTTTAAGATGCAGTCGTAATAGTGTCGGTGTTTTAATTTCTTAGAGGTGACCGATTTTGTGACACCCTTGGCTTTTTTCAGGTTGATGTCAGCGGTTAAAATCGAGTACATTTTAGGTCTTATGCAAACGACTTCTTTGACTATTTTACCTCCAAACTCGTCTTTAAATTTACCGATCACTTTCTTATTGGTTGGGTCGTACAAAGGATGATCCGTCGGATAATTCGAAAGGTCGTATTGTTGCCCGTTTTGCTGCATATCTTTGTACACGTCGTCAGTGTGCACTACGAGTACCAAACTGTCCGTATCTGTGTACATCAACCTGATTTTCTCTTTGTACTTGTCTTTCAAATGGTTGTAATAAAAATCATACATCAGCGTCTTAGATAGATCCAAGATACTCACTCCGCAATAGATTGGTTTGTTTAACACGGTTTTAGTCTTGTACTTTTCGACAAATGACAATTTGCATTCTGAAAATGACGTCGTCGTTTTGTAGCTCGGTTTCTGTATAATTTTTTGGTATTTATCTCGATCGTCATCGTTATTGTCTCTGAGCAGGTAACCGTCAATCCGGTTTCTGACGTTTTCCATCGTCTTACCAAACACGCTGTTATTCATGAGTTTAAAAAAGTCTTTCTCAAAATCAGAGGTCGCTTTTGTTCGGAGTTGCGTGTTTTTGTCTATGTAAGATGCCATCCAAGGCGCTTGTTTAAATTGCAGCACTCGATGTACCTTTTTAAGTTTCAAGCCGAGTTTGAGATACAACTGCAACGTGACGTAGTGCAAAACATATTTTTGTTTAGGATTAAGGGTACACGTTAATTTTTGCACGTTGCTACTAGGTTCGGTATCCAATAACTCGTTTTGATAATCAGACATCCATTCTTTTGGTATGACGATATTTTCTGGCGCTAGGGGATAATCATTGTGCAGGTCGTGGAGATTGTCCGGGTAATCGAGGTCTACTTCGAAGCAGTAACCGGTGTTTGACGTTTTCCTGAGAGATAATATCTTGGACTCGGTAAACGTTTTTGTAGACGCCCATTTAAAGTCTTTGTACGGCAGGTATTGACTCATGGCCCAGCCGTACAGATTGTTTGCATCGAGGTAGGTGATGTAACTCGACGGCTCATTTGGATTATGGTCGGGTAGGTATTTGTTGTTGGCTTTGTGGTATCTCATACCACCCACGCTTGAGATACCACCTCTTTTTGCTTTTTCAAAAAATAAATGTTTGTCTACGTCTTGCAATAGTTCGAGTTTAATTTCCGAGTGTTTTAACAAGGCATCCCACGACAATCCTGGTGCTGTATAGTAATTAGCCGGATCTAACGCGTAGTTTGTAATGCACGTTTTCCTAAAGTTTTCAAATACGCATGCCAGTAATAACGTATCGGTAGTGACGTACAAATCGTGATATTCCCCCATGTTTTTAACTTTAAACTCGTTCCACGTCAGTTTAGCTCTGTCGTAGTCCTCTCGCGATATATTTTCGTCTTTTAGGCTGCTGTAAAATTGTTCGATGGGGGGTAGGCTGGTCTCTTGAAATCTGTCAAACGAGTCCATGTATTCATACGGATAAACTCCTTTTTGTAACAACGAGTCGATATTTTGACGATTAAAATGTTCTCTGAGTAGTTTAAACGACTCTCTCGGACAAGCTTTAGATAATCTATCCAACGAAGACGCCATAAAATTAAACGAGTCTATAAATCGCATATTTCCGATCGAAAACGAAATATACTTTTCTGAATTTCTAGCGATAACTTGTATTTCCTTTTCATCGTACTCTGAAATACTCTGCATGATCAAGTGAGAGTCGTAATTTTGCAGATTGTGAAAGACGACTGGTATGGGGGTAAAACCTGGTTTAACTTGTAATTTTAGATTGCAGTAGGCGTGCGCGGTACCTCTATATCTACCCGTGACGTGGCAGTGATCTCTCACCTTTCTAAATTTGTTGATTTTCTTTTTGCATTCGAGGCATTTAGACTCTGTAAATCCATTTTTGTTTTCGTACTGATGTTCTTTTATTTGTTTTTCTGTTTTTGGTTTTTGGGGTTTCTGGCACTGACAGTTGCTCGAGTAATTGGGATAAATTGGTTTCTCGCAAATCCAACACGTGTTTGTTGTATCATGATGTTCTTTAGCTCGCTCATTAAATTTCATGGGTTGGGGTTTTTTAAATATGCAATTTATGTCGCTTTGTATTTTTAACATTTTATTTACAAACTTTGATACAGCATCTTTACCTCTATAAGTCTCTTGATACGCATTGGTGCCGTCGCATCTAACTACTACCAACGAGTAACCGCTAGCTTTGTGAATGTTTGTCTTTTGCGTGTTGTTCTTTTTATCGTCCGAGTTTTTTTCTAATATCGATTCAAAGTCGGCGTAAACTACAAACGGTGCTTTTTGTTTAAACCTGTAGTTTTTAAATTCTAATGTTGGCACATCGTTTTCGTCGACTATCCACTCGTTATTTACATATTTTTGCTTAGCGGTAGGAAATACAATCTTTGACGGATGTGTATCTATACCGTTACAATCGGCCATGTGTCTATCTAATTTTACTTGCGTTCTATAATGACTCAGGCACCTTTGACAAAAATATTTCTTACTTTTATCTTTTGTAACGTTGTGAATCAATCTCGAAAAGTTATTTATCCAGCAGTAGTGATGCTTGTCGCCCTCAGAAAACAAAAACAGATCGATAGGTCGTGACTCTGGTTTGTAGTTTTTAGACACGTATAACGGATATATTTCCCCCTCATAACCGTATACGTTTATCGTTAAATTATTTTGTCTTTCTATCTTTGGTATCTGGTCGATCGGTGTTGGAAAGTCTACGCCTTTAAATTTGAGTCCGTCGTCTTTGGTGTATACAACAGGTTCTTCTTTATGAATTTTATATTTAGGATCGTTTTTTATGTTATTTTTTACTTTATCCGTATACAACCCAAGAGCAGCTCTCAAACACCATCTCAAACACTCGTCGTCTTTGTTTTTAATGTTAATCATCGCCGTTTTCTGTTTGATACATTTTGGTAGGTCAATATAAGAACTACCTCTCACAGGGTTAAACCTGTTGATGTTGATATACAACGCCATTATCTTTTTTAAAACCCAACCCGATCCTTGATTCGTATACCTTTCATCCTTTTTAAATATCTGGTCGATGTCTTCTTTTAAAACCTGTTTTATTTGACTTTGATTTAAAACGACTCTCTGATCGGTAAAATGTGTAGCTTCGATCGTTTCGATCGTACCATCGGGTTTGGTTTTTTCGTATTTTATTTTGATTGTGAGCTCCATTTTTAAACCTCTCAGCTCTCTCAATTCTGACTTGATTTTATTTACAATTTGATCTTTGTGCGTATCAAAAAACTTGACTAAATCGTCGTTAAAAAGTCTAGGAATCAGTTCCCAGTTTCTAAAGTTATTTCTAAATCTCCTCGTCGCTCTAAACTCAGCCTCTTGAAAATACTCGGGTTGCCTAGAGTTTTGAATCGCCGAGAGTAAATCTTTTTTCAAAAATCTACCCTTATAACCCGACGGGTTATATTCTAGATCATAATCGTCTACAATCTGTTTGAGCTCATGTAGCTTCTTTTTCCTCAAGTTTCTAAATTGAGCTTCGTATTTTTTTATCCCGTTGATGTAGACTTTACGCATAAGAGCAACATTTTGATCGTACGGTATATTATATCGCTGGACGTAATCGCGCAGCGTGGCTTTATTCCATCTAGAAAATCCCTTAACGATTGGCTTGATCATACTCATCATTTATATATATCAATATAATTTTTTTAAATTTTTTTTAAGAGGTCAGACTTTTGGATTTATAAGCAATCAGACTCACCGGCTGGTGAGGGAGATCTTCAAGACGAGAGATATTGAGCCCCGGTTTTGGCTTGGGGCTGAGATATCGGGAGGGGCGGGTGGGGTGGGGGCGTGGCCAGAGGGTGGGGGAAAGGGGGAGGGATAAAGTCTGGTACCTGCCCCTCTCCCCATTGGCCCTGTACTACCCCCAGACCTATGGCAAAGTCTGGTATCCGCCCTTCTCCCCTACTTGGGGTCCCATGGGATTCCCATGGGACCCCATGGGAAACCCATGGGGTCATCAAGAACACCATGTAAGTTAAAATGATCATCATGGGAAACCCATGGGAACACCATGGAGATCGCATGGACAACATGGGAACACCATGGGGATTTTACGAGCTCCATGGGAACACCATGGGGATTTTATGAGCTCCATGGGAACACCATGGGGATTTTACGGACAGCATGGGAACACCATTGGGATTGTATGTCACCATGGGAACACCATGGGGATTTACTGGACACCATGGGAACATCATGGGAATTTACTGACACCATGGGAACACCATGGGAACACCATGGGGATTTTATGGACACCATGGGAACACCATTGGGATTGTATGTCACCATGGGAACACCATGGGGATTTACTGGACACCATGGGAACATCATGGGGATTTTAGACACATGGGTACACCATGAGGATATGGGGATTTTAGACACATGGGTACACCATGAGAATTCGGACGCCATGGGAACACCATATAATGTGGGTGATATAAATTATGGATACAATGGGAACACCATGGAGATTTAAAAGGCAGCACGGGGACACTGCCGGGTTATACTGGAGAACATGCATGTGCCATGAAAAACCATCATAGACCCAATTGCACTCCCAAGTTATAGGCAAACCTTTCTTTGATTTAATTACTTATTCGCCTAGCTGTAAATTTGAATTCAATTAAAAATATTTCCCTTGTGGCCATAGAGGTTATCAAGAATTTTATTTGTTAAGCTGACCATGGGAAACTCCTGTGGATGTTCACCAATTGAACACAATGGGATAAACACCATGGGACACCATGGGAACACCATGGGACCACCATGGGACATTTTTGTGAGAATCTCTCACAATAACGAGTGTTGTAATTGCACATTTTTGAATTTTTCTGTTGATAAGTGAAGTTAAATGATGCATACAGTATTTTTTTATGTGGACAATGTGTCATTCAAACGTTGGATAATATTGATTCATTTATTATTATGGTTGGAAACATTTATGAGAAAATAAATTGAGAACACTGTGATAATATGGTACAACTTGACAAGTGGTATGGGAGCAATCATGTCATATTAGTCATAAAGTGCACAAGCCACTCCTATTACGTGGAATAACCCCCATCGGAGTTTCGTGATGTGCTTTACCTATTTGGTGAATAGCACTTAACACACAGGGTTAAAATGTATAGGAAGTTGTAATTGAAAAATACCATGGAGCAATAATTTTTTTGAGAAATGAAAGGAAACCATACATGGGAAAAAGCCCATACAAAATTTCCCATGGGAAAAAGCCAATGGGAAATTTCCCATAGGAAAAATCCCATGCTACATGGTGTCCAATTCACCATGCAATTCCCATGGGGTCCCATGGGAAAATTTCCCATGGGAATTACATGGGACATTTCTGTAAGGGAGGGAAAGAGGGACCAGGAATCGCCTCAGATTGCACCACAGAGCATCTAATTATCAAAAAAAATCCCGGGGCCCTTAAGCGGGCCCCGGACCCCACGCCGAAAGACATTCGCGCTCCGCATTATTAGTCCTCGGGACAGATCTCCCTAGCCCTACGCATCCTTAAAACAGTTTACTAAACAGCCTATCCAATTCCTTTTCAAAAATAAAATGCAAGAAGCTGATTATGCAGTCGAAAATACTTAGTTATCAAGTGAAGAGCAGAAGAAACTTAACTAGGCTTGTATTAAGAAATACATGAGTTTAATTTTAAACTAATGAACAAACAATTTAAAAAACACATTGTGTTACCGCAAACCGAAGCGATAATGGGAAAAAATTATAATAATCTTCACAACATTTTGCTGAAATTGGGCCAGGAATCGCCTCAGATTGCACCACAAAGCAAACCCCACGCCGTAAGACACTGCTCCGCGTTCGCATTAGTCCTTGGAGCAAATGCCCCAGCGCATCGCCCATTGCAACAGTTTTCTAAGTCAATACAATTCCTTTGTTTAATACAATGCTTGAAATTATGCAGACGAAAATACATGGTTTGCAACTTTGAAGTACACAGTAGCTTAAAATTTGTAAAAACAAAAGTATATTTAAAAAAAAAATCCTTATAAGCTTAATAACTTTTGCTCAAATAATTCAGGAGGAAAGGGGCCAGGAATCGCCTCAGCATGCACCACAGAGCATTTATGATACAAAATTTCCCGGGGCCCTTAAGCGGGCCCCGGACCCCATGCCGTAAGGGCTTCGCGCTTCGCGCTTGCTACATTAGTCCTCAGAGCAAATACTCTAAAGGTGTGCCCCCCCCCCTCGAAAGAAATCCTGGATCCGCGCCTGTATTCATAAGTAAAATCCATGAAATGACCATTTTGACGATTGCACCAGCTGATATAAGTTATGATTGCAGCTGACAGTGCAGTGACCGAGATCACAAGTCCTTTACCGTTTGGTACAATGACAGAATACTTGATGCATGAACAAGGATGTAAGGTTTTGGCAACGTCCCTGATTGAAGTGCAGCGTTTCTCAAAACCTTACATCCTTGTTCATACATCAAGTATTCTGTCATTGTACCAAAGGAGCTGCAATCATAACTTATATCAGAACATCCAGAACAGCAGTGGGTGGGGGGAGGGGCATGCCCCGCCCATGTTTTCCCTCTCCTCATTCACCCCCATGCTCCATATCAGAGTGTGAATGTCAATACTCATTATTTGCTGAAACTGTCTGGAAGGGATCCTAACTGTGCCAAATGTGGACAGCAACACCCACCTCCCAACCACGAGCGTCAAAGGGTTCAACTCCCATTCAACCCCACTTCTATTTTTGACTTTGAGGACACAAATACTGTAAAATGAATGTACATGTAGTGGTCAGCAAATATCCAATCTTGTCATACCATAAATCAGTCCCTGCAGTAAGTGTAGTGATGAGATTCACATCACTGAAGCAAACACCACTCAGCAATGACATTTGAACCGTCTGTAATTATCAACCTGCATCTCTTTATGTAGGCCACCTTTGTGGGTGGTCTGTATTCTGTCCACTATTTGAACTGATATCGGTCCAATCCACCCACAATAAACATAGTTAAAAAATCATATCACTAACAATCATACCTAATTTGACAAAAGCCAGACAAAAAGTAAACAAACAGAACACTTCAAACCATCCCTTTGACACTCTTCACACACAGTAACAGGGGCGGATTCAAGAATTTTTGCTGGGGGGGGGGGGGGTTCATCAGCAAAAAAATCTGAAAATGTACACAGGTTTTTTTTCTCCGGACACTTGGTCTCCGTAAAATCAAAAACAATAGGGGGCGCTGTTTAAATTCGACGATTATTAACACTAGATTACAGAATGGTGTACCGTATTTTGAACAGGCGGACATTATACCGTTATAATTTTTTGGGGGCGTCACAGCAGGGGGGGGGGGGGGGGTGCATTAATTTTTGGAATTTGTATGATAATTTTTTTTTTGGACAGAGCTGGGGTGTTTTTTTTTTACCCCCAACCCCCAACCCCCCTGGATCCGCGCCTGAGTAATTAAACTAAATTACTTGCAGGAAGCCAACTTTAAGTGTCCGTTGATAAAAATATCATTTTTTTATCTTCTCTTTAAGAAATAAAATGGACCAATTCCAGGGCAGTTGTTTGATAAGTTACTAGTCCATGTAAGGCAAGCATGTGACCATTAGTCAGAGCCTAGCCATGGCCAATTTATCTACCCCCCCCCCCCCCCCCCCCCCCACGTAGCCACTCGCAACGTGCCTCTGTGACTCGTACCTTACAAGCTCAAAATGTTTTGAGGAAACTACAGGAAATCACACAGATTTCACACAAAAATCACAAACCCTGACAATTTTGGTCATTGATTGTATATTCTTTGTAGAGTGTCATTATATGTAATTTTGTGTGTATTGTGTCAGGTATTTTTCTTCAAAATCAAAAGACGCCCAGAATAATCAAGATTTTATCTTTGAACCAAATCGAAAGAAATAGGACAAATGCACTGTGCAGTGATGCCCGGCCCCCTCACTACACACACTCTTTATTTTAGCAGTATGACCTTAAACTATTATTAGGCCAACATCATGCCAAATTTTATAGGCCCAAATTATTTCTATGCACATGTACATGTATAACTCTACGGATTCAATCCTGGGTTCTGTTGTTATGATAGCTTAAACCGTTGCTATGACGTCACACTATTGTTAAAAGTGTGGATTCGGATCTACGAATCTCTTACACTGGTCACAAAGTGTGGATTCGGAACGACAAATCTTTAGTAAAGTGTGGATTTGGTATTACGAATCCACATTTTGAACATGTCGGACAATTGTGCTCCATAATGAGCATGAATAGGACCGTCTGCATGAAAATTTGCTTTCCGAAAATTACCAATGCATCTTCACTGTCAGATTCTCCGCCGTCACTGCAAAATATACTCTTATTCAGAAAGAAATCGTCGTCTGAACCATCCATTTTGACGTAAGGAGCCTATACACACAAAATGACTTGGTTGTACGGGTGTGGCGATACACATGCAAAACACGCCAGGAAAAAATGTTGCAACCTGACGCCACTTTTGCGCTTGTGTACAAAGTCTATGGAAAGTCATTTCAAGTACTTCCTAACAAAACTGGAAACATTTCTCAGTCCCAGATTCATGTCTTATCATCAATTTTGCAATGAATGACCTTTATTGAGATGATATAAGTGGCGTCAGGTTGCAACATTCTTTCCAATACTTCTGTTGACGCAATGGTTTAAGTCGAAGAATACACTCTTAATTTACGAACTCACTCGACGCTTCGCGCCTCATGAATTCTTAAATTACGTATCCACACTTTCTCGTGTAAAACAACTACCATTGGTTGATCTTTCTTGAAGTTTATTTTTGCCAGATTTAGATTGTCTCTCTGAGCTTAACAACTAGCCAGTAAATCAAACGAATATGAGAACCAGGAAAATTAGGACGAATGGGGACAATTTGTGTGGTGTTAAAACAAAACCCATTTATTACAAAATTTTACTAATTTTAAAAGTAAAATTTCAACATGGAGTCAGACAAAATAACAAAATTCCACTCAAAGAAATTGATGTTGTGTTAAACTATAGTTAGTCCATGTACAATCATGTCCCCAAACTTCGGTAAGCTTCATTGTAGGGGGCATCAATTACTTTATTGCGGAAACAAACTAGTCTGTCAATATAAATCAAAACCTGCAAAAGAGATCAATCAATTCGACAATTATTTTCACATTGACATCCTCGGTAACAATTCAGACAGGAAACAGTATAACAAAACATTCTTCACAGACAGTATGTAATTAAGTGTAAATATTAAATGATGTCAACATAAAGGAAAAAGGTGAAGCACTGCTGTTGTACCTTTCCCTGGGACAGGACAAAACTTAATCAGCTACACACGGACTAAGACAGGACAATAGGTTTAAGAGTGAGACCCGGTACAATATGTAAAATAATGACTAAGCAAAGCAGAGAAGAAAATGTTTTTTAAGTAAAAGTATAAGTATTGATGATCGATTTTTTCAATTTTTTAGCAAATGAAACCACAGTAGTACACTCTTTTAAACCAATGTTGAGTTCATTCCAGTATATGACACCACGTCGAAATGGACTGTTTCTAAAAAAGGAAGTTCTATTTTTTCTCACAAACAGATCACCTTTCGATGAACTACGTGTTTCATATGAATGAACAGAAGAAGTAAATGAGAATAGATGATTAAAAATTGGAGGGAGCATGTTGTGAGTATATTTAAACATAAGTATACCCAGTCGGTGGTGGTATAGATCATTTTGTTTCAGAATATTAAGTTTGGCAAATAAAGGAGTGGTATGATCAAGGTAACCTGCATTATTTAGGCCTACAATACGAACAGCTTTCTTCTGCAACTAAAAAAGTTTGTTGGAGCCATGTACAGTTGAAGATCCCCCAAAAGAAAGTAGGCCATAATTCAAGTATGAAAGAATAAAGGAATTATATAATGTTAAAAGAATATTTTTAGGTACAAAATTCTTTAGACGATTCATAACCCCAACATTTTTAGAAATTGTACTACATAAAACATCACTGTGGCGATTCCAAGTGAGATTTTCGTCTATACAAAGTCCAAGAAATTTAGTAGTCTTGACTTGATTGAGTACAGTACCATCAAAACTAAGAGAAACTGTGGCCTGGTATTTATGTTGGCTTGGACAAAAAATAATGTAATTAGTCTTAAGCAAATTAATTGATAATTTGTTCGAAATGAGCCATCTACTTATTTTAACAAGTTCAACATTAACAGTTTGGATGGCTGTATCCACATTATGGTGATTGTAAATTAAATTAGTATCATCTGCAAATAAACAGAAAGACATGACATCAGAAGATCTACAAATATCATTGATATAAATAATAAATAGTAATGGACCTAACACACTTCCTTGAGGGACTCCACAAGTGATGGGCTGTTTTAAAGAGTGATGTAAATTATAAGAAACAAACTGTCTTCTATTTGATACATTACTTTCGAACCAGTCCAAGGCCAACCCTCGGACACCAAAATGCTCCAATTTATTTAAAAGGATGTCATGGTTAACATTGTCAAAGGCCTTGGACAGGTCCAGGAAAATACCGACAGAAAACTGCTTGTTCTCAAAGGCATCGATGATTTTACTTAACACATCAAGTAAAGCCAACTCTTAGACCGTGGGCCAGAAATCGTAGCGTGCAGAATCGTTCGGAGTTTTTGGTGGCAACTTTTTTTCTTTCCTAATGGACTCCTTTTGTGACACTGATTAATATTTTTGATGTTGCCGGCAGAAAACCCGGCAAACTAATGTGAAAATCAAGGTAGAAAATTGCCACTTTCCCGTCGCGTCGGCGATGTTTTTGTGAATGCCGATTGAGGGCGGTATGCTGCAACCTCGAATCTGCGCTTCGTAGGTGATTTAGAAAATCGCGTTAATTTTCCCGGGGACGAGGACGTCAGGAGGAACATGGCGGCGCCCGTCGGCAGGACGTGCGTTGGCGAAGAAAGCGGTGAAATTTCACCATTTTCAGAGACGAGCTGGAAGAAGTTTGTAACTTGTTGTCAGCAATGACAAGAATTGGATGGAAAGGAGAGAGGAGTTGCCCAAAAAAGCAAAGATATAGCGAAAAACGAACGACCAAAGGCCGAGTATGGCTACCACCGGCATTGGCAGATGTAACTTAAGTTTCCAATTCCAAACGTGTCGAATGTTAATTGTTATCATTGTAGTGCAGTGGGGGGGGGGGGGGGGGGGGGGCTATTTATACTATTTTAATACGTAACTGAAGTCATTTTTTAAAGCAAATAAATAGGTTGTGTTTGCTATTAGTACATTGAAAATAAAATAGGATTGGACAAACATGACAATCCGAGTTCTGACAATGATTGAGTATTTTTGGGGAAAGATAACCATATTTGGCCATCACTTGTCACCCTTTACAGTCAGAACATTTGAAACTTGTCTTAAAATTTGTAATTGTGTTCTCAGAAAATAATTCAATATTTTCCCTGCTAAGTTTTTAGGACAGATTTTCACTTTCTAATGGCTGATAGGTCACTGAAGGGAAAAATTAGTGATGGCCAGATTTGGGAATCTTTCACTTATTTGTTTCACACCGGCTATCGTTACAGCAGCTGTAACGTAATTGTCAACCTCTGTCGTTAGTCTTTATAGCATGTCTGGTTCTTGTAATACTCCATGGCTGTAAGAGCCAGACTATAGACAGGTTGGTTTTGGACATTCTGTATTTTTCTTTTTAAGAGCCAAGGACATAAGGGATATCGATTACGAAGGGAAAAAAATTAATTCTACTTCTACAAGAAGTATGATTTGATTACAAACGTACTTTGAACTGAAACTTTCGGATCTCTATTGTTTAAATCCAATCAGCCATTTCATTGCCAAATATTTCATCTGTCTCGTTCTCATTTCAACAGATTCTGCAATGTATCAAAAATAAAGCGAGCGAAACTGAGGATGGAGAAGAGCTCAACTAGTGAAGGAGGTGATGGCGCAGGAGATGTGGTAATCCCCCGCAAGAGAAGACGCACAGGAGAGAAAGAGCAAAGGACCAGGCATGTTCTACCAGTGGAGTGCATCATATGCAAGAAGAGCAAATGGATCCAGCCGCCATATGGACCGCGGAAAAAAGAGCCACTCACAAACTGTGAATATGAAAAAGGTACAGTCATAATTACATGTACATGTATATAAAGTGTGACATCACCATAATGTCATATAAATGGAAAGACATTTCCACATAATTGTTGAAACCACTTTGAACCAGATTTTTTTTTCACTATATTTTTCAGGTGGACAACTTCTCAAGACTGCTTAACTACTCAATGATGAATCCATCCTTCTTGATATTCAAGATCAAGACATGGTGGCAATCGAAGTCCGGTATCACAGATCATGCCACAAGAATTACATCAAGGTAAGACATTGAAGCTATCACCAATGTTGTGTTACTCCTCCTCCCCCCCCCCCCCAAAAAAAAAAAAATAATGCAGAACCTTCTTTATCATAAAAAGTGGCTAGACGTTTGGAATATTTTCTGTTGATTTAGAGCGTGGCAGCTAGTCAATGTGCAAGGTGATAATATTTTCCTATTTTATGGAAAATTATTAAGTGTGTGACTAAAGTCAGATCACAGTAATAGTGCCCTTAATTGTAGGATATAGTGCCTTTAATTGTAGGAAATACTAGGATACTTAAAAAAAATACATTTTCTATGGGCATGCCATCACATTATATTCATGTAAATTAGATAACTTAATATGCATGCAACTATCCTCCAAAACATTTCTTGTAAATGCAAGAAGGGACATTGCAAGTCATGAATTTGTTCTTGTGTGGCAGGCGACTTGCCGTGTACAGACTTGTGTCGTTGCAGTGATTGTGAGAACACCACTACTGAAGACATCGAATGCCTGTCCAGCGCTGACGAAGAAAGTGACATTGAAGACGATGAATAGACACAGGGACTTCACGTAGTACGGAAAAGTTTACATACATGTATTCATCATCAGCCATATTTATGTGTTTGCTCATTCTACATGTACTTGTAAATATGCATAGCTTTTTTTTTGGCCTGGTGTAGACGGCAGAAACGTGATTCGCCATGATGCCTTTCAGGAAGAATATTTCTTTGGTTTGTATTTTACAGCAAATTCCAGTTTTCAACAGTATATTTTTAGGCTTATGACAATTCCTCATCTACAAATAGTTTTTCCAGCTCCACCTTCTGTCGACCCAAGTTGATGCTTGAGACGAGCGCAGCAGCTCCACACTTAAGTGAAAAACTCAATACATGTAATGCCTTGACAATCCATTATTGCATAATTGCATACTTTATTACAATAATTATGACATGCATGTATTTGGAATTATGGAAGTTCCAGTTCTAGACAGTTCATTTTTGTGTTAATGGCAAATTCAGTGATACCTTGAAGAATTTTTTTTAGAAAAAAAAAATTGAGTATGGCCAAAGATTTATTTGTTGCTTATTTATTAATTAATTACCACATAATAAAACCTTTCCAATTAGGACATTGTTGGAATCAAATACTCTACTTTAGGTAAATGACATAATTCGGTAATCTGCAAATAGGCCTAAGTCTTTGAACTTCATATGTTATGAAAAACTCGGTGATATCTTGAAAAAAAAATTTGGGTGGTACAAAGTGTTGACTGTGGTCAACTTAGCGTTACTCGTTGATAGTTTGAGAATTAATTACCATTTATTGTTTGCCTCTTTAGGTAAATGAAATAAGTCAGTCTTCTCCAAATAGTTTTTCCTTTCATAAACATTTAAGAACAAAAGTTGGTGCTGTTTTAATTCAATTTGTTGCAAAATTGCACAATTAATTACCATAATTATGTAATTATGTGATTATGTTAAATTGGAGACGGTTCATTTTGGATTAATGACATACAAATGTACATGCAATTCAATACTTTCAGCCTCACATGCAAAAATTCAGTGATACCTTGAACAAACTATTGGCATAAAAAACACTGAATATGGACAAAGCGTTATTTTGTGCATAATTTCATATTTAATGATCACAACAATAAAACCATTAATATGATATTTTTCCTTGGCATCAATATAACAACTGTTTTAGGTTAGTTATATAATGCAGTCGTATACAATTATAGAAAAAGTCAGTCATGCCTTATATGGAAAAGTCAGTTACATGTATGCCTTCTGTGCCAATTTGCAATAAAACATATATGAGCATTGTTTTTGCATAATTAAAGTACATGTAATTAAGAAACCACCTTGTTTATGAACCTACAAGTGTATAGACTTAATGATCATAAATATTCTAAGTGGGTGACGATCTGCATTTAAATCGGAGTAGCCGTTTCTGAGAACTTTAAGGGGATGGATACTGCCATCGGTCGCTAGGAGCCCCTAATAGATTTTTCTTGGGGGGGGGGGGGTCAAACTTTGGACGGCGATTGTGACTAAACGTGCAACTTGTCAGCTCGGCAACAGGAAGAATTGAATTCAGCACCCTCGAATTGACAAAGAACAAGCATTTTTTTCTTGCCACCAAAAATTTTTAACGGACTTCATTTTCAAGGCGAGATAGGATTTCTGGCCCACGGTCTATCTGTAGAGCGGTTTGCTCTAAAGCCGTATTGAGATTGAGACAAAAGGCCATACTTATTAATAAATGCAATCATGCGACTGAACACGAGTTTTTCAAATAATTTGGAAAAAAAAACAGGTAAAATAGAAAAAGGTCTATAATTAGTGAACTCGTGTCTACTACCGCCTTTGTGTATGGGAACCACTTTACCAATTTTCAATTCGTCAGGAAAGACTCCCTTAGAAATTGACTGATTAAAGAGAAGAGCAAGTGGTATAGCTAGAGCATTCCTGGCCTTTTTAACAACAAAGGAACTCAAACCATCCCAGCCTGGGGCTTTACCATTAGGGAGTTTGTTAATCACGTTCACAATTTCTGCTTGCGTAACAGGATTCAAAAATATAGAATGAGAACACCTGTCTCCAAGAAAGGAATGATAAGAACAATCAGACAATGGAAGGTTGCTGGTTATCCTGTTTCCAATGTTTACAAAGTAATCGTTAAAATGGTTAGCAATACTGTATGCATCATCAATATTTTCACCATTATGCACAAAATAAGATGGATTAATGTTGGACTTAGATTTATTCAATAAAGAATTAATAAGTCTCCAGGTGCCTTTGATATTATTCCTTTCACTATTAAATTTGTGGTACAAATAATTCTTCTTAGCACGTTTTATCAAACCAGTAAGGATATTTTTATACTGAGTGTACACATGCTTAGTATGATCTGTGGGGTTGTCAAGATATTTTCTGTACAGGTAGTTTTTCCTTCTAATGCAATTATAAATTCCTTCAGTTAACCAAGATGACTTGTTCCTATTGAAGCGAGCATTAATTTCTATCTCAGGAAAAAGCTTGTTATAAAAATGAAGAACATACTCTAGAAAATGTGAATAAGAATCATTGACACTGTCAAAATTAGTGATGAAATCCCAATTAATATCCAAAAGATCTTGAATAAAATGCTGAATATTAGTGTCGCTGAAATCACGTCTGGACGTATTCAAATTAGATGAGGTATTTCTGGAGTAATTATTTACAACTGCAAATACGGGAAGATGATCACTATCAGTAAGTAAAATACCAGTTTTGTGAACTTAAAACTCATTAGTAAAACTATTATCGAGGAGCGTAGCACTATCGAGAGTAATTCTAGTAGGTTTGTTGATAAGCGGGAAAAAAGAATTGGATGACAATGTATTAATAAAATCTTTAACACTACTACTTGTATCATAAAGCAATAAATTAATGTTAAAATCACCCATAATGTACACCCGTTTCTTGTCGTTTTGTACTTGGGCTAGTGTATCATTAAGGAATCAGAAAAATTAGAACAAGAAACATCTGGGGGTTTATACACAATTCCAACTATGATATTACCTGATGTAGAATTTTCAATTTCAATAAAACAAGACTCAAAGTCTTCAGTATTAGGACAAATATCTTGGCGTGTCTTATAGGTGAGATCATTTTTTATGTAAAATGCCACGCCTCCTCCCCGTTTGTGTTGTCTACAAAAACCTTCCATGGCATAACCATTGAGTTTAACCAAAGGGTCATCAATATCTTTCAACCATGTTTCAGAAACACCAATAATAGAAAAATCATCACCCAGGATATTAAGATACTGCTGAATATCAGAGATGCTGCTGGCCAAGCTACGAGCATTAATATGCAGACATTTAAAATAATCTGCTCGAGAAAAATTATCCAAGAACTGGTCTTGATCATAGTACTCACAAGCAATATCAGGAACATCTAAGTTAATATCAGGATCTAAGTTAGGGTCAACTACTGGTGTATTATCAACCATCAATGAAACCATTCAACGAGGTAGGTATAAAAATGAATTTGATAAACATGTCCGGGTCTCAATGCTACACAAACACATAACAATAACAAGACGCAACATGCACACACAACGATACGACACAACAATGGGTAGATGACTAAGTAGGGATGTGACTAATTGTGAAATAACTTGTCATTACAAAGAAGACCATCCGCAAAATAAGTTGTAGAGGCAATACCTAAAAAGCAAGATATTTCAAAACACGCAGAGGCTGGTTTGTTCCTTCCAAGGGGGAAAATCATTAGTATCAACAATGATAATAAAGCAAAATATTTTGGGTGTCACAATACCAACCTCTCAAATCTTAAGGCATGGAATACAAATGTAACTCATCCATTATGGAGTTATCATCTCGATCTCGATAAGGTGACACCAAATTCATTTGCTTTTTGAAAGAAGAACTAAATTGCATTTTAAAAAAAGATTGGAGTATAAAGTAGGGATGTTAGCAAAATAAATTTGAACAAGGGTTACTATTTATCAATTTCAATAGGGGGCGCTGTTCAAATTTGATGATTATTAACACTCATTACAGAATGGTGTACTGTATTTTGAACAGGCGGACATTAGACAAGTATAATTTTTTGGGGGGTGTCAATTGTTTTTTTTTGGACAGAGCTGGGGGGGGGTGACCCCCCCCCCCTCTGGATCTGCGCCTGCCCTCTAGCGGCAGTTTAAAAAAAGGCAAAAATGCATTTTCAGTTGATGTCTGTTGAGAAGTTTGCGGTAATCGCTTCAAAATTAATATACACGATGACCTAAATGCAGACAAGACCTGTGCGCGAAAAAACAATTGATTACATCATCAGACCAGAAGTTACAATGAAAAGACCTTTAAACCTTAAAAAATTGCAAAAAATCAACCGTGATAAAAGATTTGGCTATAATAAGGCACAGTTAGCATACCTTTTGGGCTTTCTGGTAATGACATAACAATGACGTCATCAAGTATCATATTACAAACAAATAAAGATTCCTATATTTAATCTTTGAAAATCAATATCAAATCAACTGTTACAGATATAATTTTTTTTTATGGCAATCGATATAATATTGCAGGGTCTTCATATTTGGTATTAAGTGCAAAATCACATGACCCTTCCTTCCAGTCGTAACCGGAAGTGCCTCATAATTTGAAAATGCCAAAAGATGTGAACTTGCTTTCAACGATGTGAATGTCTGCCTAGGCTGTACTGTAGAATAATATTAAAGGTGATGTCATAAAATGTTAGAGCGCCCTCTAGCCGCATGTTGACTAGGTCATGGATTTAAACGCATTTTCAGTTGATGTGTGTGGCAAAGTTTGCGGTAATCAATGGCCCAATACCGTGTGGTTGTTCCTACAACCTCTAGTTCCCATAGGATTCTCTGGTTGCCTCCACCCTAGAAATAACATTTGTCTTTTGTAAAGCATGATTTTTTTTTGTGAGGGGTTGGTTTATTGTTTCAATACTGCACAGTTTGTTACATATACAGAGAGACATCTCTTATGGGGAAAATGACACTCCGCGCAAAACCAAGCACATTGAGCAATGGTGTAATGACCTACTCAACCCCCCCCCCCCCCCCCCGCCCAAGACTTCAATAGTAATATCCAAACAATGTTTTATTGTATACTGCAATTTTTGTCCATACTCCAAACCAGTCTTAAACATAGTGTTTAAAACCGGCCAAGCACCTATTTATTCCCTATAATGCACACCAGGTTTACTTATGCCTATGATACAAAACCATTGATTACTCTGCAGTAATGCATAGGGTTATATTCTTGCTGCCTATACAGATTCCTGCTTTGCTGTTGAGGGGGGAAAAATGGGTACCGCGAAAGTCTCTCTGGTTATTTAATACACGAGTAGGGGGCCAGTGGCGTAGCCAGGAATTTTTCAGTGGGGGGGGGGGGGGGGGGGGGGGGGGGGGCGCTGGGGGGCTGGAACATTTCATGGGGGGCGTCATGTACTCATGTAGATCAATGATTTTTTTAGAAACTCAAAATATCAGGGGGGCGACTGGGGGGGGGGGGGGGCGACAAGGTGTCATGGAAGGGGGGGGGGCTGTCGCCCCTTCCCACGTCCCCCCGTGGCTACGCCACTGTAGGGGGCCTACGTGAATGTCTACTGTCACTCTGTGAAGAAGACGTTTCAAATACAAACCTGTTCAGAATCGTGTAACTAATGAACTACGATATTTTCATTTCTTCAATCAGAAATTCAACCGTGGTTTGCCACTTAGGGCCTACATGATTTTGAACTTGTACCATATGGAATGTCGTCCTCAGTAACGAAGTAACACTCTACCGTGTTAAAGCATATTTTTTTTTCGATTTTCAGTTTTTTGGATTTTTAAACATTATTCATCAAGGCCTACCATTGCACGAAGTTTCAAAGCTTCAAGAGCTTTTTTTTTATAATTACGCTAAGTATCCATGGCAACTTTTGCGCAAAAGTGACAATTTTCGTTTTCACGAAGTAACACTCAAGTTCCATTTTCCATTGCAATGCATGGCGCGCCATCTCTGCTCATAAGTGAGCAAAAACGTTTTCACGAAGTAACATTCTTCTTGTAACAAGTTGTATGAGCGCACGCGCGCTGACCTGAAGTTGCACTTTCCTCGTGTTAAATACATTGAAGAGTGTTACTTCGTGAAAACGAAAATTTACAGTTTCGCAGCTTTTTCGGTTTTCACGAACTAACACTCATTTTTTTTCTCTTATTTCTTGTTTATTTAATACACAAACGAGTGAAAAACAGCAGATTTAATTAATTCAATTCATCAAGTGTCCACAACGAGAAACCCAACTGAAAATACTCTGTCGTTTTGACGCAAAGTGTTGTTTTAGAAGGCGTTCAACTTTAGTTGCCGTTTTCTCCGATTGCTAGTTTTTACTGGTATGTAGATGGGTGTTACTTCGTGGTGTCGGTGACGAATTAATGCAATTTACAACTCTTACCTTCTTTTAGCAAAATGGAGGGAGGGCAGAGGGCTACACTCTAAAGTATGCAAAAACTCCCAGTACAAATCAATGTTATAGTACAACTCAATGTCTGAAAGCAGACTTCATAAATGAAGGTATGCAAAGGCTGAATGCCACGTCGTCAATCTGATGAAACCCTCGCGTGAAAAATCTTAAATATGACGGCTTTGGGTATCGAAATGTGCATGGTGAATGTGCACGTGATCTCTTTGTGCCGCACCCACTCGATATCCACCAATGAAACTGACGGATTTGTTTAGGTCATCGTTAAATAAAGATGGTTATCACCAGCCAGTTGCGTGATACCCAGGGGCCCTGGTCTCTGATTGGACGGCGCATTCCCTCAGCCAGTTGCGTGATACCCAGGGGCCCAGGTCTCTGATTGGACTGAGCATTCACTCGCTCCCTGGATGTTGCATCGTTCAACAATTACGTGACTTGGGTTCGTTTTAGGTTCGAGTTGATGGTGTAAACATGAAACGATAAAAGGCTTGATTGACAGGGTCAAAGGTTCCTATTCTGCAATGCTACATCACGCCACCACCAGATTCCTACATCATCAGGGATATATAATACATGTACATTGTACCTATCAACAAAGTACAAGTACACACCTATGCTCCGACACACCTATGTTCCGACGCACCTACGTTCCGGAACGGAACATAGAGCATTCACCGAAAATTTAGCTTGACAAAGTTCCAACGCGGAATAGGAAAAAAAAACAGTTAGAGCAACAATTAAAATAAAACCTAGGTAATAAATCATCAGATAATAAATAGGAAATAAAATGTTTTGGTTTAGAGATAAGCCCTCCTTCGAGGGGGTTTAAGTTGCCAAGTTGACAAGTTGAACTCGATTCGGTCTAAATAAAAGAAACATTCAGACATTGTTTTAGCAAGAATTAGTTACACTGAATCAAGTTCAACCCTGCATCTAATTATAGGCCGCCGTTGTCTGTCATGTCTGTAGTCTGTAATCGTGTACATGTATATACACTGATATCAGCCCATATATATTCATATGAAACCCAAAACAAACACACATAACAAACAAACCCCTACAAATCGCACTTTGAACCAGCCAGACGAAATTAAACAAACAAAACACTTCAAATTATCCATGGACACTCTTCAAAATAGTGCACTTACACTTTTTAGGTTCATTGCGTTTAAGTGGTGATATTTTTTAAATGGATTGAGCAATTTCAGTATTTTTTTTCATCTAAAATTAGCTTATGAAATTGGCTTTCCAGTCATTATTATTTTTGGTGCTACATATTTTTTTTTTTAAATATGAAACATATTTTTGTGGGTTTGGGTTCCGCTTTTTTGACTCACCCTGTACCGGACCGGAACAATGGGAGGTACCCCACAAGGAATGCCCACCGACGTGCAAGGTACCGTTTTGGTACCCCACAAGTTTTTCACGAAATAGATATATGGATTTTATTCAAAAAATAGGAATTTCCAAGGTGAGTTTTAGAAAAGGGATATTAAGTCCGAATTTCAGCCCAGGAAATTAATTCTGGTTAAAATAAGAGTATTTTGACATTTGTGTGCGACATTGCAAAATTTTAGTACACGAGAACAAAGCAAGTACCCCACTTCTATTGCTGTGTAAGGGTGTGTGTACATGTAGGTGTTAACTTTTAACTACTGAAAATATCGTTGAGATTATTCCGATTTGCCTTTCATCATGTTCACAAATTTGGCAAAAAAAAAACTCATGTTGAACTGACGGATTTTCTTTAAAAGACTACAGAGTAAAGATGAGACCTTTTGAAGATACTTTTAAAAGAATATAAAACGAAATGTTACAAAAAGTGTTTTCACAAAATATATCATTTATGTGCGCTGATTACAGGGGTGTCCTTGAAGAGGCCACTGCACGGAGCATTCAATGTACATAGTAGCATGCAGGATTCACTGCATGATAGAACAAAGCAAATTATACAGATTCTTTTTTTTTTACATTTTTCTTTCAAAACTGGACTGATGTACACATTGGGGATAGAACAAAAGCTTAAATAACGTTTGTAAAAAAATTAAGAAGTGTTTATAGGATTTCAATTTTTAAAAGGGATTCCTTTTGTCACGATTTTGCACACCCCTTTGTGAAGAGTGGAAGAGGCACAAAGACCATCCTATCCACTCGGCTCACAGACCCTTTCACGCCCCCCTCCCCACCACCTTCGACTAAACACCCTAATGTAAGGCAACTAAAAAGATTTGTTCATCAGTGCAGAGTTGGAGGAAACTTTCCAATGCAGGGTATTTAAATTTGAAACGTCCTTTTCTTGTAACCTGCGTTACTAATTAAAAAACTTGAGTTCCGGGTTGTAATAGAATCGATAAAAAAAGAAATGTAAAAAAGAAAAAAGAAAATTTGTACTCCTGAGTACAGGGTCGAGTACCGAGTCCAAACCAACGAGTCTGTGCCAAAATTTTAGTATAAAGAATCGAGTACAGGCCGAGTCCAAATAATTTTCGAGTATTGATGGTCGAGTACTTGAGTGTACTCGAGTTGTACTCAAGTTGTACTCGAGTCGAGTTGTACTCGAGTACGAGTATGAGTACACGTACTCCAACACTGCTGCTTGGTACACGTATGTAGCCGCTTTAACAGATGCAACGCAAGGCAAGTTTCGACCCGTGTTCATATTGCAGTGCTCAGTAAAATATTACAAGCTATAAGACAATATTGAAATGAACAAACTGTATTTTAGTTGTATTTTAGCACAGGTTTTGTTGGAACATTAATAAGTGCACATACATTGTACACTTCACAAAAAGCAAAGTGTGATTCCTACATTTGTAAGCTAGCCTTTAACCTAGCTTATTCAAAGAAACTGACAATATTTTCCTACCTCTTTTATATTCCAAAAAAAATCACTTGACAAAATGTTTCCACTTTGACGTAAAGAGCATGAACAGCGTTTAATGAGGTGGATCTGGTAAAGATGGCGCTGGACAAACACAGCATCATCATCCAGTCGCGTGACATGGTTTATATTTAGAACTTGGGATTTTTGTTTTGCTGCATACATACATGTATACGTTACATACACAGAGAGTCTGCATCTGTTCATCTGCATACATATTTACTTGACACTTGAGTTTTGCTGCATAAGTTACACATACATGTACGGTCTGCATCTGTTCATCTTTGTGCATGTTTACTCAACACTTGAGTTTTGGACCTTAGATAGGTTCGTGCATTCTATCTACATGTACAACGTACATGATACAAGTGGTTAAATTTCAATCGCATACACCTCAGCATCCATTTAATTCCACTTTTTTTTAACCCTCAAATAAATGCCCTTTAATATTGTAAAAAAAAAACATTTTCCCCCAATGTCTTCAAAGTTCACACACTAACTGCAGTTTTCTTTCCCCTTTTTATATAAAAAAAATACTGATCAAGAATTTTCAATCTATTTGAAGTCATCAATTTTGACTTACAAAAAGTTTCAACTCAGTTTTAAACTTGTCAAGACTGAGCGACGGGTATTTGATTGTAATGGTGTACATGTACACTGAGGACAATGAGCAACAGAGTTGACTGTTACATGTGTAAGAGGACACTATGTCCTCAGTTGGAAACTGATTTACCCAAACAAGAGAACTACTTTAGAAGAGAATATGAGAATTGACTGAGAGAATAATTTATGGCTGTGGTGTGCAGAACATAGACCTATCTGTTTGCTTCTAGAACAAACTGCCAAATCAAATCTTTCATTTGTTAGCTGCCAGATCCACAGGCAGGAACTTGCGATGCCTTTTCAGTGCCATGGGAAAATGAACTAATTTATTGTTTTCCGCCCTTTTCTCTAATGGACAGAGTCTTACAGAAGATAGAAATGGACAGGAGTGCTCATCCTCTCCTTTTGGAAAACACAGCATTGGTTTCCACGGCTACTACGTCTATTGACAACAGAGCCAGTTGGACTACCAAGACCAAGACACTTCTGCGTCTCTACCTCACGACCCACAGCGTCAACATCCACTAGCAACCAACCTAGTGCTGTGTGCGGCACACTTGTCAGGAATTCTCTCATTGAGAAAGGACTTTCAGAGGAAACAATCAAGATTATCATACAGTCCTGGAGAATCGGAACACGTAAACCGAACAGTTCAGCATTATGCAATAATTCCTGGATCCACCCCTGCTGCGTTACCAATAACAAGTGCGAGTGCAAACTCTGGCAACAAATGTGACCACACATTTGGTCAATTTTGACATTTCCTCCTTCTGGACACTGTCCAACCGCTACACAAAATACCACGTGACTATAACATTACTGCACATACTTTGCCTCCATTTACAAACCTTTTTTTATACACATCTTTCCAAATTGTTACAAACAATTTTCGTTAAGTATTCTATTTGCCTTTTGTAATTTCAGTTTGGTAGTTATTTTTTTTATGGGAAACTTAGGGGGCTTGTTTTGATCAATTTTCGGGGACAGATATAGGCCTAATGCAAAATTAACATGCATGCGCATCAATTGAAACAAAACTGGTGTTCCGAAAACTTTTGGCAAGAGTGCATTTTATGACCACGGCATGGCATTTGGTCAATTAGTCAATTTGTTTTGGTCAAATAATTTTGCTCAATTTTCGGGGACAGACCAACCGACCGAAAGACAGACAGACAGACTGACCAACCACCAAGTGACATGTAGAAGCTCCTGCCAGAGCTTAAAAACTTATTAGCAAAATAACAGAATGTTAATTTGTTGACCTCTTTTTGTAGTTAAGTCATTTCATAGTAAGGGATCTTCTGTGAGAGAATCCACCCTAAACAATGCAGGGTTTTCAAATTTGCCATGTTCTTTTCTTGTAATGTGGGTTACCGATAAAAATGTAATTGTCAAGTAAAAGTACGACAGACTGACAAATACACCTAAAGAAAGTTAAAAAAAAAAGTAATTTTCCTACCTACCAACCTGGATAATTGTTAGGATGTTTGCGTAAACACACACATATTTGGGGCCTAAGTGAACCTACCTTGATACGGGTCTTGACACACATCCATGGCTTGGCCGGTGTCAATTCTTGCTGTCCTCTTTGGAGGTTCATCATCATCATCATCATCATCATCATCATCATCATCATCATCATCTTCCTATACTGTGCAGAAACCTCCGCTGGAGTATACTCGCACATTGGTTGAAGTGCAAACAAGCAGGTGCAGACATAACTCGAGGCATAAAAAGACAAATATGTGCAAGTGGAAAAAAACAGCTATTTTGGGACAGATCGGTTATCTGAGGGTGACACCGTTCACTCTGGTCTTGAAGACATCCAGGGTTGGTGACTCAACAACTTGCTGGGGCAGTGAGTTCCACAGGTGGATGGTGTCTGGGAAGAAGGAGCCCTTCAGTTAGGTTGTACGGGTGGGTGGGATGAGGTATTTCTGGCTGTTGCCTCTGGTAGATGAGTTGACCGGGATAAGGTGGTTGTCTGGGATGTCGATGAGTTTGTTGGTGATGCGGTACATCATTGTAACTTTGGAGATGGCTCTTCGGTGTTGTAGAGACTCCCAACCCAGTTTACTCAGCATGGTGTTGACACTGCTGTCTCTTGAGTAGTTATTCATGATGTACCGGGCAGCACTACGCTGGACAGATTCAATTTTGGTGATGTTCCTTTTGTGGAGGGGTCCCATACGCAACTGGCATACTCAGCAATAGGGCGCACAAGGGTAGTATAGCAGCGGGTCTTTACTTCACGAGGGCAGTTGCTCAAGTGATCCGGTACATCATTGTAAGGAAAGTTAAAAACAAAGAAATTTTCCTACCTACCAACCTGGATAATTGTTAGGATGTTAGCGTAAACACACACATATTTGGGGCCTAAGTGAACCTACCTTGATACGGGTCTTGACACACATCCATGGCTTGGCCGGTGTCAATTCTTGCTGTCCTCTTTGGAGGTTTGTGGCCATGAACTTCCTGTATGCGTCTTCATCGGTCTCTGCAAGCTCATCCAGCATTGACCAAAAGCACTGTGCCTGCTTCATCAGGTCATGTTGGACGCCTGTCGCCATAGTTATCTGACATTGGTGAAACAATTAGCAAACAAAGAAATCGGTTGTACCCCCGGTCTTGCCATTTAGCGTTAATAAACACAATCAGCATCAACAAAGCTTGAAGAAGTACATGTGCACTCTCAAGCTTCCAAACCGGATTCTAAAAGGGCTCTCTCATTGACACACGTGACTCAGCTGACATGTGTACATCCGGGTACCTGCATTTCAGCATCGCCATTGTACATGTAGAAGGCAAAGTTAGGCAGTTGAGAATACAGTCAGTATGTCGAGTTCAATTTTGGTGAATAGAAGTAAACAACTGGGTGTGTACTTAGGTCTGCCTGTCACAGCAAAATACCCGGCAGAAATGTCACTTGCTGTAACTCGCTATAGAAATACTGTATTGCCATACAGTTTGCACTAGCCCTATTCTATGACCACGGCATGCAATAAGGGCCATATACCGGTACACATGTGAAAAAAAAATCATAACTTATTTGCAATGAGAGATACAAAGCAGATTCAAAAATCAGACTGTTGTTTATTTAATATGGATCAGCCTAATCGAAGTATACAAAGAAAGAAATGAAACACTGCGCCCCTCCCATAAAATACGATCTAGCCCCGCCCCTCCACATAAGGAATTGACAACAACTGGCCTGTCGGTTATGAACCCCTTTCCCCTAACAATAAATGCTTCTGGATCCATCAGCGATTGAGCTGTGTTATCTTATTTTTTAATTGCATGAAGTAAATTTGTGATTGGGTTGATATACAATGTATTTTCTAAGGAATTTCTTTGGATATCCTCATTATGAAGCCTGCATGCCTGATTACAAAACCCAGGTGGTGACCCAGCTGTAGAATTCAGAGGCGGGAGATTGGTCCATCACTGACGGAGGAATGGAGGCATAACACAACAATCATATAACCTCAAAGATTTCTCCTTGATTGACTCAAGTCATTGCAGGCAATGATTTATTACACCATAATATATAATAATTATGAGTTTACAAAATACATAATAATCTTACAAAGTACACAATGTCAAATAATAATCCCTGACGTCTTAAACTTTTCCCCAAATTTCTGGGGAAAAAAAGAAGAAAAGAGATCAGAAATGTTTCTGCAACAATAACAAATAATACAAATAACATACAAATTTCCAAAAAAATCTCTACTCACAGTTAACCATATCAAAGACAAATCAACTTACTTCCGCCAAATAGTGGAAATGTCATTTAGTTTATATTTTCAGTTGTTTATCATTATTTTAAAGTGAAACAAAGAAATTGACTATAGCCGGAACAGGAATCCGGAGGTCACAGGGTCAAACCAGCTCCAGTCAATTTCTTTGTTCAACTTTAAAGTTATTAAAATGCACCGAGTCAGTTCTCCTTTGTGCTTCATTTTTATGACAATACATTTTCGTAAAAAGATCCAGGTCAACTTTCAATGTCTTTTTGATAATAACGAAATAACGTTTGGGAAAAACAGAAGCACAGTAACTGAGGACATTTCAATAACCAGTGTTTTTGTGTAACGGGAGCACAGTCACTGGTTGCAGAAGCGTCAGGAACTATGACAATGTTCTATACATGTATAAAGGATGAAGGTTTTATTTTGCTCAATTTCAGCAAACGTGACACAGAAACAAAACTATCCAAAAGTCAGCAGATTATCTTGACTTGGAGTTTATGTCCGAGTGATGATCTTATCTTACAGACTTGCACATTAATAATCACAAGATAAATCACAATTATGTAATTTGCAAACCATGGCTTAAAGGCATATATGAACATTTGTATTTTATTTTGTTTGTTTTCATTACTTGTAATATTATCACTGTTCCACAGAAGAATACTCAAAACCTAACATGTTGAAGCTTTGGATATTACTTTTCAGGAAAAGAGTGAAATATCCATGCACACACTTTTAATCAATAAACGCGATTTTGTCCATAGACCTCTTATTTCAAAAAATCAGTCAATTGACTTATCATTGGAAATCACCTACATTTCTTATTTCTTGTTAATGATAGCAAGCCAGACGGAATAATTTCACAGGGTGTTTAGTACCAGTACGATCTATAATCCAAGTGAGCGTTTTGATTACAATTCGGTTGGTTACTTTTGGGATAAATGCAAATGATCCCATCCCATCTCCATTTAAATGTGTAAATTAATGAGTAAAAAATCCCCATCATTTAAAATTGCAATCAGTTTGGCTTTGCAGTTACAGTGTGTATATCTCATTTTCATCGAAATCTTCTTTCATGAGTCATGCCAGCAACAACAGTTTAAAAACATTATTAACATTAAGTTTACATTTTGCATGTGAATAAATCAAAACACTGATTCAAAGTATACTTTTTCTCTCCTGCAGAACTACCATTGAATGGTTGCATTTGGGCATGTTATAAACGATCATATTACCTGGGCAACTGCAAAATATCAAAACTGTTAGAAACAAAAGCATCAGTTTTGGTACGAGAACATTTATCAAACTTGGAACAAACAAATCTAGTGTCAATCAATACATTGAAGAGGCTTGCAATGATAAAAACAAGCAAATTGTCCACTTGTACCTATTTCAACATAATCAGAAACACAGAAACATTTTTGAGTATACAACAATCGCAACGATTGGTCCTGAATGACCAAACATGACTGTCCTCTGACAAAAATGTGTCATTTGGCAATGCAACATTCTATGTATATATATACTATACATCATTGTTTGACAGTATGAACACTGGTTTATAGTAACTCTTAATATGGACATGCCGGTAGGCCTGTAGTTGAATAGTAAACGAAATCCATGTTATACAGTCCTCACACAACTGGACCACTTTAAAAAATATATATATATTGCATAAACAGTCAAGGTTAAAGATCTATACAAAAGTAAGCAACCTGGAATCATAATTTTTCCCATTTTATGCATATTTTGCTTTAATTTACAGAAAGGATTTGATTAAGAATGAAGAGCAATCGCACAAACGAAAACATCTATTTGGAGGCACGTGAACTTGTCAGGATTTTTCTAATTTGTACAAAGCTGAGGCAAATACTATTCTGGCAAAACTGCGAATCTTATTCAGGGTTTAAATTCCCATGTAGTGATTCACAATTCAAAAGTGTCCGAGGTATTATTCTGTATACTAAGTTTTGCACATCACTGGTCTATGGAAGGGTGTCGTGCAGCCATTTGCGTGTGGTCACATTAGTTTGTTTCAATTGTTTGAATGCCATATTTCTTATCAGATAACAGGGTGGGATCTCATGTAAGATGATGCGATTCAAGATATTTTCTCAAAAGAAATAAAAAGGAGAGGTGGCTTCCCCTGTTTAATTGACGATTAGATCCTAGTGTTATAATCTTGTATATTTGTGCACTGAAAGAACTAATGGTAAGCAATTGTACTCTGAGGTCACCCAAGATATTGATGATGTGTGGATGAGACGACATGGAAGGGGAGTGAGAATGAATTAGAAACAACTGCTTTGAATCAATCAATGGAAATATGAAGCGATAGTTTTAATGAACTCAACACTGGAATCAAAATGTAACTGATATACAAGGTCAATTTAACACTTTCAACTGACACCCAGAATGTACGACTATGCTTTAATAGTACAGTGCTATTATGTTTGAAGACTTCAAGGAATCATTTTGTACTGGACTATTTGATTGACTTTTCACATTGATTGATTGATTGATTAATTGATTCATTGATTTTTTTTGGGGGGGGGGGGTTGGGGGGGCGTAGAATGAAGAGCTATAGTGGTGCGGCATAGGGACAGAATTGTGCATTTTGTGATAAAAGCCTTCAACTTTGCATGTTGGTTCTTCATGCCATGACACATTTTTTCAGATATGGAGGCATTTCATATGTGACCCCTGGTGACCTTGGAGGGGTCAATGACCTTTGAATACTCTATACATGTATATACATATTGTTCTTGACTATATCACTTTCCTATGACCATAGTCTTTGTATAGTCTTCATACAATGTAAATAGCGACCAAATGCGAAAAAATTCACAATTGACCTTTGATGACTTTCCAGAGGTCAATGACCTTTGTATTAACTGCACTAACTCTATTTATAGTTATTTACAAGATATACCCTTTAAACACCAATTTCTTTTCAAGCCCCAAATCATAATGTTAAGTGGCTCATGCTATGAAAAGAATTTCACAGGTAAGGAATCTCATATCTGACCTTTGATGGCCTTCAAGGGGTCAATGAACTTTGCGCATCCTATTTATAGATATTAAGAGGATTAACTATTCAAAACACTACTTTTACATTACCCATATCTAAATTTTGGGTATTCTTGCCATAATATGAATTTTCAGATATGTAGACATTTCATATTTGACCTCTGATGACCTTTACGAGGTTGTGTTTAATCTTCCAAATCCCATTGTTCATGACTGCAGCCTAATTAGAGCAAAAGGAGTGTATTTTAATAATTATTGTACAACATGTTATGAAGTCAGACCCCAAAGATTTTTTTTGCATGACCTCAGATCTCAATTTTCCTATTTATAAGGGCAGACGCATACGTAAAAGAATATAAGTGACACATCGGACAAGCATCACTCTCTTACAGTGACCATTGGTCTTGGTAAAAAAAGTTAAAAACGTGGCTATCCAAGTCCAAGTGGATACAGCAGGGTGTAAAAAGTACCGAAGAGTAAATATTGCTTGACATATGTACATTTTCCATTAAAACAGACCCACAGATATCTACTCCAATCTCCATCATATTGCGTCTGCCAATAAAACAAGGAGAAACGAGGTCAGAGGTCACCTCAAAATTGTTTGTGGGATCTGAATTTATAACATGAGTTTATACTTATAGGTGCAATACCGTTCTTTGCACTAGTGGTACTTGGGTCACCAAAAGTGAAAACCGGCATTTTGGCGAATAAATATGATAAATAACGGCAACTAAGATATACAAAGTTCATTGACCTCTCCAAGGGTACCTATACGTCAAATATGATGTCCCCACATCTGAAAATTCTTTTCATGGTACCGAAATTCGAGCTTTAGACTTAGGTCATGAAAAAGTGGCATTAACAATTATGAAAATCTTATTAATATCCATATGTAGGCTATTGTTTTACAAAGGTCATGACCTCTTGTAAGGTGACCAGAGGTTGAATATGAAATGACCTTTATATGAAAAATTCCCTTTACACCATGAATACCTTTTATTTAGACATAAATCGTGAAAAAAAGATGCGGTTTAAAGAATAAATTTTGCAAATAGCTCTAAACAGGTTTACTATTAAAGGTCATTGATCTCTCAAAGGTCACCAGAGGTCAGATATGAATTTTTGTCACTTCTGATAGTTATTTTCATTGTATGAAGACCTATGACATAGACTTGGGTCATTGGAAAGTGAACTTTGGAAAGTGAAAAGAACAAAAGTTATAAATAGTGCATGCAAAGTTCATTGACCTCTAAAGGTCACCAGAGGTCAAATATGAAATGCCATGGCATGAAGAACCAACATGCGAAGTTTCATGCATTTATCACAATTTGCACAATACTTAAGCATATTGTGGCTATGGCGCACCACTACTATGCTGAATTTATTTGTTTATTAATAAGAAGATCCCAAATAAATCTATTTGTATTGAAACCTTTTTGTTGACATTTTCATTTGTTATCAAGCCCCTTATTGTCCTCTGAAAGTAAAGTTGTTGTTGTTATTGACTGCCGTTGTTTATTGTATTCTTTTACTTATTCTTTTGTTTGTCACAGAATATTGACTTGATGGAAAATGACCAATGATACGAGCTACACATGTACTCATTTCAATGTAATGTGCCTCATGAGCATGGCGCATTCATAGGGAAGGCAGTGAGAGTTATGACTTGGTGAATTATTATTTAGGCTTTGAATTCCCCCTCTTCTGTTTCCTCCAGGTGAGGGAGGTTTTCACTTACAACATGTCTGACGAGCTCAGCATCGAGGCCGATGTTACGAAGTTTGAGGTGACGTAACTTAGGGAGACCTTGGAGATGACGGGTGAGAGCCGTCACTGCATCCAAACTGAATGCATTGTCATCAAGGTTAAGATATTCTAAAGCATGCCCAGTAGGAAGGATGCTCCCCAGGTCCTTCATGTCATCATCGACCAACCTGCATTCGCTGAGGAGTAAAGCTCTAAGGGATGACGAGATGTGGCTGACATCTCTAACCCGTCCATGCAGGTTGGTGTCACACAGTGAGAGATAACTCAACCTGCATCCTTCCAGTGCCTTTACTTGATTGACAACCTCATCCGGTGATCGTTGAATCATACCCAATCCGAGGATGCCTATTTGATCCTGCATGCAGAAAAAGCTGTGGGATACACGCCCAATGTCAAACCATGACTTTGCCTCAATGCAAACCACAATGCCTAATTGAGCACGGTCCTGTTCATCCACAACACCAAGCGTTTCCTCAAGGAGACTAAGCTCCTCCTCCTCCTGCTCAGACAAGAAGTAGTGAACCAATATCAGCTCATTTGACTCCATGCTGTCACTCAGATAAATTTCCCTCAGAAGGTTAAGCTCCTGCTTTCTTACATCCATGTAAAAAATTGTACCTTCAAGTGGCGGAGTGACATGCTGTAAGTAGTAGCTCAGTGATTTTAGGTCTTCGTTCCTATGGCAGTCTACGCGAGTTGGTCTGACTAGTTTGGTAGAAAACTCTTCTGAACCAGACTCAAATAGCAACAAAAGAGCCAATCTCTGCAGTTCCATCTCATCACCTTGCATCTCTTGAATGTGATCCAGAATGAGACCAGCAGCCTGCATTGATCTACCACAACAAAATCTCAGCAGGTATTCCATCGCAAGAATATTGCATTCTCCAATCTGCTCCAACTGACAATGAAAATTGTTTTCATCATCGTCTGGTAATTTCACCAGGTGACATGCTGCAAAGTACTCTTGGATGGACTTGTGGGGGAAAGTGACCAACACTCTTTCACCCGGTCCACACTGGAACTTTTCACTTTGAACAAAACCCACTGCAAGACCCTTATCTAAGCAAGACTGAAATTCACTTTCTTTGAACATGAGCCTTTCCCCTCTAGAGTCTAGTAACCCTTGCAATGCAACAGGCCCCAAGCCATCAATGATGGACATCATGTTAGACATTACCTGTTCATCACTCATATCTTTATTGCGGCGCTTGAAAAGAGCCACCGCAAATTCTGTGTACAGCTCGGTAATTCTCTCAGGCAGTGACTTTTGATTCTTCCAAACAAGGCACAGCATCTGGGAAATGATTGGAACTACAGCCATTTGCTGAAGATTTGCATTGTCTTTCAGATATGAAATCAATGCCTCTCCCATGTCAGCATCATCAGGAAGGTTTAATCTGATGTACTGATCTCTATCTTGTGGTGTGAAGCCCAGTGTCTCCACCTGAGCGAAATTCGCTGTACCCCCAAGTACATAACTCATCTTGTGTGGTCGGGTTGTGACCAGCACAAAACTTTGTGTAAGGACTCTGTTGTGTAAGATATCCTGAACCCTGTATACGCCCTCCTCAGATTGCAAAACATGAGATGGGATTTCATCCACTCCGTCCAACAGAAAAGCAATGCGTGATTCGTGATCATCAATGAACCCTTTCACTTTGTGTTTCGTCAGTTTGGTGTTACGTGCTAGAATTTGGTCAAATATGGCATCCAAGACACAACTAGATTGCTGCATGTGCCTCAGCTTTATCCAAAGCACAAGCTCAAATCTACCATGAAGGGGTTTTGAACCGAGTGTGATGCAGGAGTTTGTAACTTTCACTAACAGGGTTGATTTACCCGTCCCGGCCCCGCCAAAAAGAAGAATCTTGATTTCCTTAACTATTTCCTGATCGAACAAATCATCCAAGGATTGGAGAATTACATTTTGTTCTTCATCCAAGAATATTTTTCCTTCTGGTAATGTCACCGATCTCTCTGATGTTGTTTTGCCTGGAATGTTCTTTTTGAGATGCAGGGGAATGAAGAACTGATCAATACCCACATTACGTGACTGCAGTGTAGGGTGTGCAGGAATAGTCGTTGCAGTTTCCTTGTAACTGTCAATAATTTCCTGTTGCAAATCCTCAAAGGTACCCGACCCCTGGAGTCCGGTGATTTCTAAAAGAAATCATAAAATTAGTATGAGTAAACTATTCATTAAGTATACATGAACATGATTCATAACAATTCTTTCAAGCTGAAATTCAACAAATCCGAACAATGTGCATGTCAATTTTTCGACCTATTATTTTTTTTTAGGCAAGTAGCATTTTTGTTTACCTTCATCCATAATGTATTCAATCATGTCAATTGGTTAAATTTTCCAATTACGTGCAGTAAAATGTACACTTAGAAATGTTGCCGAGGATTGTATCCAGAGTTTCTTCAAATTGTGCGTCCCTGTGATCACAATATTGATAAACGCAGTTGCACAGGGTTGACGATACATGCAAATGGCCAGTCTCTTTTTATACAATCTTCATCAATAGAACACAACTGTCATGAATTTCACACGGAAATTTTGATCACAACATAAACTGGATGATGAAAGGATTAACTGTTGCTGGCGGTAAATCAAACAACAGAAAGCAGCTTTTTGTTGTTTGATTTAAGCAAAACCTTTGATAATACTGTACTGTGTGGTGTTTCAAGCTCACTTTCAAGTCTCGTATATTATCACAAGAAGTTTCATCTTCAGGCTGTGGACCCACTTTAGTCCTCAGCGCCTGTAAATTCCTGAGAACATTTAAGGTTGCATTTGGATCTGTTCCTTTACCTTTCTACCCCCCCCCCAAAAAAAAAACCCCAGAGCTGAAGAACAACAAGTTGAAGAACACCACCAAGCATGAGCAGACAATTTGTTTATCAAAAATTCAAAGTGAGTTGCTTATGAAATGAGTTTTTGCGCATTTGCCATTGAATAAAGCCATTATTTTCTTCCACTATCTCCTTTTCAAATTTCGGTTTATAATAGAGGCAATCGTGAACATTATAAACAGTAAGTTATTCATGTTGATAAAAGTGTTTCATGTGTTCTCAGGCATACAGATACCTGCTGTCACACACAACACTTTAAGGCCTCCGTGCACGTACATTGTACCGATATGCTGATGTTTACAACATTAATATCTAAAGCAGTGCTTCAGAACTCATAGGTAAACTAGAACGAGTATATTAAATACACCTGCAAATGGTCAAGAAAGTTTCTGTGAAAAAGTGTTATTTTCAGATTATAAAAGTCAATCATGGTGAATGCATTGTGCCTGTTATTGTTGAAACCGTACATGTAGCTAGCACAATGGTTACAGATGACCTGCCCCAGTGTACAGTGACTGTGATAACATGTTAATTTAAATAGTCTCCAGTCTTTCTTTGCTGCCTATTTAATCATCTTAAAATAAACAAATTGATAGGCTTCATAAATTGATGAATCATTTAACAACTTCACATGCTTGATGGAAAAGCAAGTTGTATTGTCCATTTTGGCCAATCTCTTGTTTTCGTTGAGATCTTTTTTTCAAACTCCCCAAATACACTTGAGCACTTTCACAAGTCTGTTCCACTTCAAACTTAGCAGAAACGTAGACCACCACCAAAAAGGATTAGCGACGACACTTTGCAGAAACCGTTACCAGAACTGTGTTCCTCCAATTTGAATGTTTCCCATTATCAAAGTAATCATCACTGTGAAACACTCAGAAAAGCTTACCTGTGTCAGTTATCGACTGGATCATTTCTATGTTTTCCTCGTGTTGTGAGTGTTGACCACTTTCTGGATGCAGATTAATGAACCAGAACAAAATAATTGGGTTAACCGTCTACCAACACATGAATCATCATTTCATTATACAGCATGTTAATTTGAGATTCCATTATAAACGTTTAATCCAATAATAAATTATCTGCTTGGATTAAGTGAAACTCGGGCTTTAAATGTCTATGAATATAATTTCATGATCATAATTGTTGTGTTTACTTAATATGTTTCGGTCCCAGACAATGATTGTTACTGTTCCATTTTTAATATATTTTCCATAAATTTCCATCATTATGTCTCATCATTTCGAAAAACAAATACCACCTTACCTTCATGTTGACTATGGCGTTTCTCAATGTATTTAACTGCAAAAACAAAACAAAGAAAATAAATTGTAGTTACTTTGAAGAATCTCATACAAAAAGGAAACAATTTTCGTTCAGGGCACAACCACTGTTGTAGTTGTGCGATGTTACTATGCCCACGGGTTATTGGACTGTGCAGCAATTTACGAAAGTGGGTGCCACATAATCCGCGCAAATGACGTCCTTGCATCTTTGCGAGCGGTTCGCTGCCCAAGTCAGGTTTGTGCTGCTGTGTGGTACCAAATCTGTACCGTTTCAGTATCGTGAATTAAGAACGTCTTGCTCCAAGACCAACACTGTCTGTGAACTTCTAACCTCTCTAAAAATCAAAGTGACCGTTTTACCAGGTATAACTGTTTTAAATGCTATAATTAATTATTAATTAAGGAACATCAAAAGCTCGGTTTTATTATAAAATCATTAACATAAACATAAAAGAACAGTAAACAAGAGAACAAAATCTCTTGAAATCAAGAGCTCATTTCACGTGTCCATATTAGGGACCATTAGAAATTGTAATAATAATAATAATAAAAACCATTCTCATATAGCGCATATCACTGTGAGGTGCAGGTCCCTATGTACTCTCATGAAATCAACAATTATGCAAATTGAACAGATATGTTTGACCCAGGTTTTGAATTGTTCTGATGTTTTGGGCCTGCTTGACAACATCTGGTAAGATGTTCCATAACTGAACTGCAGATGATTGGAAGGAGCGGGAACCATAGGTCTTAGTTTTAATGACTTAGTTTTTTATGGTGCGTCTACGAGAGACGTAGACATGTACATGTACATCTACATAAAAATCATGAGCTCACTTGCTGTAATTTCACGTGTCGATATTATTGTTTGAAATATCTTGTGTCAATATTGACACAACATGTTCAAGGGAAAAGGATTTTGTAAGATTTCAATTGCTTCTCTAAAAGAGTCTAACCCTCTTCAATTAGAGACGTGCCATGAATTAATCTTGGAGGTTAGTATGTGTATAAAGCAAGTGAGCAATAGGGAAAGGTAATAACGTCCAATCCAGTGATTATACCAGTCGGAACATCACTTACATATTCCAAAACAAAGTGTCAACAGAGCCACCAGAAAGCCACCAATTCCTCCAACTATTCCTCCAACGATTCCAGCGATCTTGTAAGTAACATCCAAGTCATGTCCACCACTTCCAGTTGCAGACGGCGTATTTGTAGTCATGTTCATGCTGCCAAACTCTGCCATTTCTGTTTTTGTCTAAACAGCCATTCAAAAATAAAGTTACAAGCACAAATTGAAAGTGAGCAAGAGGTGTTGGTTATCTACGGTAGACGCTAAATTCTTAGGAATGACTTTTTTTCTAATCCAAGGGCCACCCTGAAATTCAAATGCTGATTCTTTATGCAAATGGAAATTGTTCTCTGAACAATTGTCATTACTCAATAGTGCATATATTGCATATTTTGTATTCATTGATTCAGAGAGGTCCTTGATCTTATGATGAGGTGACTCCACCAAAGTACATGTATGAACAAGAGTGCATTGTTGTGAAAAGCAGTCGTGGACAGCAAGACAGGAACAGCGACTGCTTTCCACAACAATGCACCAGACGAAAATTGAGCCCATTCGTGGCACCTGAAATTGGTGTGGTACCCACATACATCATGCACAGATTTTTCACTTGTGTGGCCTCCGTACTGCTGCGCTGTACGTTAGGCCACACGTCTGGTTTTCCAACTTACTGAGTTGGCATTTTTTTTTAACATATACATATATACCCCTGTCTGTGGTTGTATTCTATGATTTCTCATCTTTTGCCCTCTGGGTAGATTAAGTAGGTCCCTAATCTTTCTTCAAATTTTTTTGAGAAATTTAGTCATCTTACCTAACAATAAAGATGGCGATCACCACGCGACGTACCGTGAGCACGCACGGCTGAATTGCAAGGCACAAACCGCGCAGGAAAATCATGATTTCTACCCCAAGAATTGCAAAACGGGTGTCATTTGAATTGAGAGAAGTCTGCTTTTGATTGTAAAGGTGATTTTTGAGCAATAAAAAACATTTTTTACTCTAATTTAATCAAAACAAAACAGGGGCCCTACACTACACGATCGCCAAGTTCCCTTCAACTAGCCATACTACTACTAGGCATGGCATTTTTACCGGAAGTTAATATAATAATACTAGGCCTAGGCCTATATCCAAAAGGAAATTCACTAAACTTTTGTAAAAATAAAACGAAGTGGCTATCGTTACGGCATTCATTGTTTAGCGCCCTCAACGATACTTTTTTGATACACACGCAGGTATATTATTATTTGTTTTCCCAGTGCGACAGCTCAGTCGATAGTGGGTAGGATTTTGCACAGCGAGGTTGCGGGTTCACATCTCAGTTTTGCACTCGAATTTTTTCCTTTTCTTACCTGAGGCTTTAGAGGATTTTTTTTAAAAGGGAAATGGGGCCTAAATAAAGTCCGAATTTCATAACGTTCAAATTCACTTTTTTCCTTCTAATTTATATTTTCTTCGCATGTTTTTATAAAAGTTGCAGTACTACTAGTACTACAGTAACGATAGAAAATGGGAAATGCGTTTACGGCTGCCGTAACAATAGCCACTGCGAAAATAAAAAGGTGACAATTTGGGGCCACAAGTTACTCAAGCTCTACTGAACTAGCCTACTGGAGATCTTACTATTCGTAGAACACCTTCTGCCTCTGGAAGTTTTCACACAGTGTTACTGCACATTGGCGGGCCATATTGTAATAACTTCCAAAAAAATCGCGTTTTCATAACTCACGGCGTGACGAATTGATGCTGTTTTTACCCCAGACACCGCATACAAAAATAAACGCTATAAATGTACAATGATGTAACGCATACATACATATGATATGCAGCACAAGATTGCAAGACCTATTCCGCATTTGCGTACGTATGGTGTACTATAAAGGACACCTATCTGTTAGGCCAAAAAAAAAATAAGTCGGTCTCTGGTCAGCGCGCGCGTCTATTTTAATCATGCGCGTCGATCTTTTTTTTTTCCAAAATGTTCCGCGGTAGCTCCAACAGCGCCCTCTATTTCCGCACCTCCTCATTTATTTTTTACCAAAGAGCACCAAGGAATGGGAAATTGCACCAAGGCAAATGGTGCTTTCGATCATTAGGCATCTTTCCTGCAAGTTTCAAGCAATTTTTTTTTTGGCCAAAATTGAAAAAAATGCAAGGGGTTAGCCTTACTTTTTTAGTGAAATTTGGTCAAAAATTGACTTTTCTCGAAACAATACAGAAATTCCTCTGAAGTGTCCATCCATCCAGAAATAGAGTCGGAATGTGTTGTAAGGTCCACTAGGCATCGATCAGTTTCGCATTTTTTTTCATGAATTTCTATCGATTTTTTTTTGGACACAGTTGGGGGTTATTGACCTCCCCCCCCCCCCCCCCGGAACCGCGCCTGCAGGCTCCGCACGGGAGTCAATGAAGCGGAGCCGACAGAGCTGCTCCTCACGGGAGACTATGGAGCGGAGCCGACAGAGCACAAAGACACGTTGTAATTTTTTTTCTGTCTTTTTATTTCAGTTCCAAAATACGAACAGTCATTCAACATTACAAATATAGACCTGTTTCACTGATAAATAATCACTTTGGGTTAACAACGGGGATTCTTTTTAATTGAAATCCCGACAATCGTACATTTTAGTAGCTTTTTTTGCACATCATTGTACAATTTACATACATAATTTGTTTTCATATATTGATTTTACTGTACAGCATACCATTTTAATACAAAACTAGGCAATGTACAATATGCACTGCACCGTACACAGACTCCCTCAGAATGCCGCACCACGGCACGTGCTGCAGAGAAACGAGGACCGTTCCACTATTTCCAGGGGTTGTGTGGTACAGAATATAAATAATCATTTCAATTAAAATTATTAACCTGAAAATAGTGAAACAGTGTCACAAAAAAATAAGGTAAACACAATAAAGTTCATCTGCTTCCTCACTGGTACTATTTAGGGAAAAGGGACACAGTGACATGTACCATAGTAATCAATAAAAGCAGTTTGCTTTTATTCAATATACAATTATGAACACGACTAATAAATCAGCAATGTCTTCACATAAATTGTATTATTTTATACACAAATAAACATGATTCCATCTAATAAACGGGCCGTAATTTTTTTTCTTCGGGAGACCTAATTTCATTGGACAGGAAGTACAAGCAAAGGAATTGATTAACAATTTGAATACATTAATGTCTGTGATTTAAGTACTTGTACAGGCTTGTATAATGTACAACCTAAAAAGCTAAATTCTTGCCTCATTTCATCGATAAAATTGGCATGACTTTCCCTTATTCTATTTCCTTGACCAAATAAGTTAAAATTGCCAAGAAATATTCGCACAGGAAACAAACAGGGTCACAATAAACAAACGAGAAGCTTTTGAACCAAGACAACATAGTTCATATACAGCGAATTCAATATTTTAAAAGAACGTGTCACATTTCGAAATTGTCCATCCTTATTTAGGAGAGCTTGCGAGAGCATGGTTCTGCACATTGCAGACACAACAATCATTCATGATGACAGGACTGACTATATTTAACCAATCCTGCAGATTAAAATGAGAAATGACAGCAAAGTTCCCACAAACAGTGGCCATTTCACTGCCAAAGTAGTTGGTCACTCACATGGTTATATGGCTCATTGCCACACTTTTTGGTCTGGTGTGAATGGTGACAATGTGTTCAAATTTTTTGTTATTTCTGCTGCATTTTATGCTATAAAACGGCGACCAAGTTGTGTAAACATGAAGTAAATACATACACTGATGTACCAACACATTGCAACAGAATGACGAACACCGGCTACAGGTCAGAAACTTCCATTCTACATTTTCTGCACAAAACATCGGCAGAACATTCATCTACCTGAACCAGGATTGTGTGTACATTCGCTCTGCAGACCGTGCACAATGTCTGCCACCTCTTGGACAATCGACAAGATGATTTGTGGAGACCAATTAAAACGAACCTTCTTTGTACATCACTGGGTCGATTGACCATTTAGCCAATCATGTTCAATGTTCTTTTGCTGTTGTCCTCTGATTGGATGGACATATATATCTCTGCGGAACAGCACAGTTGGCTTGCTAATAATTAAGAAGCTTTTTAAACAGTAGATTAGATCCAACTTATAGGAAAATGGGGATATTTGTTACATTTCTCGACAATTACACATAGTGAGGTACATGTACAGTTAGAATAAATTATCATACATTCAATTCATATTCATGACTGCGAAATTCTCAAAATATTCATTCAAATTCAAATAAAAAGTGCAGTTACAAACAACAGATGTACAGTTTGAATGGGTGCCTTTGTTAAAATCACGTTTAAGTGGGCATAAAACATTTAAAAATTCAAAATTCCATACTAACAAAACATTTATTCCAAAGGGCTTGAACATGTTTTTTAGGGGTGTTTGAATTTTTACGTTTTTAACATGTACGTCGATGGAAACAAATGACATGATACTAAGTATACCATACAATTACCAAACAATTTCCAAACAAAACTGCTTTCATTTTCTCCAAGTTCAATGTGAGGTCCATTTTGAGAGGTGTTAAACTGCGGGGGAAAGTGCTACAATTGTTGGACAATTACATTTTTTAAATATTAAAAATACTTGACTCGTGTTATTACAATTAAAATATGGCAAGGTCTTCCATAGGACCGGGGTGGGTGCCACTAATTAAACACACAATGCTAAAATTTGCAATAGTTGGTTACATCAAGTGCGACCGACTGTGCCACCAACGTTGGCGAACGTCAGCACAGTCTCAATTTTTTTTCAGAATGGCAGACACACAAAAAACATAATAACCCATTGGGATGGGGACGAAATTTTCTACCTTCCAAGTTTCAATTAGTTCATAAATATTGGCAACATTTCACTTCCAGTCACAATTAAGTATTTTATTTTCGAGGATTTCAAAGGTTTCTATCCAAAACGGTCACACATTGATAATTATCGCTCTGCACTGAAAACTGCAGATACCTAGACTGTCCCATACAAGTCCATCTCCACAAAATCCATGATGGAAATTCAGTCTTGCTCAGTTTTGTTAAAAATCAAGATAAAATTCCTGCTTCAAAAGGTAAAATTTGAATCAATTAATTCATTCTGTCAAAAAGGACGATATTTGGTATATAAATCTCTTACGTTTCATGATCATTCATGGGTCAATTTTAAGATTAAGTTTCAAATGTTTGATTGTGAGAAATCTAACGGGTATTCTAACATAGCCTGTGCATGAAATAAACTGCCAAGTATAAAAAAGCAAGTATAGTTCGATATCAATAAAAGGATTTTCCACTACATGATTATCAGCTTACTTCGATGTTATGTTATAAAAACTTGGGAACAAGTAAAGTGGTATTATAAAATAAGGTGCGCAATCGATATGACAATAGCTAATGTGACAGTCGTAATAAAATATAATATTCAATTCAAAGCTTTGGAGTCAAGGCAATTCATAACTTATCATCGATGTGTATCATTAATCACAATTCAAACACAACATTGTTTCATTAATAAACATTTTACGGTAATAAATAAGCTGGTATTTATATGTATACATGCATAACACGAACATTGTGCTTTGTTTTTCTATTTTTCAATTAGGGTTTTTTTAAACGACCAACAAGGTTTATTCCATGTACGTCAGTACGTCCGATCCTAACAGAGAGCTCTATAACGTATTCCGACGCTTCTTCCCAATTTGCATGGGTTATTTTGATCACAAAATACGCACACACATACACACCAACAGATAGACCGACAAACACGCAAAGCAGCTTCACAACTTTATCTTTGGTGTCGTTAACGCATTGTCAAAAATCGTCACAATTATACCCAAGACTGACGTGTATGTACATGAACAAAGTATGCAGTTTAATTATCAAAGTTCTGTGTTGTCCTGTCCTTTGGTACATATTTGATTCACATATCTTTTGGTTCCACCAATCCAGAACACGACCGAAATAAAACAGGAACCCTGAAATTTGCAGAAAACCAGTCCCCGTGCATTGGAAATAACACTGACTGTGCACCAATTGGCCTCACTGCGTTTTTTACCTGGTGCAGTACGATCAAACACAACACCATTAAAAGTCACACTGAAACAAAGTCACAAGCAAGTACAGGACAGCAAGAGATTTAAAATATATAAACAGGGGGGGGGAGGAATTATTTTTGCTGTTTCTTTTTAAATACCACAGTACGGGTTTCGGCATGAACTTGCAATACACTCAGGAACTACATAAATGACATGAAGTACATGTAACCAAAAAATAAATACAAAGTACTACAACCCACAATCTTTTCCCACAAGCAAAAAGGAAACTTCCATGGTATTTCGAAGGAGCTCCCACAAAACGTCCACTTGTGTGTACTTCAACGACAGTTCCATACAATTTCCAAGAAATTTCCACCGTGGAAAAATACCCGACAGTTCCAAACAGGCAACTTTCGTGAGGGTTTCCAGATCAAGTAGGCAACTTCCATGACAATTAATGGATCGAATCGGAAATTTTCCTGAATGTTCCCTGACCAAATCTTCCATGACTTCCGGAAGTGCTCCAGAGTCGGATCAAAAGATCATCCATGAATTCAAATTCCTATAAAGTTTTAACCAATAAAAGTGGCTTTTAGAATGTTGATTCATCAGACTTGGAAAGTTTGGTGTAACACAGCTCGTTATTCCTACGTTTCCATAACATTTCAGTAAATTTTCTAGGACCGCACACGAAACGTCCAGGATTTTTCGCAATCATTCCACTTAATACATCTCCAACTCCTCCAACGGTCTTTGGTTTTTGAGCAATCTCAATGCCATCAGATCTCCTTGTGCTTGCATAATGAAAGTCAACTCCTTATTTTACATCGTTGTTTTTTCTTTCCTCAGGGGATTTCACGTTTCTGTGGTGGCAGGAAACCTCATGCAGCAACTTTTGTTTATAACACCCGGAACCCTTTTAGAACCAGTAATTTCAACACACCCACAACGACAAATGAAATGTGCGTCCAACACACGACTTTTACAAATCACAACGAATGTAGCTAAGATTTTGAAAATACGAACACCAAATAAAATGTAGCACCCAGTTCAGTTCTTTTCTCAAATAGTCATGGACTTTACCCGCAACACAAACAAAAAAGGATCTGACTTTACCAAAGCTCTAAGTATGGTGACGCTTATGATTGAACGAGTGCCTTTTTTTCTAAGCATTCACACACTGACAAGGTAGAGTGCAAACGTGCAAAATACTGTAATTACCAGAACCAATTTCCCTCAGCTGCCAACAATTTCAGAACAAAATCCTCACGTCATCTTTTCAAATGAACATTTTCCCCATTGGAGGCTAAAAGAAATTTAACTTCTATTTTTCCTAATTTTCTACTCTAAAGGGACTGATCCTGATATGTTCACAAGCGACTCTGACGTTGTATATGATTTGAGCAATTCCACTAAAAAAGCATCCTTAGTATGGTTCTTATATATGCACACTTATGGAATTACCCCCTTTTGTGTTTGCCCTACATATATAACAACATCACACTGTGTTTACTGCACTGCATTCTGGCAGTCATTCAAGTGGGAACGTGGAAACGTTTTTTTGATGTAAGGTCAAATTAAATCACCCATATTGTTTTGCTCCAACAATGAAATTTAATGCCAGAAATGGCAGCCAGTTCCAGCCTCCTTCTAGTTCCTTACTTCTAAAGGAAACCGTAATTTTTGTCCCGTGGAAGACACTTACACTTCAGTTCACATAAACTTTAATGTAACAATGTGACCTTAAAACGAATAACAAGTTCCCACACTGCATGCAAGTCTGCAAGAGGCACATCCCTTGTATGAGGCATAAAGCTGTAGGTCCCATGGATCATTGCCCATTACGGAACTCCAGAAAAATTACTGTGGAAAAGTACTGCACGCTTACACAAGTTTTTCTAGTAAAATAGTTCACCCAAGATTGAAATCTTAAGACAAAATATCGGAGTCAGAACTCAATAACAAGTGGATCTTGTTGGGAAATGTTGGTTCAGATACATTTCAATGAAGTTTCAGGGAATTTGACTGAAGAATTAAAACTCGGGCCAATGCCAAGGAGCTATTTATGCATGCAGCAACCAGTCTAACACTTCTTTAGTCCAACATGACTAGAATAAACAAGATTTGAAATTTTGCATGCTGGTAGGGTATAGTAGTGAGGTTTGCGGTGACACCATGTGGAATAATCTCTTCTAAGAAGTGTGGTTCTGAAAAGAACCGGGTGGTTTTAAAACTCGAAGTTCCGATCAGTAAGCTCTGATCTTAAATACCAGCATCCGGGGTGCGTCAAGTGTCCGGGTAAGCGGGTGGGACTTGACTACAGGCTACTTCAGGAGAGGGAGAGAGAGAGGAGACGATCAGAGCATACTGATCGGAATGTCACGTTTCACAACCAACTGGTTCTTTTCAGAACCACACTTCTTTTCAAAAGAGATTACTCTACATGGTGTTACCGCAAACCACACTAGTATGACAAGAATAGTAAAATATGACATCTGGTACCCAGTCTCTGTTGCAAAACATTTTATCCACATTCATGCCACCAGACTACCGAACGGTCTGAATTTCCTAAAGTTGGACATACACGTATATGTATATACCAGTTGACTTGCTTCCAAATTCAAATCATGTGACTTCACTGACTGGTGCCAATCGTTGGAGCAAACCTTCCCTGGCCCTTTGAAGTTGAATGTTGGTTTGTGGTATAAATAAGACCTTATCTTTGCCTTGTGCATATTGCGCAGAATTCTGTTTGTGTAGCTGTAGCATTTTGCATGTTACTCTGCACTTGGGTCCCAGTGTGGAGTAAAATAGCATATAGCTTCCTTGGTCATCATTTTGCACAATCCTTGCTGCGCAAATCTCTTCACCCATTATTCTACTGTCTAAACATACATACATGTACTTGAACATACATTATGTAAACCACATTTGAAATGCCCGAAAAAAAATTGAAAAAAAAAAAAATCCTCCAATTGGTATTATGTGACAGCAATTAGAAATTCAAATTCATTGTGCCCACAAGGGAAAAAATTAGCAAAATAAAAGAAGTCAGCATTCATATGATAAACAAAAATGTTCAGTGAAAAACAAATTGCAAAATTTTGAAAAACATACTTTTTTCCTGAAAATATATATCTATGTCATCAGACCATGATTTTTCATGAAGCACACATGTGAATAAGCATTAATCTGTACAGTAAACGGCTAAAAAAGTAGACACTGTTCGTTCTCTTGCCCTCCGCACCTATCAGACTTCAGTGAGAACAAGAGAAATTAATTACTCGTTGCCTTTCGAAGAAAACATTTTACAGTGAAGGGGTAAACAAATAACTGCGAATAGTTCACAAAGTTCAGCTTCACAGCAAAGCCTTTTACAAATGTATAAAATTCATTGATATGTGAAGCACTGTTCAGATTATTGTTGCTGTCAACAATGTATAATTTTGACACGCAAGCAGCAATGTATTCGAGTCCCTGCAAGTTCATCACAAGTCTTTCGTCTCAAGTCAAGTCACTAGCTATTCAAATAAACTGTCACAAAAGGATAGGACTTGTGGTGGTCTCGATTACATCACTACAGGCAAGTATCCACAAAGTACACAAGAAGCAACATTAAGTTCCCAGCTGCATTATTAAACGTGTTTATGTTGACCATAAGCAACAAATTTCAAAGCTAGACAGTATCACTGAAAAATCAACCAATCAGTTTTTTTGCAAGCTGGCCAATCATTGAAACATATTAACTTAATCCAGGTATCCAACACATTTACTGATATCATAGCCAAAGCGCACAAAAAGTACATGGCGCTTTGTGACCCCTCATAAGAGCTCCGTAAACAGTACATCCATGTATGAATATGTACCACATACGGCACCGACTCACGCGCATATGGTGAAGGACACATGATTGATTTTTATATATGAATGTACACACACCTGTAGTGTCTTCATGTGAGTGCTGTTCATGTGTGTACCGCGGCATTGCATTCAAACTCTCTCTCTCCTTGTAACCTCTTCAGGGGGTACTTGTGCACGATGCAACACCCTACGTTGCATGATAAACATGTGCAATATGCGAGAATGCTTACATATACATGTATAGCCACCTCTGTGGAGAAGATTCCATTGGCAATCCACTCCAAATTTTAGTTCTGGACAATATATCACCAGTTAACTACATTTGTGAATTGTTGCTATGACGCGACAACAAGAGTTGCAATCCCTCTCAAAAAACCTGACACTTGACAACATACAATTTTGAATTTGTCTGAATGGAATGTGAGGGGTGCTGGAAATGCCAATTACTGGGAGTAGATTCTGTTGAATTTTAGTTTAGAATGGATTCTATTTGATTCCTGCCTGGAGTCGCACAAGCCCAATAGTGGATAGTGAAATACTAATATGTTGAGCAACAAGGCCATTGTATTTACTGACTGGTCAATAGGACAGCTGTGCCTTCTTTGAAGCTTGAAGACCATCCACTTAGTCATGCACACCATGAGGCGTAGTTTACTAGTTGATAATAATCAGTTCACTGGTTTGTGGATGTTGTTGACCCTGGTACATTACCTGAGCATACCCACTAACATGCTAGCACCATGGCGCTTATTAGTGGATCCCTCTGTCTGACGTCTCTCCTCTTTGTTTCACCATCCCATCAGAAGTTGACCGTCCTACATCCACGACGATGACGACAAAACTATAATTCTTGACAACTATTATTCTTGAAACAGTTAAACACACAGTAGTTTCGCAGGGTGATTTTGGAAAATATTTGCCATCATAGGGGACAAAGTGTCTAGAAGCAATCGGGTTCCTTAACAAGTTATACTTAATCAGCCATTTTGCTCTTTTTTGGAGGTACCAGTTACTTGCCAGTATTGTCCCATCAGCAGGGCAGCCATCAGTGTCTGCTACAAATTCATTGTTGCCAGAATGTCTTGGCAGAGTTCTTTGTACTGCAAAGCATCCCCGGCTAACTGCCGCAGTTTCAGCCCATTCAGTGCCAATCCAGGGACACGGCAGACTTCCATCTCCATCCGCACGCCATTCCGGTGCAGCTGAAAGAGGTTCTCAATGTTCTCATAGATCAGGGCTGGCTGCTTACAATCAAGAGTCCTCCTGATCTCAGCGACTATCTCCCCAAGTCCCTTGCAGGTGGTCATGCAGAAGGACTTTGCATGTTTGATTGGGGATGGCTCAGCAGCGTGCATGTCTGACTCACTCAGTGTCATGCTACAACTAAGGTTCATTCCCTGTGCTATCAGCGGTGGGATGTGTTGCTGCTGGCCAGACACATTATCTGTTTTCCTGATCCCACTGCTGCCACCATCAACACTGTTATTGTTGGTGGTGTTGAAGAACTGACTCAAGTCACCTGAGGGGATACGGATTGTTCTACGTAGTAGCTGTGTAGGGACCTGGGCATCTACGCCAGGCATGGTTGTGTGTCGGTGGTGGTTGTGACTTTGCCTTGTCTGGCCATCACTCAGCCCAAACGCTAGAAATCCTGCACAGGAATTACATTTAGAAATCCTATTTACAAATATGTGACTGGATTTCACGAAATTAGTCAAAAGGAAAATTTTGGCTATTAGTTTTTCACAAGCAGGAGGAAACACATGCTCTTAGTTTTATTCATCACTAAATTTGACAGTCACCAGAAGTATTGCCTGACATTTGGCTGGAAGCCTGCATTAGCTAAGCGTAATAGCAAAGTTCTGTGCTTAGAAGCCCCATGACATTAGGCCCTTGGTCCGATGTCATGGAACTGTTTACAAGAAATAATTCTAAACATGTGTATGTGTTAAGCATAAATCACAAGAACCAGTACACACTGAATGAGGTTTAGGCTTGTTTTTGCTTATCAACTATTTTTCTGTGTGGAATAAATTTGTTGACCATGCTCAGGAGTAAAGGTACGCATACCTTGTGCTGCTTCTTCACCTTGTGATGGCCCTTGCATCGTGTTGGACTCCTCCATTGCCTGCACTAAGTCTGTATCATCAATCCGCTGTTGCTGGTTAATCCCCTGCAAATAGTGGAGCGTTCCAGGTGACATCAAATTGGGCAGCGGGTAGTGCTGACTGGGCGGTGCTGCTTGCATCACTGGTTGCTGGCTGGAGATGTTGAACTGGACACCCCCGTTCAGCCCAGGGAGTGGTAGATTCCTGGATTCCTGTTGTTGATTGGACGGGAGCTGGCTAGTGAGAAATGTCACCCCACTGGGTTCAGTGATCATCTGTGAGTGCTGCTGCTGTTGCTGCTGTTGTTGTTGCTGCTGCTGCTGTTGAAAAAGTTGGTTGGACTGTTGTGCTAATGTCACACCACCCTGCATTCCTTGCTGCCTGCTCATATCATGATTCATTTGTTCGAATGTCACATGCCGTGATGCCTGCTGTTGGTGCTGGTGCTGTTGTTGTTGCTGCATGAGATTCATCTGCTGATTCTGGAGAGCAACTTGCTGTTGTAATGCTTCCTGCTCTTGTAGTGACTGAGCCGCTTGCAGCATCTGCAACTGCTGCTGCTGTTGTTGCTGCTGCTGCTGCTGTTGCTGATAGACCAAACTTGAGGCCAGGCTGCTCGGATTCACCGAAATCTCCCCCTGTGAGGAGCGGCCTCCCTGGTTTTGGAATAGCACCGGTAGTATATTCTCCAGTGAATCATTGCTCTGACCCCCAATGTTCACTATGTCTAGCATCTCGCCTCCCGCCGAAGTCACAATGACTGGCGGAGAGGGAGAGAAGCCTGGCCTGACCCCACCAAACCAATTATCCCCAGAATGGTTGTGTGGACTGCCCCGCTGCGAAGACATGCTGCTACCCCCTACAGCCCCTTGACTTAAAGGACTGCTCCCTTGTGAGGGGCTTCCCACATTCACCGGCCGGTTGTCAGGCTGGGCATCCAGCGTGGGGCTCATGTCAATGGGTAACGGGTGGGTTGGGTAAGCGGTGGGATCAATGGACGGTTCAATTACCTCCTCAGGATGAACAGGGAGGCTGATGGAGGTAGGGGGGCTCGCTCGGCTATTAGGACTGTGAAGCTTTTTGAGCATTGGTGGGCTGTCGCAGGGTCTCTGTAGGTGTAATCTGTACAGAGTGTAGAAACAGAAAACAAAACAAAAAGGAACAAACATAAAACGTACCTCACTTTAAGAAATCATATGAGCTTTTCTTTCAACATCTACCAATGCTATGTGCTTAATATTATTTTGAAATGCTATCACATGTGAAGTGCAAAGTACTTAATTTTGGAAGGGACTATTGATTCTAAGGTAAAACACTGATTGAGATTAAAAAAAAACCCGTTGATTTATTTGATCATCCTTTGAAGCAAAGACAGTACCTCTGTAGGTGTTGTTGCAAGGCTTGTGTCTGGACGTCCGTTGCGGGTTCTGCTCTCACTGTTGGTATCATTGGGGGTGTGCCACTGCCGATACCACCCTGGGCTAACTGGAACTGCAAATCCCACAGATAAACAAAACAAAGATCTTTAAATCAATGTCAGCTTTACTCAAGAGAAAATATGACATATGACCCATATGACATGAGAGTGTGTCAGAGTGCATGATTGGAAAATGAAATGAGTAGCAATACATGTAAACTGTGTAAGAATGCCAACACCTTTTCTATGGACCATTTGTACCAACAAAAGAGAGTGCTATCCATGGAATGGATGCTCAGGTACAATATACATGTATGTTATGAATCAACCCCATTTTAACCAATAGTCCTCAATCGAACTTGCCCACTGGTTCATGCACTCGGTTTATCATTTATACAATCTACATATACAAAGTATATATATGGTGGGTAGACTTGTTCCCTGTCTCCCCATAATCAATCTGAATTAATTACAGTGGTAAGCATGGGTACTACTCTCTCAACACCTACAGATATAAAATGCATATACATGTACTACGAACCTATGGAAACATATTGTACACTTAAAACAGATCTTTTTCCAACCTACTGTCAGCTGCCACAATGGAATGTTTGGGATTGAGTCGTAAGCCCCGCCTACTTTGCATGTTAATTGGCAACAAAATGAACATCTTTTTAATGTTGAACTACATGTTCAAGCCATGTGCGTCATGTGTATCTGCAGACATTTTGGATATGCAGTCATGGCTGTGCTTGGTATAACTTTATGGGACAGGGCTTACCAGATTGGGGCGGGGCTTTACAGATTGGGGCCTGGCTTAACAGATTGGGGTGAGGCTTAAAGGATCGGGGTGGGGCTTAATGGTTTGGGGCAAACTGACAGGGGTGTTGTTTTACCAAGTAAGTGGGGTAAACTTACAGTTTGTTTCTCCACATGAACTGTTCATCCATTTACATTTCGTAATACATGTGCCCATATCAGGTTATGCAAGATTTTGCCAAATACAAAGAGCGACACTTTAACACCTGTTTGGACTGCCTTTCCAGAGTCACGCCGAACCAAATTATTCCCAAGATTTCAATTAAGTTTGACATTTGAAACTGTGAGGAGCGACTGCACACAAGTTATTGAAAGATTTAAGGTTGCAGTCATTTGCAAACACTCCAAGGACTAGTCAATGGAAAATTAAAAACAAAGTTTGCCACTCCGAACCCATTGTCTATTTTGACTTGTGTTGCTTAAAATACTTATTAGTTCCGCGTGACGCGGGAACAACAGTCAGACACAGGTGTAAACCTACTTCCAATGCTTGTATTCTCTTACTCCCACTCATGAATATTCACCATCTTACAACCTTTCCCAATTGGTCAAATTTTGACACATGGTGTGATGGATAAACTCTATAAACTCAATGGTGTTTTCAAAACCTCGGCTCTGTCTCCAGCTTTGGCTGCATCTCCAGCATCAGATCATTTCAAAGCTTTTCATGTTCACACCAAACAGGAACACTGAAGCAGTCGCTTTATATATTACTCTTAAATAGCTCTGAGGCAGTTTACCATACCTACTGGTCACGCAATTGTCTCGTGGGTGGTCTTAAACCGCTATTTATAAAGCCGGTCAGCGCTGTTCGTGTTAACGACTGATCTACAACAGTGAGCAAGACCCTGCGCTCCGCTCCACATTTGCGCAGTACGTATTCCCCATGCGCCAGCTGCCACCAGGTGCTTAAGAAGGAGTTATCCAACAAACAACACGCACACAAAGGAACTCATCCTGATCTTGGAATAAAATGGCAAAATGAAATCGTTGGCAGTTTTTGTCAACTTTTGAAAATTGTATGGCTTTTTGATTGAAAAGGTATGTTGAAATCTCTTGATGCCATAGCTGGTGGTGAAGCCGAGGTTTAAAAAAAAAAAATACCATGTAGGGACTACATTGAAGTACAGTACAGAGAAAGTGAGGGAACATCTCAAAAGTCGGAACGTTCCTTTCAGGAACACTGTGCGTTCCCATTCCCAACTGGAACATGCCGTTCCAGAGTAAGCGTGCATGCGCATAGGCAAACGTTCCCACACGGGATCACCTGGCATTCCCAGGATGTTCTCAAGGAAACAACGCATGTTCCCTATTGGAACAGCCAAGGTTCCCGTAGGAATGTTCCAAGCATTCCGACTTTTGAAACGTTCCCTAAGGCCAAAAAAAAAAGTCTCCGGTTTCTGGTATGCGCGCGCGTCGCTGTAGCCATGCGCGTCGGCAAAATGAAAAAGTTTTTTTTCAATGAAAGATGATGTCTCAAAACCGCCAAACTCACTGGTTTGACTGGAATCCTGCTGCTGCACAATTTTAACATGTTTTTAGATGGAGTTATGGTCGAGAATAAGCTTTATGTGGCCTCTCTGGACTCCCAATCCCATATAGGCCTATTTGTACTAAGTTTAGTCGGGCACCATTTGCAGTCATCACACGGCATTTGAAGCAAAAAAGTCAGGTAAAAAAAAAAAAAAAGCCGCGTCGCCGCACCACTTTTTGGGCAAGCTCCATACCAGAAACCGGAGACTTCTTTTTTTTTGGCCGAAAGAGGCATTCCACATAAATGTGACATTCTCTGTACTTAAACTAAAAATGGTAAATCCAGACCCTTGTTAAGTATTTGTTGATCAATTTTACACTTTTGAATCTTGTCAAAATACTGCAAAAAATACTCATCAGATGCAGCATTTTAACCTACCCCAAAACATTATCATTAGTTTACATATGCAGTGTATAGCAGAGCTTCACTATTACGAACACAGTGTTTGCAAAAGATTCTTCAGAGAATGTTCATTATTGCCAATCAAAATGCATCATTGTTCATTCGATTTTAAGTCACACTGCTGTTCAGCACTGAATTCAGTGATAGGGGTGTTCATTATAGAGGTGTTCTAGAGTACATTCACGTGAACAAGTTTGCGAAAAACAGCCAAATACACAAATGAAAAAACTTGAGAACTTTCAATAACAAAACTCTTTGGTCAAAAGCAAAGCTTCAATCCAACTTATCTCGCCTTTGTCAGCCAATCAAGATGCTTGTTTCATGCCAGAGGAGTGTACTACCTTGCTTTGGCTCTTTTGATTGGTTCTTCCTAGTTCTCCGCACTCGGGGCGATCTACGTACGTTCTCCCGGCACTGATGGTATTTTACGAGCGCCAGCGCTCGCGTTTTGGACCGGGTCAGAATTTGCGATCTGTTGGCCTGGTTTGATGCATATATCATTAACATGAATATGCAAAGGAAGTCTGAATACTTAATGAGATGCAAGCTATGAGCAATCAAAGAAATATGCATACATGTATATTCATATCGACCATGTAACATTTACAGGCTGTGAATATTCAAATTTATCTTCAAGCAAACTTGAATCCTCGATTCCGATTGGTCAATCCATGAGAGCCACCCGTACTACATTATCCCATATACTATGGTCCATACCTCTCCCCACTTATTGCGTTATTCCATGATGCGTAAGCCATTCCCGCTGTACGCACATATAATACCGTAGGTTAACCACTGTAAAGTTTGTGTACAGTGTGCATGTTCCATCTTAACTGCGTGAAGCTTGCTTGAAAATAAATTTGCTATACCACTCACGGTCAGTGTAACAATATTTGCTGTGAATACCAACCCCAATTCCATTATTTCTGAAAATTACTTCACAAGCAAATTAAATATTGTATATTACCAGTACATTGAAAAGTGAGAAAGCGTAAGTAAGGCCAAAAAAAAAAGTGTCCGGTTTCTGGTATGCGCGCGCGTCGCCGTAGCCATGCGCGTCGGCAAACTGAAAAAAAATTTTTTTTCAATGCCAAAGATGATGTCTCAAAACCGCCAAACTCACTGGTTTGACTGGAATCCTGCTGCTGCACAATTTTAACGTGTTTTTAGATTGGGTTATGGTCGAGAATAAGCTTTATGTGGCCTCTCTGGACTCCCATATATTTGCACTAAGTTTAGTCGGGCACCATTTGCGGTCATCAGCCGACATTTGAAGCAAAAAAGTCAGGTAAAAAAAAAAAAAAGCCGTGTCGCCGCACCACTTTTTGGGCAAGCTCCATACCAGAAACCGGAGACTTTTTTTTTTGGCCTAAGACTCATTTTGTAGAATTTGGTTAATACATACATACAAAATGCATATGACATCATAACAATCCTGTAATGTAGAATACAACCCCCCCCCCCCCCCGAAAAAAAAAAAATCATGCAGGTATAAAGCTGTTCAACTTTGTTCAGCACTTCTGACACTTGCCGACACCCATTTCTTGACTGGCATTCCAGAGTCAGTCCAAACCATATAATATGCCCTAGAGTTGAATAAAAATTGACAATTGAAATAAGTAGGCGTGATTACACACACGTCAACAAACAGATTGACTGTTGCTGTCTTTCAGAAGGACCTGGCCTGAGTTGCGCCAATTGAAAATTAATGCATATTGTTCACTTGTCTAAAACCAAAGTCCAATCAGCCCTTTCAATATTTCAACTGCGCATGCACACAATGATATGGGTCACGGGTCATTTAGGATAATCAAACGCTCAGTTATGGCGTATGAACACGCAAGGAGACGGTCGCACGACGCTTGCGAGTTAAAATCGCTTAAAATACTACAACACTCGTAAAGTCACCAAATATGCATTAAATGTCTAAAAAGCTATTTCCCATGCAACCTTTACCTCAACAGATCAAAAATATGAAGTTTATCTCAATACCGTACATCAGGTGACTATGTAAAGCTTATCTCGATATGCAAATGACAATCGTTAATATGCACATTAATGTCAGTGTTCCCGCAGCTTTTCCCTGTCTGCCAAGTATGCAATTGCTTTACACGTGCTTGCGATTTTCACAGCGTGTTTGAAATCGCTAGCACATGTCGGTCCTTTTGCACACAACAGGGGCAGATTTCAATCACCTACATGTACTTTACATAAAATTTGAATATTATGCAAATGAAGCAGAGGGGCAGAGAGAGTTGGAAGCAGGATGACCCGTGAGCATGATGATGTGACGATGGTGGTACATGGGTTCTCAAAAGGTAAAAAAATGGCCTTTCAAAACATGAGTGTTAAGTAATTTTTATAAGTTGCTCCCCATCACACAAGTTCTCATTGGCAGACGTGGTCAACTTGGAAAGTCTATGTTGTTGAATCTCTTTCTGCCTCTGAAACTGAAATAGTCGGAATCAGGTATTTGCACTAAAGCTTGTTAATGAAGATCTTTGAATGAGGGGAAATATGAGTCAATTATTCAGACTAAATGTATTCCTATGTAACGTTTGAGTATACCTATACTTGACTGGAAAAAAGTATTTGACTACAACAGTAATTATGCTCCACACAGCTTTCTCAACAAATCCAAGTACGCAAATAACAGAGTGAAAATTTGTGATAATCAGTGTCTAATAATAATCAGTGTCGCAGAATCTGTGTCCTTAAGCTGGACACTTTACTCCAATTGGCTTTTCTGATCATTATGACATTAGAATTGTCCAGTAATAGACGGCAGGAAACAAATCCTGAAATCCTGCCAACAATTTACCTTGAGGCATGTCTCAAAACTGAAAAAAAAAGAAAAACAAAGTACTGTTTCCCCATACTTTCCCCCGTCTCTAATCCATCTTTTTGCAACACAATGCACATGCATTGAAATATAATTACTTCATAAGTTCGTAGAGATGTTTCTTAAGTGCATTTTGCTCCTATCACTTTGCATTACATCCCTCCCCCCCAAAAAAATTTTTTTATTATGGAACCATGCAACAAAATGCCAAATGCATTTAAGAAAAACATGCACATACTCTTTCATTTTGTTTCAAAAGTCGGGACATGCAAGTTCTATCAAGAGCCCAATCATGTAGCAAAAATGATGTATCAGTTTAATTTTTTTAAAAATTGACAGAATTTTTTGTAAAGATATATTTAATTGCAAATTAGTTATTTGTTCCTAAGAGAACAATTGCTGTTTAATTGTTAATTTGAATATCAGTATGCTTGTCATTTTTTTTGTGTTGTGAGATTATTTTGTTGTGTGATGGAGACTCAAATTAGAAATGAGATTCATATTGGAACAGAAATAAGAAATTTGTTAGCATTTTTTTAATTTTAAAATACATTTTCTAACACCGGTTCCGTTCTGCATGCCTGCAGGTGCAGCACTGGGAATATATAGTTTGAATACAACAAAGCAGTTTTCACAACTTGCTACATGTATCATATGTTCATAAATACTGTATAAAAATCAAAACTTTTTTTGAGGAGCAAGTTGATATTCCTCAAAACATTCCGCAGGTTTCATTGTGATCTTTTGTGCAGTATCTGCTGCCACCAGGAGTCCATTAAGCCTCCAGCCCAGAGGAATTTGACATCGATTACCATGGTATATAAACAATGCAGTGAAAAACATGCTTGCTGCCACCAAGAGTTCATCAAACCTCCAGTAGGAGAAATTATATTAAAAACAAAGTTGTCAAAGACTTAAGTTGACTACTGCCAAAAAACCTTGAAGCAGTTAGATGTAAAAGTTGAATGCCACTGTACAACATAATTAAAAAAACAAAAATACAACTGCAAGTGTACACATGTACAATAACCTCTGGCGAAAAATGCGCTGCCGATATCCCATATGGAACACGATACTTTGGTCAATTTTTGGGACAGACAGACAGACCATCCAACTGACCAACCACTAGGTGACATGTAGAAGCTTCTGCCAGAGCTTAAAAACTGTTTCCGCCCACTTTATGGGGACATTTCGTCCTTCTGGATACCATCCAACCACTACAGAAAATGGCGTCCACCTTGTTCGAGGAAGATGTTGTACAGTGCAAGTGCAGGTGCACAATAAGCTTTGGCCATGTTGCAAGAAGTCACCATGAAAGTCTTGCATGAAATCAACCAAAACGATCCCTGCCAGAGCTAAAAAATGTGACGCAGAAAAATGTGATGTTGATGGCACATATGGAACACCATACTTTTGGTCAATTTTTCCGGGGAACAGGCAGACCAACCAACCACCACAAGTAGAAGCTCCTGCCAGTACATGAAAGAACCAATGTGTCTGCTGCCACCAAGAGTTATAAATGCCTCAAGCTCAGTGAATTTCACCAAATCAAAATATAAATAAAACAATGAAGATCAAAATGTATGCTGCCACCAAGAGTCCACAACCTCAAGTTCACACCGAAGTTTCACTTCCTGTTCCTTTCACCAAAAACAAAACCATTTGACGACCAAAATGAATACTGCAACAGTGAGCATTGTGAACTTTCAACTTTGATAACTCACAAAAAAAGATACAAACTGTCTGCTGCCACCAAGAGTCCAAAATGTCTTGTGACATTAATAAAAAAAAAATGGGGTGAAAACCTTGTCTGCTGTCAATACGAGTCCAAAAAGCCACCAACTGGGCGAAATTTGATTTGTGATGCCATTGCATTAAACACAAATGGAGTAGACTGCCACAAAGTGTTAAAAAAAAAACAGTGAAATTTTACGATCATATAACACTGGTGATATAGGAAATGTCTGCTGCCACCAAGAGTCCATAAAGCCTCAAGCCTCAGTGAATTTAACCATATGTATTTATCTTGCTATGGCTTGTAAATACACGTGGTAATGGTAAGCAGCCGCAGCCAGTTGAAGCTGCTTCCAATTTGGACGACTCACAATGCAGTGCCCTGCCAAGAGTTTGCCACAGAGAGTTCATTTTTCCCGTTTATTGTGGAAGATCGTCCACAAGTTAGTAGAGCAGGACATTTGAAATTGTTAGTTTTTCCAGTCAATAGCTTCGTATGCCTATAATTCAAGTATCTGTTTGCCCTTTTTTATATCAATATGGTGTTTTTGTAAGGCAGCAACGCTATGCTCCAATCTTTAACAAATATAGCTTAAGTTGTCTACTGACCCTCGCTCAATGGGCCAGCTTTTGTCGACCATAAACTTGAAAAATGGACTCTCCATGACAGACTCTTGGTGGCGCACTACATAGTGAATCGCCTGTATTGACATGCGTTTAATTTCAAGCCTCAGCCAAGTAATTCTGACAAACGGACTTTTTGAAACAACTGGCTTTGGCTTCCTCCTAAGGAGATTTTAGGCCCCAACTTCCGTGACTCCAGCTTCATTTCAGTGCATGTTATGCCTCGGGAACATTCAACCGGCTCATGTGAAGCCAAAAGTTAGAATATTTTTGTTACGTTTGCCTCTCAGTGATTCAGAAGTCGGGGGCAAAGCCGAAGCCGAAAGTGAAGCAAAGATTTGAAAACTCCAAAGCATTACCTAGACAAAAAATATACCGAACTGTCTGCTGCCACCAAGAGTCTACAACTTCCAGTTAATTGAATTTTCACTTTTTAATACCATTGTACCACAAAAAGCTCAACGGAGAACCAAAATTAATATTGCTACCAAAAGCACAGCAGGCCTAGGTTGATACTCGGGGAGAACTTCAAATATGAGTAACACAACAACAAAAAACCAACAGAGAACCAAAATATCTGCTGCCACCAAGTGTCCAAAAACCCTGCAGTTCTGGTAGGTGACAATCCTAGACCACATATTCCTTGTCTTGGGTTATTGTCTAGGTATTCCATACAAACACAGTTATGGTAACTTGACAACCGCATAACATCCTCACGCATCTCACACACAAAAAACAACCATGACAAATCTAATGTCTGTTGCCTCTATGGCATCACAAAAACAAGTTGGGCCAATATATCTGCTGCCACCAAGAGTTCAACAAGGATCCAGTTCGGGTAAGTCATCATCTACGGCCATAGTCTACAGCTAAAGATTAACAACATAGAGAAAACTGTAGTGTGACGAAATCTAAAAAAAAAACCATCTGATTCGGATATGGCCTAAAACCATACTAAAAAAAAATATAAAGACAGATATATCTGCTGCCACCAAGAGACAAGAGTCCAACAAGCTTCCAGTTTAGGTGTCTTTGGCTAGATTGGTAGTGTGAGGAAAAACTGTAGTTGTTTTGAGATACCAAAAAAAGTATGATTTGACACGACCTAAAGCTTAATTAAAAAAAAATCTGCTGCCACCGAGAGTCACAAAGCACCCAAGCTGATTATTAATGCTGCGTTAGTGTACCGTTTCAACACGATTTCCTTTCTGGTTTGTGTGTGTGTTACATAGCAGCTGCACCATGGACCCAAGATTCGCTCGTACCCTGCGCCCTGCAAACATCACGCTAAGAACCGCTGTTGAATTTCAGCTCTGATTGGATAGATTTTGTAAACCATTTTGTAAATTTTCAATTCTCGTCACTTGCTCAGGCCCTGTTTCAAATTCACGAAGGGTCCAACTGCATAGTATGGGACACCCAAATTTGTCCACATGGTCTGCAATGAAAAAGAAATCACATCTGGTATGGAATGTATGCATTTCTATGAGAAAGTTTTCGGATAACATTTGCGCCCAGTTAGCTAGGTCATGATAAGTTACCCAGAATGCCCACTTCCTTCGCAAGATTCTGTGAAGCTCTTCAGCCCTTCCCAGCGCCCTATTTGAAGGGCGAGCGTACGAGTGAAGGACCCAAGATTGATAGCAAATGTATCAGGAGAAATAATTGGAAATACACTTTTATTTTTTGGAGGGTGAGGTAAATTGACTTAACACCACCATGCTGTGGAACGAGACAATGTTTCTGTTGCAACTCATTTCTTATTTCTGACAGTGGGCTATATTTTGATTGGCATTTGAAGTTATGAAAGTTAAAATTTCTATTCTGAAGTGGTCAATATAAAATAATTTTACAAATATATTATCTGCTGCCACCTAGAGTTCAGAAAGCCTCCAAGTTCGTTATCTACCTATTTGGCTTGGGTTCGTATCCCACAAACGGGTAATATGTATCAGAGTTGTGTGTGTGACTTTCTTTCTTTTTTAAGTTAGGTTTCATTTTCTTTCCCTGATAGTCAGGTGGCTTAGATCTAATTTTCGTCAAGATCATGACCGACTGGTCCAAAGCACCAAACTTGGCAGATAGATTCTTATAGACCTAGAGAAGATATTTAGAAGGGGTGACACCCGAAATTCTTTTGGGAAGGGTGCCTAATTTGCATAAATCGTTAATCCCTGCCGTGTAATATATTTATTCCCATATTTGGGTATATAGTTTATTTTTTTGGAAAGTGTATTTTTTGGATTCTACTTACATATCTTTACTTAAATAACATTTTCCAAAGCATATAAGTGACTGAATAATTATGAGGACATAGTAACGATCCAAAATGGCTACTATTAAGCCCTAAATTGCGCGCATTTACCTTGTCCCCAGATATCATCAATTAGTCTTGCCAAACATCAGCATTGATGAACTTCAAATTCACCACGTAGCCTTACTGGTACAGTTACCCTATTGAAACCTTATGCAAAATCATGTGAACAATGAGAACATTGTGGTATTTAGCCCAGAAAACAAAAAGTGGGGAAAAAACGAGGTGTCCATAAATTGGGCTAACACGTAAGGTGAAGGGTTGCCTAACATGGAAGACCGGAACAAGTTCAAGGAAATTCCAAAAATTATTGTTGAGAAAACATTTTGGCGTAGACAACATTATTGTAAACAACAATAATCTCTTATTTGGGGGGATTTTGTTGAACTTGTTCAAGTCCCCACGTTACCCTTCCCGTAGTAGCCCAATTTACGGACACCACATTTTCTCCCTTTTAAGTTGGTCTTTTGGGCCAAACATCAAGATGATATCAATTTCCACATGATTTCCCACTTATTTTTTTAGGTTAACTATGTCAGTAAGAAACTTTGTGAATTTGAAGCTCAACAATACCCACGTTTGGCGAGACTAGTTGATGATATCTGAGGAAAAGGTAAATGCGCGTAACTTTAGGGTAAAATAGTAGCCATTTTGGATCGTTACTATGTCCTCATAATTATTCAGTCACTTACATGCTTTACAAAATGTTATTGAAGTAAGAATATGCAAGTAGAATCACCAAAATACACTTTTCAAAAAAATAAAAAAATAAAAATATACCCAAATATGGGAAAATATATATTACACTGCAGGGATTAACGATTAAAATTAGGCACCCTTCCCAAAAGAATTTCAGGTGTCACCCCTTCTAAATATCTTCTCTAGGTCTATAAGAATCTATCTGCCAAGTTTCGTGCTTTGGACCAGCCGGTCACGATTCCGACCATATGCCACCTGACTATGAAATGTCTTTCAAGGATTTCCCCTGCAACTCAGCCTTTCGCTGTCTTCGCTCTTTTGGTGTCTCAAGATGTCCTGTCCACTGTGCACATTTAGGGAACACTTTACACTTGAAACTTGAAAAACAAATATGTGGGGGAAAAAACCTGAAAAATTGCCATTTCCAAGCATGAACATGGGACTTGAACAGATAGAAGTGTGAAGCCCAATGAACAGATTTTAGCATGGAACGGAATGCTTCACTGGAGAGCAATGCATCCATGTGCCCAATGTATATCTTAATACCAATGTAATCATAATGTTATATGGGAATGTTAATCTCAAATAAAATTTTCAAATTATGATAGCAAACATGTGACAGGACAAAAAGTGATTTCTTTGTCTACCTGACACCAAGAATAAAATTTGATTGAAAGGTGAATGTTTTATTCGTGAGTGAATATGATAGCTGGGGAAAAGTCCCAAAATACATGTAGTGATGTTTGAAAGCAGTGTGAAAGATGTGTTTGTATGTCTGAGAAGATACCCATTGTGTAAAAAAGGGCAAGAGACAAGCAAAAGCAACGTCTGATTTAAAATAACTTTTGGTTGGTCATGAACTTTTGATTTAGTTAAGGCTACCTTTCCATAACTGCATTTTTCAATCTGTTTTGTGTACTTTAGAAATAGGCCAAGGTAAAGTTTTAGTCAAAAGTCAGTCATAAGTTAAGCAACAAGTCAGGACACAAGTAACAGTGAATGAACAATGACAAAAGGAATATGTTTCTTGTCACAGCTCATTTGAGTTGAGAACGGATGACTTGTGATTGACTTGTGGAGATTTCTGACTGACTCAATGACATCTCTGAAGCCAATCTCTGGACACAAAGTGGACTGAAAATGTGTTTATGGAGAGACAGCTTTTTGACTTGTGTGACTTGCGTTAATATGCCCTGCCCATGAGATGTGGAAGCCTGAATGTCATGGTACCAATGCTGTTAGGGGCGGGTGAGAAAGACCTACAAGCGATACCCGGATTGCACCCATCGTCACCATCACATACTGTCAGGGGTTGGGGAGGGACCACGGCGGACTGGCCCCGCCGACTGTAGCGATTGTGGTACTGGAAGAACACTTCATCATCTTCCTCTTGCTCTCTCTGCCTCTTTGCTTCCTCATCTTCTGGGGCTGTGGATGCAGTTGCCGGGGTTACCTGGTTCAGCATCTTCTCCTTGTGTAGTTGATGTTGAGCCTGTTGGAGCTCCTGTAGTTTTGGGTCGACCGGTGAGCACTGCTTCTGTAGTTGGTGGTACTCCTTGTGCAGTTGCTTGAGTGAGCTTTTCTGGCTTCCGGAGCTGCTTCCACCCCCACCTGACGCTGCCCCGGCTGCCACTCTCTCTAGATGGGCCTTGAAGGCATGTAAGTTGGGCATGCCGTCCGAGGCCCGGCGCGTGTAGACGTAATTGGCCGGCGGGTATAAACTCATGTCTCGCATGTGAGGGTTGCGATCAGGCGGGACGTGGAAACGCTCCCGCCGGGACGAACGCTGGGGGACGTTGATTGGCTGCGGTATGAGGTTCCGTCGCAGCTCTTCCTGTAGGTCATGTGAGGGCACTTCGGAGCAGAGCGTGTGCCTGAAGCGACCGCCTCTGTTCCTTAGATACCTGGGAGAGCAAAGAATTTCCATTATTGAATCACATCTTGGATGCTGCATTCCATTGGTCTAGAATGGTCACATGATCAAGTTACTACTGTCACACAAAATACTAATATTACAATGGAGCAGCATGTGATGCACTGTACCACACTGCATCAGGTTTGCAACATTCAGATAAAGATTGGTAGTGATGAAACTGGCTTTTTGGAAAGAAATCTGAAAATAGGCTGGGGTCGGGGGGTTTCAGATGTCAGTAAGCTCAAAAAAGAGCACAGTATGTTGAGTTTTTGCCGCCAATCTCTGCATGCAACAACCTCCAAGCTCTGGTTTGTACTTTCATATGTCAAAGCATTCGCGGGTGGTCGCTAAATTGGGAGTCCTTGGACCCAGGCAGGCGCATTGCCAGGGTTTTGTTTGCCTGTTGCAAATTCCCGATCAGCGTCCCAATTTTGCTTTTAAATTCTCCATCCCATTACAATCTGCCACTCTGCCAAGGGTAAGGAGTCATCTCAAAAAATATCCAGGAGAAGTTGCAGAAAAGTTAATCTGCAATAGGCCTGTCGTATTTGTTGCAGGATTCTGAACAGCTTCCCCAGAATCTTCTAGCGAGGAAGAATGCTTATTGATAACTTCATCACAGGAATTTTTCCAGGGAAGTTGTTAAGAATCCTTCAACTGATACCAGTATTTCAAGTCAGTTGACCCCCACTGACCTTTGAACTTCTTCTTGGTCAGGCTCCTCTTCGTCCGAGTTCTCCGCCTCCTCTGGTACGCCTGTCGCTGAGACCGGCGGTAGTCTCTGTTGTAACGATTCCCCTGAGGTCTACAAGGACAGACCAGATAGTTATACAGGTAAGGCTAAGTCCTGAACGTCAATGTTCTCTACAACTACGGCTTCTCTTATTAGGATGTCAATGGCAAAACCAATGCCACAGCCACAAAATACCCAGACTTGGCTACGAAGAAACAATGTTGTAGTCCAATTCATCACAAGTCAGATCACAGGAGAATCACAGGTTAAATCATACATTGAAGTCCGGTTACAATCAACAGGGCATGATCATTGGCCAAGGAATGCCTTTGTCATAATACATGTACTTTGTGACATGACTGGCAATTGGATGACGTGTGAGTGCCTTGCACTCATACTTGTATTTGTGGCAAGTTCTTGTATTCATACTCGTTCTCATGGCAAAATGATAATGAATACTCAACTCATGACAAAGTACTTGTACTCATACTCATGACAAAGTATTCATACTCATACTCGTACTTATACTCATGCCAAAATACTCATGAATACTCCTACTCATGACAAAGTACTTGTACTCATACTCATCACAAAGTACTCATACTCGTACTCACTCTCATGGCAAAATACTAATGAATACTCCTACTCATGACACAACACTTGCACTCATGACAAAGTACTCATACTCATGACAAAATACTCATACTCAATCTCGTACTCATGGCCAAATACCACACTCATAGTCGTACTTATGTCAAAATACACATACTTGTATTCATGGAAAGGTACTTGTAACCGAGTACATTTTTTTGGTACTCATTATCGTACTCATGGAAAAAAACTGCCTTGCACTCATACTCGTACTCATGACAAAGTACTCGTACTTATACTAGTACTCATGACAAAGTACTTGTAGTCATACTTGTACTCATGGCATACTCGTACTCGTGGCAAAATACTTGTACTCATACTCGTACTCATGACAAAATACTCCTCATACTCGTACTCATGAAAAACTACTCGTACTCATACTCGTACTGATGGCAAAGTACTTGTAGTCATACTCATACTCATTGCATAATATTCATACTCCTAACTCATGTCAAAGTACTCGTACTCTTGACAAACTACTCGTACTCATACTCGTGGAAATGCACTTGACTACAACACTGGTTCATGCATGTCCATATCTAAAAAGAAATCATCTAAACACCAATAGTCAAACTCAGCAAACACAATTGTGTTGTCATGGCCTCACCTGTCCAGTCAGGTCCACATTGACTGGCTGGCTTGTTCTTTTGCTGAGAAACTGGTTCTGAAACTGCTGCAAGTGTAAGTACATGTTGGCGCCACCATCCGACGCCCGACGACTGAAGCTGTTGTGACCCCCCGTGGCCTCCAGAGCTGGCGGCTTCAGAAGATTTTGTTCCTGGAACAGAGATTTAGCCACAATGGATATCTTGCCAACACCCCCATCCTACCCCCTTCACTCACACCCAGCAGTTTTCCACCTTACCCCTTTAAACCCAGGCAGTTCCCTACCATTCTCCTCCAAACCCAGCCACTGCCCCCAACGTTGACCCCTTGCAGGCAGCACATCTCCCACCTTGACCCCTTTTCATCCAGCAGATCCCCCAAAACCTTCTTTGCACCCAGCTATTTCCCCTTCTAACCCTTTCACACCCAGCAAGTTCCTCAATCCTACCCTCTTTAACACCCAGCCAGTTCCCCCATCTTACCCTCTTTACACCCAGCCAGTTCCCCCATCTTACGCCCATCGCACCCAGCCAGTTTCCCATCTCAACCCCTTCGCACAAAGCCAGTACCACCACCACCTTCACATCTAGCAGTCCCCCTGCTTTCCCTCAGACAGTCTCCCACCTTACCTGCTCAACACTCAGCCAACTCCCTACTCTGCCCCTTCCCACCCATCGAGAACCCATACCTTTCCCCTTCACACCCAGCTAGTTCCCTACCCATCCCCCGTCAAGCTCAGTGAGTACCCCTCCTTGTCCCCTTCTTATCCAGCGAGAGCCCATACCTTTCCCCTTCACAATCCCCAGTTATCTACCCATACCCATTTCAAGCTCAGTGAGTGCCCCACTTTGTCCCTTTTGCACCCAGATATTTCTCTTCCTTAAACCCATCAGATACCCCCCACCTAAACACGCCCTGTCCAACCCCTCCAGCAGCCCCTTACCTTATAGGTGACAAGCTGTTCTGGCTGATTGAGCCCAGTCATCAATGGCAAGTTCATGGGCAGGTTAGTGTTAAGCACCACGGGAGTCAAGGTAGGTAGAAGGTGGTGATGCTGGCCAAAGCTGCCCCCCTCGGTACTGGGATTGGCATGCTGAGCCGGCATAAGCTTCATCTTCAGGTGGTCTGGAACCTCCTGGCTTGGGTCTGCCGGGCCTAGGGTATGCCGCCGGACTTGGAGGTAGCGAGCTAGGGCCTCTGGGCACGGTTCCTCAGGATCGCTGTCTACATCCACTGGTTGGTCAGACTGAGCAGATGGGAAAAACAGGTCACTTAACTGAGCAATTGTCTTTTTCTTGTGAAGCAAACAGCTGCAATATGCGCCGCAGCACCTTGTAGACCCTTTCAAGGTACTACATAGTTGGTCTCACATTTCTCATACACTTCACTTACCTGTCTTTAATAATTTCCAGCGCCTTCAGAACCTCATTGTTGGTAGATACATGCGCTTAATAAGACTCCAGTATTATTATCTTGACACAGATCAATCATAACAATGCTCATGTCAAGTAAGACGTTCCATATGCGCGCATGACGTCGTAACTTCACCGGTCAACTGCGATTGATTCCCGCCTATCAGAAACATGTTCCATTGCTGCGCAGAAGGTAAAATTTTTCAACTCTTCGGACTGGTTTTTTTTTCAGTGCCAACTGATGATGATCATCTCCATATCATCGCAGTTACACATGTACACTCAGGAGACACAAAATGGGTGACTGATATGTTCCCGACAGTCACAGCTCAGGTGCTGCTTGATCCTGAAAAGTCAGTCGCCAACTGTTCTTTGTCATCGCAAAGTCGACCCAGGATAGCTTAACATTTACGCATTTGTGCTTACCTGAATGATAATCTGATCGTTTTCGTTCGTGAAGCGCACTTGGGGTATCGCTCCGGGCAACAAGCCCTGCCTCCGCCCCCCACCTGATGATATCGACGAAACTGACGACATGGACGCGATTCCGTCTGATGTGCCGCCCTCGCTTGGTGATGGTGATGGACTGGTAGTCGTTGCGGCGGCCATTCGACTCTTGTCGTGAGGGTGGGAATTGGATTTTTGGTGGCGTTTTAACTTGTCGAGGAAGAGGTGATAGATTGCACTGAATTGGTCAAAGCTTTTGCCGCTCAAGGACTGCAAGGAAAAATAGACAAATTGGTTATCATGCCAAGGAAACTGACAAATGACCCAACCAACAATTAGTACTTTTCAACAAATTAACGTTTTTTTTATCCTAACAAATGAGCTTATGAATCTAAGATAAATAAATGATATGAATCTTTCTCTCCGCCTTAAACACAAAAACTCTCAGTAACAGTCACATTTTGCATGTAAAAAAACAACATGCCAAAGTGACTACCAAAAATCCATGATTTGAACACAAATAAACAGGTTTTTATCTACCCCAAATCACACTTAACTACATGCCATCTCACTGACACACCACTCAAATGAAAGAATTTGTTGGCCCCTTTAACTTGACACCCTATTTGATGTTGTGATGCTTGTAGTTTGGAAGATTTCATACAGTTTCCACTTTTTAGCGGTGTCAACTTTCGAGTGGAATTGCCCACATGATGTTTTTCGCTGGTAACCTGTAGTCTGAGTATCACCCGTTATCCACGGAGCCCAGACTCCTGTCTAACGTCTGATATATCAAAGCATAAAGATTTATGCGATTTCTCGCGCCTCAGCCAATCGGAGTCGACTTTACTAAATCTTGACGTCATTTCATTCCCAAATCAGGACTAAACGTTTGATTGGTCAATTCAAATGCAGTGTTTTGTAATGCAACGACAGCCGGGAGCGTTATCCTGTAACATGATACCGAGCGCTTGACGCAGGGCTTTTTAATCCATTGTCTATGACGCGCAACCGGTGAATGACGGAAAACCCGATATAGAAAGCGCCCGCTGATTGGTCAAAATCTAGGAGGTCAAGAGGCGAGGTCAAGAGGCCGGGTCTTGCCTAATTAATCAGCGAATCTGCTCACATACATGTATCATTCTATTACATAGACTAGGTAACATGTGGTTGATGAGCAAATGTTTTTTTCTAAGCAAGCGTTGGCCCCTGACCTGTAGGATGAGGTCCCGTTCAATCCCAAGGGACACCATATGTTGGACGATGAGTTCGTTGATTGGATCCGGCCCGTTCACCGTTGTGGCAAGCTGGTCGTACTCCGCGATCATGTCGTCAAAGGGGGTGTCCGGCTCGCCGGTCTTGGTCCACTTGTGGCCCAGGATCTGGTCCGTGTTATAACGCTTGTTGGGATCTAAGACCAGCATGTGTCGTATGAGCTGTTCACATTCTACAGGGGAGAGGAATGGTTAGGATATCAAGATCAAGATATTATTATTACTTATTATTATTATTATTACTATTAGTCACAAGTCAATCAAAAAGCAATAACAAGTTCTTTTGTCAAAAGTCAGAACGTCAATCACAAGTCAGTAAAATGTCAAATCACAAGTCAATCACAAGTCAATCGGAAGTCAATCAAAAGCCAGTCACATATCAGTAAAATGGTAATTACAAGTTAAACCACAGGACATATCATAATTCAATCACAAGTCAATCACAAGTCATCAATTCAAATCCCATCTTAATCACAAGCCAGTCACAGTCATAAGTCAATCACAAGTCAAATGCGATTCAATTGGAAGTCAAATTACAAGTCGATCACAAGTCACATCCCAAATCCATAGCGTCGGTCACAAGTTGAATCACAACGTAAATCGTAAGTGAATCACAACTAAATCGTAAGTGAATCAAAAGCCAGTCAAAAATTAGTAAAATGCCAATCACAAGTCATCACAATTCAAATCGCATAATGTTCACAAGCCAGTCACAGATCAGTCAAAAGTCGCATCGCAAACACAAGTCAATCACAAGGACAGGTCATTCAGTCAGTCAAAGGTCAGTCAAAAGTCGCATCACAATCACAAGTCAATCACAAGTCAGTAAAATGTCAATCACAAGTTAAAGCGCAGGGAAAATCGTTACTCAATCACAAGTTAATCACAAGACATCACAATTCAAATCCATTAATAATCACAAGCCAGTCAAAGGTCACTCAAAAGTCAGTAGAATGTCAGTTTTAAGTCAGTAAATTGTCAAATCACAAGTCACTGGTAAGTCAACCACAAGTCAATCATAAGTCGATCACCAGTTGGTCACAAGTGAGTAAAATATCAATTAAAAGTAAATAAAATGTCAATCACAAGTTCAATTGCAGCACAAATCATAAATAAATCATAGGTCAATCACAAATCACCACAATTCAAATCGCTTGTTAATCACAAGCCAGTCACAGGTCAGTCCAAAGGCACACCACAAGCCAGTCACAAGTCAGTAAAATGTCAATCACACGTCAGTAAAATGTCAATCACACGTCAGTAAAATGTCAATCACACGTCAGTAAAATGTCAATCACACGTCAGTAAAATGCCAATCACACGTCAGTAAAATGCCAATCACAAGTCAATCGTAAGTCAATCACAATCACAATCATGACATATTTCTTACCTGGGCTCATAAAAAAAGGTACCCTAAACTGTCCCGACAAGACTCGCGAGCGCAGACCTTGTAACGTGGGCCCGTCAAACGGCAAAGCACCTGACACTAGTACATACAAGACAACCCCTAGACTCTGCAAATGGGAGTGTTGGACAAAAAGAAAGAACCATGGAAATTAATTATCAGCCAATTAGAGTGAAACAAACTGTCATCACCCATAGAAACCAATATCACAGAAGGCGTGATGGTCTGGTTCCCTGTCCAAAATATTTGAACTATTCTGACAAATCTTAGGCGCGGTAGCCGCCACAGCTTAAAAATAGACACGACCAATAACAGTCAGGATCCTATTTGTTTCCAAAAAATGTCCTTAGTTTTACCAAATTTATATATCGCTGACACTCGGAAAGGTTTGAGATAGCTTGGGTATTTCAGGCCGTACGTTTGTTTACCAACAAAATTCCTGTCAATAGTGTCATGGTTGTTATCGGTTTTGAAATGTTTGAATTCATCAATTTGTTTCTTGCATTTAAAAATGTCTGTGCCAGGCATATTACCAAGTATCTGTTATTACATGGCCAATGCAGATTTTGTACCTGAAGTGCATGTGTGCATTCATAGGAGGCAGCTTTGCCACGTCATGTCATATTTTCGAATATGATGGCTACCTGACCCTTTGTGATGTGATGGAAACCTGGCCCTTTCCCCATTAATCACAAACGTTATACCTCCAGCTAGGCTACACTTCCCCTTAAACAACAACCCTTGGCAAGTAGAGGTAAAGTAGCTTGCCCAAGGACATAGCATACAGTCAGCAGCTGGATTCAAATCCCAGACTCTCTGATAGGGAATCACAAACTCTTACCACTAGGCCACACACCCCCTGTACCCCAACTTGACACACCCTTGCATCAGCCTTAAGCAAGTAGGGGTAAAGTGGCTTGCCCAAGGACACGGCATAGTCAGCAGCTGGATTCAAACCCCTGACCCTCTGATTGGAAGTCACACACCCTAAAACCCTAACCACTTGGCCACACGCCCTCTGTACTACAACTTGACACACCCTTTAAAACAGCCTTACATCGGCCTTACATTTGCCTTAGGCAAGTAAGGGTAAAGTGGCTTGCCCAAGGGCATGGCATAGTCAGCAGTTGGTATGTTGGATTCAAAACCCTCACCCTCTGATTGGAAGTCACAAACCCTAACCACTTGGCCACACACTCTCTGTACTACAACTTGACACACCCTTACATCAGCCTCACATCGGCCTTACATTTGCCTTCGGCAAGTAGGTGTAAAGTGGCTTGCCCAAGGACACAGCGTGTAGTCGGACCATGCCCCCATGATGAGTCAACACTACTCACCCAGACATCTGCCTTTGGTCCGTTATACTCTCTGCCCTCAAAGAGTTCTGGCGCAGCATACGGCGGACTCCCACACCACGTCTTCAACAACTGGCCCTTCTCAAAAAAATTGCTAAAACCAAAATCTGAAACAACAAAGAAAATACGTAAACAGAATCCAGCGAGCTCAGTGCAAAGGCAGGCAACTTAAAACAGCCATGAAACTGACTTCAGACTACACATTACTCTCCAAATTACATGAAACTGAAGCACATTTATTTTCAGTTTATTCCAATTTTTGTTAGGGGCACTTTTTTTTAACAGTTTCATAATGTCCATGCTATTTCTTGACCCTTGAGGGCGCTGTTGCGTTGATGTTACTCATAGACACTTTCCAGTTTACAGATTTTCTGTACAAATTATAAGGATTAGCATGTCTTTAATCTTTCCTTAACTACACTGTACACTGTACTTAAGTGCTCATCATTTCATTTATAAATGTACAAACGACAAGAAATGCTATATTTAAACATTATTTTCTTGAAATTTATCTAAGGATACCAGTCAGATGTAAGAGCGAAAGTGACTAATCAGGGTCGGTTATGAGAGCTTGTCATCTTGATTCTTATTGGCCAGTATTGGCTCTTCCAGACTAAGGGATTTTCACCGGTGTTTGGATAGCGATTATTCCCAAAATGTCTTTGTTTATATCAGCTTTCACATATGATTAAACAAATTCTAAATTCAAATTTAACTGGTTTACTGCCCCATACATAGAATGCAGCTTTCAAGGTTTTTGAAACCTCAAATGTGAGAAAGCTCGTCCTGTAGAATTCAGAAATAAAAAATCTTGCAGTTCTTCAACAATCCAACTTTATTCTAGCCTTGGTCAAGGCTTTCGATGATAGTGTCCTGATGATTGATATTGGCTGCTAACACATGTACAATAGCTGCGCATTAATAAACATATTATATGAAGCATGAACAGCAACCTCACGCAGCTATGCAAATCAGTCAGTGCCGATTGAATGCCTTAAAACAATGGCCGCGAGGGCCTGTTTCAGGCACTTTTCTTTACTATGTCGCTGGATTTATGTCGAGTTATATTGTCCACAGGACTCCAAACTTGTTGGAGAAAACAGCCACACTATCCAGCTCTCTATCCATGTAACATATGAGCCTCCACGACCAAGTACTGAATAATAATCTCATCTTTATTCACATTTGGGGTTGTCGCTGGAAATCCCACGACAAAATAAGACAAACATAAGCCAAGACGCATGGTTGTTCCAAGGTGTTCGTCAGCACCAACTGATTGCAGCCTACACCAACTGATCTTGTACATTGTAGCTGACTGTTTATGTTAGCGCCGAACCATCGATCATCGGACACTATCGTTGAACGCCTTGACCAAGGCTAACTTTATATCCTTTAAGGGTAAAGGTGAATGGCCCCCTCAGACTCTCAAGGCACGCCCCTTTAACATACCCACCTGCTATTTTGACATTCTTATTGGCGTCTAGTAATAGATTTTCTGCCTTAAGATCTCTATGTACAATCTTTCTACAGTGGCAATAGTGGACGGCTGCAACAATCTGTTTGAACTTCTGTCTTGCTTCCCTCTCTGTCATCCGACCGTGGGATATGAGGTGATCTATGGCACAGGCAAAAATGAAAAATGAGAAATGAGCAAAGTTCATTATCTCCTATTGTTTGATCAATCACACTGTCACAAACAGTTTACCGGTACATTATTAGTTATCCCGCGAGCGCGAGTGGAACACGGAATAATGGAGTGCGTCTGTGTCCCACACGCCACAAAGCCAAAGACCGAGTGGCATGTGGGACACAGACGCATAAATTTTCCGTGTTCCACGAGCGCGAGCGTGATAACGAATTTATCTTCAAGCAAACTTGACACACTAAAAAGATTTTCAGCAGTTATCCTATTACAGGTGCGTGTAATGGTGTGCGCATCTTGGAATAGCGCAATACGCGGAGTGCGGTATGGACCGTGGCCATGCACATGGTTATATGTAGCACGACTTGTTGCCATGGATTGACCAATCAGGATCAAGGTCTCAAGTTTACTTGAAAATAATATTAAATAAACATGTACCGGTACATTATTTACTTTTGCTGTAATTTTCAGAAATGGATGGATTTGTGGGATTAGGCCCCCCCCCCCAAACATGCCAAAAAGTCTCCAGTTTCTGGTATGGAACTTGCCCAAAAAGTGGTGCGGCGACGCAGCTTTTTTTTTTTTAACCTGTTTTTTTTTGCTTCAAATGTCGGCTGATGACTGCAAATGGCGCCTGATTAAACTTAGGCAAATATCATGGGAGACCAGAGAGGCCACATAAAGCTTATTCTCGACCATAACCCTATCTAACATGTCTAAAAACACGTTAAAATTGTGCAGCAGCAGGATTCCAGTCAAACCAGTGAGTTTGGCGGTTTTGAGACATCATCTTTCATTGGAAAAAAAACTTTTTCATTTTGCCGACGCGCATGGCTACAGCGACGCGCGCGCATACCAGAAACCGGAGACTTTATTTTTTGGCCTTAGTATTTTATAGCAAATATTGACTTGTTTGAAGTTTTGTCTTCGTCGATCCTTTTCTTGTAGTCTAGTTTCCTGACCCCACTTACCGTACATGTAAGATGAAACGTAGCAATTAATAGACTTTAGGGAATTGTAAGGTCAGGGAACCAGTCTAGCTGGCTTGTACCCATTCATACATGTAGCAGTGTAATCGATTGCAAACAAAATGCGGACTAACTAAATATGGTAAATAAGGAGCATTTTTTTCCAATGCTGGTCGGCCGACCAGCATTGGAAATGGCTTCAAACATACCACTTTCCTTGAAAATGTCAGCACACCAGGTGTCATTCACTAACACTGTAACAGTCAAGTAAGGTATTTCATAATAATTTGGTAGTTTTTTTTTTGTTGTGCAAATGTTGTACAGTATATTCCCTGTTTTGTAAGCTCCAACTTTTGTGCAAACAAAAATGTCCATCTTCCTTTTAACTATATACATGTATGAAAATTTGCAAAGTGTGGATTCAGTTACCACGTCCCCATGTGCATTCATCTGCTTTGTTCATCTCTGGAAACTGGGCGTCAAGTAGATCTCGCACACGCGCAATTGGAGTTGCGAAAAGGCTTATTGAAATTATCCTTTTGTTTGATTTTTACATAGGAAACACTACTTTTTGTCTATTTCTATTTTCCAGACTTCTGAAAATGTGCTTAAAAATTATGTTGGCTTGCTTTACATAACGTAGGCGATATACGCCTGCATTATTGCCGAGCCGCAAATATTTGCAAAACCTGTAATGGGCAAATTTGTTTTGCTCCGTGTTTCATTTGGCAGTGAATAACTTTTGCATTGCTATCTACTGTAGATTTCAAAACAAAATCTAGTTTTTGAGGTGAACCCTAAATTTAGCGTGGGAAAAGGAACTTTAAAGCTTGTACGTATGTACGTATTTGGCACTGTGGACATGTCTATTTTTGTGTACATTGTAGATGTACATGTACAGCCTTTAGTTTGCAAAGTTTTCAGAAATCCATAATTTAATGAGAATGAACCCATACAAATGAAAAGGGCAATGTTTTCTTCAATCATTAAGACTGCTTCTGAGGATTTTATGATGCAATTTTACGATACCGTATACATGTAGATATTCACTTAAACACAAGCCAAATGTCATGCAATGTATGTGGGTGTATGTACATGTAGGCCTTTGTACTGTACGCTGTTCTTACAAGTACACAAATGTAGTAAACAAGTGACAGATCCACAGTAACATAGATTTAACATATTTAAAGATATAGTCCATCATTTGTACATGTAATTTGTGCATTTTGTTCTTTTGAAGCAACAAAAGTGCTCAAAATCTGAAGAAGGGTGCTTAACAACTAACCTGATGAAGTTTCAGCTCAGCTTCAGCTGTATATTCCGAGAAAAACAGCATTCTAGGATCTCAATTTCAAATCAAAAGTTGCTGAATCATGTTTTGAATTGCGCCTGAATTCAGCGTCTGAGACACGTTCTCACTGAGCTGATTGCAGCTACGCGATGTCGCGCACTGATCTATGGATCCGACGAATTATAACAACCGCGCGTGTGTGTGTGTCGTGCCAAATGGACAGCCCTAGCCCACAAATTCTTCGAAAACATTTGTTTAAAAATATCTGACTGACTTGCACTGGATGTACTGAAACGACAATGAACCACCATAAAAAAATCTAAACTTCCAGCAAATGTTTGTGCTGTTAAATAAGTTCTAACACTGACATTTTTATCATATCATTTTTATCGAATCATATTTTGCTTTTGCTCATGAATGCAGAATTTCTCATTAGCATAACTAACAAACAGGCATCAAACACAGTTGACACCGCCAAGTATTGAAGACTGAAAACAAACTTATGGAACATGTACATGTGCATTTAAAGGTGCATTTTCCAGTATTGCATTAAAAAAAAAGATCAATTAGGCCCAAAAAAAATAGTCGCCGGTTTCTGTCATGGAGCTTGACCAAAAAGTGGTGCGGCGACGCGGCTTTTTTTTTTTTTAACCTGATTTTTTTACTTCAAATGTCGGCTGATGACTGCAAATGGTGCCCGACTAAACTTAGTGCAAAAAAATGGGAGTCCAGAGAGGCCACATAAAGCTTATCGTCGACCAATCTAAAAACACGTTAAAATTGTGCAGCAGCAGGATTCCAGTCAAACCAGTGAGTTTGGCTGTTTTGAGACATCATCTTTCATTGAAAAAAAACCTTTTTCATTTTGCCGACGCGCATGGCTACGGCGACGCGCGCCCATACATGCCATACCAGAAACCGGAGACTGTTTTTTTTGGCCTTAGTGAGCCCTTTAAACACTTAAACAGCAAAAAAAAAAAGTTTAAACATATACAACATTAAACGTAACGTCACAGCTCTAACACTGCCACAACAGCCTACCGAATATTTCGCCACCGCTGGCATACTCGGTGACTAAGTACATGTTCCTCTCTGTTTCCATGACTTGATAAAGACGGACGACGTGCGGATGCCTAAGTTGCTTCATCACCTGCACCTCTCGAACAATCTTCTTCAAATTCTCCTCGTCCAGTTGCGTCTTGTCTATTATCTTGATGGCAACCTACAGAGAGACATAGAGACCAATTTTTAATAAATATTTAGGCTAGCTTTGTTTTTTCAAATCAACTAGGCCAAAAAACACTTAATCCACGGATTGGGCCGGTTTGTCCCTGCTCCGTTCACAAGTACCCCCTCACCGACAAAGAGAGTACAGTTGGGGGTGACCGACCAACGCCATCTTGCCTGACTGCAATTCATTTGCTGCGAAGCGCGGCCACTGCGTGTACATAGAACAAATCCCCTGGTGTGCGTGCGTCACACACAAAGGAACAGTGCGTGTCAACTAGCGAAATGTCCCGCCCATGGGACGTCATTGCTAGGTAAAAGGGCACCCTCTTTTGTCGGTGCACGGAGCCCATAGGGTTGGTTTCTGTTTGCGTTGCGAAATTCGGGTCGGGTTGGGTCGGTTGACCCATTTTGGAAAAACTTGAAATAAACCGGGGGAAAAAAAAAAGTTTGGAAATTCACACAGTGCAATGTTTATTAAAGAGTCACTGTGCCCGGTACGAATGATTTGCAATCTATCACGCAGGGTCTATAACATTCAGGCCCACCAGTACATTTTGTAGGTCACGTTGTGAGTAACGTATGCCCTGAATTATTCCGTTGCTGAGAGCCGACTATTTTTACGCAACGCGAGTATGTTCAGGCATAAAAATCGGACACAGATGCCTTAATAGCCAGATATTTTTTTAAATTTCTTTCGGGTCGGTCACTGTCGGTTCGGTTTCACGTCGGTTTGGTTTTCCTTGAATTTTTGTTGGGTCGGGTCTAGCCTTGACCAAGGCGTTGGGCTTATCAATTCGCCAATAAAAAAAAATCGCCGATAAGAAAATCCCTAATCAACTTGGCATAATTGCGTGCACATATCAATGCCCGTACGCTGCTAGTGAGAAAGTAACTTGTACCATACAGCGAGGCTATGCTTGCACGTACGCACGTACATGTACACACACGTACTCGTACAACAGCCATGCACACACAGTACATGCATGAGCCAGTCCGCGTAACCCAACGCCTTGATGGTTTTGAGTTGACCCAGGAAAACCTATTACGGTAATGAGGTACCACCCCCGCATATACTGAATTCTCATTGGTCAGCCCGCGATAGGCTAACAAACACGTCGCATCCGCGAAGAAACGCTGCAATGGCGGCCCGTTGCTGTGGGTGAAAGTCGTTCAGTCCCAGTCTGTCCGAAGCAGTATTGAAGGCTCCAACGAATTCTGCAGGTAATGCTGTCATTAGACGTTCGTTGCCCACTCAAATGGATTCATTACACGAGCCGAAAAACTCGTATCAATGTCAAATTGTTGAAAAAGTGACGAACATTTCGCTCTCGCTTAAAAGACATGGAAGACGCCATGATAACTAATGCATTATGCATGCCGCGTGACATCACATGATTCTTGTGAAGCTTACAATTGGTCAGCTTAAAAATGAATTAATCATACTATTGGGAAGGTTGTTTCATGTGATTGGTCCAAGACGAATCTACATAATCATCACGGCATACCCGCATATCCTGAAGCCCGCCCATTTTTTTCCAAAACTGGACGAAAAGGTAAAGAAAGACATTAAACCCGGAAGTTGCAGACCCAACAAGGTGGTCGTTCGACAGGCCACGCGGCGCGTATATCCCCCACACGCACGTACGTACACCCACACGCAGAACACAGTAGGCCTACATTTACTGCCTTATTACACCATGCGTACAGTCCGTACTCACGTGTGTGTGCTTGCTGGTTGTATATGCCGTTCGTACGGACAAGGGTCATACACGCACGTAGCCGCGTTGATTGTGGGTACGGGTGAAGGGCCCGATTATCTCCCTTCGACAAAAAGCCGAAGGACCGCATTGAACAAGGCTAGGTCGGGTCAAGTCAGGTCGGGTCGGTTTTAGGGAGTTCAGATCGGTTTTAGTTCGGATTCAATTGTTTTGGGTCGGTTACGTTTGGCCTGGTTAACCCAAACCCGATGCATGCAGTAACGGTCATAATTTGAGTTCACTTTTCCCTGTTACATATTTGACATGTACCGGTGCATGTACATGTATAACTTAATTATTCTGAATGCACTCCTTAATGCAGTCAGCCTCTGGAGTGATAATGAATGGCAACGTGTACATGTACCCAACAAATTAAAAAACTGTTTGTCATTCTTAATGATACTTGAATGGCAAATTAAAAAGTTCCAAGGTACACATACATAACAGGGGCAAGCAAAAGTCACACTTTAGACCCTACATTGTATAGAATCGCCTACATGTACAGTACATACATACATGTATACTATGTACAAAAAAAAGTACAAGTGTACAAATTTAACATGTACATGTATACATGATTCTGCATTGAAATACCTGTACAGGTACTGTACTGGTAAATGTATACATTTGTATACATTCACAAAACGTGTACACATACATGTACATGTACATACATGTATACATGAGCACAATGAAATCTTAACTGTACACACACATTACAGATACATGTACACCGTTCTTACCCCAGTACCTGTACAAGTACATGTATACATATACTTTCATATGAAAGCAAAACCATTAAAGCAACATTAGCAAGTGGATTTCATGACGTCAATCAACTAATGATGTTTGCCCTTGTTGTTACAAGTTGGTTTTGCTCTTTATTTCACCACATTATGTAAACATTTGAACCGGCCATTGACACACATAAAAATATGCATAACATTGCACATGAACATTTGTGTATACATTGTAAGGCACTTTTGATAGCTTCGTGGTACCGGTAAACGTCATGTAAGATACGGCATAAACTGTGTAATTAGATTTTCTGAAGTTTTAAAGAAACTAAAATGTACTTTGATTTTCTGAAGTTTTAATGAAAATACAATGTACAAATACATGTACACTTATTTCAACTGTTCAAAGATAGTATTTTCAGAGATAGCTAGCACTTGCGAAAATAAACACGTTTGTTTTTCGTGTGCAATTTTTTTATGATGTGAAAGTGATCCTTTTAGCAATAAACCAGTTCGGTATTTCAACTGTGCATGCACACAATGATGTGGGTCACGGGTCATTGGGGATAATCAAAGCGTTGCAACCCTGTGACACGTCGTAACTCGCGGCGTGTCGTATGATCCATTTCACAAAACTTGCGATGTGTTGAACATGTCGTAAGTTCCTTGACAACGACTTAAAACAGGTCGCAAGATGGTACGTGCCTTAGTGGTCATCGCAAATTAAGAAGCGTCCTTTTCTTAGCCAGTTTTATGACATAAAAATGACATAAACAAGACTTAAATACCGAGACAATGTGCGTAAAGTTGTAAATTGAAAATGCATTGAAGTAATTATGAATTAGCCTGGAATATTGCAGTTGGAATTTGAAAGTAGCTGTACAGTCCACTGCAAGCTTGTTTTCCTTTAAAACTGCATCAAACGTCCGCCATTTTGTTCACACAACTCTTTGTTGAATATCAGACGACTGTTAACTGTTCGCTGAAGAATACCTAACAGTCACCGTGTTGTACTATAAATACACTTACGACTCGATTTGTGAAATAAATCGCAAAACGCGTCCCAGCTGCGATGCATCGTAGGGATATGACGTATGTCGCATCGTTGCGATACATTTTAAGTTACGATGAGTTTCGAGAAATCGGGTGTTGAATCTACAATGTATATGAGTTGAATTACAATAATGACATTGTAGGCCTACCGGTACATTGTACATGTACATGTGTAGTGCTGTACATAGCATAGGAACCAACCTACCTGTACATGTACAATGTAAACACATGGTGCATCTGTTTGTGTGCAAAAAGAAACCAAGCTCAATGTACCGGCGCGGTACATGTAGGCTACATTTAAAAGCCTTTCAGTGTTGCAGATTTATTAAAAAAACAGGGGGGGGGGGGGGAAACAGCACTATTTCATTTACATAAAACTTACACATTTAAAATTCAGTACAAGAGAAAAGGAATTAGATTTGGTCAAGCGCACTGACTAATAGTGACAGATCATTAAATAAAATTCATTTTACAAACAGTGAACAAAATAACAGGCATACATGCATTGACATGCAGACATGGAAGCAAAACAACAGATCCTTGGGGAAGAATAAAAAACAAGAAAATAATCTCCCCCTTTGTGACCTCAAAATTGGTTGCAAAGTGGCATTATATCGTGCCCTGTGGCTAAGCTGGTAACCTACGCCGTGTCCAAATTACCAGGCTACACACGTGTCTATATGCTAGCGGCTGCGGCTACATTGCACATTGTATGTACTTCCCATAGACTCGTGTGTAATTTTAAGCCACAGCCAATAATTTGGACACAGTCCTGTAGCCCTTACTCCAGCAGAAGCCGTTTTCGATCGTGTTCCCTGAATCTATTTCATAAATTGTAAACTGTTGAATGGGATGGTGCCAGACTATTTTATGATTGAAATGCGTTCCAAACCTAGCTTTCCATTTTTTTTAAATGTGGCTTCAAACATTAGGGCCCAATCTTTTGGCTCTGCTTACAGTTGGTGAAAAAAAAACCTGCTTACTATAGCAGAACATTCTGTGCTTACAGTAAGCGTTTTTCACGTGTTAGCTAGGAATTTCGGCTTCTGCACATGCGTACGTCCCATAACTACATGTAAGTATTCTGTGCTTACAAGTTACAGGGTTAGCACAGAATCTTTCTGATAGTGCGGTTAGCATAAAATAGTGATCATAAGCGCGGAGTGGTTAGCAGTGCCATGAAATTGGGCCCAGGTATGTTTGTTATCACAAATTTTTTATTATTCATCAGAGCAGACTGATATCAATTTTGTAATGAACTTTCATTTCATTATTTTCATTTCTAATCGCAAATTCCAAAAATAGCAGTTTACCTCGCTTTCAATTTAATATGGCCAACTCGTGAGTAAAGTCTATAAGTACATGTATAAAGCCCCCAATTATATTCGCTGAGCAAAATCAGGTAACCAACTAAAAAGCCTCGGGATGTACACTGTTTGTGACTGGTAATCCGCTATTTTTTTGCTTAGTACAGTATTTTCTGCTTACAGCAGATCCATCAGATGCCCTGACAGAACCCCACTCTTTGCAGCCAACCAGTGCCTTCATTGTGTGAGTTGACGTGTCTTCACATTGTGTCCGTGCGCAAAACAAGTCAATAACAGTCTACCCATTTTCTAAATACCACGGAAAAGGTCAAGTAGCTAGAGTGACAGCGTTGTGATTTGTTAGCTTTCTGTCCGGCGCTGCTTTCTTTTCCTTTTTATACGCTATCCTTCACTCTTCTCTCAATCTTTTTTTTTTTCTCTCCTTTCTTATAATGTACAATCAATTTATCGCTGGGCCGGGCGCATTAATGCCAACGCTCATTTGTCCAACGGGCCTCGAAATTTACAACACAATGTTGAGATGTAAGCTGATATACATGTATGTACTGTACGCACGTGTATGCCATGTGGGCTCTGGAAAGTTGAGAGAAAAATCAAGTCCTCCTTCATAACACAATTGTCAGAAACTTTCATCTTAAACATGTTAAAGGTAGAGTAGACAATTTGCAATAAGTTGTGATTTTTATCTTTTGAAACAACCAATGTGCACAAAATGCAAAAATGGATGCTTAATAAGTCTTAGCTCTGTGAACGCTGTACACATATATTTCGAGAAAACAGCACAAAACACACACGTAAACATAATATTCTGGATCTTGATTTCAACAGAGGTGTGAGTGACCACTGATAAAAATAGCTGACAACAGCTGAAAAAGGTGTAAGAAAGCTGAACTTTGGAAATCTCCTGCATTTTGTACACAGCATGTGAGGGAAAAAAGCTGAAATCCTATTTACAAAAAAAAAGCTGAAATCAGCTTTAAAGCTGAGATTTGACACCCCTGTTTCAATTCCAAAGTTGCCAAGTCACATTTTAAATTGCGCCCTCAGATGACACAATCCCGAAATCAGCATTCAGGACTTGTTATTCTCTTTCAGCCAGTTGTCACCCACTCACGGATTCGCCTAATTGCAAACCAGCTTCACATTAGAACGCATGGGGCGGATTCACAGAAATTTCTAGAAATGTGTCACTTGACACATCTTTGGAAATGACCTTTTTTCTGTTGTTTTCTTCAAAATGATAGCATGCCAGAAGGAATAATTTCAGAGGGAGTTGCATCATTACGTGCTATAAAACTGTATACCATAAAACATACATTTACATGTACATGTGTAGAGGCTGAGGCTACCGGTAGTTTACGATAAAATATCCGATTAAGTTTAAGAAAAAAAATCAGCCGTTTTCATGATGACATTTCGGGTGTAATGAATGAAAATATGTATAAAAGTGAAAAATCCACTCGAAATTGGTGTGCAAGTGACATTTTTTGTGTTTAAATATCGGTACACTCTTTGTATGCCGTGATAGTGTGTTTCTTATTGCATCGTGAGCAATTGCTATGGTTACACTTTATTACATGTATACTGTGTACAGTACATTGTATGGGTTAAGTGGGAATGTATAGCCCTACTGTGTATGCATGCACAATTTACAAATTTTAAATTCCCCATTGAATTGTCATGTGTCTTCACGTCCTGTACAAACTGCCTTGAGAGAACATGTGCGCTTCAGAGACGATCAATACTCGCGAGCAAACTTTGGCTACATTTGTACATAATGTACACATAGGCTTGGTGACCGTGAAATGTCAATGGGGAAGATTGGGTAGGAGAAGGGGCAATTGAGGAAAGTATACATGTACATGGACGTACGGTATGTACATTCACGTGCACAATAACAAACATGGGAACTAGGTCACTGGGCCATTCTGGCATATCAAAGGAACACGGCGTCCTAAAACAGACCAATTGGGCTGCAAAACGTGCTTTGATTGAAATGTTAATCCGAAACAACATGTAAGTGAAGGATATTAACCCTAACCCACCTCACTCCTCCAAAATCCTCCTGGCAGTTTTGGAGGATTCTAGAGGATTGAGAATGAATGGTGATTGAATCAAATGAGGATTCTGGAGGATTGAGGATGAATGGTGATTGAAGCACATGAGGATTTTGGAGGATTGAGGATGAATGGTGATTGAAGCACAAGAGGATTTTGGAGGATTGAGGATGAATGCATTTTGAGGCAGGACTGTCTGATGATTTTGAAGGATTTGGCGTTGGTCATCCTTCATTTAAACACGAGTGCAAAATTTTGGGATGAGGATTTTGGAGGATTGAGGATGAATGCATTTTGAGGCAGGACTGTCTGATGATTTTGAAGGATTTGGCGTTGGTCATCCTTCATTTAAACACGAGTGCAAAATTTTGGGATGAGGATTTTGGAGGATTGAGGATGAATGCATTTTGAGGCAGGACTGTCTGATGATTTTGAAGGATTTGGCGTTGGTCATCCTTCATTTAAACACGAGTGCAAAATTTTGGGATGAGGATTTTGGAGGATTGAGGATGAATGCATTTTGAGGCAGGACTGTCTGACAATTTTGAAAAATTTAGGCAGAGTTGCAAAATTTTGGAGGATTTTTGCGGATTGAGGATGGTTGTAAGCAACAAGGGCCTAGGGGGTTAGGGTTAACATCCACACAACCATCCTTTCAAAACTGGGCGTTTTCGTGTTATTCCTGTATTAGGCCTATACGTGCGAGAAAGACTTTCAGGGTCCACTTTTGCGAACCCAAAAAGTTCAGCTGTTTGGGTGCTAGTTGTGATTATATTCGTGAAGTGTTCGCCTTTTGCGGACATGTACATGTAAGAAACCACATTTTGTGTACGTGTGTAATACTAGATGTGTACATACATGTACATGTATACAACGTGTATCGTACATTTTATGAAAACGACAGAAAAAACAAAGTCATACTCCGGCGTGTCTGAGTGGGCACAGGCCGTAATGGAAAAAAATGCAAAAAACTTAATTATTTTGTTTTCCAGATTAATCGATATTTGTAGTCTTTGATATGTCTGCAACACATATTTAACTTTAAGAAATAGTAGAAAATTTATGGAGTAAAAGTCTTTTTTCCAAAAAAATATTGGCATCTTTAACTTCACGACTACATGTACAAAACTTAAAAGTTTAAAGGCTTCATTCAGTGTACAATGTATGTACATGTATGCACAAATGTCATGTGTACATGTACTACTTTTCATTTTAATAACTTAGGTTCACATTTTGTCTGATTCATTTATAGGGAGGGGAAGAGGAGTGGAGGAGGGGGGTGTTCGCTTAAAGTTTTAAAGTGAAAACATCACATTCATATCTTTTATTTTATAATAATCTTTTAAATGCCCATGTGGGGATACACACAGTGTAATATTGAACTAACCATGAACTTTGGTTTGTACAGGGAAAAAAATAACCACATTTTAAACACTGACTGACAGTACCTGTACACGTACCGGTACATTGGTGGTAAAAACCATTTCCTTTCAGATGTCTCTTTCCCCGAGCTAGCCCCACGACATGTACTTCCCCGAAAAACCCACACAAGCTGACAAACACACACACACGTCAGCAATTGGTACATCATGTACATAGGTTGCCCCAAGTATTCGTTTTAAAGGGAATGTACATATGTACAACATTTGCTTTTGCTGCAATTTTCAGAAATAAATGGATTTGGAGGATTAGTACGTTATAAAAAATATTGTTACACTGACTTGTTTCACGTTTTGGGTTCGTAGATGCTGGAAAAACCAAGAAACCAATCATATTATTGTAGTCCGGTTCCCTGACCCCACTTAAGATAAAACAGACAAATTTACAGACTTTGGGGAATTGTAAGATCAGAGAGTCAGTCTAGCAGGGTTTTAGTCTTCACATGTGTGTAATCAATTGCAAAAAAAAATGCAGACGAACTAAATATAAAAAAGTAGGAGCACTTTTTGAAAAAGGCCAGTTTTCTCCAACGCTGGTCGGCCGACCAGCGTTGGAAAAATACAGTTGTTCTTGAAAACGTCAGCACACCAGGAGCCACAACTTTACAGGATGCTTTAGACTGTCATTCCCTAACAATCCAGTAAGATATTTTGTGATAATTTGATCATTTCGTTTTTTGATGTTTGCAAATGTTGTATCTTCCCTTTAAAGGGGCACGCTTACATGTAAGAGCCAGTTGGGCTCGAAAACGTGTTTACAACAAAATTATTACGTTAAAACTATAGTCCATCATTTGTAATTAGTGCATTTTGTTCGTTTGAAGCAACAAAAGTGTTCAAAATCTAATGGAGGATACTGAACAACTTACTTGATGAAGTTTCAGCTCAGCTTCAGCTTCATATTTCGAGAAAAATAACATTCTAGGATCTCAATTTAAAATCAAAAGTTCCTAAATCATGTTTCGAATTGTTTTGAATTGCAGCTTTACGCGATGTCGCGCACTGATCCGACGAATTATAGCAACCGCGCGCCTGTGCGTCGTTCCAATACTTGTGCGCGCTGCGCCGAATAACAAAACGAACAACTAATTTAAATTTTCCTTCTTAAGAAGCACCGTTGGAAATGCCTTCTTTCGTTGATTTCTTCAAAATGAGAGCTTGCCAGAAAGAATAATTTCACAGGGAGTTTAGTCCCCTTACTATCTTTCAACCAGTATGCTTTTCAACAATAATTACAAAATGTACGCCAGTTAGGCCTACTTTTTGGATAGCTGCAAATGATGGACTCGAGCTTTAAATATAACTACAAAAGACCAAAGTAGAACATAAATGAACGTTCGCAAAGATATGCCATGGAGATTTGCTGCTTTCATGTAATTACCACGGGAAGGAGTTTCAGGGTACAAAATTTTGGTCCTCAAAAATTGTTCCGTTTGGCAAAGCGCTATAATACACCGCGGTGTGTCTTTTCAAAATGATGCTCATGTACAAAATTGCATGTACCCGGTAATATCTTACAATGAATCTCACAGTGAACTTGAGTATATTTTATGCGGCGCCAGTCTGGCTCAAAAGTCGACGCTCGAAGAGATTCACGTTCGAGATAAAACTAAGAGAACATTTCAATTTTAAAGGGGCACTAGGTCCTGAAATCCCCCAAAATTTCATGTTTTGGATCGTTTACTTATCCTATTTCAAACTTCTGGTTGAAAGGAAACCAACCTAATGTCTTACCGTTCCCGAGGAAAGGAAAAAAAAAACAGTTGTTTACATCGGACACGACGGAGTACGAATACGCTTTTCCTGTCGTTTTCAGTCAATGTACGATACACGTTGTGTGTGTCAATACAGCACCGTGCTTGCGAACAGCAGTGACCAATCACCAATGCACATAATGTGGTTTCTTACACGTCTGCAAAAGGTGAACACTTTCCGGATGAAATCACAAAGTAGCACCCAAACAGCTTGACTTTTGGAGTCGCGAAGTGGACCCCGAAAGTCGTTCTTGCATGCATAATACAGGAATAACACAAAAACGCCCAGTTTTTAAAGGATAGTTGTGTGGATGTTTATATCCTACTTTTAAATGTTCTTTCCGATGAAAATCATTTCGTTCAAAGCGCGTTTTGTAGCCCAATTGGGCTGTGCCAGGACCCAATGTTTCTTCAAAGGTGGGCAATTCCACGGTAACGGAAGGACGTTTTCACTCATTAAACAAAATTTCAAATGTGTGTATCACAGACACTGTTCATAGTTACAGCAAACAAATGTCACAATTGTATTGCTATAATGCTACTTTCATTATCCACACTTTTGGGGGGCATGAATGCCTCCCGTTTATGAATTATGAATATTAATGAGGTCGGTAACGGAAGGACGGTAAAACGGACAAGGGTTTTCCAACTTACTCGCGTTTTGCATAAACTCTGTGAATTTTATGGGGCAATTATATTTTAAAGGAAAGAAATGGAATCCCTGAAGCATTATCTATACTATACTGCCTTTCATTTGACTTTAAGTGTTTCGGTAATATAATTACAACGTTTTAAGCAGATTATGATTTGGTAACGGAAGGACGGTAACGGAAGGACAAAAGGTTTACTCAATTATAGCATGAACAAAATGTGAATTTACACTAATTATACAAGTGAAGCAAATTGCTGAAATGTGTAACTGAATGTGAAATCAACAATATGCAGACCTGGCATAAATAATTATACCCAAGAAACTATTGAGATAAAGATAGAAGCCTGCTAATTAATGATAACAAAAGAAAAACGAAAACTACCCAAAACACATAATTCACGAACACAAGACAACTACAGAAATGGACTTCAAACCCATCACCTCAATCCTTAAAAGTTTAAATACACAGTTTTTGAGCACTTGAGTATATTGGTTACATGTTCACCAACAACTTTTAATAATAATACCGGTAGGTTCAGTGGTTTACCTAAAGGGGGGGGGGGGGGGGGGGCGACCAGCCTACATGTACATTTAAGGTAAAAACATCTACTGGTAGAACTGATGGCTTCAGTAAGGTGTTGCTTTTAATTGAACTCTAAAATCAACGTTTGAAATCAAATTACAATGATTTAGAGTAGTAACAATTAATTTATAAACATCCAAACTGAAATTGTTAACTTGGGCATAATTTGTCAAAGATTGCACCTCACATGTCTTACACATGTAAATTGAATGAAAGTGCCCCAAAGTACCGGTGCTTTCTGCCATCTCATTTTTGACTTAATTTGCTTCTGGAATGGCTTCACAGAATTCGTATCTTTCTCTATTGTCCATGAATGCTGATGGCAGCAACTTTATGATTTGATTTTCTGCAACAACTCCATACATGTACAAGTACTGGTACATCGGCATTATGTACATGTACATTGTACATGTTGTACATGCCTGTGCCTTCCTTAGTAAAAAACACCTTGCCCTGCTTATCCCGCTTTTGTGAAGGTGGGTCACATGAATGTCCTTTCAATGCTCATTATACATGCATGTATTTGCAGTGATTTTCATTTTTCAAACATGAGCGCAAATGTCGTAACATTTGATAAAAATACGATTTGTCCTTCCGTTACCGTCCTTCCGTTACCAATTTGGTAACGGAAGGACGTGATTTAATTAATGGTAATTAAAAAAAAAGAAGTACAGCAGTGTCAGTTATAATGTCATATTGAAGGCCTACCTAAACTTGCTTTGCACAATAACTTTCAATGCATTCATATTGCAAGTTTTAAAAATAAATTAAAAACATGTATTTTTTCGGTAACGGAAGGACATTTTCGAAGGCTGAAATATTAGAAGTCACTGAAGCGAAGCAAATTACGCAAAATGTTAAAAACAAGTTTTAGTCGGTTTTTCAAGACCAATACTTTCTCATGATAGAAACTGATGGCATTAGTACATATTTTTGTGTGTGTTTTGGTAGAATACTTTCATATCACTATTTATCACATTTTTAGCATTAAAACAGGATTATTACATAATCCTATTTTTTAGTACCGAAATGTATAAAAAATAAAATTCTGACTTCAAATCTTGAAAATATAGACTTTTAGCTTTCATTTGATGCCAAATTTGTTTAAGTCACATGTATTTGAATTTTTTGGTGTCATGTCCACTTTGGTGTGGAATTGCCCAGGTACTGTTTTGAACTGCTGATTAAAATGCAAATATTTAAATGATTGGTCACTTTGGGATTGTGGATTTTGGTTTTTCGTGATCCATATGGTCTCAGCTAATAACCTGCAAAAATTCACTTAGTTCTGAGAGGTGCGCTAAAAAAATCACTTTCTGAGCACATTTTGCAGCCATGCCCCGTGGTCTAAATGTAAGGCATTACGTACTGGTAGAATTCCTGTGACCAAGACATTTGGAATAGGTAAGCAATTTAATTAAAAACATGATTTTTCTTTTAAATCTGACTGCATGTGTGCCTTTAAACATGCATACCAAAAGTACATTACACACGATGCACAACGCAAACACATGATGCACCCTGCACATCCTGAATCCAGGGCGAAAAAAACCCCATCATTTGCTTTTCATCGCTGTCCAACCCAGAGGCAATATGACATTTACACGCAGTGTTTTTTTCCCTGCAAATTGCAGGAATACACATTCCGTTATTGTACAGTGCTGATTACACACACATTGTACATGTACACACAAAAACAGTGCAGTGTACAAATGTGGGAGCTTGCACATTCTTCATCTTGTGTGAATGCAATACATTATTGCGATTGACAGTCTTGGACTGACTTGTGATTGACATGCGATTGACTTGTTATTGATCTGTCACTGATCTGTGAATGGCTTGTGATTGATCTTTGATTGATCTGTGATTAACTTGTGATTGACTTCAGATTGACTTGTGACTGGCTTGTGTGATTGGCTTGTGAAGTTGTGATTGACTTGTGATTGGCTTGTAAATGTCTTGAGATTGGCTTGTCATTGACTTGTGATTGACCTGTGATTAACAAGCTGATGGACTTGTGACTGACGTTTGATTGGCTTGCGACTGGCTAGAGATTGGCTTGCGATTTACATTTTACTGACTTGTGATTCACTTGTAATTGACTTGGGATTGACTTGTGATTGGCTTGTGATTAATATTTAATGACTTGTGATTGACTTGAGATGACTTGTGACTGACTTGTGATTAACCTCTGATTGACTTGTGATTGACTTGCGATTCACTTGTAATTGACAAAGTTTGAGATTGACTTGTGATTGGCTTGTGATTAACATTTGATGCCTTGTGATTGACTTGAGATGACTTGTGACTGACTTGTGATTGACTTGTGATTAACCTCTGATTGAATTGTGATTGACTTGTGATTAACCTCTGATTGACTTGTGATTGACTTGCGATTCACTTGTAACTGGCTCGCGATTCACTTGTAATTGACTTGAGATTGACTTGTGATTGGCTTGTGATTAACATTTGATGCCTTGTGATTGACTTGAGATGATTTGAGATGACTTGTGACTGACTTGTGATTGATCTGTGATTGCCTTGAGATTGGCTTGTGATTCGCTTGCAATTGTCTTGTGTCATTATTATATTTAATTATGCAACAATTCAAAACAAAACTGACAGCTGACATACAATGTAATCGTTTTTTTCCCTTTAAAAATCTCATCATAAAAAAGAGAGAAATTCTAGCAGAGTTGTTTTGCTTTTTTCAGATACCCTAGGGTAGCCTTAAAACCTAACTTTTCATCTGTGAAAAAACTGCCCTGCCAGAAAATATTATCATGTACCCTGTCTGTATCAAGTTCAGGAGACTTCATGATCCGAACAAAGGCCATCCTTAGAAAGAGAAAAACTGGCTGCAAAATTGAAGGGATGCTTTTATTCCTCTCTAAAGGACAGGAGGAAAAGGAACCAACTTGAGCTCACAATGATGCCTTCCTGTGTTGATGAAATCCTAGCTGGACTGAAGTCGTCATTCCGTAAACTCGACAGCGAAGGAGGCTCCGCGGCCAGGGTAGCGAGACACTAGAAAAGAGCCGGATAGATTTCAAAACACACAGGATGCGCTGAAACCAAGATAAGAGGGGCAACGCGAGACAAACCACTGCGCGAATTCATCATAGGAAGGAAAGAGAAGAAGAGCAGCGTTCTTGTATTTCAGTATATTCAGCAGCACAGTTCAACTTCCTGTAGGCGATACATTTATTGAAAAACCTCTTGAAGGGATGAAAACATTTTATCCCAGTTTCGATTTGATTTTTCTTTTTTTCCTTCTCGGATGGTCACATGAGTGTTGCTGACTGGACAGGATTTCAGATACCGTATCCTGTAATCTCATCAACTCACAAATCTACATTTCATGACATACATGTACCGGTACATGTATCATACCTATCATACATACGCACATACAATCCGCACAATCCTTAGAGGTACTGGTATCGGGGTACATGTAATACAACATTTGTTAAACAACAAAACTACCAAATTATACACAGGTACGGTACCTTACAGGGTGACCATAAGGTCATGGCCAAATATTGCTAAATGCACTTCAAAAATCTGTCAGATTTTACAAAAATCTGCCAAATTCCCCAAAATTACTCAAATTACACTACCGATATATAACCACTTGAAACCACATGCAGATGTTGCAGTTTTGCCTTAATTAAGGTTCAAATTACATTATAAACAATCTATAGTCACATAAAAATATTATGAAATTGGGTAAATTTCAGGCGAAACGCGGTCACGACGAAGTCCGGTTCCCAGTGAACCTCAGCACCTAGACTAGCCAACCTGTCCCATTATGCAAGGGTTTGTTTGAATAGCTTTTTCACACAAATGTACCAATTTTTTTTTCAAATTTGCCATGTTTTTCTGTCAAATAACCAATTTTGCATAATTCTGCCAGAAATCTGCCAAAAACATCCATTCTGTCAAATTTTCTGTCAAACTTGTGTTTTAATCCAAAATCTGTTGAAGTTAGCCAAAATTCGGCTAAAACGGTCACCCTGGTACCTTACTTGGCTGTAAGTGAATAATAGTACCAAGCATCCTGTAAAAATCACAGCATCTCGTGTGCTGTCATTTTTAAGAAAAGTGGCATTTTTTGTATCAATGTCCAACGATGGTCAGCTGACCATCGTTGGATAAAAACTGAATTTACTGGCCCCATACATGTACCGGTACCAAATTTTAAGTAGTCCACATTTTTGTTTTGCAATTGGTTACACATCTGTAAACAGGTGCAAGCTATATACCGGCACATGTACAGGTAGCTCTACACTGTAGTCTGGTTCCAATCTGACAATTTCACCGATGTCTAGAGCTTGCTCTGTTAAAGGGAATGTACACACTGATCTCTATATAAAGACTGGATAGCGGATATGCATACAACATTCACACAGTAGACTTTGCATATTGACCAATTCGCCCCGGTCTCACAAAGATGGCCGCGTATAATACGAACGTTCTACGCGTAAATACGCGCGCGTTGTATCAACAGTTGACGCGCATTTTGGTCACGTACACATATTATGATGTTCTAAAAGGGACACATTTCCGTAGTGATTATTATTTCAAAACGCCGAAAAAGTTATATTTGCGGCATTTTAGTAACCACGACGTTAGAAAAATTGTAGTTAACCTTGGTCAGTGGTGGTGGTCAAAATATAAGTCAAGTGAACCGCAACGTTACAAAAGAAATCATGCCGTCTATAAAAACGGCATCTTGTCCTTTGTAGATCACCAGCCGGTCTCACCAATATGGCGTCAAATTCGTACATTGTGCGGCTCTGTATTAGCTATCCAGTCTTTATATAGAGATCAGTGAATGTACATCATTGGCTTTTGCTGTAATATTCAGAAATAAACTATTTGAGGGGTTAGTATAATAGATCAAATACGGTAACACTGATATGTTTGAAGTTTTGTGTTCGAAAATGCTGGAAAAACCAAGAAAACCAAAAATGTTCAAGTAGTCTGGTTCCCTGACTCCACTAAAGACAAAATGGACCAATTTATAGAGTTCGGAAAATTGTAAGGTAAGGGAACCAGTCTAGCTGGCCTGCACCCGTTCATGAACATGTAACAAATAGCAAACAAAATTTGGACTGAAAAAAGGTAAATTTTTTTTAGTTGAAAAATAGTTAGGTTTTTCCAACGGTGGTCGGCCGACCACCGTTGGAAATGTATACAAAAATACAATTTTCTTGAAAATGACTTCACACCAGGTGCCATAATTTTACAGGATGCTTTAGACTGTCATTTACCAACATCCTAGTAAGGTATTTCGTAAAAACTTGGTAATTTTATTTTTCGATGTTTGCAAATGTTGTATATATATTCCCTTTAAACAAAAAGTATTAAGGACTTTCTTTTTTGGTTCAGTGTACGGTACATTGTAGTTTCTCCAGCTGCGTTTGCACGAGAAGATGTCTTTTTCACCATTCAAAATACCAGTGACATGTCCGGTACATGTCAACGGTATTTTGAATGGTAAAACAGACATCTTCTCATGCAGACGCAACTGAACAAACATGTACTAAACCAGCATGTACCAAACCAGCAAACTTGTTATTAAATACTGTGTCGATATTGGCCAAGCAGACATGAAATTGTGGGTGCGTTCAACTCACGCTGACGTGTTTACACTCTTGAGCTAGGCTCTGCAAGCATGCACAACCCAAGAGTAACAATTACAATACCGTACAAGTGTACGTACATGTACAACACATTCATGTCATTGAAAAACCGTTGTCATAATGACTTACGTCACAACACGTCTATTTTGGAGAGGGATCACAGTCTGCGAGCACATACAAGCAAAGGCCACACACACAATTTAGGGTTTTCCTACGTACATGGATTGTTATTTGGCAAAATAATGAGTGGAGAACTTGATGTTGATTGACCAGTTCAGTTTTGACCATGTTGACTGGTGCAATAATTGGGGGGGGGGGGGGGTAAAGCAGGACATTTTTGCATTAACCTTACTTCCTACTGTCTGTTACATGATGTACTAAAGCAACAAAAAAACAGGTACGTGTAGGACTTACACAACAATTTGTTGTGCAGCTGTGCAATACACTTACCGCTACGATCAATTTAAAAAAACTTTGCGTAGCTGTGCAATGTTTTAAACAATTGAAATATATTGGGCGAGGATTAACAATCAGTCAGTGTATCACATCCACCCGCCAAAATTAGTTTTGTCCGACTTTCCAATTAGAATCGTGCGGTAACTCTAAAAAGTCTGTCACAAGTAAAATACCGGTACCATAGCAATTCACATACTTCAAACACAAAGCTGTGAGTGTCTTGTACCGACCCTGATAAGTTGTGCAATGACAGGCTCTCCAACATGTCCAACAATCACGACTTGTTAGTAAAATGGTTGATTTTCAGTCACTACGCCACAATTACGCCACCTAAAGTAATTGCGGCAAGTTATGCCATAATTTGTTGCGCAAGTCACTGACCTACCGGTACATGTACCGGTACGCACTGTAAAACTTTCGAGAAACGTGTCATGACTGAAATGTTGCACAATGTGTAATGCTGCGCAACTTACATGTATACGCAATACCGGTAAATGTTGCGCAAGTGGAGTTACGCAATTGCGCAAAGTTTCGTGAAATCGGCTACCAGTGCAACAGGAATCCACTGTTGCACGTTGTTGCATTTGGTGCACTGCATACCGTTACTAGTCTACGATTCCAGGAAGCATTTCACTAAATTGGCGTACTAGCCTTTGAACTAAGTATATGTACATGAAAACCACTTCTATTTGACTCTAGTGCCCCCTTTCTACTCCACTTGAAACCACGCCCATTAAATGGACTCCAGTACAGACTTTGTACCATGGAGTTGCTGCATGAGGGTTTACAAACACACCGAGAATGGATTCCCCATTGTGCACTGAACATACAGCACACACCATGCACACAGGCAGTGCGTGCTAAACCACGGTTTAACCATACACAAACTGGTTTCAGGCCAAAGTCTGTGTGCCAAAGTACGACACCGATGCGCTGGCAGCACAGTTTCCGTCCTCACCCAGCCCACGGTCTTCCCACCCACGAGCCCAGCCAAACACACTACCCTCTTCCATTCTATTTTCAGCTGACCCCAATATAGAAACTGGCTGATTAGCGTATTTGCCGATAATCACTTTTTTAAACAAGGGGACAATGGCTACAGTGGCCTGGTAACACCGTTTTTGCCTCGGTGATTACCAGCGTTTATCCACAGATAGAAAACCATTCTTATCATACTGTCATAAAAAAGCCACATTTGCTTTGTATTTAGGCTCACACTTTTAAAGTTGCCGATCAACAAATTCAATTTTCTTGAAACAAATTTTCTTTTTTGTTCGAATCCTAAACATTTCTCTTTTGTTGTTGTTGTTCTTGTTGTTGACATCTTCAACCCATTTTGGGCCCGCATAGATCTGTCTTGTGCACAGACTGGTTCCCTATTCGTACAGTATAGATACTGATTGCGGGGCGGGAACCAGCCTGCCCTTTCCAAAACGGAATCATTGTCAGGCAGCAATATTAATTCAAAATGTGTACAGTAATAATTCAATAAACAAATGTGGGCTGGTTTTTCTAAGGTGGGTCAATGTCTCATTAGCAACTGAATAACTTTTGCAGCTTCCGGTAGAAAAATAGCAATTTAAAGGTAGGGTAAGATCACTTGTCATTTGTGCATTATTTTTGTTTGACGCAACAAAAGTGCTCAAAATCTAAAGATGGGTGCTTAAAGGGGAGATACAACATTTGCAAACATAAAAAAACGAAATGATCAAATTATCACGAAATAGGTTACTGAATTGTTGGGGACAGACATTCTAAAGCATCCTTTAAAATCGTGGCTCCTGGTGTGCTGACAGTTTGAAAAAAAAGCTGTATTTTTCCAACGCTGGTTGGCCAACCAGCGTTGGAGAAAACTGGCTTTTTCCAACAACTGTTCCTAATTTTTCATATTTAGTTGTTCTGACTTTTCTTTGCAATTGATTACACACCTATGAAGGGGTACAAGCCTGCTACAATGTAGACTGATTCTCTGACCTTACAATTCCCCAAAGTGAATTAATTGCTCCGTTTCATCTTAAGTGGGGTCAGGGAACCAGACTACAAGAACATGATAGGTTTTCTTGGTTTTTCCAGCATTTACAAGCCCAAAACGTGAAACAAGTCAGTTTAACAATATTTTTTCTAACATACTAATCCTCCAAATCTATTTGTTTCTGAAAATTCCAGCAAAAGCAAATGTTGTACATTCCCTTTAACAACTAACCTGATGAAGTAGTTCTCTGTGAATGCTGTATATTTCGAGAAAACAATATTGTAGGATCTCGGTTTCATATCAAAAGTTGCCACTTGAGTCATGTTTTTAATAGCCTCCAAAATCAGCGTCCGGGACACGTTCTCATTCAGCCGATTGCAGCTGATTGCAATGTCACGCACTAAACCGACGAAAAATAGCAACCGCCCATGCATGTGTCGTTTAAACGCTTGCATGCACCTATTCACTGGTTTGCCTTCAAAAATGTTTACTTCAAAATGACAGCATGTCAGAAGGAATCATTTCACAGGGAGTTTAACTCTCCTGTGGTTTGACCATTCAAAACACCTCAAAATCTGGGTTCTGGCAAATTGGAGGACAAAAAATGCAGGACCTTTTAAACTCCTCCAGAATTTATTGTTACTGCACTACCACACCTTTCAATTCCTTTCGAAAGGTATTGAAAGGCAACTTACTGAATTTGCCCACAGAGTTGCTTCACCTGCCGAAACCTTTCGAAAAGTTTCAAAGTTCCAGCACTATTTCACCTTTCAAAACCCTTTTAGTCAGGCAAATTTAAAATGTTTTGAAAGGTCTGATAATTTTCTGCCGACTGCACTGGGCATAGCAGGGTTAATGCCACTACATCTTTAAACTAAGTAAGCTACCGGTATTCAACAATGATTTTGTCAGTTTTTGGATAGCTGCAAATGATCTACTCTATCGGTACCTTTAAAAAAAGGAAAGTATTTTTGGTATGAAATTCGAAAAGCACAGTGAAAGCAAATTTAACAAATTCTGTACTGCCAAAATATTTTTTTTACTTTTGAAGAATAAAGTGCTCACATATTTATTTATTTTCATTACCGAGCAATATGTTATGATAGTCAGTTCATTTGCATCTAGGCTAGCAATAAAGTGATGTTTTTTGGAACGGTTAATAATTCCCTTTTCAGTTGAAGTTTTGATTTCCTTAATCAAACAGGTGACTTTTTTTTGTGTCCACCTTTTTCAACCGAAATCTTTGCTTCGTCATCATTATAAATTTGCAGTCAAGAGTGTTGGTACGTTGTCAATCAACTGTCAAATTAACCCTCCTATGCAGCCAAATCTGTGTAAAGTTTTTACTTTTTCAGTCAAAATCAGTCAAGTGACTGTTTTTAATTAAGAGCTCCCAGCCTACACATGTACATAATGCAGCATTGACTGGCTGTGACTGTTTATGTAAACTTGATACAGTTATGCTTTGACTGTAGGTGATTGGTCAAGTTGATGAGCCAGCTGTGCCTATTTTTTGGCCTGCTTTTGTCTGTTGACTGAATTTGACTTGTCACAGTGCTTGCTTGAAATATGATCTGACTGTTGGTGACTAGCAGGCGTAAAAGGCATGACAAGGGATAAGGCCAAAAAAAAAAGTCTCCGGTTTCTGGTATGCTTGCGCGTCGCCGTAGCCATGCGCGTCGGCAAAATGAAAAAGTTTGACTGGAATCCTGCTGCTGCACAATTTTAACATGTTTTTAGATGGGGTTATGATCGAGAATAAGCTTTATGGGGCCTCTCCGGACTCTCATATATGCACTAAGTTTAGTCGGGCACCATTTGCAGTCATCAGCCGACATTTGGAGCAAAAAAGACAGGTAAAAAAAATTTAAAACCGTGTCGCCGCACCACTTTTAGGGCAAGCTCCATACCAGAAACCGGAGACTTTTTTTGGGGGGGGGGGCCTAACGATTAATTTTTTTTACTTCATGTATCTGTGACTGTTCAGATAGCTGGAGGGTTAATCAAAAAGCCTACATTTTATTCAACAAATTAATTTACCCATGGCTAAAATAAAAAGACCACTTCCACTTTCCCATGGGACACTCCTAATTCGTTCTGAATAGTATGCGCAATTTCTGAACTAAAGCACGCCATTTAAAACAACTTTTTAAAACTGTATAAAGGCCTGCGAAAACAAACAAGCAAAGTAATTTGTTGCAGGACATTAAATTCCTTTAAATTTTGCTCGGATCAAAAAAAATTGAAATTTTGAAATTTAAGCAAGTGGATGCTAACTTTAAGATTAGATACTTTAAGATTGAGCAATTCTGTTGCCTCAAAAGAAAAAAAAAACGCACTTATAAAATGTAGTTATTTCAAACTAGAAACTAAAATTTGTACACGCGTACGGTACGGTACATGCAAATTGTTTTTGTTTTTTTCCAAATTTGGAATTATTAGCAAATTTTGGGTTAAAAATAAAACATGAAAATCTACAAAAAATATTCAAATTTCTTGAAAACCCCGAATACAGTATCCTTTATCATGTGCACCCAAAGCCAAAGGAAATAAAGCATCCTGCGCAGCAGTCTAGCTGAAAACTATCAAGAAATCAAGCAAGAAAAAAATATAATAAAATTGACCTTTTCATTTGGATCAACACCTCAAACGTCTCGCAAACAAGTCTTTTGTGCTGACGTCTAAAATATCAAAATATAATAATAATTTCAATATGAATATAATAATAATTTCAATATGGACCCCACCAACAGCACGTAAACAGAAAGACTACGTACGGTATAAATCTACTGATTATTAAAACGAGGTGAAAAATGGGGCTTCACATGATTAACACTCTTCAACATTGCAGAACTTTGAGATTTTCGTAACCTTTGAAATTCAATCTTTGGAGAGCGTTTAGCAAAACAGGCTCGACAAAAGTGACTGTCATTGATATTTTTAACAACAGGATTCGGTTTGAATATTCCCAGCAGACGCTGATACCTCCGAGCAGTATAGATGCTTAAAGCAACAATCTTGTCAATAATACATTGATAATGTATAATGTAGTGGTACAGTAAACGACCATTAATTTTGCTGCGAGTCAACCTCGCGTTCTCTTGGTACCGGTACCTACGGTACATGTACATGTACCAGTACATGATCTGTACTGGTAGGCCTATCTGACTGACTGACAGACTGTCTCATTTGTGATTGGACTAGTTGAAGAAAGGCAAAGAGAACCGAGCAGTGCTATCGTATAGAACTACCGGCATGACCGGTACAATACATACATCATGTGCGTTGTATCTACAGTAGGGGTGTGCATTTACACTTCAGCCAAAAAAAAAAAATATTCGGTCTCTGGGTCAAACCAAAGTTCCGGAATTGACGCGGCTTTTTTGCTTTTTTTTTTTCCTTCAAGCTTGGATTGTACAGACAAGGTGGGTACTATTTTGCTTTTTTTGGTGTCCTCATGAACATTGGTGTCCTCCATAATTTGCCTTGGTGCTCTCAATCATTATTTGCCTTGGTGCAATTTCCCATTCCTTGGTGCTCTTTGGTAAATAAAATTGAGGTGCGGCAATAGAGGGCGCTGTTGGAGCTACCACGGAACATTTTTGAAAAAAAAAAGATTGATGCGCATGATTAAAATTGACCGACTTGGTTTTTTTGGCCTTACACAGGTACCGGTACTATGTAGTCAGATACCCGATTGAAAAAACACCCTGGGTACACGGGTACCTGTTAACCCTTACTTTCTCATTTTGTTTCTAGGCATTTTTGCTAGGACAATGTAGTCCTGTAACCTCCTGCAAAATCCTCCAACTACATTGTACATCCATGTAAAAATGGCATTCTGCCTCAATCCTACAAAATCCTGCAGCAATCGCTGTCAGTACGCTGAGGCAGAGCCAGTGTCATCCTTGAGCAGTGCACGATTTCAAGTATAATTGATAATATACCAGCAGGCCTAAATTTATGCATGGCTGAGCATAAACAACACAAGGTCCGGCCCAAGACCTTAACACAGTGCATCCTACGAAATCAGCCACACACTTTGGCCATATAGCCTCAACCCTGCAATATCCTTCATTTTGCAATGAGGATTTTGCAGGATTTGGGAAGGTTAGGGTTGAAGAAAGGTTGCTGTACTGATTGTTCATACATTTGTACATTGTACTCAGTACTAGGTCCACACGATAATACTACCACATCGGTGCATTGATACTCGACAAGTGTGTACGGTGAGCTCAATACATGACATACGGTACATGTAGCTTTACGGTGTAAATTGCATTTTCGCAAGCGTCCTCAACATGGATGTGTTTCGTTTTTCCATAGTACAAGTACCGGTAGACTGGTTTTCATTTTCAAAATTCTCCACAAATGACATTCAAAACCTCTCTTTTTCAATGTCTGAGGAGTTCCATCATCTGGAACCGGTTCCTGACATCAGCGCCAGTGGGTAACCAGTTTCAATGCAAAACCCTACAGTTGTCTTGTAGTGCCAATGATGGTTTTTTGAGACAATTACAATACCCCCACAGTAAAGCCATACATGTACTTTAACCCTAACCCCCTAGGTTCTTGCACTAGAAAGTATACCAAACCTAACAAATTTCAACAGCTGCATACAGGTCTGTAAGCACTGGTACCAAAACTGCCAAACTCCAACAGGCCTTGTACGGGAACAGTACTAAACCTGCCAAACTCCAACTGTTGGAGTATGATTGACTTGGTATGGATGGGCCTATGCATTGTCGAGTGATTGGATAGGGATGGTACCAAACCTAACAAAATAAAGCAATATGTACATGCACATTTGACCACAAGCTGTGCTGAGGACCGTGGGTGAGCATACCCACGAAGAAATGCCAGTGAACTCCAACGTGTTCACAAATCTCATGCCCTTCTGCCCCGAACCTCACAAAATTCAACAGGGTCTCCCTGGGCCTTTGGTACCCAGTCAATCAAAGTCCAACACCAACTGGCCAGTGTTCGGTACCAACCCTGCCAAAATCAAGCAAAACCCACTGTTGGAGCTTGATGGGCTCAGGGTTGTTAGGGTTAATGATGATGTGCACATCAGGATGTCTCTTCTCAAAATGTCACACCCGTTTATTATTCTGAAATAAAATTATCATTCATAAACAAACAAATAGGGGCCTACATTGTAAGCAGCTGACACTTTCCTGTTCTGGCATTTCCAATATTTTTCCACGTCTAAATATTTTCTCTATTTAAAGGGAATATACAACATTTGCAAACATCAAAAAATGAAATTATCAAATTACCACGAAAAACCTTGCTGGATTGTTAGGAAATGACATTCTAAAGCATCCTGTAAAATCGGGGCTCCTGGTGTACTGGCATTTTGTAGAAAACTTGTGTTTTTCCAACACTGGTCGGCCGACCAGCGTTGGAGAAAACTGGCTTTTTTTCAAAAGCTGCTCCTAATTTTTCATATTTTGTCATTCTACATTTTGTTTGCGATTGACTACACACCTGTAAAGGATTACAAGCCTGCTAAACTGATTCTCTGGCCTTATACCATTTCCCAAAGACTATAAATTGCTCCGTTTCATCTTAAGTGGGGTCAGGGAACCAGACTACAAGAACATGATTGGTTTTCTTGGTTTTTCCAGCATCTACAAGCCCAAAAAGTGAAACAACTCAGTTTTATCAACATTTGCTATACACACTAATCCTCCAAATCCATTTATTTCTAAATATTGCAGCAAAAGCAAATGTTGTACATTCCCTTTAACTTAATTTGGCCTTGAAAACTGAATGACCCACGGTCAGTGTAGTAACTTTTCAACAAAAAAAACAGAGGGGATGGAAGATTCTGCACAAACTCTGGTTGACCTACAGTATCCGAGTGTTGACTGGTGAAGGGGGTCTCTACGGCCAAAGACAAATGTTGGGAAAACTGACCAATTGACCGATTCTCTGCCGTGGCGATACAATCGTTCTGCTCAGGCTGCAGTTCCAAATACCTCGTTGCATTCAAACTTGTACAGTTTCCCTGATTTCAATGATTTAAATCAAAACAAGGTGATCGCACACGTGTGCATTTTGTGCAATTTTTAAATAATGACCTCAAATGACCCTAGATAAACTTTGACCTCCAATTTTGGAAGAGTTGTCATGAACCCCCCCCCCCCCCCCCCACGCAAGGATCACTCCATCCAAGTGACATTATAACCCATCAAATTCTGTAGACAAACAAACCTTTGAAACATATTTGAACAATGACCTCAAATGACCCCTACATGACCTTTGACCTCAGTAATCCGATGAAGAATTGTGTCTTCCCACCCAAGGGTTACTGCCTCTAAGTTTCATCAAAGTCCAATTTTTTCCCCCCAAAAAGATAAAAACGTCCGTACTGTCTTAAGGATTTCTTCGAGCACTTAAATAGTTCAATAAGTCTGCTTTAAACTTTAACTTACATGTACTACGGCATATTTGCTAGAATGTAACTGCAATCCTGCAAAATCCTCCAACCGCCTACAGGTTAAAAATAGCATACAGCCTCAATCCTGCAAAATCATCCGTTATTTCTTGAACTTGTGGTCCTTGGAGGGGTGACCACTGCCTCAATCCTGCACAATCCTCCAACAATCGTTGTCAATATGTTGAGGCAGAGCCAGTGACATCCTGGAGCAGTGCGGAGGATTTCAAGTATACATGTTGGCCTGAATGCACGGCTGAGCAAAAACAACACAAAGTCCGGCCTAAGACCATGACACAGTGCATCATTTGAAATCAGCCACACTTTTGCCATATTGCCTCAATCCTGCAAAATCCATTTTACAAAGAGGATTTTAAGAATTTGGCGAGGTTAGGGTCAATGGCTGTGCTAATTATTCGTGGGATCCAAATGGGATCCAAATAGCAACATGTATAAATGTTTTGGAGGCTTAAAAAGTGCACTTTTGCTCTTAATAAAAAGTACGTAAATTTACATTGTACACTCACATTTTTAGTGTAAACTTTCAATTGTGAGGTAACATAAAAGTGACAGATGTAATATATTGTCTAATACTATAAAGCCTCCATTTTCTCTTTTGAGTGAAATACACCTTGTACATGTATGTGCAGGTAACCAGTAACATGGTACATGGCAGGCATTGTATGTGGAACATGTGTCTTCGATGTTAATTATACGTAATAGCATGCATGTTTGTGCATCTAGAGCCGGGGGGGGGGGGGGGGGGGGTTCGCTGTATGTTTTCAGGAAACTCAGTGAAGACGACTTCCTCCCTCTGGGACTGCACTAATTGGAAACCATTCAGTGTGCTTGCATTGTCAATCATTTTGCCAAACTACAAACACAAAATCGAACCAAAATTGTGGCACGCAGACTATTGTGTACAAATCGTTTTTTTTACGTACCCAACCCAAAAAACACACATTTGGAAGTTACTTTTCAAATTATTCATAAAGGTCCGCAAGATAATACTACCGCATCGGTGCATTCGACAGCAAGATACAAGTTTGTACAGTACAATGTACAAGTAAGCTTCTTTACGGTGTAAACTGCAGCTTTCGCGAGCGTCTTACTCTTAAAAGTGAAATGTTTTGTTTTCCAATGTAGCCCGGTTTTCATTTTGAAAATTCCCCACAAAAGGCATTCAAAACTTTCTTTTTCATTGTCTGAAAAGTTACTATGTACAGTAAATTTGTAATTTGTAAAGATATTTATAGTTAATACCCAAGAAGCCTCTGTACTGATGACGTCACACTTTGTTTACATGTGCACTTTCCTATGGAGCCAGTGGGGGCCCACGGTGTACTGAGCACTGGAAATCACACACGTAAACAAAGTGTGACATCATCAGTACAGAGGCTTATTCAATAACCTGGAACCGTTTCCTGACATCAACAGTGGGGTACTCGGGTGCCTGATTCCTATAGCCCTATGCCTGTTTACCATACAAATGTTCCCGTGTTGAACCGAAACAGGAAGACATGTCAAACCATTCACACTTCCAGCATGGGTACACAGGTTGGCTGTAGATTTGGGATTTTCTACCCTCGTAGAGCCTTTCAACCCTTTCTTGCTGGTGTGAAAGGGTTCCCGAAATCTGGTCATTGGACCCAAGTCCAGCACAATTAAAGATTTTTGATATTGTGTAAGGCCCGTTTGTGTATGGAATTATTTGTATTAGCCTTCAACTGTCTGAACAGTCACAGACTGTCAAAAAATTCCGTCCACTTCCCCTGCTCTGCCTTTTACACAGGTTAGTCACCAGCAGTCAGACCTTATTTCAAGCAAGCGCTACAGTCAAATTCAGTCAACAGACCAAAAAACAGGCAAGTGAGAATATTGTTTACATTTTCTCTGATTCATTAAGCCTAAAGTCCCATTTGTACTTGACTGCTTGGTTGACTCACTGAATGAGCAAATTTTAGACGCAATGCTACTGCCGTGACAACTCAATTCATTTGACATTTTATAATTCAGCATACATTGTACAGCATGGACTTGGTGTTTAGAAAAAGTTCACACTGGCAACATCCTTTGGCTCGACAGGGCTGCCGCGCTATTGTCGTTCCGAATGGCAGTGGCACGGCACTTTTCTAAACCCTGTGCCATTGCCATGCCGAACACAATTCATTTCGAAGTTGGGCAAACATTTTAGGAAAGCGCATGCTCACAATACCCTCTCTTGCATGACTCTGCATCACGGGGAGTGAAACTGGCGCGAACATTTTGATTGCGCTGAAACTTCATTGAACTGCTTTAACACGGCTCATTAACCCAGATGCATTATCTCTAACCTTTCCAAATCCTCCAAAATCCTCCTTGCAAAATTGAGGCTTTTGCAGGATTGAGGCTAAATGTGTGGCAAAAAGGTGTGGCTGATTTTGGAGGATGCACTGTGTCAAGGTCTTGGGCAGGACCTTGTGTCGTTTATGCTCAACCATGCATAAATTTAGACGTCTTGTAGATTATACTTAAAATCCTCTGTGCACACGGCTCCAGGATGTCACTGGCTCCGCCTCAACATATTCATAATATTGACAGTGATTGCTTGAGGATACGCAGGATTGAGGCAGTGGTCACCTCTTGAAGACCACATTCAAGAAATAACGGAGCATTTGCAGGATTGAGGTTGCATCTAAGCAAAAAAGCCTGGGGAGTTAGGGTTAGGGTTCGGCAACTTGACGTGCTGTACACAAGCTTTTGCCGCTCTCTTTTTCAATTAAGTTCAGCGCAGCAGTAGTACGGCATCTAAAACGGGCCAAAGACTTGCCTGAGGCTTGTATTGGACCAAAAAGTTTAAAATAGGATTTCTCCCATAATGCCACTGAGTAGGTTATTAAGGTTTATACAACATACACATCTTGCCCATTGTGTACACAAATGGAGACCACAAGCACGTAAAGACTTCCGGTGAACAGCCATTCTGACTCCAAAGACCAGAATTCTGTGCACTCTGGGACCAGCTTTACTAGGCTTTAGCCCATTCACAGGCATTATAGGGGAATCCCGTATGACAGCACTGCCCGGCTCACAGGTGACAGTGAGGCAGCTGTTGAGTCAGTGAGTGAGGAACATAGAGGAATACGGGCTCCATGCGCGAACACAAGAGGGCGCTTCTTTAATACCACTTTTGAGAGCCAGTGTACGGGACACACAGCGTGTACGTACTGTACTGGTTCTTGTGCGAAGTACTTCCTGAATGTGCCAAAGCTATTAGCCATGTTAGCCACAGCATCTTCGCATAAGCGTCAGGCATCGTTGGCACGCGAATGCATTCAAATTTATCTTGCGATGGTCTCCTAGATTAATCCCCCCTTCCCAATAACTATGGATCATTAAAAATACGCAGTGGATGGACCGGGAACCAGCATGACCAGTCTAAGTCTCCTCCAACTCTCCTTTTCTTGCCGTTGAAGCGGTACTTATGCATGGAGCCAATAGACTATTTCGGCGAACAAAATAAGAAGCCATTTTTTGAGGTGGAACTACAATGTACATCCCCACCAATGCTGCATGCATTCTTAAAGACAATGCATGGGCACGCCGCACTTTTCACTAATTAATCCTAACCGTCGAAGGAGCCAGAAAAGCATGCGTACCACCTGAGCGCGACTCGCGCGAGCCTTGCGCCACAAAGTGGCTGTCGCTACATTACCGGTTGTCCATAGGCTGGCATTCCATGGGCCTACATGTACCAATCTTGCCTTTTTTACTGTTGATCCTTTGCTAGCCAGGTAACATTTTTCAAAAAACCTACTCAGTATCTTACATTATCCACACTTGGACGAGATATTCAAAGCCCCCCCCCCCCCCCCAGTGGAAAGCCAATGATGACAGACGGTCCAGTGGATACTTCTGTACATGTATCTCGTTAAACAAAATTATCGTAAATTACACAAATTTGTGTGACTTCTTACAGAGTTTGAACCAGGGCCAAGGTACCTGACCATGTCAAGAAAATGTCACGAATAACTGGGGCTGACATGGTCATGACAGGACAGTCACACAAATGTAGGAAAATACAACGAAATGAAAACTTCATAGGAACTTCAACAGGACTTACTTATTGTTCTGGAAGTAAAGTGCTACGTGTACATCATGTGCGTAATTCTACATGTTCTAGAACAAAATTCTAGAAGTTCATGTAACAGTTACATCAGTCTACCGTCTGGTTCCCAGACCTGCATTATTCAATGTCATGAACTCATGTCGCTTGGAATCAGACTATCAACGGAATGGTTCTCAGACTTTTCCTTTTGCAAAGAGTCCTCCAAAGAGTCCAAAACAACGGATCACTAAGAAAAAAACTTAAATCTAAACCTACTTCAATAAAAAGTATGAGTTGATTTAAACAAAAAAAAAGAAGTAAAGATACTTAAAAAAGAGAAGAAAAAAAAAAGCAGATCTGATCTTGGGACCCTTGCTCCATGGTTTAACCAATCGAGCTACATGTACCAAAGGCAAAGCGCTCTGGTTGGAAGGCCGGGGTTACAACTAGCTCCAATGCCTCTGGCCGCACACTATCACAAGCTCTGCAGTACAGCCAGTGGCAAAGGTCCCGTGGATGCCTGAAACAGATCATGGTAGCGATTTTGCTACCGACTTTGAACAAGATTATCTTCTCATCCAGGACAGAGGTTTCCAAAGCTCCCACAAACGTCGTCTCAAAAACGTTACTCCATGGGATTTCAAAATGTAGGTTTTGCACGTTGTTTGTGTGGGTGTGCTTGGGCAAGGTTTATGCATTGCACAGATCATGACCGGGTGTTTGCAGGCGCATGGCACAGCCAGCCATACAAACACAAGGTCATGAACTGGCGCGCCCGCTTACACATGTAAATGCATGCATACAGAAACAACGTGCAAACCAGGCCACCATTATGAGATCCCATGGAGGAACGTTTTTGAGACGATGTTTGATGAGCTGAAGACTAATCGTCATTTCTTGGCCAGATGGATGAAGATTTGTATTTTGTAGATAAAGGAACGCGTTTTGGACGAGGTTGCTCTACGAGCAGGTACTCTAACTAAATCTCTGTCCTGCACCCGATTTCATAAAACTCATCGTAACGTACGATGCATAGCAGCACTGCGACGTATCGTATCTCCATGATGTGTCGCAGTCGCAGCATTCAACACAACGCAAGTTTCGTGAAATGGATTAAACGAAGTGTCGCGAGTTGCGACGTGCTACACGTCGTAACTCGAGTTGCGACGCGTCACAGCGCTTCGTGAAATCGGGTGCTGGATGAGAAGATAATCTCACTGTAAGTCGGTTGCAAATTCACTACATCAGTTTCAGCCATCCAGGGGACATTTGCCGCTCTGGCTGTACATGTACTACAGAGCTTGTGATAGTGTACAGCCAGAGGCATTGGAGCTAAGTTGTTAAATATGATCCCAATGGCATAAATGGTGTTTTTGCAGTGTCGTAAAGACAGCAATTGAATATCGCACTACATCATGTATGGGTGCAATATAAATGACAGCCACCATGCTATGGTAAGATTCACAAATGTTGCACTGCCTCCTTTGTAGACCCGTGAACGTGGCTTGTAAACTACGCCACGTTCTTATGTCATTTCGAACCTGGCGAACGTGTCCCTCTGACTCAATCCGTTACACACACTGGACGTTATTTTGCCCATGTAATAAGTACTCACATATAAAGCTGTCTTGAATTCTATTTGTACGTCAAAGGATACGCACTTGCATTCAATTTGTGTTGCGTTGGACAACGCACGCGGGTTGCAAGCGTTATCTGCGGCATTTATCGTGCACAAAATCCAGCATTGACCCTCAACCAGCACACACACACTCAATCAAAAAGTGGCTTTTTACCTTGGTTTTTGTGATGACGTGCGTGGCTAGCTTGACGACTGCGAAGTTCCCCTTCCCTATAGTCCTTTCGATCTCGTAGTAGCCCACCCGGACCGGCGTTTTGGACCTGCCTGGGGCTGACAGGGTTGCAGCTTGGACGGGCGTTCGCCCTCCGCTCGACGCCATGTTGGGTTTTTTGACATCTGACGAATTGATGTGATTATGCTGCATATTATGCGCACGCTGTTGCCGTCTTGCTTTGGCCATTCAAAATAAAGATTATGTTTCCAAAAAAGAAACAATATTCATCTGGGATTTTCCTGAGGCTGATTCCGTTTATCAACAGTTGCGAATATTTGGAATGAAATGAAGAGAAAGTGTACTTTAGGACCCCGTTTCCGTATGCCTCAACCATCGATTATCTGCGCAGGTATTAACGCTTGCAACGCGCGCGCGTTGTCACAAGGTGCAGTGCGTAGAAAAGGACTGCGTAGGGGGTCTGATGACAAGGGAACGAAAAGACACTTGCGTTTTGGACTTTATGTGTCACGTTGGAATATTAGTTTGCTAAGGGGAACATAACTTGTTTCCTAAACCACACTACTAGCGAAATGACTTAGTCGAGGAGAGACGCCTCAACATTAGTCTAAAAGTTAAATTATTAAGTAGTGAATATTTTGTGTTATATAACCGACATACAGATCCTTGTCATTTGATTGGTGGAACTCACATCACGTGGCATTCGTTATTGCTCCCATTCATGCCGCGGCTCAAAAGTACTATCCGCCCATGGGGAATGGGAAATACTATTCAACAGTTAGGATCATGACGCGGTATTTGTGTGCAAATGCATGCTGGCGTGCGCGTTCAGCGTTGCGCGTAGCGCGTATTGTTCCAAAGAGCCAGCGCTACAGCGTTAGGTTCAAACATTTTCGTGAAGGGGTGGTTTGGAAGAGAGAAATACATTTTCCTCCAGTTTTGTATTGAAAAAAAGTTCAAATATATCAAATGACAAGGATCTATATGTCAGTTATATAAAACAAATATTGAGTGGCTTTAAATTGTGAAATGGGAAGAATATTATCGCTCGGTAAAATCTGGACTTTTCCAGTTCACTCGGCTACGCCTCGTGAAATGGAAAAGTCCAGATTTTACCTTGCGATAATATTCCTCCCATTCCACGCTGAGCCACTCAATATTTGTATATTATCCCTGTTCCATTTTCGAAGTTAATCTTTTCTTTTCTATTGTTTCTCTCATTAATTTGAGTCCATTTTAACGAGACATGTTACGAAAAAAATCAGCCTGTCGCTGAAACGTTATGTAATCATGTTTTCACATACATGTACTTCTAATTATAGGTGGGAGCGGTTTGACGTCATCTAATGAAAACATCTATTCATTTGCACACCAGTTTTCATCGGTTGCTATGTGTTACCATTCAGCACTCCAGATTCAAGAACCATTGAGTGAAGAACATAGGTCTGCAAGATTGGCAAGATGAGATAAATGTCAAACATTCCCAGATGTCCCAGAAGGGTTTTTGTTTGAGATGCATAAAAAAAAAATCTCGGTCAAAAGCGAAGGTCCAACTTAATAATAATAATAACAGGCTCTAATATAGCGCTTTTAACTAAGATCAAAGCGCTTTACATTATTATTACCCCTAATCATTGGGCCAATTAAACATTCCATATACCATCTCAGCTCCCTGGGGAGTATACAGCTCGATGCTGCCCGTTAGGCGCAAGGAAGCTAATTCAATCAAATAACCATCACTGCCCCTCATAGGTACCCATTTACTCCTGGGTGGAGAGAAGCAATGAGTGACAAAGTACCTTGCTCAAGGGCACATGCACCATGACCCCGCCAGGACTCGAACCCACGACCTGCAGCTTTACCCACAGACCACGAATCAGTGCCCTTAACCACGAGGCCACAGCACTCCACTCCACTCCACTTAGAAAGAGTGGCCCACTGATTTGTTAAGCATTACACATTGTCGTATTGAAAAGTTGGTATTTAACATTACGCAAAACCCCCTACACCGGGGGTTGGTGTAGAAAATATCAGACGATTTATTGCTCCCCATTACGCTCAATGGACCGGTCCAGTAAGCACCGTCCCATGGTATTCTGACCAATCACAGCCGTGATTTATGTCCGACGTGCGTGCACAAAAGTCTGACATGCGTGCACGCGCGTATGGTGCGCGCGGCAGGAAAATGCAGTGTGGCGCATTGGAGAGGAGCACGTGTTAATTTGCCCACGTGCGCAGTGGGCGGGGCTTACTGGATCGGTCCATTAACTTCGCCAGCGACCGCAAGTTCCATTTTAAAGAACAAGTTAAGACAGTATGGAGGTACCAACTTGTACGACAACGTGCTGGTAATGTAAATTGCAAATTTAATGGTCAGGATAAAAAAGAAAGTCAATAGCAACTTTAAAGAGTGTAAAATAATATGTAGGGCCTACCAAGACACTTAGAAAGGAAGACGAGGTGCCACGAAATCACATTTAACAACTGGCCTTGGCGGTCCGCAGGGGTGTCAATGAGGGTGGGGTGGGCAAATGCCCCCCCCCCCCCCCGCCCATTCTCGAAAAAATGATAGATTGAATATATTTTGACATAAAGGTCGAAAAGACTTGGAATTCTGATGTTTGTTTTAATGAAACCCTTCTTGCAATTGGATTGGCCCCCTGCCGAGCTGGAAAGAAAGCATTTAATTTCAAGATTTGGCGTAATGATGTACGTATGGCTGGCCGGAAAGTCATGACTCGGCGAAATGATAGTCGCGTTAATTGGCAAAATTTCGCCACTGCCTCCATCCGCAGGAAGGATTGCGCCATCTATATGAAGCTTAAAATGTTAACTCTTTATTGACCTATAAACACATGTGGTGATACAATTCTCTACGTGGTTCCACCGCGTAAATTTTTTTGGGCTTGATCCACGAGGGTTAATAGTCTTATTTTTAACTTCTAAACTTAAATTTATCTCACTAAGCCTACCGTATCATAAAGCTTTTTCTGTGCCTCAGGATACAATAAAGTCAATCCAAATATTGCGTGACTAAAAACGTAAGCTTTTCAACAAATTCGATATTTTTTTGTATCAATACATTTTCAACTTCTGCGGCCTTTGTTTTATTCCGACCTAAAAAATTAAGTCGAGAAAGTTAAGTTTTGGGAACAAACAGCTCTGCTTTGCGAGCAAACTGGCTCCCGCCGTATACATGTATTATCGACACTGATTGTGGGGCGGGGAGTCAGTCCACCCTGCGAGAACGGAATTATTGTCTTGCAATAACATAGTACGCCGACGTGAGAGCTTCCTACTCGAAATAGCGCCCTCCTATTCTGCCTAGAGGCAAAGGGCGTCAATTAATCGCTTCTCAAAAGTTTTTTTTGGGGGGTGGGGGCATAGCTTTTGTCTAGCCCCCCCCCCCCCCCCAAAAAAAAATTCCATAAAAAAAGTGCACTAGCAATAAGAATGTGACGTACATGCGAACGGTCCCCCCTAGAGAGTCGTGTGAAGAGTGAATTTGTACACTTTTATATAGTTAATAAAGTGTGCCTGATTGTAGGATTTTATCAGCGCTCCCCAATGAAAATATGGTACGAGCGCCCCCCCCCCCCCACCTATTGATTTTCGGAGGCCTAAGCTGAGAAAATAACCGGTCTACATTTCAGCACGCCCACCTGAAAACATTTCTGGATCCACCCTGCTAGCCCCCCCCCCCCCCCCCCAATATTGGCTCTAGAACCGCGTCTGACTCGTTCAGAAAAAGAAAGAACTTTCTATAAAAAAATGGCACTCCTATTGCCAAAAAAAAGTGTAGGTGGTAAGCGCCGGTGCAAAGAAAGGGGCATTCCCCCCCCCCCCCCTCGCTGGCTACGCCTATGTCTGTGGTCATGTGAGGAAATTTCTGACCATGCACTTTTTCCAGTTTTGTTTTTACTTTTAGCAAAAGATTATCAGTTAGACATCATTTTCGAGTTTGGAGTCATTGAAGCAGCTATGCTGAGCTATATAATAAAAGGTAGTTTAACATTTGTATTAGCGGACGAAAAAGGGGGGGGGGGGCAAACGATATGATACCACCCTACCAACCCCCAGATCGGACAGTATCAAGAGAAGGCGCTGTCTCTCTCTGCGTTATGTATATTATTCATGATGTCCAGGGGCAGCTAGAGCCTAGGGAGATTAAGTTATCAAGGAATAATAAATCATCGATGATTGGTCGCTGATTCGTGGACTGGTTCTGTCAATGGAAGTAGTTGTGACTTCTGATCAGATGATCGGAGTTCGAATCTCAGAGAGCGTGTTTCACTTCTCATTTTTCCTTTTAAATAAGTATAAAGTGATGTAAAGGACAGGAACATTTCTCACAAGACGTAAAGCCTATATCTTGAGTTTGTGTTGTGGAGAACAAGGCATTAGATATGCAAGTAATGGACCAATCAGAAGATGGGAACAGATATGTCGTTTGGGACAAAAAGATTCGCCCCGACCCCGCGCCGCGCCCACGACTGTAAAAATTCACCGTCTGTAAAATGATGAAAGAACATGCATGCCAGGCTGCGGTTATATTTTCTGGGGAATGTAGCGGATCCGGATACAACCATAGGGCAATTTTCTTGCTAAATGTACTTATCATGCAATTCCACTCTTTCCGATAGTTCTCCTCACGTCCTCACGGGCGAGACCACAAGCTGTTGTCGAGTCAGAATGGTCGGAACTGCGACAGCAAACAAAACCTTTTGTTTGACTGGCCGCCGGCCTGAACTTTCCCACAAAATTTATTCGCAAGAATGTGACCTGCACCGCATAGCGCCCTCTGTTGACATAGTTGCCGTTTGGACCGAGACTTTTATCAATTAAAGAAAAGTTGAAAAAGTAATGCAGCAACGTTTATTGGAAAATAAAATACGGGACACCATAATCTCAGATGTTTAATTTATTCTTCTGTTCACTAATATACTTGTGCATATTTTGTGTAGGCCTTGTACACACTACTGACAGATCCAATCGACAAAAAACCTTTAAAATCAGTGACTACATCAGGGATGATAACTACATGTAGCACCTAAAACCAACAGAGCGCAAGGGCAGTTTCAGATGGTACAAAGACTAACAGGAACTGATATGGGGCATTCATAAATACCTCAGACAGTTTAGCCATTCCTATTGGTCGAGAGCCCGTCACGTGGCCGGTATTAAACGGATGATAAAGACATGGCTAGCTGGTCTTAAACACTTGTCCAGTGTCACAATAAAATGTGGACTCCTAAAAATCCAGTGCCTCTTATCGTTTCATTGGTTGAACGTTCACAATCCTCACGTAGGCATGCGCAACACTACCAGGTAGTTAGAATTTTATAGTTCTAAATTCAAAACGCAACGCGCCAGGTGCGTTCTGCGCGACATCGCGTAGAACATGATACGCGCGCGTCAATCTCCATAAAAGGGTTGTTTTCATCTTACTCGCCAGCTGAACACTCCATTATTTTGCAGGAGGGATGTTTCAAAAAGCATAAAGTGAATTTGTTGAACAAAATCGGGATGTTTTGAACGAATTATATGATTTTTTTTTACCGAAAAGGTATTTATGAATGGGAATAAATATGTACTCCGTCGGTATTTATCACTCTGTTTAATACCACTTAGAGTCTGGGTGCTGATAATTACCCTCGCCTCCGGCTCGGGTAATTATCAGCACCCAGACTCTAAGTGGTATTAAACAGAGTGATAAAAACCTCCGGAGCACACATTTATTCCCTTAGTATAAGTGGTCACCCACTGCAAAATAAAATGTGGGGGAGGGGCCCCGGGGGAGGGGGGGGGCGGGGGGGGGGGGGGGGGGGGGGGGGGGGGGGGGGGGGGGGGGGGGGGGGGGGGGGGGGGGGGGGGGGAGGGGCCGGGGGGGAGGGGCCGGGTTTTTTTTTTTCAAAGTGGATGATGTAGGCCATTACTACACCTCATACATATTCATGATCGAGAGCCATGTTTTCACTGGTACATTCACTATCAGGTGTCGGCCACTAGTTTTGCTGTTGACCAAGCGCGCACACAGGTTAAAAACTCGGGGCCGTATCATAAGTCCGACGCCTCATAGGTCTGACGCCTTATTATGAGGCGTCGACTTAGGCATAAAAATTATTTATTCCGCCTCATAAGTCCGATGCCTCATAAGTCCAACAACAGAAAAACGAGGCGTTTAATTTGTCTGACTTACGAGGCGTCAGAGCTACATAATGTATGAGGCGTCGGCTCGGACCAATGAGGCGCGTCAGACTTATGAGTCGGACCTATGAGGCGTCGGACTTATGGGCCTTTATTTGGCCAGGGGATGCGATTTTGTCGGACTTATGAGGACCCCAAAAACTCATGCATGGTAGAGTATCACTCGGGTTACCTTTGCACTACTTAAATTTACCCATATGCTTTACATAGAACTAGCGAACTGGGCTGGAGTGCACATAGTCTGGGGGCTAGACGTTGTTGTGGTTTGATACGCGTCGCGCAGTGATAACCCGCCGCCACGACAAGGCTCTATCAAGACCAACCAATACACAAACGGCCACGAACAACGTCTAGGCAAACTCTTAATGGTTGTGTAATGCATGCACCTGTTTGGCCTAAAATATGCAGCGCAGATTCGAAAAAAATCATGGTAGTTCCACAGCAAACTCCAATTTCTTCCAGTAATTTGAAAAATGCAGCAAGACATTTGTGCAACTTCACTAGTCAGCTCTTTTGTTGTGTGAAGAATGTGTGGGACTGACAATGAACTGTAATTGCCTGCAGAAGTTGTGCATATGCGTTCTAGTTTCCCCCATTTTTCGGGGGAAATTTGAGGAGTTGGCCTAGATGTTGTTCCGACGGGTTCATGGGTGACTATGGTTGGTCCTAATAGCACCCTCTCGCAGCGGCAGGTTATCGTGAATCAAACCATAACGGTCTAGCCGCTAGACTAGTGTACACACGCAAACATTGCCCTAGCTATGCATGCAAAGATGTGGGCATGAAGCAAAGCCCAAACTATTTTCCCCCAAAGTTGAAGTGACGTCAACCGCAATTTATTGCCTTCAAGATCTTCTTGCTCAACACGTAAGTTCCCGCCAACTAAAGATGACAACAAACGGTGTAAGGTTGATCTTGAGCTAATATTGACTATCAGACCCTCAAATTATGTTTTATTTATAAACCATTACACGTATTACACAATAGGAGTGAGTTTGATTACTTCCCCGCGCTTACTCGTGCAAGCTTGACGATTTAGCTTTCACGTGACTTCTCGCGCTTACTCGAGCCTGACGCAAGTAGCCGACTCTCCGAGCCGGTTACTTTGGTAAGTATCCCATAAGGCCATGCAATGAACATGGCTGCTGGCGGGCGCCTCAAACCATGTCCGAAACGGGCGAAAAAAATGTTGCAACCGACGCTACTTTTTTCGTCATATATCACCTCAATGAATGTTATTCATTGCAAAAATGACGATAAGACGTGAATCTGGGACTAAGAAACATTTCCAATTTTGTTAGGAAATGACTCTCCATCGACTTTGTACACAAACTGCTGAAGTGGTGTCAGGTTGCAACATTTTTTCCAAAACGGGCTTCCAGAGCTACGGCTACGTCTATTGTCAGCACATCCCCGCGCATTTTCAATGGACGTGGACCTAGACCTAGCTCTAGACAGTTGATTTGGATGCAGCCTGTGTCATGTCAAAGTTCAACTTTCCAGCTCTTGTACGAAACTTTACCCGACATCGTTTGTTATTTAGCTCCACTGCACAGGTCTGTCATCATGCCAGGAGCCAGGCGCGAGTAAGCTGGGGGAAGTAATCGAACGCATTCCAGGTGACACTATTCATTACGGCATATTTGCCTACAGACATACGATTTTGCCTCTAGGAGAGTGATTTTGCCTTAAGGAGATTGATTATGCCGACACAAAAGAATAATGATTGGGGTGTAAACACCCCCCCCCCCCCACCCCCAGATCCCACTTCTAGCGACACCCTCGGACTGAAGTTACTGCCAGCTGCTGCTTGTAAAAATGACTTCTTGCACCACAGAATTCACTGACTACATATCCTCAATACTCCATTTGTAGGCAATTTCCTTTGTTGCCTTCTTGTCCGCCTGGCGCACGAAGGCTTTCTTCTCGAAACCGTTGGATCTGTCCACACCATCCCAGCGGTAACCTGGCATGATGTTGAAGCGATTCGGCGGAGGTGGGGGGCCTTTGTACTTAGGTTTGGCTGCCAACAGAAAAAGAGGAAAACACAAAATGTACAATTCAAAAGACATACATGAGACAATCTGGAAAAATGAGACAGAACTGGGCAGAGGTTGAAATGAGGGTTTGCAGCAATAGGAAAGAGATTAAAATTCTCCTTACGATATTGTTCAATCCGATATTCCATTGACAAGTTATGGCTGCTTAAAGGGAATAAACAACATTTGCAAACATCGAAAAACAAAACTACCATTTTTTTACGAAATACCTTACTAGGATGTTGGTAAATGACAGTCTAAAGCATCCTGTAAAATTATGGCACCATGTGTGAAGTCATTTTCAAGAAAAGTGGTATTTTGTATAAATTTCCAACGGTGGTCAGCCAACCACCGTTGGAAAAACCTAACTATTTTTCAACTACTGCTCCAAATTTACCAATTTCGTTCAGTCCAAATTTTGTTTGCTATTGGTTACATGTTCATGAACGGGTACAGGCCAGTTAGCCTGGTTCCATTATCTTACAGTTTTCCGGCATCTATAAATGATCCATTTTATCTTGTGGAGTCAGGAACCAGACTACTTGAAATTTTTGTTTTTCTTGGTTTTTCCAGTATTTTCGAACACAAAACTTCAAACATGTCAGTGAAACAATATTTGATCTGTTATACTAACCCCTCAAAATAGTTCATTTCTGAAAATTACAGCAAAAGCCAATGATGTACATTCCCTTTAAAGTTTGCATTTATCAATGTCAAAAAAGTAAAATACTGGAAAAAGGACTTTTAAAGTTTCAAGTTTTGCAACTGCGTAATGTTTCGTGAAATCAGCTGCAGGTTTTTATCCAGCAATCTTATAGCTGAAAGGGGGAGGGGAGGGATGGCGGAGGGGTAGGTGGAGGAGGGGTGGCAGAGGGGTAGGTGGGGGGGGGGAGGGGGTATACACCCTACCTTTAACCCCCATGGCTGCTTGTGTCTTGGTCTGCTTCTTCTTCAGGAAAGCCATCATGGGGTCTCCCTCTCGCTCTGCTCCCTTTAGCATGTCATCCAGGTCTTGGTCGTCACGGTAACGAGCAAGGGGCTTGTCCATCTCGTGCAGAGCATTTTGCGCCAACTCCTTCTGCTGTGCGCTTTGCGTGAGTCTGGGTACCAGATGGAGAGAAGGACCATTCTATAAATTTAGGATCCGAGGTGTAACATAACAGTGGTGCATAACGGCTTAAAAAATGTCAGTCTCTCAATTTCAGAATTAATGAATTAGGATTCTAACGTAAATTATTAGTTATATTCTAATGTTATATTTAGTCTGTGGACTCCCAACTTGTTGGAGAAGGTAGCCACACTATCCAGCTCTGTGTCCAAATAAAATATGAGCCTCCACGACCAAGTACTGAATAATAATCTCATCTTTATTTGCATTCAAGGTCGTCACTTAACCCTTTCCTTACCATGGGCGACTTTTGTCGACAAGAAGTACCCCCCTGCTGGTTCCCATGGGTGACTTAAGTCGACCAGGAAACCACACACAAAACACCCTCAACACAGATATATTCACTACTTTTCTGAAAGGCGGCATGTTGATATGTTTGGCCACCCATACATCAACTATATACCAGCTGACAGAGTGTTTTCGGATCTTTCTATTGGTGTGGTTTATTCATAGTGTTACCATTACAAAAAAATGAGAAAAGTGCTTCAGAAGTATCCACGCACAATTTGAGGTATGGAGTGCCATTTGGTCATGTGGTGAAATGGCTTGCAGTTTGATAATTGGGACCAGATTAACAAAAAGGTATAACTTTCTTATATTTGCACGTATGGACTTCATTTTTACATCACATAAAAGAGTTAGGTTCAAGGAACAAACTTTACACACAACACCTATGATTTTAATCACTCCTTGGCAGTGAAAATCTGGGTTGAAAAAAGTGAGTTTTTGACTCGTGCTCATTTTTTTCACGCTCTAGTGATTTCCGCATGACTGAGCAAACAATTTGGTCCTGGGGAGAGCCAAGTCAATAAACAATTTGGGCATGAGGGTTAAGCAAGGGCTCACAGATGTTTCAAGGCGTTCTTACAGCACCAGCTGATTTGCACAGTTGACAGTGTAGCATGGCCGCTTGAGGTCGCTGTTCACACTTTGTGCAATACACAATTGAGTGCATAGAGCGTGGCTACTGTTTTGTTGGCGGTTAACCATCGAACATTAGACTCTATCGTCGAACGCCTTAACCAAGGCTAATTGTGGATGGGTCAGTGAGAGCCACACTGAAAAAAATTGCCTCTGGTATAAGCCTGTACTGAGGGCCCCAACAAAGCAAAAGGGATATTAACAATTAATCCCAAAAAAGGCATTCTTACCCTTTTCCCCACTCAACAAATTTCTGGTCCTCTTGTGCTTTCTTGGCGTCCTCTTCGCGCTTCTGCCGTTTCTCCGAATCCAGGTCCCTCAGTCTGCCAGACTTGTCTCGAAACACAGTTTCTTTATACAAAAAAAGCAAAAATGAACTAACATGTGGGTAAACAATTATTTTAAACCTGAGATTTCCATCGTGTCAGATATTGGATTTCAGATAGTGTCAGAGGTGGGATTTCAAATGGTGCCGAGGAGTGGGATTCTTATGAGTTGAAAATGGGGATTCCCACTGTGTGAGAAGTGGTATTTCAACGGTGTCAGCAGTGGGATCTCAACAGTGTACATGTATGTAATGGCATTTCAATGGTGTCAGTAATGACATTTCAAGTAATGGCATTTCAAGCATGTCAAGTTATGGGATTTCAATGGTATCAGTAATGAGATTTCATTTTATCAGTAATGGTGTCAGAAGTGGGATGTCAGCTGTCGAAAGTTTGATTCCCACAGTCAAAAATGGTATATGAACAAAATCAGAATTGGGATTTACAAATGCGTGATTTAAGTGGTGTCAGAAGTGGGATTTCAATGATGTAAGGTGGGATTCCAATGGCATTAGAAGTGGGATTCCACTGGAGTCGGTACATGTGGTGTCAAAAATGTCCTACATGAGATAAAGAGAGCAACTGTGTGAGAAATAGGACTGAATTAAGTACAGGGTAAAATTATGAGTTTCAAATACAGAAATCCAGTGGTTTTTGAAGTGGGATTCTAATGGTGTGGTAGGTGGCATATTAATGGTGACAGAAGTGGGATCCAATGGCATTATTAGCATTCAAGAGTATCATTATACATGTATATATTATTAGTGGTTTTCCAACTCACTTGCGTTCTTCCCTGACACATCGTCAGCCATCTTGGAATACATATCAGCATCACGGCGTCTGGATTCTTGGTTTTCTCGCCGCATGGACTTGGCATCTGAGAGACCAGCTGTTGTTCCTGTTTGATATTCGAAAGGTGAAAAATGGTAGAGGAGATAAAAAGAGAGGCTTAAAAAGGAGGAAAATGGTGAAAAAAAATCGAAACCAAAATAATAGGAACTAAAGCATCAAGCATTGTTTTGAAAGTGTAGTCTCATATTTAATGAGTTGGTGACAATCGTTGATACAACGTGTGCATGTAGTTTGAGGCTAACATTTTTATGACTCGGTGATACACATGTATTAAACTATAGCACACAATCTGTAAATATGAAAAAAATGGGTAATTTAAAAGTGGGAAATGCACACCTGTAGCTGGCAATGGCGAATTTTCTAAATCATACAAAATGTCAATAAGATTTGAGGGTGCACAGATGATATTAGCTGGTATTGGCAGTTGAAAAACTACACGTAGCTCTCGAGGCAAAGCCGAGGGAACTATGTAGTTTGTCAACTTGAAATATCGAATGTCCAACCAAAAACCATACTTGTTTTACTGTAATGGGATGCTTGATGCTGTACATAGTATTGTACTGGAACTTTATTGCTTCGCATTTCAAATGTGCTCATATTTTGTTTAAAGTTGCTCCATAAAATTATTGGCTTAGAAAATTAGGTACTTAACAGAAATAGGCAGAGAACCATTAACTAGTAGTATGTTCATCGCATGATAATGTGGTAACTGGCTTCTGCTAAGCAAGTACATTTTGTGCTATAAGCTTTCATGGAATTGAAGATGGCTTTCATAGCGTGAGGGGTATTTGGTACCTGACAATGTCTTCTCCGCACGCTTGCTGTTCCCACTCACGGCCTTTGAAGTTCTTGCTTGGGAGTCTTCCCTTTTTCTTGGAGAGTCAGCCTCTGGTCTCTCCCTACCCTTCCTGGGGGTAGCCTGCCGAGCAGGAGATAAGTCAAAGTCTGGGTTTTGTCTGTGTTTCTGCCTAGGAGGTGACAGATCTGAATCCGAATCATGTCTTGACGGTCTGGCAGAAGGTCTATCACCTCTTCTGTCCTGTCCTTTCCTGGGTGGTGACAGATCAGAGTCAGAATCATGCCTTGCTGGTCTGGCAGAGCGTCTATCACCCCTTGTGTCACCCCTTCTGTCCTGTCCTTTCCTGGGTGGTGACAGATCAGAGTCAGAATCATGTCTTGACGGTCTGGCAGAAGGTCTATCACCCCTTCTGTCCTGTCCTTTCCTGGGTGGTGACAGATCAGAGTCAGAATCATGCCTTGCTGGTCTGGAAGATGGTCTATCACCCCTTGTGTCACCCCTTCTGTCATGTCCTTTCCTCGGTGGTGACAGATCGGAATCAGAATCATGCCTTACTGGTCTTTCAGAGGGTCTTCCATCCCTTGTGTCACCCCTTCCGTCCTGTCCTTTCCTCGGTGGTGACAGGTCAGAGTCAGAGTCATGCCTTGCAGGTCTGGCAGAGAGTCTATCACCCCTGGTATCACCTCTTCTGGAGCCTGAGTTCCTCTCTGGGGACAAGTCCGAGTCAGAGGAATCATGACGTGGCCTTCTCCGTTGCCCAGTAGCAGGACTAGACTTTCTGTCGCGGGAGATAGAATGCTTGTCAGCATGTCTACTGCCTCGGGATTGGTCATCGTCTCCCATTGTCCTCCATTTGTTGCTTGTCCGATACTGCTCCAGAATGACTTCATCCTTGGGTCGCTCATCAATGACTTCAGCAACGAGAGGAATTTCATCGTCCATGAGAGGGTTGTCGATATCATCTTGTTTTTCAGAGGATGGGGCTAATGCTCTGATGTCCACATCATCATCAACAATGGTAAACGTGCTATAAAACAGAAGAAATATACATGTACATGCAGTCATTATAGATGGGTTATATACAGCACGTGGAAGAAACAGTTTCTTTTAGAAAAATTCGAAATACTTCCATAATAACAACATTTTCGCTACTCAAATCAAATCAACTTTCCTCACAATTGTTAATCCCATAGACAATTATAGCCGCCTACATGTACATCTGTGTACATGTGCATGTAGTTCTCTAGACAGGACTTTAAATTATGCACGCTTTAGATCCGGTCACCATGACGTCATCTCAATTTTTACCTATAACACGTCCCTGTCTAAATACATACAAAGTTTCAACACAATCGGACTTGTAGGTCTTTAGATATAGGCCTAGGGCTTTAAAATATGCACCTTTAAGATGATGTCGCATGAACACTGATGACTTCATCATTACGTCACCTCAATTTTTACCTATTACATGTCACAGACCTGTCTACTGCATGTTCTACGTACATGTGTACATACAAATGAGCTCCTTTTTTCAAATTTTGACTAATAGTCAGTTGTACTACTAGCACGACTGAAGCTAGTAAGACCAACCAAAGTTGAGTTCTAGGTCTACATTAGCCCCGTAAATGTGGCCTATTTACTGGACTGCCTCCGTAAACATAGGCCACACATCCACATGTACAAAAACGTGTCGCACTTTGCCAAATTTTGATTTTCACATTTAAGCTTTTTTAAGCTTGTATATTTTTCGTGAAATTTCCAGATTCACTTTTACACGTTTGCGTATCAAAATTTCAACATGAAATTTCACAAAAATTAGACATCTGAAAAAGGCAGCACTTTCTGACTAGCCTATAAAGAGGGTGAGTATGCTTCTAAAGCAAAAAAATCCCACAAACTAAGCCTAAATGTGAAAATCAAAATTTGGCAAAGTGCGACACGTTTTTGTACATGTGGATGTGTGGCCTATGTTTACGGAGGCAGTCCAGTAAATAGGCCACATTTATGGGGCTAGGTCTACATATATTTGTGTACGAAGTTTCATACCATCAGATTTGTAGTACATGTACTCTAGCAATCACCTTTATAAGTTGAGGTAACATGATGATGTCATCATGACATCAATTGCCTAAGATCAACTTTAATTTGGGTCTTTGTCTATGCCAAGTTAAAATTCAATCTGATTACATTTTGTCATGTTTTGCTGGAAGACAAAAACTGCTAAAAGTAAAAAAAAATATAATAATAAAAAGTCAGGTGATTACGTCATTGTGATGTCACTTCGGATTTTGCAGTATCATTAATATTAGGCCTACTAACGTACAATGTAATATCCTATTTTATACCACATGATATTTTTGACTGGGAATGCTGGGGGAGAATTATCTTGAGTAACTCCAGCTCTGCTCATTACTACTAATACTATTACTAGCTGGAGCTCAAACTATGACATGTTGTAGATACCAAGAGTAAGAGTCCCTAAAAACATGACTCTGTATGTAGATGCATAGCGCAAAATCTAAATCTCAATCTCAAAGGATTGATCCTATTGATTACATGTATAAAATTACAAAATACCCGCGTGGCGGGGGGGGGGGGTAATATCGCACAAGACATGGTGCAGGAAGATCGTATCCATGTCCATGGATGGGAACGAGGTTGATCGTTACGGCAATCGGACATGCTGGATTCACAACCTGCAAAAAAAACAACAATTTGGGCCTACATTCGTCCCCACAAATTTGAAATAACGTTGTTGTATTACCGGGTCACTTTAATGGCAGTTTTTACTTTCTTTCGTCGCTTTTTCTTCTTTGAATCTTCCGGCTCAGCGGACAAATACCGCTTGAGATATTCTTTCTGGTCTATGGGCAGCGCCATCTTGAATAGTGTAATAAGACAAGCAAGAGGGCGCTGTTTATTTAACTGTAAATTGCTAAAATACGGTGATCCACGAGTGCAATACCACTTCTTCTTTTTTTACCAGATACCGAGATACATGTAGTTATGATAAAAAACAAATTCTCAACCTGTCCTCTAATGTTTGTATATGAAACCCGATGTAAAATATATCCAGCTACAAATGTTCTGAAGAGTCATATGGATTAAAATTCTTAAAAATCCCACTTTGTACTGCAATATTCAGACAATTAGGACGAACGTACGACTAGCAGACAAAAATGTGACTAAAAGTTGAAAGGGAAGACTGACATATCACTGCTCTAAGTCAGATAAAATACCACTGAATTTGAGGATTTTTTATTTCCATGAACAATATTATACATGATTATTTACACGTGTATCAAAATACATATAATTATACTAAACGATACAATTATAATCATATAAGAAAGCAGTTTGATTGGGGCAGCACAGTGTTTGACGAAGAAGTCAGTTTTTCCCAACGATTGGAAACTGATACAAAATTGAATCATATGCTATTTCAAATAGATGCTACTTCAAAATTAAAAGTTAATATAGCTGTACTTAATTTTTATATGGCCATTTTTTTTTCATCACTGAAAAAGTCCATAACATAAGAGATGATAGAAATTAGCAATTCATTTTGAAAATGTATTTTTTTCAGAGAGCATTGCACCATAAACAATGGACAGTGTAACTTCAGCAATACTAATGGTACAATTATTTTGATTCAGTAGCAAATACAATTTTCCCCCACAAAATGCAATCATCTGAGTGTGTTTAGTTGAAGTTAAAGGGGCCATACAATGTAATTGTTTTATTGCATTACTTGAAAATGCACCTTTTTGTCATGTCGCATTTAAATTTATTTCAAATTTTGGTTTTGCCATTTTTAAGGGTATTTTGGAACCTATGTGGATTTTAAGCTAATGCAAATTATCATATTCATGAGCAAGAGTGTGATGTCATCTCATGCACAACCTCTATGCATGGGCGTAGCGAGGGGGGGGCAAGGGGGCACTTGCCCCCCCCCCCCCCCCCCCCCCCCCCCCCCCCCCGGAAAAGAAAAGAAGAAAAAAAAAAAAAAAAAAAAGGGAGAAAAGAAAAGAAAAAAGAAAAGAAAAAGAGGCGCGAGGACAAAGTGGTAAAAAGTTCATGAGTTGGGGGGGGGGGGAATGTCCTTGTCCCCCTCTAAAACTGATAAATCGAGAATGTGTTGAGAAATACAAGCATTTTTTGGTTCAGCACAAAATGTTACCAGAATTTTACTCGAATAACTTTTTATCATACAGTTGCAGTGCTTTACTGTCGGGTGCTGCCCTTTTTGCGGTATTTAGTATTTTGTCAACGGCGGTTCATTGGTCCCATTCTTAGCAGGTTAAAGCCCTTGACCGAATACTTACTGCACACAATTTTTAACTGGGGCATTCTGTGTGCAACTTTTGATTGGGGCGGCACCCAATTGCAACTGGTAGTTTGGAATATTCAAATATTCGGTCAAACACTGTTTTGAGTAATCAAATTCTAAGTTAGTCAAAAATTGACAGCCCTAACAAATAATTTGGTTCTGTGCCTCATACAAATGAGAAGAAATTTGCATTGCCAGAAAAAGAGTGTTTTAAAAACTAGCTCAGACAGTCCATCTTTCAATACATTTTTAATAAAAGAAAATTCTCAAAATTCATTTATTGATTTGATATTGATTGCTTTTCCCCCTTTTTTCAGTTCAACAACAAGAATATTAAAATGATAGGGACCCTGCCAACCAATCAACTAATGACTTTAAAAAACTTACTCAGATCTAACAAAGAATACACACAATTGGTCAATTGGTGGCCCAACAACCAATCACTGGTCACTGATGAGAAATCCATCCAATCACTGAGCACCTACAATGATAAACAGCAATCAGCTCCAACCAATCGCAAGCCTATGCTAAATAATGTTACAGGGCTTCTTGGCTACTGTATTTTCATTGGTCTAGAACGGTCACGTCAAGTTTATAAAATGACTTTAATCACTTTTGTCACCCAAATACTACTATCAACATAATTTGCACGATAATACAACGCACTAATTTCTTGTTCAGCATATCAGAATTTTCGACATGTTCTGAAAGTTGAAAGCTGAAAGTGGAAAAGGAAGCACAGTGAAGCAAAAGGTTGCATCGCGATGATTTGAAGTGATTTTTTTGCAGATTTTCACAACTCTTATATTTGCTGACTGACTGACTTAGCTGGCTGACTGACTCCCCGACTGACTGTCACTTGTGAATTAGACTTGCTTAAGTCCTGCCTTGACCAAAAAGCTTTGAAACAGAATTACCCTGTAAAGCCAATGAATGGGATAAATCTGGCCGACTGTGCAGGTCACATACGTATGAAAAGATTTCAAATGATTGGCCATTTTGAACCAATGGAATATAATATTGTGCCCTCTGGGACCGGCTTTACTAGGATTGTCTTGTCTTGTTTAGCGTATTGCAACGATACAACAAACGAGGTATCCCACTGAGATTTTAAAATGAAAGCCGCTGAAAATGCTGTCCTGGCATCAGGAGCCTACATGTATTTATGTACGTTTAAAACCTAAAACTTGATTCGGGTATTAAATGCAATTATCAGCGTCCAGGCCTCCAGCCAGTTTTAAACGTACTTGTTTAAAACTGGCCAAGCACATATATATATTCCCAATAGTAATATACCAGCCACTGTCAAATCAGAGTACACTTCTATGTTACATGATAAAATGTGATGTCTTCTTAAATCCTCCAAAATCCTTCACTTTGGCGAAAACCAATCCGATAATTCTTTCAAATGATCTTTCAAGGAGCAATAAGTATAACAGTAACTGGGATGCCGTTTTAACAATCCTGCAATATATTCCAGAACTAAACCGAGATTTAGAAGAAACTGGGACTAACACCTTGATGTGATTCGGATTAACCAATCACATGGCATTACTTGCTACTGGCCAGCCAATCAAGGCTTGAATTTCATTCAACCAATCACAGGTCATTATGGTGCCACCTTCATCCAATCGCATAGTCAAATTTGGAAAGTGACCTCCGGCCACTACTGATCTTTCAACCAATCAGAGTCATTGGCGACAGCTCACCAACCAATCACAAGTCGATGTCTGGATTCTCAAATAATAGCAGGTCTTTGTTAGTGTCACATGATGCTGCACTGGTCCCCCTGTGGCATCCCTGGTATCTTTGGCATCCCTTGCCCATCAAACTGCAGACCGAGCCCGGTACCCTGCAACAACATACATGTATGTTAGAGTACTGTTGGAAAATGGCACTTTATACATGTGCATACATATGCCCATCAAATACAATGTAACATGTAAAAATTGCATGGAACATGTTTCAATTTTGTTTTAAGAATAAAGGTACATAGAAACACTGCTAGTTTTTTGGAAAAGTACCTAATTTTCCAGAAAAGTACCTACCAATTAAGTGTAAAAAACACCGCTAAAACTAAAGATTGGAGTAGAACTGAAAACCCTATCCTTCGGACAAAAACTCATTCAAGGTGGGTTTAAAAACGTGTGGCTGCAGGCACACTTTTTATGAACGTTAGCAACGGAATCCAGTTACGAGACCTGAAAAATTAACATATGTGTGAGGTGTTCGGCAAAACGAGCCAGGGCAGAGGTCAAAATGAGGGTTTGTGGGTATTAGGAAAGAGAATAGAATGCTCGAAACAGTACTGTTTGTTGCACTTCCATGGGACATTCCGTTGATAAGTTATGGATATTTATTTATCAAACATGTCAAAAAAGTAAAATACTGAGAAAAAGGACTTCAAACTGTTGACTGTTTTGTAGTCATGAAAGATGACTAACGTTTTTCCATAAAGCACTTTCATTCCAAGAGTTTTATAGAATATATAAAAGAAAATGTGTAGTGGACATATCAAAGACTATTAATAAGGCCCAAAAAAAGAGTTCTGCTTCTCACTTACCCTACCTACCCTATTTTGACAGCCCCTATCATAATTTTTTTTTTTTTTAAATGAAAAAAAAAAAAAAAAACGAAGCCATCAATTCCTACCTTTTACCCTTGACTACATGTAGACACCTCTATATGATCGTACACACAAAAAATTGCCCCCCCAAAAATAAAAAATCCCCTACCTACCTACCCAATTTTCAAATGCCATGTAATCGGAAGCAGAACTATTTGTTTTGGCAAATATTATTTCTGAAAATTTAAAAAAAAATCAACACCAATTGATTCTTGCACTTTCCACCACTATGGTCGAGAATAAGCTTTATGTGGCCTCTCTGGACTCCCATACATTTGCACTAAGTTTAGTCGGGCACCATTTGCAGTCATCAGCCGACATTTGAAGCAAAAAAATCAGGTGAAAAAAAAAAAAGCCGCGTCGCCGCACCACTTTTTGGGCAAGCTCCATACCAGAAACCGGGGACTTTTTTTGGGGGGGGGGGTCCTTATGCCAAGTATGCAAACAAAAATGACAAAAAGGGTTCGAAACAGCTACTTACCCCTTCCCCAACAATATCCGTGGGTGGTTGCCCAAGGCCTTCCATCTGAAAATTTTAACCAAAAACCAGATCAACAGAAATGAATTATTTCACATCAAAAATGTCAAAATTCAACTTCACCCTAAGTGTCATTTGTTGTGACACAGCTAAAGAAAACAACTGGAACGTCCCCAATTTGCTCCATGGTCTCAGATTGTGACTGCATTCACTTGTTGACGGTCTTTTTGGTTCATGACTAAAAAAAAAATGAATAGCCTGCTCATTCGACTTATCAGAGAGTTCCTGTTCCTTTTTTGCACCACTACAGCACTAGAGGAGGCCCAGCATTCACTGAATCCCACAAATAATCGGTGGAAATTGATACAAAAATTCCTTGAAAATGACAGCACACCAGGTGCCATGATTTCACAGGATGCTTGAGACTTTTTTTCACTCACAATCAAGTAAGGTAGTTCAAAGAGTCATGTTGGCATACATGTAGCCGTTCTTTCCTCGCCTTCCACTGCTGTGACCCAGGTTCGAATCCCGCCTGGGCCAACATGTGGATTCGGTTTTCAGTCCCTGCCTGATTCCGTGGGTTTTCCCAGAATATTCTTCTGGGGTTTTCCTCCCACCTCTAAACTGTAATTTCTTCTCATTGCTCATTGTCTTCAGTCTTTAGGGAGACTTTCCCATAGACTTGTGCACAAAATTTTCAAACTTAAATGTGCCCTAACCCAATATTTATTCCCTTGTCCTTTGTCCACGAATTTGGGTATGTTTACTAATTAGACCACGAGCAACAAAAATAACCGCATTGCGACAGTAGAATTTTGCCTCTAAAGGGGGGCTGTGACATTAGGGAGACTCCCCCCAAAAATTTCTCCCTAAATACTGATGTCTCCCACGTTCGAAAGAAATTACGATACCATGTCTCCTTAATGGTACATTTACACGTATAATAATAATAATAATAATAATACATGTAATTTGGTAGTTTTGTGCTTGATGTTTGCAAATGTTGAATATTAGTTTAAAATGTTGGCTTCTTTAAAAAAAAAAAAAACCTTGGAAACAACTGTGTTGGGGAGCCTCAAATAGGCTATGTATCTGGGTTATGAATATTCAAACTATGATCTCATGCACATTTAAATATTTGAATATTGAGATATTCTGGACAGGCTCCGCCCTAAATGACTGCACCTCTTGGATGAGATCCATTATTCTGGTCATCCGTTGCTGTTTGACGTCCGTGGAGTCCGTTGACTGCTCTGATTCGTACTCTGTGCATAGTCTCTTCATGAGCTCAAACTGCTGCGTGTAGCGTTCAAAGTCTTCCGGCTTGACTGTAGACTGGTTCTCGTCCAGCCACACTGGATACTGTGGACGGGAAAGACAGAAGTGAGAGAATATCAAAGGTGCAGGAATCACCTGATCAAATGTTTTGCTGTTCCCAGAAGAGATTGCACCTGTTTGACCAATTTCGAGAGCTCCATGTTCACGTACTTGTTCTACATAACCCCCGAGGACAGACACACAAAGGGAGAACAACAGATCCTTTCAGTCCTCGGGAGTTGGGTCCTCTGTTCAAAACGGTCCTTTGTAGTAGATTTTTGTGCTTAGTCTATAGGAGAGTGTTATATTTCAGGGATAAAGGAAAACACAAAGCATTGTCCTCGGGAGTATAGTAAAACAAGAATGGGTGTACTGGTTTGTGTGTGTATTACGTGAACTACGCAGGAATGATTTTATTCTGGATTCAGGGTATAAGCAACTTGGTTAATTTGAAGGAAAAAATCTATATTCACTGATATTACCTTTAAACGATATCTGCTACGTTTCTACTCACTTTTTCTACGACTTCCTTGAGAGATGGATACAGAATGTCCTTGGAGAGTAGGCTCTGCATCATGTGTTGCATCATGGGCATCATCTCGCCCTCGGAACCGTCTCCAAGATGCATGTTCTCCATCTGTCTTAACACCTCCTCCTCTGGTACGTTGCCATCCTGGTTGAAAACATAAAGTGGCCCACAATGATTCCCCAGGCTTTTCTAGACTTGTAATCACATTTCAATCTCATGTTAATCAATCCAGTGTCAATCACAAGTCAAATATCACATGTCAATTACATGTCAATCACATGTCAATCACAAGTCAATCACATGAGAGTCGCATGTCAATCACATGTCAATGACATGTCAATCGCATGTCAATCACATGAGAATCGCATGTCAATCGCATGTCAATCGCGTGTCAATCACATGTCAATCGCATGTCAATCACATGTCAATCGCATGTCAATCATGTATGTCAATCGCATGTCAATCATATGTCAATCATATGAAAATCACATGTCAATCAGGAGCACGTTTTGGCGGCCCTTGAACTGGAACATGTTTCTGACGTCACAGCCGTGACCTGAAACATGTTTCCTGTGCACCGCGAAAACGACTGACCGGAAAATTGTTCAAGACGTCATGTTACTGCCTACGGAGTACGTGACTGCACACAACTCAAAAAATTAACGCGGCGACCGGACATGATTAACAATAACATTCAAATCAAAATATAGGAGTTTTTTTTATAGCGTTTCCCTAAAGTTCTAAAAAGAGTGGGCCTGATATTCTGTATCAACTTTCGTACCAATTGAAGATAAAACCTCACTATTTAAACCCCATTTATGGTAAAAAGTAACGTCGTCTGCTAAGCTTGTTTACCTTTCCGCCATCTTGAAACATAAGTGAACCGACCAGAAACCTCGGTTCAACTTTGGTCGAAACAATGACGTCATTTCAGTGTAACCAAAGCGCCAAAACGGCCGCGAACCAGAAACATGTTTACGGTCACAGCGCCAAAACGTGCTTCAGATGTCAATCACACGGCAACATGTCAACAGCATGTCAATCACATGTCCACCGGTTCCTACCTTCAGGTCCTGTGCACTTTGCACCAATCGGTTGATGGTGTCGCCTAACGTACTCTCAAGTGTTTCATTGCCTGATGTTGTAGCGCCCTCTGTTGGCGGTGCAGAGCCAAATCCTGGAAAGGCTGTAAAGAGGAAACAGTCGCTGCAAATTGGGGATTTTTTTGGTAGTGTTGTTTCAAGACAGTAAAACCCTAACTCCCTAGGGGGTGTACAAAATTGTATTAAAATTGAAGGATTCAGGACTGTTAGATCAATAACAGACTATATTGCACACATTTTTTTCCTTATGTGGGTGAAATTATTTTCATGAATGATTCAGTAGTTTCGATGGAATCACTGCAAGACTCTTATTGTCTGTCAGTGCGTACTTATATGTACAGTGCATTGTGGTGAGACTACTAAGTATTGTGGCAAAGATTGGTCGTCGTGGCATAAAAACAAGTTGACTATTTACAAATTTATGGTTGTCACTACCAACGTTTCTTTTGTTTTTGCATTGGAAACTAATTGACTAGTCAACTCGTCGTTCACACCCAAATGGAAACCTCTCGATTGTTCCTCGCATTTCAGAAATACAAACAAAATGTGCAGTGGTACGCCGCTATACCGAACATTCGTTACTATACTTATAGCTGCGTTACACTGTACCTGAATCTTTCAAAAACTGGAACGTTGAATTTATTGTGACAGGTCACATACATGTACTTCCCCCCCCCCACCCCCTCCCCGAAAAAAAGGTATGTTTTTTTTCCTCCTCAAACATAAGCTCCACCCACAATCTGGGGTCTAGTACCCCGCATCCTACCTACCCTCAGCACCACCACCCTGTAGTAGTTTGGCTAGCAGATCATCGTTCATGCCAGGATCCTGCCCAAGGTCTTTGCCGAGCTCTGACATGACACTGCTCATGACTGACTCAAAGTCTGTTGCGCCATCACCACCGGCAAACAGCTGGTTGAACAACGCCTCCTGACCTGGTGGAAGGGGCGGGGCCTAAAAAGGGGGAAAAGGGGGTACCATTACAACCAAGTTCTAAGTATTGTTGCTAGGATACTTCTTAACCAGTTTGCGTCGGAGGATGTTTTTATACACAGGCACGGCTGATGGGTTAAGACGTCAAGATTGCCTTGACTCGCCTCCAGGTGACATCTAAACACGCTAATCCCTCGTGCCTTTTGTACACACACACAAAGTCCGTGAAGTCTGTGGAGATGGACCGTGTGTTGATCTTTAATTGGCGTTTGTGCAAGGCCTATTGTTCTTCAATTTATGCTCCAGTGCACACCCTGGAGTATTGAAACATATGAGGTTTCGGCAAGAAGTATTGTACAAATACTGTTGAAATGACTCTTGCGAATCAGTATTCGTGGCGTTAAGCTGTATATCATCAGATCTCTGGAAAGTTTTGCCTTTTGCGAGAATCAGGGGTGTGAGTGACCACACATAAAAATAGCTGAAAACAGCTGAAAAAGGTATGAAAAAGCTGAACTTTGGAAATCTCCTATACTTTTGTACACAGCAAGTGAGGGAAAAAGCTGAAAAAAAGCTATAATCCAACACAAAAAAAGCTGAAATCAGCTTTAAAGCTGAGATTTCACACCCCTGGAGAATTGAAATTTTCAGCAAAAAAAATCCCGGCGCGAAGTGGTTAAACCATCCAATATCCTCCAACATGTAGTTTAAAGGGTCCATGAAAATTAGGTTTTGTGCAACTTTCTACTTCTCTTAAATGTATGAAAGCTATTTGACATTTCCTTTTTGGTTAATTTTATTGAAAAGTTTACTTCTTTAAACAATTAACATTTTCTATGCTTTTCCTAACAACTGAGGGCGCTGTTGCTTTGGTGTCAATAGGAAGACACTGTTCAGTTCTGTTCCAATTGTGAACCCAAAAATTTACTCATTGGAAATTTTTTTAGAAAAGTTTGCTCATTGGCTTACTGTCACATACTGAAACAACAACTCCACCAAAGGAAAGAAAATTCGAGACAGCAAAATGTCCCAAATTCTGAAATGGATTTGCCAAATTACAAAATGCTCACAAACGGAAAATTCCTAAAGTACGTCACTTGACTCATCTTTCATTGTTTTCTTAATTTCACAGGGAGTTTAGTCCATTACTATCTTTAAACCAAGTAAGCTTTTCAACACTGAATTATTTGCTCAGTTAGGCCTTCTTATTGGATAGAGCAAAGATCTACTCTAGCTTTCTGGAGATTAATACACCATTGAGTAAGGTTTAGGAAATCTGCTGCAGTATCCTGCGAACAAATTCTCGAAACAATCTTCAGATAAACCTTTCCTCAACTTCGCCCTTGATATTTGTTAGGATGACTCCTTACCTCTTGGGATGCAGCCTGAGTCTTGCCGGAGCCTGCCACAGCTTCAGTCTTCCCATCAGGAGGAGCTTGGTCAGGGGCAACAGCTTTTGGCTTCTCAAAATCCTTCAGAGCACCTGATGGTACGATTGAAATGTGGGAGTTTAGAATTTTGACCAAGTAGTACGTGCGTGTAGTCAAATAACAATGTGGCAAGCAGGCAGGTACATTGTAGTGTGTGAACGGTTCGTGATTGCGGTCCAAATCCCCGTCCAATTCCATTTATTTGCAGCTCACAAAAATTATTATCAGTACATGTACCATTGAAGCCCTAGTACCCCGGTAGTTCTGTTCTGTTCTGTTTTTGTTAAAGGGAAAATACAACATTTGCAAACATCAAAAAATAAAACTAGCAAATCATTTTGAAATACCATGCTGGACTGTTCCTGTAAAATCATGGCACCTGGTATACTGTCATTTTCAAGAAAAGTGGTATTTTTGTATCAATTTCCAACGCTGGTCGGCCGACCAGCGTTGGAAAAAAACTGGTTTTTTTTCAAATACTGGCCCCACTTGACCATCGCACTTGTTTGCAATCGATTACACACCTACATACATGAACGGTACAAGCCAGCTAGGCTGGTTCCCTGACCTTACAATTCCCCAATTTATGTAAACTGCTCTGTTTCTCCTTATATGGAGTCAGGGAACCAGACTACAGGAAAATGATTGTTTTTCTTGGTTTTTATAGCATTTTTGAACCCAAAACCTCAAAACAGTCAGTGTAAATATATTTGCTATATATTTCCAACCCCCCAATTCCATCCATTTCTGAAAATTACAGCAAAAGAAAATGATGTATATTCCCTTTAATTGGTAAAAAATCATGTGTTGGTTAAGTGAGTAATAAACGTTTACCCCAAGAACCATGGGTCTTGCTACACAACAGGTCTACCCATAGATCCTTAATATACAGTCAGCCTGGAGGTGAATTTTGGAGCAGCCGCTGTATAAGGGTTAAAGTATAAGGGTTGAATCGATCCGATGGTGCACAAAAATGATGAAAACAGTCCCATTTCCGTGCCAAAGCTACAGTTTGAGTTTTAACGTTTCAACGTGCACGCGAAGCGTTGTTGGCGTGACGTCAGAATAGTCAGAGTATTTTGGTCTGGGAACCGACCACAGACACTGTCTATGGTGCATATCGTGGGTGATGTCAGATGGGCCAATCACGAGACGCGTCTATCGGTATTGTGTAGCAAGAATCATACATTTGTAGTTCTTGGGGTAATAAACCTTGACATTGTCCATTGCTCCTACATGTACATATTTTTACCGATTTCAACCACACTTTGTCAAAAGTATCAGTAGCCCAGCCCCAACATGTCACATGACCAAACTGGGGTCAAAGGTCATCATGGGGTCACTGGGGTCAAACACCTTATTTTTTTTACTCAAAACACTACTCCTTCAAGTAATTACACGGCATAATCACGTGACTCATGCATGAACACGAATTTGTTGGCCTGCAGCTTCCAAGATATTTCCGATTGAGCTTGATTATTTGGTAAAAGAATTCTATCGGTTGCTATGGAACTGATGTAAGTAGCCAAAAAGGAACCGATAAGGAAACATAGCATACTCATGAATTGAATGAAGTAAAATAATTCTTTGTACAGCTGCATACATGTAGGCCTATAACCCCCTCCGGTTTACAGCCAGGGGGATAAAAAGTGATCACTTTGTCCATGCCAGATATTCGGGGGGTTTTCGGGTCGGTTTTACCTTATTTTTTTTTCGGGTTTGGACGGGGCGGTTTGAGGGAGTTAAGATCGGTTTCAGTTCAGGAAAATATGTTGCAACCTGGCGCCACTTCCGCGATTGTTGTGTTCAAAGTCTATATGGAGAGTCAAGAAAATTGTCTAAGTATTTCCTAACAAAATTCAAAAAGTTTCTCAGTCCCAGATTCATGTCTAAATATCAATCATCATTTTTGCTAGCTTGAGTAACTCCAGCTGACATGCTCATATTCATTCACATGTAGCGCTGGAGGAATAACCTGTTCGTTTCCATGTGGTAGCAAGAGACCCTAAAAAAACGGCCTCTCCAAAATTGTCCGAATTTCACCTCTTTTATCCCACCCCAGAGTGGTCTGTTTCAAGTCGATCATTAGGCTTCGTAAATGACTGCTGAATGTATGAGGTATGTAAATGAACTCTGGGGTGGGATAAAAGAGGTGAAATTAGGACAATTTTGGAGAGGCCGTTTTTTTAGGGTCTCTTGCTACCACATGGAAACGAACAGGTTATTCCTCCAGCGCTACATGTGAATGAATATGAGCATGTCAGCTGGAGTTACTCAAGCTAATTTTTGCAATGAATCATGAATGACCTTCATTGAGATGATAATATTAATATGAAGAAGAAAGTGCCGAAAGTGGTGTCATCAGGTTGCAAAATTTTTTCCTCGGTTCGGATTCTGTTTATAATAATAATAATAATAATAATAATAGTGGATATTTATAAAGCGCACGTATCCACAAGGACTGGTGCTCAAGGCGCTACATAGGCCTATGTCTAAATATGTTTCTGGTCGGTTTGGCCTGGTCAATAAACCAGGTTCGACAACCCGACCTGATGCACTTCATTAATCTGCACAACAATCATGTTTGGCCTGATCTACTATGTCTACCAATCACCAAAAGGAAAAGACATCCCATGAAAAAAAAACAAAAAAAAACTTGCCATTTACTGAGCTGAGCTGCGCCCTCTAGAGGATGGACAACGTCAAAAAAATACGACGTGATCGAGCGAGTAAAAACAATTCATTGTTTTACAAAACGGACTGACTTTTGAGACTTACTATCGAGTAGATCATCAAGTTCGGCATTTGTTTCGTCTCCTTCCTTCGTTCTTTTAACAGTTTCTGAATCAACATTAGACTTTTTGGGCGAAGTTTGGACAACTTCACCCACGTTTTCTCCCGTGTGATCGGCCATTTTCAGATTTTGGTCTATGTTCGGTTGTTGGTTATTTTATTACTCCGATAATTGAACCAGATCATGCGTCGCGCGCGCGCATTGTGTGGTACGGCATGGCGGTGTCATTAAATCCGACTATGAAAATCTAGCCTTTCGCAAAATCGGCGAACAGAGCAACTAGGCAAAATCTGCGCTGTGATTGGTTAAACTTTCAGCACTCTAATTATTTGCATAAAAATATGAATAATTCAACCAAATCAATTAGTTAGAAATGGCCCCGGGGTGCACACCTGTAAATAGGCCTAAACCCATCCGCCGATGACTAGAGCAGGCTAGTCGAAACGTTGAGACCAAAGACAAGTTCGTTTAGAACTTACAGCAGGACTGTTCTTATATCAGAACAAAAAACTACTTAGCAAAGTTGATAATAAGCAGGACAAGTTCTTTTCAGAACTAATATCTTCTAAGCAGTAGTTATTACCACATGGTGTTACCGCAAACCGAAACGATACCATCCGCCGAGCTCATGAATAAAAGTTATACCCTCAAATCTATATATATAAGAGAGAGTTTAACTCGGCCTCCGAGACGATGTTTGCTCATGAAAGGATCCCAGACCGCGGGTTCCCGCGGCGCCAGAATCGCTCCACGTCCGTGGAAAAATGCGGAGGGTGTCTTCCGCCGGGTGGGACACTTCGGGTCGTCCTGATTTTCCGGTACGGACCGGCGATCCGTTTCGTCGATTTTTCGTGACTGCGTTTTGCGCAGGAATTTGCCGCCGTGTGCGCTTTCACGTTGACTGCCTGGCCGCCCCCTGTGCTGGCCTTTCTGCGTGTCTAGACTGTGCGAGGTCAGCGAGGTCAACGTAGGGGTTTCGTTTACGTGTTCTACTCGGCCGTACTGCCAAAGCGTTCACCAAACGGTAGTATGGGGTGACCTTGGCAAAATATTTTTTCTCCATGGTGCGTGGCCACCAAGTGTCCCTATTCTTTCCTGTGCTTTGCTTGCCGCCCCTGCGCCGAGTGCAACGAATACTCAGAAGGACTAACATTAGTATGCCTTGCGCGGTCTGACCAATCAAAAGTCTACACTGCGTGGTACTTCCCGGCTATGCGTAAAACCGTCGATGGCAACGCCTACTGCAGCCTGCTCCACACCCTGGAAACGAGGTTGAGTCTACGGTGCTCGCTATTTGAAGCACAAGCATGTCACGTCGCGTGATAGAGCGCTGTTGCTTCCATAATGTGTTTACAGCTCCATGCTTCCACCACCAAGGCTGAGCGTTGTTAGTTCGCTGCCCGCCATCACGTATAATTCAGTGTCGCGTTATAATTTCGGGGCCTGTTTGGGATCAACGAAGGATCGATGCATTGCTTCAAATATCGCGATCTTAAACGCAGTCACAAAAAAATCGACGAAAAAGACTTTAGTGTCCGACCCGGCGGAAGACACCCTCCACATTTTTCCACGGACGTGGAGCCATTTTGGCGTCGCGGGAGACCGCGGTCTCGGATCCTTTCAGGAGCACACATTTCTCGGAGGCCGAGTGAAACTTGCTCTTATATAGATGGTTGAACCAACTTGAATAAAAGTTGAATCGACTTTTTCCTCGCCAGACGGTCTCGCAAATTGTAAGAAATTCAAGTTAACGTTTGTTGAAGAGTCCAATACTGAAACTTAATTATGACCTTCCTCCATATTTTATGGTCACACTCAACATTTTCATTTCAAATGACACCTTCAGTCTTCACGTTTTATTGCATTATTATTTATTGTCAAAACTGTACAATCAGGCTTCGCCTGTGTACTACGGTAACCTTTTCACTACGTTTTCCAAATGCGACTGCCTCACGAAATGCCAATTTAACAGACCAACGGGGAACACTTACAGACAGTTGCAATGGTACATAATTATCATGTTCGTAAATCGACGGGGGACAGGGGGAACCCCCCCCCCCCATATTTTTCAAGCGGGGGACATTGTTTGGTCCCCCCCCCCCAACTTTTTATTCCCCGAATAAAAATGGTACCCTACAATAATGATTCTACTGCTCAGAATACATGTAGCTGATTCAATTACTCAAAACTCAAAACTTTCAAAGATGATCTTTCGCTGAAATTGATTTTATATAGTGGTCAGAAATTGCCTCAGATCACACCACAGAAATTGCTTTTCTATAACTGCACGTCTACTCAACTATATCCCCCATCTACGTTTTCCAAATGCGACTGCTTCACAAAAAAACAATTTAACAGACCAACGGCAACATTTACAGACAGTTGCCACGGTACATAATTATCATGTGCGTAAATCGACGGGAGACAGGGGGAACCCGCCCCCCCCCCCCCCCCCCCCACACACACATTTTCAGGCAGGGGACATTGTTTGGTCCCCCCCCCCCCCACACTTTTTCTTCCCCGAATAAAATATTGTAGCCTACAATAATGATTCTCATTACTCAGAATACATGTAGCTGATTCAATTACTCCAAACTCCAAACTTTAAAAGATGATCTTTTGCTCAAATTGGTTTTAGTGGTCAGAAATTGTCTCAGATCACACCACATAAATTGCTTTTCTATAAGTTAACTGCATGTCTCCCCAACTATATCCCCCATTTACATTTAACTCCCCACATTTTCATCCCCAACACTACGCCCTACCCGATCTATGATCGGGTAAATCAGCTTGTATTCTATATTAGAGAGTTCTGAGAGCCATAATATTGGGGTATTGAAGAGATATGGCAATGAACCTCTGGCCCGGACTCGGGGCTTCCAATTCTGAGCATTTTGGATACAGTTGGGCTCGAAAGTGGCGCTATTTTGCCATGTTGTGGCGGAATCGTTTTTCAAGATGGCTACCGTTCCGCTTTGGGGAAAATAGGGGTCGTCTTCTTTGGGCGAGAATTTCTCAAAAAGTCAATGGTCAACCCACCAAAAAATGAAAAGAAATCGAAAGATGACATGTCGATCATCATTTTTCTGTGCAGCTTAAATACATGTGAGAGTTCTGAGTATTGAAAAGAATTTTGATGCATGGGCATTTAGCACTAGTGGCTATGGAATTTGTTTTGCACTAGCTGTTGCACCCCTCGTGGCTTTGCCACTCGTGCGTGCTGACTTAATCTTTGCTCCTGTCGCTTCGTGCTTTCACAGCTCCGTCCCTCTAAGCCACGATGGCCTTGGCGAAATGCTAATGAAAAACGGACTCTTTTCCCTATTAATGGTTAATCCCTCGCACGTGACAGGTCACGCTCCCGTATGTGATCCTAAAAATAACATATTAGCGTACTTACGCATGCGCAATACTACCAATGAGTCCAAATTTTCATGTTCGCTCGTACCCCCGCCCTGTTTGCAGGGCGGGGGATACGAGCGAAATGTTCACGGCCGGGAGTCGGATATTACAGCGTAGGGGCGGTGCGGTCATCAGATGGCGCTGGCATGAATGCACAAAGTTCACTAATGAAGGCACTGCCCTTGAAGATGGCCGCTATAAGCATAGTTTGAGTCTCTTTTCCTTTTCTTTAGCAGAAATTAGCACACTATATTAATTGAAACCACATTATGTACTAATGTATTTATCTCAAGAAAATCACCGTCGTTTTAATAGTTTAGTTAATAAAACACAAATTATTTATTAAAAAGAAAAAGACTTGAACAAGGGCGGGTCCTGATCCTTCGTGGTGGTTCATGCCCAAAATGAAAGTACTATTCATGGAGGATGTTTTAATTAAGAGAATTGCACACTATGATGGGGGAAGGAATATACCCATAATCGATAAAGTAGTTTTATTGGCAAAACAAAACAAAACATATCATTATTGAAATTTTTTTTAAGAGTATAAGTGGCGTCCGGCCTGCATGGTTAAGTGGGCCGCTTACGCTTTTGATGATCCCTGGATATTTTAGTCGGGGAAGCTAAATTTCTGTTAAACCTGTTAACCATGGTCAAGTTGGAGCTATAAAAAGGAGAGCAAGGACCACTCTATGATGAGGGGGATGCAAATTTGGTGTTTTTTTAATATTCAATGTGTAAATAATAAATAATGACGACATTGTAATTTATGTTATTTTCGCGTTGCATCTCAAACCTCAACCTGTCGAATTGTTTTAAAAATGCCTTTAATATTTTGATTCCCCTTCGCAGGCGTACCGTCGGGCATTACATGAGTTTTAGCAGGACTAGCCAAATACGCAATGCAGCCGAGGTTTGAAAATGATGTGACCGCACCATAACCTTTTGTGGTTGACCTACTTCACTAACGAACTTGGCCTTGCGTGACGTGCTAATGGGGAACAATGCCATTGGTCGCTAGATGAGTGTGCATGTGCACGCGGCGTGCAAGTAATGCGAGTTCAACTAGACTTGTATCCGTCGGTCGCTTATGAAAAGGGTGTGAAGTAACTGATTATCCCACAAAAGTTTAAAAGAGCTGATCAATAAGTACAAGCAATGTAGTTTTGAAGAACTAGAAATGGCTAAGTTAATCAAGACACTAGCAAGTAGCATTTTTCACAATAACATGACATCACATTATGATACTTTCACAACTGAAAAGGGAATGGGTAAAGTTTAATGGCTTAAATAACCAGCGGACTAAAAAATGCTGATTCACGTACATTGCCGGCTGCGTGACGTGTATCGCGATATCGTGATGCAATGAGCATAAATGCATAAGATTTTGTATGATGTGCATATGAAATCCTTCAGAAAATGACTCGAATTCATTTTCTAAAATCGTGTTATTTGAGGAACTCTTTTCTCCAGTTGTTGGGTTATTCTGACCAACATGACTGGCTAAATCTACGATCTCTCCGGGAACTTGGCTGGTGAAAGTGGGGGTTACCGAAAAAGAGTGTTTTTGCAACTTGCTATGTGCCGACTCCGTTTCGTCATGGAGCACAGCGGGCCGAGCGACATCCGCGGCGGGGTGGCGGCCGCGGTGGGGAGCGTACAGCTGGCCAAGGCCGTGCTGTCTCGCAAACAACTGTCAGATTTCCCCGAAGACGAATTCAGCGGGCAAGAACACAAAGTGAACATCATCGATCTCAGTCGAAACTCGCTGTCTTCCATACCAGGGACCATCAGTGTTTATACCAACTTGATAGAATTGGACATCAGCAACAACAGAATATCGGGAATTCCCGATGAAATCGTCGCTTTGAAGCATTTGCGGTCCCTGATCTGTAAAAACAACCAGTTCGAAACAAACTCACTGCCTAAGGATTTCGGGAAGTGTGTTTCTTTGGAAACTGTCAATTTCAGTGGCAATACCATGCTAGATTTCCCTATGCAACTCACTGAAATCCAGACATTGAAAGCTGCTTACCTTGGTGGAAACAGAATTCGACAAATTCCGACAGCAATACAAAACTTACAGAGGTGAGTTTGCCTCTCCATTTTTACATTGAACATAAATTGTTGATAAAGTGAACGGCAAAAATGTTGCAACCTGACGCCACTTCAGCGGTTGTGACTTGTGTACAAAGTCTATGGAGAGTTAGTCCGAGTAAAAAATAACTTGGACCCAACTTATCACCTTTTTTAACATTTGGACATGCAGCTGGCGATTCCCAACACTATGTCCAAATGTTAAAAAAGGCGATAAGTTGGGTCCAAGTTACTTGGACTAATGGAGAGTCAAGAAAATTTGAAAAAATTTTCATTCCAAGATTCATGTCTTATCATCATTTTTGCAACGAGTGACCTTCATTGAGATGATATATGAAGAAAAAGGTTGCATTTAGATTGCAACATTTTTCCCAAGTGAACATTTCAGACAATGCTTTGTTGATTGTAAACAAGTCAGAGTAACTAGAACTCGACCTGGCCTGACATGCCTGAGTAGGCGCAGGCCTGTGGCAGACTTGCTTGAGGGAAATCTTCATTATGTCTGTAGCCGCGTCAAAAGCAACGTTTAAATGAGCATCTGTATGTTACATTATGTAAGTACTTACATGTAGTTGAGGCTATCTGCAAATTTACAATGGCATAGGATCTGTCATTCATGTCATTCCCAAGAAATGGTGAAAAAATGGGACTTGCTGCGAACATGTACATGTTTTAATAGGAATTTTGGAAAGGTTACGCACGGTACCGTAATATTACGTACAAACTGGTGGGCACTGGTGCTAGTGGGAGCCCTCCAATTGCCCCATTGAACACATTCGATTATTAAACCGGGAGGAAATATTTGATAGGCGCTAGTCCCACTAACTGGGGCGCTGGAACTCCTTTTTTGACATTTGGGATGTTGATCTCCAAATGTAAAAAAGGAGTTCTAGTGTCCCAGTTACATGGGACTAGATAGGCGCATGATTTAGTACTGAGAAAGCACACCCCTTTAAAACCTACCGGTACGTGTCTTGCAATGATTCAAAGGAAAAACTGAATTAACATGTATGCCTGACATTAACCCCTACCCTGCTAGGAAAAATATACACTGGCTGTAGTGTTATGCTGAGCCTATGTCAAAAGGCCTTGGAATATTGTTTACACCACTAAGCCATGCCCTCTATAGACTATGCCAGGTGCACATATGCATGCAACAACATGTTTTGTAGTATTGCGTACTGTCTTGCGTGTGCTTCGCCGAATAAAAAACTGAACTACTAAGGCAAAAAAAAAAAGTCTTTGGTTTCTGGTAGGTGCGCGCGTCGCCGTAGCCATGCGCGTCGGCAAAATGAAAAAGTTTTTTTTTTCAATGAAAGATGATGTCTCAAAACCGCCAAACTCACTGGTTTGACTGGAATCCTGCTGCTGCACAATTTTAACGTGTTTGTAGATGGGGTTATGATCGAGAATAAGCTTTATGTGGCCTCTCTCGTCTCCCATAATATTTGCACTAAGTTTAGTTGGGCACCATTTGCAGTCATCAGCCGACATTTGAAGCAAAAAAAAACAGGTAAAAAAAAAAAAAAAAGCCGCGTCGCCGCACCACTTTTTGGGCAAGCTCCATACCAGAAACCGGAGACTTTTTTTTTTTGGCCTAACAGAAATTTCCAACAGTGCATACCGTTGGATAGGCCTTCTTTCGTTGATTTCTTCTAAATGACAGTTTGCCAGGCAGAAAGAATAATTTCATAGTCTAAGTGAGTTTAGTCCCCTCACTATCTTTCAACCAAGTATGTTGCAAGTCAGTTACTTTTTGGACAGCTGCAAAATGCAAATGATGGACCGTAGCTTTAACTTCTCTAATAAAAAAAATGCTCTGCAGCCATTCATTTTATCACAGAAACTGCTGTCTTGCATTATGCAATTGGATCACTTCAGACTGCCCATGGGGTAGTCCAAAAACCACTCCAACTGTCTCTTCAGAGTTTAGCTTTGGGGTGTTTGGCTTTTTGAAAAACCACTTGTGCATTTGCTTGCATACCATGGGTCACACTTCAAGCACTGTTTTGCTTGCAGGGTGGGGGGGGGGGGAGATCTGCAAGAGGGAATATTCAGGAAATGAGAGGGTCAAGTCTTTTTCTCTGTTCAACTGTTCTCCATTGAGTGGCGCATTAGCCTCCTAGCTACATGTACCTGGGGCAAATTTTATGGAGAGCTGCACAAAAATATGCTTAGCATGAGATGTCTGCCCTGGCAAAAACAGGATAACCAACCAAATTTCTATATGATGTATAGGCCTATTACTTGTGATTGGTATTCAGCTGTTGTTTGCTTAGCATGAAAATCACATGGAGTTTGGCTGCTAACCTGCTTTTATAAGCCAGCTCCATTAAATTGGTCCCTTGTAATTCTTTAGCCTTGGCAGTGGATAATTCGAATATCCTAAAATTATAATTACAAAATCTAGGTGTGGTATTGTGTATGCACTGGTACATGTACACATGTACCATTTGTAGTCAGGATCAATTAAAGGCAAATCAGATCATTTGCAATTTGCAGAAATGTACCTGACAAAATATTGTTGAAAAGTTACGTGTCCTAGCATGCCTAGTAACAGCACTAAACTCCCTGTGAAATTATTCTTTCTGGGACGCTGTCATTTTGAAGAAAACAAAGAAGGCTATTTCCAAAGATGTGTCATTTCGAAATTCCTATTAGTAGTTTATTTGTACTTCGGTGAATCCCTGAATGGGTGTGCGCAAATGTTGACACAATGCACACGTACACGCGCTCGGTTGCTACATGTATTATTCATCGGTTCAGTGTGTGACATCGCGGAGCTGCAAACTGCTGAATGAGAACGTGCTCCAGATGCTGATTTTGGACGTAATTCAAAACATGACTCTGCAACTTTGAATTGAAATCGTGATCCTAGAATATTGTTTTCTCAAAATATATTCACAGAGCTACGATACATGTCAAAGTTCATCCCGTCCTAAGATTTTGAGCACTTTTGTTGCTTCAAACCAAAAATACGCACAAATGACGACTGATCTACCCTACCTTTAAGAAAATTATTAATTTTGCAGGATTGAGGCTAAATCCTTGCAAAAAGGCCAAGGGTGGGAGTAGTATTTTAAAAGCTGTAATATTTCTGGCGATGGTCACAGGATACTGCATGAAGTTGGATATGTACATGAACATGTACTTTGTCAGATTGGTTTTGAATGTAAATACAAACATGTATGTTGTCCATTACTTGTAACCATTCATGAACGTTTTGCAAAAATTTACCAACATTTAACCGTTTCCTTTTCCAATCGTAATACTTTTCTACTCAGGTTGGAAAGGCTGTATCTTGGTGGCAACCAGCTTACCAGTATACCCTTAGAGCTTGGTTCTCTACCTCGCCTTGCGTGCCTGGTGCTGAGCGACAATCGCATCGAGACGGTACCCTCCGAGCTCGTCAACCTCCGCAGTCTCAAGTCGCTTAGTCTCCACAACAACCGCATCACCACCCTGCCGCCTCAGATCATCTCCCTGGGCGACCTGTGTGAGCTCAGCCTGCGAGGGAACCCGCTGGTTGTGCGTTTTGTGCGGGATTTCACCTGGCAGCCCCCCTCGTTGCTGGAACTCGCGGGCCGCGCCATTAAGAACCGCGGCATCGCGTATACTGCGGAGGACCTACCGCTCAGTCTCATCGACTATCTAGATTCAGCACGGCATTGTCTTAATCCTAAATGCTCAGGTATGTTACCATAGACAGTAAACCTGCAGTCGATTTCACGATTACTCCACATAAAGTGTATACATGTACATGTAAAGGATCCCCCTAAAAAGTCCACTGCCTCAGAGTCTGTGGCTACCAACTGCAGGAAGATCCAACTGTGGCATTGTTCAATGGGACTTGTCACAGAGGTGGCCATATACATTTGTACATGGTGCACTGGTGTTAATAGCTCAATGCAACAAGGTCCCAAGGACTGGTGGACTTGTTTCACAGAGTGCACTTGCCATCAGGTGATTTCCCCTTTTCAAAACCTGGGCCCTTTTTATACCAGTATTTTCGATGTTTATCTCTGACTGAGCCCAGTGTAACATCATCTGGTTAATTCTTAATCAGCAGCAGCAGTTAATCAGCACCAGCAGCAGCGACACCGAATACTCGTCTTAACTTGCGACTCATTCTAGGATCGATTTCACTCAATTTAAGATGGATTCAACTCATTCTTATTTCCTTAACAAAGCAGCTGAACTCATCTCGGATCAGTCTAAGGGTAGCCTTATCTCAGTAATGTTTGAAAAAAATCTTAACATGATTTCTTTTTACTTCACAGGGGTGTACTTCAGCTCACGAGTTGAGCACATCAAGTTTGTGGACTTCTGCGGCAAGTACCGCCTACCCCTGATGCAGTACCTTTGCTCGCCCAGCTGCACCAGCAGCAGCAGCGGCAACTACAGTAGCAGCAGCTACACCAGCAGCAGTGACACCGAATCTGATGAGGAGGCAGCCGTCCCAAGCAACAAAATGAAGAAGGTTCTTCTAGGATGAAGTGACCGAGGACAAACCGTGCTTCTGAATTTGTGTGCTACATTTACCAACAGTTTTCATAATAATAACGATAATGTGTAGTGCTGATACGCTTTCCACTGCTCTCCACCGCTCTCCACCAAGGGTTACGTCTCGAAGTGCTTAACAATTATTACCCCTGTTCAACAGGTCACTTTTCTTCACAGCTAAGATCAGCGCAGTCTGGTCTCCACCCTCGCAAGTACCCATTTATACACCTGGGTGCAGTGAAGCAATTGTAGTAAAGTGTCATGCCCAAGGACACAAGCACCAGGGTTCCAACCCACGTGCCACGGACATGGGTCAAACACTGTAACCATTGGACCAGGGCGTATACGAGTACATCGCTTCAGAAGGATCAAATTTCTTAATACATGTATGCCAAAGTTTGAGAGTTTTAACGTGTACTGGACAATAATGCTTTTTCAATTATTTTGGAGCCAGAGACATATATGTAATGCTAAAGCATAAAATTTAGCGCCGATGCTGTGGCTAAAAAAATAAAATGTAGTGTTTCCTGTTACTGAAAAAAAAAGTGGGTGGGTAAACCTTTTCTTTTTCCCCCCCTCTAAATTTTAATAGCCAGAAAAATGGGGCACCTAGGATACGGGTCAATTTACTTATTTATTACTTCCGCCAAGGAGGTTATGTTTTCATTAGCGTTGGTTTGTCTGTGAACAAGCTAACTCAAAAAGTTATGGACTGATTTTCATGAATTTGTTTTTTAGGATGATCCTTCGTACAAGAACAGATCGATAAGATTTTGGAAGTGATCCAAATCTGGGTCTGGGAGAGATCCGAATCTGGGTCTGGGAGATCTGGGTCTTGTCAACATATGAAAAACTGGGTCTTGTCAACATATGAAAAACGTTGACCCAATTCAGTCGAGCAGAAAAAAATGCCTCTGTGTGTGGGTCAACGCAGCGGGCAGGTGCATAGCGCACACACACTACTGAAACCAACAGGTCAATTGACTCGACCATTTCATACTATGGGGGACTGGGGAAGTGGCGGGGAATAGAATAATATGAATACGATCACACAATTCAAGATTTCTATTGTAAACATTTCCTTGGGACAAGTCAAATCGATACGATTTTGAAAGTGATCCGGATCTGTCTGGATTCAGGATTTTTTATAGCCCTAATAGTCCTGAATCCTCCAATTTAATACGATTTTGCACACCCCCTTTGAAGTTAGGGTTCAGGATTAAATCGTAGGATCACCTGATCTCCTATAGTGGCAGAGGTTGGCGCTCTCCGAGTGCTTTCTTTATTTTTTGTTGGCATGCATTCCCATGACAGCGCGTGAATCAGCTGTTCATTCTATGTTTGCTGTGCTGTTTATAGGCTTCGCTGCATGGCATGGCAAGACTGCTTGCACTGCCAACCAACTAAGTAACAACAAAAATGAAATAAAAGTTTTTAAAATTCAGGATGATATCCGCAAAAAAGTAGCGTATGACGGCACCACCATTTTAAAACAGTTTTTCAAATCAAACTATTAAGTATTTTGTAATTTACTTGGTTGGGTCATAACCGGAAGTACAGGTATTTTTGTCTTGGCCTTTGCGTGTTTCACAGGTTTAGCAAGGCATACACATATGAGCTTGTCTTACATACGCAGTGTGGACTTCCGAACAAAAGACGTCCACATAATGTAGGTAGCACCGACGTTGTGTGGACTTACCCCACGTCCACACAGTGTTTCCCCATTTCTGGAAAACAGGTTTAGAGGCATTTTTGGGTTAGGTTTATGTGTAGCAGAATGAAGAGAAACACTAAAGGGAATCATAGAAAAAAAATTGGGTTGAAAGAGTTTTCACAGTTTGAGAAAAATGAGTTTTTTCACTGGTTTTTCTTAACTACACGAAAGCAATGGAAAGTCCACACTAGTCATGTGAAACAAGTATGGGTGTACTGGCTTGTGTGCATGTGTGTGTTTTGTATCTAATAATCATGTGCTTTCATGGTCAAAGGTGCTGTAGGCAGGGTACGTACTAGTGGTGGGAGAAATCAGAGATTTCAAAATCTGGTTATCCTTATTTTTGTCAAACCGAATAACGGTTATCTGATTTGATGGGAAGTTCCCATTCAGCTCACAGTCATGCCAACAAAAAATGACGAGTGGGGTGCTGCATGCAATGCTCCCCACAATGATAGGGTATAGCTTGCAGGATTAAGTTACATGAAAATTCATGAAAATTTGCAGACAAAGAAACATTTGAAGCATATTTGAACAATGACCCTTAGATGACTTTTGACCTCCGTAATCCGATGAAGGATTGAGCAGAAGACAGTTTTTGGGTGGAATAAGATTTTTTTTTTCGTAAACTTGGTCAAATTTTATATAAATTTATATTAAATTTGGATTATGAGCAATAATAGGCCACTGTTCTGTGAGATTTGAATCCTATATTATTTTGTCATTTTTTTTGTTTCATCTTTCATTGGTTTTTTTCTTTTAATTTACTTTTTCTTCTTTTACCATTTTGTTCTTTTACACATTCAAAAGCGTGTAATTTTATCAGTGATAACCAAAAATGTCTGAAACGCTTTCGTTCTGGACAAGTTTGAAATGTTTTCAGTTGAGTACATATTTTTAGACACTAAATACATGTAGGTTGTAGCTTGGGTCTCAACCATAAACTCAAGACTTTTCAGGTTAATAGTATACAAATATTGACTGCGGTGTGGTAAAACTAGCCTCCTGAGGTGATTCATGAAGCATTCTCTTTTCCTGAGGCGTAACAAAGGGAAATGGAATGTTCCATGGATCACCGAGGGAGGCTAGTTTTACTACACCTTGAGATATTATAAAAAAGCAGTAAGTATTTGTTTTATAACACCTCTCCCACAGATTCTGCTTGATTTTAAGATAACTGATTAATGTAACCAACATCCAATTGGGTACTTCTGTTTCAATATGGAATTACATGTAGTTGAAAATTTACTCACACTTTTCCAAACTACCCTTTCATGAAATGTTTGAACCCAACTCTGTGCGCTTGCAACATACACACCTGTATGCATGTGCACGCAGTTAGAGCTGCATGGTTTCTAGGAAAGATTCCCATATCTGGCCATTACAAATTTCCCTTCAGTGACCTATTAGCCATCAGAAAGTGATACATGTATGTCCTAAAAAAAAGTCAAATTTAGCAGGGAACATATTGAAGTATTTACTGAGAAAACATTTATAAATTTTCACAGACCAGTCTCGTACGGTTTGTGCATAGGGTGACAAGTGATGGCCAGATATGGGAATCTTACCGGTTTCTCTGCTACAGTGTATACAATGTAGCACTTTTTACCAAGAAGAAGGTCAAATAGCGAATACCATGCGACTTGCTCTCTGCCAATCAAGATGAATCTACAGGTGAGGTGTTATAATGTATTTTATTTCCTTTTGTTATATACTGAAAAAAATATCTATTAATATAAAAAAAATTATAAAACCTACAAAAGATTTAAATTTTGTAATCAAGAAATAAAGCCAGACACTGAAAATGATAAAGTTTTGTTTTGTGTTGAATTTCGTCGAAACCATAATCCTGCCTCGCTCATACATGTCATAGAATAGGTGGCAAATACAATGTATATGCATCGTGTGCCAGAGTTTTGCTTTTAAAATGAAAATTTGCATAATAGCGAAAACACTGAAAATTCCCAGAAATACCCTTAAAAACCAAAGAACATGTACATGTACAAATACATGTCGTGCATTTTGCAAAGATGTGTTTGACTTTTCCTGTAATAAAAAAAAATTGACTTTGTCAATGTGCATTGCAGCCAATAAGACTTCAAATTTTCAGAAAGGTCATGTCCTCCAGGTTAGGTATGATGAAGGGTCAGCATAGTCTGAGCCAACCTCGTCCCCTGTGCTTACTTTATTTCCAACCGCGTTTCCAATAGTAAACCCTGGATAGGAAACTTTCTTCCTGTATCCTGATTGGATACCGCAATTGGCTAGTAATGGATTCTTATCGTGTACTCGGTGCTATTATTCACAACGTGCAGTACGTGTTTTCGCAATCATTCGTCCACGCCTTCTCGAAAATACTAATTTCCTTTCCAATTTGCTCATATTAATATGAAATATGATACTGCATGTTGTTTCGATAAGATCGTAACAGTTTGATTTCAAAAATCATGTTTTCGTAACTCACGCCGTGCTCGCGCTGCTATGAATTGACTCTGTTTTTACCCCAGACACCGCATACAAAAACAAACGCTAATGTGTAACGCATATCCAGGCACCAGACTGTTCCTCATTTGCATACGTGTTCAAAAATCTTGCACATGCAAATGATCCAATACCAGGGTGAGAGAGCAGGTAGTGGTGGGCGCGTACTGCTCGACACCCTGGGGACGAGGTTGAGTCTGAACATCACCCTGCATCCACAAGCCAAGTCCTGTATAATGTCTGATTTGTCTAGACATGCAGATATGCAGATATGCAAGCTGCACGCTAGCCAATCAGAGTCGACTTTACTAAATTGTGACGTCGTTTCATTCCCAAATCAGGACTAAATGGTTTGATTGGCCAATTCGAATGGAGTGTTTTGTAATACAACAGCCGGGCGCATATCGCGTAACATGATACAGAGCGCGTGACACAGTTTGCTTTTATCCATTGTCTATGACGCACATTGTTGAAGACCTGATAGAGAAAGCAGTGTTGTAGTCGAGACCAGATAGTCCGAGACCGAGACCAAGACCACCGAGACCTGAAGTTGCGAGACCGAGACCGAGACCAAGACCAACCCCTTCAAGGCGGACCGAGACCGAGACCGAAATGGTCCGAGACCGAGACCGCGGATAATACATAACAATAATCTAAATAAAAAAAACAAGTCACTAATTACAGCTGAACAGTCTGTCCTTGAGATGATGATGTTGATGGGGATGTGAAGGAAGTGATTGAAAGCTAGGAATCACTTGTACCTGCTTAATTGTGTCATGCGATGTTTGCTTCATACCATAAACTACAACATGGCAACAGAATTTGTTATTGTCACAATCAATTAAAAAAAGGGAAACAACCTAATTTAAAGAAGGGGAAAACCTAATTTGATGAACTCCTTATACTGTTGCCACTTTTTTAAAAGCATATTTTTTTAAATATAATATTGTTTAACTACTATAAAGTGTCAATCTGATGAAGAAACTCTAACTTAGGAGTACGGCAATTTGTACTAGTTTTTTGCGATGTTGAAACTTGACAAAAGTAAAAAGGTAAAGGTGGATGTTTCATCTATTATAGGAACTAAACTAAACTGTTACAGGACATTAAACTCCACAGCCACCCCTTGGTTTCAGCAATGACTACTAACGGATATTTAAAAGCAGCTTTAATTATACATTGGACCTCCTTGTAAACCTGATTCCAAAAAAATTTGGAGCAAGAAAATATTGATTTATTTTTAAAAATTTCAGTCATGAAATATAGACTTGTACATGTAGACCCAAAAATTGAGAGGTGGTCGCCAGAGAGGCATGGCTTAGGCTGAAATGTAATGCCACTTTATTTGTGTATAATGTCAATACCATTACATACACTATAGAAGATTGATGAACCATATTTGTCTGATCTATCTTCTGTTAATCTGCCCGCCGTCATCATCGCCATTAGCCTATTTGAGAATGAGGCCGACACAATAGAAGGGCGCTGTCACAAACTGAATGTGGTGGGCGAGATGTACTTTTAGGATTCATGGCTGCGTGCGCACGCTTATTTGTAATTTGTACCAGCGCATCACCCGCATCGGCTACTATGCCGGGCGATAATACTTGAATATTTTAGTAATTTACAAGTACAACATATTGCCAATATTTCACTCTTGGTTATTGTGATGGCCGTAAACAGCATTTAGCGATTAATGGAACAAAAGTCTTCTCGACTCATGCAAACGCAACTGACATTTAGAAAGGAGACGAGGCAGGCAATTAGACTCTATTTTTGTGCGACTATGGCAGTAGCTCAATTTTTGTTTATCACAGATGAAAAGATGAATACATGGTAAGTCAAAAATAAAGTGACAGTATGATAAAAAGAAAAGAAATGGCACCCTCCATATTTGTAAAAAAAAATATATAATTGGGATAAAGAACATGTTATTGAGTAGTAACTCTGAAAATATGCATTCTCTATTCCCAAGTCGTGCCTATTTTAATAAAGAGATTACAAAATTCAGCTGTCCACCACTAATAGCAATTTAACGGTCTACGAATTGATGAATATCCATTAATAAATATAATGAAAAAAACACATTTTCCCGCCTCCACGAATAAAGTAAAAATTGAAAAGGAAAATAGACAAAAGATCACCAATATTTCTGGGGAAAAGAGTTGAATTGTTTCCCATATTCAAATCAAAAAATCTGACGGTAAAAATAATGCTTCAATCTTGATTCATTAGATTTTAATCTCAGTTGTATTTAGAATCAATGAGGATGGCTATAAAGTGCTTGTTTCAACAAACCATCCCACAATAAAAACAAGAAACAAGAAAAGGAGCAATGGTTGTTGGACTATGCCTCACTCACTAGAAAGTGAAGAGATACATGTTTATCAGCATTACACTGCAGTCACATTTGCCCTCAACTGATTCCCTACTTAATCCTAAACTGGGGCCGGGGCGGAATCCGCCCCCTCACTTTTTGGCTGGTCTGGACTCGAGACCAGCCAAAATATCGATACCAAAGGGGACCGAGACCGAGACCAAGACCGAGACCACAGCTCCCGAGACCGAGACCAGCAAAAAGTGGTCTCGAGACCGGTCTCGAGACCTACAACACTGATAGAAAGCGCCCGCTATGATTGGTCAAAATCTACAGGTAAAGATGCGGTTGTCTGGCATAATTAATCAGCGAATTTGCTCAAATGTAAACTGGGGTCAGACTTGAAACGTGTCCATTTCTCTGCTCCATTCATAAATTCCTGAACCCAACCTTGTCCCGGGGGCTTACTTACTATATTCAACCTCGTTTCCAATAGAGAGAGAGAGAGCAGGCTAAGGATTTTAGTCCATGATGATGACTTTATTTACAGATGGAAGTGCAGCAATCACAACACAAATGGTACTGTATAGAATTTTTGAAAAGAACGTGCTTAAAGAAACATTGCATGCCTTTGCGTTGCATTTCTAATAACTTTGTTCCTGTTTGGCATCTGGACAAGAAAAGTGTTTCGTTTTGGGATTAAACAAATATTGTCCCACTAGGCTATCAACTTCGGTCCACAAATTCGGCCACAGGTATCAAATTTTCGAAAGGAGCAATGCTTATAACAACTTTTGGCAAGTTAATATGCACATCTATAGTTGGAAAATGTGTGAAAGCTTTAATTTGCAGTGAGAGCGGTGGCAGTTTTTTGGGTGTTGTCACTTATAATTTGTTTTTTCAAAATGGCCGCCAATAGGCTTGTTACCGGATTAATTATATGTGGTAACAAGCATGTCGTGGCCGCCATTTTTTTTAAGAGTGATAACACCCAAAAAGCTGCCACCGCTGCAATGCTATCACATATTTTCCAACTACAGGGGTGCATACCTTGGCAAAAATCACAATGAGCATTTTTGCCCTAACTTGATACCGACCAAACCCCCAGGCTGATGGCCTACAGTGTTAACCTAAAGTGAACAAGAGACTAAAGATGTAACATGTCGAGACTTCAGGGTGGTACAAAAAAAAGGTTGCACTTTTTCAGAGGCAGATTTCTCGGAATTGGGGAGACATGTTGAAATTAATTTAAGATGTTCCTAACCTACAGGATCTTTGTGGTACATGTATATGGTGAAAATGGCACTGAAAATAAAGCCTTCATTAAGAAATGGCAATAGTTTAAAAAAAGATGGTCAAAATCCAGTTTGTCAACATGCAAGTCTATGAAATCATGGTCAACGCAATAGTACCGTTTGCACAAAGAACTGCAATAATGTAAATTCAATCTACATTATATTACATAACTGCCATACACTTGGACAAACTAGTTTTCAACCTTTTCTGTAAATGGCGGCTATTTCTTAACTTGAGCTTTATTTTCAACGCTGTTTTCACTATATACCATCAAGATCTTGTAGTTTAGGAATATATTTAAACAGTTTCAAAAGATGCCCATCTCTTCGTGAAACAAAAATTCCATTTGAGCTCTACTTTTACAATCTTCTGCGCAGTGTGTTTTGCCATAGGAAGAGGCATGCATGTTTGCACATGCGCGTCTGAAATGTATCAAAGATGTCCGTCCCTTCCTGAAAACGGAAATCTCACTGTACCATCCCTTTCCATCAGTAAGTTTTTTTTTGGTGATACCAACATGTTGGCATCTCTTCGTGAAAACACAAAAAGCAATTATGGAGATGTCAGATGTCTGCCACCATACAAAATTAATGTTACTAAGACGTTACTCAGGTTTTGCATGAAGAAGCAAGTCAAAATGGTTGAGAGCGATGTTTTAAAGCAAAAAAAAGTAAAAATCTCAAAACCGAAATAATTTCACTCATTGGACATGTCCATCCCTCAATGAAAAAGTGACGATATGTCCTGGTACAGCAACTCTGGTTCTACTACACAGTCAAACATGAAGTTGCAATACTTTTTGGGAGGCTCGCACAAATGTTCTCAGGCATGTCAGGAAGGAAGATGCTCACTGCACGCTTCAGCTTCCAAAAAAAAAAAGAGTCTTTGGGGGAAAGTCCACCCAACAACTATCAGTTACTCTAAGAGCAATCATTTTCGTCTGGCGTGTTTGGTGTCTTTTTCCCCTTGATGTCGCTTCTTGGCTTTTCTAGAAGACTTGTGACGGTGACTGCTACTATGATCTTGCTCCTCTGACCTATCTCTTCTCTCGGCCCGACTGCTGCTTGAAGCCTTCGTGAGTTCCTTGCGACGCCTTTTTTCTCTCGTTTCGTCTTGGTCCTGTTTATGCTCCATCTCGCCATCAACTGTTCTTTTCCGGTGCTGCCCGTTGTCGACACCACGTGTCTTTTGAGAATCTGGACTTGTATGTATTCTGTCTTTGCTTCTGTGGCCATTCACCTTCTCGTCCTTGTGTCGCCTTTCTCTTTTCCTGTCCACGCTGGCTCTTTTTTTACCCCCTTCCATCTTGTCGCTATGCCTCAACCGTTGGTTGGACTTTTCAGGGCTTCTGAAGGGCGCCCTCTTGTGGTAACTTGTGTCATCTTTCACTTTGGGGTGCTGGTTGATCCTGCTGGCAGACCCGTCAATAGAGGGCACCCTTCTGTGTTTACGGCGGTGCTCGGACTGTTCTCTGTGTTGGGAGCGGTGAGTCCTTTTTCTGGCTGCGGAGGTTTTTACTTGTTGCTCGTCGGACGATGCGGAGGAAATATCTGACTCGGAAGATGAGCTCCAGCTTTCTGTGCCTTTGTGCCGCTTGTTGGAGGACAATTCCCACTGGGATTCACGTTTCCTGCAAAATTGTCAACAACCATGCAATGAGTAAAGGATGAAATAAATTTACTATAGGGAACTTTGGCAGTGCTACCCAAGACAACCCAAGCATACGTACCCTAAAAATTTAGCTAAAAATGAATAACTTGTGTTCTGCTTGAAAACCAGTTATTTATACAGTAAACTCCTGCTAAACCGGCATTGTACAACTCGTCAAATCGCTCAAGTCGGCCGTCTGACTGAAGTCCCGATTGTCCGTAATGCATTTCCATTGATTTTTTTATTTCTAAGTCGGCTTTTATAAGTCGCCATTTTGCTCAAGTTGTCGTGTTACTCTCGGTCCCCTTTCCATTAAAAGCATTACAAAATCCTTTGTGTAAGTCGGCATTCAACAAATCACGCATTGGCATCGACTTCCTGTACTGCGGTTGGCAAAGTGTCGAGTGAAAAGTGGTTTCGCACAGCCCGTGATTGCTGCATGCATCAGTGTCGAAAAAAGTCCTACTGCATACCAGTACGCGGTGTTATACGATCTTTGCTGCATACATCGTATATACATTCTGAGTATATCAATACCAGTACCCCTTCTAGTCTGTACGCATGTGCTCTGTCCATTTTGGGGGTCGTCTTATTGAATGACTACTGCTGCAGTCAATGCGTGCGTGGTATATACCGGACCACGCACGCATTTAATTTGTTACTGTGCACGTACATATGTATTATGGTCTCCACTATCAATACCCCAAACGTGATGATACAATTCGAGGATTAATTTGCTGGATTCAACTCAAGCATTAAGGAGATAATCCAGGGTAAATCGGAGCCTATTAGTGTAATGAATCATATGCGCAAAAGACCATTCATGTAAGTTGGCAAAATGACGACTTATAGCAAATATCAGCATTCGCCTAAGAAGTCACAATTTCTTGGGTCTCGAGAGTGCCGGTTTAGCCAGAGTTTTCTTCATGTGTACAAAATCAATTTTTGTTGTGATGAACCTCAAAAATAGCATGAAGAGAGAAACTTATAACAATGATCACCGCCACTCTACTGAATGGCTATAATACAGATTCACTTTGAGAAACAAATCGTTAGGTTTCTCAGCTAAGCTGTTTATATCTCTTCCTTGTAAGGTACATGTACGCAGTGTAAAATGTACTGGTATTGAAACCAACACGTTTCATTTTTCCCTGTCTGGCATCCCATACCATAGTGTACGTTAGCTCATTGAATAATCAGAATTAATGATGCTAGTCAAAGACTTAACTAGCATTAAAGGTAGGGTAGATCATTTGTCATTTGTGTGTGATTTTTTTTTTTGAATTAAGCAACAAAAGTTCTCCAAATCTAAAGACAGGTGCTTAACAAGTTTTAGCTCTGTGAATGCTGTATATTCCGAGAAATAATATTGTAGGATCTCGGTTTCCATTCAAAAGTTGCAGTGTCATGTTTTGAATTGCGCCCGAAATCAGGGTCTGGGGCACGATCTCATCCAGCCGATTACAGCTACGCGATGTCACACAGTGAACTGACGAATAATAGCAACCGCACGCACGTGTGCGTCTTGTCAACACTTGCACGCAACCACACACAGATTCGCCGAGTTACAAACCAACTACTAACGGAAATTTCCAAAAATGTGTCACTTGACGCAACTTTGGAAATGGGCAACTTTTATTGTTTTCTTCAAAATGACAGCATGCCAGAAAGAATAATTTCACAGGGAGTTAAGTGCCATTAACTATCTTTAAACCAAGTAAGTTTCTCCACAATAATTTTGTCAGTTTCTTTTTGGATAGCTGCAAATGATCTACTCTACCTTTAACCTAAGTGAAATTAGTGGCACTTCGGTTAACTGTCACATGCACTCAAAGCTGATCACCCATGTACCTCTTGTGTTTCCTTTTCATCTTCTTCCTCCTTTTGTCCTCTTTATCTTCTTCGTTGCTCATTTCATCCATGGAGTCTTTATTGATGAACTCCTCTGGGTACAGCTCCATAAAGCCAGTGTGACCCCACCTAGAGGAGAAAATCAGATTGTATTGTTATCACCATGAACATCTTCATCCCTTAAAAATTTGTTAAAGAGCCATTTTCCCTTGAAATTACAGTTAACTAAATTTTCACAGATTTTTAAAAATATTCAGCCAGATTAGGAGTCCGTGAAAACACCCTTAAGAAAGTCCTTTGTTTACCCATGGAGATAGACCCAGTGTACCGTTATGTATAACCAATGATAATCCTCAGTGGCCAGGGTCATTAAAAAAACGTGAAAATACCCTTACAGGATTAGTCCTATATGAGCCCCATGTAAATGTCCGTGAAACATCTCTTAAAGATCTTTTCACGGAGCAGTGGACTTTTAATGAAAATTTAAGGGATCAGATGTTCATATGGTATACGATTGTGAAATCTCAAAGGTTGAGAACCATTCAATGATAATAAAGTGCACGTATCCACCAGTATCAGTGCTCAAGACGCTACATCATTATTACCCTGCTCACTGGGCCATAGAAACATTCCAAAGACAATCTCAGCTCCCTGGGAGTATGGGCTCCTTGCACCAACGAAAGAGGGTGCCCTTTTACCTAGCAGCGATGTCCCATATGGGTGGGACATTTAGTTCGTTGATGCGTACCATTCCTTGTGTGTGACGCACGTACACCAGGGGATTTGTTCTACGTACGTGTACGTGCAGTGGCACGGTACGGTCGCGCATCGTGGCAAAGTTGCAGTCAGGCAAGATGGTGTCGGTCGGTCACCCCCAACTGCACTTTCTTTGCCGGTGAGGGGGTACTTGTGACAAAGCGGATACAGGTCGATGATGCCAATTTCAGCACAAAGCAGCTATACAATCACAATAACCATCTCTGCCCTCACAGGTACCCGTTTACTCCTGGGTGGGGAGAAGCAATGAGTGACAAAGTGCCTTGCCCAAGAGCACACACACCATAGCGCCAGGTTGGACTTGCGGACAAGTTGCGGACATTGCATCAGGTGTAAGTTGCAGGATTCTAAACAACTTCCCTGCAATCGTACTGCAATCTTCTTGCAATGAAGTTATCAGTATTGGCGAGTCAAGCAGTTGCTAATGAAAATTTTCCCAGAACATGTCCAGGACAAATGCAGAGCTTCTTCTGGACAAAGAGAATGATTGTACCCTCAACTTACTCATCCCGGATATGAATTGAGACGGGCCCAGGTACAATTGGAGAACATGTTATGTAATGAAAGAACGAAATTGAAAGAACGAAATTAAAAAAACACAGAAAATCTTGCCTTTCATGGTTTCCGAGCTCCGTCCGGTAGATGTCCCTGTTGCGCTCACCGTTCCAATTCCAGCGATCTTGAGGGCTTCTTGTATCTGGGTTCATTCGCTGGAGTCGATCCATCTGTCCATCAAACCTGAATTGTTTGGACAAAACAAAGGCCTCTTATCAGTGATTCTACTAGGCTGGTGGTGGGACTTCAATCCAGATCATTTTTTTAACAATTCAGTTTGAATCCGACTTTTCTGTTTTGATTCTAAAAACCGGGTATTTGAAACCTGGCACCACGATCAATGCAAATGTGCTCATGTGTGCTGCAAATGGGCAATTCCATGCAAAAGTGGACATGGCTGGAAAGTGGAAAATGTACAAAATCTTCCAAACTACAAGCATCACAACATTAAATGTGGTGTCAAATTAAGAGGGACAACAAGATCTTTCATTTGAGTGGTGTGCCAATGAGATGGAATGTGTGCTTTTTTGGGGCTAAAATCATGGATATTTTTTTGGTAGTCATTTGGCACCTCGTTTTAACATGGAAAATGTGACTGTTATTGACAGTTTTTGTGTTTGAGGCAGAGAGAAAGGTTCATATATTATTAGAACAGAGTTTCGTTATGTTGCAGTTCATCGAACTCAGATTTTATGCCGTGTTAGAAACCATGAAGAGGAAGTAACATGAGTGACGTAACGTGAGTGACGGTACCTCCCTGTAATCTAATGTCCCTTGCATTGCATCTTAATTACACAATTATTTTATTCAAAATGGGTTTTTATATACATACATGTACATGTACAGCTATGGGTTGAATGAAAGGTAAAATAATGTTACTTCTGTGTTGCAGACTACAGTTTGAGGAGACTTTAACAACAAAATTGCAGGACAATTTTCCATGTCCTGTTTTTGTAACGTGAGTGACGACCAACAAAACACATGTTCATAAATGTAAGATGGAATTTCCTGTTAGCTCGGTGGTCGGGTGGTAAGGCATCTGCACTAGAAAGCAGGAGGTCATAGGTTCGAGTCCCACCCGAGTGATTTTTTTCCAACTTTCACTCAGGCATGTCAGGAGGTACATTAACACACTGAGTATACATGTACAATGTTTATACATCGGTGAAGGGCAAAACCTAATTTGAAAAACACATGTTCTCAAAAAGTCAAATGAAAGGATTGAATTTTTCTTTCCATTTTTTCAGTACCCCTTACCCCAAGGTTGTTGCATGGCTGGTTTGATTCAGCTTGATCAAATACTTTTAAAGCAGTGAAAGGTCAAAGTAGCCTCATGGCATATAAATGTAACGTGAGTGACGGTGGAATTGCCCAAATGTGAAAGTGAGAGACCGTCACTCAGTTTAAGGTCTTTGATGGGCTCGGACATCAGCTAGGTCACAGTGCCAAATGCATTGGGTGTCAGATACGAATGAATGCAACTTAAGTACCTTTCGCGATTGAGCTTGCGCCCTCTCCTGCGTCGTGAAGAGAATGGACGGTCCCTCCAGCCGAATGCCTCCTGAGCTTTGCCACGCCACATCTCGTCTTCCTCCTGCAGCCGATTGTGCGTCTCCGTGTGACGAATGATGTTCCGGAGCAATTTCCGGTCCAAGTAACGTACAGTCGCCATCAACTTCTATCAAGTGATCAGCATACATAGACTACACACAGAGGTCACCATTTTTGGATAAAAGATAAAAATGTAAATCCAGCAATTAGATACGCATGTATTTTACCCATCAATTTAAAGGTATAGTCCATCATTTGTACTTTGTGCATTTTGTTCTTTTGAAGCAACAAAATTGCTTACAATCTGAAGAAGTGTGCTGAACAACTAACCTGATGAAGTTTCAGCCTCAGCTTCAGCTGTATATTCCAAGAAAAACAGCATTCTGGGATCTGGATTTCAAATCAAAAGTTGCTGAATCATGTTTTGAATTGGGCCTGAATTCAGCATCCGCAACACGTTCTCACTGAGCCGATTGCAGCTACGCAATGTCACGCACTGATTCGCCGAATTAATAGCAACCGCGAGAGTGTGCGTCGTGCCAATGCTTGCACGCACTTCGCCGAATAAGAAGCACCGTTGGAAAGGTCTTCTTTTGTTGACTTCTTCAAAATGACAGCTTGCCAGAAGGAATAATTTCACAGGGAGTTTAGTCCCCTTACTATCTTTCAACCAAGAATGTTTTTCAACAATAATTACGCCAGTTACTTTTCAGATAGCTGAACATGATGGACTGTAGCTTTAAAAGTAGAGTTGATCATTTGCAGCTATCCAAAAAGCAACTGACAAAATTACTATTGAAAAGCTTACTCGGTTGAAACTTTAAAGATACATGTAGTTACTGCACTAAATTCCCAGAGAAATAAATCTTTCTGGTATGCTGTCATCTTGAAGAAAACAACAAAAATGTCATATTTAAAGATGTGTCACGTGACACATGTTTGGAAATTTCCGCTAGTAGTTGTTTTGTAATTCAGCGAGTCCGTAAATTGGGTACGTGCAAGCGTTGACACGATGCACACGCACGCATGGTTGCTAATATTTGTCAGTTCAGTGCGTGACATCACGTAGCTGCAATCGGCTGAATGAGAATGTGTCCCGGATGCTGATTTCAGGTGTGTTATTCAAAACATGACTCAGCAACTTTGAATTGAAAACAAGATCCAAGAATATTGGGTTTTTTTCCAGAATATATACAACATTCACAGAGCCAAAACTTCAGCAAGTTAGTTGTTAATGCACCCGTCTTTAGATTTGAGCACTTTTGTTGCTTCAAACGAATAAAAAAATGTACAAATGACATTGATAATGATCTACCCTACCTTTCATGAAATATTGACAAATCTGATCACAATTAGCCTTGGTCAAGTCGAACCACACGTTCGCCGAGTTGGGATGGTACATGTACATGTACGTACATGATGTATGATGTAATAGATTAATGTAGGCCCTACTTGCAGTGGCGTAGCCCCCCCCCCCCCCACCACTGAGATTTTGAGTTTCTAAAAAAATTATCATTGATCTACATGACGCCCCCCCATGAAATGTTCCAGCCCCCCCCCCCCCCCCCCCAACTGAAAAATTCCTGGCTACGCCACTGCCTACTTGTCGATGCTTTTGAAGTGCACATGCGTAGAGGATAGTGCCAGCTCAAGAACGAAAGAATGTTGGACCAGTTGAACAGTTTACGGTAAAAAAATAGGCTTAACTATAGAATACAGGGCCACTCCAATCTTTGTCCGCGTCTCCGTATGGCTGCGTGGAGCCTTGGAGCCGCAGTCGACCTCCGAGAACTGGTCTGAACATTTCTAAGTGTTTTCTTAGTAAAAATTGAAAATTTGTCCCTGTTAATTTTGACTTTTTAAGGACGTATTATCACTTTCTGATGGCTACTAGGTCATTTAAGGGAAAAATTATGGCCAGATACATGAGATATGGGAATCTTTCTAAATTGGAAATGTTTCTCACTAAATCTCAGTCCCAGATTCATATCTTATCATCATTTTTGCAATAACTGACCTTCATTGACATTGAGATGATATGAAGAAAAAAGTGGTGTCAGGTTGCAACATTTTTTCCCAGTTTTTTACACTTCCCCCACCCCCCCCCCAATTTTTTTTTTTTTTAATTCAACAAATTACCGTAGGCCCTAGTCCGAGTAACTTGGACCCAACTTATCGCCTTTTTTAACATTTGGACATGGTCTGGCAGACCATGTCCAAATGTTAAAAAGGCGATAAGTTGGGTCCAAGTAACTCGACTTATCGCCTTTTTTAACATTTGGACATGGTCTGGCAGACCATGTCCAAATGTTAAAAAAGGCGATAAGTTGGGTCCAAGTTACTCGGACTACGTAGGCCCTAGAACATGTAGAATGAGAGCATGCCATAGGATAGCAAACTTGACAACTGCTATTTGTACATGTATGTACAATCTTTCTTCAATTTACTCAGATTTGGTTGTAATTTGCTAAAACATTTCAGTGGCTTTTTGTAGTTATAGCGCCCTCATTCGCCCAATTTAAAAAAAAAAGGACAGGTGCGGGAAAGCATAGGCAACAGAAAACTGAGAAAGGCTATTTCATTCGTTCGATTTACCGAAATAGGCCTAACAGCAGTGCTGTATATCGTATTAAAAAAAGATGTACCTTAATTTAACTGAAATTACGTGCGTAGAGCTTAATTCTTGACTTACATTTGACCGGAATCACTGCGAAATCTTAACTGTACTCGTTGCAGTTACCACATGCACACATAATAGAGTGTACAGGCTGGGCGCTCAACTCAACCTCGTCCCCAGGGTACATCCTTCTCCAACCTCGTTCAAATAGTGAGCAGAAAGCAGGTAGTGGTAGGAGCGTACTGCTCGATATCCTGAGAACGAGGTTGTAATAGTTTCGTCAATTTTTATTGGGAGGATCTATAATCTTGTCGACTAAATATGAATAATCTTTTTTCAACACATTAAACACATAAACTATACATTAGAACTTTTAAAATTAGCAAAATAAAGAAAACTGATGTGAAACATTTAGAAAAGAAAAAGATTAGGGGACCATTTTTGATTATTTCAACAAGTTATTGCTGATCAGATAGATCTATCCCTATTGTCATAGTGGTACTGCCCAAATATATTTTACTGCCAAACGCCATGCGCGGTCACACTTGGCGCGGCGCGCTTGCTGTGTACTAAAACTATGACAACCACTTCCATGTGACTTCCTCGTTGACAAAACCCTAAAAATTATTGTAAATGTAAGTCTAATATTTGTGTAATAAGTATCCATTTACGTCATGGTCATTGATCGTTTTTATGCATACTTGTGGATGACTTCCTTGCCGGTGTCACATAAAAATCCGACTGCTATGAAAATCGGACCCCTTTCCTTTCTCCTCGCACGTGACAGGTCACTCTGCCGAAATGATCCGAAAAAATAGCATACTTACGCGTGCGAAATACTACCAATGAGTCCACCGAGTCTCATGTAGTTTAGAACACCTCTTTTCGTGCTTTTATTTGATTTTTTTTGGGTGTAGTCACTGTAAATTCAACATGTTCAAGCTGAATGTCAGATGGTGGCGAAGCGGGGACCAGGGCGAAGCAGGGATGTATCATGTAGCGAAGGGGAGATGGGGCGAGGTGGGGATGGGGCGAAGTGGCTTGGGGCGAAGTGGAATGGGGCGAAGCGTCTGACACCCTTCAAGCTACACTACAGTTTATGAGTTAGACCTGTCAACGTAGCGTTGTATACAAAGCTGTGTTCATGGGTGTAACTTTTTTCATATTTTTACCAGACGGAGGAAGCTGAAATTTTGCTTACATATTGTGTCCAGAATTGTACCTGTGCTGGGTTTAGAAAAGGCAAATATGTCTGCGGGCGGCATGTTTACCGAAAATAAACCGCAATTCCACGCCTTCGTTGAAAACATTTTCACTACGAACTCCCCGTATGAAGATTACGTGCAGCACGTGCGCGCGTGCAGGCACACCTCGCATGCTGCCGCCATGGCATGAAAGTGAACCAACCCCAATTTTGCGTGTTCCATGATGCGTGACCCTGGAAGGTCAACCAAGGTATATCATTGAAAAGCACATAGCATCTGCTTTAAGATGATACCTTGCTTTTTGCTGGTAAACGGTATAGTCTGGCCATATTTAGAACGCAACCCACGCCTTCTAATTCTAGAAGTACTTGTCATGGGTCCAAATACTACAAAACACTCCAGCTAGGCCGGTAATATCCATCGCCGCATGCAAATTTTAACCGCCTTGCCTTTGTATGCAACTTTTGACCAGGAGGAAAGGCAGCTGCAGTTGACGTGTGTAAAACTTGATTGGCAAGTTTTGAGTACATACGAATATTCGATCAAGTGCAGTTTCGAATAATCGAATGCTTAATTATTGTATGTACGTACTTCTTGAAGCTTTGTTAATGTCGATTGTGTTTATAGCACGACTTGGTGTATGTATTTGGCCATTTGTTATTGAACGACCAATTTCATTGTTTGGCTTGTTCCACCAGTTTCAGTACACTATGGCGACAGGCGTCCAAAATGACCTGATGAAGCAGGCACAGCACTTTTGGTCAATGCTGGATGAGCTTGCAGAGACCGATGAAGATGCATATAAGAAGTTCATGGCCACAAACCTCCAAAGAGGACAGCAAGAATTGACACCGGCCAAGCCATGGAAGTGTGTCAAGACACAAATCTTGGTAGGTTCAGGACGAAAATATGTGTTCGTTCATATCACCCTAAAACACCCTAAAATTATGGGTTGTTAAAAAAACCCTCGAACCCCTATGACCACGACCCCTCAACTTACATTCAAGCCCCTTAACCGTAACCCTGCCAGTGGCAACACAGTGCATCAGGTGGAAAAGTCTGGTCCCTTTGATGCATTCAGCTATCAACACAAGTGCATTAACAACCAATTCTGAGAACAATGCCACAGTTGTATCCTGCTGTGTTCTGTGACCACAGACTCTGAGGCAGTTTGGCCTTGAGACTTTTGACCTGATGGATCTTGATACACTGGGCAGGCAAGTGTTGCATGTTCCTGCGTTTGGCAGGGTTTCTATCCAAAATAACCTGGAGGGTTAGGGTTCAAACACAGTCGGACCCGGACCAGATCAAGCCATGGAATACTTGCCAGTTGCTACTATTCAAAATCTTCCAAAAGTTTCCAATCGAAACGTTTTCCATCTTGAAAACGAAGCGTGTGCCCGATTCACTATGCGTGCGCGCGATTTTGCTATGCCCATTGTCCGATCCTGAATCAGATCGTATCCTTATCCGAACCTGTAAGCGCTCTATATTGTTTGAATACAGCTCCAGTTCGAATGGCTTGATGTGTGTCGTGTGCTGCATGTTGGGCCACGCCCAAATTACTTGACAGTGGCTGAAAACTTATTTCTAGCTGTAGGAAAGTAATTCGGGCCAATAGGCACGTGTGTAATTTCCAGCCGTACATTGTAGCCATGTAATTCGGGCACGGCCAGACATGCAGCACACAACGTGCACCGAGCCTTGTCTTGATAGATACTGCACCAACACCCCTTCTCAGGGGTACACGGGCAGGGTTGGTTGTGCGCCATTCAAACTAGAGCCTTTGTGTTGGTCTCAGACCTCCAGGTCTTGGTGTTGGTCTCAGACCCCTGTTCTTGGTCTATTCCAAATCTCTGACCTCATGATCTTGATCTAAGTCTCAAACCTCAAGGTCTTGGTCTCGTCTCCAACATCAAGGTCTCAGACCTCCAGGTCTTATAGTCTTGGTTCTCAGAACTCTAGGTATTGGTGTAAGGATCGGTCTCTGACCTCTAGGTCTTGGTCTTGGTCTCAGACCTCTAGGTCTCAGTCTTGGTCTCATCAGATCATCAGATAGACCTCCAGATCTCGGGTCAGTCTTATACCTTTAGGTCTTGGTCTTGGTCTCGTTCTCAAACCTCCAGGTCTCAGTCTTTGACCTTTCTATAGGTCTCAGTCTTGGTCTCGATCTTGGTCTTGGTCGGACTTCCAGGCTTCGTCTTGGTTTCGGACTACCAGGTCTCGGTTTTATACCTTTGATTTCACACCTCCAGGTCTTAGTCTTTGTCTATTCCCATTCTTCTTTTTTTCTGGACAATAATAGATGCAGCTTTTCTTTGAAACGGAGCTATAGGCATGAACTTTAAACTTGGTATGAATATCAACTCTGATATAGACATGCATGTGTGACATTATGATGTCTTCATGAATGTACCAAATTGCAAGTGATTTTAGTTCAAAAAGTGACCAATTTAGTTGATGCAAAAATCTAATATGTCTTCCTTGTTTTAGGTTCTCATCATGCTTCACGACTTGCAATGGGCTCAATATAAATGTGGATCCATTTCAAGAAAGTTAAAGTTGTGGAGCCTTTTCACTTAGTGTTGAGGGTGGAGAGGAAGCTGAGGTTTGAGAAAGGCTGAGGCTACTCTCAAATGGCTTACACATAAACTTTTCTTTTTCATTCAGAAACCTGACAAGTCTACTTTGTACATCAACATATGTAGTTGGTCCCGTATTGACAAACCCAAAACAAGCACAGAACCCATTAAGGTCACGGCTGGACCAGTGGAGGATAGAAACGACGAAACAGGTATGGACACTCATAAACTTTAGTAGGTTTCCTGGTGAAAAAAGGAAAATCAATGTGCTGTAGGGAGAGGCATATATGCAAGTATATATTTTATGGATTAACCCTAACCCTGCCAGATGCAACACAGTGCATCAGGTGGAAAACACTGGTGCACTTTAATGCACTCAGCTACCAACACCAGTGCATTAATGGCAAGCTCTGAAACAATGAGAGCTAATTATTGAACAGTGCCACAGTTGTATCCTGCTGTGTGCAGTGACCACAGACTCTGAGGCAGTGTGGCCTTAAGCTTTTCCCCTGATGGATCTTGCTACATTTGGCAGGCTTGTCACTTAGTCAAGTGTTGCACGTTGCTACAATTGGCAGGGTTCTAGCAAACATACCCTGGAGGGTTAGGGTTAATCAAGAAAAAAATAGTTAAAGTCCTTTGGGGCAGGCGTGTAGTCCAGTCCTTCACAAGTCCCTGTAAGTTTCTGCAAGTCAATCACAAGTCTTTTAGTCCAATTCAAATCACAAGCTATTAAAAGCTTTGACAAAGTCATTCCTTTGTTATTGTTTGTCCAGTGTTATTAGTGACTGGATTTGTAATTGAACTTGTGATTTACTTGTGACTGAACTTGTGATAGTCTTGACTTCATCCCTGCTTTCGGGAATGAAACACAAAACAAGATCTATAGGCACGATCCTTGTTGCACATGCCAGTGTTGTATTCAGGGTCCAATTACATTGCGCTGCTAAACAGATGATTTTCTGGTAACTGAACCTCTGTCATTTCATGGAGACCATAAGCAGTAACAGTGAAGGCACGGTTACGCACACACAATTTTCTGCTATGGGCTCCGTGCGCCATCAAAAGAGGGCGCGTATTGACCACTTTTTAGAGCCCCTTGGACAGGACACCGCATATGTGTACTGTACTGTTTCACGTGCAAAGTACGCACGACTGATCGTGCACAAAGCTAAGGTATAGTGTCTTTGCGCGTGAGCGTCAGGCATTGTCAGGCGCACAAATATGTTCAAATTTAACTGGTCTCCCAGAAAAATCCCCGCCCCCCAGTAACTTGGGATCATTTGACATACGAAGTGGATGGTCCGGGAACCAGTCTTGGTCTCCCCTATGACCCCTAACTCTCCTTTTCTTGAAGGGGTACTTGTGCACGGAGCCCATAGAGTGAGTCAAGAAGAAAGTGACGTGGATTAACAATTTTTATAACATTGTTATAAAAAGCAATTTAATTTGACTCACAATTAAACCAGCGTGTTCTTCCACTCAATTAAAAAAAAAGTACCGAAATTGATCCATGCTATGATAAATTATTCATATTTTACTAAAAGAATCCACTGTTGCAGCTGTCCATGGAATGCCATTTGGAGCTATTGAGCTGAGTGAGAACCAGATATTACAAACAGGCATTCAGATGCAAATGAGATTTTTATAATTGTTGTCATGACTGAAACTGAAACATTATTTTTTAATGTCAGATTTTGTGTCTGAATATGAGGATTTTTTTTTTCTGAAACAATTATGGTGATTAATTTTGTTCATGAATGTAGGAAAATGCCCTTGTTTCATTGTATTTGAATGGTAAATGATCATTGGTGGACATTGTGAATTTTGTGACATTTGTATTAAAAATTGACAGAACTTGCGAACATTCGTGTAGTACGTAAATTATGTGAAATGTTCACAGTTACTACTCAGTAATAATTCCCTACATGTATGTTATTTTTATTAAATGAAGCAAGCAACATAACAAAAGAAAGAAAATGTAGCTGCGGAAAGCAGGTCAAGAAATCATCGTGTGTCTCCGTTGGTTAGTAACAAACGTCAGCAAATGCCTTTTATGGCTATAAATCACCTTGTCCCTCAGGCCCGAACCCTCTGGGTCTCCACTGACCGCCTACCAATTTATGCAGTCCTGGAAAATTGGGTCACTAGGCATGCTAGGGTTAAAAAATCTGATGTGAATTTGTACTGCACTCCTTCCAGCAATTACATGGCACAATTAATCACGTCACACATGCAAATGACACAAATGCGTTGGCCCATAGCTTCCAAGATCATCTCGAGCTTGTTTTCTCATTAGGTCACTTTTCCCCTCACTCTGTAGTTAGCACAACATTTCTGCACACTGACAAGCAGCGTGCTGAAATTGGCCTCAGGTCCATCCTATGCCAACTGCACTCAAATCACAAATCAACACACGCCAAGTTACAAATATGGTCACAAGAAGTAATGGGGTGTACAACGATTACATGTCATTTTCACCGTATAAATCACTTGGCACTTATTTTTTAAGACTGCATGAATTGTGGTTGACTACAACTCTAGATAATATCCATCTGATACTATATTTTGGAACCAACCATTTCTCAGGCGATTTCAAGGTCATCCGTGTAGCGTTCAATCCAGACGTTTTAGAGGAGTGCGCCAAAAGATCCGTGGAGCAGGATATGCTTATAGGGAACGCCATTGACTACCTCAAAGATGAGAAGAAATTACACCTGTCCTCCAATTACCGCATCTGCCATGACATCCAATTCAAGGGTGACCCCAAAGATTTAAAGGATTTTTTTAACTCCCGGGCAAAATCCAAGCAGAAGGTGGAACCAGACAGGAGCACAGAGAACCTGAGTAAGCTGACGCCCGATTCGCTGCTGAGCCAGCTCAGAGTGTCCAATGACCAATCAGAGACCACAGTCAGTAGCACGGATACAACTCTGGAGTTAAATGGGAAAACCAGCGAACTGAAGACTGCCTTGATCCAGGAGATTTCCAGCAATGATGTCAGGTTAAAATGCCCTGAGTACGATGTCAGCTTAAAAGAGGCAGATGAGAAGAGGCCACGAAGACTCATGGTCAGGATTATGCTTCCTGATGTGCATTCTGTCGCAGACTGTCAGCTCGACATTGCCAAGGTATATTTTACTGCTCCTCTCTCTTCTCTGGAATGATACATGAACCTTTTGTCAAAGCAAGGTGCAACAGGTATACAAATCTTTGGGACCTTGTTGTGTTGAGCAGTGCAACAGGAACAGCATTCAATTACCAATCCTGAGACAACGGGAGTTTGTCCCATCCAATAATGTACAGGCCTACTGTGTTGGCTAACGACCTCAGACTTAGTCTAGGGGCTAGATGTTGTTAAGGTTTGATACGCGATAACCAGCCACCGCGATAAGCCGCCACCGCGAGAGGGTGTTATCACAACCAACCAATATCACCCACGACCCTGTCAGGAACAATGTCTAGGAAATTTTATAAAATCTACTGAAAAATGGGGGAAACTAGTGTGCATGCGCTACTTCTGCAGGCAATTACGGTCCATTTTCAGTCCCACGCGAACTATATATTAGGCCAAACAGGTGCGAGCGCATTACACAACTGATACGAATTTCCCTAGACATTCCTGACAGGTTCGTGAGGTGGCGGGTTATCGCGTATCCAATTTATAACAACATCTACATGTAGCCCCTAGACTAGCTCAGACTTTGAGGCCGTTTAAGCTGACTGATTTTGTTAGACTCACATGTAGCAGGCATGACACGTTGACAAGCACCTGATGGGTGTTGTTAATTGAGCAGTTGAATAGGGTGCTAGCCAAAGTACTGGAACTGCTAATAAGGTTAAGGAGTTTAATCAAGAATTTACCGAAATCCCATTCCTGGTTTTGCAGCACTGAATTATCCAGTGCTATACATTGTACATGTACAACTAAGACACCACTTCAATAGACCTTATGCTTAGGGGCCATCTTGAAGGACAACGCAAATGTAGGCTTGAAAACTACAGTAAACTCCGGCTAAACCGTCATTCTCGGGACCCGAGAATTTGTGAAGACTGACGTGAATGCCGATACAATGTACACTGTACACGTATATGCTCATTTTGCCGACTTACAGGAACGGTCTTTTGCCGAATGATTCATTACACTAATTGGCTTCGATACCCTGGACTATGTCCTTAATGCTCGAGTTGAATCCAGCAAATTAATCCTTGAATTGTATCATCACGTTTTTGGTATTGATAGTCGAGACCACTATAAAACATACGGTACAGTATGTATGTGCAGAGTAACAAATTAAATGTGTGCGTGGTCCGGTATGTACCACGCACGCATTGACTGCAGCAGTAGTCATTCAATAAGACGACCCCCCCAAAATGGACAGAGCCCATGCATACAACCTAGAGGGGGTACTGGTATTGATATGCTCTCGATGCATATATGCGATGTATGCAGTAGGACACCCGTTTTCGACACCAATGCATGCAGCGATCACGGGCCATGCGAAACCACTTTTCACTCAACACTTTGCCAACCGCAGTACAGGAAGTCGATGCCAATGCGTGATTTGTTGAATGCCGACTTACACAACGGATTTTGTAAAGCTTTTTATGGAAAGGGGACCGAGAGTAACACGACAACTTGAGCGAAATGGCGACCTTTAAAAGCTGTATTAGAAATAAATAATCCAATGGAAAAGCATTACGGACAATCGGGACCTTAGTCAGAGTGATTTGACGAGTTGTACGGTATTGGTTTAGCCGGGGTTTTCTGTACATGTATACTTCTTGTGCTTCTATTATACCTGTACACCTTTAAACAACATACAGGCCTCTGTATGTTTTGTTTTTTAAAACAAACCTTTTTTTTTACAGGAAGAATTGACTCTTCTAGTCACAGACAAATATGAGTTACGTCTGCCCCTACCAGAGATAATACAAGATGACGACTCCACAGCCAAATTCAACAGAAAAACATCATCACTCACTATTTCCATGCCGACCAGGACTGTAGCGAGTTAATACTTTACACTTTTTTTATATCTGAATGCCAGTGTCATGGCCCAGCGTTAAGAGCACTGCACCAGACTCATGCTCTGGTCTTTCAGAGGCAGCAGAATGTGGGTGCGAGCCTGGGCCCGGACACTTGTGCCCTTAAGCAAGGTACTTAACCATTATTGCTTCGTCCTTCGGATGGGACGTAAAGCCGTAGGTCCTGTGTGTTGTGTAATGCAATGCACGTAAAAGAACCCAGTAACACTTATCGCTAAGAGAAGGGGTTTGCCCCGGTGTTTCTGGCCTCCTGTTAGAACTCCCCTGCGGACTATTTAGGAGAAGAACCAGGAACCAAGTGCCAGATGAAGTTCCACATAGCCGGCCTTGGGCAAGTTGGATCATCAAGGACCAATGATTAACTAGCTGTGACAGATGACTTCAAAGAAAAGATTCCAATGATGACAATGTCGTTAGGCGAAGTAAAAAAAAAAACATGTTTAGCGTCCCCGCCCGCTTCCTTTTTAGAGGCTGCCTCCTTTTTTTTTTTTTTTTTTTTTTTTTAAAGACAAAAATTGATAAATTTTAACGATCTCTGACGAAAGAAATCGTATTTTTGACTTTTATACTGTGTATAAAGCTGTGGAAATAGTCAATGAGTCCAAGTGGCGGCCATTTTGAAAAAAGTTGGTAACCATCTTGAAAAATAGCCCGGCCGCGTTGTCTTGAAAAATGTGTCAGGCGGCCATTTTGAAAAAAAAAAAAAAAAAAAAGGGCCTCCTTCCTTTTTGTCAAAGAGGCAGGACGCTAAACATGTTTTTTTTTTTATTTTGCCTTATCTCTGCCCTTGTTTTGATGACATATCGTTATCTCTGCCCATGTATTGTAGGGCCTATACCAAAAGTAGCAATTATGTGCTCACAAGTGTGTGACAAGTTTTGTGCGGTTCAATCTGCAATAACAAAACCCCAAAATACAATAAGTGTCTAATAATTATATCAAAATGTATCTGCACATACATCAAAGGAGTATAATATGAACTGGTAATTAAATTGCCTCAGTTGATCTGCAAAAACATGCAATTGTGTCTTGTGTGAATTATTTCCTCACTGCAGTCACATATATAATTATAATTTGTGTCTCTCTATATTGGCCAAGCCTGCGTGCAGCCAAATTTACATGTACAAACGACAAATATGACCCATTTTCGACAGTAATTTTATCAAATCTGCCCTCAGATAATAGCCCAAAAGCTAGGGAGTTGATCCTCGGCTATATTTGCACAATTTCACTGTTTTTTTTTTACACCAGACGGTCTCCTTTTTTTCCAAAAAAGTTGTTGGGTAGCACTTTTGATGCAAATGAGCTCGCGTAGACATTTTGTGAACCCTCATCAAGCGCGAATTTATTGCGCCCGCTGCCGGTCTAATTGCGTGATTCGGATATACATGTATATGTGTCGTCTTCTGCTTGCTTCTTCTGCTTCTGCTCAATACTGTACAAGCACCTCCATTTGGCGGTTATCACGCACAGGTCAGTGTGGAAGTGTAGCAAGCTAATTTTGAAGTGCGCTTTGGTAACTAAACTTGGAAGGTTAATATCTGCCAAACTGGATTTGAATGTCTTAATGTCAGGTGCTGCACGGATGTTTGGTGGGAGCATGTTCCATTCTCTGGCTGATCTTGGGCACATGTACGTTGAGTATTGATAGCATGTCTTGTTGAAGGGTGGAGGAACTATGATGTGTGGTCCAGCATTTTGTCTTGTGGTGCTATTATTATTACTTTGTAGCTGGATGTTTGGAGGAGTGATGTTGTGAACCTCTTTGTAGGAGTCGGAGTCGTTGGTGCGTCGTTCTTCAAGGGATTCCCACTGGAGGTCAGACAGCATGTTGGAGACGCTGTCTCTGTAGTTGTAGTTGTCGAGTACAAAGCGGGCTGCCCGACGTTGGACTTTCTCCAGAGCCATCTTGTTGTTTTTATGGTATGGATCACAGATGGCTCGACAATACTCCAGCTTAGAGCGAACCAGCGTCTTGTATGCAGTGTCCTTAACCTTTTTGCTACAGAAATGGATATTTCGTTGCAGAAGCCCAAGCATTACATTTGCTTTATTTGCTGTTTGGTTGATATGACAGGCCCAATTAAGATTGTTGCTGATTTCTACCCCCAGGTATGGTTGATGCTTAACTCTTTGAAGTACCCTCCCATTCATGTTGTACTCCCTGGCGAGTTGGTTGGTTTTGTGAGAAACATGCATGGTGTAGCAGTTTGAACCGTTGAATGACATTTGCCATTTGTCTTCCCATTTACAGAGTAAGTCGATGTCTTTTTGAAGTAGCTCACTGGCCTGAGGTGATTTTATCTCTCTAAACATGATGCAATCATCCGCGAAGAGTCTTACTTGTGGTGAAACTGTAGCTGGAAGGTCATTTATGTAGATTAAAAACAGCAAGGGACCCAGCACGGTTCCCTGGGGGTACTCCGGAAGTTACTGATGATTCAGATGATGAAGATCCTTCAACGAGAACACTCTGCTGCCTGTCAGTAAGGAAGATCTTGATCCATTCCAGGAAGCTGTTGCTGATGCCGATATTTTTTTAGTTTGCACAGGAGCCGTTTATGGGGAACCTTGTCAAAGCCCTCAGCTGAAGTCTAATATCACCATATCAGCCTGGCTTTTCTTGTCCAGTGTTTTTGCGAGGTCATCTACCAGTCCTGCGAGCTGTGTATCACAGGATCTCCCCCGTCGAAAACCATGCTGTCGATTTGAAAGAACGTGGTGGCGATCCAGGTGATCCATTATATGATGGAGTATTATGTGTTTCAGTAGTTTGCATGGGATAGAAGTCGGCGTCACAGGTCGGTTATTTGCTGGGTTGGTCCTGTCGCCTTTCTTGTAGATAGGGATGATATTGGCGTTACGCCAGTCCTGAGGTAGTGCCCCTGAATAACTGGAGCTAAACTTTCAGCACACCTTTGCAAAACGTTGGCAGGAATATTATCTGGTCCCATGGCTTTTTTAGGTTGAATATCTGCAAGCAGCTTCTGCACTCCATTCGCTGTGATTACCAAGTTCCCAATGTCAGGGATGTTGTTTGTTTCCAGTGTTGGCATGTTGTCAGTGTTTTCCTTGGTAAAGACTGAGCAAAATTGGGCATTCAGTGCTTGAGCTTTGTCTGCAGCTAGTGACACAGTATGTCCTCCAGTGGTTAAGGTGGAAATTCCAAAAACTTCCTGGTTCTTTGTTTTTATATAGTTCCAAAATGGCTTGGTATTCCCACTTTTCAGGCTTTCCCCGATGACGTCATGAATGAACGTCCGGTAAGCTTTCTTGATCTTTTTGTCTATGGATCGGCGCAAGGCTTTGAATTTGTCCCAGACAACCGACGAGCCAGAATGTCTTGCTTTGTTGTACAACCTCTTCTTTTTACGGATGGAACACCTAATTGATGGATCAACCCATGGAAGATGGTATCTGGTTGAACTCATTTTAGCAGAGATCATGTGTTGACCGCTGAGTGAAGGACTTCTTGGAACTCCAACCACAACTGTTCGGTGTCTGTCTTAGCAACATAAGCCTCGGTCAACTTGGAGTTGAAGTTAGAGATCAGTTTATCAATTGCAAGAAAATTGGCCTTTTTGTATAAAAATATCTTCCTTTCAGGTGGTCTGACCGACAGCGCAGAAATCTTTGCATTTACAATGACGACGTCATTATCACTTATTCCTGCTGTAACATGCTGCTTCTCTACAAAAGCTGGGTGACTAACGAAGCACAGATCCAAAATGTTACTTTCTCTGGTTGGTTTGTTGAGGATTTGAGTAAGATTGTGGTCTTCCTTGATTTCTAACATGATCTTGCTGCTTGCTGGGTACCTTCCTCCCGGACAAAAGGCATTAATCTCCCAATTGATATCGGACAGATTAAAATCCCCAAGTAGCCAGACGGAAGCAGCTTTTGGAATTTTAGTTGGGATTGATCCAGTTCATGTAGATATTCTGGAGCTGAAGAGAGTGGACGGTAAAATGCACTGATGTACATTGGCTTGAAACCCTTAACGTGAATGGTAACCCACAGTATCTCACAGTTTCTGTCCAGATCCTTTTCTTCAGATGCGATGTACGTATTTTTAATTGCATCGAATACTCCCACATGGGGATCACTAGCTCTGTCCTTCCTGAAGACATGAAAGCGAGAGGGGAAAATTCTAGCCATGATTCAGTTCCAATCACTACATCAGGATTTTCCTCCTGTAACAGTGCTTGAAAATTGGCAAGTTTAGCCTTTTCGCTCTGACAGATTAAATTAAGGATTTTCAAAAATTCCTGTCTGTTCCGGCGAGTCTGGGCTTTTGTTGGCTTGTTACATGTACTTCTTTTGGTGCTTTCCCTACTACACTTGAGGCTACACGTTTTAGGGCTAATATGACTGTGAGCATTGGTCAAGGGTGCCGAATGTTCTGATCCAACGTCTGATATGGAGCTAAGTGATTCAAAACTAGTGGATAAGTCAATACTTGAATTGGCGAAAAATGAGGAGTCAAAATTGGCTAAGCCACAATGGCAGCACGACCAAGAATATGATGGATGTTCAACACGAACATTGTAGATTTCTTCCTGCATCCCCAAACAGTTCCTGTGAATTCATGCTTACAAGTGTCACACTCTATGGCCTGTTGTCCGTATTTAGCTGCCTTTTTGCAAATATAAAGGGTGTTCGTTTATTAAGAAACCTATTAAGTATAATCTCCAAACTGATTGGATATTTCCAAGGTGTCTTCCCCATTTGGATGAAAAGTTCTGTTGAAAAGCCCACTAGCGAGATGACCACCGTCCCATTACGAACACAAAAAGTTGTGCCGGTACTTCTGTCTTTACTTATTCTTTCTGATGAGGTTTTTGCCAAAGTCAATTGACTGTGATACGCCGTCTGATAAGGTTTGTGCACAAACTGAAACACACGATGCTTGTGGTTTTGTGTACATGTAGAATGAAAAAAGGACCTTTTTTTTTTTAAACCGGCAATGCGTCAGTAATGTTCTTATTTAAAAAGTCCGCCATTACAACATTGACCGCTGAGGGCGTCATTAAAAAGAATTTCGTTTAAAACAACGTCAAGTAGAAGATTGTTTGGTATTAAACGATATTAAACAACAGTGCAAAACAAAACCCAAAGTATATGTAACCGAGCTGGAAAGGTTACGCAGAAAATTTGAAAGTGACACTGGGTATATTCCACTATAAATTGATCAAAATTTTATTACTACAAAAAACGACAGTCATTGTTCAGCAGTCCAAATATTATGGATGCTGGATAAGGAATACACTGATCTACTCGAGAAGGCTTCTCTATTTGTGACCATCAGGAACGACAGAACCACAAGCAGTAGCGGAGCAGTTGCGGCCTGTGTACCTATGCCTCGGGATGTTTGGGCAAACTACACGATATGCATGTACACGATATGTGTATGCACATGCGGCGTGCTAACCATGACAAAACCACGTGAGAAACACAGCAAAATATAGACAAGCTGGCTCGCAATAAGGTGTGGCTGGCAGCAGCAACGACAAGCAGTCAAGTGACCTACCCATGCTTGCTTACTCTCCAAGAAAACTAGCGAAAAATTCAAGGAATGTGCGTCCGAAGCCCTATGCTTTTGAGACACTGCACGGAATAAAAGGCTTTTTTCGCACTGCATGTCATATGCAAATTGTTACGCAACTCTGTATGCTCTATTCAACAGAAAACACAAGAGGGTGCTCGCAATGCTTCGACAACTTTCGCATCGCTGTTTATGCTAAAAATATAAGACATCGACAAAGAAATATTTTACAGACGGGACCTGGCAGCATAATTACAGGAATTTAAGTCTGGCCGGTCACATATACCCCAGACCGGATGTCTGGAAAGCTGTTTGGGAGCTTCCACATCAGTGAATAGGCAATTGGAAGTTGAAATGCACAGTTGCTACTCTGCCTAAATTCTTTTAGCTGAACCCTGGGGTTAAAGAACACCTCGTAATTAAATAACCCATTGGTGAACCATGCATATAAAAAAATACAGAGGGACAAAGAAGGCATTGTGGGTATTCTACAGTCTACTAACAAAAACTTGCGAGCGTTTGTGATGGGACTTTGTTGTCGGAATTCCACAGCATATATACCTCTGCTATTTTCTCTGTAAACTGACCTCATTTCAAAATTTGGCGTGTTGCTGCAACAATTCTATTTTCAGCCATACTGGCAGATTTTATATTTTGGTCGTTATGATCGATATGCGCTGACTTTTCTGGTTCAGTTTGTATGCTGAACTCACGATATAATTAAGCCCAATAAAAAATACCGGCATTTTATACTTCAAGGTGACAAGGTTTCGTTGCCACATCAGTGGCGTAGTAGGGCTGTATGGTATTGCAACGGGATGGAGATTTAAAAAAAAAAACCCGAAATCGGGATACTGCATCAAAGAAGCAAACCCGGGACGGTGAGAATGGGTTAATATTACACGGGACGCGGCCTGGAACCTACCCTGGAAACGGCACGATTTCCTAATTTAATTTGAGTAAGATTATGAGGCCCACAATGCATTCTGTCTACCGCAGACGACAATTTCAAAGGATTGCTACATTAAAGGCTAGGGAGGTTCCACCATCAATGTTTGGAGTAAACTACAAGATGCAATTGTCCTCGGTCCTGCTTCAGAGTCTTTTTAAAAAGTCTCCAGCATCCCAATTTTAACACGACAAGGCAAGTGGTCATACATTCCACTGATACAAAATGGCCTTAAAAAGGTGAACAGCATAAGCTTCCGTAGTAGTATAGTATAAACATGAAAGAAATGAAAGATCCGAAATCCGCCGTCTGTGTGGAGACCTGACTTTTTTGGTGTCTACACAATGTTTCGCAAAAGTACATGAAACATTACAAGACACCAGCCTAAGGCACGTGGTGCGTAGGTTTACATCACATGCACGAATAGGCCTCGTATATCTAGTCACAGACCTGTGTATTAAAGTCACAAGTGACAGTCAGTGTAGTGAGATAAGTATATCAATCTAATACACAAGTGACAGTAAGTAGATGGTTTACAAAGAGGACTCTATATAGGCTGGCACTCTGGGACCAGCAAAAACACCAACACTACTTTCAAGGCGGGATATGGGTACATGCATGGAGTGTGAGAGCTGAGAACCGTAGACCAGGCCTCACATTACGAAGGTGTATTATGTTCTGCATGTAGAGTATCGAGTTAATGAAGTGCCTTAAAAAGTGAGAAGGTTGATCTTGAACAGAATTCTGAATACCTATTTTTCTTGAAAATCCCACTTTCTTATGATGCAGGCCTACGTCACAGGTCTTCATACAATATGTGATGATCAGATCTGGGAAAGTTTTATAATTGACCTCTGCATGTTGACCTTTACGAAGTCGAACTTTAATACCCTTTTATCGTTATTTAATTATCAACTTTAATCTTTAAAACGCAAACTTTTCAAGCTCCAAGTCTATATGTTAAGTGTTTATGCTGTGAAAAAAAATAATATGTAGGGCATATCTGACTTCGGACGATTAAACAGCAAATAAAATAATGCAATAGCAGCGCAGCAAAACAAAGTACATGTACACCCCAGACAGGATTTCTGAAAAGCTGTTTGGGAGCTTGCACAAACGTGAACAGACAATTGAATTTGACATGCAGGGAGGCTACTAGGATCCTTTTAGCTGAACCCTGGGGATAAAGAACACTTCGTAAATAACCCATTGGCGAATCAAATAAAAATGCAGAGGGACAAAAGAGGCATTGTGGGTATTCTACAGTCTACCAACAAAAACTTAGTTGCCCTTTGAGCGCGGGCGATGGAACTTGTAGTTGTCGGAATTATATTTAAAGCCATACTGCCGGATTTGCAATGCTGGTCGTTATATGGGTCATTCCATGAACTTGGGGACAAAAGTGTGACGTTGCCCAAATTTCAAATTCTTCCAAAAAACACTCGTACATCAGATTCGAATCAGCCAACCGACCCCGTTAGCGCGTTAGCTTAGTGGTAAGACGTCTACTAACACTAGAAAGCAGGAGGTCGTGAGCTCGAGTCCCACCCGAGTGGTTTTGTTTCAACGTTCACCGGGAGGTAACACACTGAGTATGCAGTGTTCATACGTCGGTGAAGGGCAAAAACCTAATTTGATTTACATCACCCCGACGCAAAATTCCATCTTGTAGTTTATTAAACAAAACAAAAAAGATTTTCATGCAACACATTAATACAAATATGTACGGCCATAGAAATTCATGTTGCAAAATTAAAGTCAATGATGTAATGGGGAATTATGTTTTGCTACATTGCAAGATTATTTTAAAATCCTTTGAGGGTGACTTTAGTTCTGCCGGAATGGCTATTCCATAGGCTACAAAACCCTGGCTACCAGCCCCAGCCTGTTTGTTGCGAACAACCTACCCTAGAAAGTTAAGCTTGATTTCCCATGAAGCAAGTACAAACGCAAGCTTGCCGCAAGCTTGCCAGCTTCGCTTGCAGCTAGATTGCGTGCAAAAGTGCAATCAAATCAAAAGTGAAAATTCGATTGCCTATTTACTGATGTGAAAGCTCCCAAACAACTTTGCAGATATCCTGTCTGGGGTAATGCTTGGTTTTGTTGCCTGATATATTTTGTTTGCTGATCGCATAACCCTTTGAACTAAGCCCTGGGTAAAATCGATCGCCGGCGTCTTTCGTTTCAGATTATTGTCCCTGGGGTTAATGAACACCTCGTAGTCGCAGTTCATAAATCACCTATTGGGGAATCATATAAAAATACAGAGGGACACATGGGCATATTGGTAGTGAGTGAGTCTACGAACACAATTTGCCAGGGTGAGCGATGGGACTTTGTTGTCAGAATTCTAAAGCATATAGCTCTGTTTTTTTCTCTGTAAATTGACCTCATTTCAAAACCTGGTTTGTTGTCGCCACAATTCTGTTTTCAGCCAACTTGCAGATTTACAATTTTGGTCGTTATGATATGCACTGACTTTCCCGGTTCAGTTTAAACTTTTAGAGTTTGTATGCACAACTCACGATATAAGCCCAACAAAAATACAATTTTATGATTCCCGACGCGCTGGCCAATCGGAGTCGACTTTATAAACTGTGACGTCATTTCGATCAGAAATGTGCTAGCTGTTGATTGGCCAATTTGGCTCACACGGTTTCGTAATACGACAACACTACGAAAGACCCATGCAAGGCACACCGTGCGTGCGGATACGTCCCGACAGTGTCGTTCAAAGTCAAACAAAGTTACATGACCACTTACTATCTTTGTGATGCAAATAATGTACAAATGATCCTATACCAGGGTGAGACAGCAGGTAGTGGTGGGAGCGTACTGCTCGATACCCTGGGAGCGAAGTTGCCGTTATTGTATTACAAAAACAGGGCATCCAAATTGACCAATCAACGACTTAGTCCCATGCCCAGTTACCCAGTAGGCACTATGCATATAAGGGCCTGCGAAAAAAAGGTGGCCTACAAAAATACCACAGTGTGCCGTTAAACACACGCACACAACTGGAACAGTTTTCAAGTGTTGGCGTCTCTTTCTGACTTTCATGTTCCACGCTGTTGAGCAGCATGTACATGTACATGTATGTATTGAATTTATGATTGTCGTTCTGAAGTACACGGGCTGATAAGCTTTTGCTCTAAAATTAAATGTAAAGTGGCCAAGAATTATTCGATGAAAATGCACGTATGTGGCTCCAAACACAGATTTTGCTATCCATAGTTCATTCCACTTGGCCACTGTGGCAGCTTGACGAAAGTCGTTCTTTGCAATGCTGACTGAGTGATAGCAACTGTGACGTCATTATTTTTTTCTTATGAATAAACATCGAGCCAGCTGAATAATCATGGCATAGACGATGTTTGCTGCAAATAAAAACACCGCAGACGGACTTCCAAAACCGATGACAGCACACGAATAAACTACTTAAGCGCTAAGCTATCCCAGTATAGATTATAAGCCTACATAAAAAGGAATGACCAGGAAATCAAAAAGAGAATTGGCACTTTGCCAATGATGGAACATTATGAAAAAATATCCCTTCTGCATAGTGGAGCATCCCAACTTTCCTCTGAATTCCTATTGGGTAATCGTGGAGTCACCGTCAGTGGAGCTATCACTTCGACACACCTCATACCTTCGATCAACATACAACCAAGAGAAGTCAGTGAGAGAATACAGATATCCACTTCAACGTTAACGTAAGTGCAGCTCTCCGTTGAAATTATATATGCCTTAATTAGCAAAACTTCAGCACGTTCTTTCACGTTAAATTTAGTTTATTGATTGTTTTGTTTCCAAGATTCTGACATGATAGCAAAAAGCTACAAATGATTTTCTTTTTTTCCCCAGTTTGTTAGGCAAGATGAAAACCTTTACCATTGTGATGCTTTTGGTGTGTCTGGCTGTGGCCTTTTCTGATCTGCAGTAGATGCCTTTCCTGCAAAGGACGCTGAAAGTAAGTGCAGTAAGGACGGTGTCTACATCAGCAGCCAATCCGAGGCTCATTGCACTGAGCATTATTGTGTATGGCAGAGACCTTGCTTTATTTCAATCCTCTACTCATTGAAGAGCATTGCGGTCCTCGCTTCAAAACTCTAGGGCCTTTCACAGGTTCAGGATTCAATACAGGTTAACGACTAAATACACACTGAGGTCATCATGCACCAACTTCTGCAGTACGTCGCGTGAATATTACTCAACCAATAAAAAGTCACATTCTTATATAATTTTTGTTCCTATCATACCACGTAGAGCGTGAGATGACACTGATGGATGAAATGGAAGCTCGTATAGGTAAGTCAATTTCTCAGTTAACTTTATGCATGCTTTTCAGTAAAGATAAACAGATGCGGCGAAAACTAGGAGTCGGGCATAACACAATTAATTGTTTGTAATTTTCTGCCTGTGTGCTCCTAGATCCTCAAGCTAAGTTCGCCAAGCTGACTGGTTCAATGCTACTTCAGTCAAATTCGTCTATTCAACCAATTGTCGGACATCATTTTCCCCATAGTTTGACAGTTAAACATGTGCCTGATTTTATGCAATCACCATGTCTGTTCGTATGTAGTATGTACTGTAAGTAGTATGAATGTGGCAATTTGTTGAAGTCCCATTGAAATCAAACTTAAATCATATATTTTCAAGATGGGAACTATCATATGATAATGATGTCAAAGGTCACACACCAAGTTCAAAGGTCATCTGAGGTCAAGTTGTAAAAAAGGTTGAAAATGTGAAACTGATCTCATATATGAACAGTTGAAGTCCAATTGGAGCCAAACTTGGATCATAATAAAGCAACATGGCAATATTCATATGATGGTGATGTCAAAGGTCACATACCAAGGTCAAAGGTCGTCTGAGGTCAAGTTGTAAAATAGGCCGAAAATGTAAAAGTGATCTCATTTGAACAGTTGAAGTCCAATTGGAACCAAACATGTGTCATAGATGCATCATTGGAACCTTTACACGATAATCGCGAAAGCAGGCAAGATGCGCGGCCTTGGTTTTACGCAAAGTAGAGCAGTGCGGGCCTCGTTTTATAACTCTAGGGCCTTTCATAGGAATACAGTGGTCTCAATGTACCAACTTCTGAAGAACGTCACATGAATATTACTCAACCAATGACTCAATATCACATTCTTATACAATGTTTGTTCCTATCAATTAATTCCACGCAGAGCGTGAGATGGAACTGCTGGAGCAACTGGAAGGTCGCTACACATGTAAGTCCATTTCTTCATGAATTTTGTGCATGGTCTTCGGTACGAGAGAAACGAAAGCGGCAAATCAGGAGTCAAAAAGAACAAAAATAATTGTAATGTCAATAAGCTATAGGAATAAGCTATTTTTCCAATTTTTATTAAAAAATATTTTCAAAGAACAATGCAAAACAGATTTTAACACGGTTTTAGGCAGGGCCACTGGTGTAAAACTTTAAGACGAGATGTCCTATAAAGATATCACGGCATGGTGTTAGATTTGCATCGCAGGTTGAATTGCTATTTTTACACTGACAATTTATAGCTACTGGTCAGAATATTGTGTATGAGCGATTCCCTGTTTTGCACGTGTCACTTGTTTGTAATTGTCTGCCTGTGTGCTCTTAGATCCTAAAGCTCAGTTCACCAAACTGACTGGTTCAATGCCACTTCGGTCAAATTCCTCTATTCAACAAATTGTCAAACATAATTTTTTCCCATGGTTTATTTCACGATTAAATATGTCCCATATTTTTTACAGCATGTTCTGCAGGGTGTCCAGCGGGAACGTACTGCAATACGGCCCGACGCCAATGCCTTCCTTTTTAATCACTAAATGTAAGAGTGAACAACTTACTGTCCAAAATAGTGAATCTCTTATAAAAACCACTCCAAAAGAGTGAAATTTCCTACTCTTTCGAGTAGCCATATAAGGGACCACTCTTTGTTTCGACTAGTCCCTTATGGCTCCTCGAAAGAGTGAAAATTTTACCCTTTTAATTGATTGATTGATTGATTTGTTTTTTTTTTGCTTTTTATATACAATGTATACAATGGAAAGTGTCGTGATTTCTCGTGCTCAAAAAACATTAAAATACATTTAAACTTTATATTACAAACATTAAAATACCACATACTTTACATAAATTCCCCTCAAAAATCTCCCTAAAAAAACCAAAAGTCGTTAACAAGACGAAAGAATAATTACACTGTGAGGTGACCTTATTCCATTCAGTCCCCTGATCCCCTAAAAAAAAAAATTTTAAATTACATTTTGAACTTTATATTTAAAACATTAAACAACCACATGATTAATTTAATTATAAAATAACTCATCAAAAAGTCAAAGGTCATAAAAGATTAAGCGATTGCACTGTAAGATTACTTAATTCCATTCAGTTCCCTTATTGCAGTAGGATACACACTGCTCCTGAATCTTTCTGTTTTGTTTCTGATTACTCTGTTACGCTTTCCTGATCTCAATATATCAAACAACTTTTGGAGTGGTTTTCAGTCTTTGGGAGTGGTTTTTATAAGCGATTCAGTCTTTGGAGTTTTTCACTATTTAACATTAAGAGAAATATACCGATCGAGTATCGCCATTAAGACGGTAAGTGAAGGTATCAAGTGATTTATATATTCTTTTTCACTGAAAGTCATCTTTGTCACAGGCACTCCATGTGTCAAAACCTCTGGTGATCAATTTAATAGGGCCCATGAAATGCAATTTTTGGGAGCTAATTTTGTGCTATTTTCTAATCCTCGTAAGTTTATTAAAAAAAATAACTGACATCCCCTTTTGGTTAATATTACTGAAAAGAGCACTTATAATTCTGTAAACATTTAAAACTGTCTATGCTATTCCAGACAACTGAGGGCGCTGTTGCCGTGATGTCATTTCAGTAAGACACTGTTCATATTAGGTGCTATTTTGTTGAAATTGTGTACCCAAAATGTGCTCATTGTAAACTTTTGTGAGAAAAGTTTGCTCATTGGCTTACTGTTATGAACTGACTCAACAACGAATCACTAAAGAAAAGAAAGTTTACCACTGCAAAATATCTAAAATTCGGGCAACTTAATGCGCAAACTAATTTCAACATTGGAAGTTTCTGCCTGATATGACATCACACTTTTGCTTATGAATATAGAAATCTGCATTAGCATCAAAACAAAAAAGGCATTAAAAGACACTTAAAAACGATTAAATGAAAATTGAACATTACCCCTTTAAAATAAAAACAGCACGTTGCTTGGTGACATTTACTGTTTTATCATCAGGCAAAGGGGAACTTAAAATTGAAAGCATTAAATACATATACACAGGAATACATTAGCTTTCGCCAACCACACTGCTATAGGTCGTGCTTACTAGAGCACAATATTGTGCACATAGAACTACGATATAATTATTAAAATACTATTTTGTGGCATGGATGTGGTAACTATACGGTTGCGGCTCATGGATATTGACTTAAGCAACTTTTTTTCCTCTGAGGTAAGCGTGGCCTTTGCTGTGCTTACCGCTTGCGGTCACCATGAAACAAAAAGAGGCTCGTAAGCAGATAATCGTGTGCTTGGCAGCGTCATGAAATTGGGCCGTGCCCTTTCCATTGTGCTAATGGAAGCATACTACAATTCGCCGTGTGGACGAGGCTGCGCATATACGTGAATTTAAGCAACACTTTGCGCTACAATCATTTGAATATGCAAAAACAAAGAAGAAATGAAGCAATGTCCATGCGTGTTTCTATCATTATTGCAGTTATCCCTACGCGTGAAAACCCTTGTATTCAACAGCAATCGTCGTTTTTCAGTAATAAATGGGCGAAAAATGAATGGGCAAAGGTACTTAATGGGCAAAGGTACTAAATGGGCAAAGGAATTAATGGGCAAAGGTAATAAATGGACAAAGGAAATAAATGGGCAAAGGCACTAAATGGGCAAAGGAAATAAATGGGCAACTCAACGGGGTCTACTCACGCGTAGCCAAGCGGAACAAAAACACGCACCTCAAAGCCGGTTGCAATGCAAAGGATATATTGCCACGATTCTCAATTTTGTCTTTTATTTTTCCTGAGGAGATCCTGATATTTTAGATCACCATTTTTGTAACCGTGCTTTTCATCAAAAGGGATTCTTAGCACGACTGCTGATTTTGCATCTTTCCCCTGTCTTTGTAAATTTCTGCAATCGTGATGTCCGTTTTAAACTTCTAAATCAGTTGTTTCTTTCTTTCGTATTTCATTTTTTTTTCACAGAACCCGACATGTGGCCCGACGGATTCTGAATCAGTTTAATACATTTTGTGGTTGTGGGTATTCTTCTTATAACTGAATTACTTTGTTTCGTTGATTTTAGGCCCAATTTTATGCTAATTTGGAAAGCGCTTTATGTTTTATATATGCTCAAGTAAAAATAACGTTAAGGCCCTATGTAGGTACAGGTTCAATGTAAGGCAATGGCTTAGACTTGTAAGATCAATATAAATCCAGTGCTGTTATACAATTACAATTAATACCAAAGTTGTAAAATGTCTCGTACGTATAATTATTCTATAAGCTTCCCCTAAATCGGTTAAAACCCTCTTCTTTAACTTCTTTTATTAAATTTCCGTAAATTTCCATTTCCGTTTTAGCGTCTGAAGAAGAACTGGCTAAGTTCGCAACGTCAGGCCACATTAATTTTTAGATTCTTTTATTAAACTTCAGTAAAAGAAATAAATACCGATGTTGAAATAATGCTGTATCCCAAACAAATTACTTCCCTGATCAAATTATGTATTTTATGTGGACCATGAAATCACTCATAATGCGTATAACAACCTCATCTTATCAAATATATTCCAAAGGGAATAATGAACCAATTTTACGAGTACTTCTCGATCGGGAGCAAAATTATTCATTTTCTTTGCTAGTGTGTGTTACTTGAACTGTTACGTTGGAATACCCCAAGTGGTAATTGCAAAGCATTGAGCGTTAACTTTAATGTGGAGGGAAAACAACAATTTTTAAACAATTTGTACGCTTTCCTTTTTTTTTTCTTTTGGGTTAATTTTAAATTGAAAAAATCTATATTGTTGGTGATTGGTTGCAAATTATATCTTGTCAGTTCTCGTTGGTACGACAATTACGTGTGTATCTGATAAGTCTTTATGAATTCGTGTCCTTCTGATAGACTCTTTGATATCAACCAATTGTGACTTTTTCAGTTGAAAAGTCACAACCAATTGTGACTTTTTCTTGCACCTCAGGGTGGTTGTATTTCATTTGGTTTGCCAAATCTGAATAGTATTCGCTAATTTCTTCCGATACAAAGGTGATTCAAGGCAGAAGCGCACCGGGGGGGGGGGGGGAATTCCCCAACCTGTTTGAACTGCCCTTTTACAATCGAGTGCCCCTTTTCACAGCTTTTTAACCCACCTCCACATTTAAAAAAAGTGCCTTTTTAGTGCCCTTTTGTTTTAAACAAGTGCCCTTGCAAACAACAAAACAAGCTGCATTTTTATACCAGCGGCCTCTTACTAGTGCCGTTCACGAAATTAGCACGACCGCCGCAATTGTGGGTGCAGTGAACTAATTCAAGTGAGAATTTCTACTCAAGCTGATTAGCATAAAAAGTGACCCCACAGTTTCTTTTGAAAACGGAGACCGTTTGGCTTTAAAAAACGGTGGAATTGTGTAAATGTAGCCAAGGATCAACTCCCTGTTTTTTGGGCTTCCATCTGAGGGCAGGCTTGATAAAATTACGGTTGAAAAATGGGTCCTATTTGCCTGAGAAAGTGGAAGGATGCCACTTGTAAAACGGCTACATGCAGGCTTGGGAACTATCACTTTTCGGGAGGTGATTTTGTTTTGGTGTGAATATTTAAAAATGTAATAGGCTAATCTACCCAAAATTGAAAAGAAATGAAAAGATGAAGTACAAGACAATGATTTAATTTTTGTTTGAGAAACCCCAGTGATGTCGGCTTGCATGTTATTTGGCCCTGAACTTTGTTGATTTTACACTGTTTTCAATGGGGCTTGAATTGGTTCAGTGCACCCTTGTAACGCTATGAAGAGCGCCATCTATTGCCCGATAGTGTGCGTGATCGTCCTGTTTGAACAGCGCCCCCATTGGAAGATGGTACCAGCGTGTCTGAAGAAAAAACCTGTCTACATTGTAACACGGATCTGCGAGTGCCCTTTTCACGAAAGTTGTACCCCTTCCCCAATATAAATGACTTTGCTAGGCCTCTTTCAGGTCCTGAGGTAACCCTGTCCCCTGCCATTTTTGTTCTGGAAACTTGCCGGTGTCATCTGAAATGTATAGACTCTTTTGGAATTGGTACCTTTCCCGTCATATGGACTGAACCTTTACACGTGTCCTGTCACTGTCTTATGATAGGCATGCGCAGTCAAACCAATGAGTCCATATTTCATTCGTCTAAATGTAACAACCTCATTTTCAGGCTTACCGAAGTCCAACCTCGTCTAATAATAACCCCCAGGTGGTAAACTTTCTTCCCTGCATCCTGATTTGATACCGAGATGAAAAGTACAGTTATATGAATTTATATCGTGTACTTTGTTATTTCAACGTCAACGTTTGTGACGTGTTTTAGCGTTCATTGTAAATTACGGTCATTGTTGCCTTTTTGCCTTTTTGGTCGAGTACCGAGACCCACGCGAAGTCACGCCGAGTGACGATAATGAATATGCTAATATGCGCTTCGTCATTGTCGAGCGGGCCAAAATCGGCCAATCGGAAAACCATGCACTTGGGTTTGGTATGCAAAAAATCCTCGTCGAAATTTTCCTTGGAGATATTTATAGTTCAAGGTGTAACACAAGCGTTTGCAACAACAGATTAGGCTGACATTCGGAATATACTTAGATGATATGTATAAGTGTTCAACTACTCGTGAAATAACAACTTGAGGAGATTCCTAGAAATTGAGATAAAAACATTGATTTGGGAACATTTCCGAACGATTTCTTCCCGACTTAAAGGTCAGCTTTACCAGTAACCAGTATCGACGTTTCGGCATTGATGACGGGGAATTTTTTCACTGACCGGAAGTAATTTCTTCAGATTTACTTTGTTTAGCAATGGCGACGCTTAGGCCTTTGCATCCACACGGCTGCTTAATTGTCAGGTCAGAGAACCCAAACTAAGGTCATTTGACCCTGAAACTTGGTTGTAGTTGGCCTGACCTTTTTCAGAGAAAAATTGACACTTTTGCCAAAGTTTCCCGATCAAAATGACCGGAAATGAATCAGTCTGACCCGGAACTTTTTAGAGTGTAGAGTCATTTTCTTATTGCCTTGTTTCTATACGTAAATTTATTGTTTGTTTCTCTTGACACGTTACACGGGAATCAAGGGTCATTGCAGTTTTTGACATTTCTTTCTCGGTCATTTTAACACGTATTCTCTTCGTAAGTAAATTTAAAGGGCCCTTGTATAGTAAAACAAAAAATGATCCAGTCTTTGAAAATGTAAATTTATGTGCCGCTCAATCTTGATTTCATTTTTATTTTGCCATTTTCAAGGGTACCTTTTTGGTTTGTAAAAATGTGCGATGTCATTTTTAGGTGCAAACGTCATGTCACAGCATTATTGGCACCAACAATAGTTTTAAGAATTTTGGATATCTTGTTGCATGTCCTAGATTTTCTTGTCTTTGTCATTTGTTGCTGCCGTACATGTCAGTAGGTCACTGAGCAACGTTCCTCACAAGAGTTTTCGATGAGCAAATTGTTGGATCCGCAATTTAGACAGAAAACCCCCAAAACTGAACAGTGTTGAAATTTTGCCCTACAATTGCTCTATTTTTCAATGGAGCGCAGGCATCATTTTGCTGCATGATGATGGGCTAAATGACTTCTTTTAGGGGTAGTTATATTTGGATAGAATGTTCTCCGAAAAGTCATTGTTTAATCCCCAAACTATTGAACAGAAAATGAAAGATGATGAAACAAGCTTTAATAAAATGTGCGTCTCAAACACTTTGGAGAGTTGTGTTGCTGTTATTTGGAAAAGCTGAAACAACGTTAATCTGTTTTGACAAATATCTTGACTTTATGATTTAGATGAACTGAATTGATAAAATATGTCATTAATAATGTCATTTACCCCCAATATTTTGTAAAGACTGCGCTTTTTCTATTCAAGTGCCTTTTTATTAGTACCAGCCAATCACCACTACCACCACCACGGACGCCACGCGTCTGGAGAAAAAAAATAGTCTACATTTCAGCACGGATGCACGAATGCCCTTATCACGAACTTTTTACCCGAAAACCCCCAATAAAAACGGCCTTGCTATGCCTCTGCTCTATCGTATCTTGTGTAGAACTACGTTGCATGTGAAATTTATTTAGCAGAGTTTCATTTTTCTGACGAAAGTTTTAAAGTTCGTGTTCTATGCACGCTCGCGTTTCTTTTCAACGACTGTTTCGTCGAGCGGTAAAAACAAACATAAAACAGTCATCAAGTTTAATGCGTAGTTTTAATGCGTCCTGCTTAAGATGGCTTAAGTCATATCGGTCTCATTATATTTTATGACGCGTTTTAGCTAAGATAGATCTTAGAGTGGGGACTCGTCCTAATCCCTGAGGTGAGACGAGTTTCGTGAAATCGGCCCCAGGCATCTTTTGCTGAGACGTTTACCAAATGAAAAGTAGCGACATATCTTTATGCTTGCGGAGAAGATTGCGTAGAAGATAGCCTAATACAGTTTATCAATAAGAGCATCATTATGACATTGATTATGCAGTGTATCTTTTAAAGGAAAAGCCAGGAAAACATAAGTGGCCAAATTACACATAAAACGAAAAAAGTTTTGTTGTAAATTGAACTAATAATTTTTTGATGCTTTCTCATTTCTATCAAACAAGCGCAAGTGTACAATAAGCTCTGGCCGTCTGCCATGAAAGTCTTGCCTGAAATCTATCCTTGCCTGACAAGGTCTGCGGTAACGTAGCCGGTACTAGTATGTACATATTCATGGAGTGTCAATAAGTAACTGGCTCCTTGGTCATACAGTGAAGGATCAAATAGGCCCCTTAAGTTTCCCATAAAATATAGCGCTATGTACCATATGACATACCACGTGACCATAACATTACTGTACATATCTTGCCTCCATTGACAAAATGTTCATACACAACTTCACGAATTGTTAAAAACATTGTTTGTGAACTATTTCATTTATTGTGTTAGCTTTTATTGGAAAATTAAAATTTGTTATTTTATGGGAAACTTAGGGGGCTCATTATTGGTCAGTTTCCCGGGGACAGACCTACCAACCGACGGACCGACCGACCGACCAACCACGAATGTAGAAGCTTTTGCCAGAGCTTAACAATGTTGTTATTAAGGCATGTATACCTATCTGAGGTAACTCAGAAACCAAATTACACAGTTGGCAAAAATATATGTGTATAAGTTACGGTAAGAAGTCATTTTCTAGAAATAAAACAAACTGTACCTTCTAGGATCGAGGAACTGAAATCAAAGCCTAGTTTAAGATTATGAGGCAGGAGTCCAATTCTGTTAAAAAAACGAAGGCAAGATTCGATGGGGGCGCTGTTCAAAACAGCCGAATATGCACTCTTACGTACAATTCAAAAAAATAAAAAAGGCACACGGGACGGCAGCTGGCACAAAAAGGGCACGCTTTTTTAAAAAAAAGGGCACTTGCTCCAAAAAAGGGCACTGGTTAACAAAAAAGCCACTCTTCACAAACATTTGGGTGAGCAGGGGGGGGGGGGGGCGGTGTAAGCGCTGGTGAAAAAAGGCATTTGACACCTCTAAACACCCCACCCCCCGCTGGCTACGCCTTTGTAGACGTATTCCATATTAATACACTGTGTTGCGTACACCATAGCACTTGCCACGTCGAAGCTTATTAGTATTATAAATAGAAGTTAGAAGAAACCATGATTTAACAGATGTCCCACAAGTAGTTTACATGAAGTAATTAGTTGTAAATTAATTTAAGTTAATGACGTACTCGGTTGTTTGTTCTCGAACTTACTCCAGTGGGTGCTACACCTCGTACAGTTTATAACCGGTTAACAATAAATAGCTAAGTTAAAACGTGTTTGCACCTACACTACGAGATGTTATGTAAATTAGACACATTTAAAAACAGCCGCAATGCCTTTGTTTGTCAATGTGACAAACGCACTTCTTGTTGTTTTTACATTTTTTGTTCAACACATATTTGTTCCTTAATCCTTTGTCGAATGAATTTTTGGAATTGAACTTTTTGTTGCTGTATGCGATATACATGTATAAATGCCAAGAACGTCTTCATCTTAAGTTATATTTCGCATGCACAATTGTTCTCTCGTAAAATTAGCCATTGTTTCAGGTTGTTTAAATTAAAAAAGTGTAATACCCGGATCTTGTAAGCCAATCTTGAAACAGTATATTGAAACTATTATGTTGTATCGTGTCATATTTATCCAGATTATCCATTGCCAAGTTCTGTGTTGCATATTAAAAAAAAAATCGCTTCCTGCCATGGGCGTCACCAGGATTTTTTCTAGAGGGGGGAAAAAAAAAATTTTGCCAAAAAAATGCTTGTATTTCTCAATACATTCTCGATTTATCAGTTTTAGAGGGGGTAGGGACATTTTGCCCCCCCCCCCCAACTCATTAAATTTACAGCACTTTGTCTTCGCGCCTCTTTTTCTTTCTTTTTTTCTTTTCTTTTTTTTTCTTCCTTTTTTTTTTTTTTTTTTTTTTGCTTTTCCAGGAGGGGGGGGGGGGCAAGTGCCCCCCCCCCTTGCCCCCCCCCCCCTCGCGACGCCCATGCTTCCTGCTGTGATTCTCGAGTTAGGATAACTTTTTTGGACGCAAAAGAAATCGGTATTTAGCCAATGTTGGTCAACATACCAACGCCTCCTCTGTTAGAAAAACAATCGTCCTAAATGTTGATCAAGATTTAGCCAAATTGAAATTTGAAATAATTGCATGCCACAGTCGGCGAAATATTGATCCAACTTGTGTTTAATGTATAAGATAAGATTCTAAAACTATTGTGGTGTTTCATAATCAGAAAAGAAAGTAATAAAGCAGTGGTTATTTTAACAGTCTTATTAACCAGTCAGATTTGAAAGCCTTCGGGCCACAATTTGTAAGGTTACGTAGTCGATAACAGGCATATACCACCGTCTCTTGACCTTGTATGCATATTTTGTTGTTTTCGGTAGTTTTTTATGCTGAATGAATATTATAAATAATTTAATTGCACAATTCACTGTTTCTTGATTGGTTGCAATTATTTATGCATTCATTTATTTGTTTTATAATAATTTACAATAATTCCAAAGATATTTACATGTACATGTATATAGAAGACAGACCCATGGATTGCCCATACGCGAACAAAATCAGTATATAAAGAGCTCTCTCGAGAACAAGCAGAATGCAAACAGTATTCAATACAGTACAGTCATATAATACATTAATTGTAAAAATGAATAGGTAAATAAACAGAGACATTCACACAAGCACACTAATAAAATATATATTCTTGTGCTGACATGTATAACATTATTTTTTTTGTTATTTTTTACTCCTTTGATTCTATCCTTTACTCCGTTTTCAAAAGAAAACCGTTCACCCCATCACACAATGGTCTTTCGACTGGTGAATCGAACACTTTTTGTCCCTTATCTTTTTGTCAATTTTGCTCAAGTTTGCTACAACTGGTTTCTGTCGTACGACGTCATCTGTTTGTGCTACATACCACTAGAGGGCGCTTAAAAAACCATGTACTTTCCAATAATGTTTAAACTTTAAAGTACTTGAAATTTCGATGCACATATTTTTGAGTCATTGCACATCAAAATATAATGAGAAATTGCTTTGACGGGGGCGTTATATTTTTTCATTTTTATCACACCGAATTCAGCTGAACACATTAAAAAAATTGATTAAATATTTTTGAGATTTTTTTTATCCGGGAACGAGGCAACTTTTACCCTATGGGCAACAGCCGTTTATAAACCTGGGAAGTAAAACGGATTGTATCGTTGATGGCGGCCATATACGATCCCCAGAACGCATTGCGGTTTACCACGTGACCAGCTTCATGAGTAAAGTGGATGATATACCGCCGTTTTCACACCGAATTCAGCTCAACGGAATATTCCATCCTGGATTTTCCTCAAAAACTCTAAAAATGTATCCCTATTTATTTATATAACGACAACCACAACACCGTTGTTATTGAGCTGTTATTGATCCAGAAAAAAAGGACCGGATTAAGGCGGTGGGGGAGAATAATCATTTAATCAAACGGGGAAAAAAATCCTCTTATTCGAACGATGCAGAAGCAGCAGTGGCGTAGCCATGGGGGGGGGGGCGTGGGGGGGGATAGCCCCCAGGAAACCTTATCGCCCCCAGTCGCCCCCCCCCCCTCCCCCCCACTGAGAATTTGAGTTTCTAAAAAAATTATCATTGATCTACATGACGACCCCCCATGAAATGTTTCCAGCCCCCCCCCCCCCCCGCGCCCCCCCCCCCCCCCCCCCCCACTGAAAAATTCCTGGCTACGCCACTGAGAAGCAGTGACATCCTTACGGCTTATGGTTTTCCAAAAATGTTCGCCCAGGGCAATTTAGACCTTGCAACTTAAATTTAGACATTCAAGGTTTCGCTTCTCATTGAACTGTCAATATCTTACACGGATTTTTCGTCTGTGTGGAAAAAAACCATTCCAGGTTTTCGCCGATATCTCAAAAACACACCACTTTTTGACATTAAATTTTCACAGGTGAGTTTTACATTATATATCTACAATTTTATAGAATTGAAACAACCGTATGGTTCCAAATGCCAAACGTGTATGATCCCTCTAACTTACAAAACAAGTGTTGTCAACCGATATTTTCATATAGTACCAGTTTTCTGTTTAAACCAAATGTACGAGGAAGTTCTCAAGTATTATTCATCAAAGTACACGTTTGAACTTTTTTTGGTGACTTTATCGTCACCCGAGCTTCAGCGATACTATTGTATTACATTTCCAGCCGTTGCTTCTTGTTAATGTAAAAACGCACCTACTGACTGTTTTTCTATAAGGAAGTTCGTGATATTGTTTTGATGACCCGTATCTATTTTGATTCTCCTTATCTGCAAAAGTGCAGTTCACTTGTGTTACCTTCCGCATTTGCCAGAAGGGATAAAAAGGTGCTTCTCCCTCCTTCACCTCAGACGTGCGGCTCTTGTTGTCCAGTGGACTGCAGCTTGGCTGGTCTGCAGACGGCTGCGCAGATGGCAATGGCGGCCATACATACCATTCACTTCATGGTATGGCTGGCAATATTTCGTACAGGTAAGTCACAGAATTTTCATTCCTTTGGTTTTACAACTAATGCTAGGTTCACACATTCCCGAATTAGTTATGAATACAACAAGAATAAACCAAGAATTGAAATTGGTTCCCGAATCTCCCCGTCAATTTTGAACATGTTCAAATTTGTCGGGGCGTTTCCGGATCTTTAACAATCTTTCACCGAACTAACAGAATCATCATGAGGCAGCCAAGAAGTATCCCCGATTTGCTTAAGGATTTGCGGCGATTCGGCATAAAAATCGGATTTGTGTGAAGCAAGCATTAGGTACTTTTCATTTCCCTGCCGTTATCGTCTAAACTGTAAAGGGGCATACTGTTTCCGCGTTTTAGTCTGGTCGTCATGTATCTTCATGTTGGTAGGCGCGTGGGGCGTCTGCAGACATGCTATGCCTTGTGTGGACCTAAGAACAAAAAAGGTCCACATAGTTCAAGGTGGAGGAGACGGTGTGTGGACTTGTCCAGGTCCACACAAGGTTCCTCTCTGATACCCCCACAGTTTTAGAGGAATTTTGAATTAGGGTTATACGTCGCAAAATGAAGAGGTACACCCAAGGAATTCCTAAAAAAAACATTGTTTACATGCAGTAGAGTAAACCGATTTTTTTCAGCGGGTTTTCTCAACTTCACGAAAACAAAGGAATGCCCACACTTGGTATGTTACGTATGTGTGTGTATGAGCTTGTTTCTGCATTCAATAGGGACGTTGATCAATAGAGGACAATAGGGTCCCCGATTGCAGAAGGTCCCCAATTTACGATCGCATGCAAAACATATGGGAGGTCTTCCTAAAAAGTTACGGAATAAAACAAAAGAGGGACAATAGGGGGTCCCCGATTGCAGGCAAATACACACTTGTCTGTGACGGTTAGTGTGTCACATATTTGGTTTCATAGCAATAACTTAAAGAGAATGTACATCATAGGATTTTGCTGTAATTTTCAGAAATAAACTATTTGAGGGATTGTAACACTGACATGTTTGAAGTTTTGTGTTCGAAAATGCTGGAAAAACCAAGAGAAACAAAAATGTTCAAGTAGTCTGGTTCCCTGACCCCACTAAATATAAAATGGATCAATTTATAGATGCCGGAAAATTGTAAGGTAACGGAACTGCAGTCTAGCTGGCCTGCACCCGTTCTTGAACATGTAACCAATAACAAACAAAATTGGGACTGAAAAAATGGTAAATTTGGAGCAGTAGTTGAAAAATAGTTAGGTTTTTCCAACGGTGGTCGGCCGACCACCGTTGGAAATGTACACAAAAATACAATTTTCTTGAAAACGACTTCACACCAGGTGCCATAATTTAGCAGAATGCTTTAGACTGTCATTTACCAACATCCTAGTATACTATTTCATAAAAACGTGGTAGTTTTATTTTTCGATGTTTGCAAATGTTGTATATCCCCTTTAAGATGATTTGATGTATGTCATGGCACTTAATAGTGGAACTTTAGAGAAACACTTTTCATACCAATTTAAAAATGCAGTGGCGGTTCTACGGGGGGAGGGGGGCCAGGGGGGCTCCATAAAAAAAATTCCATAAAAAAAGCACTAGCAAAATGTAAGAATTTGACGTACATGGGAACGGTCTTCTAAATGAGAATAGTTTAGTCGGAAAAGGGGGGTATCGTGCACCCTCGGAAATCAATTTCTAATCAACGTGTCTAGGTCAGAAAAAATGCGTAGAAAACGATTTGCTATGTTAAAAAATTCAAAAAATGTCCCACGTATTGTTTTTATGCAAATTAGTGCCGCCATTACCGAAAAATCTATTTTTAATTATATCTCAGCCAATATTGCAGATAACTGAACGAACTAGGTGTCTAAACCCATGTTTTCAAGGTCAGAGATCACAATAAAACTATTTTGGAAGTCACCACATGTGTCTGTGGCATAGGAATATGCAAATTAGTGCCGCTAATACCGGAACATCATGTTTTTGGCATATCTCGGCCAATATAGAACATAACTACACCAGTAAGGTGTCTAAACCCATGTTTTGATGGTCAAGTATCATAAGAAGACCATTCACGAAGTAACTATGTGTGTCTTTGGCATGAAAATATGTAAAATATTAAGTGTCGGTTTATCAGATATTTGATTTTTAGCCAATATCTCGGCCAATATTGCACATAACTACACCAATAAGGTGTCTAAACCCATGTTTTGAGGGTCAGGTATCATTAGAAGACCATTTACGAAGTAACTATGTGTGTCTTTGGCATGAAAATATGTAAATTCTAATTTGCCGGTTTATCAAAAAATTGATTTTTAGCCAATATTATATTCAATTTCAGCCAATAGTACAGTTTATTTTAAATATGATGGCTTAAAATAAACTTTGATCATTATTGCTTATCAAAAACCCTTCTGTCAACATTAGCTGCAATATTGGCCGAGATATTGGCTAAAAATCAAATTTACGATAAATCGACACTTTTGAATTTACATATTTACCTGCCAAGGACACGCATAGTTACTTCGTGAATGGTCTTCTAATGATACCTGACCCTCAAAACATGGGTTTAGACACCTTATTTGTGTAGTTATGTGAAATATTGGCCGAGATATTGGCTAAAAATCAAATATCGGATAAACCGACACTTTATAATTTACATATTTTCATGCCAAAGACACACATTGTTACTTCGTGAATGGTCTTCTAATTATACTTGACCCTCAAAACATGGGTTTAGACACCTTACTGGTGTAGTTATGTGCTATATTGGCCGAGATATGCCAAAAACATGACTTTCCGGTATTTGCGGCACTAATTTGCATATTCCTATGCCACAGACACATGTGGTCACTTCCAGAATAGTTTTATTGTGATCTCTGACCTTGAAAACATGGGTTTAGACACCTAGTTCGTTCAGTTATCAGCAATATTGGCTGAGATATAATTAAAAATAGATTTTTCGGTAATGGCGGCACTAATTTGCATAAAAACAATACGTGGGACATTTTTTGAATTTTTTAACATAGCAAATCGTTTTCTACGCATTTTTTCTGACCTAGACACGTTGATTAGAAATTGATTTCCGAGGGTGCACGATACCCCCCTTTTCCGACTGAACTAGAAGGGTGCATTTGTACACTTTTAGTTAATATAGTGTGCCTGATTGTAGGATTTTATCAGCGCTCCCCGTTGAAAATATGGCACGAGCCCCCCCCCCCATATTGATTTTCAGAGGCCTAAGTGCCCGGAGAAAATAACCTGTCTACATTTCAGGATCCACGAAGCTTGCTAGCCCTCCAAAAATGTTGGCTCTGGAATTGCGCCTGTTAAAACGTATAGTGTTTTGGTTATTCCGGGGATCCCCTAGAAGCCTGTCACTTTTCAGTATACCCCATAAACTGAAGGCAAAGGTCGTTATGAATTAAATATTATTAATAGTTTCCACATTATAATTCTAAACAAAAATGGCGTGTCATCTTAAATGTTGTAGGTGGGTTGTTCTTGGGATTTCCAGATCACTTTTGGACCCGGTAGGCCAAAGTTCAAGTTTATGATAATTAAAAGAAAAGCAATAATGTCATCACGATAACTCAAGTTACACTGAAAGTATTGTCAGGAAACGACCTTTAACTTATACAGTCATTTCTTTTTCCATGTACATGAAACACCCTTTAATGTTGAAAGCGCACTGACGATCGCATGCAAAATTTGAACATAATAATTTATATACATAATGTAGGCCTATGTGTATACACAGTGTAGTTTACTTGTTATATACAAAAATACATCATGTACATGTACTTCCAAAATGCTCACCAGGCAGCTGTAATGCCTTTTTTGATTTCTTGTAAAATGAATTCCAAATCTGTTCAATCGTTTTTGACCTGTCGGTTCATTAGTGTCGAATTTATTAGAATAGGGATGCAGCATCTACTTACTGAATTAAGCGAACAATATTTTCTTTCAAGCTCACTATTTTCCATGTTCACGTGATATATGTGATTATATTTAGCGCACCTCACATTTTGCATTATGTACGTGTATACCCACAGTTCTTGTATCTCTTTACATATTATTCGTTTTACGGGATCTATTCCAATTCACTTAAAATTATTCATATACAATTGCTCCGTTGTAGGACAGCACCAAAATAATCATTTTCTTTTAATTCGGGGGCCTAGGGTTCAGTTACTAATTACCTGAGCAAAACAATGATGCCATAAATGAATATTCCATTTGGCCCAGATAGCTTCATGGAAATTGATGTTAAAAGGGTGGTATCATGTCATTGAAACAGTCACGGTAGTAGGCCATTTATGTTTGTATAACACCACTTTCTTTGTTTTCTTCTGTATTAAGAAACAGATAAACAAATAACTTCGCCACGAACGTTGCTACTGAATTTCACTAAACTGTCTTACTTCATTATGTGCTGAAACTGCCTTCTCTAGGATCAATCTGATTCTATACTTCGTGAAAATTACGATGCAGTACGTTTCACCTGAGGGGCTAATTGCATTATTTATTTTAAAGGATGAAAGTAAAAAAAAAAATCTTAAAAAAAACCTACATTACTCTCACTGAAATCTTGCAAACGTCGGCCAAGAAGTGTTCTCTGTTAAAATTAAAACAGATGGAACATGTGGAGAGTTTTGCTATCGTGGTGCAGTTGCACTTCAAGACACTATATATTATACAGTTGTTGTCCGCTTTGATGTTCTTCTTGTCGTTTTGTACACTTTCGGGTGTCAATTTCAACCGAGGCGAAGCCGAGGGTGCCATTTGCACCTGAGGCGTAAACAAAATCATAACAGCAGACAGTAAGAGTTATAATGGTATTACTTTCAAAACTAGTTTGCTTCTTTAAGGAATAACACTACATTATTTTGTGTTCCACTCGCGCTTGTATGATTACTAATAACATTATAGTGTACTCGGCACCAAAAGTTGCTTTGTAAATTTGTAATCTCGATTTGTACAACACCTATGGTGTAAATTAATACATATACTCTTACCTTGAACATGAACATATTTTGGTGTAAATGTATTTCCTCCCTTAACTTACCTACAGAAAAATAGCTCCATCTTAATTTACACTAAAATGTGGCTCTTTAACATCAGTTCAAGTTAACAGTTCTTGGCACTCCAGGAATTGTCGATTGAGGATAAGAACGTTTTGTTGATGTACAGGGTGTCCCACAGGCCAGAATTATTCAATAGGCACAGTAGACACTGTGCCCAGGGCCTACAAAAAATTGTGTCATAAAACACATAATTAGGCCTATACCCCACCCACAAGCAGAGAAAAGTTTTAAACAGTTTTAGGGTCTCTCTCAGAATGTTCAAGTTCACCAACTGACGCTGTACAGCATGAAGGCATACTTGGATCCCCTACGTATTAAAATTTACATGATTATTCTGTCGTTGAAGCACGGTGCCAACCATGGCGTTGATCGGTGGGGGACGGGGTGACACTTTTGTTTCGTCCCCGACAAAAAAGGGGCCTGTATTTGATTCTATAGCTCATAATCGCTGATTCAATGACTCCAAACTCGAAAAGGTTTAAAAGATGACCTTTTGCTTTATTTTAATTGGTAAAAGTGGTCAGAAATTTCATCAGATCGCACCACAGAGCGTCTGGAATCCATTTTTTTCCGGGGCCCTTAAGCGGGTCCGAACCCTACGCCATTTAGGCTTCGCACTCGCATCGGTTCTAATCAAGATACACATGCATGTACGTTTAAGAAGCGATTGACGCCCTTGTTGCCAACAGGCTTTTAGAGCTAGAACCTATACCAGTTTGGCCAGGCTTGATTTGTACAGTGCTTTGTACTTTAAAAGCATCAACATGAATTTGGTGCTGGTGTCTATATAGGGCGGAGTAGGGGCCTACGGCACACTGGTGCCCAGGGCCTACGAAACACTTAATTCGGGCCTGGTATCCCAGGTCACTTTTGAAGTGTCAGGCAACGACCGGTATACGGACGGCACCCTTCAACGTTGAATTTGGTGCAAGATTTGGATATGATATAATTATGTGTGTACATAGTTATATGTAGTCTACTTTTTATATACACAAACTGAGTACTGGCAATTGCTCACTAGGCACCTGTATGCTTTTCCATACTTGTCAATACATTCCAAATTTGGTGACCTATGTTTGACCTGTCGGATCATCAATGTCGAATTTAATGGAATAGGGATGTCAAATAATATTGAGACAAAAAATTGTTCTTGTCTCCGTAAATATAATTTTGTCCACACGGAGAAAACTTGCCTAACAACAGTCACAGTCTACAGTAAATCTGCCTAGCTATTGAACAAAAACAACACAGTCGCTGCAGCTGGGTAACTTATGAAAAAACTTAATAACAAAACTAATGTTTACGGAGAGAACCACAACTAACTGCAGTCAAAGAGTACAGAAAAAAAAATCTGCCTAATTATTACACAGAAACAACACGGTCGTTGCAGACAGCGTAACTTATGAAAAAATGTATGATGCATTGAGTGGAATTTTAGCTAGTACGTGTTTGTTAATGAAATATTGAAAAATAAAATTGTGGTTCTCTCCGTAAACATTATTTTTGTCAACACGGTGAACAACCGGCCTAACCGCAGTCACAGAGTGCAGAATAAAACATCTGCCTAATTATTGCACAGAAACAACACATACAGTCGATGTGGACACGGTAACTCACGAAACAACTGATGCATTAAGTGGAATTTTGTATTCAGGCGATTTTTAGCCAGGCGATTGGTCATGATAGGTAGCGCAAGCCCATGAGATATTGACACAAAAATATAGGATCGTTTCTGCAAATATTACTTTTGTCATCTTGAAGAAAAACGTGCCTAACTGCAGTCACAGTTTACAGTGAATCTGCCTAACTATTGAACAGAAACAACACAGTCATTATGGACAAGGTATTGCTCACAAAATAACTGATGCATTGAATTAGAATTTAGCCCGACGATTTGTCATGACGGGTTGCAAAGCCCACAAAATATTAACACAAAAAAAAGTTGTGGACGTCTCCGTAAATATAATTTTTGTCAAATTGCAGTCGCAGTCTACGGAACATCTGCCTAACTATTGAACAAAAACAACATAGTCATTGTGGACAGGGTTACTCACGAAATAGCTGATTCGTTGAGTGGAATGTTTTAGCCAGGTGACTTGTCATGACGGGTAGTACACGCCCTTAAAAAAAAATTGAGACAAAATATTGTGGTTCTCTCCGTAAATATATATTTTTTGTCAACATGGAGAGAAACTTGCCCAACCGCATAGATAAACCAAATAACGTCGCCACGATTGTCGCTTCTGGATTTTACTAAAATATGTTACTTCATTATGTGGCTATCTGCTGTAACTGCCCACTCTCGGATCAATTTGATTCTCTATTGCGTGAAAATTGCGATGCTGCGGGTCGTACGTTTCACAAATGCAAATGCATTTCCTTCCTCCCGTTACCTGTGGAAAAAAAATACCCCGGTGTTAATAAGGGAATAACAGTGTGAGGATCCGGTCTTCACTGCGTGATAATGACCGGGTGTGGGGGTGACCGCTGTTAATGGACCGAGACGAAGGTCCGACATGCGTGCACGCCTGCATGATGCGCGCAAAAGGAAAATGCAGCGTGGCATTGTCCCAAGGCAGACCCTAGCGCCGCCCTACTTAGACTGACATACAATGGACAACTCGAACACGTAAACCAAACGACCACAACTCAGATTTTACCATAGAGAAAGCAAACATAATTTAATAACAAATAATCAAAAAAAATAAAAATGTACAACAAATCAAGAATTTAATACAATAAATTAATTAACTAGCTGGCTCTGTAGAATGAATGCCGAGTCGATGACTGCATGAACTGACCCCTCAGTTGGTTGAACCCTGGGTTGAATTGAAGAGCAATCCCCATTGAAAGACGACCCCAAATCTGATTTTGAATCTTGAACTCCACACCCCGTAAAACTGGATACAGGAATCCCCTGAAAATATGAATTAACATTCGATTGTTTTAACAAAAACTCGGCCCTAATATTTGTCAATTCAGTTCCTGACACAAACATCAAAACCCTTAGCTTACACATTTGTTTTCCTGATAGAAACTTATTAAAAATTCTACTCGATTATTATTTTGTCTCACTCAGTTTGATCATGGAAAACACAATTGATAGGTTTTACACAAAAACGATAAAAATGCAGTTTCTATCATTATAATTAAAGTTACTCACAGAGCCTTAGGTTTTCCTCCTATGTTCCCTATGGTCTGGCATTTCCGGGAGAATCATGCTGCGAGCCCGTGGATCGGCGGGCCTTCTACGTCCGTTTTCTGCGAACCACTCTCCGCAAAGGGTACCCAAAACCGCCCGGCGCTTCTAAGCCACATCGACGATCTCTAAAAACATCACCAGCCTCGGCGCTGATGGCCTTGTCCGCTGGACATCATCCCCCGGCGAGACTAACTCAACTCCCGGTACCCACAGCGCAAAACTCGATCCTCTAAAATTTGCATCGCACTTTTATACCCGGGGAAGCCAGTTTTACATTCTTCGATTTAATTTATTCTAGAGCCCACCTTTAACTTATGCTAATACATTCAAACATGACAAAAGTAACTAAGTTAAACTTTTAAGTCCCCATTGGGGTTGCGGTAATCAAACCTAGTCGGGCATGGAGGAAAGCCCGTTGAAAACGGTCAGTCGAGACGAACGCCTGGTCGGACCGCTAAAATTAACACAAACTTCAACCAAGGAATTACGCATTGAAATTAACATTAACTGAAATTCATAACTGAAATCAACTTAACTATTTACACCAGATTTATAAACGGGGTTGGAATTCATAATATCATAATAGTAATTTTTGTATCGTCTTGCGACATCCCTGTCTATGTGCATACAGAGCCTCAACCCAACTGGACCCGTAGTTGTGTAGATATAGGGCTTCGAAAACAAATGCACTTTAAATGTGATGTAATTTGACACCTCCCAATGTCTTGATGATGATGTCTTGGCGGCCATCTTGGCGGCCATCTTGGCGGATATCTTGGATTTTGACGACAATCGGTTATTTGACATAACATAAGACAAATTAAGGTGTAAACTTAATCTTGTAGTATTATCATGCCAGTATGGTGGATTATCATGCCAGTATGGTGATTCAGCCAATACTTCCTCTTTACTCATTGACTTGCTGCTGAAAACTGTTGAGTAGGCAGAGGATCAATAGTGGAAGAGCATCAAGAGATTGATTATGATGAGTTTCTTGAAGATGACGACTAGACGTTCAATATGGCGATGAAATTTAATTGATTACCACTTCTCTAGCTTGTTCTGTCGCTCTTTCTGTCGCTTATTTTTGCCCATAACAATAGTACTACAATGGCATCACTACGTCATGGCTGACGATTGTGTAGCGCCCCAATGAAGTCTTAGCTTTCACGTTAGTAGATCGATCAATGTCTTTCACACTTTCTAGTGTAACTGCGAAGACCCGCTTTTGATCGGCAGGCTCTACCACAGTGAGTGCAGGTCAAGGATGAGGGCGCCTGAGATGAACCTGCCCGCTCCTTTCGTCTGGCTCTCTTGTCAGTCAGGAAGTAATTTCTAGCATTTTCAGCCCACCTCACACCTTCCTGCATTCTCTGTCGTCTGCAGTGCATTCCCAACTATTGGGGCCTATTCCAGAAGACTTCAAGTAACTCTTGCAGATGCCATTATAGCGGAGATAGGGTCGCGCCCTGCAGGTCTTGTACCTTCAGCAAGTTCTTCATAAAGGAGATACGTTCAGGGGCCGACCCGAGTCCATCCTCTTGACATTGCCCATGTCATCTAAGACGTCTCATGCTGAGAAGAGCAAATGTGCTTTGGATACCAGCACGCTCTAAAACCTTCGTGCTGGTCACCCGATCCAGCTTGCGCAGAGAATGCGTCTGAAGTATCCGATGTGGAAGCTGTTTAGTCTCTTCTTCTGACCGGCATAGGTTGTCCAGGTTTCACAACCGTGTAGGAGTGTACTGAAGACACGGGCCTGGTACACGTGCATCTTGGTGTGCATAGTCACGTGATGGTTGTTCCAGACTCTCTTGCTCATTCTAGTTAGGACAACTGCGGCATTCGCTCTTCCGCTGTTAAGCCCTGTGTCAAGAGACAGTGTGCATGCTGGAGATGGCTTAACTAAGGTAGGTGAAGGTATCCACCACCTCAAGGACATGTCCGTTGATGGTGATGGACGGAGGGCGGTCTATGTTCTGGCCCATGTTGTTGGTCTTTTTTTCAGGCTCATAGTCGGTCTAGAGTGATTGCAGGCGTGGGACAGGCAATCAATGAGCCTCTGCAGCTGGGCTTCACTGTGGGACGCCAACGCTGCATCATCAGGAAACAGCAGTTCGCGGGTGAGGACCCTCACGAAGTTTTGGAGCGAAGGCGAGTAGTGTTAAAGCCAACACGTGAGCTGGTGCCCGAAATGCCAATCCCAGCACCTCCGGTGTTAGTCTTTTCTAGCTGTCCGCTGTCTCTGCAAGCTGTCTCCCCAGGCTATTCCTGGCAGTAACTGGTGTCCTAAAAAAGTTCAGTTTACAAACAGACTAGATATTGTTCGCCATGTACCTTCACCAGTGGGATCACCGTTGATCTGCGACCTATCATGTGAAGTTTTGGCTCTCTTATGATCAATATTCTCTCACAGTGGGGTTCAGCAGTGCGAACCACTACCTCTCACTGGTTAGCTTCATAGTATGCTTTATATCTACTCCTCTTGACGTATTTGGTCCACACCTATGCCGATCCTGCCTCTGCTACCTCTGCAGCAGCCCTGCTTGTTAACTTAGCTCTAATGCTGAAGCCAATGTCCAGCCATCTCTTCTGGAAAGAGTGAGCAATGAAGCCATGACAGGATTTTTTTCGCAGTATAGCCCCCCCCCCTCCCCCTACTAAGGCGACGGATAAAGTGAGTAGTCCGTCTTGCTTAGTGGTTTAATTATACCAGCATTAGTTGGTAAAGAAGTAATATTTCAGAACTCCTTAATTCAAATAGTATTATAGACAAATGATGTGAATTTTCATACGCATAATAATTTGTACTACACTGTAGTACGGTCCAGCAAGCATGAATGACATGAAATACCAAACTATACCAAGGGGTAATCGTTTGGCTTTCGTCTTATGCTCATCTTGTGGGATGTTTTACCAGAAATATTATTTAACACAAAATGTTCGACCACAAGGTATTGAACCCGCCATTCTACTGGATACTCTAGGAATTCACGTTATTTGTAAATCTTGTTTATTTTTGAAATCTGTTTCTCTTTGTCACAGCAACCGCTGGCTTCAACTGCACCCTCGAGGAAGGGTTCTGTGGCTGGAGACAATCCGACCAGGACCGGTCCAACTGGGTGCTGCAGCAGGGGCCTCATTATTATTACCCCGGGCCAGATTTCGACAGGACGTTTGGCAGTAAGTGTTTGGATCGCTTGATATTTAGTTTTTACACGGTGTCTCAAAAAGGTCACCAACAAACAAAGGAATAAGGTTTTACCATAAACAAGGGGCATTGACATTTCCTATTTGGGCGGTAATGTATCTTTGATGGAGCTGGCATATTATCTAAGGCCCGCAGTCTATCGACTGTTATTCAAGGCAAATCGAGCTGCTGAACATAATTCATTAATGAAAAGCATACCATTTTCAAGACAATGAAGCTTAGTGTTGCATGACCAGAGCAACAATGAAAATACAAATGGAAGCCTAACAATGGTCAAAAAGTGCGTAGCTAATTTGAATGATTCGTTTTTACGTGGTCACTTTTTTTTCAGAAAACTCTGTTGTATTTGTGTCTAAAAGTAAATTTCTTCCCTACAGATGACTGTTAAAGCCGAAAGTGCTATCAATTATCGATTTAACTGCAGGCTTCGATTGTAGAAATACATGTTTATTTCTCCTCAAATTGGCCTTGACCATATCCAAGAGTACAAGCCAACTCGTACTTGTCCCAAATAAGGAAAATGTGCCGAATTTTAGAAATCATCAATGCTAAATTTCTTTTAAAGTCATCGCATTTGTTTGTTAACCCTCCAAATGTCGCCCTGCACAGATACCAGTGGCCACTACATCTGGCATAGAACGTCATATGGTTATAGAGGCAGAAACGCTGTACTTCTCAGCCCTGTCGTATCGCCAAGTAGAGAACAGATCAGAAATACGTGGTGTTTTAGTTTCTGGTACAATATGTATGGAAGCGACATGGGTAAGGATTACAAACTATTTTTACAATTATTATTAACTATTAAAATACACTCAATCAAAAAAGAAAAGAAAGTCTCCTTAATACTTTTAGTCTAACTCAAAAACCACCTCTCGCTCAAATAAAGACTCATCTATTTAATGACTGATCTATTCAATGCTAATCTTAGCAGTCTCGCCATACTCTTTATTTGGCCCAAAACAGTGATAATGTGTACGAAATTATTCAATTTATGACAAATGATACCGACAAAAAGTTGCACTTTTATATACGTGCAAGTTGAGTGTGAATATTTCGTCTCTGACGCAATCTTCCAATACAAATTTCTTAAAATTGAGTTCTTAAAATCTTTTCACCCTTTCCTTTACTGCATACTTTTCATGTTCTTCGAGGTTCAGCAAAGGAAAAGGTAAAAACACAACCAACAAAACTTGAAATTGTTTTTTTTTAAGGATGTTTTGTTGGAAGATTGTGTAAGAGACGAAATTGTGACACTCAACACTGAATATTTCGTCTCTAAGTCTTACGCAATCTTCCAACACCAAACAAAAATTGTTTAAAAATGATTTCAAATTTTGTTGGTTTCTTTTTACCCTTTCTTTTACTGAACCTCGAAGAACATGAAAAGTTAAGGAAAGTGTAAAACAAGATAACCAACAACAGTTGAAATTAATTTTCAAAAAAATTGTTGGAAGATTGCGTTAGTGACGAAAAATTCACTCAACTTGCACGTATACAAAAGTGCAACTTTTTTCGGTATCCTTTTTTAAATAAATTGCATAATGTACACATTATCGCTATAAAAAATAAAGAATATTGCTGGATTGCTTAGGAATTTCTGTACTGATTAGTCGTTATATGAGCAAAAGATGCTCAGTAGTTTTTGAGTAAGACAAAAAAGTATTAGGCGGGACTTTTGTTTTGGGTTGAGTGTATACATCATGTGCCAATTTTGGTTGGAAAATTCACTTTGGTCCAAAACAAAGGACATTTTCCCTAAGTGGGTACCGCGCTCTCTAGTAAAGATGTTGGATGCCAAAGGATTTTTTCTTTCTTCTTCTTCTTCTTGCGTGTGAAACCAAAACAAAGAGGTAGTTAGATCTCTGGCTGCTTGCTGAGAAGCCACTCTCGGGTTGCTGCATCTGCATCAACATCGATCAGGCCATGGTACTCATTTGGGGGGGGGGGGGGGGGCGATAGAGGGGGCACTCGGAGATGATGCGGTCAGCAGTCTGCTGCTCCGCTCCACATTCGCAAGCTGCGCTCTGGGATAGGCCCCACCTCCACATGTCAGCATTGAAACGCCCGCCTCCGGTGTGGAGCCTGTTTAGTTTAACCCATGCCTGTCGTGGGAGATCAGATCCTGGGCAACTTCTGGATGGTACAGGAATGTATCTATGCAGATGGTTAGGGGATGACTGCCACTTCTGTGTCCACATCCTGGCCATCCAGTGGGTCTTTGACTCAGTGGGTTGGATAGTTGACAATAGATCCTTTCCACTTGAGGCAAAGGGGCGCCGGGATTTGAGTCTGGGTTGTATCTGTTCCCTGCTGATAGCTTGGTGGAGGAGGTGATCTGGATCCATGGCGCGTCGGGCCAGCGCCATGCTTGCTGCCTGCCTACGGAGCTCAGCTGGTGGGATGCCTGCAAGCACAGGGAGCTGCTCAACTGATGTTTTCTTTGATGAATACTGAAGCAAAAAAATGCCAGTGACAAAATTAATGTGAAAACATTTAAATAAAATATTAAGTTATTATACCAAAAATACTGGGTTTTTTATCAAAATGGATACAAATACAGAATACAGATGCAGAACCCAGATGATAAAAAACACTTGAGTTAGACTTTAACGACATTACTCGTTCCTTCTAAAATGTATCATGCCAGGATTTTACATAAAAATATTATTTAAAGTAACGTTGAAATGATTTAATATGAGAAAACAAATCAATGAAAAAATTGATTCATGTCGTCATTATTTCGTGTGTTTTATTGTTTTTCACAGGGACTCTCAATGTGTACCAGCTTCCAGCAAATCAGACAATCAGTGAGGGTGAAATCCTCTTAACCAGAAGCGGTCAATATACGAATGCAAGGGTTTGGTTGAAAGCCAGGAGTTGTGTGAGAAATGCTACTTCGGAATTTCAAATTGCTCTTGAGGCAGTCCATGGTTACGGCTATCGGTCGTACATAGCAATCGATGACATTAATACTGGTATAACTGTTTTCTTTTTTATTCACACTACAAATACCACTACCACGGACCCGGATAGATCACGCAAACAGTTTCCCCACTCTTCCCCCGAAACACACATTTACATTGTCGATCATTGTCAAACTTGAAAAAGTCATAACTTTTTGGTTTATTACTTATCGATTATATACTTGATTGATTCAGATTGAACTTAAGTGATTTAATTCTGCAATTTCAATAAAACTGGGAAACTAAATCGTTGGATGTGACACTCTGCTGAGAAGAGAGAAATTTACCTCGAGAAAAATAATAATAAAGTCCGGCATTTCTTTTTATATATTTGTTTTCTCGTTTCATTGTCCTACCTTGCTAACCATGTTATTGTGTTGCTTCTTTTCCCACCAGTTATCCCTCGAATGTTCCTCTTTGATTCAACCGAAGACTTTCCTTCTGATGCTGGAAAAGCAGTTCTTGTGGAAGGAGAAGATCATGCATTTACGTGCATGGTACCAGACATGAACCACGATCTAGAATTTGTGTGGACCTTGGCTGGCCAGCGAGTAAACAGAAGCGTCGACACCATCGACGGACTGGACGTTAGCAGTAGTGTCGTTGTGTCACCTAACAGAGACATCGATGGAAAGATACTACAATGCGAAGCGTTCGACGCAGATGGCGAGCTGATTGACAATATGACTGTATCAATCGCTGTAAGAGGTAAGATTATATTATATTATGCATTGGAAGATGTCTGACGACAGTTATGCCGTCACAGTTCATGGAAAATTGTCGACCTATTGCTGCAGTGTAGGCCTAACTGATTTTCTTTAATTTCTTTAAGAGGTACATGTTGATTTCTTATCCACCTTAGTTAGTAACTGATACAAATAGACTACAAGATGTCTGGTTTGAAGTGGTTTTCATTGTTCCTATAAGAATCACATGTACAGGTAACTGGCTCTGTCAACTGGTTTTTATAACTGGTATTTGACAATTTCAAAAGAATGACCCGTTGGTAACTAGTAGGCTAGTTTCTTGTAAAAACAATTAGTTTACCAGTTGACGATTGTTGAACCAAAAGGAACAAGTTGATAGCCAACTCATTCTTGTAGAAACCTGTTGGAATTAGTTTAAATTTGAACTAGTTTCAACTGGATTTTCACTTTGGTGTATTTCTTTTTCTTTTTCATAGCAAGCGCAACCTTCAACTGCACCTTTGAGAGAGGACTTTGTGGATGGAGACAATCCAACGAGGACAGATCCAACTGGCTCCTGCAGCAAGGGGGAACTCTTTATTCAATTTACACCGGGCCACATTTCGACAGGACGTTTGGCAGTAAGTGTTTGGATCACTCGGTGTTTTAAATCTCTTCGGTTTCTGGTTAACATTTTTCCACTAATATAGAACGTGCTTTGAATTTGATATTTTGATTACGCTTTAAAGGCTGGACCAGAATCTATTGTAGAAATTAATAGAAAGATATTGGCTGTGACTTAACCACATGAATCTGCATCAAAGATAACGAGCCAACTCATATCACTGTTGAATTTTGATGAATATTTGCAGATACCATTAAGTCATTTACAAAAATTTCTTGGAAAGTTGTGAAGTTTTGTTTTCTCTGTTTAACTCACTCTGTACAGATGCAAGTGGGCACTACACCTACTTCAAAGCGAATTCAGGGAACAACGCTATACTTGTCAGCCCTGCAGTTTCGCCAATTAGAGAACAGCTGGACAAGTGGTGTTTCAGTTTCTGGTACAATATGTATGGAAGCGGCATGGGTAAGGATTTTAAACCGTCCCAACCATATGGTTTAAACGCCTTTTTTATTTTCTTCATTCTCCATGAACTATATCTATTAATAATTAGACGTGATTGAGGCTGTTTCAGCTATTGTTAAGGTGCCATCTGGCAAGTAGATGAGAAGTTCCATCAATATAGATTGTGAAGCATTTTCATATAGGGCCTCGAAAAAGACAAATACCTGTGTGATTGTGGGAATCTTCTTTCAGTGCCCGGTCAACGTCATCTTCTGTGCGTCGCGTACAGCGTCACATTGTGTCGCGACATGTTAGCACAGCTAGGCCGTGATTTAGCCCATAATTTGAATGATGATACCCCGAATCACACAGGTATTTTTTGGTACTTATCCGGAAGGGAGCACTGCTAATGTCCCTAGACACCTTGCGCACGAGACGAAACATTTTTAAAAAGTATATATTTTGCATAAAGAATCAATGCTGGATAGTATTACTTATCACGATTTTAGAGGCTTCTCTCAAGTGAAAAATAACGAGAAAACCTGGAGAAATTGAGAGAAAAATGACCCGAATGTTTGGACCCCTGTACATTTTCAAAAGGTTGCTTACATTATTGTTTTCGAGTGAAAGGTCTTTTTCGTTATACAAGTCCACGTATGTATGTCAAATACTGTTAAAGGTAGTTCTCACAATTGGTGAGATCAATGAGGCTTTATGTTCTTTGGGTTAGAAAAGGAAGACTATCGTATACGGCTTTTACGGTGAAAATGTGGGATGAGCTCAACTCAGAGACTGATTTCAGGCTGCTCAAGTATGTCCACGTGTTGGCCTCTTTAGAGGTGGGCAAGTTGTTTGAGACCGGGTAATGAAGCTGATGGTCATCCCAAAAGATGTTTATATATTAGCTCGGTTTGCATCACCTGAGCCTCAGTAAAACTCTAGTGAAGTCTTTTAGAGATGAGAAAAGTCACACCCGGAGGCTTCATGATGATTTAGTCCTATATGTTTTCTTTTTCTAAGACAAGACCGCGAATGACGGGAATTGACAAACCCAGAGTGAGTTATATTGCCACACAACAGATCCTTGAGGAACACTTTAAAAAACCCTGGATTTGGGGAAGGTGAAATCTCCAATGCCAGGCCTATCATTACAAAACAGCCTGTAGGGAATTTACCTGGATATCTGTATAGCCTTATGCAGTGGCTTGAATGATGGTAGTCGTCTGGCTGGGCACAGTCACACGTAAAGCTTTAATAGTGAGCTTGCTCGGTTTTTTGAGCCGATGTTTGGGTAAATTAGCGAAGTGGGGTAACACAAAGGCGTGGACAAAGAAGTCTTAGCTTAGTCCAAAGAAAGTGATTAATTCGTCGTGATTTTATATTTTATTATTTTTTAACAGGAACTCTCAATGTGTTTAAGCTTCCAGTCAATCAGACAATCAGTGAGGGAGAAATCATCTTTACGAGAAGCGGTCAATATACGAACGGAACGGTTTGGTTAAAGGCCAGGAGTTGCTTGAGAAATGCTACGTCAGAATTTCAAATTGCCTTTCAGGCAGTCCGAGGGTACAACTCTTACTCGGACATTGCAATTGACGACATTGATATTGGTATGATTTTGTTCCTTTTCAGTCAAACATGATTTATCGCTACTGGTAAAACTTCCTAAAACTTGATATTGGTATGACGTTTGTCCTTTTCAGTCAAACATGATTTATTGCTACAGCTAAAACGTCCCTCGCTCATCTCCGAATCACACATTGTCATTGTTATTGGTTTAACTCACCCATTTCGATAAAACCAGGGACATGTGTCGCCTGGATGTGACTTTGGTTTGAATAATAACAAGTTCTCGACAAAAAGGGGAGTAAGTACTGATAATGAACACGTATTTTGTATATTTAAGTTTCATGGTTTCGTTTTCTGTCATTGGTTCCGTTAATTGGCGTCTTCGTTTTCCACAGTTATCCCTCGAATGTTTCTCTTCGATTCAAGTGAGGACTTTCCTTCTGATGCTGGAAAAGCAGTCCTTATGGAAGGAGAAGACCATGCATTTACGTGCATGGTTTCAGACATGAACCACGAGGTACAAATTGTCTGGACCTTTGCTGGACAGCAATTAAAACCAGTCAGTAATAGAAGCGTCGACACCGTCAACGGAGTAACCGTTAGCAGTAGTGTCGTTGTCTCACCTAACAGAGACATCCATGGAAAGACACTACAATGCGCAGCGTTCGACGCAGATGGTGAGCTGATCGGCAATATGACTGTATCAATCGCTGTAAAAGGTGAGAGGCAATTTCAAATGTGTATTTTACGTTTAGACGCAATGTAGCTTATCTGTACACTCCTTAGCCTCAAAACTAGTGCGATGTATTTCCCCCTTCTTTTACAGTAAAACCGAGGTCATCATTAATGTCCATGATTGGTCCCATTGGCAAACTAAGACCAGGTGGCACAGCGAACATTGCAACTGGTATATCACATACCTTTACTTGTCAGACAAAGGATACGTGGCCTGAGGCCAAAATTCAGTGGTATCTTGGTGACATCAGGAGAGATATATATCGACCTACTTTTAGAGGAAGCGATGAGTTGGCGACCACAAGAGACAGTTGGGCATTTACTCCTACCTCTGACAGCAGTGGATTGGAGTTGAGGTGTGTGGCCAGTGTTGAAGAGCCGTTCGACGCTCAGGCATCTTTTGCAGTCAGACTGGTTGTCAATTGTAAGTATTCACAGTTGGAATTGGAATAAGCGAACACATCTAGGATATTGCAAACTCATTAGGTCACATATATGTTGATTTGGATATTATGTGCTTTTTTTAGCGACAGTAGGTTTGAACTGCACCTTTGAAGAAGGGTGGTGTGGCTGGGAGCAGTCGACAGCAGACCGTACAGACTGGAAACTCCAGGTGGGATCGGCATGGAATGGCCCCGCATACGACAGGACCAACGGAGGTATGTGGACATTTTTGGATGTTCCAATGAAAGAATCACTGCTCGGCCAAAAAAAAAGGCAATTGCAATCTCGACTTTTAGCAAATTAACAACATCACATTGATGATTAATACACAAATGATAACATTTGAAACAAGAAAGCCATCGTCTCCGAGCCGGTCCTGTAGCTTTTTTTGAACAAAATGTCAAAGTTAAAACAAGTTTAAAAAATTGATAGGAAGGATAAAAATGAGTAGACCTACACAAAACCGAACCCTAAACATGCCTTAGCTACAAATCCAAATGCAAGTAACTTTGGAGCTAAACAATTGTAACACTGAAACTTCTGCCTTGAATGACATCCAACTTTGCTTATGAATATGGAAATTGCATTAATGGCAAAAGACATTGAAAATGCCCAAATGACGATTGAAAATGAAATTAAATAGAAGTAATTGCCAGTGTTTAAGTTGTTCGACTAAACAAAATGTATTCTTCACGTTTTGTGTGAACAAAGCTTTATTTGATGCACACTTCACGGATTCACACAAACGTATTCTTTTCAGATTACACGGGCCGTTATGCCTACTTTCGTGCGTCATACTGGTCCGAGGGCAGCAACGCTGTGTTCGTCAGCCCCGCAGTTGTTCCGAGCAAAGAACAGATCGGCAACTACGCGTGGTGTTTCAGTTTCTGGTACAACATGTACGGAAGAAATATGGGTAGGCCTACGTATTTTAATATAGACAAAAACAAAAAATGACTTCACCTGAGGCACAGGCCCGCTTCACAGCGAGTGATATCAACGCAACAGCAGTCTCGCACGTTAGGCAAAATAGCGTACGTTTGTAAAATATGGAAATAGTGCACCGAAAAAAAAAACCTCGGAGATTTCAATGTACTTAAAATTTATTCCATTGCTCATTGATGTTAGATTTTTTGTAAATAATAAAATGCTGTTTTAATTTGTATTGTAAATACAACTGAAAAAAAGAGACCCTATAAAAAACACAAAATTAATTATACGTTAGTTGAGCATAGAGCAGCATTTGAAAAATCACTACAGAAACTAGTCGTGTGATCTTTAACTTCCTTTAGGTGGGCCTATTCTTGGATGTTTAAAATTTCGATATTTCATGAATTTAATCTCTCTTTGAAAGACTTTTAAAAATACATTAACCCTTTTTAGGTACTCTAAATGTGTCTCGCGTGCCTGTTGGCGGTTCAGTCACTGAAGGTGAAGTTCTGTTTTCAAGAAGCGGTGAGCAAACGAACCGGACAACATGGCTGGAGGCTGAGATTTGTATCACGAATTTATCTTCGAGCTTCTTCATAGCGTTTGAAGCGATTCGTGGCAACGGCTACTACTCAAATATTGCCATCGATGACGTGAAATCCCAAGGTAACAATTTATACATTTCCAATGAAAATCTAATGTCTATTACATTAAGTAAAAAAACAACTCTTTGTTTCTTACGAATACGAGTGAAATCCGCCCAGACATGTTTGTTCACGAGATTTTAAAATGATTTTCTAGTCACTTCTGACAATTAACGTTTATGCAAGGACAGTTTTGGTAGAAACTTCCATTACGAAAATACACTGTACATGCACTTGATATATATTTGCACTATTTGGTGTAGAAAAAGAAAATAATTGAAAAGTTAAAAGTTATACTTGTAGACGAGATGCCCAACTTGCTCAACTCTTTTATACCTGCTTTCTTTCTTTTCAGTGCCATGGACATCTATCACGTTATTTGAATGGTTTGGATACTACCTCTCTATGGGAGACATAGTGTATGTGTCGGATGGAGAGCATTATCCATTCACGTGCACCGTACCTGGCATAAGAACACCCGTCTCGCTCTCATGGACGCTAGGGGGAATGGAAGTTTCTACAGTCAAAAACAAGAATCTCACAGATGCCGACGGTTTCACCACTACCACCAGTACAGTTACAATACCCATTTCTGGCAGCAATCACGGGGAGCTACTTGAATGCATGGCTTTTGTCGAAGGGAGGCATCCCGTCGTCAACATATTCGTTACTCTTGATGTGAAAGGTAAAAAGTTTCCAGTAAACGTCTTCCCTTTCATTTTGGTGATGCTTTGCCTTTCCCGACTAGAACGATTATTTCTATCAAAAACAGTGGCCAAGTCTGAATTAAAAACAGTTACAAGCATTGCTGATACTTTTCGTCTGTAAAAACAATGGCATATTTTTAGCCCACCAAAAGGTTATTACATGTTTCACCTTTCTCCTTATATGCAAATAAATAGACACCAATAGAACATAGTTCCTGTAACCTAGCCAAATTAGGGGAAAACAGCACGAGAAATTAATAAATCACGGTGGAACAGTACGGTGCATCCGTAAGCCCATAACAACCCTTAAATAGATGAAGGTCCAAAACAAGCCTTGAAAAGGTTCAGCCTGAGATAATGTATCTAGTAGGCTTGGATGGACAAATGTTTCTTGTATTATCAATGCCAAAGTTGTACTTCTTATTTTTTTTTCATGTTATTTAGTAAAACCAAGAGAATCGAATATGCTGTTGCATATTACAAACCAGACTACGACCGATTCTTCACCTGGCATGGACGCAGGTACACTACAATATTTCACGTGTGAGATATTGGGCATCAGACCAGCAGCGACTATTGAGTGGTTCTTGGATGGTGTTTCACAGCACATCGTAAGCCCGCCCCCTGGAGAAGACGATTGGTTGGTTGACGTGTCAGACACATGGTCATTCACGCCCTCAAGAGCCAATCACGGCCAGGAAGTGAAATGCGTAGCAAACAACACGGAGTCAGAGGAACCGTTTCCATCAAAGGTCCTCACCGTTCTCGTCAATGGTAGGCATTTTAACTGCATTTATCTTCAGAAGTTGTTGATATTGAATCGACGCTTTCATTATGAGTCACGGAAACTTCTCCATTTATGTCCAAAAGACAAACCCTAAAACATAATAAATTGTGTTTGAAAGGTTTTAAACAAGTTCCTATTGCAGTTATTAAAATAATAATAAATGACAACTAGGCTTATCCACGAGAGTAAGAGATTACAGATGAGACACCTCCGATATCAAGTGAGAAAGTGAGGGACCATCTGCTGGAAACACATTTTCATGGTACACAAAACACATTTTCTGACCAAACAATTGCCAAACATCCATGTAACTATTTTAATTTTTTACAGGACCACCAGACAGTCTGGCCATTACTGGTTCCCCTACCATGACTTCTAATAAACCCAGCATTTTGGTGTGCCGTGCGTACACGGGATATCCAGAAAGCTGGAATCTGGTTTGGTCCAATGGCGACACACCTTTGCCGAGTCCAACAACCGTATATGCATCATTTGGCAGTGGATTCATGTTCACAAGTACCCTGGCTTTCACACCGAGGAGAGAAGACAATGGAAACTACATAACCTGCTCTGCACAAAAACCTTCGTGGAACAGCCCAACCGAAGTTGGATACTTTGGTCCAGTAAACGTTCAGTGTAAGTATACGCTAACAAGGCTGTCGCCATTGCTTTATCCTGTGGCGTAATCCTTGTGCGTACATGCGCTCCTAACCGTAAACCTCGTACATTCACATGGTTCCTTCTGAGACATAAAACATAATACAACAATGGCATCAGTTTTCAGAAATCCAAATTCTATGGAGTTTGAGATTGCATTGAAAACAAAGGAAAACAAAAGAAGGGAAACAAAGGTCTTCCCCCAAGTATATGTAAATGAGATATTGGGGTTTTTTTTACGACTGAGGACTTGGGAAAATGGGGTGTGTGGGATTACAATAACCCCGAGGAATTGAGCCAAGTCTTCGTATGATGAGGTGTTTGTGAACAACCCTTACGAGACGTGCTAAGAAAAAGTAGGAGGTCCGTAAATAAAGTATAGGATAAGACGACAGTGTGGCTGGGTGAGCATGTATGGCAGTGTGGCTGGGTAAGCAATCGTGTAGCTAGGACAAAAGGGTTAGAGCACAAGCAATAATGTCTATGATTTACCTAACGTCCACGATTGAAATTCGTGTACAAAACCAATTAGAGCTGTTGATAAACAAAGGAATGAGGATCATTGCCGGTGTTTACGAAGATGTACGTGTGCGGTGTGTGTGTATTCTTGCAGGAAAAATAATTAATTCTAATAACCAACTTGGTCAGCGTGGTCAAGCGATCAGTTTTCTGCAGTGCAATCTCAGGATGGACGACAATAATTCTAATCCTTTCATTATTCTCGGCAGCTGGAAATACTTGTAGTTTTTTAGGTAGAAATGCCAACATTTGATACATTTCCAATCCGACCCCTTAATATATCCACAGATCGGCCGGAGTTCACACTCATACAAGTCTACCCTGTAGGACAAATTATCGAGGGAGATGACGTCATTCTGTCATGCGGTGCAGACGCCAATCCCAAGCCCACAAACTTCATCGCGTGGGAGAAGGTCGGGTCTCCTGACTCCTTACCCTCCTTCTACCGCGATGGAACTAGCACGCTGACACTAAGCAACATCAGCAGGGAGCAGGCTGGGACGTACAGGTGCAGCGGAGACAACGGTGTACCACCCGTGGTTTATTCCAACCAAGTCGACGTCATTGTGCGTTGTAAGAGCTTGTATTTTTGAGCCAACAAATAACGCCCGGTAGTGGAGCGGCATTGTTTCAAGAATTGATTTTTGATAAAACATGAAACTTCGCCATTGCATTAATCATACCAGGGAATATTTTTTTCAGATATGGAAGCATTTCATATTTGATATCTGGTTACCTTTGAGAGGTCAGTGACATTTGCATACTCTATTTACAACAATTATTCTTCAACTTACTTTCCTAGCAACCAAGTCGACGTCATCTACTGTTGTAAATGCCACTTTTTTCATGACCCAAATATAAACGTTGGGCCTTTGTGTTATGAAAAGAATTTCCAGATGTGGGGATATCATATCTGACGTCGGATACCGTACGAGAGGTCAATAAACTTTGTATACCTAATTTTCGCTATTTTCTTATTTATTCGCCAAAACGCCATTTTCTCGCGACCCTCAATAGTGCAAACGAAAGGTATTGCACCTATTATTGTACAGTCAGGTTGTGAATTCAGACCCAAGACAATGAAAACAACATAACCTGCTCTGCACAAAAACCTTCGTGGAACTGCCCAACCGAAGTTGGATACTTTGGTCCAGTAAACGTTCAGTGTAAGTATTCGCTAACAAGGCTGTCGCCACTGCTTTATCCTGTGGTGTAATCCTTGTGCGTACATGCGCTCCTAACCGTAAACCTCGTACATTCACATGGTTCCTAATGGGACATAAAACATAATACAACAATGACATCAGTTTTTAGAAACCCATATTCTATGGAGTTTGAGTTTTCAATAAAAACAAAGGAAAACAAAAGAAGGGAAACAAAGGTCTTCCCCAAGTATATGTATGTGAGATATTGGTGGTTTTTTTTACGACTGAGGACTTGGGAAAATTGGGTGTGTGGGATTACAATAACCCCGAGGAATTGAGCCAAGTCCTCGTGAGATGAGGTGTTTGTGAACAACCCTTTCGAGACGTGTTAAGAAAGAGCAGGAGGTCCGTAAATAAAGTATGGGATAAGACGACAGTGTGGCTGTATGTGCGCATGTATGGCAGTGTGGCTGGGTGAGCAATCGTGGAGCTAGGACAAAAGTGTTAGGGCACAAGCAATATGTCCATGATTGACCTAACGTCCACGATTGAAATTCGTGTACAAAACCAATTAGAGCTGTTGATAAACAAAGGACTGAGGATCATTGCCGGTGTTTACGAAGATGTATGTGTGTGGTGTGTGTATTCTTGCAGGAAAAAATAATTAATCCTAATAACCAACTTGGTCAGCGTGGTCAAGCGATCAGTTTTCTGCAGTGCAATCTCAGGATGGACGACAATAATGATAATCCTTTCATTATTCTCGGCAGCTGGAAATACTTGTAGTTTTTTTACGTAAAAATGCCAAAATTTGATACATTTCCTATCCGACCTCTTAATATATCCACAGATCGGCCGGAGTTCACACTCGTACAAGTCTACCCTGGAGGACAAATTAACGAGGGAGATGACGTCATTCTGTCATGCGGTGCAGACGCCAATCCCAAACCCACAAACTTCATCGCGTGGGAGAAGGTCGGGTCTCCTGACTCCTTACCCTCCTTCTACCGCGATGGAACTAGCTTGCTGACGCTAGGCAACATCAGCAGGGAGCAGGCTGGGACGTACAGGTGCAGCGGAGACAACGGTGTACCACCCGTGGTTTATTCCAACCAAGTCGACGTCATCGTGCGTTGTAAGAGCTTGTATTATTGAGCAATCAAAGAACGCCTGGTAGTGGAGCGGCATTGTTTCAAGAATTGATTTTTGAAAAAAACATGAAACCTCGCCATTGCATTAATCATGCCATGAAACATTTTTTTTTTCAGATATGGAGCCATTTTATACTTGATTTTTGGTAACCTTTGAGCGGTCAGTGACGTTTGCATACTCTATCTATATATAACAATTATTCATCAACTTTACTGTCCTAGCAACCAAGTCGACGTCATCTACTCTTGTAAATGCCACTTTTCATGACCCAACTCTAAAAGTTGGCCTCTTTTTGCTATGAAAAGAATTTTCAGATGTGGGGATATCATATCTGACGTCAGATACCGTACGAGAGGTCAATGAACTCTGTCATCTAATTTTTGCTATTTTTCTTATTTATTCCCTATTATTCTGCAGTCTGGTTGTGAATTAAGACCAAATGTTGATGTGACCTCTGACCTCCATTTCCTTTTTTTATTGGCAGACGCAACATGATGCGACTGGAATAGAAGTCTATGGGAGTTTTTGCAATGAAATATTTACAAATGTAAAGCACTGTTCACTCATTTGTACTAATTACACTCTGTTGATGTGACTTGGGTAACCACATTTTTAACCTTTGGTCATTGTTAGAGTGTCATGCTTGCCCAATATACCTCTTATATTCTGTTGCGTCTGCCCTTAAAAAGGGAAAGGAGATCAGAGGTCATGACAAGATTGTCTTTGGGCTCTGAAAATTCATGACCTGCTTCTTTTTCACCATTGAACGAAGTTCATTGACATCGCAAAAACACCAGAAGACAGATATGAAATGTCCACACATCTGAAAATTCACACCATGCCAAGAATACCAAAGTGCTATACATGGGTCATAAAAAAGTGGGGTCTTAAATAGTACATCTTGCAAATATCTAATATTGGAAAAACAAAGTTCATTTACCACTTGAAGGTCACCAGAGGTCTTATATGTAATTTTCTCGTATTTGGTCATCATTTTCATTGTATGCATCCTAAGGTCATATGGAAGTGGTGTTTTCAAGAATATTAGGTATAAACAGATTACGTTGAGGTCATTGACCTTAAAGGTTAACAGAGGTCAGATATGAAATACCGCCATATGTGAAAATTTCTTCCGCGCATGAAGATGAAAGCTTCACTCTCTTATCACAAATTGCACAATTCTTGGAATATTGGGGCTATGCCGCTCCACTATTTGATTACTCGCCATCCATATGCATATGATAGTAAATGTGCATAGTAGCGTAAATTGATTGTTACGTTTTATGTTGAAATTTCGTGACAGATAAGCCCCATCCTCCGGGGGCCGTCTTGATTCGTACTGGGAAACTATCGTCTGAGTCGCTCACGGTCACCTGGACTCCAAGGAGCGCCGGAGACGAACCGCAGTGGTACCGTGTCAACCATCGCGAGCTGGAAACCACCACTGACTTCAGCCCCAGCACGCAAAGCGGAAGACTCTACCATGTCAGCGAGTACACAGTGTACGGTCTGCGGCCCGACACCGAGTACGAGGTCGAGGTTTACGCTGAGAACGCCTATGGTGCGAGTGAAGTTTTGACAACAGTCGGAAAGACCCTTTGTAAGTCTCGTAAAAACAATATTTGTCTTGTCAATACGCACTCCAACGAAATGACGCCACACTTTGATATTCTTCAGGGAAGCCATGTTTAAAGGAAAGCCACCTGGCTCCTATAAACCTTATGCGTAGGGCATGGGCATCGCCAGGATTTTTTTCCGGGGGGCGGGGGGCAAAGCGAATTGTTCCCCAAAATGTCTTAACTTTTTCTCAATTTATAATATTTCCGAGCGTGAGCAGGGGAGCATTTGCCCTACCCCCCCATCACATAAACAGCAATATGGCTTCGCACCTCTTTTTCCATTCCCCCCCTCTCTTCCCCCCCCCCCCATTTTCCGGGGGGGGGGAAGCGCCCCTGCCCCTCTCGCAACGCCCATGGCGCAGGGGCCATCTTAGAGGCCAACTTTTGTTGATTTAACTCAGTAGCAATGCATTTACGAAAAAGTTCACTCATGAGTATCTAAGCAAAACAAAGCATTGCCCCCTAAGATGGCTGCTGCGCATAAGGTGGATAAGAAAGTGTACATGTAGTAAAGCGTGTCGTCATTATGTCTAATGTCTACTTTTTTGGATTTGTGCGTTTACATGTTTGCATATAATTATTTCCCTTTTTTTGGCCAAATGTTGGCCAAAAGATTACGCCCTTTTCATACTGGCCAAATCAGGAATTGCCTTAAATATGACGTCGCACACTTTCGTTTACGGTAGAAGTACATTAAAACTGATATATTGAATCTTTTATTAGCACCTGTTGCTCCCTCAGTCGTCGGCATACTGACAAGCTGGCCGTTTTTAACTGCCATCAGTGTACTGGGGATACTTTTGTTCATCAGCATCGCGATACATACGGTCGGCTGCTTCTACCGTAAACAAAAGAAGGGTAAGAGCTATCATTTTTGAAACTATAAGATGATGGTTAATTAGTCATTTTATGCCTCCTCCAAAAATGTTCAGATCAGTTGTATACCATGTAATACACACGGAGTAACTTTCTTGAGAACTCAAACTTTATATGCCCCGATAAAAAATCCCTTTTCTGATGAGAGAAGAGGCGACAATTCACAGATCTTTACATTTTCTCTAAAGATCTGAAACCAAAGTCACAATACATGTCTCATATTTAGTTATCCTCAGAAATTTCTAATATTTCCCTAAGATCCATTGAGATAATTCTCAAATTAAAATTATGTTCAATGGTAGTTTTTTTTTGTACTAAATCCAACCTGACCTAAAGTTAATCATAATAGTAGGTAAACACTGTTGGACAAGCATTACATTCACTGTGTGGCAAAGTGAAGAGAAACACTAAAGGGAATCATAGGGGGAAAAATGGGTTAGAAGAGTTTTCACAGTTTGAGAAAAATGATTTTTTATCACTGGTTTTTGTTTACTTCACGAAAACAAAGGAATGTCCACACTAGGTATGTAAAACAAACATGGGTGTGTACTTTACATAGGATCTGCCCATTGCATTGTATCTTGTTGTCGTTAAAACCATTTCAACACTTTTACTTTCTTCACAGGACAACAAGTTGTTTCTCAACGGTAAGTACATATGTGATTGGTTAGAAACGAAACAGTGTTGAGAATTTGTTGAAATTTCTTAGCAAAGCCCACGTTTCATCAAGCGTTTACCTTGATATTGGTTACAGAAGAGAACGAACAATAAAATTGGCATGGTTGTAACAAGGTTATTTTTAATGACCTGTAAAATTACTACGTTTATTAACATAATTAAGCAACGTAACCTCAATTCAAAGTTTCAAATATTGTCAACATGTAAACAAAAAAACAAACAATTGATATACCACGTATGATGTAACGTAAAAATATCCGTGTATTCCGGAGAGTTAGTACTCTAAATAACATATGTTTTTACAGCGTCCATATGCTTCAATATAATACTGGAAAACTTTCAAGCTTTATTCCCAGTGTACCGTCATACGAGCTTTAGTTAAGATTCTGTAGGGCGAAGCTTTACCTTACCGTCATTCTTGAAAATATTAAACTCCTTTCTTAATTGCTTATTTGCAGCAGAGCTGGGACCGGAGGTCAGGTCCGGTTCGTTGCAGGTACAGGATGCCACGAAAACATGGGTAGGTAAAATAAGATATACATTTTATATATAAAAACATCCAAACAAAACGACATGAGGGTAACTTGTTCATTTTAGAATTTCTGCCTGCAGTAGTAAATCTGGTGATATATATTAAGCGTAACTTGAATGAAATATGTAACACATCCGTGTTGGATTTTTTTGTGATGAAAAATAATACCCTTTGCAAATGATTATAAGGCTTTCCCTTTTCTGAGTCGTTTTCAGGTTCTTGTGCGATTTCTGGGCAAAGAAAAACGTAGAGTAAAATGTTCGCAGTGTGTAACTGATAAAGTTTCGTTCCTTTAAACCATTGCTATGACGTCACACTATTGTTAAAAGTGTGGATTCGGAGCGAAGAATCTTTAGTAAAGTGTGGATTCGGAATTACGAATCCACACTTTGAACACGTTGGACAATTGTTCTCCATAGTAAGCATTAGTAGGACCGTATACGGGAACATTTCCTTCCGAAATTACCAATGCATCTTCACTGTCATTCACTGCCGTCACCGCAAAGCCTACTTCGAGTCAGAAAGAAATCATCGTCTGAACTATCCATAATGTCGACGCGGCGGAAGGAGCCAGGAAAAATGTTGCAACCTGACGCTACTTTTTTTCTTCATATATCATCTCAATGAAGGTCATTCACTGCAAAAATGATGATAAGACATGAATCTGGGACTGAGAAATATTTCCAATTTGTTAGGAAATACTTGGAAAATTTTCTTGACTCTCCATTTACTTTGTACACAATCGCGGAAGTCGCGTCAGGTTGCAACATTTTTTCCGAAGTCTTTTCATCATCTCCACTCACTGTTAATGCCAATACTTCTTTTGACGCAATGGTTTAGGTCGAAGAATACACTCGCAAGTGTGGATCCTTAATTTACGAATTCACTTACGAATCCACACTTTCTTGTGTATTCTCCTTAACAGATATACGCGCTGTTACAAGTGCAGTTTAACTATACAGAACGGTGGAGTACGGCCCAAAATGAAAAGACATAGAGTGAGGGCCTTGGTAAATTACTGGATCACTCGATTACTCACGCTGTATTTGAGTTACATGTAAAGGGATTTCAGCCTCAACCTGACTTATATATTTGGATATACATGTACATGGATATACATGTACATGTATATCAAGGAGTGCTTTTGAAGGCTTCTCGTATGAAATGCTTATTTTCAGGGATCCCTATGCAACCCATTCGCGCAGTCGTAAGTGATCCGATTGAGTCTACCTATGCTGACATCCCGGACTGCCGCGCAGCTATCTCGCGAGATCAGCTGACCTTCCTGCGAGAACTGACCCAGGGCACCTTCGGGAAGGTGCTACTTGCAAGAGCCGTGGGCATCGAGCAGCGAGGCCTTATCACCCATGTGGCTGTCAAAACAGTAGAAGGTGAGGACTCTGTTAGGACTCCGTGCTTTAGTGAAGTGCCGTGGCCACGTGGTCTGGAGCATTGAGTTCGTGGTCTGCAGGTAATTCTGCAGGTTGTGGGTTCGAGTCCAGCCTGGTTGTCACTCATTTAAACGGTTGTTAAACACCGGCTGACTGGTTTTAATTACTTTTTCGGTGTCACTTGAAATTTGGACTCCTGTGAAATCTGGTCCATTATATAATTGTATTGGTTAAACGTTCACAATCTTCACTTACGCGTGCGCAATACTGCTGATGCTTTGTATTTAGAGAGTCCTAATTAGACCTTCTTACTTATATGAATAGATAGATAGATAGATAGATAAATGGTTTATTAAATCAGCTTTCTCGCCACCTGTAGCGGAATTGTGTGAAGCTGTAACAATATATATAAAGAATGCATCAATTTAAAAATACTAAAAAGTAATCATTACAATTATATTATTAAGAAATGATGAAACTAAAATTTAAGGACCCTAAAACTGATAAAATAGCAAATCAACAATTACATGTTTAACACATTAAAATGCAGTAAGAAATAGGGTGAGTGGTAGGGGAAAAGGACATCGACATGGTGGGAAGGGAAAGGCTACATTATTCAGGAAGGGAATGGGAATCCACAGTAATGTTTAGAATATAAATTTGGGATATTGGGATGAGGATGTGTCAGACACAATGTACAATGAATACAAATCTCAAAACATACAATGTAGGTGAGCTGCTGTCAAAAGTTACCTTTTACCAATGCACAAATTAAGTCATGGAATTAATTAATCGGATTAAGTACGGGATTGCACTATTTCTGAATCTATGTAATATATGATAATTTATGCAAAACGGGGGCGTGAGACCAGACGCCAGAGTGGTCCATTGCAAATGTTCAGAGGTACAAACATTCGGGTAATTTTCTCTCAATTTCTCAGCGGTTTTTACTTTTTTTATTGAGGAAAGTCTCTAAAATCGTCATAAGGAATACTATCCAGCCAGACCTGAAAAAATATATGTTTCGTACCGTGCGCAAGATGTCGAGGGAAATTAGTGGAGCTCCTTTTAGCACAGCCGACAAAAAATACCTGTGTGATTCGGGGTACCATACACCAAATTTCTGGCCAAATCGCGGGCTGAATCACAGGCTGCGCCGAAACAAGGGAGCTCACAGTGTGTCCCGCATAGCGGACCTCTTGTGAGTTGACACAAAGTGCTATGTACTGTTCATACACAGAGTGTGTATACATATTCTCATCCTAGAAATATTGAGAAGTGTAGTCGCTCTGAATTGTATTGTTTGTGAGATAATGTTCTTGCTTAAATTTTACATATCATGTAGATGAAAGCGACCCGAAGGAGAAAGAGAACCTGATTCGAGAGTTGAATGCAATGAAACCTCTCAGTGATCACGTGAATGTCGTTAAGCTCCTTGGATACAGCATGGACGAAGGTAATACGACAGACATAATCGGCCTACTTGTACAGAACTTGATTATAACCGGTTAGCTTTTGAATTCGTGACTGCACTTAGTATCGGCATTTTTAAAGAGGTAGCATTTTTAAGAAATTAAATTTTCTTTCGCAATGATATAAACTGAGCTTATCTTTATTCTTAAAAACCACGGAAAACTAAAGTGTCACTCAAATGAATACTAAACCCGTAAGAATTTACATGAGCTTTCATAGATACAACTCCTTCATTATATAGATGCGGTTGCTTTACTACGAAAGCTTATGCAAACTATACTTATTTTATTAACCCCTTAAGGATGGGAAGCGGTCATGGCCGCGGCCGCTAATCCTCATTGGAATGCAGTTGCCAGCTGTGGTATGCCGTGGCACACGGCTAGTGGGTAGTTCCACAGCTGCTGCTTTTGTGCAGTATTGCTACCACACAAAGGCTGTGCAGTCATGCGGGCCACTTATTGCTCTATGTGTGGAGGAATGTCCCCATTACACCCCGTCCTTAAGGGGTTAAGCAAACGTTAATGTTTGATAATCATATTGTTACCCTACTTTTCCATGTGTTTTTGCCCGACTAACGCGGCTGCTAAGAACTAATAATTTTTTAAACCATGTATAATTAGCCACTTGTGCGATTTTCCCCGATATGTAATACGCACTGAAGAATATTACGGTTTCCTAATTGAGGATAAACACAAGGTGATACATGTACACAATGGCGGGATTTGGTAATCGAAACTTCAATCTGCAACTATTTTTCATTCCCTCAATACAAAAGGAACATCTATTTCAAACATGGGTGTTGCGATGAATGTTTTGTTACACTTTGTGAAGCCCATGGTTTCTGAATCTATATTGCTAACCGTGGAACAGCTATAGGGCGTTGTTTTCAATTATGTCGGCATTATTTTGATTTTCATGCATCAGTTATGTCAAAATTTGTATTTGGCGATGAAGTGCGCACGCAAAGATGCAATGCCAAACTAGTTTATTCAGCAGTAGTGGGAAGAATAGATATTTGGTTATATTTCATCCCCGGCCCCCTAACTGGCGAAATAATTACAAATGTTAGTAGTTTGTGGTAATCCTTGCCATGCATTCGTGCTACAAGGCCTTCTATATGAAAGGTCATGGAGAGGTCAAATAGAGCATTGTTCGCACCACACCACACACATGTGAACCTACAGTAAGTTGTCTCTTTCGTTAGCCCAACAAAGTTATCCAAAGTTACGTAGTTCATACATCATGTACATTGGCAATCCCATACACAGACCCGATTTACGTCATCATGGAACACGCGGCGAATGGGAACCTGAAGGAGGTCCTTGCTGAAAGTTGCACCAAACAGGTGTATGACAACCTGCGAGGGGCTGTGTGCGCATCCCTCACACCCAACGCTCTGCTTAGTCTGGCCAGCGGCGTGGCCGAAGGCATGGCTTACTTGGCTTCACAAGGGGTGAGTCTGTTACGTCCCAACTACAGCAATGACGCAAACTATATTTGGGACATTCCGTACTGTAATCGGGGCCTGTTTATGGTATTAAAGAAACACATGGAAATCTGGTCGATGCCTATACGGGGTCACCTGACGCGTGTTTAAGGGCAAATGATCTTGATTTTAACCTCACCGACTGACTGAGTGACTGACTGAATGATGGCCGACTGTCACTCGGAGCCGGGCAGTGCTATCATGTAGGACTGCCCCTTAATGCCAATGAATGGGATAAATCCGACCCATTGTGTAGACACGCGTTTGAAGAGACTTCCGGTTAATGCCTATTCTGAATCACTTGAAATGATTTTGTGTGCTCTATGGTGAGCTTTAACTGACTTTCATCTTCTTGTTTGATTACATTAGTGTCTTCATAAAGACCTTTCCGCCCGCAACGTTCTCGTCAGCGAAGATATGGTAAGCAAGCTATCCGATTTTGGATTCGCCAGTGACGTCGCCGCAATGAGAACATACCAACGCAAGAGCACGGTATATATAATTGTTTATTCCAGAATGGGCAATGCTTGTCGATTTCAAACTTTTTGATTACAAACAACCAGGACGACAATAGAATGTGAATTTACATGTGCATTACATTATTCGACATCGTAGATTTTCCACTCTCCAGTATTCCTGACTTCGATTTATGTGTTGTCCTTTTGATATACAAAAATTTAAATTTGTATTAAATTAAGTTTGCGCAAATTGTTTGTGCGGGAATTTTTTTTCCACATTGGAAAAATATCGTTTGTTTATTTTAAACTTTTATCATGTTTTTTTTTTTTTGAATATTGGATATTTAAGGCTGCATAAAAATACATGACATTTTGAAAATACAGCATTAAAATTCATTACTTTAAAATTAGAAATCAATACAAAGGAAATGAGAAGGACAAACTGCAAAGGCAACGATATTGGCTGGACTAAGATAAAAGAAAGCAGTAAATTATATCATATGCAGGCCTGCAACATTGCCTAAGATGCAAAAACAAAAATATGGAGCGGCACTCCAACTACAAGACACATAATCAATAGCAGCAACGACAATATTGCATTACATGTTAAACATCAAGGTTTGTTTTCAAAGTAATATTACGCCATTCCATTGAGAATTGTTTTAGTGCTTTTCGGGTAATGTTCTTCAACGTGCATGCTATCAGGACGTTTGTTATGCAATTATATTGGTAAATATTATTTTGTTTTGACGTTCAGGGATTTTCCCCTTTGCGCTGGATGGCGTTGGAGTCCGTTCTTGATGATGTGTACACAACAGAGAGTGACGTGTGGTCTTTTGGGGTTCTGCTGTGGGAAATAGTAACCCTCGGTATGACGATCTCCATGTGTTTAAAACTATGAAGCTCATTGACCATTGCGGGCTGTGCACGCATTTTTTTAAGCTAGGCAAGGGCGGATCCAGAACACAATTTTTTTTGGGGGGGGGCCAAAAAATGTTGGTCCCCCAAAAAAGTGGGTCAAAAAAATTACGGCGTGGGGTTCGGGGCCCGCTCAAGGGCCCCGAAAATGTTTTGGATTCTAGATGCTCTGTGGTGCGATCTGAGGCAATTTCTGACCACTTTAACCAATGTTTTTTTGAGGAAAAGATGGTGGTGTACTCATTGCCTGCCTTTATTGCGATGTCACATAAAAACAAAAACAAATTGGTTTCGTTTGGGGGGGGGGGGGGCATGGCCCCCTTTGCGCCTCCCCCCTGGATCCGCCCTTGAAGCTCGGCACTGGTTCCTTTTCTCCTGCAGTGCACGAGAAAACAGTTTGCTGAAAGTTGCCAGCACGTCACCACAATATCCAATTTGTAAACAAATGTAACTGGTCTATTTGAAGAGCGCCTTTGTCACGCCTTTGTTCATAATTGTTACTCGCGACCAACTTATTATACTTGACATATGATTTGACTTGTGATCTGATTTGTGATGACTTGAACTTTCACTTGTGATCGACTTGATTTACAAAGCTTGTTTTCAATTCTAATTTTTCTCACAGGTGGCCACCCCTACCCGACCCTGAGTGCCAAAAAAGTGATTTCCAAAGTGAAGTCAGGGTACCGGATGCCCCGTCCCGATCACTGCTGCATGCAATTGTAAGTTTCATTACATAAAATAAATTCTGTATGATTGCAGTTTGAAACATGCGGAAACGCTTTGTGTTATAGCAGTGATTGGTTAATGTGGTATTAATTAGAAGAGTTCAAGGAAACAGCTTAGATTATCGGTGATTATTTCTTGACACTTAATTATGCATTATCTGTAAGTAATAATGTGACAGAAATAATCATTCCCCAGTGCGGAACCGATCAAAGTATACGACCCTCAAATGTAATGGTACAATATAAACCAAAATGTTTGTGGAGCAAAATGAAAATGAAATTGTGAATATGGATGTAGTGGTCGACCCTACTGTATTAGTCAGAGGGGGAGATACGTCCACCAGTTAAGGAGGATGATCTTAAGTGGTTGATGATTTATTACGGTAATATCCAGTATGAGGGGAATCTTACAATCACAAGTAAACTAAAACCCCAAGAAGCAACCTACGAAAGAAACAGAAAAAAAATATTTTGAGTTCTCTGCAGCATGTACATTCATACTTGAAAATCAATAATTTATACAGTAGAAAGCAAATTTTCAGTACGAGTTGCATATGAATTAACTTCTAGTTTAGACTTACCCTAACGTCTAAAAGTTGGCCAAACTATATCAGAAACACCAGATATAGCTAGGGCAAACAGGCCTTGCTTCCGATCTGCAGGAGTCAAGTATGGGAACTGTCTCTGAAAACGCGCAGACTTTGCAAGTTCAATGTATACAAGTTTAAACAAATGTATACATTATAAGCCATTTGAAAAGTGATCGTGAAAATTCTTTGCAATTAGCACGTGTGGGCCAAAATTATACAAATAAAGATCAAAGATTACATGACTAGGAGGTCCCCCAGATCCCCACATGGATATCACACCTTATCCTTCCTTTTGTCGTTTTTTCTCATAGTATGTTAAAACTTAGAAAAAGGGGAGAAACACTTTTGGTCAGTGTTATTTGCCAAATCTTGAAAAGAAGTTACCACATTGTTGTTTCATTTGGGTAAATAATCACCAATTATTTAGAAGGATTTGTCTAAGGTTGAGTTGGTATATTGATCATTATTGGGCTAAATATGAACTCCATTTGCACATTTTACTTTACAGTGTATAGATCATTGTGTTTAAACGCTAAGGTTCCGTGGCCTGTTTTGTTGTCTCAGGTACCAAGTGATGCTCTCTTGCTGGTCTAAGAACCCGGCAGCCCGACCTACATTTCCAACGCTCAGTGAGAAGCTAGGTGGACTGTTGGAAAAAGCTAACGTGAGTAGGCCAATCAAAAGTCCAGTGATTATTTCAAGAGGGTCTTGGTTTTGATTCTATCACTAATAAACTAAGGATTGGGTGACGTGAGCGTCAGGTTTGAAATCACAGGTTGTCAAATTTTTTCATGTCAATTATTTCATACCTGCTATAAAGGAAATTAATTTTAGTAGACCTAATAAAAAAAAAGTTATATGAAGCGGCCTTGACTTAGACTTGATCTAGAAATTATATATTGAAAATTGGGTCGAGTGAAGCTGACACGCTGGAGGTTCCAAAATTCCAATGCGTTGGTTTCATTGCCTATTTACACATTTATTCTTGAGAGTTATTTCATACCAGCAAAGTGTCCACTGCAAGCGGCGTGTTAACAATTTCACCAATGAGAGCATATTGAATAACATGGGATTCATGGATGTGTCTTTGTTACATCACATTGCTTACTCTGTCTTTTTGTATTTTAGGAATCCATATGGTTGGAAAGCTGCCAGGAGAGCATCTACAAAATGTCGGTCGCAGGTGGATCAGACTTTGAAAAGATCTAAGCGAGTAATCCAGCGAGTGTGCACCATGAAAAAGACCTCATTCGAAATTGTACCTTATAGATGTACATTTTGGATGCAGATTTTGCTTAAGTTCTGAATTAATAGTGTAACCAAGTAGTAAAAAAAGATAAGAAAACTAAATCAAAAATGAAGAGCTTACAGGCCCGTGAAGTTCAAGTGAATCACAAGAGATTTTAATGAGACCACAAAAATTCATTACATACAAAGATTAATCTAATAATAAATCGGGAGTGAGAAGTCAGAAAGTTGTCCAACTACAATGTGCTTATAAAATATCTGTAGTTCGATCAAGAACAATAATAGGTTGCGATGCAAAGAGGCAATGTACGGCCAAAATGTAAGGGCAAAAGACACTTAATATGCAAAGGCAAAATATAGCCTAAATGCAAAGGCAAAACACAGCCTAAAATGCAAAACTACCAAATATGGGGGCAGGTAAAATACCTAAAGGAAAATAAATGAATCATAATTAATAAATACATCTCAATGTGAACAGTCAAATGTATTACAACAAAATTATGTCTCGTGTGAATCCTTATATATGGGGCACGCCCTAAAGGGGCTCACTAACCACTAAGAATATCTTTACATCGAACTATGTGATAATGTAACAGTGCATGTTCTTACCGAGAGCTGTGCTACAAGTTAATTGTCAACCTAGGAATGTTATACACAAAGAGTAACCCATGTACACTGTATGCAACAGAAATACCTATTAAAGTATGTAATCAATCGACTTCACCTGTAGGACGGTTGGTTACACTAGTAGCAACAATGTATGCTTACGCAGAAGATAAAAGAAATAGCCCAAAACGACTTGACAATACTGTTCAAAAGAGTCCTTTCCGAGCAGGATTAAAACATGAATTGTGTCATTTACATGATACATGAACAAGCAAGGTAACATGGCACCAAATTACACACGAAAATGTTAAAGTCGTATAGTATTTCGCAGCAATAATTGTTATCTACTTTCTCACTTTTTTTAATTAACAACATCTAGTTGTTAATATGGTACCTATAATTAATTCATTCGAAAACAAATTAACAGTCCTGTCTCCGTTGTAGCTTTGAAACCAGACTGCAGAATTGACAATACTATAATCTCACACCATGGGAAACTTTTTTGGGGATCAAACAAACAGTTTCTTCTGGGATCGAGTAAAACTGCTGAAATAAATACCAAAATTCTGCGGCAGGAGTCCAGTTTTGTAAATAAAGCTAAATGCAAGATTTAGTTTCATTTATATTTCTGATATTTTACCGTTACCAGAACCAAAAAAACCCAAATCATCCATCCGTCTTGTATCGTGATAACGGTAGAATGTTTTATGTTATTAGAACATTTGATGGTTTGTATAATGTGGCCCATATTTCTGAATTAAAGGGACTTTGATACATTTCATACAATCCAGTTCACGGAGGGAGACAATTGGATGTTAATTGGGGATTTATAAATGATATAAATAATACGGAGTGTCCCTACATTCCTCTTTGTAGTAAATAAGGAAGCATAAGTCTCCCTTTCTCGTATTAATTAAGAAAAATATATCACTTCAAAGGTTCGTGCGAGACCGTTTGTCTAAAAGATATTAGGATTACTTCAATGTTATTATTGTATTTCAATTGTAGCTACTTTAAAAGCAGAATGATTCATTTCTTTGAATATTTTATTAGCAAATGTAAATCGCGTGCTTAATAAGTATATGGGATACTTGTAAACGTAATCCATATCAATATACAGGTGCTGCGTATAACAGCACTTTACCTGAGTCGAATTAATAGCGCTGCTTAACAGTCTTAGCACAAAATGTGTGCTTACTATAGCAGAAAATCATGCTGCTGCTTAACTAATAGTTCATGGCATTGGTTGCGCGTATGGAGATTTCTATTGTTACGTCACTGATTGAAGCAACTTTTTCGTGTGTGCTGAAACGTGCCTTTGCTGTGCTTACTGCCTAACTGAAACAGACAAATGCGCAGTAAGCATAAGATCGGCTGTTAAGCAGCGCTATGAAATTGGGCCCTGTTGTAACCAAGTCTTATTCACAGAAATAAACAAAACCATGATTTGCAAGTACGCCATAATCAATTGCGTTATTTTACTTTTCGATACTGATAGTGAGCCTGCGTTATATTTTACAGAGAAAGATGCTAGTGTATAGATTTGTGCTGTTAATGATGTAATCAGATTTTTGTTGTGGAACTTAGCCTACTCCAGTTGGTACACACACTCGTACATACATTATCTCCTTACACAATAATTGATTTTACAGCTTTTTTTGTAAGCAAATAAATATTCCTTTTTAAAGTTGTTTTACCTTCTGTAATGAAATTTGATAATTATTTTTATTTTTTGCCGCATGTGCTATACATGTATACATAGATAAATTGTCACTCGTCCAGTTTGCCATTGTTTGAGATTGTAAAAAAGTGTAATAGCCGGATTGTGTAATTCAAGATTGAAAGCGTAGACTTATATTGAATCATTTTATCATGTCGCAGTGTCATATTTATCCAGATTATCCTTGCCAAGTACCGGGTTGCATATATACGTTTCCTGCTGTGATTCTCGAGTTCAAAAATGTTTTGAAACACTGCACCGCTAAACTTTTAGATAAGAAAGAGACTTGCTAACTGTTTTTTGGGGGGGACTGGGTGTCAAAGTAGGCTCTTTCAAAACCACAGTTAAACAAGCCAAGGGAGATCTTGCCTGTCCCAGAGCACAGAAACGCTGCTCAATCGATTCAGAATGACAATGGAAGTATGTGGCTAACACAGTGGGCCGTTATAACCCATTCATTGGCGTTACTTGGTGATCATTTTAATCATATTTTCTCAGCCAACAGTCATATTATAGTGAGTCAGTCAGTCAGTAAGATATAAAGAAACTAACGGCTGGCCCCTCTGGGACCAGCTCAAACCACTGATCAATTCGAGCGATTCGTAATGCAGTGCTCCACCAAGAGTTGGCCATGTAGAGTCCATTTTCAAGTTTACGGTCGACAAAACATGGCCAATTTGCATTAGTGTCAGTAGACAAATTGAGCTAATTTGTTATAAATTGGGGCATAGCGTTCCGCCACCTTACAAAAAAACCCAAAAGATAACAAGAAAAGAAAAGGACAAACAGTCTAACAGATACTCGAATCATACACTTACGAAACTACTGACCGAAAAAAGAACAATTTTAAATGTGCCGCACTTCGAATTTATCGACCATCTCCCATAATGCACTGGGGAAAATTAACTCTCCTTGGCAAACTCTTGGTGGTGCACTGCATTGTGAATCGCCGGAATTTCGCTGGTTCCTCAGAACAAAATGGATATCTCGTCGCTGAGGACTGTAACATTTTTGTACTGCAAATTATTGTCGGTTTCATGTCCAAAAAATAAATATCGATGAATAAATTACCGCTAGATAACTTAGTAAGCCAACCCATTTATCTGTTGTGTGTGTGTTTATATATACAAATATATATTTTTTTTGATTTTCATGTTCTTTTAAAAGGATCATTATCTGTTATCCCTAATTTTACATGTTATTTCCTCATCAGAATCCCTAGTCTCGTTTTCCTTCCTGGTGAACCGACTTCTGAACTTGTTTTGAGTTCGTGACCTCAATAAGCATGCCACCAGGAAGTTTAGGGGTTTTGTGTAACATCGAAGCTGTCCTTTATTGGTCAGCATTCAAGCCTACAATAGTCGGTGAATTACGTGCATTGTTTATCATTGCGTCTAGATACCACATATCATGGTCAAGTCACCGACTAATTACGTTGGTCTCAAAGATGAAGCAGACAAATCTGTGCTATTTTTTTGTTCTGGCACACTTTTGACTGATTCTTCAGACGAAAAAAAAAAAAAAATTTGGGATAATTGCTTTACAAATTTCAAATTTATCATAATAATGACAACAGAAGAAAATTATGACGATTGTTTTTTTTCTTTTTCGGGGGTGGGGTGCATTCAAAGATTGTACCTCGAATGCAACAAGGAGCCCAACATGGAGAAAAACGGTGTTCCCTTTAAAACAAATCTCTTGGTATAATGATTTACAAATTGTATTATCTTTTCATCGCTTTACACCGTTTGTATGTGTTGATTTTACCAGCCAAGGTTTCCGCTTCAAAAAAAATCCTTGATTTTGCACTCCATCTCAGCCACCACGCTTACCATACCCGTTTGACTATTGTAGCCCGCTTTGTATCTTGCCTGATAGACTATTTTTTGTAAGATAACGTTGTAAATTGAAATAATTCGATTCCTCGCACAGAAAATAGTAACTTCCGTTTACAAACTGGAACAATTGTAGAAGTTTTACGAAGTCTTAAAAACATCATACTCAACTGACGAGGGGCAAAGGTTACTCTCCGAAACGTTGAGTTTCCCCCGGTTCTTTTCACAACCTCACAAACTCACAACAGAGATTTGTCACATAGTACTACCGCATCTTATTGCTACCTTCACCATGCAAACTTAACTCAACAAATCATAACTCAACAAATGACAATACTGAAAAGTTTGTCTAATTCTGAAAATTATTTCCGACTGGATTCTCCTGCAGCGTATTTTATTTCAGCCAAAATGTCCTCTTAAGTTTGATTGTTTCTTTCTAATCTTTCTTTACTAACTGATGTTTACTATTCAACAAAATGTTTCTAAGATCAAGTTAAAAGCTCTAATGTTGAAAACGTAGCAAATACATATGTACACTACTACAATAAAATGTCACGTGCATTAATTGTCGGGCATTTTCTGCAGAGCATTATGATACCGTTTCCGTTGCGGAAGAAAATATTGATATAAAAACATGATGAGTAACATTAGGGGCAGTCTTCTGTAGCCTACTGTTACATATACTAGGATGTAGTCGGGCCGTAATTTTGTGCTGCATGGCTTCTTTGTTTACCTCAAGGTAAGGGTATATACTTTTCGTTATATTCAGAGATGTAAACAATGCCGCACAAATCATCCAACCTCGAGTCTTGACAGTCGAGTCTTGACTTAAAAGCTAAATCAACTGTGAAATTAACTACTTGAACTGTTCACACATGTTACTACTGACCCCTAATGCTGGGAATAGATTGCTGCATTGCTGTATTGCTACCATCTTTGGCGTGCGTAATTTTGTTCCCGAGGTCTGGATATGAGTACACATGTCCATTCATTGTTACTGAATTAAAAACCCAAATAAAAGGCGTTTGGTACAAAATTGTTAACAGTCTATATTCTACTGTGGTTCCATCTGCCAAGTTATAATTGTTCTATAACCCAGATTTATGTTTATCAAGCGAATAAAAACAACATGAAATGTATATCCGAATGAAACAAACACTGCTCTGTAAGAGTAGGTTATCCCATATCTCCTGCCGATATCCCTATGCTACTGCTAATCCTACAATTATTACTACTCTTACTGCTACCTCTACTCCTACTGTTACTCTTAAGCTTGCTGCTACACCTATTTCGGCTGCTACTCCTATAATGTTATTGCTTCTCCCATTTGTGCAGCTACTCCTACTCAAGCGGCTGCTTTTACTGTTACTTTTACTCCTCCTTCTGCTGTTACTTCTGTTGCTCGGTTTGTACAAACAAAGGCTTCTCATTTCTTCTGGAGGCAGAGGTACTGAAACTCGCTCAGTCTGCGTGTGACATCATGAAGCTTTGTTCGGTCTTGTCACTCCCTATCTCCATCCATATAGTGTCTTCCGCGATATACATTGGCGCGATGGGGGGGGGGGGGGGACACACGGATCAGCATATCTCTTCGGCTGTCAGCTAAACGAGAAAGACGACATTGCAGTCATGCACATTAATTCAGGAGACCTGAGTAGGAAGCCGGCCACAAACTTGATCATGGGAGAAAAGTCCGATTCGTGACGTCACACCTCTGCCACAATACCGACACGCCACGGCTGGAAGTGTGAAGGCAGCAGATGGTAGAGGGGGTGGTAGTGCACGTTAATATAAATGACGGCGTCACCGTTTAGCATCTGCGTCTGCTGCTCTTGCCACTTCAGCTGCAGCAGATCCAACTTGCACCGCAGTTCGCCAGGCGGTCCTATCTTTAGCTGTACTTCCTCATTGCTGGACATTAATACCAGCAGCCTTGAGATGACAGTGGGATGCCAGCCAGGATTTTGGATGACAAGCCTTTTTTACTCGAACTTTTCATGGGGCTCCCCCAAATTGGGGCCGCCTGGTCATCCTGGGAAGGACCTCACACTGCCGTCGTCACCGGCAAGGCATGCGACCGTCACTCCCAGGCCACTTACGTATCCCACTACCAGCCTCCAACTGCTCAAGCCTGCCAGGCAGTACTGCGGTACCTGTCGACGTGAGACTTTGACGATTTTCGTTGGTGTTCTGAACGTTGACCACGATGTTGTTGCCTTGCGCAGTAATTAAGAACAGCCTACCTTTAGGAGGAGCAGGCCGACTCTCTGGGCCGTGTCCAACGGAGAGTAGAAACTTGACGGTTGGTAGAAGTGCCGGTTGCCCCGCAGTAGGTCCCTGCCATAGTCCCGTGTATTAAACGTTGGGCTGTTGGTAGGCACTAAGTAGAAAAGCTGCCGTAGAAGGAGAGAGTCTCCCTGAAAACCGTCAGCACACCTGTAGTAGCGCTGCTGCTCCCCAGCGGTAGGATTGTGTTGACTCAAAGCAACGCAAACAAAGGTTTGAGATCAGAGTTTTCCTTCTCCTAGATGGGCTGTCTTAGAGTTTCCTTCTAAATGGGTTGCATTCCAAGTCCTACGAGCCCGATCTGCCCGGAGCTATCTGGTTTTCAGGCGCCAGAAAGTCAGAAACCCGCCTGCACACCTCTGCCCCCGGTTCTAAACAGGGATCGGCACGTGAATCCCGGCAGTAGGAGTTTGACTAGGAGAGGCTCTTTGTGGCGAAGACCATATGGGACATTTCCTGGTGAGAAGTGGCTCAGTACGTCACACAATCCCGTTCGTTCCTAATCATTTGAACCCCTCAACATATCTTCATATAACACATCAGCATATTGTACGGAAATGACCGGCACCAAACCAGGTTGTATTTACTCCGCCAAGAGCCAAGAAAAAAAAACTGAATTGGGAAACTTTGTAAATAGTAGCGTGTCTGTTTGATTGAAGGTTTTAACTGTAGTATTTACATTTAATAGTGTATGCTATTAAAGTTGAAGGGGTATAACTGTTTAATGAGAAAGGGGAAAATATTTTTAAAAAGTAGACTTGAAAACAAAAAGAAAATTCTTTGTAATCAGGAAGCGTTTTATTAATAAGCAATAAATAATATAATTACTGTTAATATAATTACTGTTAGTTAGTTTGTAAAAGGTCTCATTCACTAAAAAGTAACATGGCTAAAACTGTTACATTTACAACAGTATTAAAAAACCTTAAACATCACTTGGACTTAAAATGATACATTTACAAGTAATTAAAATAACCTTTTTTCCCATTGAAAATAATACAGGCTAAGGATAATAAAAGTGTTAACTTATTTTTTCTTTACACATATTTGACGACATATGAAATTTAAATCTGACACGGGTACATCGACATCATATTTTTCTTCTATAAAATCTTGCACTAGTACATCATTGATTAGGCAGTCATCCGTAAACACCGAGTTCTATGCAATACGTAAAACAGGCAGTGCTGTCCGCAGACTGTAGTATTTCGGGACTGAAACAAACTGCGTTGTAAATTTAATGCAAACTGTTCTTTTTCAGAAATGTTTGAAAATGATGCCCGTATGCATACGGGTGTCGGTTAAGAGTCAAAATATTCCATGCGTCTGTCCTGAGTGAAGTACACTGCTAACCAAGGTGTGCCTGGGTCAACGCTCCGGTTGCTGTTGATAATAAATGCACTGGGGTATTCTTTCACTGGTGGTAGCCTATCTGCCCGAAATACGCCAGTCGTGTAACGTCGAGTAATGCTGTCTCCCTTGAGTACTTTCAAAAGTTGTACATCATCTATATTGGCTTTTAATTGGAGTAATCGATCAGATTGTTTCGGCTCTCGTCCACTTCTATGACGCTCTCGAATTCACTGTAGACCACCACGTTGACAGTGGTCGTTAGGGCTGTTGCAAATTGCAACTCCAAACGCTTGTTACTGCGCTTTACCAGGTTGTAATTAGAACCGCATGACATATCAGGAGACAGATCAAATGCAAATATGAGTATCCTGATTCAAAATCCTCCCTGTTGATCTGATTTTAATATATTTTACAGCGTTTTTATACCGAAATTCAAAGTGTAATACGCCATCATGTATTCGTCATCCTTTCCGGAGAATTTTGGCTGAATGGGTCGACATGGAGTCTGTTTATTATCCACGTACAGGCCCAGGAAATTTAATCACTAGTGTTAAAAATTATAGGGATTTTTGCGGAAATCACCGCTAAAAGACGTATTATCTACCATCCCAATCACCACGATCTGTCCCCAAAACAAGTTTTCGCGCGTGAAAGATTGATTTCCTTGCGGAATCAAAAGAATTTTTACTTGCTCTCAACGCAGAGGATATTTGGCACTCCCAAGGGTTTTGGCGTGCGCTAGAGCCACAGTGGGACTGACGGTGACTTTTCTCAGGTACAAAGAGGCTTCCATTGTTGGGAGCCTTTCTGTGCAATCTACCAGTTGCTTTCCTTTTTAAATGTTTCGTCTGACGGGGAGGTTTCTTGAAAGTTGTTGCTTAACTCGTGACGTCACATCGAATCCAACCTGTCGCAGTCGATTCCTTGTAGCCGCTTTTGCATTTTGTCCACTCAGGGCATCAGAAGTATACCGACTCCCGTTTTTAAAACCTCTCTACCTAACGTTTTAGCGCCTTGTTTGATCATTGGTAATGCAGATCTGAAAAGGCCACCTAAATTATACCCAGGTCCGTATCCTTTCTGAATGGGGGTACCCCGGAAAAAAAATGTTCCCAGCCCCGGCTTGATTTTTGTAATATCTCTCGTAGTCTATCATGACTGCTTAAAACAACGAGGAACGACTTCTGCAAAAATGAAGTGTAGTCGTGAGTTCCCCGCGAGATGTCGAACGTAAATCACCCACCAGCTGATTCTCGGTGATGTCGCAGTACACGTACATACCGTAAAATCCTCCGTTTACGTCAAAGGGTAAATGCCCTTCTAGCACGTTAAAGGACCTCTCTCTGAGTCTATGTGAAAGCGACCTGTATAATTATCCGAACTTATGGTAATATTATGCATAGCAGTTTCTGTCATCTCCCTATTAATTGCATCTATAATTACCTGTACGGATTTATAGAATCCTTGCGATATTTTAGTGTGGGTTTACAATAGACCATGCTATCTAAAGGTAAAAGATTTGTTCTTCTCTGTAACGTTGTACCAAGTGAAAGGACAATGGATTTCAGTAAGGGCAACTTCCCAATTACCAGATAGATTGATTTGTTTCACAAGACGGGTTGTGTAACTGGACAGTGTATTGTCCGGATACAATGACATGGAGGAATTACTAGGCAGCGTCACGTAAAATTGCGTTGAAGTTGATGCCATGACTGTGTCCTTATTGTTGAACATCCGCCACCCAACTGTTGAACGATGATGGGTATCCTAACCATTTTACGAAATATTCGGTCCTTCCATTTTTCTTACGTTTACAGAATACTCTCTCTACCCTTTAAAGATCATCATCTGCGATTCCAGCTCGTAGAATGAGCTAAAAATCAAATTCCCTGAATAATCTTTTAATTTACAAATGTATACACCGGTTTTTCTTGTCGCCCGCTGCGTTTGGTCACGGTACATGTTTCCTCGTACCACGACGGAAGGTACGACTTTTCAAACGTTAACCGCTGTTTACTAACCCAAACCTGATACCCGATTTTAAACTAAAATTGCATGGGTTGTTTCGACGGGGAATACATATGTTTCCAGTCTTTGCTTTCTTTGTCACCGATGGCTTCCACGGGATTTATTTTAATGGAACGATGATATGACTAATTGTACGCTCTCACTAATTGTTGCAACACGTGGATGTATTTCAAAGTATTCTTATACGAAAAAAACCGGCACTTTCTGGAATTGAACGTGCTATTGAATCTCTCCACAGTGGGGCTTTTACCTCGCTGTTTGTCGTATAGAAATGGAAGCCTTCTGTTTTCAGCAAATCTTGAAACAAACGATTCGTAAATTCGCTGCCTTTATCAGTGTGAATCATAGTCGGGTTTCTCCCACTAAACTTGATATTGTTTTTGAAACCTTCCACCAATACCTTTCCAGTTTTGTTTTTCAAAGGAATCACTCAGGCGTATTTGGTAAACACATCGATCCACGTCAGTTAAAATCTATATCCGTTGTTGTACTTTGTTAAATTAGAGGAATCCGCTAAATCCAACAGGTGAATTTCGTCCGGTGGCACAGCGACAATTTTATTTCTAGGATAATTCTTTTTAGCAGGTTTATGTAACGTAACGTGTACACATCTTGACCACGAAGAAAGTCTTGTATTCGCTTTCGCGTAATCTTGTACTTTCCCTCATGTCTGACAGTGCAATACAATTTCTCAATACTACTCAAACCACTTTCACGCCCAATGTCATAATACAAAATCTTCAAGTAACTTTCACAATCATCCATGATCCGGTCTTATCAACGCATAAGTTAAAAATGATAGTCTCATACATTTTATCTACCTTTAATTTATGAAAGTCTTTGCAATAAAAATTACACTTTTGAGATTTGTCATCTTTTTATTACTTTTCTTTTAATCCAATTTATTTCAAATCATTATGCAAAATCATTTATCAAACGTATGAAAACACACTGAAAGCTAACTATTACAATACAAAAAGTTGGTAGAGTAACTAAGTCAGTAAACAGTCATGAAGTATAATATTGTAAATTGAATTCTTGTTGCGATTCTTTAATAAACATTAACATAACAGTTAAACCTAACAGTAATTGTTGGAAATATTGTGTTAATATCCATTGGCATGACAAATGTTATACAAAACGGCCCTATCGTTTTCAGGTTGTTCGACTTTCTTTTCGACGTGGATGTTAACATACCTGGTAAAAATACGATTTCGGGCGTGAATAGTCGAAAACTGCGAAACAATGCGTTTGTTCTCTTTAGCCCTTACATTCAATTCTCATTACATTCAATTTTCCTTACATCGGTTTCCAAAAATGTTATCTACAGCTCGATCAAAGAATCTTTCTACGTTATCAGACACGTCTAACATCAAACATTCGTGATTTGTCTGGGTTAAGTCTTCAGCTATTGGCAAATTACATCCATGACATTGTTTCCTCCAAATTTCATCTACTTTCTTAAGAATGCAAGGAACGAATATCGACTGAATAATGTTAAATGAAAGATCTTCACAGGCGTTGCGTTCGTTCACCTCCCCTGGCGTCCCGGCGGGCTTGGTGTATGGTACATGATCCTTTTTAAAAGAAAAATCCTTTAAAAATAAAGAAACAGAAGAAACATAACACAAGTTTAAAAACATGAAAAGTAATGGGATTTTTTTTTCTTCAAAAATCAAACCAACTGCATTTATGACGATTAAGAAAACAATCCACAATAATGACTTTATTTACATAGGTATTTTCTCACCCCCATGTCTTCCACAGCCTCGGTGATGGCAGGCATTACTTCTACCAGTTTTTTTCCACTCGTCGACATTCAGGTTTATACCTCGCTGGCTGCCCTGGAAGTCCTTGTCCTTTCGTTGCACGTACTCCCTGATCTTGACGTAGATCTGACCCTGGAAAGGTTCGACCACAGCGTGACAAACTCCCGTAAGCACAAACCTGACAGAGGGGTTGATCTCGGCCTGACGGTGCTTGTTTCGGGTGGCATTCGAGTACGGTGCACTTTGATCTTCAGCACGGGTCATCATACGCTGCTCCAACCGCTGAAGTTGCTGGGGTCGGGCTTCGCCTGTGCGTAGGAAAGATTATAATCGCATATTTTCATTGCGACTACCGGCAGCGTCATACGATGAAGATGATGAGGTAGGTGAAGTGTAGAAATTCTTCGGTGCAGCCATCTCCTCCTCCTCATGCTACTCCTCCTGCTCCTCCTGCTCCTCCTCTTCCTCTTCCTGCTCCTGCTCCTCCTCCTGCTCCTCCTCCTGCTCCTCCTCCTGCTCCTCCTCATGCTCCTCCTCCTCCTCTTCCTGCTCCTGCTCCTCCTCCTGCTTCTCCTGCTCCTCCTCTTCCTCTTCCTCTTCCTCCTCCTGCTCCTCCTGCCTCTACTTCTCCTCCTCCTCCTCCTCCTCCCGCGATAAACCATAAGGGGAATACGCAAGTACAGATCCAACACAGTTGTAATACATTATTGATATGTAAATAACGTCCATTGGTGTTGTGCGTATGCATAATTTTTTTTGTTCTTTGTTCACTAGAGACCCAAAACACTACTGACGTTTTATTATGGTGATAGTAGCAATGCCGAGTAAGATCGCAAACTGTGGTCTTAAGCTCACTACAAATCAACTTGGTGTTCTAGCCCAGAATGTAATCAAAGGCTCCAACTTCATATCTAATAGCTTTATAAAGCACTAGGGTGAAGGATGGTGCTTCTTTCGCGGGCAAAGAATGCCAGCCCGGGGAGATGTTGCATACCTGCGAACTTAGGTCTGCCAGTTTCGGCTGCATTATGCGGACTGACGGTATGGTCTTGCTTGGTCCTGCTACTCGTGGAGGGACCCCGTCATTTTAGCACAACCGTCTAGGGCGGTTGAGCTTAGCACTGTTTTTACACGAGGCTTCATATCACCTTCGTGATTTAAATATCCAATTGCCTCGTCATCTAATTAGTGACGCGCATGAATGGATTAACGAGATTCCAACTGCCCCTATCTACTATCTAGCGAAACTACAGCCAAAGGAACGGGCCTGGCAGAATCAGCGGGGAAAGAAGACTCTGTTGAGCTTGACTCTAGTCTGATCTTGTTTTAAAAAAAAGGCGCTCTGTTTATTCATCTACAATGATTTATTCAAAATGGCAAGTAAAGAATTCATCAATCTCTTAAAAAAAGTGTTATAATGTTACCCAGTATAGTGCTATATGGTTTTGGCGAAGGTTTTGATGCAATGGATTTCACACTCAGACATATTATTATATGCGAACTTTAGTAACTAGTACTTTAGGGAGACATGTCAATATATTTGTGCACACACAAAACCCTTCCCATAACCCCATGACCAAATTTGAAAATACTTCCCCTCGCCAAACTGTTATACGAAGCAACTGAGGAAGCTTAGTTCTTCAAGATAAATATAACATTGACTGTATGCTCAAAGCAATTAATAGGTAATTTCAGCACACACTGTATCTGCACATTAAGTTTCAAGTGGCTCGAAAATTAATCAAGTTCTTAACAAACTACAGTGTTGTCCGTTGCCAATTTTCTGGCCATGCAGTTAAATTTATACGCAAACATATTCTTACGTGTGTACACTTAACTCTATATATTTAATATTATGCTAAAAAGGTTGATCAGAGATTTTAGCATGCATTCCGAGTTTAAGCTTTTTAATCAAATGATCAATATGTTGTCTTGACTATCAATATCTACGATTAAGTACTTGCACATACTGATCTTGTCAATACTAATCAGTAGGCTCACGGATTACAAAAAGCTGATTACACGTTTATAAGAAGCTGATTACACGTTTATAAGATTACACGGTTATAAGAAGCTGATTACACGTTTATAAGAAGCTGATTACACGTTTATAAGATTACACGTTAATAAGAAGCTGATAACACGTTTATAAGTTTATAAGAAATTGACATTCCTTGTGCAATTGGTTGTCATGAGTTCAGGCGAATGGGGCCATGCGTTGGAATTCATAAACAAACATTAATATTTTCAAACATTAGAAACTCTAAATTTACTCCTGGGATTAAGCATGCTGTAAATGTCATATACAAAACGTTAATTATATGCGAACATTATTAACTCTACATTTGATATGTATTTGCTATGATTAAAGATACTTATTGACCGTAAATGATAACTCAATACACCTCACTACAGGTTAAGAAAAGCTAATTAAATGTTCATAAGTACATGCATATTCACATTTCCTCATTCTGTCTGCTTAACCTTTTCCCCTCCAATTACTATAATTTTTTTGGGGGGGGGTTATATGTTTGTCTGCTCAGGATGCCTGATTAAACTCAAAAATTCATCAACGTCTCTCAAAAACACCAGTGTGTAATAGGTTGTCATGGTTTTAGGCGAATGGACAATGTAATGAATTTTGCAAACAAACACATAAATATTTGCAAAGATTAATAACTGTAAATTTGCTACAGGGCAGGGGCATACAGTGCATTATATGCAAACAGTAATAACTCTACATTTCATATATAATGTGCTTAGTAATTACAGGCGAATGGGCCATGCAGTGAAATCCATACACAAACATTTTTATATATGGGTTAACTTATAACTATATATTAAGAATCATGCTTAGAGTAATTACTCGTTAGTTTGAGCATGCATTCTGAGTATATGTTGTTCAATTAAATGATAAATTAACATCTTGACTATCATTTTTTTTTCATGATTAAAAAGACTTTTAGACCTTTATTGATAACTGTACGCTAATCACTACAGATTAAGTAAATATGACAATTTCTTAAGAAGGGGTATATTTAATCCCCATTTCTGTCTGCCGAACTTTTTTCTGGGGGGGGGGGATGTATGCTCACTGTGTTTTCCTTAGCTTACAGATTCATCAACATCTCTAAAAAACAAAACCTACATGTATAGACTGTTTATGATAATTCAGTATATGCAAACATTTATTACAGAACCAGTCTTGCCTTAAATCAGCCATTATAATATGACAGGTCACATATGGTTTTGGCGAAGGTTTTGATGCAATGGATTTCAAACTCAGACATAGTATTATGTGCAAACTTTAGTAACTAGTACCACAGGGACACATCAAACCCTTCCCATAACCCCATGACCTCATTTGAAAATACTTCCCCTTGCAAAACTGTTATACAAAGCAACTGGGGGCAATTATACGTAGGAAGCTGTAGTTCTTCAAGATAAATATAACATTGACTGTATGCTCAAAGCAATTAATAGGTAATTTCAGCACACACTGTATCTGCACATTATGTTTCAAGTGGCTCGAAAATCAATCAAGTTCTTAACAAACTACAGAGTGCTATCCGTTGCCAATTTTCTGGCCATGCAGTTAATTTCATACGCAAACATATTCTTACATGTGTACACTTATTTTATGCTAAATAGGTTGATCAGAAATTGTAGCGTGCATTCCGAGTTTATGCTTTTTAATCAAATGATCAATATGTTGTCTTGACTATCATTATCTACGATTAAGTACTTGTATATACTGATCTTGTCAGTAGGCTCACGGATTAAAAAAAGCTGATTACACGTTTATAATACACGTTTATAAGAAGCTGATTACACGTTTATAAGATTACACGTTTATAAGAAGCTGATTACACTATTATAAGAAGCTGATTACACGTTTATACGATTACACGTTAATAAGAAGCTGATTACACGTTTATAAGTCTATAAGAAATTGACATTCCTTGTGTAATTGGTTGTCATGAGTTTAGGCGAATGGGGCCATGCGATGGAAATCATAGACAAACATTAATATTTTCAAACATTAGAAACTCTAGATTTGCTCCTGGGATTAGGCATGCTGTAAATGTCATATACAAAACGTTAATTATATGCGAACATTATTAACTCTACATTTGATATGTATTTGCTATGATTAAAAATGCTTATAGACCGTAAATGATAACTCAATACACCTCACCACAGGTTACAAAAAGCTGATTACAAGTTCATAAGTAAAAGTTCATAAGTACATGCATATTCACATTTCCTCGTTCTGTCTGTTCAACCTTTGTCCTCCAATACATGTTTGTCTGCTCAGGATGCCTGGTCTAGCTATATATTAAGAATCATGCTTAGAGTAATTACTCGTTAATTTGAGCATGCATTCTGAGTAAATGCTGTTTAATTAAATGACTAAATTAACATCTTGACAATCATTTTCCATAATTAAAAAGACTTTTAGACCCTTATTGATAACTGTACGCTAATCACTACAAATTAAGTAAATATGACAAGTTTCTAAAATGGGGTATATATAATTCCCATATCTGTCTGCTGAACTTTTTTCTACATTTTTTTTTGGAAATTCATCACATCTCTGAAAAACAAATCCCAGTGTTAAAGGTTGTCATGGTTTTGGGCAAATAGGGCCATGCGATGATTTCACACACACACACATATTCATTAATATTTAAGAGAATTACTAACTCTAGAGTTAATATATATATATATTTGTTGAAAGTAACTACTAAATAATTTTAGCATGAATTCCGAGTATATGTTTTTAATTAAAACACGAAATTGGTATCTTGATTATCAGTTTCTATGACTAAACATGTATAGACTGTTTATGACAATTCGGTCCTTATCACTACAAATTAGGAAAAGGTGATTACACATTTATAAGTATATCAACACTGCCTGTTCCTTTTTCTTCAATTTAAATTTAATTAAAGTCGTCAACCTCTACATAAAAATACATACACGTAGTGTTATATGTTATAATGCACATCCCTGGCCCTTCTTTAGACGAATTTAAAGTTGGCACTGAAACCGAGGGCCCATGGTTCTCTTTTGGCTCTCAATTGGTGCAATGGATTAGCACTGTGATCTGGTTTTCAATGCTAAATTGAAATCCGTCTACCAAGGTGATTTGTGGTCACATTGTGTGAATATTGTAAGCGCGTAACACACAGTGTACGTTCTCACAAAGTGGAGACAAACTCTTCGTTAACACGAACATGGAGAAGAACATTTTTGTCAAATGTCCAATTTCGATAATTATGAGGCAAATAACATATTGCTTCAACGATTGGTTAAATTGTTCCTTGAGACTAATATAAAAAGGCGAGAAGAACTCAAAATCGAAAAATTGTCGGTTATTTTAAAAAGTTTCATGCACTTCTTGAGAACTGCGACGATATTATTATTATTATTATTATTATTATTATTATTATTTATTCGACCAGGACAAATCTTACAAACAAATATGACCCAAAACAACATACATGAACATTACGGAAAACAAAAAAGAACCAATAAAGAAGTAAACAAACAAACTATCGAACAAATCAATAAATAAATAAGTAGACAATAAAAAAAAATTAAAAAACCATAAAATAACAAAACATATTAAAAAAAAAAAAACAGTAGTAGAGAGCAACTAGGAACCGACTCTGACTGGCTGAATAAAAGAATGAATGAATTAATGAATGAATGAGGGTGGTGTGTGCAGGAGGGGATCTAGACCATGAAAGGGAAAAATTATTAACAAACAAAGGACAAAACTAACGACGAAACATACGGGCCAGGGACAACAAAAGTAAACTGAATTACTGTTGCTCGGAAGCATGCTGCCCCACGTATGATGAACGATGAAAAGAGGATTAAATCAAACACAAAGGACAGGGACTGGAAGTATAACAGGGCCTATATAATCACGACCTGCATACACCAAAAGTGAACGTCTAGGAAGCAATAGTGTTTAAACAGTCGTCTTTTAGTTGACGGAGAAATGTTGGCAGAGGACAGATCACAGCAGCATCCCAAGTTTCAGGTGGAACAGTGTCCCACAATCTGGGGAATCGATGGGAAGCCGAGTGAAACAAGGACTCAGTACGAGCATAGAGATGGCGAAATGTGAGCGAGTCAGGATGACGAGGATTTATGGAAATATTCGCAAGAATTGATTCGCAGTGAGCAGTGCCATGCAAAACCTTGAAAACAAAGGCACTGAGGAGGTAGCTGCGCCTGTTTGTTAGAGGATGCCAGTTTAGACGCTGTAATCTGTGCTCATAAGACATTTCTCCGCGTCTTTGATGAAGAGCAGGACGGGTGGCTGTTCTTTGAACCCTTTCGAGCTGATTCTGTTGAGATAAAGTGTGTGGGTGCCATGCTGGAAGACCATACTCAAGAATTGGGAGGACAAGAGATTTATACAATGAGAATATGGCGTTTGGACTGGACCCCCTGGCAACCGTTCTGATGAAACCTAACATACGACTAGCTCTGGCGACTACGGAGGAAGTGTGTGTTGCCCATGAGAGTTTGGAATTGATTGTGATCCCCAAGTACTGAAACGATTGAGTAGTATCGATCGGGAGAGTTCCTAGGCTGTAAACTTGTGGATTAAAGTGCCTGCATCTAGTAATATGCATAACTTTGGTTTTACTGACATTGAAAGTCATTTCGTTTGAATCTGACCAGTAATTAAGCCTATTTATGTCAAGTTAAAGCGTGTGTTCATCATCGGGGCATTCTATTGTGCGGTACAAAAGAATGTCGTCAACAAACAAAACACAACTAGAAGAAATTGAATGGGAAACATCATTGATGAACAGATTGAACAACAATGGCCCTAGTACGCTGCCTTGCGGCACGCCAGATGTGATGCCAACCCAAGGGGAGACTCTGCCCCGGAAGAGGACCCGTTGCCTGCGACCCGTCAGAAACGATTTAACCCAATGCCACAACTCACCCCGGACATTGAAAGAAGAAGCAAGTTTTCCAAGTAGGATGTGATGTGGCATTGTGTCAAAAGCCTTTGACATGTCTAAGAAAACGGCATCTATTCTTGGGGGACGACGCCTATCAAGGGTGGATGACCAGGAGTGAAGAATATTGACCAGCTGGGTAACACAGCTCCTGTGTTTAACAAAGCCATGTTGGTGGGGATTGAGAAGACTGAAAGTGCTCAAGTGATTATTTATAGCAATAGATATAATGCGCTCAAGAACTTTACATAGCAGGGAAGTAAGAGCAACAGGTCTGTAATTAGTTAACAATGTCTTATCGCCTTTCTTGTGAACTGGAGTAATGTTAGCGCACCGCCAAGCATCTGGCAATTGACTAATGCTCAGCGAAGCGTTAAACAACAAGCAGAGAGGATGGGATAAATCGGAGGAAATTTTATTGAGGATACTCGGCAAAATACAATCAGGTCCAGGAGATTTATTAGATGGAATCGTTTTCAGCAAAGCAGCAATTTGGCTAGCAGAAACAGAAATATGAGACAGCACGGGAATGTGCAGCAAGCAAGGCGGGGGATTGTCAGGAACAGGACCTGATTGTTTACAAACAGAAGCGAAATATTCGCTAAAGGCAGATGAAATTTTGTCAGGGCAAGTCAGTTTACAATTGTTATGATGGAATGACGGAGGAGGTGGAGATTGTTCCGGCCTCTGACAAAGGACCAGAAATTACGTCTGTTGTCACAAGATTCAAACAGACGATTAACATAATTCCAGTAAGCCTTACGGATGGATTTTTGAGCTGTGTTGCGAGCAATTTTATACTGAATCCAGTCAAATAAACGACCAAATTTACGGGCTAAATTAAACAATTTGTGCTTTTTGTGAATCAAGTTCTTCAGTTCTGGAGTAATCCATGGTGTGTGACGGGATTTCCGTTTGGTGACCTTTGCATTGGAATCATGGATAGCAGCGTCAAGTAAGTCGTGGAAGTTCTCGGCAGATTCATTAATATCGTTGGTATCTATGAAGGCAGACCAGGGAACGAGGTGGATTAGCTGTCGAAGATGGTCAAAATCACCTTGTCGGGTTTGTAGAAACGACCGGAGAATCGCTGGACGAGGGGCAGGTCGGATGGATCGGAAAGTAGTCTGGACTGCAAGATGATCAGAGTGGACGGGGGTTTGAACCGTACAGACATCGGAAATGAAGTCCGGTCGATTGGAGAAAACTAAATCAATGATGGACCCCTGGTTAGGATTGTTGCAGCAAGGTCTTGTAACTGATGGGACGAGCTGTTCTAAATTATAGTCGCTGGCAATATCAAGAAAACGAGTTCGATGGGAGTTAACCGTGTTTGAAGGGGAGAAATCGACGTTGAAATCGCCTAAGAGGAGACAACCGTCGAAGACGTCCATGTTGAGAGTTTCTATAGCCTCCCCAAGCTTTGTCCAGTAAGCCACTGTAGAAGAAGGAGGTCTGTAGAGAAGGCCAAGTACAAAGGATTCCGTGCCGAGCTTGATTGAAATCCACACAAGCTCAAGGTCATCACGCTCGTAGATGGAAAGCCTGACAATGTGGACAATGATGTCTTAACTGCTGCCAAAACACCATCACCACGGCGTCCTTGGCAGCGGTCTTTACGTATGATGACGTAATCATCAGAGAAACCAAGAACGCTGTCAATGTCATTTGTAGAAAGCCATATTTCGGTGAAACAGACAATATCGGCAGGAGTGGAGTTGAGGTAAAGTTCAAGTTCTTGACATTTGTTACGAATGCTCCGAGAGTTGCAAAGTAAGCAGGAAATGTTCTTATTGGATCGGTTTGTAGTCGTGTTGGGTCCAGGGTTGGGTTTTATGTCGCCACATAGCAAGAGGGGTGTGGAGAAAGTGGCAACCGAATTCCTGTAGTACGGTATGCGGGCCTTAGAGAAACCCTTGATGACAGCAGGATGAGATATCTTGTTGGGTGAGTGGATTTCTGATGTTGCTGACGAAGAGGTACATGTACTGAGAATTGCAATGGTCAGCCATATTAGCATTATTTGGAGTGGCTGCATTGTGTGATCATTGTTCCGATGCATTGTGACGTAATAGTATGGCGCTTACCACCTGTTAGTGTGCTCGGCTGTAACCAGCTACCTGCATGACCAATGCGATGGCCCGGGCGCGGGAAGTCAAAATTCCAGATGCAAAAAATCGTTCTTTAACTGCACTTGCAGATGAATATGAAGAGCAGCTATGTAGATACCTGAAGAAGATGTTAGGAGATCTGGAAACAGGAGAGGGTTCAATCCGGAAAAATCAGCAGAATAGTTGAGCTTCTGATGACAAGAGTCGTAAGAGATGTTTCTACCTGTCTAGCGCCCTCTAATGATATATTCCTATATGCAAACATTAATTACAGAACCAGTCCTTAAAACACCAGTGCTGCAGTACATCAGCCAGACAACTAAAACAATTCATTGGTATTCATTCTAGGAGATGAAGAATTTGGTCTATTCTGTTTATGCAAAGAAGAGGTAGTGTTTTCTCATTATTTTTTCGGGGATGGGTATGGGGCGGGCATTTCATCCAGAACTACCTTCATTTAATCAAGAACTACCTTCAGGCACACAAAAGTACCCCAAAATCACAAAAACTACCAGTCTACCCGTTTTAAGTCATAACAAAACTACTTCACAAGACAAGTCTGCGTAAACTATATATCGTATTACAAACATGGAAATATTTTAATTATCTAAATATCTCTATTCAGTGCGTATGTAAGTACTATAGTATTGGTGTTTAATCTAAAGACACAGTTAACATCAATTTAAGCAATTGTTATCAATTCAGTATCTCGTAGTTTAACTTCCTGCCACTGGTTTCCTATTCATCTGATACCTAGATTTATTTACACTAGCTAAACGCGAAATGTTATAAGATGGAGTCTCCTGTTGTCAGTTTTACGGTTGTGTAGCCACCCAGACTATGCTACAACTATAGTTTCGTTTTTATTCAAAATATTTTTTAAAAAAAGAAGAAGAAGAAAGAATTGCACAATGATGTTTATGTGGATATCATGTATGCATAGTATTAGTGCCGGAAAGCCTCAACACCACAGGGCTTTTTATTATTAAACTCTATTGACAAATGCATGCTTTCGTCTCGGTCTTGCGTTAACTTTGTTGTGAAGCGACACACAATATTTGACAATATAACTGTATTTAATCGACACCATGCATGTATGCCATATGCATGGTAAAACAAGACAAGATATTTCTTTGTTTTCTATATTTGTTCAAATTCTCTCTGACGATAGAGCTTTTTTTTAATCGCTTGGGTATACAAGTGGTGTATTCTGTGTCCTGTAAAATTTCATATTTTTTTGGTAATTGATCAGACATTTCAATGAGTTTTTTCCCGCAAGACCATGTTGTCAACTCTCACAGTTTCTCTTTCGTGTCTTCCACGATTTTCACTTCGTAGATCCTTTTATCCAGGTTGCCCATAGTGATGTAATCCTGTTAAATATTGGAAGAAACATACATTTCATGAGTTGCATTTACAAGGTGCCCATCATGCTCTGAGAGGAATTTGTATATGTAGGACATTTTGTATCCGACCTCTGGTGACCTTCGAGAGGTCATGACATTTTTATACAACCAGTTATAGATATTTATAAGATTTACCATTCAAAACGCCATTTGTTTTTCATGACCCGAGTCTAAAGGTTGGTTCTTAATTCGTGTCAGGTAACGATATGCAGATGTGGGGACATTTTACGTCTAACCTCTGGTAACATTCGAGAGGTCAAAGAACTTTATATTCCGTATCTGTCGCTATTTATCATATTTATTCTTTAAACCCACATGTTTCATGGCCCAAGTATCAATGGTGCAAAATATATGTATTGCAACCATTATTCTACAGTCATTTATGAATTCACACCCAAACATTTACTTATAAAAATCGTATAAATAATTATAAATAGAAAAAGATCCTTGTACACATGTCATTGACCTCATTGACCTAATGAAGGTCACCGTAGGTGAGGTTCTTAAATTTTCTCACATCTGAAAATATTCGTCATGGCATAAAAACATATGACCTACACTTGGATCATAGGAAAGTGGCCTGTCCAAGAACTATTAATCCAGTATGTAAAGTTCATTAACCGTCCGAAGGTCACCAGAGGTCAAACATGGAATGCTGCTACATCTAAAAACAAATGTTCTTCATGGCATAAAGACCTTACCTGCGAAGTTCCATGCTTTAGTCACAAAGTGTACAATTTGGTCCCGCTGCAGCCCACAATGTAGGCTTAGTAACGGTTAAATATTTCGTTTGTGGAACAGGCTAAACTGTTGTTCTTGTTTACTAAAAAGAAATCAAGTGTCTTAAAATCTGTCCAAGATCCAATGCGGCATGAATATATATCTTTGGTATCCTGCTTTGTGGATTTTTACATCTCTACTCATAACCAAAAGGTTAGAATTTTCGTTCCAGTAGCCGTCTTATGTTTTCTTGGGCAAGTCACTTCACTCCACAAGCATGTCTTTACTCACGAGTATAAATGGCTACTATTATGAGCTCAGGAGTAGGCCTATAACCTACAGTGCAGAATTGATCTCATTCGGGAGAAACATGTATATACATGTGCATGTATAGTCCCTGTCATTTTATGCTCATCAAAAGGAGAAACATGCCGACCTTATGTACCTCCGCTGGGTCGGGGCAGTACTGCATGTTTGTTTCTGCTAACATTAAAGTTGCAGGCCCTCCTCTTTAGCAGTGTTATATCGAGCCAAGTCTCTAGGTAACTGAGAGAAACATCCAATCTCAATGCTGATATGAAATACTTTGCAGATTGTTTTTCACTAACCTGATCTCCAGACACCATGTCGTCCAACTGCCGATACAGACTCTGAAAGCTGGGTCGATCCTTGGGACTCTCCTGCCAACAGCTGCACATCATTTTGTACCTGAAACATGTGATAATCGATTAAGAAAAAAACAATCTATTTAAATCTCCATGTCTATTCTCAAGTTCTTTTTTAAGGGACAATCACATTAAATATGAATTATTCCGAGAGTTCCGCATAAACTGACAATACTTACAGCTGCTTCTTGCATTGTCGAGGCTTCGGCATACGATAGCCCTGCTGTAATTTGCTTATCATTGTCGTTGCTCTCAACAGCGGATACGGCCGCGCACCTATCGGAAAGAGAAGTGTACTTAAACACTGGACAGTAGAAACTCAACACGGAATACTAATTTAACTTACACGTTCTGAAATCTTTATTTTGACAAATAAAGTCGTACCAAAAACACGTGTTTAGACATACATGTTTACGTTACATACGTAGTGTGGACATTCCTTTGTTTTCGTGTAGTGAAGAAAAACCTGGAAAAAAAATCATTTTACTCAGACTGTAAAAACTCTTTCAACCCAATTTTGTTTCTATGATTCCCTTTAAAGTTTCTTTTCATTTTGCCACAAATAAACCTTACCCCAAAATGCCTCTAAACCTGTTTACCAGAGAAGGGAAAACACTGTATGGACATGGGTAAGTCAACACAACGTTGCTGCTACCTGGTTTATGTGCACCTCTTTTGTTCGGAAGTCCACGCAATGAATGTAATGCCTGTACACCTTCAATCATAGGCCTCCTATTGTCACCGTTTTGTTTATACTCAAACCTTTGAGGAAGACCTCCCTTGTCAATTTTACACATCCATCCAAAGTGGACCTACGGCCAACTGTAGAATCGATATCTTGTAACTCACCAAGTGTCACAATCTCCCACAGCAGAATCCCAAAAGACCATACATCACTCTTTGTTGTGTACACGTCATCAAGAATGGATTCCAACGCCATCCAGCGGATGGGAAGAGGACCCTGCAAAAAATGACATCTTTTTGTGACTTTTGTCAGTTTTCAAGAGCTAGGTTGATATTATTAATAAGCTAAATAAGTGATATAGCAGTGCTGTGGTTCGACAATTGTGCGGCTTGTATCAAATATACAGCGTTGGAATATTGGACATTGACGATGTCTTGTTTGGACGGAGCTATATAGAAATCACTGAATTCGTCTGGTACCTGTGACTCGCGTTGGTAGATACGGGTGTTCATGACGTCACGGGCCAGTCCAAAGTCAGACACTTTACACACCAGGTCATCCCCCACCAACACGTTACGAGCGGCAAGGTCACGATGCACATACTGAGGGAAAAAAATAATTAATCAACTGTGACTTAGGTTACCCATGTCACTGACAGAGTAGTCTGAAACCAGCTTTACTAGATTTGCCCAGTATGAGGTTTTAGAATAGTGCACTCCCTGTAACGGGACGCGAAGAGACAAGCACAGGGGCGCTTGAATCTGTACACTGATAGCCCACCATCTGAACACTGCTGTATACTTGACCTACTCTGCAAGCATCCATGCTCGAGAATGGAGTGATTGGCACAGACATTGTTTTCTGTGGCCCTTTGGATTGGAGTTCGTTCAACAGTGCATTGGGCGTGGGTTATTTGATCGGACTACTGTGTTTCTAAAATCGATATTACAATGAGCACGTGTATCAATTACCTTTTGAGAGGATATGTAAGCCATTCCATTTGCGACATCCCTGGCAAACTTGACCAATGTCCTAGCCAGTGATTTGCTCACGCCGGGTAGGTTGGAGTAGCTTGCCCCTGGGTCCTTCTCTCGAAACTCCATCAGAACTCTCTTCAGGTCACCTTTAGCAAGGTACTCAACGATAACGTACACCGGATCTAGAATAAACCACAGAAACAGCTCGTCAGCCACACTTATTGTTTATTATTATTATTATTATTATTGATCATTTCTGGTAATGAAACCAAGGATTCCTCAAAAGCGCCCAAGGCACTGTAGCTCGCAAGCCTGAAGAAACCTGTAGAGAGAAGACAATGAGAAGAAATTACAGTTTTAGAGGTGGGAGGAAAACCCCAGAAGAATATTTTGGGGAAAACCCACGGAATCAGGCAGGGACTGAAAACCCAATCCACATATTGGCCCAGGAGGGATTCGAACCCGGGTCACAGCGGTGGAAGGCGAGGAAAGTAACGCTACGCCAACCTGACTCCCCAACCTGCCTGTAATCTTATGCTCTTCTAGAGCGCAAAACTAAGGCCACAACTGTTTAGTGAGAATCACTTCAATACTTTGAAAAGGGAACACTACAATGAAAACTGGAGTGCGAACTATAAGCGTTCAGTGGTGTTCTCGAAATGATGAGTTTCATCTCAATTGTCTTTTCGTCTTGTGTCTAGCTTTAGTCGTGCGGAATCGTACTTCGGTAGGAGTGATTTTTTTTTCATTTAAACTGTGATATACCTTTTTCTGCACAATATCCCAGCAGCTTGACCACGTTTGGATGAGAGCCAACTCTTTTCATCACCTGCAACTCGGCCACAAGCTCGTTCTTGGCGTGTCTGTCGGCGCCCTCTGTAAATTGATGAGGCGGTTAATAAAAAATAACAGGTTTCCGACCTCAGCCTTATGATCGCAGACCCCAGAATTATATGAAAGCCAATTTGCCTCAAATGGAACCATTAGAAGCCTTGGCCTCATGTTACAGGATTGTATCTTTCTGAGAGAGTAGGGAACTATCTTGGGTCGATTTACAAATAACAGGGACCAAGGGACCAAAGCCAAAGACAATCTAAGGTTTGGAAGATCCAGTGGAAAGACACTGTCTACACATACTAACGAAGTAAGGAGGCTTATATGGATTAGCAGTTTGTACAAGAAGAAAAGACACTTTTCTGATAATCCCATTGTCGGTTATATTATTGTAAAGATCGACTTTTGGTGCGCTTGTCCCTCCGAATCAGTGTTAAAGAAGCTATAGACAGCATGTAGCGTAGAATATTATAATATTTTATAACACAAAATAAAATAATACTAACAATAATGACCTTACCAAATAAGTCACCTTACCAAAGTTTACCTTATCCTTTCTTCACAAAATTCGTCATTTTTTTACTGATTGGACCACGATGAATCGATCTAGATGGTGGCGGCATGCCTAAGGGTCGTTTTAACAAATAGGCGACAGTTATATGTCGCCTTAATAAGGTGTGTCGCCCTGAATGTGGACGCGGTTAGCAAAATCTGTCGCCCTATTATAGCATTCAGACCACCAACCACCACCACCACCACCACCACCCGCACCACCACCCATACCACCAACACCACTGCTACTCACATTAACAACTACATGTAGTCAGAGCAATCTATTGGAAACTTGTCTCAAAGGACGGATTTTCGGAAGGACGCATAATACTTACACATAGGGAAAGTATTACAGATGCACCGTGCACATTTCAGTGAATGAAAGGCAATTTAATGTTGTAATGAATCAGATGTGTTAAATCGACTTATTTTTTATTACATCTCTGTTTTTGTCTTCAAGACAAATCACTTCACAATGAGTATAAATAAAATTCTCTCAACTGCACAGAGCCCCGATTTGATAAATGACATTTGACAACAAACCTTTCACAGTCTTGACGGCAACCTTTGTTTCTTTTCCGGCTTCCTCGATTCCAAGTGCCTTTCCCAATAGCACTCTGCCGAACTCCCCTCGACCCAGCTCATTCTCGATCACCACGAGATCTCGCGAGAAAGAGAGTTCCGGTCCTACGTTGCCGTACGCCACGTCGTTTGATGCCTCAACGCCATCTTCATTGGAAATACTTTCGCATACCACCGCTGAGGCAATTGGTTCCAGAGGAATATCTGAAACACATTTGTTAGTTTTAGATTATAAAATTGATATTGAGACATGCATCTTGCAAGTACTTGTAATCCTCATCTAGTCAGACCACACCAAATATAATTCGATTTTCTAATCCAATGCACAGGTAAACACTATAAAAAGGTTGAATAAATCACTGTTTGGCAATGTAATTTACCTAGCATTGGTATGAAATTGCCTCATATTGGGTTGAATTGGGTAAAAACTGTCAAGCTATTGGGAAGAATTTGCCCAGGAGTGTAGTCAGTTGCTAATTCTAGATTTACCAATCTTCATATTGCACAATATACCGGTACAGGTTTTTGTACCACTTTTTTCCAATTCAGTTTATCCTCTGCTTTTGTTTTGACTGGACTCGCTCTTTGATTCTTACCGTTCGGCTGATGGGGATCTAGTCCAGAAGACGACTGATCAGTGACAGGCAGTGGTGGGAGCTCACTGTCTGCTCCTTGTGATACAACGTCATTTCTGAAAGGGAAATTATGTTTCTTCAACAGCAATTGTTATCGGTATCCATTTGTCACTGTAGCGCTTAAAAGTGACTACGCACTCAAGCACCAGAAACAGCCAGAGCAATTACATTGAATTTTAAGTGAACAAACACAAATAGTGCTATGTCGTAAAGCTGCTAATGAGTCATACTTATACAAGTCAATGTTATCGTTTTATGCTTCAAATATAGAGGGCGCGATAACAGGAATACATGCCAGTTATCAACAAGTTATTTTATGCCTGTTATCAACAAGATATTGTTTTATGATTCAAATCAAGAGGGTGCGATAACAGCCGTACGTATGAAAAAGGAACAGATTGCTTTGAAAGTCATGCAGGTATATCAATTTTAAAAGAAACAATACATCTTTGGCTTCACATTAAATATTAGCCTCTTTCTGAATGTAGCCCTTTTTCACTTACGGGCCATCTTTTACGCCTGCTTCTGTCTGTTGTTGTTTATGACGACGCCTCCACACGACAAAAGCAAGACCACCAACGACGGCCACAATGACGATGGCTGCCACTACCGATCCAACGATGATGCCTACAAGTGAAGAACCTGCAAGAGCAAGAGGAACTTTTCTCAGTTTTCGTCATAAATCAGAACATTTCGCCTATTTTATCCTTTGTACATCTTGTGGACTCACTTAACGGTTATCAAGTAGTAACTATACTAAACGTTGATCACAGTAAACGCGTGCAACTGTACTCTTGCAGGCAAATCTGCTGAATAATAAAAAAAACCCCGCTAAGCTGTGGTTTCCGTTACAGTGCTCTGCCATTGAAAAGTGTATGTTCCACATTGCAATTGCGATTAAGTGAAGGAATCTGGTTTAATTCAGTTGGAATGCTGCAGAACTTACCACTCCTCGAGGAATCTGTGGGCCTAGTACTGGTGCTTTCACTAACACCTCCAGTCGTCCGAAGCAATTTGTGATCAAGTAATGCAATTAATAAAGATGATTCCAATTTTTACTTATAAAAACATTCTGACATAGATTGACAATGCCAGAGATTTCTGGAGAGGTTTTATGAAAATAAATGTGAAAAACGAAATGAATGTCTCATAAACTTAGATGTTACAGCCCAGACGAATTAATTAATGTGAACAAATGTTTATAGAAAATCACAACCACATACGGATGCTCAGAAGAAATACATTGTTACTGTTTCCAATTAAAACAAAATTACTTCATTTGATTTCTTTAAATACAATCGACGAAAACTCACCTGGGCAAAGCGGTTTTTCAAGTTTCCGTGACCCAGTTCCAATCGCATTTGTGACATTACAGCTGACTTCTGTGCAGTAATTGTCCTCGACATTAAATGGCATGGTTTTACCCGTAGGTGCACTAGGCTTGGTGCCATTCAGAATGATGTAATACTCAATGTGTCTGAGTGGATTGGCATCTGCGTCACAAGTGATGATTTCGTCCCTGTATGTCAGGGATGTTACCACGGGAACAACTGTGAAAAAAAGGAATTGCACACATTCAAGTTAATAACAAGTCCTCAACATTTAAGCCTTGTCTGTAATAAATGCATATTTTTTGAATAAAAAGAGGCATGATGTTTTGATATTTTTTCGGAGATCTTAGAGAAGGATACTGCTTAGATTGAAACAACAGGCTGCACGTTGTGGATAGGTAAATGCACATTTCGGTTGAAGGTAATGTACAGTTGGTAAACATAACAAAATCTACCAAATTATTATGAAATACATTTTTTCCCTGTTAGTGAAAAATAGTATACATACAATGAAATCATGGCAACTGGAATGCTGTTATTTTCAAGAAAAGCGGATTTTGTTTCTACCAATTTCCAACAACAGTTTGCCGACCATCGTTGAAAAAATGATTTTTATATAAGATAATGCCCCAAATGCACTAAATTCGGTTAATCAACATTTGTTTGGAAGCAGTTACACATCAATGAACGGGTTCAAAACAAGCTAGTCTTGTTTCCTGAACTGACAATTCCCTCCCGTCTATAAAGTGTTTTTGTCTTTAGAAGTGGGTCAGACACGTCAGAAATGTTAATATTATACATCCGAGTTAAATATAGTCTATCTACTAAAGAAAATACGAGTTTTTTTCTTAACCTTTTCAGCATCGGGGGGGGGGGGCAAGTTCAAAGGTTCATTAAGCCGAAGGTTCATTAGTCCGAAGGTTCATTAGTCCGCGTCACAAGTTAAATATAGTCTATCTACTGAGGAAAATCCGAAGGTTAATTAGTCCGCGTCACAAGTTAAATACGGTATATCTACTGAAGAAAATACGAGTTTTTTTCTTAACCCTTTCAGCATGGGGGGGGGGGCAAGGTAGTTAGGATGCCTTGGGGGGGGGGGGCGTCCGATAGTCCGAAGGTCCGATTGTCCAAAAGTTCTTTAGTCCAAGGTTCGATAGTCCGAATGCACAAACTTTCAATAAGAGGGGGTTCGGTAGTCCGAAAATGAAATGAGGTTGTTAATCCGAGCATTAGATGCAATAGTCCGAAGGTTCATTAAGCCGAAGGTTCATTAATCTGAAGTTTCATTTATCCGAAGGTTCGATAGTCCGAATTTAGAATAAGGTTAATCAGTCCGAAGTTTCAATAGTCCCAAACGAAAATAAGGTTCAATAGTCCGAACGTTCATTATTCCGAATTATAAAACACCTGATTAAATCCCCGTCATCTGATTGGTGGATCGTTGATCATATGTCATTGAATTATTCGTACCAACGCACGGTGCGTGCGTGGCGTGCAGCGCACAGTGCAATGGAAGTTCTATTGCACGGTGAATCGAACTTCCATTGCACGGTGTCACTGCTACTGGTGGTGGCGCTGTTTCAAATCGAGATAAATTGAATATGATTGTTCTCAACCTGTTGAACAGTTTGCATTTATATAAACTTGATGAACTTGTCGAACTTTTCAACAGTTTTTAACCTGAATAAATTGGCTATTAAAAGTCAACCAATCAGATGACAAGGATTTATTAAGGTGTTATATAAAACAAATAATGAATGTTTCACGTTCGTGCAATGGTCAGAATAATTTCATGAGGTGAACATTTCATCTGTCACCTCATGAAATTATTCTTACCATTGCCCGAACGTGAAATATTCATTATTTGTATATTGACATATAAAAGACTATAAGGTCCGATAGTCCGAATCAACAGTAAGGTCCGATAGTCTGAAGTGTCATAATGACGAACCGTATTGCCCATTCGGACTATCGAACCTTATTCTCAATTCGGACTATCAAACCCTACCGTATATTCGGACTATCGAACCTTATCAATTCGGACTATCGAACCTTATTGTCGATTTTGACTATCAAACCCTATGTCTATTCGGACTATCGAATCTTCGGATTAATAAACCTTATTCTATTTTGGGACTATTGGGCCCTTCGGACTATCGAACCAAACGATTCAAACGTCTATTTGTAGGTGATATTAATTTACCAAACGTTTAGATGTGTTTTCATTCAATTTGTATGCATGTACAAATCAATTTTTTTCAGGACGCTGTTCCAGATAATAGAGCAATTACAATATAAATAGAAGTAACTTACAGCGAACGTCGAGTGTAATGAATTCAGACTGTGTAGTTTGATGTCCACCTGTGCGACATTCTATCCTGCCCCCATCATCACTTCGTGTTGGAATGAAGGGGCTGTATGTACTAAGTGTATCTGTTGCCTTACCTCCAGGTGGAATCGTTTCGGTGTCAGGTGAAAGAGGATCGCCACCTTTAAACCAGTCTATTGACACATGTGGTATTGCTCCCAGTGCTGTGCAGGAAAGTGTGACGTCAGTATCCCCTGTCACAGTCACTATTGCACCGAAGGGTTGGTCTTCACCATCAACGGCTATGGTGAGACTGGTGACAGAAGCTGCATGAACAGAAACATATAAAAAGTTGATATCATTTGATTTTAACATCATTTCTTACACCTTCTGTCGTCCAAGCATGGGCGTCGCGAGGGGGGGCAAGGGGGGCACTTGCCCCCCCCCCCCCCTGGAAAAGCAAAAAACAAAAAAGGAAGAAAAAAAAAGAAAAGAAAAGAAAAGAAAAAGAGGCGCGAAGACAAAGTGGTGTAAATTTAATGAGTTGGGGGGGGGGCAAAATTTCCCTGCCCCCCTCTAAAACTGATAAATCGAGAATGTGTTGAGAAATACAAGCATTTTTTGGCAAAAAAATGTTTTGCCCCCCTCTAGAAAAAATCCTGGCGACGCCCATGCGTCCAAGGCAATACGCAACCAACAGCTTTGAAATGTAAACAGAAAATATGTAAAGAGAGAATTGTGATCAAGTAATGAGTTTTAAAAAAAAATCCAATCTCAAACACATATTTTTTAACTTATAGAAACATTCTGACGTGGAATGACAATGCCAGAGATTTCTGGCGAGGTTTTATGAAAATAAACGTTAAAAAAGAAATGAATGTCTCATCAACTCAGATGTTACAGCCCAGACGAAGTAAATAATATGAAAATGTGTGGAAATAGAAAACCACAACCACATTCGGATGTTCAGAAGAAATAAATTGTCTATTCATAAGATGGAATTTGCGTCGGGGTGATGTATTTCAAATAAGGTTTTGCCCTTCACCAACGTATAAACACTGTTTACTCAGTGTGTTACCTCCTGAGTGAAAGTTGGGGAAAAAATCACTCGGGTGGGACTCGAACCGACGACCTCCTGCTTTCAAGTGCAGATGTCTTATAGGGCAAAACCTAATTTGATTTACATCATCTCGACGCAAAGTTCCATCTTATGAATAGTTAATGCGGTACCCGCTGCTATGTACATCAGATTCGAACCAGCCAAGCGATCCCGTTAGCTCGGTGGTCGAGAGGGGTAAGAGATCTGCACTAGAAAGCAGGAGGTCGTGGGTTCGAGTCCCATCAAAGTGATGTTTTCCAACTTTCACTCGGGAGGTAACACACTGAGTATACAGTGTTTATACGTCGGTGAAGGGCAAACCTAATTTGAAATAATTTGTCACTGTTATCAAATAAAAGATACAACAAATTTGCATCATTTGATTTCTTTAATTACAAGCGACGAAAACTCACATTGGCAAAGCGGTTCTTCAAGTTTCCGTGACCCAGTTCCAATCGCATTTGTGACATTACAGCTGACCTCTGTGCAGTAATTGTCCTCGACATTAAATGCCAGGGTGTTACCCGTAGGCGTGCTAGGCTTGGTGTCATTTAGAATGATGTAATATTCAATGTGTCTGAGTGGATGGGCATCTGCGTCACAAGTGATGATTTCGTCCCTGTATGTCAGGGATGTTACCACGGGAACAACTGTAAAAAAAAAGGAATTGCACACGTTCAATTTATTAACAAGTCCTCAACATTTAAGCCCTGTCTGTAACAAATGCATATTTTTAGAATAAAAAGAGGCATGATGTTTTGATATTTTTTCGGAGATCTTTGAGAAGGATACTGCTTAGATTAAAACGACAGGCCGCCTATAACGTTGTGGATAGGTAAATGCACATTTCGGTTGAAGGTAATGTACATTTGGTAAACATAACAAAGTCTACCAAATTATTATGAAATACATTTTTTGCCTGTTAGTGAAAAATAGTATACATACAATGAAATCATGGCAGCTGGAATGCTGTTATTTTCAAGAAAAATGGATTTTGTTTCTACCAATTTCCAACGACAGTTGGCCGACCATCGTTGGAAAAATGATTTTTATATCAAATAATGCCCCAAATTCACTAAATTCGGTAAATCAACATTTGTTTGGAAGCAGTTACACATCAATGAACGGGTTCAAAACAAGCTAGTCTTGTTTCCTGAACTGACAATTCCCTCCCGTCTATAAAGTGTTTTGTGTGGTAAGAAGTAGGGTCAGACAACCAGAATACAAGATATGTTAATATTATACATCCGAGTTAAATATAGTCTATCTACTGAAGAAAATACGAGTTTTTTTTCTTAACCCTTTCAGCATGGGGGGGGGGGCAAGGTAGTTAAGATGCCCTGGGGGGGGGGGGGGCGTCCGATAGTCCGAAGGTCCGATTGTCCAAAAGTTCTTTAGTCGAAGGTTCGATAGTCCGAATGCACAAACTTTCCATAAGAGGGGGTTCGGTAGTCCGAAAATGAAATGAGGTTGTTAATCAGAGCATTTGATGCAATAGTTCAAAGGTTAATTAAGCCGAAGGTTCATTAGTCCGAAGGTTCATTAGTCCGCGTCACAAATTAAATATTGTCTATCTACTGAAGAAAATCCGAAGGTTCATTAGCCCGCGTCACAAGTTAAATAAAGTCTATCTACTGTAGAAAATCCGAAAGTTAACTAGTCCACGTCACAAGTAAAATATGGTCTATCTACTGAAGAAAATACGAGTTTTTTCTTAACCCTTTCAGCATCGGGGGGGGGGGGGGGGCAAGGTAGTTAGGATGCCCGGGGGGGGGGGGGGGCGTCCGATAGTCCGAAGGTCCGATTGTCCAAAAGTTCTTTAGTCGAAGGTTCGATATTCCGAATGCACAAACTTTCCATAAGAGGGGGTTCGGTAGTCCGAAAATGAAATGAGGTTGTTAATCCGAGCATTTGATGCAATAGTCCGAAGGTTCATTAAGCCGAAGGTTCATTAAGCCGAAGGTTCATTCATCCGAAGGTTCATTTATCCGAAGGTTCGATAGTCCGAATTTAGAATAAGGTTAATCAGTCCGAAGTTTCAAAAGTCCGAAACGAAAATAAGGTTCAATAGTCCGAACGTTCATTATTCCGAATTATAAAACACCTGATTAAATCCCCGTCATCTGATTGGTGGATCGTTTATCATATGTCATTGAATTATTCGTACCAACGCACGGTGCGTGCGTGGCGTGCAGCGCACAGTGCAATGGAAGTTCTATTGCACGGTGAATCGAACTTCCATTGCACGGTGTCACTGCTACTGGTGGTGGCGCCGTTTCAAATCGAGATAAATTGAATATGATTGTTCTCAACCTTTTGAACAGTTTGCATTTTATAAACTCGATGAACCTGTCGAACTTTTCAACAGTTTTTAACCTGAATAAATTGGCTATTAAAAGTCAACCAATCAGATGACAAGGATTTATTCAGGTGTTTTATAAAACAAATAATGAATGTTTCACGTTCGTGCAATGGAAAGAATAATTTCATTCGGTGACCGATGAAATGTTCCATTCCACGAGTCGAGATTTTACATAAAAAATGTTTTAATTAAATGTTCTTAAAGCTTTTGTTTTGGATCAAAAAGATGGGCTGATAATGATATTGATAATGATACTAATGGATCAGACTGCATCAGTTTTTTTCAAAAGAAAAAAAACCCAAACAGTCATCTTGATAGTAATAGAAATAAATATTTTCCTGAGGTTCTAGGAATAAAATGAATGTCCACTGACTGTTTTCTTTGGAGAGTTTGTATTTTTGAATAACCACAACCACTTTATTTGATCCTTCTAAAAAGAACAAAAAAGGAAATGGTTCATATCAGTATCTAAAATCAAACTTAATTCGATCTGGTTTCTGGGAAATTGGGCTTTTAAGTCAATTTTAGGTTTTTTTCTGCTGGTAGAAAACTCAACATTTAAAGGCTAATTATATGACTTGATTTCTTTAACTACAATCGACGAAAACTCACCTGGGCAAAGCGGTTCTTCAAGTTTCCGTGAGCCAGTTCCTATCGCATTTGTGACATTACAGCTGACCTCAGTGCAGTAATTGTCATCGACATTAAATGCCAGGGTTTTACCCGTAGGCGCGCTAGGCTTGGTGCTATTTAGAATGATGTAATACTCAATGTTTCTAAGTGGATTGGCATCTGCGTCACAAGTGATGATTCCGTCCCTGTATTTCAGGGATGTTACTACCGGAGAAACTGTAAAAAGAAAAGGAAATTTAATTACAACTCCTCAACATTTATGCCTTCTCTGTCACGGCCAATAATTATTTTCACACTGATCGAAAAAAAGAGAGCCTGATGTCTTGAACCCAGTAACTTATTTCTCGGAAGTCTTCGAGCAAGATACTGCTGCGATTGAAACGACATGCCGTCTAACATTTTGGATTTGTATACGTACATTTGGGTTGAAGGTAATGTACAACATATGCAAACATAAAAAACTTCCAAATTATTGTGAAATATGTTCTAGACCGTAAGTAAATAATAGTCTTAAGCATTCTGTAAAATCAATTGCACCTGGTATGATGTCATTGTCAAGAAAAATGAAATTGGGTGTATCAATTTCCAATGATGGTTGGCCGACCATCGACGGCAAATGACTTTGTTTTTTTAAATATCGTCCCTAATCCACCAAATTTAGTGCGCATTTTGTTTGCAATTAGTAACACATTCGTGAACGGGTACAAAGCAGATGACCTGACAACTCCCTGACGTCTGTAAAATCCTCTTTTTTGTCTGAAGTAGAGTCAGAGACTATAAGTAGAGCGCCTGTTTCTTTTTTCCGGCATACATCATCACAAACTTTGGACAAGTCAGTTTAAACAATATTTGCCTTTTGTTCAGATCTTCCGAATCATACACTATATTTAACTGATTTTCATTAGCTCTGATTCAAACGTCTATGTGTAGGTGATATTAGTTAACCAAACGTTAAGATAAGCTTTCATACAATTTTTATGCATATACAAATTAATCAACTTTTTTTCAGAACGCTATTCCAGGTAATAGAGCAATTACAATATAAATAGAAGTAACTTACACAAAACATTGAGGGTAATGAATTCAGACAGTGTAATTTGAGGTCCTATTGTGCGACATTCTATCCTGACCCCATCATCACTTCGTGTTGGGATGAATGGGCTGCATATACTCTGTGTATCTGTTGCCTCACCAGCAGGTGGAATCGTTTCGGTGTCAGGTGTAAGAGGATTGCCGTCGTTAAACCAGTCTATGGACACCCGTGGTATAGCTCCCAGTGCTGTGCAGGAAAGTGTGACGTCAGTATACTCTGTCACGGTCACTATTGCACCAGAGAATTGGTCTACACCATCAACAGCTATGGTGAGACTGGTGGCAGGAGCTGCATGAACAGAAACATATAAAAAGTTAATATTATTTGATCTTAACATTTCTTACACCTTCTGTCGTCCAAAGCAATACGCAACCAACACCTTTGAAATGTAAACCGAGAATATGTATAGTGAGAATTGTGATCAAGTAATGAATTTCAAAAGAAAATTCCAATCTCAAACTCATATTTTGTTTTACTTATAGAAACATTCTGACACAGAATGACAATGGCGAGGTTTTATGGAAGTAAATGTTAAAAGAAATGAATGTCTCATCAACTCAGATGTTACAGCCGGGACAAATTAATTTATGTGAACAGAGTGCGGAAATTGAATTATGAGTGTTTTTTAATTAAAAGATACAACTAAATTGCATCATGTGAATTCTTTAATTACAATCGACGAAAACTCACCTGGGCAAAGCGGTTCTTCAAGTTTCCGTGACCCAGTTCCAATCGCATTTGTGACATTACAGCTGACCTCAGTGCAGTAATTGTCCTCGAAATTGAATGGCATGGTTTTACCCGTAGGCGCGTTAGGCTTGGTGCCATTTAGAATGATGTAATACTCAATGTGTCTGAGTGGATTGGCATCTGCGTCACAAGTGATGATTCCGTCCCTGAATTTCAGGGATGTTACCACCGGAGAAGCTGTAAAAAGAAAAATACATTGACTTATTTCAAGTACAACTTTTCAACATTGAAGTCTGCTCTGTAACGACCATAAATAATTTTCAAACTGAAATAAAAAAATACCCCCAAAAACAGAGAGTCTGATGTTTTGATCCCTGTAACATAATTCTCGGAAGTCTTTTGAGCAAGATACTACTGCGACTGAAACGACATACTGTTCAGCGTGCGTTGCATCTGCGCTGCAAGTACGCTATGTATACGTCCAATACAGGCGGCTCATATGCTGACGGGGTGCGTCACGAACACATAGCGTACTCGTAACGCACTCGACCGATGCGGGACCAATGCGCTGCGTATTTATAACTTATGGTCTGCGTAACAGCGTACGCAGCGTAGTTTTGTGCATGCCCAAAACTATCCTGTGTACTGGGTCGTACCATGCGTATATCTGCGTACATAAAACCTACACAAAACGATAGAGATGCATATGAGGTGCGTACGACTGCGTATGAGACAAATGTCAATGCGCAACTCATAAGGAATTAGGATACGCAGAAGTGTGACAGGGCCCTGGATGGCAGTTAGTGAGTCAACAGTCAGTCGTCTGTGGGTGAAAGGTGTGGTGAAGAGGTAAGCACGAACTTTGTAGAGTTTGTGGTTTGTGTGGTTTACTAGGATCGGCTTGTGCCGTGGGTAGCGCTTACTAGGGAGCCAAGATCGCTAAGTTGTTGCCGGCGAGCTGTGTGCACTTGGCCCGGTAACGTGTAGTTCCCCGTTGCAGCGGAGAAGATAAGTAAGCCGTGCGTTGGGAGTAGCATCAGCCAAAGGTGGCTGAGCGTGCCGAGTATCGGAAGAGGAACGTGTCGGTGTTCCCGCTGTGGTGTACACCTTTAAGCTGAATAGCGGTGAACGTGTACTGACCTTGCTTTCACACGGCTGCGTTCCCTGTGTGGCTGACTAGCGACCCCAGCAGCTGTGTAAGCCACGTTGAGCGTCTGTAGCTTAAGTTGTTACCTCAGAACCTCTATAATAAACTTAACGACTGTCGTAGTTTGAAAGCCTTGGAGTAAGCCAAACAGCGAGGTAGTCAGCCTTGCACACCGGGTAGTACAGCAAGTTTAATTAATAATATAAGGTTTCCCCAAGTCCAAGAAGTTTCATCAGGTCATTTAATTATCAATCATTCATAAGGCAATTGTTGATTCAATAAACCATATTTAAATCATTGTGGTCCGAAATCAGGTGTCCTGTTGTGTTTATTTGACTTATTGAGCAGAGTTAGCCAATCAATTCCCTAGGCGGTATATTTCCACCAAAACGAACTTGCATCCCTTAGCCTTGAGGCTGCTCGTTAGTCTCCGGTCCGAGGAAGTAAGTAACTGGGTTCGGGAGCAATCCGCTACAATACGTACATTTGGGTTGAGGTAATGTACAACATATGCAAACAAAAACAAATCTTCCAAATTTTTATGAAATATTTTCTAGATCGTAAATGAATAATAGTCTTAGGCGTCCAGTAAAATCATGGCACCTGGTATGATGAAATTTTTAAGAAAAATGAAATTGTGTGTATCAATTTCCAATGATGGTTGGCCGACCAGCGACGGAAATGACTTTGTTTTTTAAATATTGTCCTTAATTCACCAAATTTAGTTAGTCCACATTTTGTCTGCAATCAGTTACACATTCGTGAACGGGTACAAAGCAGATGACCTGACAACTACCGGACGACTATAAATTGCTCTTTTTCGTCTGAAGTAGAGTCAGATAACTAGACTTCAAGTAGAGCGTCTGTTTTTTTTTTCCTCCGGCATACATGATCACAAAACTGTAGACAAGTCAGTGTAAACAATAATCTTTTTGTTTAGATCTTCAGAATCAAACACTACATTTAATTGATTTTCATTAGCTCTGATTCAAACGTAGGTGATCTTAATTGACCAAACGTTAAGATTTGCTTTTATACAACTGGTATGCATGTACAAATTAATCAACTTTTTTCAAAACGCTATTCCAGGTAAAAGAGCAAATACAATACAAATAGAAACAACTTACACAGAACATTGAGTGATATGAATTCAGACTGTGTAGTTTGATGTCCACCTGTGCGACATTCTATCCTGCCCCCATCATCACGTCGTGTTGGGATGAAGGGGCTGTATGTACTCCGTGTATCTGTTGCCTCACCGTCCGATGGGGTCGTTTCGGTGTCAGGTGTAAGAGGATTACCGCCGTTAAACCAGTCTATGGACACCCGTGGCGTTAATCCCAGTGCTGTGCAGGTAAGTGTGACGTCAGTATCCTCTTTAACAGTCACATTTGCACCGGAAGATTGATCTACACCATCAACAGCTATGGTGAGACTGGTGGCAGGAACTGCATGAAGAGGAAAAAATAAAAAGAAGTTAATGTCGTTTGATCTTAACACTTAACTTTTGAAAGGTGTCAATAAAAGATTATTTAAATTTGTAGAAAAATCCTTGCTTTAACTTGGTGATCAAGCAAAACTATAGTTGGGATGCCAAAATAATAGAGATTCATTGTCCCGCTTTTCTTACACAGTCGTCAGTTTTTTTTGTTTTTTTTTAGACCTACAAGATGATCTTAAAACATCCCTGGAATGCTCAGCAGGTCCATATTGCATAGTGATTGTGTCTATAAGGCACGATTTATTTGGGGGTTTTGTTCAATTTGAGGACCATTTGGAAAAAAAATCGAATGAAAAGGGCAAAATTCTTGCTTTTACATGAACATTAACGGCGCAAACTGTTTTTGAATTTCTTTAAAACGATTTGGGGTGAACATTCAAAAGCTTTATCAAATTATGAAAATGATGCTTATCTTGGAAACAGTGTTTTATATGTACGAGCCACGCCCGTGTAGGGGTTATTTTTAATTTTAACCAGCACACTTCCACAAATTCGTTACCAGCTTTCAAGAATTTTAAGACAAATGTCTTGCAATTATTTTGACACCGATTTCATTACAAAGCGAAGAAAAAAGGGAAGCAGCTGCCGTCGACATGACTTTCCGAGAAAAACACTGACCGTTTGAGTAAGAAATTGCGCACATTCGTGGATTAAAAATGTGTTAAATATAATGTACCGCAATTATGAAACTCTTGGTACAAGTAAGCTAAAACAGTGCACAATTATTAAAAAATTAAGTCTGTTGTTGAAGGATAGGAGCAAAATGGTTCGTCTATTTAGCAATAAATTACCTTAATCTTTTTTAAGGTTTACAAGTACTTTTTTTAACCCTGTACCCTAAAAGTGCCGCAATTCGAAGCTCATTGACTGCATGATTTACCTTTCCACTGAAAAGTTGTGAGCATTGATTAAGAGTCATTTCGTGTAAATACTTCATATAAGTGTCCAAGCTCAAAAAATCGAATTTTTTTTTACTTTGTGGGATGAAATGATTTAGGGAACAAGTAACCAAAATAAACTTTTTAAACTTTTATTTTGCCCGTTGCAATGGTTACGGGCCATTATGTGTTTTGGCCATTTTTCGGCAATTTTGAGGCTGCAAAAATTCATTTTTCGCGTTATTTTCAAAGGTCATCCAGCCAAAGTGCAAAGTAATGTCACAAAAGTAACTATATCACGACAAAGTATCATCCTTACCCTTACAAGAAACAAATAAAAACACTTCTGAAAAATCTCTTTTATGCTATTTTAGACCCTATAATACAGCATGTTTTTACAACTAGCAAAACTGCATTTTTTACCCCATTTTTATCCCTCCAAAATGGCACTTGCCAGGGCACTCAGAATAATTTCCTTCGGCTATGGTTAGTTCAGACATTGGTTTTTTCATACGCAGTGGCTATTGTTACGGCAGCCGTAACGCATTTCCCATTTTCTATTGTTACGGTAGACTGCAACCTGGCAACTTTTATAAAAAAACATGACAAGAAAATATAAAATTAGAAGGAAAAAAGTGAATTTGAACTTTATGAAATTCGGACTTTATTTCCCTTTTAAAAAAAATCCTCCAAAGCCTCATATTAGAAAAGGAAAAAAATTCGAGTGCAAAACTGAGATCCGAACCCGCAACCTCGCGGTGCAAGGTCCTACCCTCTATCGGCTGAGCTGGCGCACTGCTCGAAAACACGTGGGGAAACAAATAATTATATACCTGCGTGCGTATCAAAAAAATATCGTAGAGGGCGCTAAACAACTAGTGCCGTAACGATAGCCACTTCGTTTTTCATATCTGGTGAGAAAATTTTGGGTTATTGTATAGCCTTTGTGCAGTAGCGCTCCAAAAATGGTAAATTTCACAAAAACCTTAAGAAGTGTATTTTCAGTGTTTTCCTTTGTTTTGAGTAATAACTTGTATAATTGGTATTTTCATGAATCTAGCACATATTTACAAACAAAATTAGACTGTGTATCATTTTTAGACCATTGGATGAATAGTAGGTCGTGTACTCCCCCCCCCCACCCCCCCCCCCCCCCCACACACACACACACACCTGGCTAGGACCAGCCAACTCCCCTCTGCCACCGAATTTTGAACTTGTATGTTGCATAACGAAACAAATGAAAATAAATAATATGCAAGTGAACACTTTAGAAATAACATAGAGTTCCTTTTTCACAGCCTCCCCTTCCCCCACCCTGGGGCATTGCTTGGGGTTGAGGGTGGGGTGTGACCACCCACCAATAACTTGGTATTGTCGGTACAATCATTGTCACATGGGCAAAACTCATGTGTTTGCAAGCCGCAATGAATAATGGCCGTATCCATTGTCATCTGATTGAAGTGCACCATCATTCCAACGATGTACAGTCCTCCCCTCCCAGCTAGGCCCCGCCCCTTCCCTTGCCACCAAATTCAGATTTTGATTTCTGCATGTATTTGACTAAATTAATATTGTAAATAGATATCAATTTACACGTAAAGCTTTCATAATCTACACAAACACGCGTACCCGTCTCACAGCCCACCCCCTGCCATCCCTCTCCTACTCCAGTGCTCATTATGAGCAACTTCCCCCTTCCCTTCCAAAGAATTGTACTGAATATGTATTATTGTTAAGGTTACATATTGCCTTGCGGAAATTCCACATATTTACATGCACTATGTAGGTTTGGCTATTTTTTTGTCAACGTGGGAGTGGTTTGGAATATCTGGAAAGCGCGAGGGGGGGGGGGAGGTGTAATATGGATGGTACATGTACATAATGCGGATTTTTTTTATCAAAATTGCATTTATTTTATTATTTTCAATACAGAGAAGTGATATGGCGATTACGAGAGCATATAACTCATACTTTTTTATTAAAATACATGTACTTTAAAACAACTATCACTCTAGTGAAAACTCAAAATGGCCTCTAATCTGATTGATTGAATTGAACGTGTAAATATGGTCAGATCAAGCACATATAAAGTCAAATTTAGTACCGTTATGGGTGCTGATTTTCCCCTCCAAAATCGTAATTTCGTAATCAGCATGACATTTTGAGTCTCTTCTAAACTGTCATCAGCAGTCAACATGGCCACACTTCTGTGGTGCATCCATTGTTACATGGCAAGCAATCTAAATGTATTGGTGCTTATAAATTACAGGGTTTTTTGTATACAAGCAGGCAATGTTTTGTTAATGTGTTAATTAAAAAAAATCAACTTCCCCACCGAACCACAAGTACTTACAGATTTTAACCCTTTCTGGCGGGTATTTGTGCTTTTTTCTGAAAGGGAGGGGTACAGCACACTGTGATCCCATGTTGATTTGCATATACTTTGACCGATTTTCCTACAACCGATTTGGCAGGAAAATATTGGTTGACCATTACTCTATAATATGACATTCTTGGTTTTATTGCTGTTACCACTACAGGTGTTTTTTATATATTTTTCCAAACTCTTGTCTAGATAACATTTTGGGCATAATTTCTGTATTTTTGTGTAAACATCCATCCCAGTCGAGCAATTGTATGCATCCCTTGTCACTGTCATAGGGACTTATAATTACTGATTTTATTCCAAAAATGTGTGGGTTTTCAACCCGAATTGGCAAAACTAAAGTAAATATACACAATTGTGGTGATGTTATTTAATGCTCTGCAATTGATTCATGTAATAACTATCAGAAACGTATATCAAAACAAAGAAAATGGTACAGATTGAAAGGTGAAAATTACAGGCGCTTCTCGCACCAATGGCGGCCACGTTACATACTGAGCATGTATTGTTGTTAATTATATAGCCATGAATTTCAGTCATAGGATAATACTTCCGTTATAGGCTTTGAAAATGGAAGTATTTTTGACTTTAGTTTATGAGCACCGATGTCTGTACAACGGTTGCCATGGTAATAATAAGCACACTACAAAAGTGTATTTGGTGCCACAAAATTTCATGTTGATGAGACAAATACAAATTTGGAGGACACTTCCACTAAAAAAATACTTCAGACCCTAACTACATGTATATAGCCAAGTCAAGTCAGAGTGAAATTCATGCAATAAAATTGATGCTGTGTCTCTCGGAGCTTTTACTGGAGTGATCGTTGTTTTAAAGTACATGTATTTCAATATAAACATATAAGAGTTAGTTGCTCTCTAAATCGACAGATCTTTTCCGTTTTGAAAATAATAAAATAAACGTCATTTTGTTCACCACACCTTTTACTGTAATTCCAAAGTAACTTGCAATATAAACAAATGTGAACAGCGTACATGCGTGTGTCCAGATCACCCTTCCCACCCCCACTCACCCCTGAGACATACACACCCCTTCTCCTCCTCACTTTTCGGATATTTCAAGCTGCCCCGTGTTGTTAAAAGCCACCATACATAATTCAGACTTTCCCCAAGGCCATATGCATGTATGTAATGAACAAAATTGTACTTGTTGATTTGTTGGGGGGAGGGCGTGGTTCTCTTTGAGCTTTGGGAGAGGGGGGTGGCAGGGGAAGGGGCTATCTGTGAGACGGCTGTTGGTGTAGATCGTAAAAAGTTCACTTTCAAATTGATATCTAGTATTTACAATTTAATTTAGGCAAATACATGCAGAAATCAAAATCTAAATTTGGTGGCAAAGGAAGGGGCGGGGCCTAGCTGGTAGGGGAGGACTGGACATCATTTGAATAATGGTGCACTTCAATCAGAAGACAATGGATATGGCCATTATTATTCATTGCGGCTTGCAATCACATGAGGTTTGCCCATGTGACAATGACTGTACCGACAATGCCAAGTTATTGGTGGGTGGTCACACCCCACCCTCAACCCCAAGCAATGCCCCGGGGAGGGGGAAGGGGAGGCTGTGAAAAGGAACTCTATGTTATTTCTAAAGTGTTCACTTCCACATTATTTATTTACATTTGTTTCGTTATGCAACATACAAGTTCAAAATTCAAAATGTCTGAACTAACCATAGCCGAAGGGAAATTATTCTGAGTGCCCTGGTAAGTGCCATTTTGGAGGGATAAAAATGGGGTAAACAATGCAGTTTTGCTAGTTGTAAAAACATGCTGTATTTATAGGGCCTAAAAATAATAGAAAGGAGATTTTTCAGAAGTGTTTTTCTATTTTTTTCTTGTAAGGGTAAGGATGATTCTTTGTCGTGATATAGTTACTTTTGTGACATTACTTTGCAGTTTGGCTGGATGACCTTTAAAAATAACGCAAAAAATGAATTTTTGTTTGCAGCCTCAAAATTGCCCCATATTGGCCAAAACACATAATGGCCCGTAACCATAGCAACGGGCAAAATATCGGATTAAAAAGTCTATGTTAGTTACTTGCTCCCAAAGTCCTTCCATCCCACAACGTATTAAAAAAAAATTCAATTTTTTGAGCGTGGACACTTATATGAAGTATTTACACGAAATGACTCTTAAGCTTTCAAGTTATGGGCTTGTATTACATTTATTTTTGTACGGCACGGTGAAGCTTAACTCATCTTAACTGTAGGCGTACCGTTAATGAGTTTGACAGCGGGGAAGCTGAGATCGCGTTACATTTCCCTGCCCTTTTGGCCCCCGTGGCCAAACCCGCCTATTAACCATGACCATTCACTTCAAGTTCTTCTGCCAACTGGGGAATCGTCACAATCACCAGACCAGCACCATGACCCATCGCGTATGATCGCGGATGTAGGGTCATGCTCATCTTTAATTTGCAGTGTCTTCGATTGAGCGTTTCATAGAGTCGATCACAACAGAGTCGATCACAATATTGTTTGATAAGAGTCAATAAATTGATCACGTTAGGGGCTATAACTTCCTTACTTCCTTGATTATGTAGTTTTTCTCAGATCGCTTACAATCTTTTCAGTACAACGGTGATCTTTGCTCCTGGTAGAATTTGCATGCTGGATTTCCTCAAGGACCCAATATTGGACCAAGTTATTTTTTAGTGATTATCAGTTATTTTGTTACTAATTTCCTGTGATAAAACATTATAAATGCGTTGACGATCTGTCTTTAAGCCAGCCCTTCACTGCTCATGATGAAACTCTCAGCATGCAAAAAAAAATCAACCATCTACAACAATGAACTGTTGTGAACAATATGAAACTGTGATTCTGTGCACCCCAAAAACCACTTAGGCCAGAAAGTAATGCCTATGGCGATTAAAGGGGCTTTTCTAAATAAAAAATGACAAATCCTGGAGATATTGAGAAAAAATGACTCAAATAGTTAGACCCCTGTACATTTTTTAAAGGACCGCTTCGCTTCTAGCCGCCAGGCCCATTTATGCACATGCGTGCATAGTTATGAATTTATTAATAAAAAGGACCATTGGACGGAGCAGTCAGATTGGTTTAAAATCAAGATGATATGAATATTCATGCGGTACCTTACAGCTTACGCATTTATGCTGCGTGTACGTAAACTTGTTATGTGCGTAGTGAATGGAGTGCAGCATGAAGTCAGTCACTAGGTTCGAGTCAAAGCTGTTTGGTATTCGAGTAAGAGCCGTTTGGTATTACATCTTTTTTTTTTCCTATTCGATAAAACAATATTAACTTGACACAAGTTCTCGAATTTCATTATTATTATACCATTGAGTTTAATAAATAAGAATCTTTCGAAAAAAAAGAGAGAGACATATACAGTGATCGAAGGACAGGTATTGCTATTATAACTAGAAAGCACTCAGAGAGCGGAAACCTCCGCCAAGGCTAAACAATTCCCTGCCATATTGTCAGTTCACCCAAAAAAATACTCGCATATCCACTGGACTTCCATCACACAATACACAGAGCGCGAGCAGTATACTACCTTACACTGTAGTAGAGTCATTTTCCTGGAATACGTGACCATGTAGCGGATACCTTTTTTCTCAATGGATTTGACAAAAAGGACCAATTTGAAGAAAAATAGCTCCTATACACCTCCCAAAACTGACGGCACCCTTTTTTATAGCACGTTTTTCAAAATGGCCGCCGACGCCATATTGAAAAACATAAAAAGTGATATCTCGGGAACCAGATGAGCCATATTGATAAATAAGGTGTCGATTCCTACTATTTCTGTCCTGACAAATCTTCTTAAATGGTATTCATTACGTTTCAGAACCATTGTAACCTCAAAATTCAAAATGGCGGCTGGTAGCCATCTTGAAAAACACCAAAGTATTATATCTCTAGAACCAGAGAAGCAAAACAGACATTTAAGATGTTATTTAAAATTAATTCTGGCATTACAATCCATGAGAATGGTTCTTTTGACTTTTCAAGGACTACCATGGCTGTAGGTTACCTTTCTTGTGCGAGGGCTATATGTACATGTGTGAGGGTTATTGGAACTGTGATAATAACAGGGATTATAATTGTATAAGTTCATTATCTAATGGTGCAGTTGACCACGTGAGGGTCACCTAAGGCTAAGTTTACTACAAAGGGTGCAGTTGACCCTTGTTATAACCAGTGAGGGTTATTGCCGATATGTGAGATATATGTCCATAATTCATCGCCTCGTATATTGTTGTTAATTGTGCATTAAATGTAAATTATTTTTAATCGGTGGTTATTGAACAAATCTATTGACAGCGATCCCTCGTGGAGCTCTACCCTGGGAGCGTCGAGTCCAGACGTTATAACCTGTCTCGTCAATGAAGACTAGATGCGCCAGAACACCATGCTGCAGGAACCACTCACCATACTGGACGCGTTGATCAAGAACTTCAGGGGAATTTCTTGCATCAGGGACGTCCTCCACTAGTTTCAGTGTAATCATCATCCCATCCACGGCCCTGGCTATGGTGGCAGTAGAAACCTGGGGCTTCTCTGGCAGATGCTCACTCAAACTAGCCTTCATTTGTTGAAGTGTCAAGACGGGATTAGCGTCAAGGATGCCTTGCAGATGGTTTCGCATGTCATCATCCATCTTGCTGTGGGTTGCTCCTCCTCTTACCAGCGTCTCTCGCCTTCCAGTCCTCAAATATGTTGCAACAATTGATCTGGCTGTGGACTTGTTGATGTTCAAATTGACCGCAAGCTCAAGGTAGTCTTGCTCGTTTCCCTCGAAGGCCTCAATCAACCTTTCTCGATCTACCTGGGCCACTCTAGCGTAGCGACCACGAGCTGCCATTTCTAGAAATATGCGTGTAAAACTGTAGCGAAAGCTCGTCTTCGAAGTACATCGGCAAAGTGACTCAAGTGCCAAAAAGTGAACCGTATTTATGCCTTCAACATTCTTAAGGAAACAAAAATTTAACAAAGCGTTTTTTAGATTGCACAAATTCCAGAAATGACTGCCAAAAATGAATTTGAATGACTAAACACACGCCTCAAAAAGCTCCTGCGAATTTGAATGCTGCTTTGTTGAATTGTTAAATTGCATGATTATTTTGTTAAATCGAATGACGCAACAGTACATTTGACTGGTCATAAAACGAAATCGAATGACCCTCTTCAGTAGCATTTGATTTCGCGCGAAATAGAAAAGCGTAGTGTTTAAATTGGCTGCTCATTTGCCGAAATTGACCGAGAAAACCTATAACATATTGTTTTCCTTATAGGGCCTATCGGTTAATTTGTAACATTGTAAGTTTTACAGTAATCAAGTTTTGGAGGGAAATGAACCTCGGAAAAAAATAGGAAAATGTATCGATTAATTTTTTTTTCTAATTTAAATGACCAAATGATGAAAGGGATTGCCCATAAACGAATAAGAAACGAAAAGCATGGTTAAACTTTACAAGCGCACAGATGTTCGCTAATTTGAATGCGTCAACCGTCAAAAGGTTGCAAAGACTTAATTTAAGTATGCTACAAGTTAAGTCTTGAATGCACCAAATCGAAATAGGATGCCCGAAAATGAAAACGAACATTCAGAGCAAAATCTTGGCTGCCTACAAATGAAATTGAACGTACCCAAAACGAAAAAGAAACCCCAATTTGACCATGTGCAAAACTCACGCAAAATTGAATGGCTGATAATGAAACTGAATGGAAAAATTTGGAAATTCGCCGGGAAAACCTATACTAAACAAAACCCATTCTATTTCGTTTTCCAGCCCACGATCCGAAAAAGACGGCAATCGAATTTGAAAGTACGCTCATTCAAATTGAAATTGTACACAAAAACATTCAATTTCGGCATTTCGTAGTGAAATGGAAATAAACCACTTGGACCCTTTTTGGAGAACAATTATAAAAACAATTGAAAGAAATATTAGTGGCGTAACATTCGAGGGTAGGGGGATCCCCCCCCTCCCCCAAAAAAATGTTTAACGAGTGCCTGTTTTTTTGGAACGCTGCACGTACGTCGGCAATATTGCCATCCTGAAAAGCGCCACCTATTACCCGATAGTGGCCATGATTTCTGCTTGTTCACATCTACTCTCCCAATATAAATGACCTTGCTACGTCACTGAATATATATTCAGAATTCCAGCAACAAATATTAAAAAATGGAAGAATTAAATTGAAAGAATTTAAAGAAGATGACACAGGTCACAATGAATATGGCTGCAATGATGAAAGAATATGTGCCGAAGAATTAAAAATATAAAGAAACTAAAGATAACAAATGCAGCTGTCCTTATTAAAACCTTTTGTTTTCAGCGTTACTTCTGTTGACCTTTTTGTCCATTTTACTGAAATGTTGTTATATTGAATGCGCGAAGTGCTAAATTTATTGTTAATAAACGGAAATGAAAGTAAGAATCAAAGGCAGAAACCTCATTAAATCAAGGTGTGCGAAATTAAATGACGATTGGGTAATATCTAATTGAACGCCGCAATTTCAACTTTGGATGTGTTGCAAAACAAATTTGCACGCCATAAAAATGAATAAGAACCAAATAATAAGTAGCATGATCCAAATCGCATGAATACATACGTTTAACCCTGCGCAGAGTGACATGTGCACCTTTGGTGCACAGGTGACCGAAGTTTTTGAAAAAATAAATAAATTGAGGGCCAATGACGGTCACCTCCCATCTAATCCTCATTCAACACATGCCAAATCAGCTGGTTTAATGAACTTTGCAGCCAGGGCTTCACCTAAGCCATGTCAACAAACTTTCGACCAGGCCTCCTGCCAAGTCTCATTGAACTGTAACTTGACACAGCCATCTCCTTCATAGCGGCAAACCACAGCCGTCAGTCAATTATCTTTTAAGTGCACTGTCTGGCAACTGCCTGGACACTGTCTGGCACGTGGCTTTTTGTTGTTTTGACATGAATAGGGTCTTGCGTAGTGCGGGGAAGTACCTGTGGCCCTAAAGGCCACCGTTGGCGATTTCTGATAAACATTTTTTTGTAAACGCTGCGCAGGGTTAAAACGCATTTGAATGTATTTCTGACACATTAGAGCGGGAAAACCTATACAAAAAAGCAGAGGTGAGAATTAAAGGAAACAAAAAGTCATACCAATGCTAATGTCATCGATGGCAATTAAGTGAAGCCCAAAGCTGCCATCATAGTCTGGCTCAAGAGCAATCTGAAAATCTGAAGTAGCATTTCTCACACAACTTCTTGCTTTCAACCAAACCCTTGCATTCGTGAATTGTCTGCTTCTCGTAAAGATGATTTCTCCCTCACTAGTTTTCTCATTTACTGGAAGGTGATACACATTAAAAGTCCCTGTATAACAATAAAAAATAAAGTCACAACGAAATGAATCATTTATGTCATTTACTCCGTAGTCGTACATAGTTTCATGAATATAATGTGTTTTTTTTCACAGAATATTACTTTCTAGCAAAATGCATTCTAGGAGTAGAGCGGGTGATAAAGGACAAATCCTAAAAGAAGTGTTTTGATCATCTGGATTTTCTTACATCTGTTTTCTGATTCCTTTTTTATTATCTATTTTGGTAAAAATAAAAACAAACTTGAGGTATTTTATCCTTATATTTTAATTTGAAAACTTTATTTTGTCCCAAAGATGAATTTTTCCAATCACAAATGTTGCGAATGATATAGTTTATGGTAGTATTATATTTGTTACCTCATATTAAGCTACTGTTCGCATCAATGTTGCCCATATTGGGTTCTTTGCATGCATTATATTTGATTGCATGATTATAAAGTTTCGTCTTAAGTCATAATTCTTGATAGGTTTAGGCAAAAACCAGAATTTTGACTTAGAACAATGCGGGTTTCGAAGTATTTGAATAGAAGAAGACGGGCTTTTATGATAACTATTCGTTTTCAAATCAGTTACCTCGGTGACCATCGACACCCTACAAACTTTGGTTTAGTACGATGGTGACCCCTGTTCATGCCGATCGGCAAGGGTTTTGTGTGCGGAGATATTACAAACAGTTTAAAATTGGGATTGTGTCCACCAGTCATTATTATTACAGGACTGACCTCTGCACTTCATGACCATAACACAGTGATTTATTACACTTTTATTGTACAATTTTGTAATTGCTGCTAGTAAAAGAATTGCACCTGTAAACTAAATTGTTAATAATAATTGTGTAAATTGTCCATTGTTTTGATTATTTGATTATTTGGTGCTTGCAGTCACAGTCCTTCAGATAAAGGGATAACTGTAACAAAAAACACCCTTTAGTTGCAAAACGTGGGTAAACAAATGGGATGGAAAGATTCATTTCAATAAATATATTAGTTTTGGCCTATGTCATAATTGTAAAATTGTAAAAATTGTAAAAATGGTTTGCAAACCTTACCCGTGCCGCTTTCATAAATATTGTACCAGAAACTGAAACACAACTTGTTTCCTGGCTGTTCTCTACTTGGCGAAACGACAGGACTGACAAGTAGAGCGTGTCTGCCAGGCAGAACTGAATCATACAGGATGAAGTGGCCACTCGCATCTGTATAGGGTACATTTTCATGAATGAAAAAAAATAATAACCAAGCAGCAATGTTGTGTTGATGAATTCAATAATTCGGTACGTGCGGCTTGTTCACTTTGTTTTGGAGTATTTTGGTTAATTAAGTCAAGGTCAATATGAGGCAGAAAGATTAACATTTAAAATCGAACGTAGTGAAATATAGAATTCGGCTTTCATTGTTATCATGTTGTAAAAAAATATCATTTTAAGACATGAAAGCACGAAAACGGATATACTCAGCTACTTCGTGTAAAACAAACGTGCTGCTTTTGATCCTAAGTAACTCTGTTGATTACCAATAGAATTAAACCAAAAAATTCAGATCATATAAACAAGGCATGAAAAATGTTATGGCGCGAGTTTCATCAGCTTTGTACAAGAGGGTGAGATTTAAACGCCATGCGAAGCAAATACTCATTTTTAGAAAGTCGATTCAGCGTTGGAAATGGTGCCGAAGGAGCTTGCTGCGGCCGAAAGCTTCTGAAGGGATTCAAGATTACCCCTGATGCCATTGCATACCTCCTGGATCGTGTGTTGTGCAAAACGATCGCGGAGATGTGCAATCACATCAGGGGTGATCCTGCATTCCTTCAGAAGCTTTCGGCCCCAGCATGGCGCCTTCCGCCGCAGCATGCGCCTTCTGCCACCGGTTACAGCGCTGTATCGACATTGGAGGGCGCCAACTCGAAAGTGGTAGATTCTGGAAGTTTTGTATGTATAAGGTTTAAATCTCACCCTCTTGCACAAAGCTGATGAAAGTCGATCCATAATATGTGTCATGCCCTGTTTACATATCCGAAATGTTAATTCCATGGGTAAACAACAGAGTTATTTAGGATCAAAAGTAGGACATGTTTTTTTTTTGACACGTAGTACAAACAAGTGACTATTGCTTTATCATAAACTAGTGCCAGAAACCTTCTCACTGACACTTAGCTCGTTTGTTATCGATGATCGTTTGATGCAGCTGGAGTTTCATTTTAATCATCAAGGAAATGATAACAACATTTTCAGGTAGAAGATAATGCCCCAGTCCACATAGCTCTCAGAAATTGCTTTTGGGAAGTTTTTTTTGGGGAGGACAAGGTAATCACACAGGCTAATACCCGTACTGTGGAATGGTTTCCCAGGTATCAATTTTTGTATCTCAAATAACACGTGTGCAGTCCACCTCATCATACCCTTCGCGATTTCCAAGCCTGCAATCTCAACAGAACGCATTCAAAAGGCAAACCGAGGGAGGGAGGGAAGAAAATGTGTTTGCATTACGCAATGACATTCCATGGTACTCGAACCGTTGGGGGAAACAATGATATTGTTCTCGTGTTTTGCGAGAGCCCGACAGCAAATTTGGTACAATGGTTTATCCTTCTGTCTTCTAGTGAGTCAATATTACGGACCTCGAGCGCATTGCTGTAAGAGGTGTATTTATTACCCAATATGACCATACACGGTTTTTTTAGCATTTCTATGTCATTGACTTGTTTACGTGTAAGACTGGAATGCCAGACAACTTCACGGTACTCTAGAACTGGAAGAACTTCACCCATATAAACAGCTCTCAGTTCATCAACATTGGTGTTCCAATTTAAGTCATTTTGCAACCTGATGCCCAGAACCTAAGCAGTACTTACATAATGAAGTGAATCAATACCAATTTTAAGAACATTTAACGGCGGTGACGTTTTCTTGAAACACACCTGCAGAGCTTGGCATTATCCAGGATTATCTAAGTCACTTTGGATGAGACTTTCACAAGCATTAGAGGCTTTGCGATTTTCAACAAATGTGATGTCGTTAACGTGTTTCCAGATTTTGAATGGAACCTCGAGCTGCATCGTAATCGAAATCTGGAAACAAATGGGGCCGAGGTTTGTTCCTTGGAGGAACACCACCATTTATACAAAAATAATGGGACAGGGCACTGTTGTAAAGAACACATTGACTCCTTTGGTTCAGAAAATCACATAAAGATGGAACAATGGATTCACAGACTCAAAGACTAATGATCTTTTGTTTGAGTATGGTGAGGTAGGCCAAGTCCAAAGCCTTAGAAAAATCAGTAAGAACCATTGTTCTCACATTGTTACGTCTCTCAGCGCCTTGAAAAAGACAATGAAGAAGAAAAACCAAATAGTGGGCAGTAGAAACACCTTTAACATTGGCAAACTGCCATATATCAATTAAACTGTTAATGTCGTTAAGAACCCAGTCTGTGATAAATCCTTCAGCAATTTTAGCGAAAACAGAGGTAGCGAGATAGGTCTGAGTTTATCAATAAAAGCAGGATATTGCTTAGGCCAAAAAAAGTCTCGCGTTATGACTTTTTGAAAGAGAAAGCAGTAAACTTGTTACTGCGTGCAGTTCTTACCTATTACTGACCTAATTAGAGAATAAAATTCAAAATGTACATTTTGGAATTTATGATCTTACATTTGACCAAAAAAACGCAAAAAAAAAAACATGTTATGATAAAATGAGCACAAATGTTGTAAACATGTCTAGTCAACAATAAATTGTATGAGTTCATATAACTCTAATGTGTGGCATAATAGATAACATCCATATTAGATTAAAAATATAATTTTAACCTGCCAATCAAGTGCAACTTTTCAAATATGTTTCCCCTAACCAATTTAGGTTACAACAATAAGTTAAATATTGAATCTACCCGGCTATATTGTTTGGATAATTGATTCAACCAATCAGAAAACAGTATATCGCTTCAATTCATTAGGTCCGGACACCCATTGTACGATTGAATAATCAATGTAGTATGAATTTGCTTTGTTATTTTAAAAATGTGCCATCGCCAATCGGAAAACACTATTTTGCTGACGGGATACAGATTTTAAAATGCTTTCATTGATCTTTACGTGTATGTAAACCCAATAATGGTTTCCAAAAATCAGCCTAATATGAATATTCCTATGTTTTAAAAGGAAAAATGGCTCAACCAATCTGAACACAGTTTTTTGATGACGTCATAAAAAAATAAGAATGCTTTCATTCGATTTCTTAGGTCCGGAACCCCCTAAAGATTTCAATAATCAATGTTGTATGAATCTGTCCTGGTATTACAATGAATTTTTTTAATAATAATAGTGGCAATTTATACCACGCCAGTATCCGCCATAAATGACGCTCATGGCGCAAACAAAAATTATATCAAATCAGAAATAACAAAACAATTACATTTAACTAAACAAGAATATAGAATTTACCTCGTCCAATCAGAAAACAGTATTTTAATGACGTCATACAGATTTGAAAATACTTCCATTGAAATTTACGGGTCTGCAAACCCTTATGTACTTCTAACTTTAACTTTCTCAAGCGTTTTTAATGAGTATTTAATTTTGGCACACTTTGACTGTATTCTGGCCCACTGTGCGGCTGTCTGTACTTTTGTCGACATGCAAGTAGCGTTCCTGACTTTCATGGATTTTTGACAGGTTTCCACCACGTTTTCCTCTATACCTCGAAAGGTGATTGATCTTGAGTGATGTTAACAATTCAGGATTAATGGTAAGTTGCATCAGATTACGAATGTTGAATAAATCAGAACGAGAATAGACTAATCTGCCACATGTGGGACGGCTGACTGGATTGTCGACAAAATGAGATTTCTGTTCATTCCAATTACTTGTAGATCCATAAGGGCCAATGTTTTCCGAGATGTCATTAGAAATCGTAATATCAAGCGGAGGATCATGACCGGGAGTGTTGAGGCACACATATCCATGTTTCAACCATTTGGAAGTGGCTGATTTAGATGTATAAATCCTGTTGAAGCGAAGCGCAGTGATCGGGCAGGAACAGGGCGTGGAGGTGCTTGAAGCTTGGGCTGTGGTAGTTTGTTGACAACAAACAAAATTACTTTTTTGGCATCAGTCGGAGGTATAGATAGGTTCAGGCTTATATTCGGATAGATGGATAGTACCAACAGTGCCTGAATGAAACTCCAAAGTTGAAGTGGTTTGTTGATGGTGGCCATCAGGTCCAGTTGAACACTTAGCACTAAAGTGCATACACACGTATATAGAGAGATTCACAGCACACACAAAATACATCAAAATGTCACAACAGCAAAGTTATCAGCAAAACGATGGTATCAAACATGAAGCATTTTATCAAACGAAGTTACACAGCAAAAGATGACAAACGATGAAACAGAAAAACCGTGATAAAACCGAAAAATGGTTGTTAAAAGCAAGAAGTAAAAGTGGTGTGGCAGCTCATCAAACAACGCTCTCTTAGTAGCGTAGCTTTGTATAAGCTGATGTTTTGTTTTCGCCCATATACCATCAGGAAAATTATATACAATGACATAGTTCCATGATTCATTAAGCTGTTCTTTTCCTTCTCAAGAGATGACTTTTAAATATGCATCCCAGCCCTATGATTTAAATAATCTCCAGCCCTATGATGACGTCATCATGACGTCATCCAAATTTTTGTCTGTAACACGACCCTGTGTATGCACACACTAATTTCCAACCCAATCGGACGTACATTTCTCTAGAGGCAAAATATATAGTTTTAAGATGACGTAATATGGCCATGGATGACGTTATCATGACATAATTTGTATAGGGTCAACTTAACAGTAGGGCCTTTGTCTGTGCCTAGTTTGAAGTTGATCTGATTGCATTTCATGTCAAACTTTGCTGGTAGAAAAAGTGTAAAAGGAAAAAAACTTGTTGATGATGTCATCATGACGTCTCTTCGGATTTTAAATATATTAGCAACAGTTACTACCTAACCACCAAGTTTCGTGACGATCGGACATGTAATTTTGATGACGTCATCTGACGTCACACTATTTTATATTGTTGTGCAAAAATGTATGACCTAACAAACCTATTACAAAAAAGAATGTTGTATTAGGCTTGTTCTGTTGATGACATATTGCTTAAGTTTCCAAAATTAACATTACGTCATCACCGGCACCTAACTTGTTACCTATAACACATATCGGTCTACCAACATAACAAGTTTCATTCCAATCGGACTTACAGTTCTCTAGATATATGACCTTCAAGTATGCACATTTAACATTACGTCACTCATTGAGTCATTCATATGGCTCAATAAACATGTAAACAGTCTATAGGATTTGGGAGAGAACGAAAAAGAAAAAGAACTAGTGCTCTATGGCTATTCGATGAACAGAGCATAGGGCTTTGCCGCATAGGACGTTTAGTTTAAAAAAACGTTTATGGTTTGTTCCCATCCTTGTACAGTCATGTTCATGTTCCATTTCGTGTACGAACCCAGTTCCATGATAGTTTGCAAATGTTGTGTCCATTGAAAACAAGTGCGTAGATCGCCCCGTGCTCATCACGGACGTAAGAGTACATGTACATTATAATTTTAAGCATAAATGAAACAAAATTTAAAACCCAATTGGTCATGAATTTCTGTATGTACAGGCCATGAAGAAAGCCCCTTTAAGACGACGTCACATGATGATGTCATCATGGAGTCACTCCTCGGAACAAAACTTTGCTATAGGCACAATGGATTCAGGATTCATCACGTCCCTGGTTTTATTATTATCCCGTAAACCGTTTGGAAGATATTACGGTTTGTTCTGATTCGAGGCTCATGTCCATATTTTGAATTCAACTAAGTTAAATCTTCCGGTATCCCCAGAAGTAAGGGTCTTAACGATTGCGACAAAAATCCTAATCAATTAATGGTTTAACTTATTACAGCATGTGATCAATATTGATCATTTTGTTCAAAAGTTACAAATGAAAGAAGATGGTCCATTTTCAACTCAAATCGCTTGTGATTAAATACCTGATGACTTCATCATGACGTCAGAGTCATATACACACTTTTGGATCTGGGATGATGTTGGTTTAAAGTAACAAGTTTATAACATAAACCATTGAGAAGAAAAGTTAAGGAAAATTATATTCAGAAAAAAAGTGAAAGAAAGACAAAAAGAAAGCAGGGGAGAAAGGGGAGACGGAAAAAAATAAGCATATTTATTAGAACGATTTTTAAAAGGGTGGCTGGGTTGTCATCTTATCACTGTCGCTCGGAAGCGTGTTATCCCACACGTAGAAAGACTGAAAAAGACTGAAAATATCACAAGACAGGAAAATGATCAAGTAACCACACTTGCATGCGCCAAGGTTTTTCAATGTAGATTAAATTTAATCTATTAAAATCAATCTTTATTATAGGTTTTCTCGGTCAATTTCGGCAAATGAGCATCCAATTTAATTTTCGTGCGTTCGAATTGAAGCTATTTTGCCTCTCCAGTTGTTACTGCGTTTCAAATTCAGAATTCGGCCATTCAATTTCGTTTTGAGGCATTCAAATTCCTTTAGCACTGTGTTCAATTTAGCATATCGTCATTCTTTTTCGTGACACACAATCATCATTCAATTTAGCAAAGCTGGTTCGACTGGGGATTTTACTGATTTAATTTTTTTTCAATTTCGTAAAGAGGCAATCAATTTCGCTTAAAGAGAATTCAAATAAGTACGACTAAAGAAATACGAATAAACAGATAAACTGTACTAGGCAATTGTTTCGTATCTTCACTTTAATTCAGGCAAACTTTGTTTTCTTTATTTATGCTTCCAGTAGACTTTACATGGGGCCAATGAGGTTTTTTCTTCTTCTTTGTTTTCTTCTTCATTCTTTTTTTTGGGGGGGATCTTTATTGGTTAACTGACCAAGACCTAATTTTGTATTGTGTTTGAATGGGTGTTTCTTTATGTTTTTCCTGTTTTTTTTATTGTTTATGTTGTTTCTTCCTCAACCATCAATCTGTTGGCGTGCCAGACATCTTGGCTTATATGTTTGGGTATGGTTGTACCACTGCATGCACTTCACTTGGGTGATGACATCAACGCTCTGGATGGCAGCTTGTTGAAGGAAATCGCACCTCCACTGCTGCATGTTCATTCCTGCTTGCTGGGCAGCCTGTCTGTCTCCGACACGTTGTTGCCACTCAGGTAACCCAAGGATGCGTTTAACTGCAGCCTTGAATGCAGAGTGTGCCATCTCCGTGCTGTTCAGGAATGGGGAGTAGGGAGGGAGGCGCTTCAGCTGGATCATTGGGTTGGCACCTTCAGGGAGTTGGGCTCGCACGTGAGGCCTCGCATTGTCGTATATGAGGTAAATGGGTTCGTCGTCTGGGAAAACTGCATCACACTCTTGAATTGTGTCCGCAAGAAACTCCTCGAATCTCTCTCGCGTCACAGTTTCGAATGCGATTCGGTGGTGCACCAAGCCTACTTCACTAGAAACAGCGAAGGTGACATTGCAATTTCTCCCTCGTTGTCTGTCGACGACTCGTCTTGCAGCGATCCCTCGTGGAGCTCTACCCTGGGAGCGTCGAGTCCAGACGTATAACCTGTCTCGTCAATGAAGACTAGATGCGCCAGAACACCATGCTGCAGGAACCACTCACCATACTGGACGCGTTGATCAAGAACTTCAGGGGAATTTCTTGCATCAGGGACGTCCTCCACTAGTTTCAGTGTAATCATCATCCCATCCAAGGCCCAGGCTATGGTGGCAGTAGAAACCTGGGGCTTCTCTGGCAGATGCTCACTCAAACTAGCCTTCATTTGTTGAAGTGTCAAGACGGGATTAGCGTCAAGGATGCCTTGCAGATGGTTTCGCATGTCATCATCCATCTTGCTGTGGGTTGCTCCTCCTCTTACCAGCGTCTCTCGCCTTCCAGTCCTCAAATATGTTGCAACAATTGATCTGGCTGTGGACTTGTTGATGTTCAAATTGACCACAAGCTCAAGGTAGTCTTGCTCGTTTCCCTCGAAGGCCTCAATCAACCTTTCTCGATCTACCTGGGCCACTCTAGCGTAGCGACCACGAGCTGCCATTTCTAGAAATATGCGTGTAAAACTGTAGCGAAAGCTCATCTTCGAAGTACACCGGCAAAGTGACTCACGTGCCAAAAAGTGAACCGTATTTATGCCTTCAACATTCTTAAGGAAACAGAAATTTAACAAAGCGTTTTTTAGATTGCACAAATTCCAGAAAAGACTGCCCAAAAATGAATTTGAATGACTAAACACACGCCTCAAAAAGCTCCTACGAATTTGAATGCTGCTTTGTTGAATTGTTAAATTGCATGATTATCTTGTTAAATCGAATGACGCAACAGTACATTTGACTGGTCATAAAACGAAATCGAATGACCCTTTTCAGTAGCATTATATTTCGCGCGAAATAGAATAGCGTAGTGGTTAAATTGGCTGCTCATTTGCCGAAATTGACCGAGAAAACCAATATTAGACAACAAAGCTTAAAGATACATCATCAGAGGAATGGAGTCAACATAAGAACGGAAAGCTTACTTTAACTTTAGTCAATTAATCTCTTTATTTGATTATAGTTTTTTTTGACACCGCGATTAATGAAACATCACGTGATGCAAAAACTTACTGCCAAACGTCCTGTCGAAATCTGGCCAATCTCTAAAGGCGTGTTGCCCCTGCTTCAGCCACCAGTTGGACCTGTCCTCGTTGGATAGTCTCCAACCACAAATCCCTTCCTCGAAGGTGCAGTTGAAGCCTGCGGTTGCGTGAAAAATATAAACATAACGCTTTGTCGTTATCCGTTGGAATTGTTCAAATTGATACTTCATGAAATTAATCATTTACCGTGACATTTCCTCTGTGTCGTACAATGCACTGAAGGTCAAGTAAAGAAAATTAATTGTTTCCACACAACACAAAAAAAACGATTTTTGAAATTGATTCTGCGTAATTTTTCTTCGATCTTGCACAATGCATTAGGCCAAAAAAAAAATAAGTCGGTCTCTGGTCAGCGCGCGCGTCGATTTTAATCATGCGCGTCAATCTTTTTTTTTCCAAAATGTTCCGCGGTAGCTCCAACAGCGCCCTCTATTGCCGCACCTCCTCAATTTTGTTTACCAAAGAGCACCAAGGAATGGGAAATTGCACTAAGGCAAATGATCGAGAGCACCAAGGCAAATTATGGAGGACACCAATGTACATGAGGACACCAAAAAAGCAAAAAAATACCCCACCATGTCTGTACAATCCAAGCTTGAAGAAAAAAAAAAAAATAACCAAAACAAAAAGAAAAAAAGCCGCGTCCCCGCGTCAATTCCGGAACTTTGGTCTGACCAGAGACCGAATATATATTTTTTTTGGCCTTACCTAGCGCCACAAAGTACATCACTGAAGGACCCGAAATGTGAGTACACGAAAAGTCGCGTTAACGTCACATAATCTTTAGTTGTTTACAATTAAAGGGAACAAATGAGATATCGTATTTATGTTGCTCAGTCTGGTTGGTCTTAGGTTGGGAAACAAACTGGTTAAAATATTTACCTGACCTTTCATAGTACATTTATTTCAAGAGTAACCGAGATTTCTAGTTTAGATATATGGGATATCCTGTTCATATTTAGTGATCGCAATTTTGGAACATTTTATTTGCTGGTTAAATGCAACACGCACGAGACGAACATCAAAAGCGCACATTGCTTCATCCACTTATAACACATTTGTATATTAAACAAGAACTGTGTACCAACTCACATCCGCGGGAGCACACCCAACCTCTTTTTGCTACTCGTTGACACAAATAAACGTCATACCGATATATTCATGTTCAAGTTAACAGAACAACCCTTTTCGTTCCTTCTTATCTTTTTTCACCACAGTAAGACACTTGCGGTGGTTCCAACTAGGTCACTTAACAAACACAATATATGTTTGCCCTGCACTCGCAGGACTCACTCCAAAAACACTTTGAGATATTACGGGCCGCGTCTCTGGACTGCTTTGGATAATGATGGTCAATTAAAATGCTTCTAATAGAGAACTTTGATTTTTCAATTTGTGATAACTTTTCTAATTGTCTGCGATCTTTTATATTTCTTTTATAAAACTGTACTTACTTTTTTTTCATTACGCAATACTTTGTACTGTTTGTCTCTTTGTCCTGTTCTTGTATTGATCGGTATGTGTTTTTCATTATCATTTCCCTTACAATTGTTTCCCTGCGTTTTAAGACATGTTTTTACAAGCTTCGACTACTTGAATTTCTCTGCATTGCTTTTTATTCAGATTTTGCTTTAATGTATACTTATTTAATTTAATATTAATATATTTGTCTTCATAATGATTTGAAATTATGGTAATAAATTTCTACTTGAATTGAATGAAAAAAAATTAGATAAATAATAATAATAATAATTTGGGAGGCTAATCATCCTTACTCGCAGCTGGTATGATGCTGAATTGCGAAGGACGCGGCTACAACGTGGTCGGGCCGCTGGCACGTGAAGGCGCCTATGGCTGCCGGCCACATCGACCCATATATGACCACGGAGCACAGCCTGAGATCGAAAGTGTTTGATTTTTCCGGAGGGAGGAAAACCGGAGGGCCCGGAGAAAAACCCTCGTGGCACAGGAGAGAACCAACGCACAACTCCACTCACATGCGATCCGCGGCCAGGATTCGAACCGTGGTCACCTTGGTGAGAGGCGAGCGCTTTACGCACAAGCCACCAAAGCCACCCATAAAGGACAATACATTTCAACTTCGAAACACCTAATTATAATTGCATCTCACCTGTTACAGCGATTGCTACAGTCATACTGTCGATCAGCTCACCATCTGCGTCGAACGCTTCGCATTGTAGTGGCTTTCTATGGATGTCTCTGTTAGTCGACAAAACGACACTACTGATAACGCTCAATCCGTCGATGGTGTCGATGCTTCTGTTACTGACTGGTTTCACTCGCTGGCCAGCCAAGGTCCAGACAAGTTCTACAAATTGAAGAGAGCTCAAAAGAAAGTGACCAAGTTGGAAAAAAAATTAAATGTGGCTGGCTCCATTTAACATAAATAACTTATTTTCATGTTATTAACTATAGTGACTGTGGAAATTGCACGTTATTTGCACAAGTTATCTCCATTTTTAATCAAAATACCACAAATTTCAATTTTAATTGAAAATGCCTTTTAAATACAATGAACAAATGGAGGTTCATACCTCCTTAAACAAAAACACGAAATGAAAAAAAGGACAAAAATCACCATCATCATTTCAGAAAGAAATTGATTTGTTCCTTATATTTCAAACTCAAAATCTGGCGTAAAATAATGTTTCAGTCATGACTCAAATTATTAAAATTTCATTTGTATTTTAATGCCTGTGTGTTGTCTCCGGATTTCACTCGGCTGAAAAGCTTCAAAGCGTTTAGCATTTCATGGACAGCTGTAAAAAAAAAAAAAAAAAAAAAAAAAAAAGAGGGATGGTCCTTTTTGTGAGCATTCTACTGGTAGCATGAACCGATTTCACTAATTCTTTTTTGTCACATGAGTGGAAGAACATACTAGTTTAATACAGATACATTCTGGATTGACGCATCGAACTGAACTGCTTGTTAAGGGGAAATATTAATCCAGGTCACTTTCTTTTTGACTCACCCTGTACCTCGCGGTTGACGTCTAGTACCGTGCACGTAAATGGATGATCTCTATCCGCAAGGACTGCCTCTCCACCATCTGAAGGAAAGTCTCCAGAGGCATCGAAGAGGAACATTCGAGGGATAACTGGGGGAAAGGAATGATCCCAATAACGGAGAGAGACAACGTAGGACAATGGTACGAAGAAATGAATATAAGATAGAAATGTAGGTGTTACCAATCGAGTTTTGCCGCTCTGATTTTGTTGGATAAAGATTGATACATCCAGATGATTCGTTTTCCTCGTTCGTTTGAAAAGGCGATTTAAACCAATAAAGTTTCATCAATAAAGTATATGATTGATAATTATTTATCACTAACGACAAGTTCCTTTCGAGTTTGAAAAAGTTTGACATTGTCAAGGTGTGATTCGCGTTAATACCGCGGAAGAGTTTGCCATAATTTACCAAATCCGGGGTAGTGGTAAATGATTTCAGATTTGACTAAAAAGAAAGCAAATCATACCAGTATTTATGTCATCGATTGCAATGTACGACCCAATGTGGCCACTTTTGACCGCCTCAAGAGCAATTCGAAATTCCGATGTAGCATTTCTCACACAACTCCTGGCTTTTAACCAAACCCTTGGATTCGTATATTGACCGCTTCCGGTTGAGACGATTTCACCCTCGCTGATTGTGTGATTTACTGGAAGCTGGTACACATTGAGGGTCCCTGTCAAACCAATACAAACATAATAACGACGAAATGAATCATTCATTCAATGTTTCTGTTTACTCATTGAAAGATTATTGTATTTTATAATGCAGGGGTAATAAAGTAGAATCTGAGTAAGTGTTTTTTTTTCATCATGAGGATTCTGCATCTGTATTCTGTTTTGGTATCAAATGTATAGAAAATAATATCGTTATACCCTTTTGTGGTTTACATATTAAAAGTTTTCAATGACACAGACATTCGAACCGACTCAAATCGGTACAAATGTTAAACTTATGGTATTTGTATAATATATTTTAAGTTGCTTTGTGCGCCAAAGTCGGAAATATTGTTTTCCCTACATGCATTCTAGTTGGTCAGGTGGCTTTGAGCTCTTGTTTAAGTCGGTATTCTAGATCAGGCTAGGCAAAAGCCAAATGGTTTGTACATGGCCTTGTTCTTTTAAACAAAAGGACAGACGTTTATATCCCTTATCATTGTAAATCGGTTCCTTTGGTAACCATGAAACTCTAAATACTTTTATTCGGTGCCCTGTTGACCCCTAATCAAATTTCATGCTAATCGGCAAAGGCGTTCAGTGAGGTGGTCTTGTAGGAAGTTTCAAAACGGGATTGTGTATCCCGGCCATGATATAGGTTAACTTCTGCGGGGGAAGGAAGGACTTAAGAAACCTTACACAATGATAATGAACGCTTTTTTGTAATACAAAAATATATATTTACAGCCAGTACGTCAATCGTAAACGTCCACCACGGCACATAGTACAAAAACCATAGCAAGTTACTAAATTTCATACAGACGTTTCTAGGTGATATCTAAGTAATCACTGGATAGTTTCTGAGAATGGTGACAACATTTTGGTCATAAATATGGAATTTTGTTTTAATATCAAATAAAACACCCTTTACGTTGCAATGCTTGGATTGAACATTTTCATTGGATGCAGAGAGTCATCTTAATCATACATTGTGAAAATCGTTTGGAAGCCTTACCCATGCCGAGTCCATACACTTTGTACCAGAAACTGAAACACCACTTGTTTCCTGGCTGTTCTCTACTTGGCGAAACGACAGGGCTGACAAGTATAGCGTTTCTGCCTCTATAACCATCTGACGCTTTAAACCAGATAAAGTGGCCACTCGCATCTGGCAGGGCAGGGATTTTTTCATAGAGTAAACAAAAACAGATGATTTTGGAAGAAATGTTGCATTGATGATTGAAAGACGATCGGCAGATATTCTTTAAAATTTAGGAGAGACATGAGTTGGCTTATATTCCTTAAAGCGATTTTTTTGGTTAAGTCAAGGCAATTTGGAAAAAAAAACATAATTTAATTTCTACAATTGAAACCAGTGAAATATATAATTTAACACCCATTTGGATTTTAAGCGACGTCTCTTGGGCAAGCTTTCATTTTATGACACAAAAACAATGCAGCATTTTTACAAATTTAACTCATGATCATAAGGTCCGAGATTATTGACTATTGTTATGATTTTATCATAAACTAGCGTCAGTAAGGGCTTCCGTTGATATTATTTTATTGCTGTGGTCATGTATCACCAAGATCCGTTGAATTGAAAATGGTAGGCCTTCGTGAAACCTTTACGAGTCATTGTGCTATAGGCACAATGGATTCAGGATTCATCACGTCCCTGGTTTTATTATTATCCCGTAAACCGTTTGGAAGATATTACGGTTTGTTCTGATTCGAGGCTCATGTCCATATTTTGAATTCAACTAAGTTTGATCTTCCGGTATCCCCAGAAGTAAGGGTCAAGCGACTTAACGATTGCGACAAAATTGCTAATCAAATAATGGTTTATCTTATTACAGCATGTGAACAATATTGAGCATTTTGTTCAAAAGTTACAAATGAAAGAAGATGGTCCGTTTTCAACTCAAATCGCTTGTGATTTGATACCTGATGACTTCATCATGACGTCAGAGTTATAAGCACACTTTTGGATCTTGGTTGATGTAAGTTTAAAGAAACAAGTTTATAACATAAACCGTTGAAAAGAAAAGTTCAGGAAGATTATTTTCAGAAAAAAAGTGAAAGAAAGAAAGACAAAAAGAAAGAAGGGGATAAGGGGAGATGGAAAAAAATAAGCATATTTATTAGAACGATTCTAAAAGGGTGACTGGTTGTGCCCGATCATCTAATCACTGTCGCTCGGAAGCGTGTTATCCCACACGTAGAAAGACTGAAAAACCGACAATATCACAAGAAAAGTAAGTAACCACACTTCCATGCAGGTTTTTCAATTTAGATTAAATAAAATCTGTTAAAATCAATCTTTATTATTAGACAACAAAGCTTAAAGATATATCATCAGAGGAATGGAGTCAACATAAGAACGGAAAGCTAACTTTAACTTTTGTCAATGAATCTCTTTATTTGATTGTAGCCTTTTTTTGACACCGCGATGATAGATTAATGAAACATCACGTGATGCAAAAACTTACTGCCAAATGTCCTGTCGAAATCTGGCAAATAGCCATAGGCGTCTTGCCCCTGCCGCACCTGCCAGATGGACCTGCCCTCGTTGGATACTCTCCAACCACATATCCCTTCCTCAAAGGTGCAGTTGAAGCCTGCGGTGGCGTGACAAATAGAAACAGAACGCTTCGTCGTTATCCTTTGGAATTGCTCAAATTGATACTTCATGAAGTTAATCATTTACCGTAACATTTCCTCTGTGTCGTACAATGCACTGAAGGTCAAGTAAAAAAAATTATTGTTTCCACACAACACAACAAAAAACATATAATGTTACCTTCTCGATTTTTGAAAATGTTCTGCATAATTTTTCTTCGATCTTGCACAATGCATTACTTACCGCCACAAAGTACATCACTGAAGGACCCGAAATGTGAGTACACAAAAAGTCGCGTAACGTCATATAATCTTTAGTTGTTTAAAATTACACGGAACAAATGAGATATCGTATTTATGTTGCTCAGTTTGGTTGGTCTTAGGTTGGGAAACAAACTGGTTAAAATATTTACCTGACCTTTAATAGTACAATTATTTCAAGAGTAACCGAGATTTCTAATTCAGATAAATATCAAAAGCATCCTGTGGAATACCCTGTTCATATTTAGTGATCGCAATTTTGGAACATTTTATTTGCTGGTTAATTGCAACACACACGAGACGAACATTGAAAGCGCACATTGCTTCATCCACTCATTATACATTTGTATATTAAACAAGAATTTGTATTAATTCACATCCGCGGGAGCACACCCAACCTCTTTTTGCTATACTCGTTAACACAAATAAACGTCATACCGATATATTCATATTCAAGTTAACAGAACAACCCTTTTCGTTTCTTCTCATCTTTTTTTACCACAGTCTAAGACACTCACGGTGTATCCAAGTAGGTCACTTAACAAACAAAATGTATGTTTGCCCTACACTCATAGGACTCCTTCCCCCCCCCCCCCAAAAAAAAAAGAAAACCACACACACACTTTGAGATATTACGGGCCGCGTCTCTTGAATGCTTTGGATGATGTTGGTCAATTGAAATGCTTCTTAAAGAGAACTTTGACTTTTCAATTTGTGATACCCTTTCTAATTGTCTGCGATCTTTAATACTTCTTTTATAAAACTGTACTTATTTTTTTTTTCCATTACACAATACTTTGTACTGTCCGTATCTTGGTCCTGTTCTATTTTTGTTTCCTGTCATATTTGTATTGATTGGTATGTGTTTTTCATTATCATTTCCCTTACAATTGTTACCCTGTGTTTTAACCCTAAAGGGGCCGGGGCGGATTCCCCCCCCCCCAACATGTTCTGCGATAGCCTCTAGACATTTTTTTTTCGCAACCCGAGCTGTTATGACTTTTTAGCCTCGAGCTTTGCGCATCTTTTGATACCAAAAACATAAAAATTGGGCCACGGGTTGCAACGTAGCGAAAAAATATTCGGCGCTACGAGCCGTAAAAACTGAATTTTCGCATGCACGTCGTGTACACAGAGCAGAATTGCCATTCGTACATATGAATAAATAATTAGCCATAATTCCAAAACCCTTTGACCTGTAGTCATGAAATTTCTTGGGTATGTTTAGAAAGAGTTGCTCTATGCATGTGCTGAGTTTCAATTTTTTTTTACAATGTTTATACAAGCTTCAACTTGATTTGATATTAATATTTTTTATTCATAACGATTTGAAATTATGGTAATAAATTTCTACTTCAATTGAATAAAAACAGATATGTAAACGACACTACGTTTCAACTTCAAAATACTTATTTCAAATTGCATCTCACCCTTTACAGCGATTGATACAGTCATACTGTCGATCAGCTCACCACCTGCGTCGAACGCTTCGCATTGTAGTGTCTTTCTATGGATGTCTCTGTTATTAAGTGACACAACGAAACTACTGCTAATGCTGAATCCGTCGATGGTGTCGACGCTTCTGTTACTGACTGGTTTCACTCGCTGGCCAGCCAAAGTCCACACAAGTTCTACAAAGAGAGTTCAAAAGAAAGTGACCAAGTTGGAAATTTGTTTTAAATGTGGTTGGGTCCATATAACATTAATAATATAGGACTAATTTTCATGTTATTAACTATAGTAACTGTTGACATTGCACGTTATTTGCACAAGTTATCTCCATTTTTAATACAAATACCACAAATGTCAGTTTTAATTGAAAATGCCTTTAAAAACAATGAACAAATGGGGATTCATACCTCCTTAAACAAAAACTTGAAATGAAAAGAAGACAAAAATCACCATCATCATTTCAGAAAGAAATTGATTTGCTGCTTATATTTCAAACACAAAATCTGGCATAAAATAATGTTTCAGTCTTGACTCAAATTATTAAAATCTCTTTTGTATTTAAATGCCTGTGTGTTGTCTTCGGTTCTCACTCGGCTGAATAGCTTCAAAGCGTTAAGCATTTCACAGACAGCGGTAAAAAAAAAAAGGAGGGGGAGTCCTTTTTGTAAGCATTCTACTGGAAGCAAGGACCGATTTCAGTAATTCTTTTTTGTCACATATGAGTGGAAGAACATGCTAGTTTAATACAGGTATATTCTGGATTGACGCATCGAACTAAACTGCTTGTTATGGGGAAATATTTATCCAGTTCGCTTTCTTTTAGACTCACCCTGTACCTCGCGGTTGACATCTAGTACCGTGCACGTAAATGGATGATCTCTATCCGTAAGGACTGCTTCTCCACCATCTGGAGGAAAGTCTCCAGTTGCATCGAAAAGGAACATTCGAGGGATAACTGGGGGAAAGGAAGGATCCCAATAACAGAGACAGACAACGTAGGACAATGATACGAGGAAATGAATATAAGATAGAAATGTAGGTATTACCAATGGAATTTTTGCCGTTCTGATTTTGTTTGATAAAGATTGATACATCCAGATGATTCGTTTTCTTCGTTCGTTCGAAAAGGTGAATTAAACCAATAACGTTTCATCAATAAAGTATATGATTGATAATTATTTATCACTAACGACAAGTTTCTTTCAAGTTTGAAAAAGTTCGACATTGTCAAGGTGTGATTCGCGGAAATACCGCGGTAGAGATTGGCATAATTTACCAAATCCGGGTTAGTGGAAAAGTGTTTCAGGTTTGACTAGAAAGAAAGCAAATCATACCAGTATTAATGTCATCGATTGCAATTGACGACCAATAGTAGCCACCTCCGATCGGGACTGCCTCAAGAACAATTTGAAATTCCGATGTAGCATTTCTCACACAAATCCTGGCTTTTAACCAAACCCCTGGATTCGTATATTGATTGCTTCTGGTTAAGACGATTTTACCCTCGGTGATTGTCTGATATACTGGAAGCTGGTACACATTGAGAGTCCCTGTCAAACCAACACAGACATAATAACGACGAAATGAATCATTTATTCATTTTTTTTCTGTTTTCTCTTGAAAGATGATTGTGTTTTATAATGCAGGGGTAATGATGTAGAATCTGTGTAAGTGGTTGTTTTTTTCATCAGAGGATTCTGCATCTGTATTCTGTTTTGGCATCACATTTAAAGAAAATAATATCGTTATACCCTTTTTATGTTTACATATTAAAAGCTTTCACATTTGACACAGACATTAGAACCGACTCAAATCGATACAGATGTTATACTTATGGTATTTTGGTATGTATGGATATATGTTTTCCCTACATGCATTCTGGTTAGTCAGGTGGCTTTGAGCTCTTGTTCAAGTCGGTATTCTAGATAAGGCTAGGCAAACACCTAAATAGTTTACACATGGCCATGTTCTTTTAAACAAAAGGACAGACGTTTATTTCCCTTATCATTGTAAATCGGTTCCTTTGGTAACCATAAAACTTTACATACTTTTGTTCGGTGCCATGTTGACCCCTTATCAAATGTCATGGTAATCGGCAAAGACGTTCGGTTAGGAGGTCTTGTAAGAAGTTTCAAAAGGGGATTGTGTATCCCGGCTGTTATATAGGTTCACTTCTGCGGGGGGGGGGGGGGGAGTTTGACTAAATAAACCTTACATAATGATAATGAACGCTTTTTGTAATTACAAAACAATACAGCAAGTACGGCAATCGTAAACGTCCACCACGGCACTTAGTGCAAAACCCATTGCCAGTTATTAAATTTCATACCGACGTTTCTAAGTGATACCTGAGTAATCACTGGATAGTTTCTGAGAATGATGACATCAACATTTTGGTCATGAATGTGGAAATTTGTTTTAACATGAAATGAAACACCCTTTAAGTTGCAATGCTTGGATTGAACATTTTCATAGGATGCAAAGAGTCATCGTAATCATACATTGTGAAAATCGTTTGGAAGCCTTACCCATGCCGAGTCCATACACATTGTACCAAAAACTGAAACACCACTTGTTTCCTTGCTGTTCTCTACTTGGCGAAACGACAGGGCTGACAAGTAAAACGTTTCTGCCTCTATGACCATAACACCATTCACACACGATGTAGTGGTAACTCGCATCTGTGCAGGGTAGAGATTTTTTTCATAGAGTAAACATAAACAGATGACTTTGGAAGAAATGTTGCATTGATGATTGAAAGACGATCGGCAGACATCCTTTAACATTTAGAAGAGGCATGAGTTGGCTTGTATTCCTTAAAGCGATTTATTTGGTTAAGTCAAGGCAATTAAAAAAAAACATACTCTAATTTCTACAATTGAAACCAGTGAAATATTTAATTTAACACCCATTCGGATTTTTAGCGACGTCTCTTGGGCAAGCTTTCATTTTATGACACAAAAACAATACAGCATTTCTACAAATTTAACTCATGATCATAAGGTCCGAAATTATTGACTATCGTTATGATTTTATCATAAACTATCGGCAGTAAAGGCTTCCGTTGATATCATTTTATTGCTGTGCTCATGTATCACCAAGATCCGTTGAATTGAAAATGGTAGGCCTTCGTGAAACCTTTACGAGTCATTGTGCTATAGGCACAATGGATTCAGGATTCATCACGTCCCTGGTTTTATTATTATCCCGTAAACCGTTTAAAAGATATTACGGTTTGTTTGTTAAGGTTCAAGCGACTTAACGATTGCGACAAAAATGCTAATTAATTAATGGCTTATCTTATTACAGCATGTGAACAATATTGGTCATTTTGTTCAAAAGTTACAAATGAAAGAAGATGGTCCATTTTCAACTCAAATCGCTTGTGATTAGATACCTGGTGACTTCATCATGACGTCAGAGTTATATGCACACGTTTTGATCTTGGGTGATGTTGGTTTATAGTAACAAGTTTATAACATAAACCGTTGAGAAGAAATGTTCAGGAAGATTATTTTCAGAAAAAAAGTGTAAGAAAGAAAGACAAAAAGAAAAAAGGGGGTCAGGGAGATGGAAAAAAATAAGCATATTAATTAGAATGATTCTAAAAGGGTGACTGGTTGTGCCCGATCATCTAATCACTGTCGGTTGGAAACGTGTTATCCCACACGTAGAAGGACTGAAAAACCGACAATATCAAGAAATAACATTATCAAGTTACCACACTTCCATGCTCCAAGGTTTTTCAATGTAGATTAAATTAGATCTGTTAAAATCAATCTTTATTAAGACAACAAAGTTAAAAGATACATCATCAGAGGAATGGAGTCAACTTAAGAACGGAAAGTTTACTAAATAAATATCTTTATTTGATTGTAGCCTTTTTTTGACACCGCGATGATAGATTAATGAAAAATCATGTGATGCAAAAACTTACTGCCAGACGTCCTGTCGAAATCTAGCCTATCGAATTTGTCGTCTTGCCCCTGCTGCAGCCTCCAGTTGGACCAGTGCACGCCGGAGTGTCTCCAACCACAAATCCCTTCCTCGAAGATGCAGTTGAAGCCTGCGGTTGCGTGAAAAATTGAAACACAACGCTTCGTCGTTATCCGACCCGATAAGCTGTTGGAATTGCTCAAATTGATACCTCATGATGTTAATCATTTACAGTGACATTTCCTCTGTGTCGTACAATGCACTGAAGGTCAAGTAAAGAAAATGACTTTTTTCCACACAACACCAAAAAAAAACATATAATGTTACCTTCTCGATTTTTGAAAATGATTCTGCGTAATTTTTCTTCGATCTTGCACAATGCATTACCTACCGGCACGAAGTACATCACTGAAGGACCCGAGATGTGAGTACACGGAAAGTCGCGTTAACGTCACATAATCTTTAGTTGTTTTAAATTATAGGGAACAAATGAGATATCGTATTAATGTTGCTCAGTCGGGTTGGTCTTAGGTTGAGAAACAAACTGGTTAAAATATTTACCTGACCTTTCATAGTACAATTATTTCAAGAGTAACCGAGATTTTTAGTTTAGATAAATGTCAAAAGCATCCAGTGGGATGCCCTGTTCATATTTAGTGATCGCAATTTTGGAACATTTTGTTTGCTGGTAAAATGCAACACACACGAGACGAACATTGAATGCGCACATTGCTTCATCCACTCATTATACTGTAGCGAGATCCTACTGGGCTCTTGTCCGCCAAGTCCAGCAAAACGCAAGAAAAGGGGACACACAGACAGGATTTCTAACTCTGAAGGAAGATCTCATTTATTTCGCCAAGCGGACTCTGCGGGCAACTTGCCGCACCGCTACCAGAACTACAACTGATCAATTCTCAGCATAGACATACACACAGTCTGAACAAATGTATACAATTGTAGCAACTTATCCCAACCCTGGAATCAAGCCAAGTTTTTCCCGCGCAATTGAACACAAGAACCCCACTTAGCCAACCTATTTGTAGAGCCTATTTCCGGAGCGCGCGCTAGCCAGACCCAAAACCAGGTCAGATGCGCGCCGGCGGAGCCCCTCCGCCGGAGCACTAGTGCTAGAAAGCAATGGCAACAAATGTGTGCAGAGACTGTCCGTTACACTAACCTCTCCTTAAATTTGGCCTATTCTCCTGAATAGGGGCATATATACAACACATTTTACATGATTTTTTTTTTGTTTAACCCAACATTGGGTGTCCTCAAAGGATGTGGAGCAACGTTGATCTAGTCCCCAAAATGGTTACTCAGATCAAACATTAATCCAGCAATCCATAATGACTACCTCTTCAACAGATAAAACATTTTAGAAACAACATGAGAAATCAAACACTTTACTCTGTTTATCAATGGGTGTCCTCAATGAAAGTTGATCAGCGTTGATTCTAGTCCCCAGACTGGTGCACAGAATCAAACAATGATACAACAAACCGTTACGACTACAGCAATTTCAACACATTCTTTTACAGGTTTTTGTTCTTGTCCACTTCACTTGAAAACTGTCCTTTATGTCCTCACTATTTCACAAAACAATGTCCATCCAAGAGACAACTTCTCTCCAGTCTCTGTCTGTGTTGCACTTTGCAAGCTTTAGTGTCTTTAGCCAAGTACACATGTCACATCGCTGTACTCTTGCCACCTGGTCGTTGACTCCCCAACCTTGCTTTGGCCCCGTTGTTTTCAGTGGTGTCTGTCCTCGCACTGTTGTCGGCTCCGGCGGCCTCGTCTTCTGTGGTGCACCCTGCACCGGCGGATTCCCAGCCTTTGATGCTCCCTGCATCAATGGGCATCCTGTCTTCTGTAGTACTCCCTGTACCTTCGGCCTCGTCTTCTTTGATGCGTCCTGCATCGCCGGATCCGCAGTCTGTTGGCTGTTACCGTTCTTGTCCCTGTCACCTGCACCTGCGGTCTGAAAGTCAATGTCGTTGCTTGCTCCAGCGGGGCTGCTTTGCCGGGGGATAGTGCTGTAGTGCCTCACGGTTTACCTACACGTGCGTCCGGAGCGTGAACCGAGACGGTGCTTGCCGCGGCCGACTTTACTTCTTACGGGTCCGAATTCCTCGTAAAAAGACAAGCCCACAGGATTACTGGAATAATCCCAGGCTTGAGTCCGATCCGGCAACTTGAATCTCGAACGCAAAGGAGACGGATTGGTACAGAAACACGAGAACACTAGAAGTTCTGGAAGAGTTTTGGTAACAACCATGTGACAATGTTTATCATAATACTGATCTAAGATGGCGGCGCCCACGAAAAACGATAAATTGATCATCGGTCACGTGACCGCCTAATTCTGATACATTGATTAGTACGGGTGACGTATCAACTGGCACTACACTCCTCCCACTTTTCTTCTTTGGATGATGGTGTGGGGGGCTCTTAACATAAGTTAGTGAAAAATACAAGTATTACAAATACTCAACATGGAAAACCACTAAATATAAAACCCAACACTAAATAAGTGCCATTCCTTCTTACTGAAAGAAAGCATTGGTGGAGGTTCATATTTCTCCATGTACAGCGGCAAAAGCTGAGAGAGTTCTGTGTCCTGTTTCAGTGGAAGAATGCTCTCGCGTTTGTTTCGGTTAGTTCAAGAACTTCTTCCGGTGAGATGTCTCCCAGAATGGTGGCCACCGACTCAGCTGTGTAGTCAAGTAGAGACGGGGCATTCAGTTTCTTACCAACTGGGGGTAAGTAAGGTGCATCGGTGTCCAGAAGCAGCTTGTTCCTTGGAACTGACTTCAGGGCAGCCCTCTGTCGACTGTTGAAGCTGTTCGCCATGTTACTTATGCTGAAGTGGGTACTGGGGAAGGATTCCAGCCACTGCTGGACTACCTCTGTGGTGCTGGAGAAACAGTGCAGCTGACTTCCCTTGATGATTGTTGTTATGACGTCCACGCATCGCATTTAGGCCTCTACTCCAGTGACATCGTCTCGCATACCGCGGATGTGGAGAGTAGGACTCTTGACGGAAGAAGGCCAGTCAGGAGATCTCGGAGTTGCCTCTCCTGTAGGTGCCAAAGGTCAGAAGTCACCGAATGGTCCAAACCAACCTCGCCTAGTCCGCTGACTGAAGGATGCTGGCTCAATGACTTCACCCTTTGTCTCTCCTTGCGTGTCAAGATTATCTTTGGATGAGCGCCGATCATCACTGTGAATCCTTGCTGGGTCAGAGCTGTTATTTCTTTCTCCGAAGGCAATGTCTTTTGATCACAGAAGACCGCTACGGCTCCCGACAGCAGAGTCGTATAGCCCTTGTCTGGCTGTTGGGGAAATGCCTGTTCGATAGCCGCCAGATTAGTCAACGGAATCCTGGGACCTCTGGCAGACAATCTGTCAAGATGGAAGTGGCTATCGAAGCTGCGGATGAGGGTCTTCTCCGCCTTCTTGTATGGGGCACTTCCTGTGGATCCCGAATGCGGGATCTGTTTCTCGTCCTGCTGCAGGACTTCCTGTCTGGGGCTGGGGGAATTTGCTCTAATGATGCTTGGATGCTGGTGGATGTCTCCGAAGAACGGCGGAGTCCGGTAGATGGATACCGTCGCCTAAGCTCCCCCATCCCTTGAGGCGATATTTCTCCTGCCTATACCAGTAAGCACCTCCAGTGAGACAATGCTGCCACACTGTTGACGGGGTGCAGGGAAAATTCCTCCGGCACTGGCCACCCTGCCACTCGGCACATTCCTACCATGGCACTCCTTTGTTCAGGTGTGATGTGCCACCCCGGCTTGATGACATCTCTGTCGTTGACGAGGTCAACCATGTCCTGCAGGGTTCTACTCTCTCCAAGTGCCTCATGCACCATCTCCTTCAGGAATTCCACTCGAGTGCGAGCGAGCCCATCGTTCTCGGCTTGGTAATAGTCGAAAACAGCAGGTGCGTGGTCTTCTTCCAAGTGTTTCTTCATGTAGAAGGTTGTGGCTGAGCACCATGAGAACTGGCATGTCATGTGCCTTCTCTTCCCACAGCGTGGCCTTGGTTGATTGCTTGTTGCCTGGCAGTCTGTACTGCTTGACGATTTTGGATAGGCCCGTTTTCTGGACCGTTCTCCCTGCTGTTCCCTGTGGTAGGAGGGCCTTCCTCGGTCCGGTACTCTGTGTTTTTCCAGTGGTGCTGCAACAGTCCCTGTCTGCGCTTCACCTGGCTTGGGCCTTATTTCCACACATGGCTCCCTGGGGCTCGGTGAGGTGTCTCGCGTGTGCTGAGAACCTGTCGATGTGGACATTACGAGGTTCCTTTCTTGGGACCACTGACGTTTCGGACGCTCGTCCTCACTCTCTGATGGAGAAGAAACACAAACCTCCATGGTATCCCTAGTGAGTTGCACACGACGGCTAGGGTTACCGACTGTGTTGGTCCAACGAGGTATCTTGATACTGTATGCGGTATCTACTGTGCTGGTACCGGATGCGGTACATGGCACACTTACGGTAAGCTGACTTCTCACAGGAGGCCCAGATACGGTGCCCACTGTGAGAGTCCCTACTGAGGTGTCGAGGGATTTACTGACTTCCGCATGGGTGAGGTCCATCCGTTTCCTCGCCGTCTGTGTTACCTGTCGGACAAAGTAGATGTTGGCGTCCACCCAGTTAGTGTCAAGGAGACTTTCCCGAACAAACACTTCAGCTTCCTTGGCTGCTGCTCTGAGCCACTTGGTATCTTCTCTCCTCCGGGCAATGCCAACTTGCATCCTCATGCAGCTCTTCAGTTCGTCCCCTGCTACTCCCGCCGCATAGAGTTTCCTCATTAGCTGTCTTGCATCAAGGAGGTTCCGTGATTTTGTGGCAATCTCGATGTCTAGACAAGTATGCTTGTCCAGCGTCGCCCGGCTAGTCTGCAGGCCGGCCATGTCCTAAAAATCAGAAAGACCAAAGACATTATTTACAGTTTGGGGACACCTTTGCATTCTAAAAACTTATATTTGTCGATGTTTAGAGCATCCGATGGAGATATGTTGATGCACGATCCATGATACCAGGTGTCGCAATAATCACACTGTATCATGAATCGCCCATCCCAGGGTTGCTTGCATACAGAGTAGGTGTCGGTTTGTGTGTTGTTGGGAGTTGCTGAGTTAGTGTCAGGTTTGGAAAAGGGATGGCACTATCCCATTCAGTGACACTTCTTCTCTGGTGACTTGTATGGCTTAGTATGGGTTGTAAGCATGACTGAGTCTTTGCCGGTTATGTCCGAGTGAAATGTAGAGTGGGCGGACATAAGAGATTAAGTGACTATGATAGGTTGGGTAATCAAATGTGATTAAGGGTGCGAGCAGAGGATTTTGTTCGCAAATCCTCTTGTTAGCAATAGCATGCTTTCGTGCCTTGCTGTTGGGCACTCTTCAGTTGCAAATAGGTGATTCAAAAAAGAATCGAGGCTGACTCGCGGAAAAGTTGTGGTTGGGATTGGTTGTATTCCAATCATGTATCGTAAGTTTGAAGTGTTGTGGTTACAACCATGTGACTTTAGTTGGTTTCAACTTGTTCCTCTAGTGAGGAGAGCAATCGGGTTCGGTTAGTTTTTTGGAAGAGCCGGAGTAGGTCGGGAGTGGGTTTAACTCTTGATTTTGTTTGGGTAGTTACTCCCGGATATGATTTAAGGCTTTTCTGAAGGCAACGAATTATGATTCGGGAAATGTTTCCGCACAGTAGTTTGTTGCCTTGGATTATGTTCCAGTGATGGTTGTTTATTGCTCGATTTAAGTGACGGTGTGTTATGGTTGGGTTGTATGTCGTGGTGAAGACAGGTGGAGTTTGTTTTAATTTTTCTTCATCCTAAGATTGTATGTGTTAAACCTGTGGGCAAGTTTAAAATTAGTGGCTTCCGGGTATTTTCTAGCGTTTCACTAGAATATGATTTCGGATGCCAATTGGTGGTTGAAAGGATGGTTTATAGAGCGTATGTTACGCATTATTAATGTAAATTGTAGTCTTCACTCCAAATAATTATTGATGCTGCTTACGAGTGATTGCGGTTTGGTTTAGCAGAAGTAGGTAAGATGTTGAGGCCTTGTCCAACAAGCAAATATTTCGGTTTGCGATGGTTTTGCTTTGGATAGAATGGTTATGAAGGATTGATATTTTGTTCTGCTAATGAGCGCAAATGATTGGAGTTGGCTCGTTTGGTTTACGATTGCATTTGTGAGAGAAGTCGGGTTAGACTTCAGTTGATGTATTGATCTCTTGGTTTCTTGGTTGAGTTTCCTTCTTGCCATGGTAGTTGAGGGGTTTGTGGTTTGAATATAACGAATAAGGTAAGATGGGGTGGGTTATATTCCAATTTATTTATTATAACAATGGCAGAATGGTGGATATTTCTCTTTTGAGAAGGTTGTGTTAGTAAGAGACCGAGAAGTGATGGTTCGTTGGTTTTCTCTCAGGGTTTGTATGCACGTATTGCGTGCGTGAGATGGCGCATTGAGCCGTGGCGGTAGTGAATGGTACCATATGTGTGTTGTGATTGGTCACTGTATTGTCCAATGGGCGTGTGGGTGCAGTGGCGCGGAAAACCTTGCGAGAGTTTTGGATTCGTAGTGGAATTTCTGGCCAGTAGTGTGTTTGTTTTTAGTTTTAAAAGCCGTATTTTGATTATTTTCTTTGTCAGAAAATAGTTGAAACTTGTGTAGGCTTTTAGATATTGTTAATCTCTTTCATTTGGTAGTTGTTTGAGTAAGAAACTATCTTCCTACCGTGTGCGGTATCGGAAAAACACGTTGTGTTTCGTTGTTTTGTTTCTTTATTTTGTTAATACGAATGCATATTTATGTGGAGATGGTACTTTTTCTTTCCCAAATGTGGGTTGTTTATTTTGTTTGTACCATTCAATGTTGAGATTGATTTATGATTTTTTTTGGGGAGGCCAATACTGTTTTGAACCCTTTGTTTTGGGGTTAGGTTTGTGGGTTTTTGTCTTGTTTTGTGTTGTTTGGTGTAAAATGGGTATAGTTTATCCGTCTGTGGATAATTTGTATGTCCATTTATCAAGTGCTTATGCTTCTGCTAGCATAGCGTTTTTATGTTGTTATAACAAGTCAAGATCATGTTTTCCGTATGCGGAAATATGGTTGTTGGTTTTCCGAAATGAAGTGTACATGTGGTGGAACGTGAGATATTGTGTCTCGTGTGTGGCAGACTGATTGTTACAAGTCTGTGGATGTACTTGAAGTACTGAGAAACAGAGATAGAAGCAACCTGAAGATACCTCGCTTGTTAATCAAGACGGTATTCTCGGGCAGTTTTTGATGGCCATCGACCCACAATACCCCGGGGTGGGGCAAGGAGTATAACATAGAAGTTTGGAAAAGGGATGGCACTATCCCATTCAGTGACACTTCTTCTCTGGTGACTTGTATGGCTTAGTATGGGTTGTAAGCATGACTGAGTCTTTGCCGGTTATGTCCGAGTGAAATGTAGAGTGGGCGGACATAAGAGATTAAGTGACTATGATAGGTTGGGTAATCAAATGTGATTAAGGGTGCGAGCAGAGGATTTTGTTCGCAAATCCTCTTGTTAGCAATAGCATGCTTTCGTGCCTTGCTGTTGGGCACTCTTCAGTTGCAAATAGGTGATTCAAAAAAGAATCGAGGCTGACTCGCGGAAAAGTTGTGGTTGGGATTGGTTGTATTCCAATCATGTATCGTAAGTTTGAAGTGTTGTGGTTACAACCATGTGACTTTAGTTGGTTTCAACTTGTTCCTCCTTTGGTTTACGATTGCATTTGTGAGAGAAGTCGGGTTAGACTTCAGTTGATGTATTGATCTCTTGGTTTCTTGGTTGAGTTTCCTTCTTGCCATGGTAGTTGAGGGGTTTGTGGTTTGAATATAACGAATAAGGTAAGATGGGTTAGTGTCAGGGGCTTTGTAGTTTATGATCCATGCTGGAAGTTGCCTGTCGCGGCAGAGCTTCATCCTGTCATGGTTCACCACCATGACTTTGTTTCTCATCTGCACTCTGAAGAGATAGGGTGTTATTCTCTCCCTGATGACTCCTGGGCCTTTCCAGGGGGCACTCAACTTTTTGCACTTCCCCTTAATGGCCGTATTGTCCAAGACAAACACATGATCCCCTTCCTGGTAAGGTTTCTCCAGGATCCTCAGGTCATAGTTTCTTTTCATTTTTCGTTGATTTTCTTTGAGGTTCTCACGGGCAATCTGATGACTGTCTTGGAGTGACTTGACCAACTTCGGGATGTACTGACTGACACACAGATCCTCCTCTGGTGTAACGGATGAAAACATTAGGTCTGCTGGCATGTTTATCTCCCGTCCCAACATCATCCGATTGGGAGTCTGGCCGGTGCTCCTGTTCACCGTGGCTCTAATAGCTCCGGCTTACTGAGGTATGAAGACATCCCAATCATCCTGTCTCTTTCCGACAAAGCAGCGGGTGGCATCCATGATTGTACGATTGTACCGCTCTACCTGGCCATTCACGGAAAGCCTGTATGGTGTTGTCCGCTTTTTGTGGATTTGTAGAACACGGCAGAGAGCAGAAAGCAGTTCGCTCTCGAAGTTTCGACCTTAATCCGAAAATATGTTTAATGGGACACCGAACCTGGAAAAAAATGAGTTGACCGCTGCCTGGGCTGTCACTTCTGCTCTCTGTAGAGATACAATCTCCCCCCATTTGGTGAACTGGTCAACCATCACCAGTATATTCTCATTCCCTTGTTTAGTCTTGGGTAGCGGGCCCATAAAGTCGATGTGAACGCGTTCCATGGGGACACCTGCGTGGTACTCAATGAACCTGTGCCTGTTCTTACGGTTTGGTTTCTCGTTCCGGTTACATGTCTCACACGACATGACATACCTTTCGACTTCTGTTCCCATACCATACCAGTAGAACTTCTCCTTCACCCGGAATTTTGTGCGTTTGATTCCTTGATGGCCTGCAGATGGTAAATCATGGTGTAACCGTAAGGCAGCTTCTCTTAAACCTTGTGGCAGGATTAAGTATTCCTGGTCGCTGTCCTTAGCCTTAATGAACAGAATGCTGTTCCGTAAGTGGAGACGATCTCTGTTAATCCAGTAGAACTTGGCTGCAGCACTGGATGAAAAAAGCTTCCCCTCTGAAGGCTGAATTTTCTCCATTAGCCAGCTGATAGCTATGCCAAGATCCGGATCCTTGATTTGTTCCTGTTCGATTTCCTCTGCTGACAGACCCCAGACACTTTCCTTCTTGTCCCCTAACTCTACTACCATGATCTTGGTTCCCTCTTTTGATAGGATATTCACTTGTGAGGTTATTGTACCATCAGGAAATCTGTGTATCACTGTTTCTAGTGTGGGTGTTTCTGGTCGCATTTTGCCTTTAGGGTCCCAGACGCGGGACGCGGCTAAGTCACTACTCTCTTCCGCTGCGAAGAGAGTGGCCCGTTGGCAGCGGGAACGAGGCACCACATCGTCTACCTACTCGATGAAGCTTGACCACTGCGTGTGGGCCCTAGTGCAGTATGAGCACCCTCCACACGGTAGATCCTTCAATTCTACTCCGTGGATGAAGTGACTATCTGATGTATCTCCCGTTCGCGAGAGTGCATCAGCATTGCTATGAAGGCTCCCTCGACGATGCTTAAGAGTCATATTGTACTGGCTCAGTTCCTCAAACCACCGGGCCAGTTGACTTTGGGGTTCCTTGAACCTTAACAGCCATGTTAGGCTGTTGTGGTCTGTGCGAACAGTGAACGGTTTCCCCAGAAGGTGGTGTCGAAATTGGCGTGTGAGCCTCACAATAGCTAGTAGTTCTTGACGAGTTGTGCAGTAGCGTCTCTATCTGCTCAGGAGTTAAGGCGTAACTCGCATAGGCGACAACTCTTTCCTGGCCGTCCTGGACTTGTATCAACTCTCCACCAATGGCTGTGTTCGACGCATCAGTGTCCAGGACAAATTCGTCGTGCGCGTTAGGCAGAGCAAGGACAGGCGGTTGCGTCATCTTGTCTCTTAGGGCATTGAAGGCCGTCTCCTGCTCCTCCTCCCAACGGAATTCTTAGGCAGAGCAGAGCAAGGACAGGCGGTTGCGTCATCTTGTCTCTTAGGGCATTGAAGGCCGTCTCCTGCTCCTCCTCCCAACGGAATTCTTTGCGTCCTGTGATGGCATACAATGGAACCGCAAGTTCCACAAAAACAGGGATGAAGGCTCTGTGGCAATTCACAAAGCCTAGGAATCGCTCGACATCCTTGGTGTTTTGAGGTGATGACCAGGACTTCACTGCACTTTTATCTGCGTCTGAGATTGCAATGGAGTTTTCGTCGACAATTCTACCTAAGAATTCCACCTTTTTTTAAAAGAAGACACACTTTTTGGGTTTGAGTTTAAGTCCGTGCTGCCTAAAGCGCTCTAGTGCCTCAGCCAAGGCAGTTTTCCAATTCAAGCCTCTGAGGATTAGGTTGATTACTCTGGAAAACGTGGAAACACTATTGCAGAGGCCAAATGGCATTTTTGTGAACTCAAGTAAGCCGTATTTGGTGATGAATGCCGTCTTTTTGCGATCCTCTTTACGCAAGTTGACCTGCCAGTATCCGCAGATAGCATCAAGTTTCGAGAACCAACGGTTTCCCGATAATGTGTCAACACAGTCCTCGACCAGTGGGAGAGGGTAAACGTCCCTAACAGTTATGTTATTGAGGGCCCTATAGTCAACGCAAAAGCGGACTGTACCGTCCCTATTTCTAACTAGAACCGGCTGAGATGCCCATTCGGAGACCGAAGGTTGGATGACTCCAGCCTCTAGCATTTTGTCCAGCTCTTTCTCCTCCTCTCCAGCAAACTGAACTGGCGTTCTTCTCATTCGTTGCTTGATTGGTGGTGCGTCTCTAGTGTCAACGCCATGTTCAATCTCTTTGACTGTCCCGATATTATATATATGAGATTCAAAGACGTCAGAAAAGTTACAGGTGACATCTCTCAGCTGACTGAACTGTTCTTCTGTAAGTTCTCCCTCGGACCTTTCAGCATGTCTCTCAGGTGTGCAGGTACATTCGCACATGGGTCATCAGCTAGCCCGAATGCGGAGCTAGTGTTTGGATTGTGTTGATCACCTACCGGTGCACGTTCGGCAATGGTTCCTTGTGAGTCTGTTTCTGACTCAGAAGCGGTGTCATGAATTTCGGGAAGTGCATCAGCTTCCACAGCTTGTCCTACAGCCTGCCCAGGCTTCAACACCACAAAGCTGTTTGTGACGTTGGCAACATATAATGTCGGCCTGGCTTTACTGCGGTGTGCAGATCTTGGAATTACAAGCCGGCATTGTCCCTTCTAGCTGACCAACAACCGCAGTGACAGAGTTTAGAGGGATAACTCTCCTCTTTCCTACCATCACTCGGGAAACCCTAGTTTCCCTGGGTTTGTTCCAAAACTGAATAGACACTGTGTCCTCTCCCAGCATCATGAGATTTGTCCCCATATCAATTTTCATAGTTCGGCTCCTGAAGAAATCAACCCCTAGCAAAATATCATCCTCAATTGGGGCGACATGTATTATTTCATGATGTACCGTGGAGCCAATCCCGAAAGACACTGGGCCGATCTTGTACCCATTCATTGTTTAGTCTCTCCCAGAAGTGTGAAATTTCATGTTAGAGAGTACCTTTGGTTTAGGATGTAATTTATTGAAAATACGATCCGACAGTATGGTAGATTCCGCCGCGGTGTCTATTACTGCCTCGATATGTTGGTCCTCTAATTGTACTGGTACATGGTAAACTGCACTTGACTGGATTTGGTTGACGGTGACGATGTCCTCTATTGTCTCTGTAGGTGTCTTTGCAAATTCCGTATTGGCAGGGCATTCATCCTCTGCCATCTCGAAAATCGCATTTTCCCTTCTGCTCTGATAATATCCCGATGCGGATATTCTGCCTCTGTTGTGTCCCGATGTGGTTTTCTGTATTTTGATGTGCATAGCACACCTGGTGCGGTTGGGTATTTACTGTGGCAATAGGCGTGTGGCATAGTGGGGGCTCAACAGATGCGGTGAGTCCTCCTGGCCGCAATCTACTGGGGCGAAAACCCGGCCTCCGTCTCGTCCCTTGAGGTTTTGGCAGCTCATCTTCGAAACGAAGAACCTTGGTTTCTTTTCCCTTCAGGTCCTGTTCTCTTCAGGCTCCTCTGTCGTCCCAGCTCCCGGAACATTCCCTTGATCTCTGTAGTAAGATCAGAGATAGAAGCAGCTACCTGCTTGGTCAAAGCTGATGTAGCCACTGTCATCTGTGACATCTGCTTAGCTAACTCTGCTATCCCTACATCCTGTGAAGGCTCTGGTGTTTTGTTGCCACTTTCTCTTTTAAGGATAGGCTGGGGAGTCAACTGCTTCCTTCTCACTTCCAATTTCCTTATCCTAAGATCTTCTCCTTCTTCTTCCTCGGAACCAGGGTCGGTTTCGCCGAACTCATACGATGCGCATTTATATGCCCTAACTGGGGGTGCGGACTTGGTTGTTTTTTGCGGAACATGTCTGACACCTGCTTATTTGCTGATGCAGCGGAACCACTTCATCTTGTCCATTGCCTCGTCAAATGATTAAGGTTGCTGTATGCAGGCATTCTGACCAGCTTCCTTTTCCAGGCTTCCCATGCAAAACCTGATGATCGCATTCTTCCTGATCCACGCCTCGGGCAAATCCTTGTAGGCCTTGGCTGCCAAGGAGAGGATTTTATCGGCCCAGTCTCTTAGGGTCTCGCCTTCTTCTTGGCATTCCAATTGGAAACGGGCCTGCAGGGTCTCGGGAAGTTCTTCACTCTAAAACCTCTTGTTAAATTCTGAGATGAGGTGGCTGTAGGACAAGTCTTCGTTCATCTTGATTAATGAAAATAGTAGTGATCAACGGAAATTGTTTCAGGTTAGCAGGTCTCTGCTCAATCTTAACAAAAGCTCTCTTGTGCCACCGCACACCGATGATTACATTCTTGCGAATGAGATGGGTAATTTCTTTGTTCAAAAGATTTCCAATATCAGGTTGAGATTGAGTAATGAGACCTGCTCACCTCAGTTATCTTCCTCCACACCCTCATCACCTAGGTCTGGGGGAACATTGCCCGATTTTGTGCAACTTTTTGAAGATGGTGTTTGTAAGCTCATTTTAGGTTCTAGTATAAAGTGTTGTATCCTTGACCCTATTCCAATGAAGTTACTTATGAGTTCTTTAGATCTGTTATTGCCTGTTATAACCAGAATGATCAATTCTTCTTTATGTACTGGTCATTTCCCAGCGGCCTGGAAATCAGCAGTGGTTTTACCATTGCTTAAAAAGCCTAGTCTGGACTTAAAGATGGAACATTTTAGGCATGTTAGTAATCTTCAATTCATATCTAAGTTTGTGGAAAAGGCAGTCGCATTCCAACTACAATCTCATTTAACATTGAACGGTTTATATCCAATTACTCAGTCGGCCTACCGTAGTCACCATAGTACTGCGACGGCCTTATTGACAGTTAAAAACGATTTACTAATGGCTATGGACAAACAACATGTTTCTTTATTAGTCTTACTTGATTTAAGTTCTGCTTTCGATACTTTAGAATTTTAGAAGTTTTGTTGAATAGGCTCAAGTCCAAGTTTGGTATTGATGGGACTGTTCTCCTCTGGTTTAAATCTTATTTGTCTGACAGATCTTAACGGGTCTCTGTTCATGGCAAACTTTCTCAGAAATTTGACCTTGAGTGGGGTGTACCCCAAGGATCCTGTTTAGGTCCTTTGTTGTTTATTTTATATACCAGTAGTTTGTTCGAAATTATTGAGACTCAACTTCCAGATGTGCATTGTTATGCTGACGATACGCAACTTTATCTTTCCTTTTGCCCAGATGATGCATCGAGCCAGGCGTCTGCTCTTTCTGCAATGGAGGGTTGTATACATGTTGTGCGTAAATGGATGCTCAGTAATGGGTTGATGTTAAACGATGATAAAACTGAATTTATTATCATAGGTACTCGCCAACAATTGGCTAAGGTTAATATTGACAGCATCAATGTTGGGGAGTCCAGACTTTCCCCTGTCTCCGTTGTGAAGAGTCTGGGTGCCTGGTTCGATGCAAACTTGACAATGTCTACTCATATCACAAAAACGTGTGGTACGGCTTTTTATTATTTACATAATATTAGACGTATCAGAAAGTATCTGACCAGGGAATGTACGGAAACGTTAATTCACTCTTTTATTTCTAGTCGGTTGGATTATTGCAATAGCCTTCTCTATGGATTGCCTGACGTTCAAATATCACAGCTTCAACGTGTGCAAAATTCCTGCGCCAGACTAGTCTGTAACGCTTACAAGTACTGTCATATCACCCCACTGTTTTTTGATTTACATTGGCTTCCGGTGAGATTCAGGATTGAGTTTAAAATTCTGTTAATAACTTATAAAATTCTTTATGGTCTAGCTCCCTTATATTTATGCCATCTAATCCAAAAACGATCTTCATCCAATTACAATCTCAGATCTTCCAATGACAAAACACTCCTCAGTTACTCAGCAAGTCGAACCAAGGTCACCCTTGGTGATCGTGCATTTGAGTGTGATGCACCTAAGTTATGGAATGCACTGCCATTAAATATCCGAGAAGCAAGTAGCCTGAATGTTTTTAAACAATTACTTAAAACTCATCTTTTTATGAGAGCTTTTTATTGATTTTTTGTACCCTGTATCAGTGTTCATTTTTTTATGACTGTAATGCGCATTTGAACATATTTTAAATGGAATTTGCGCACTATAAATTATTATTATTATTATTATTATTATTATTACTAAGAAGGACGTAGAAGTCTGCAGCTTTCCCTGTCAATCCCCAAATCAACAAATCTTTTTTCTGACTTTCTGTCCAACCAACAGACATTGCATAGGTTTCAAACTTCCGCTTGTAAAGAGACCAATCAAGTTTGCCATCAAACTCCAGCGTCCTGGGGAGCACTCGTGGTTTCCGGTCATCCGGCGTTACACCTCGAGTCTGGGGTGCGCGAGTAGCCGACTGCGGGATTACCACTGGACGGTGCCTATACTGAAGTGGTGGTACCATATCTGGTGACGGATATGGAGTTTGACCATACCATTGCTGTGGTGGGTCAGGGCGGTATGCCACCGACTGCGGTGGTAGGTACCTACATTTGGGTTTTGGGGTGGAATGGGTGGGTATGCATACATGTACTTGGGCGGTGGTGTGTATCTGTCCGAGTAAAAAGACCATGGGGGCATGTCTTGCGACACCGGACTACCAGGTTTGTGTGATACATAAGGCCAAAAAAAAAATATTCGGTCTCTGGTCAGACCAAAGTTCCGGAATTGACGCGGCCACGCGGCTTTTTTTTTTTTTTTTGGCTTTTTTTTTCCCTTCACGCTTGGATTGTACAGACAAGGTGGGTACTATTTTGCTTTTTTGGTGTCCTCGTGTACATTGGTGTCCTCCATAATTTGCCTTGGTGCTTTCGATCATTTGCCTTGGTGCAATTTCCCATTCCTTGGTGCTCTGTGGTAAAAAAAAAAATGAGGAGGTGCGGAAATAGAGGGCGCTGTTGGAGCTACCGCGGAACATTTTGGAAAAAAAAGATCGACGCGCATGGTTAAAATCGACGCGCGCGCTGACCAGAGACCGACTTATTTTTTTTTTTTGGCCTAACCCCGAGGTCTGCATCGTGCTTGAGCAGTGTCAATGTGTTGCGACATGTTCTGCACGAAGGCCTCTGCGGAATGTGGCGGGGGTTCTGATGGCTTTGGTTGACTGGACGACCTGATGCGGTTGTCCTGTTGCGCGGGTGCCACCAGCTCCCTAGTCGGGCTTTGATCCGACTGCATGGTTGCCTGCTGACAGTTAGGGTCTGTGGTGAAGTCGATTGACCTATACAACCTCTCCGAGGGGTTTTAACATGGGTATGTGTTCAATGTTACCGGGAGTTATTGGGAAATTCTCCTCCCTGTATTGGACGATATTTCTAGCAATCCTAGACCCTACCCCGTGAAGTTGCTGCAACTCCACCTCCCCTGCGAAATTTATAGGAACTAGTCTGGACATGAGGAAAAAAGAAATCTTCCCTAAAAATTTTTTTTACGGCGTACAAAGTTGCTCGCGGTAGCACGACAAATTACATGTACACAGCTCCAGAATGCTCCAGTCATGAACAAAAAAATATCCCAAACAAAAACACAACAGATGGGTTGTTTTCACCAAGAAATAAATTGGAAAAAATTATCGCAAAACAAAATTACAATGGATGCCTTGCTTAAATATCACAGTAATACAACGGATGCGTTCTCTTCACCAACAAAAAAAAACAGACTGAATGCGTTCTAGGCATAAACGCTTTCTTGATGTTGCTTTTTATTTTGTTGTGTTTAAATTATTTATTAACACAAGCAACATGCATTGGCTAAAACAGAAATCACAAAAAAGGTAAAGTAATTGAAGAATATTACTTGTATAATACCTGTTACGGTATTAAGTTACCCGAGATACCACAGACGTGCTTTATTTGTTTAGTGCAATAGACTGCAGAGAACACACACATGTATTTCTAACCACAGTCCAACAGCATATAGTCCACAAAATCAGCCCCGTCTATTTCTATATTAAGATGCGAAATAAAAATAGACAGTTGTAAACATGGTAATTTTTGTTGAAAACTGTAAAAAAAAAAAGAGGCCATACCACTAACTGACTGTATGCTATAGTGACCCAAGTTCTCAAAAATCATACGGCCAAAGCACCCAAAGTGAGGGCTAACCAGTAGTGTTAATTTGTTTTGTGGACGGTCATGACACTGACAGTCTTAACTTTGCCTTTAACCACTTTCCCTTCCGCTTCCCCCCCCCCCTTTTTTAATTTTATTTTATTTTTATTTTTGAATTGGTTTAATTCCTTATCAAACCCAATATTGAGATCATGAGATGGCCCAACAATAAGCTTTAAATGTACTGAAAGCTACTTGCTGTGCCGCTCCGAACTATCCTCGTCGCCAATGTAGTGCTTCACGGTGTATCTACACGTGCGTCCGAAGCGTGAACCGAGACGGTGCTTGCCGCGGCCGACTTCACTTCTTACGGGTCCGAATTCCTCGTAAAAAGACAAGCCCGAAGGATTACTGGATTAATCCCAGGCTTGAGTCCGATCCGGCAACTTGGGTCTCGAACGCAAAGGAGACGGATTGGTGCAGAAACACGAGAACACTAGAAGTTCTGGAAGAGTAACAACCATAAGACAATGTTTATCATACAACAACGACTGATCTAAGATGGCGGCGCCCACGAAAAACGATAAATTGATCATCGGTCACGTGACCGTATAATTCTGATACATTGATTAGTACGGTGACGTATCAACTGGCACTACAGTGCCGCTCCAGCTCGGTTGCCGTCACCTGAACATGAAGGTAAGTGTCTTGTGGTCGATTGTCCGTGGTCTGAGTTGCTGTCCCGGCAGTACGGCGGTCGATGAGTTCAGCGTGCTCCGGCTGATCGGCATGCACCAGCGGAGCCGTCCACAACGGTTGATCAGTGTGCATCGATGGAGATGTCCGCAACGATGGAGCTATCGATGTGCAGCTAAAGTTCTCCGCAGCAGTTGGATCAGGACTGGAAAAGTCGGTGCATCCACGAACCTCGGTCCGATGGACAGCTGCCATGCTTGCCAGTATCACGGGACGGGGCTCCACGTCAACAGCAGGGCTATCATCGCTCGCAGCGGCCTCCCTACTCGTGGTCTCCCCATTCACGCGACAACCCGGCCTAACATCAACTTCTGCCCCTGGACCACTGACCAGGCTTGCTCGTCGTTCATCTTCATCCTGATCCGCACTGGTAGAATCATCGGAGCTGAACATCGCTTCCAATTCGGCGATAATTTTATTGAAGCATTTCCTTTGGTACTCACCAACCGCTGATCTCGTGGCCCATGGATTACGTCCACGTCTGTCCGAGGAATAGGCTGATCTAGAAATCTGCCGCTCCAAGGAATCCTCCAGCTTCCGAATGTCAATCATGACATCGTAAATGGCGTCCACGATTTCATCTGCGGTTGTGTACTTCGTCATTTCAATCTTGAGTCAAAAATCCCGTCAATATCCCACCGCTGCCACCATTTGTAGCGGGATCCTACTGGGCTCTTGTCCGCCAAGTCCAGCAAAACGCAAGAAAAGGGGACACACAGACGAGATTTCTAACTCTAAAGGAAGATCTCATTTATTTCGCCAAGCGGGCTCTGCGGACAACTTGCCGCAGCGCTACCAGAACTGATCAATTCTCAGCATAGACATACACACAGTCTGAACAAATGTATACAATTGTAGCAACTTATCCCACCCCTGGAATCAAGCCAAGTTTTTCACGCGCAATTGAACACAAGAACCCCACTTAGCCAACCTATTTGTAGAGCCTATTTCCGGAGCGCGCGCGAGCCAGACCCAAAACCAGGTCAGGTGCGCGCCGCCACGCGCCGCCACGGGAGCACACCCAACCTCTTTTTGCTATACTCGTTAACACAAATAAACGTCATACCGATATTTTTTTCCAACTTGCACTCGGGAGGTAACACACTGGATATACAGCGTTTATACGTCGGTGAAGGGCAAAAACCTAATTTGATTTACATCACCCTGACGCAAAAATTCCATCTTATTAATAGTCATACCGATATATTCATGTTCAAGTTAACAGAACAACCCTTTTCGTTCCTTCTCATTTTTTTTCACCACAGTCTAAGACACTCACGGTGTATCCAATTAGGTCACGTAACAACACAATGTCCCTTGCCCTACACTCGCAGGACTCACTCCAAGAGCACTTTGAAATGTTACGGGCCGCGTCCCTGGAATGCTTTGGATGGTGTTGGTCAATTTAAAGGCTTCTAAAAGTGAACTTGGAGTTTTCAATTTGTGACAACTTCTCTAATTTTCTGCGATCTTTGATATTTCTTTTATAAAACTGTACTTACTTTCATAACGCAATACTTTGTACTGTGTGTCCGTTTGTCTGTCTCTTTGTCCTGTTCTGTTTTCGTTTTCCTATCATATTTGTTTTGATCGGTATGTGTTTTTCATTATCATGTCCCTTACAATTGTTTCCCTGTGTTTAACGACATGTTTATACAAGCTTCAACTTCTTGAATTTCTCTGCATTGTTTTTATTCGAATTTTGCTTTAAAGTATACTTATTTTATTTAAGAGTAATATATTTATATTCATAACGATTTGAAAATATGGTAATAATATTCTACTTGAATTGAATAAAAAAAAAGATATATGAACGAGACTACGTTTCAACTTCAAAATACGTATTTTAAATTGCATCTCACCTGTTGCAGCGATTGATACAGTCATACCGTCGATCAGTTCACCATCTGCGTCGAACGCTTCGCATTGTAGTGTCTTTCTATGGGTGTCTCTGTTAGGTGACACAACGACACTACTGCTAACGCTGAATCCGTCGATGGTGTCGATGCTTCTGTTACTGACTGGTTTCACTCGCTGGCCAGCCAAAGTCCACACAAGTTCTACAAAGTGAGTTCAAAAGAAAGTGACCAAATTAGGAAAAAAAAAATACAATTAAAAAAGTGTGGCTCACTCCATTATACATCAATAACATAGGACTAATTTCCATGTTATTAACTAGTAATTGTTGAAATTGCACATTATTTGCACAAGTTATCTCCATTTTAATAAAAAATACCACAGAATTCAGTTGTAATTGAAAATACCTTTAAAAAACAATGAACAAATGGGGGATCATACCTCCTAGAGTGAACAAAAAATTAAAATGAAAAAAAGACAAAAATCCCCATCAGTCTTGACTCAAATTATTAAAATCTCATTGTATTTTAATGCCTGTGTGTTGTCTCCGGTTTTCACTCGGTTGAATAGCTTCAAAGCGTTTAGCATTTCACGGACAGCTGTAAAAAAAAAAAAAAAAAAAAAAAAACGGTCCTTTCGGTAAACATTCTACTGGTAGCCTATACCAATTTAGTTAATTCTTTGTTTTTGACATGAGTAAAAGAACATGCTCCTTTAATACATTCTTGATTGACGTATCAAACTTAACTTCTTTTTATGGGGAAAAATTTATCCAGGTCACTTTCTTTTTGACTCACCCTGTACCTCGCGGTTGACGTCTAGTACCGTGCACGTAAATGGATGATCTCTATCCAAAAGGACTGCCACTCCACCATCTGAAGGAAAGTCTCCAGTTGCATCGAAGAGGAACATTCGAGGGATAACTGAGGGAAGGGAAGGATCCAAATAACGGAGACAGACAACGTAGGACAATGATGATTCGTTTTCCTCGTTCGTTCGAAAGGGCGAATAAAATAATAAAGTTTAATCAATAAAGCACTTGTTTGATAATCATTTATCACTAACGACAAGTTCCTTTCAAGTTTGACAAAGTTCCACATTGTCAAGATGCGATTCGCGGAAATACTGCGGAATAATTTGGCATAATTTACCGGGGTAGTGGAGAAGTGTTTCAGGTTTGAATGAAAAGAAAGCATATCATACCAGTATTTATGTCATCGATTGCAATGTACGACCCATAGTCGCCACCTTTGACTGCCTCAAGAGCAATTTGAAATTCCGATGTAGCATTTCTCACACATCTCCTTGCTTTTAACCAACCCCAAGGATTCGGATAATGACTGCTTCTGGTAAAGATGATTTCACCCTCACTGATTGTCTGATTTACTGGAAGCTGGTACACATTGAGGGTCTCTGTAAAACCAATACAAACATAATAACGACGAAATTAATCATTTATTTCATTTTTCTGTTTTCTCATTGAAAGATTATTGTATTTTATAATGCAGGGTTAATGATGTAGAATCTGTTTTCTACGGAAGCCCGTTCGTGCCAGACTTTTAAAGTTAAAAAAATATTTTTTTTGCGAAATAACGCAATACTTTTGCGAAATAACGCAATAGTATTGCGAAATAACGCAATAGTTTCGCGAAATAACGCAATAGTTTCGCGAAATAACGCAATAGTTTGCGAAATAACGCAATAGAATTGCAAAATAACGCAATACTTTTGCGACATAACGCAAAAACTATTGCTAAATAACGCAATAAATGTATTGCGAAATAACGCAGTAGTATTGCGAAATAACGCTATAGTATTGCGAAATAACGCAAAAGTATTGCAAAATAACGCAATAGTATTGCGAAATAACGCAATAGTTATTGCGAAATAACGCAATAGTATTGCGAAATTATGCAATAGTTATTGCGAAATAACGCAATAATTATTGCGAAATAAGGTAATAGTTATTGTGAAAAAACGCAATAATTTTGCGAAATAACGCAAGACTCTTGCGTAATAACGCGATAGTATTGCAAAATAACGCAATACGTATTGCGAAAGAACGCAATAGTTATTGCGAAAGAACGCAATACTGTCGTGTACAATCTCCACCCCGGATGTTCAGTTTGGCATTTATTTGTCAATTTTGATGAAATGTTCTTGAAGTTTCTGTCCGTCATTGCGTTTTTATCCATTGTGCTCTTGTCGTGGTACGGTTTTGCTTGAAAGGGGCGGGGTGCTAAAAACCAGAAGGCCTATGTTTGATCTTCAGAAAACGTTGCCATAATAGACATTTCTGTGGCATTTTTGCCCGGGGGGAAGGGGCAACAAGTTTTAAGGGCTTTATTATCTTTTCACACACCCCCGTATTGAATCATGTGCGTTCTGATTTTTTTAAACACAACCGACTCAAAATGGCCACCAAGCACAAACGCGTGCTGACAGAAGAGAACTGAACGATTCCCTCGTAACTACAAGTACTGCGTTTTACCCATGCACCTGAAGGAAACAAACTTAAGAATGTTAATAATCACTTGAATTTAACGGTGCATCCACAAAAGTGCATTCGTAATGTAACAATGGGGGGAAATTGAACTGATATGATTTTGAGGAATGGTTGTTTGGGTTGGGGGATGCATCAATAATATGCTCAACATTTCACCAAGTTGAAGAAAACTAATACATTTAAACGAATGATAATGACATAAGAATGATTTTCCAACTTTAAATATTTTCCCCGCAATAACCCCCTCCCAAAATACATAACCAGTTTATTCAATGTTTAACTGATAAAAGAATCACTAAGCCGTATACTAATATGAATTAGAAAAGAGTTGTTAAGCTTGTTAAAGAACTGAACGAATTTTTTTTTAATTTTTAAAATAGAATTGTACTTTTCAGTCTCCATTTGTTCCCAAAGCTAAAAAAGTGTTTGATGGGGGTCATTAGGCAGTGGTGGGTTATGGGGATGGTTGGGATAATTAACCATAATCTTTCAACTGATAAAAATACCAACTGAGTAGAAAATGCCAATGTTCCCTAAGATTCGTGAAATAACAATCTCGTCATACAATCTCTAGTCAATGCTTCAGATCTTTGGTCCTATCTATTGCTTGTCCTCCGCTTACCCCCTTTACAAATCCAGGTTCCGCCATGCAGGGTGGGGTTTTATACACCATAAAAACTTTATCTGTCAGAAAATATGACGTGAGAATTTCCTATAAGTAGGCCTAAAGTAGGCCGAATTAGGCCTATAGGTTCATACATTCGGACTCATGCATTTTTTTTTTTAAACATCGGGTTTATTTAACAAAAACTATTGCGTTATTTCGCAATACTATTGCGTTATTTCGCAATACCATTGCGTTATTTCGCAAAACTATTGCGTTATTTCGCAATAATTACTGCGTTATTTCGCAATAAGTATTGCGTTATTTCGCAGTAATTATTGCATTATTTCGCAATAAGTATTGCGTTATTTCGCAGTAAATTTTGCGTTATTTCGCAATAAGTATTGCGTTATTTCGCAGTAACTATTGCGTTATTTCGCAATAAGTATTGCGGTATTGCGCAATAAGTATTGCGTTATTTCGCAATACTATTGTGTTAATTCGCAATACTATTGCGTTAATTTGCAATACATTTATTGCGTTATTTTTGCAATACCATTGTGTTATTTCGCAAAACTATTGCGTTATTTCGCAATACTATTGCGTTATTTCGCAACACTATTACGTTGTTTCGCAAAAGTATTGCGTTAATTCGCAATAAAAAGATTTTTCACTTTTAAAATGTGGCAAATTATATCGTTATACCCTTTTTTGGTTTACATATTAAAATCGTTCACATTTGACACAGACATTCGAACCGACTCAAATCGGTACAAATAATATACTAATTGTATTTTTATAACATATTTTAAGCTGCTTTTTGCCCCAACGGCGGCAATATTGTTTTCCCTACATGCATTCTATTTAGTCAGATGGCTTTGAGTTCTTGTTCAAGTCGGTATTCTAGATAAGGCTAGGCAAACACCTAAATAGTTTGCACATGGCCATGTTTTTTAAACAAAAGGACAGACGTTTATATCCCTTATCATTGTAAATCGGTTCCTTTGGTAACCATGAATCTCTACATACTTTTCTTTGGTGCCATGTTGACCCATAATCAAATGTCATGGTAATCGGCGAAGGCGTTCGGTGAGGAGGTCTTGTAGGAAGTTTCAAAAAGGGGATTGTGTTTCCCGGCCAATTTATAGGTTAACTTCTGCGGGGGTATGACTTAATAAGCCTTACACGATGATATTGAACGTTTTTTGTTATTAAAAAACAATACAACCAGTACGTCAATCGTAAACAACCGCCACGGCACTTAGTGCAAAAACCATAGCGAGTTATTAAATTTCATACAGACGTTTCTAGGTGATACCTAAGTCCTCACAGGATAGTTTCTGAGAAGGATGACATCAACATTTTGGTCATGAATGTGGAAATTATTTTTAAACATAAAATAAAACACCCTTTAAGTTGCAATGCTTGGATTGAACATTTTAATTGGATGCAAAGAGTCATTTTAATTCAAATCATACATGGTGAAAATGGTTTGGAAGCCTTACCCGTGCCGTGTCCATACACATTGTACCAGAAACTGAAACACCACTTGTTTCCTGGCTGTTCTCTACTTGGCGAAACGACAGGGCTGACAAGTATAGCGATTCTGCCTCTAGAAGCATCCAACGCGCTAAACACAATAAAGTGGCCACTCGCATCTGTGTTGGGCAGGGATTTTTTTCATAGAGTAAACAAAAACAAATAATTTTGGACGAAATGTTGCATTGATGATTAAAAGACGATCGGCCGATATTCTTCAAAATTTGGAAGAGACCTGAGTTTGCTTGTATTCCTTAAAGCGATTTAGTTGGTTAAATCAAGGCAATTTGTAAACAAAAATCTGTTGCTACAATCGAAACCAGCGAATGTATAATTATTTTAACACCCATTCGGATTTTTAGCGACAACTCTTGGGCAAGCTTTCATTTTATGACACGAAAACAATACATGATTTCTAAAAATGTATCCCACGACCATAAGCTTTAAAGGTATTGACTGTTGTTGTGAGTTTATCATGAACAAGCGGCAGTAGCCTTCCATTGATATTAGTGTCGCACCCAGGGGGGGGGGGGGAGAGGGGGCGCCTAGAGGTGGTAATTTTCTTTTTGTAGGCCCATGATTTGACCTTCGTGATATGTATGTGACCAATTTTCGAGTAGTAAAACAGGGGTGTAAGTGGCGCCACAAACGTCAAAATAGTCCGACCCCCCCCCCCAAAAAAAAAAAACCAACTTTTGTTTTTCGGCGGCCATTTTTTTTTTAATGTTTAACTTCGAAAAAAAATGACAAAAATAATATGAGCCCCCCCCCCCCCCTGCCAAATCCTAGGTGCGCCACTGATTAATATCATTTTATTGCTGTGGTTATGTATCACCAACCTCCGTTGAATTGAAAACAGTACGCCTACGTGAAACCTTTATGAGACAGGTTAGTGTAGAACGCCATAAGAATATTCAAATATCATACGACTAGGTCCGAGACACATGTAACTTCCGAAAACATAAACAAAGCGGGATGTCTTTCATTGATGATCTTGTGCTTTCATCTTGAAATTCAAGGATATGGTATCTTTTGGTGTCTTTTGTGGACATAAGATAATGCACCAGCCCCACATATACATTGCTGTCTGATATCAGTTCTGGATTTTTGTAGGGATGCAGAGTAATCACACAGAATCAGAGTGCGGAATGGCGTCCCTGGTCAACACATTTAACTCTATGTTTTACTTACTTTATGCGGAGATCAGTTTTCAACATGTATCTCTATCCGCAGCCTTCTTACCTTCAGGTTTTGCAGTCGTGATTTCATAATTTAGTGGACAGTTAACAATATTCACCCGGAAGTGGGAAGACAGATTAAAGAAGATATGTGCCACCGTTTTGTAAAAAGGACAGATGGACATGTAGAAGGTGATACACCTGACTTAACGTGCTGGTACTTAACAAGTAAAGATCACAATTTGACAGAAATCCTTTTTCCCCAATCTTATATGTAGGCTTGAAAGTATAATTCCCTTACTTCTCGATGTGCGCTGGTTTTACGCCAAACCGTTCCGAGGTTTTCATACAACTCAAAGATTATGAATCTTATAGTGATGCATGATTAAATGAATGAAATCAAGACAAGAACGGAAAGCTTACGCCCCTTGATTTATGCTAAGACCAACGAAATGATTATTTAGCTTATAGTCTGGTCAAATAATTTGTGTTTGTTGGTAACCTATCTTCGGGACACTGTGTATAGATTAATAAAACATCACGTAATGCAAAAACTCACTGCCAAACGTCTTGTCGAAATCTGGCCTAGCGCTATAATAAGAAGCTGCCCCCTGCTGGTGCTGCCAGTTGGAGCTGTCCTCGTTCGATTGTCTCCAGCCACAAAACCCTTCCTCGAAGGTGCAGTTGAAGCCTGTGCTTGCAGTGACCAACAAAAAAAAAAAAGCGTCGTCAAAAAGTAATATAAGCGAATTTAAAAAAAATGGAAAGAATCTCGGGGGGGGGGGGATGGAGAGAATTAAATCAGAACGCAAAAAAGTACTACCAAATCTTCTTATAACCAATCATGCCTCTTGTTGTTTAGAGGTTGCTTGTGAAAATTGCTTGGTGTGACTTTGCTCAATACTCAATGAAAAACAAAAAGTGATAAACCAGTGTCAGTGCAAAAACGTTGTTACTCAGTTTTGAGTGGTTTGAAAAAAACCCGTATAAATAGGTTTTCGATGTCTCGTTAAAAGTTTGCGTTTCATTCGATAAAAGATAAAGTAGCCTCAAGAAGACAATTTAGACAGGAACATGTTTAGTATGTTGAATACTTTGTTGTCCCTCGTAATGTTGGATAAAAACCTCTTAAATAAATCAGATCAACAAACGACGTTTTTGCTTGAGACGATGCGTCATGTAAACATTTGTCAAAATGTCGTAACTCGTCAAGATACGTCTTTTTGCATGAACACGCAATACGACCCCATTACTTTAGCACCTACAGCTTAAACTATCTTCAGTCACGAAATATTTGATACTATATCTCGAAAACATCTCAGAATTGATCCCTATTCTTGTTAATCATTCCCAGTAACAACGTATTCAGAGTACCAAAAGTCTTTAGTTCGATATTTCTATTTTTCCTTATTTACTTCATTTTTGTTTCTCGTTTTTTTTCTACTAAACTCTATTTCACTACAACATAACATTATTATGTCTTATTTTCTTATTGCATATATACGCAGTGTCGTACCAGTGGACCTCACTGCTGCCTACGACACAGTGTGGATCACAGCCCGTTCCTGAAACCCCATTTCCGATCGGCATTTAGTGCGGTTCCTCGCCAAAATCATTTCCAACAGCAGTTTTGTCTTCACAACAAGTGACGGGCAGACAAGCCGACCACGTCGCCTGAGAAATGGAGAACCCAAGGCTCAGTATTGGCCCAACCCTCTTCAATATCCACATTAGCGACCTACCACACACCGAATCTAGGAAGTATGGCTATGCCGATGACTTGGCCCTCCTGCACCAGATAGAAACTGGACAATGTGGAGAAGGTGCTCTAGCTGACATGGAATACATCGCAGACTACCTGACGTCATGAAGACTCAAGCTGAGCGTTGCAAAAACTACCTCATCTGCCTTCCAACTAAACACTAAGGAAGCCTATCGCCAGCTAACTCCTACCGTAACGGGTCTCCTCTGTCCTACAATCTACATCCCACCTACCTCGGGGTTAGACTAGACCGGCAACTCACCTACAGGAAACATTTGGAAGCCCTCCGTTCTATCGTTTCAGTGGGTAACAACCTCCTACGTCGGCTGGCTGGGTCGTCATGGGGTGCCAGGACATCCTGCCTTCGAACTGGTGCTCTTGCCGTCGTACACAGCGCTGCCGAGTACGCTGCCCCAGTATGGTGCCGCAGTGCCCATGCTAGGAAGCTTGATGTGACCCTCAACGAAACCATGCGGATCACCACTGGCTGCCTACGCCCTACTCCAACGGACCTCCAGACTGTTCTTGCAGGCATAGCATCTGCAAAGCTTCGTAGATAGTGCCTCACAGACAGGCCTGTGTCAAAGGCCGAGGCAAACGCTGATCACCCTCTGCATCAGCTGATCCAAGATGCCCAGCAGCTTGGTGGTCAACGCCTTACCTCTCGTCGCCCTTCTCCCGTCATGCTGCAGCCCTTTGCAACTCCAACTTCACCTTGTGTAGTGACAGGAAGGCTGACTGGGAGCAGACTGTTCGACCTGACCAATTAACTGTGACCCCCGACACCACAGCCCCACCCGGCTTAGCCTTGCCTCGAAGGACTAGTTCAACCTGAACTGCTTACGTACAGGAGTCGGCCGGTTCAATACCAGCATGTTTCGTTGGGGCCTACACCAATCAGCAGCCTGTATGTGTGGATCTGACCATTGATGACCTTCAAGGGGTCAATGAACTTCTGCATATCATATTTTATAGATAATAATACTATTCAAAACACCACTTGTTTATTACCCATATCTAAATTTTGGGCATTCCTGCTCTGATATTAATGTTCAGATATGTAGACATTTCATATTTGACCTCTGATGACCTTTGCGAGGTCAATGAACATTATATTCTCTGATTGCCGTATTTTATAGTGTCACTTTTTCATGACCAAAGTCTAATTAGTGCAAAAGGAGTGTATTTTAAGAATTATTCTACAGCACGTCATGAAGTCAGACCCCAAAGAATTTTGTTTGTGCGTGACCTCTGATCTCAATTTTCCATTTTATAAGGCAGGCGCAGGCGCATCAGAATATAAGAGGTACATCGGACAAGCGTCACTCTCTAACAGTGATAATTGGGCTTAGTAAAAGGTTAAAAACGAAGTTATTCCAGTCCATCTGGATTAAACATGGTGTAATAAGTAACAAGAGTGAATATTGTTTGACATATGTACTTTTTCCCTTACAAAACAGACCCACACATTTCTATTCAAATCTCATCATATTGCGTTAGCCAATAAAACAAGGAGAACAAAGGTCACCTCAAAATTGTTTGTGGGGGTCTAAATACATATTATGAATGCAGAATAATGGTTGCATTATCATTCTTTGGCACGATTGAAGCTTGGGTCACGAAAAAAATTTTCAGGAATAAATCTGATAAATAGCGGCAACTAAGATATACAAAGTTCACTGACCTCTCTAAGGGCATGTTCCCACACCTGAAAATTCGATAGGTAGGCTGGGATTTTACAAAGGTAATGACCTCTCGTAAGGTCACCAGAGAATAAATATGAAATGGCATATATATGAACATTCTCTTTATAGCATGAACACCTTTCATTCAGACATGAATCGTTAAACAAGATTGGGTTTAAAGAGTACATTTTAGAAATAGCTATAAGCAGGTTTACAAAGATCACTGACCTCTCAAAGGTCACCAGAGGTCAGATATAAATTTGTCCCACATCTGACTATTGTTTTCTTTGTATGATGACCTATGACATACTTTGGTCATAGGAAAACCCTTCCTCGAAGGTGTAGTTGAAGACTGCGGTTGCGGGACAAATAAAAACAGAACGCTTCGTTGTTATCAGACCCGATAAGCTGTTGGAATTGCTGAAATTCATATTTAATGAAGCTAATAATTTACCGTGACATTTCCTCGTTGTCGCTCATTGCATTGAAAGTGTTGAGATAGCCAATGGAGGTGAAATAAAGGAGGCTTGTAAGACGGCGAGTGTGTGGACAGCACGGCAAGCATGGAAGGTTTATTCTAGAACTTATCTGGGGTCAACTCCCCGGCGCGCATGCGCATACATGGATACATGAATATGCATATCACTACAGAAAGTGTCAAGTAAACAAAATGAATTTTTCTTCGATCACGCACAATGCATTACCTACCGCCACGAAGTACGTCACCAAAGGACCCAAAATGTGAGTACAAGAAAAGTCACGATAACGTCAGATAAAAATCGATTGTTTACAAACTACAGGAATAGACTGAGATATCGTGTTCATTTTTTTTTCATGCTGATTGGTCTTAGGTTGTGAAACACATCGGTTAAAATGTTTACCTGACCTTGCATAATACAATTATTACAAGAGTAAATGAGATTTCTATTGAAGATAAATGTCAAAAGCATCCACTAAGATACCCTGTTCATATTGAGTAAACGCAATTTTGGAAAATTGTGTTTACTGGTTTGATGCCGCACGCACGAGACGAACATTAAAAGCGCATATTGCCTCATCCACTCATTATACATTTGTATAGTAAACAAGAATTTGTACTTGAATTTGAGTGGTCACGTGAGAGGGTTTAACCGATCAAAGGGAAAAAGAGTCCGATTTACGGTCCGATTTTCATGTGACACCGGGGTATCCAAATAGGTCACATAACAAACACAAAGTAAGTTTGCCCTACATTTGCAGGACTCACTCCAAAAGCACTTTGAGATATTACGGGCCGCGTCTCTGGAAAATGAACATTATATTCTCTGATTGCCGTATTTTATAATGTCACTTTTCCATGACCAAAGTCTAATTAGTGCAAAAGGAGTGTATTTTAAGAATTATTCTACAGCATGTCATGAAGTCAGACCCCAAAGAATTTTGGATGATGTTGGCTATTTTAAAGGCTTCTAAAAGAGATCTTTAATTTTTCAAATTGTGACAACTTCTCAAACTCTTCAACGACCTTTGATCTTTCTTTTATAAAAGTGTACTTACTTTGTTCTTTCATTATGCAATACTTTGTACTGTCTGTCCATTTGTCTGTCTTTTTGTCCGGTTCTCTTTTTGTTTCCTGTCATATTTGTATTGATCGGTATGTTTTTTTCCTGCAATTGTTTCCCTGTGTTTTAAGACATGTTTATACAAGCTTCAACTTCTTAAATTTACCTGCATTGTTTTTTATTCGGATTTTGCTTTAAAGTATTCTTATTTGATTTAATAATATTATATTTATATTCATAATGATTTGAAATTATGGTAATAAATGTCTACTTGAACTGAATAAAATATATATATATAAACGACCTGTTTCAACTTCAAAATTCATATTTCAAATTTGCATATCACCTCTTACAGCGATTGATACAGTCATACTGTCGATCAGCTCACCATCTGCGTCGAACGCTTGGCATTGTAGTGTCTTTCTATGGATGTCTCTGTTAATAAATGACACAACGACACAACTGCTAACGCTGAATCCGTCGATGGTGTCGATGCTTCTGTTACTGACTGGTTTCACTCGCTGGCCAGCCAAAGTCCACACAAGTTCTACAAAGAGAGATGAAAAGGAAGTGACAAAGTTGGGTTTTTTTTTTAAATGTGGCTGGGTCCATTTAACATAAATAACATAGGACTAATTTTCATGTTATTAACTATAGTAACTGTTGAAATTGCACGTTATTTGCACAAGTTATCTCCATTTTTACTACAAATACCACAAATGTCAGTTTTGATTGAAAATGCCTTTTAAATACAATGAACAAATTGGGGTTCATACCTCCTTAAACAAAAACTTGAAATGAAAAAAAGACACAAATCACCATCATCATTTCAGAAAGAAATTGATTTGTTCCTTATATTTCAAACACAAAATCTGGCATAAAATAATGTTCCAGTCTTGACTCAATATATTACAATCTCATTTGTATATTAATGCCTGTGTGTTGTCTCCGGTTCTCATTCGGCTGAATAGCTTCAAAGCGTTAATCATTTCACTGACAGCTGTAAAAAAAAAAAAAAGGGGGGGGTCCTTTTCGTAAGCATTCTACTGGTAGCATGGACCGATTTCAGTAATTCTTTTTTGTCACATGAGTGGAAAGACATGCTAGTTTAATACAGGTACATTCTGGATTGACGCATCGAACTAAACTGCTTGTTATGGGGAAATATTTATCCAGGTCACTTTCTTTTTGACTCACCCTGTACCTCGCGGTTGACGTCTAGTACAGTGCACGTAAATGGATGATCTCTTTCCGCAAGGACAGCTTCTCCACCATCTGAAGGAAAGTCTCCAGAGGCATCGAAGAGGAACATTCGAGGGATAACTGGGGGAAAGGAAGGATCCCAATAACGGAGACAGACAACGTAGTTCAATGGTACGAGGAAATGAATATAAGATAGAAATTTAGGTGTTACCAATCGAGTTAGCCGTTCTGATTGTGTTCGATAAAGATTGAAACATCCAGATGATTCGTTTTCCTCGTTCGTTTGAAAAGGCAATTTAAATCAATAAAGTTTCATCAATATGATTGATAATTATTTATCACTAACGCCAAGTTCCTTTCAAGTTTGAAAAAGTTCGACATTGTTAAGGTGTGATTGGCGTAAATACCGCGGAAGATTTTTGCAATAATTTACCGAATCCGGGGTAGTGGTAAAGTGTTTCAGGTTTGATTAAAAAGAAAGCAAATCATACCAGTATTTATGTCATCGATTGCAATGTACGACTCATAGCCGTCACCTTTGACTGCCTCAAGAGCAATTTGAAATTCCGATGTAGCATTTCTCACACAACTCCTGGCTTTTAACCAAACCCTTGGATTCGGATATTGACCGCTTCTGGTTAAGATGATTTCACCCTCGCTGATTGTGTGATTTACTGGAAGCTGGTACACATTGAGGGCCCCTGTCAAACCAAAACAAACATAATAACGACGAAATAAATCATTTATTAAACCTTTCTGTTAACTCATTGAAAGATTATTGTAGTTTATAATGCAGGGGTAATGATGTAGAATCTGAGTAAGTGTTTTTTTCATCATGAGGATTCTGCATCTGTATTCTGTTTTTGAATCGAATTTAAAGAAAATAATATCGTTATAGGGGGCTCTGGATAGAGATAGTACCTTTGCTGTCTGTCAGCTGCACTCTCTTGGTAGAGTGAACAGGCATCACTGGTTCTCATCCATCTCCTAAATCTCTCACGTGCTGGCTCCAAGTGCCACACCCCGGTATACCGCTTCAGCTGGCGGGCGAAACCACGTGAGAGGGTGGTGTCTACACTGCACCACTGGGCGGATGAGCTACATCAGACAGCCAACGACCAGGGCGGAGGAGGTCAACGTCTGACCCAACGGCCACGTGTAAAGGAGTAAACCTTCCAAATCAGGAGTGGAGCCCCGAAGGCGGAATGGTGCCTTGCAAACACCGTTTCGGCAGCTCCTGCAGCCAAGCTGGTGCCAAACGTCATGCTCGCATTCCTTTGGAACCCATCAGCAAGGCCGAGAGGGGGATTCTGACGCATGGGCAACCCAGGATCTCCGTACTTCATGCCCAGGCTTGCGCCCTGGAGAGGCCACTCCAGCCTCACCCTAGAGTGAGGAAACAACACGGCAGCTGGCAGTTACGGGTTATAAGTCCCATCCAATTGGCGTAGGAAACGGGGCGCCACGGGTCAGCTGCGACGGTGGGAGGAACCATTGCGTTCCATTGGTCGGCTACCGCCCGCCTCAAGCCGGGCAGCCCCCGGCCAGTAAGGTGTCGACCCGCCAACGTCCGTCTGCCTCATTGGGTGCTTGGGGCTTAGTGTAAAGCACGACAAGCGGACGTTAACACCGCACCAGACAAAAAAGGAAAGAATAAAACGAAGATGCCAGCTCTTCGCATATCAAGCTGCAATGTTAGAACCATGCGCACAGGGCTCTCAGACAGCCTTGACCACATTGACGACTCTCGCAAGACCGCCATCATCGACCATGAGCTCGACCGACTCAATGTTAGCCTTGACCAAGGCTATCAGTTGTTCCCATACGAACTTGTTCCCGCTACCGCACACCGCGACACAATCACTAGTTGTACTATACCGTTAGCCTCAACGACCCTTGCGTGTGCTTTATGTGCATATACGTACGCCCCACACACACTTCCGCAAACAGCCGTACGTACAGCAAGTCGAGGCGGAAGATAGCCTTGACGCAACCGTGGCGAATTCTTATGTGTTTCTTTATAGTTTCGACCGAAATCGGCCGAAAATTTCTGATGCGCATATATTACACGATATCCAATCAAAGCCCGTAAACTTTGACCCGCGATATACATATTCATGACCCGCAAATTACTGTATACACCACGTACATGTATGTTCACTCAAACCATGGTCCCATTTTAAACCATTTCTCCAGTTTTATTACAAACAAATAAAATATGCCGCTATATGAGTGAACAATTGTTCAAAATGATATATTTCCAATGTATTGCGAATTGGACATGCAGTTCAAGACCGTCCGCCGACATTTTGTCGGTGCAACAGCGTACATTATCACGCCGCTACCTGCCCGTGCTATTCTGCCGGACAGCGAATGTAGGGAATAGGTCAACTCGGACCCAGGTCAAATTGTACCCATTTAATCGAATGCAGGTTAACTCGTATCTATAAGCACCCGTATGAATTAAGTGCAAGAAACGAGCTATTGACTTTGGGATGGAAATATACGAAACTGTCAGGTACATGGTGAAAAAAAAAACTCTCCCTGAATTCGTACCATGTGCAACATACATGTACATCTCATACGTATGACACATGTATTTTAACGCGTACGTATGAATCGTATGTCGTACCTACGACATACGTACGACATGTAAGTCGTAGATGTAAATCGTACGAGATACAAGTCGTTCTCACAAGATATGTTGTATGTACGACATAATCGACAAACAAGTCGAACATACGAGTTACAATTCATATTTTGTACACACGAGATATTAAGTCGTACTTATATATACGACTTTGTCATATGCGAAATATATCGTACCCTGTCGACTCGACTTATGCACGACATATATGTCGTACCGGCACCTGTCGACATTATGTCATATGTTTGATATGTCATACCCTGTCGACATATATGTCGTAACCTGTCGATGATATTAGTCGTACCCTGTCAAAATATGTCGTACCCTGTCGATATATTAGTCGTACATACGACATATAACTTATAAGTTGTTCATACAAGTTAAAATCAGTCTTACAGAATAAGTTTGCTGAAGGAGAGATACCCCTCCCCCCCCCCCTAAAAAAAAGTCAGCAGTAGATACATACTCAATAGTGTAAGCGCTTTTTTGGCCGCTGAACGTGATTTCAAGCGCAGCGTGTCTCACTGCATGGCGCCAGCCGGGCCGGTGCCTACAGTGGACGGCCCCAACGTGGCCTCTGTGCATGGTGACATCGTTTTTGCCGGCGTGCGGTTTTGTACCGTTTGCCGTTTTTTGAAGGTCTAATTTTTTATCCTTTTCATTTCATTTTCGACCCAAACTATGTGTAACTTTATAAATATTATTCTACTATTATTTAAGATTTGAAGGGGGTGTTTTATAATTATTGTTACCACAGGCCGTCTGGTTTATAAACCTTTGGTCGTATTATGCAATTTAATAAATATTCATATTAATGGTCAGCCGTTATCCAATGAGAGAAGACTATTTACCATAGGGCGAACTTATTATCATATTCAGCATACACGGTTGCGTCAAGGCTATCTTCTGCCTCGACTTACTGTACGGCTGTTTGCGGAAGTGAGTGTGGGGCGTACGTACATGCACACAAAGCACACGCAAGGGTCGTTGGGGCTAACGGTATAGTACAACATTGTGTTGCTGCGCGAGCCGTGTGCGGTAGCGGGAACAAGCTCATATGGGAACAAGCTGATAGCCTTGGTCAAGGCTAACTCAATGTCGACATTGCTGCTCTCCAAGAGACACGGCTTGCTGACTGTGGTTCCCTTAAGGAGAAAAATTATACTTTCTTCTGGCTTGGCAAGAGCGCAGAAGAGACCCGAGAACATGGCGATGGCTTTGCAGTGAAAAACACCCTGATTGCCACAACTGTACCACCAACAGGAGGCTCCGAACGCATCCTTGCCATCCGTATATCCACCAGCAGTGGACCAGCCAATCTGTTGAGCGTTTACGCCCCAACCCTCTGCTCTCCCCCTGAGTCAAAAGACAAGTTCTATGAGGAGCTTGACACTGCCATCAGCACCATCCCAAAGAACGAGCACCTGTTCCTCCTGGGGGACTTCAATGCTAGGGTTGGCGCCGACCACGAATCCTGGCCAGACTGCCTTGGACACTTTGGAGTGGGGAGTATGAACGAGAATGGGCAGAGACTGCTAGAGTTGTGCTGCTATCATCAGCTCTGCATCACCAACACCTTTTTCCAGACTAAGCCATTGCACAGGGTCTCCTGGAGACACCCAAGATCCAAACGCTGGCACCAGCTCGACCTCATCATCACGAGACGAGAGACACTCAACTTTGTCCACTTCACCCGCACTTTTCATAGCGCGGACTGTGACACGGACCACTCCCTCGTCCTCAGTAAGGTCAAGCTACAGCCCAGGCAGATCCACCATGCCAAGCAGAAGGCACGTCCCCGCATCAACGCCAGCCGCTCCATAAATCCAACTGTCACCCAGCTCTTCCTCACCTCACTTGATCAAGCACTCTCCTCCTCCAATCAGCAAAGTGCTGTGGACAAGTGGAACTGCCTGCGTGACACCATTTATGACCAAGCCCTCGCAGCATATGACAAGAAAGTGAGGAAAAATGCAGACTGGTTTGAGGCCAATGGAGCGGAGATGGAGCCAGTTATCGAGGTCAAGCGCACCGCCTTCCTCAAGTACAAAGATAATCCATCGACGAGGAACCTTGAGGCTCTTAGAAAAGCTAGGGGCAAGGCCCAGCAAACAGCACGACGCTGCGCAAACAACTACTGGCTCAAACTCTCCTCCCGCATACAAGCCGCTTCCGACGCAGGTGACATCAGGGGTATGTACGAGGGGATCAAGCAAGCCACAGGTCCCTCCATCAAAAAAACAGCGCCTCTGAAATCCAAGTCCGGTGAAGTCATCACCGACAGCAGCAAACAGATGGAAAGGTGGGCTGAGCACTACATGGAGTTATATGCCACAGAAAACACAGTGTCAGAGGAGGCTCTGAATGGCATCGCAAACATGCCTGTGATGGAGGAACTTGACACGGACCCCACGCAAGAGGAGCTCAGCAAAGCCATTGACAGCCTCGCTTGCGGCAAGGCCCCAGGTGCTGATGGGATAACACCTGACATCATCCAACTTGGGAAACCAACCCTTTTGCCACATCTTCACGACTTCCTCTGCCTTTGCTGGAATGAAGGAGCCGTCCCCCAGGACATGCGTGACGCCAAAATCGTCACCCTGTACAAGAACAAGGGCGACCGCAGCGACTGTAACAACTACCGCGGCATCTCTCTGCTCAGCACTGTGGGGAAGGTCTTCGCACGCGTTGCCCTTATCAGGCTCCAGCTTCTGGCGGAGCGCGTCTACCCTGAGACACAGTGTGGCTTCAGGGCAGCAAGATCCACGGTGGACATGATCTTCACCCTTCGACAACTGCAGGAGAAATGCCGTGAACAGAGGAGACCTTTGTATCTCGCTTTCGTCGACCTCACAAAGGCCTTCGACCTTGTTAGCAGAGATGGTCTCTTCAAGCTGCTTGCTAAGATTGGTTGCCCTCCAAAACTTCTCAGCATCGTGACATCATTTTACAACAACATGCAGGGTTCAGTCTGTTGTGATGGAGAAACTTCAGAGGCCTTCCCAATCCGCAGCGGAGTGAAGCAGGGCTGTGTTCTTGCACCGACCCTCTTCGGGATTTTCTTCTCTCTCCTGCTGTCGTTTGCATTTGGCTCATCCCCTGAAGGCGTCTACCTACCCTCAAGAGCTGATGGCAAACTCTTCAACCTTGCCCGCCTTAGGTCCAAGACGAAAGTGACCAGTGTACTCCTGAGGGAAATGCTATTTGCAGATGATGCATCTCTAGCATCACACACAGAGACAGGGCTCCAGCAGTTGGTGGACAGGCTCTCTTATGCATGCAAGGAGTTCGCCCTTACCATCAGCATTAAGAAGACCCATGTCATGGGCCAAGAAGTCGAAACCCCACCCTCCATCTCTATTGACAACAAGACCCTAGACTGTGTGGGCACCTTCACTTACCTCGGATCAACAGTCGCCAGCAACCTGTCACTTGACGCAGAATTGAGCACCCGTCTTGCCAGGGCCGCCACAGTGATGGCCAGGCTGGCAAAGAGAGTGTGGTCTAACAAGAACCTAACTGTGCGCACAAAACTCCAGGTCTACCAAGCATGCGTCATCAGCACTCTGCTATACAGCAGTGAGGCCTGGACCACCTACACCAGACAAGAAAAACGGCTGAACAGCTTCCACCTGCGCTGCCTACGCCGCATCCTTGGCATCAAATGGCAGGACAAAGTCCCCAACACGGAAGTCTTGGAACGTGCCCACTCCACCAGCATGTTCGCCATGTTGAGCCAGCGCCGCCTCAGATGGCTCGGTCACGTCCACAGGATGGACTCCGGTCGTCTTCCAAGGGCCATCCTGTATGGCGAGCTTTCGTCAGGCTCCAGGCCAATTGGTCGTCCGAACCTACGATTCAAGGACGTCTGTAAACGCGACATGAGGCAGGCTGGCATAGACCCCAACAGCTGGGAGGAAGCCGCCCAGGATCGCAGTGCTTGGAGGCAGACAGTTGCCGCAGGGATCCACCGCGCTGAAGAGAGGCGCACCTCCTTGCTGCAGGAGAAGAGGCAGAGGAGGAAATTGCGAGTAGCAGCCCCCAGCCCTGAGTCAGTCCCCTCTCCTTTCGTCTGCGCTAATTGCGGCAGAGACTGTCATGCAAGAATTGGACTGCTCAGCCACAGCCGCCGCTGCAACAAAGACGACAATCCCCCGGGCGCAGTCCATCGTCAGTATTGACGGACGGATGCCTACTACTACTACTAATATCGTTATACCCTTTTTTGGTTTACATATTAAAAGCTTTCACATTTGACAAAGACATTCGAACCGACTCAAATCGGTAGAAATGTTATACTTACGGTATTTTTAAAATACTGTTTTTCCTAAATGCATTCTAGTTAGTCAGGTGGCTTTGAGCTCTTGTTTAAGTCGGTATTGTAAATAAGGCTAGGCAAAAACTAAATAGTTTGCACATGGCCTTGTTCTTTTAAACAAAAGGACAGACGTTTATATCCCTTATCATTCTAAATCAAATCGGTTCCTTTGGTAACCATAAAACTCTAAATACTTTTGTTCGGAGCCATGTTGACCCCTAATCAAATTTCATGCTAATCGGCAAAGGCGTTCGGTGAGGAGGTCTTGCAGAAATTTTCAAAAGGGGATTGTGTATCCCGGCCAATTTATAGGTTAACTTCTGTGGGGGGAGTATGACTTAATAAACCTTACACAATGATAATTGCTTTTTTGTTATTTAAAAAAACAATACAGCCAGTACGTCAATCGTAAACGTCCGCCACGGCACTTAGTGCAAAAACCATAGCGAGTTATTACATTTCATACAGACGTTTCTAGGTGATACCTAAGTAATCACTGGATAGTTTCTGAGAATGATGACATCAACATTTTGGTCATGAATGTGGAAATTTGTTTTAACATGAAATAATACACCCTTTAAGTTGCAATGCTTGGATTGAACATTTTAATTGGATGCAAAGAGTCATTGTAATCATACATGGTGAAAATGGTTTGAAAGCCTTACCCATGCCGGCGCGGCGTCCAAACACAATGTACCAGAAACTGAAACACCACTTGTTTACTGGCTGTTCTCTACTTGGCGAAACGACAGGGCTGACAAGTATAGCGGTTCTGCATCCATAATCATGTGACGCGCCACACACAATATAGTGGCCACTCGCATCTGTAAAGGGCAGGGATTTAATCATAGAGTAAACAAAAACAAATAATTTTGGACGAAATGTTGCATTGGTGATTGAAAGACGATCGGCAGATATTCTTCAAAATTTAGAAGAGGCATGAGTTTGCTTGTATTCCTTAAAGCGATTTATATGGTTAAAAAAACTTTTTTTTCGGCGGCCAAATTCTTTTTTTTTATGTTTAACTTCGAAAAAAAAATGGGGATAAAAATGTGTGAGCCCCCCCCCCCGGGCAAATCCTGGGTGCGCCACTGATTAATATCATTTTATTGCTGTGGTTATGTATCACCAACCTCTGCTGAATTGAAAACAGTACGCCTACGTGAAACCTTTATGAGACAGGTTAGTGTAGAACGCCATATAAATATTCAAATATCATACGACTAGGTCAGTGTGGAATGGCGTCCCTGGTCAACAAATCTATGATTTACTTACTTTTTTAGCAGAGATCGTATTAAGCAAACACAATTTCAACATGTCAGCTGTTCCTCTGCCTTCTTACCTTCAGGTTTTGCAGTCCTGAATTCATAACTTAGTAGACAGTTAACGATATTCACCCAGAAGTGGGGAGACAGATCATAGAAGATATGTGCCACCGTTTTGTAAAAAGGCAGGTGGATATGTAGAAGGTGATACACCTGACTTAAGGTGCTGGTACTTAACAAGTAAGATCACAATTTGACAGAAATCGTTTTTCCCCAATCTTATATGTAGGCTTGAAAGTATAATTCCCTTACTTCTCGATGTGCGCAGGTTTCAAATGAATGAAATCAAGACAAGAACGGAAAGCTTACGCCCCTTGATTTATGCTAAGACCAACGAAATGATTATTTAGCTTATAGTCTGGTCAAATAATTTGTGTTTGTTGGTAACCTATCTTTGGGACACTGTGTATAGATTAATAAAACATCACGTGATGCAAACACTCACTGCCAAACGTCCTGTCGAAATCTGGCCTAGTGTCATAAGGAGAAGTTGGCCCCTGCAGCAGCAGCCAGTTGGAGTTGTCCTCGTTCGATTGTCTCCAAACACAAAGCCCTTCCTCGAAGGTGCAGTTGAAGCCTGTGCTTGCTGTGATCAACAAAAACAGAACGCATCGTCAAAAAGTAATATAAGCGAATTAAAAACAAAATGGCAAGGATCCGGGGGGGGGGGATGGAGAGAAATAAATCAGAACGCAAAAAAAGTACTACCAAATCTTCTTATAAACTATCATGCCTCTTGTTGTTTAGAGGTTGCTTGTGAAAATTGCCTGAGTGACTTTGCTCAAGACTCAATGAAAAACAAAAAGTGATAACCCAGTGTCAGTGCGAAAACGTTGTTACTCAGTTTTGAGTCGTTTTGGGGAAAAAAAACCCGTATAAATAGGTTTCTGATGGCTCGTTGAAAGGTTGCGTTTCATTCGATAAAAGATAAAGTAACCTCAAGAAGACAATTTAGACAGGAACATGTTTAGTGTGTTGTAGCTGTGTTGTCTCTCGTAATGTTTGATAAAAACCTCTTAAATAAATCAGATCAACATACGACGTTTTCCTTGAGACGATGCGTCATGTAAACATTTGTCAAAACGTCGTAACTCGTCAAGATACGTCTTTTTGCATGAACACACAATACGACCCCATTACCTTAGCACCTACAGCTTAAACCATCTTCAGTCACGAAATATTTGATACTATATCTCGAAAACATCTCAGAATTGACCCCTATTCTTGTTAATTATTCCCAGTAGCAACGTATTCAGAGTACCAAAAGTCTTTAGTTCGATATTTCTATTTTTCCTTACTTACTTCATTTTTGTTTCTCGTTTTTTTTTTCTACTACACACTTTTTCACTACAACATAACATTATTATGTCTTATTTTCTTATTACATATATACACGGTGTCGTACTAGTGGACCTCACTGCTGCCTACGACACAGTGTGGATCACAGCCCGTTCCTGAAACTCCATTCCCGATCGGCGTTTAGTGCGGTTCCTCGCCAAAATCATTTCCAATAGCAGTTTTGTCTTCACAACAAGTGACGGGAGTAACGGGCAGACAAGCCGACCACGTCGCCTGAGAAATGGAGAGCCCAAGACTCAGTAGTGACCAAACCCTCTTCAATATCTACATTAGCGACCTACCACACACCACATCTAGGAAGTATGGCTATGCCGATGACTTGACCCTCCTGCACACAGATAGGAACTGCACAATGTGGAGAAGGTGCCCTCAGCTTATATGGAATACATCGCAGACTACCTGACGTCATGGAGACTCAAGCTGAGCGTTGCAAAAACTACCTCATCTGCTTTCCAACTAAACACTAAGGAAGCCTATCGCCAGCTTACTCCCACCGTAACGGGTCTCCTCTGTCCTACAATCTACATCCCACCTACCTCGGGGTTAGACTAGACCGGCAACTCACCTACAGGAAACATTTGGAAGCCCTCCGTTCTATCGTTTCAGTGCGTAACAACCTCCTGCGTCGGCTGGCTGGATCATCATGGGGTGCCAGGACATCCACCCTTCGAACTGGTGCTCTTGCCCTCGTATACAGCGCTGGCAGGTATGCCGTCCCAGTATGATGCCGCAGTGCCCATGCCAGTAAGCTTGATGTGACCCTCAACGAAACCATGCGGATCACCACTGGCTGCCTACGCCCTACTCCAACGGACCTCCAGCCTGTTCTTGCAGGCATTGCATCTGCAAAGCTTCGTAGAGAGTGCCTCACAGACAGGCTTGTGTCAAAGGCCGAGGCAAACGCTGATCACCCTCTGGATCAGCTGATCCAAGATCCACAGCAGCTTGGTGGTCAACGCCTTACCTCTCGTCGCCCTTCTCCCGTTATGCTGCAGCCCTTTGCAACTCCAACTTCACCTTGTGTAGTGACTGGAAGGCTGACTGGGAGCAGACTGTTCGACCTGACCAATTAACTGTGACCCCCGACACCACAGCCCCACCCGGTTTAGCCTTGCCTCGAAGGACTGGGTCAACCTGAACCGCTTACGTACAGGAGTCGGTTGGTTCAATACCAGCATGTTTCGTTGGGGCCTACACCAATCAGCAGCCTGTACGTGTGGATCTGACCATTGATGACCTTCAAGGGGTCAATGAACTTCTGCATATCATATTTTATAGATAATAATACTATTCAAATCACCACTTATTTATTACCCATATCTAAATTTTGGGTATTGCTGCTCTGATATTAATGTTCAGATATGTAGACATTTCATATTTGACCTCTGATAACCTTTGCGAGGTCAATGAACTTTATATTCTCTGATTGCCGTATTTTATAAAGTCATTTTTCATGACACTAAACATTGTTTTTTTGCGTGACCTCTGATCTCAATTTTCCATTTCATAAGGCAGGCGCAGGCGCAACAGAATATAAGAGGTACATCGGACAAGCGTCACTCTCTAACAGTGAAATTGGGCTTGGTAAAAAGTTAAAAACGTAGTTATTCAAGTCCATCTTGATAAAACATGGTGTAATAAGTAAGAAGAGTGAATATTGCTTGACATATGTACATTTTCCTTTACAAAACAGACCCACAGATTTCTATTCAAATCTCATCATATTGCATTAGCCAGTAAAACAAGGAGAAACGAGGTCAGAGGTCACCTCAAAATTGTTTGTGGGGGTCTAAATTCATAACATGATTGCAAACTAATGGTTGCATTACCATTCTTTGGCACTATTGAGGCTTGGGTCACGAAAAAAAAAATGTGTTTTCAGAAATAAATATAATAAATAGCGGCAACTAAGATATACAAAGTTCATTGACCTCTCTAAGGGTATGACTGCGTCAAATATGATGTCCCCACACCTTAAAAAATCTTTTCATGGCACAAATAGTTTAGTTTTAGACTTGGGTCATGATCCAAAGTGGCATTTACAAATGTGAAAATCGTATTAATATCGATAGGTAGGCTAGGATTCTACTAAGGTCATGACCTCTGGTAAGGTCACCAGAGAATGAATATGAAATGGCCTATGTATAAACATTCTCTTTTTAGCATGAACACCTTTCATTTACACATGAATTGTTTAAGAAGACGGGGTTTAAAGAATACATTTTAGAAATAGCTATAAACAGGTTTACAAAGATCATTGACCTCCCAAAGGTCACCAGCGCGTAGGTCAAATATGGATTTTCCCACATCTGAATATTGTTTTCATTGTATGAAGACCTATGACATACTTTGGTCATAGGAAAGTGAGGTTTGGAAGAACAAAGTTATGAATAGATTATGTAAATTGATTGACCTCTCAAATATCACAAGAGGTCAAAAGGTAAATGCCTCCATATCTGCATATGTTTTGTTTTATTGCATGAAGAACCAACGTGCGAAGTTTCATGCTTTTATCACAAATTGCACAATGCCTTGGCATATTGGAGCTATGCCGCACCACTAACAGCACATCATTAACGAATGCGCTTCATTTGCCCCTCCCCCAGCTGACACGGTGGACCTCGCCATTGTCAACGTACAAACAAAAACATGGCTTAGATAACTGGACGAAATATCTAGACTTTTTGCTGCCTAAAAACGAAAGAAGCAGAACGCGCCAAGATTCAACGTTTTGGCTTGCACATATTCGCTTGTAATCTAGAGACGACCTTATGACTTTAAACAAGTACGTCATAATGACGCAATATTTTTCTATGAAACTCTCCTGTTATAGGTGAATCTTGTTACAATTACACAAACAGCTGAATTGTGACAAATGAGTTAGTTTCAACGTTTTTGCACTGACACGACGAAACAGGCAATGCTGACACCCCCAAGTGAATCTGACTACCCCAGTATTCCCTCCTCCCAATATCCTGCTACATGTAGCTTAGAGTTATCCACACAAGACGATGCAGCGGCTACGTGACACTTTCTCCTGCATCCACATACAGCCTTGTGGTTGCAAAGGCCTAAGCGTCGCCGCTGTTAACAAAGTTAATCCGATTACGTACATGGACGCTACCATCAGAGCAGTGACATTCATGCAAACCAAATAAAAAATAGCTTTTTGAATGTTATGTTTTGGGTGTCTTTTTCCCCACAAAATATGCTCAGTATGTTTGAAATATTAAATTTTAACATGTTGAATTTTAACAAAAGAGAAAATTCTAAATTTCATGTAAGTGAAAAAAATCGCCGTGATTGATGCCGAAACTTGATAACGGGTCATGGTGGAGCCGACGTTAAAGTCGTGAAATCTGTCTAAAAAGTCTCCAAATCTATTTATTTATCTCCATTTCTTTGAATCCCACAAGTTGTTATTTTTACGAGTAGTTGAACACTAATATCATCTAAATATATTAGGAATTTCACTTTTTCTGTTGCTGGAAACGCTTGTGTTACACCTTGAATTTTCTCCAAGGAAAATTTCGACGAAGATTTATGGCCGACCAAACTCACGTGCATGGTTTTCAGTTTGACAGATTTGGGGGCAACAGTGACGAAGCACATATCAGCATATTCATTAGCGTGACTAGGTGTGACTTTGCATGGATCTAATAATAATAATAATAATAACGGAGTCTTATATAGCGCACGTATCTACCAACAATTAGGTACTCAAGGCGCTGGAAATTATGTCAATTATTAAAAAAAGGTAAATAAAGTTTATGAGAAATATGAGACCCATTATGTAGCACCTTATAATGGTTTACACGGTGCTGCGGCGCACATTGCAGCCACTGCCAGAAACACCGGGGCAAACCCGGTATCGACCAATGGAAACTGGCAAATATGGTGATATTTATTAAATAATACTTAATAGTGAACATTTAGGGAAGCACTCTCTCAGGAACCCATTTATTGAAACCGCCTATGATTGATTTTTGATGCATTTTCTTAGCACTATAGTTGGAAGGGTAAGAAACAAAACGCCATAGACTGAGCAGACCTTGACTGATCTTAATCAAACTTAGCACAACTAATCTTTATGAATAGCTCTTTCAAAAAATAACCCATTTCATAGCAGTCCGTGAAATGCCATTGGAAGCAATCAAACTGGGCGAGAATTACAGATTACGCACAAGCAATAAAATACAGATGATTTTAAAAGTCAGATTTTGTATTTTGAATGAGTTCTTGCTTTTAAAAAGCTGATCTTTACTTAAAGTTGAGAACCATCAACTTTCAACTACATATTTATTTACATTTTTTAAAGGGATTGTAACAGTATTTTGTGAGCAGATTCGCTGATTAATTAGGCAAGACCCCGCCTCTTAACCTCCTAGATTTTGACCAATCAGCGGCCGCTTCCTGTGTCGGGTCTTCCGTCATTCGCCCTTTGCGGCGTCATAGATAATGAGTTAAAAAAAACTTGCGTTACGCACTCGGTATCATGTTATGCGATAACGCGCCGGGCTGTTGTTGTATTACAAAACACTGCATTCGAATTGACCAATCAAACCATTTATTCCTAATTTAGGAATGAAATGACGTCACGATTTAGTAAAGTCGACTCCGATTCCACCTCGTCCCCAGTGCTTACTTTATTTCCAACCTCGTTTCCGGTAGTAAGCCCTGGATCGGAAACTTTCTTCCTGCATCCTGATTCGATACCGAAATTAGCTAGTAATGGATCTGTATCGTGTTTTTGGTGTTTTTATTCACAACGTGCAGTACGTGTTTTCGCGATCAATCGTCCACGCCTTCTCAAAAATACTCATTTCTTTACCATTTGTTTCATTAAATTAATCGTGTTTTTGTAACTCACGCCACGCTCGCGCTGCGACGAATTGACTCTGTTTTTACCCCAGCCATACGTGGCATACGTGTTCAAAAATCTTGCACATGCAAATGATCCTATACCAGGTTGAGAGAGCAGGTAGTGATGGGTGCATACTGCTCGACACCCTGGGGACGAGGGTGACTCCGATTGGCTGGCGCGGCTTGCATGTATGTGCATGTGCAGACATATCAGACGTTATGCATGAGTCTTGCTCCGTGGATAACGGGTGACACTCGGACTACCAGTATTTAGGCCCTATGACATAATTTGTAAATTATTGCAAGGATGCTTTCTGATGTTACCTAACAGTTCCCTCAATGTTTTGTCAAAAATTTAGAGTTTAGTTTATCAAAATTGAAAGTGTGAGAACAGAACACTTCAACATTTACTTTACTTTACATGGAATTCACTTCACTTGCTCTGAAATTAGGGGTAATTACAATGACAGTTGCCTGGGATAATTTTACCAAAGAATGGGTGAAAACTGAAACTACCCAAACTTGGATTGTTTTAAATCAGTTGTTTCGCTTAGAATTTCTGCTAAATTCAACAAAAGTTGTGGTCATTCAAGACCAAATTTGATTTGGTCATGTATGACTACAAATTGTGGTTAAATTTAACACAAACTATAACCCAAACAATTGGTTATAGAACAACCCAAGTTTGGGTAGTTCCAGTTTTTACCCTTTCTTTGGTAAAATTATCCTAGGCAATTTTTCAGTGTAGGTCGGGGGCCTACATCATGTACATTGCACCTCCAGAGCAAAATACTAGTCATAGTTAAATCAGGTTTTTCTTTCTTTCTGCGTGCAATTTGCATTTTCTTTTTTTTTGCCATTGTATTTTTCCAGAAATTTTCTTGGTTTTCATTCAGTCCAGTTTCAATTTCGCGAATGCGTAGTTCAGATTTTCAGTAAAAACACAGTGTGCACACAGGTTTCTGACGGAAAAAGTCATCGGCGATTGCAATTTCCGGAAAGATTTCCATATCTGGCCATCACTTTTCACCTTGTGCACAAACCCTAAGAGACTGGTCTCAAATTTTTAAAGTGTTTTCTCAGTAAATAGTGTAATATTTTCCCTGCTTGGACTTTTTAGGACATAATTATTATCACTTTCCGATAGCTGATAGGTACTGAAGAGAACAATTAGTGATGGCTAGATATGGGAATCTTTCCACACTCTCAAATGCTACATCACAATTTGCCTGGAGAAATCTCATTTTTGTTAAAATATACCTTAAATAATTTTACATGTTAAATGATGACGTTGAGAAATAAACATAAACAAGTGCTACCCATCCCGGCTACCGGCGCCAGACCAGCCCGCGCCTACAGACCGGGCTTGCAAACGGATCCCTTGCAAAATACGATCAAAATTTCCCGCATGCATTGTCGGAGCCAGGAGCGTAAAAGCCTGCTTTGTGGCAATCATTGCTGATTGGTTTTGTACTAGGAACAAACAGGACTCTATTTACTACCAAAGTAAAGTACACCTTTTGGCGCCATGAAAGATTGTGGTGTAGGCTACTATAGGGCCCTGTCAGACTGTCTGCAATCACATATGCGCTCTGACTGCGCCTTTGAAAAATGGCTGGGGCGCAACAACAACTACTACGAGATCGCAGCGACAGCTACATAGGTTGCCAGATGGGCACCGGAAGGTCATTATAGTCTCCGATGAGCGCCAAATTTTTCGAACATGCTAAAAACAATCGCATCACCTCTGCACTCTGGCTTGGCGCCGTAATGACGCAACTCGGGCGCTGTGCGAGCGTGAATCGTGCGACGTTGACGTAGCATTTACGCAGCCTAGGCGCAAGGCAGTCAATGTAGTCTCTATAAGAAAGTAACTCGACTGCGATAAACGTGTCAAATAAATTTGAAACTTGACTGCGGATTGACCTTTTTGTCGTGATATTTATACAGCGCAAGTGACGTCACATGAGCGTATTTTGGTCGGATAGAGAGCGCAACGCGAGCTACTAGGACGTGTCAACAGCGAGCAGAGCGTAGTGTGTGTGCAGTGACAGCGCAGCGGCAGCGACTAGATCGAGTGATTGGGCTTGACAGGGGCGTACAGAGAGCGAGTTGTGCGCATCGTTAGCGCGGGATGAGCGCAGTATGAGCGTAGCTTGAGCTACTTTCTGGCCACTTAATACAGAAAATTGTCATTTTTCTGCATGCTCGCTTCGATTGTTAAATTTATTTAATATTTTTGGTCGCCGCAAGGTCTCCTATGAGAGGGCATATAATGTGACAGGCCCTATAGGTGTCACACCTCGTTGCTTCTGCATCACGTACTACGATGGCACGACGCGACGGCGCGAAGCGACGGCACGACGCGAAGGGGCGACGCAACGGGACGACGCCACGGCGCGACATGACGGAACTGTTTACTATGGTGTCCCTGAGACGTTTACTATGGTGTCGATGCTATTGCTACTCTGCTTGGAACGTAACATCCAAAACTGTACTATTACTTAACAAATTAGAAAATGCATGACAGTTGACTGTTTTGTTAAAAACATTTCAGCTTGGGAAACTTTATTAATAGACAAAGATATATTCAAATTTCAAAAAGAAAAAAAATCAACCTACCTCGTAAAGCTGAAACCAGCAATACCACAACGATCATGAAGGTAGAAGACCCCATTGCCCTACGGACAGATGATTTTCATTGAAGTTCTAGGATAAAAAAAATAGAATTATAAGTCAATCATTAATTCTGTTGAGCCAATTTTTTCGGAGACAAATACCCCCCCCCCCCACACACACACACACACGCTTACATAGGCATAGAAGTGGGGTACTTCCTTAGTTCTCGTGTACTAAAATTTTAAAACGTCGCACACTTATGTCAAAATGCTCTTATTTTAACCGTAGTTAATTTCCTGGGCTGAAATTCGGACTTAATATCCCTTTTCTAAAACTCCTAGTTTTTGAGTGAAATCCATATATCTTTTTCGTTGAAAACTTGTGGGATACCAAAACGGTACCCTGCAAGTCGGTGGGCATAATTCCTTGTGGGGTACCTCCCATTGTTCCGGTACCCCACAAGGCAGTGTTTGTACACGCATACTCACTCACGCTCGCTTACACAGGCATAGAAGTGGGGTACTTCCTTTGTTCTCGTGTACTAAAATTTTGCAACGTCGCACACTTATGTCAAAATGTTCTTATTTTAACCATAGTTAATTTCCTGGGATGAAATTCGGACTTTACTCTTTCAACCCATTTTGTTTCTATGATTCCCCGTAGTGTTTCTCTTCATTCTGCCACGGATATACCTAACCCAAAAAATGCCTCTAAACCTGTTTTCCAGAAATGGGGAAACATTGTATGGACGTGGGCAAGTCAACACAACGTCGCTGCTACCTGGTTCATGTGGACCTCTTTTGTTCGGAAGTCCACACAGCATATGTAATGCTTGTACACACACACATGTGTTTTACTATACTCATGAGGATACCTGATCCCGTCCTTCTTTTGGTTCCTTTTGTTTCTTCTTTTTCCCAACAGCTCCCATAAGGTTTGTACACGAAATCTCCCGAGGACCTATGGGCGGCCATTAGCGCAAAAAAGACAAAAACAAAAATAAAACAAAACTGAAAAATTAAACAAAAATACATATAAATAAACGAACAACTCAGAAATAAACGAACAACTCAGAAATAAACCATGTACTCAGAAATAAACGAACAACTCAAAAATAAACGAACAATTCAAAAATAAACGAACAACTTAAAATATACGAACAACTCAAAAATAAACGATCAACTCAAAATAAACCAACAACTCAGAAATAAATAATCTACTCGGATATTAACGACCAACTCAGAAATAAACGAACAACTCAAAATTAAACGTTTAACTCAGAAAAAACGATCAACTCAGAAATATATATGTACTCAGAAATAAACGAACAACTCAGAAATAAACGAAGAACTTAGAAATAAACGAAAAACATCCCAAGGGTGTCGAGCAGCGGTACGCGCCCACCATGTACCATACAGTGCAGTACACTCTAAAAACAACTTAGTCAAAATATTTACCTGGTACTGGTTTTCCTAGTTATTGAAAATTGACTAGGAATTTAGTTAAACATGCAAAGTTTCATACTGTGACTAGAAAAAGTAGTTGGGTTCGACTCCAAATTCAGTTATTGGCATAACTATTTTTCAATCTAGTCAGATTGACTGATTTTCAGTTGCACCCAGCTGACCCTGAATGGCTAGTCATATTTAACTGGTTTCTAGTCAAATCTGACTAATGCTTTTTTAGAGTGTAGTGCAGACGACATCATGTTTACCGCAGCATCCAAAATGGCTCTTCAGGTCATGTATAAGTGTTATCGTTGATTTCTAATATGCCTTATTTTTAAAGTTCCGAACGTTCCATTTTATGTCCGGAGAAAAATAAGCTTCGAGGGGAGGGCACATATCACCATGATAAAATATCATGTTTTATATTTACTGTTTAAGTTGTATACGTTAACCTTCAAGGAACAGGACCACTTTCCTGGTAATGAGACACATCTAAGGAATGGCCAGTTTAGCCACAAGGTCCGCGTGGGTGGATGCTGGGCTGCACCGGAAGGCCACAGTGATTCAGCCCACAGACTTATGAGGAAATCCGATTGTTCTATTAATTTGCCTAGCCCTGCCCCCAGATACAAGTTGACCAAACACCTTCAATTCTGTATTATTAATATTCAATAGTTAGTGAACGATTCCTAATAAGGCAAGAAACCTGTCAGATAGCAGTAAGATTGGAATGTTCATTTACTGTATAAAAACCCAGTAGAATCTTACTTTGTCTATATAACCTCACGGGTTATAATATGTAACCGATCATGACTTAGGGGTTAGGGGTTGTCCCCAGTTGAAGTAAAGTTGTGGTAAACGTCAACTCATGAGCCATACTTGTGAAGGGGTGCCTGCAGTACAGTTAAAGGGAAAATACAACATTTGCAAACATCAAAAAATAAAACTACCCAATCATTTTGAAATACCTTGATGGACTGTTAGTGAATGATAGTGTAAAGCATCCTGTAAAATCATGGAACCTGGTATACTGTCATTTTCAAGAAAAGGGGTATTTTTGTATCAATTTCCAACGCTGGTCGGCCGACCAGCGTTGGAAAAAAAATGGCTTTTTTTCAAATACTGGCCCCAATTGACCATCGCACTTGTTTGCAATCGATTACACACCTATGAACGGGTACAAACCAGCCAGACTGGTTCACTGACTTTACAATTCCCTAATGTATGTAAACTGCTCTGTTTCTTCCTATATGGAGTCAAGGAACCAGACTACGGGAAATTGATTGTTTTTCTTGGTTTTTATAGCATTTTCGAACCCAAAAACTCAAAAAAGTCAGTGTAACTATATTTGCTATTTATTTCCAACACCCCAATTCCATCCATTTCTGAAAATAACAGCAAAAGCAAATGATGTATATCCCCTTTAAGGGGACGTACAAGTCATAGGTGCGGGTTACAAACAGGTCAGTCGTTCATTTAATACTTATGGTTTAAGTGTTGTCTCCGGTGGATTTGCGTACTCACGTTGCCGTAACGTAGTCGGGCATGACTATTGAAGCCTGGGATTATACACTGTTTTCTTCTGAATTGTGATTAATTGGCAAACTAGCCGGTTGGTGACAAAACATGGTAATCGATCATGCGGAAGTGACTTAGTTGTAAATTAGGTTCGTTATAAATAATTTGTAGCCAATCCCGATTTATTGGTTAAACCCAGGTTTGTTACGCCTTTGGCAATCGAGCAGGTATTACGGGTACACCAGTAGTTGATCATTTTACTTATTTGTAGTTATTCTGAATTGTCGATCAGGATTTGATGGCAAACCAGATTGATTATAACACAATTGTAGTCGACCACGCCTTAACTATTGGTAAATCAGTTTAGGATAAACAAAGTGTAGTCAATAATGAGGTATTGCTGAACCAGGTTGGTTAAAAACAAGTGGTTGCCGTTCATGCCTAAGTGGTATTGGTTGTTATACAATATTCTGTAGCCGCCCATGTCGTAATTGTGAAGTGGATCACAGTGGGCGTAGATTTGAATGAAAGAGCATAAGTTACAACTGATAATGTAGTAACCAACGGATAATGTATCACCAACCGATAATATATCACAAATTGACTGATACTGTATCACTAACCGATAATGTAGCAAACATTGACTGATAGTGTAGTAGAAATTGTATCCGATAATGTATCACGTGTCGACGGATAATGTAACTACAAAATAACTGTATCCGATAATGTATCACCACGGAACGGATAGCCTACTGCATCAACCGATAATGTATCAAAAATCAACCGATAATGTATCAAAAATCAACCGATAATGTATCAGTACGGGGAAAAGGTGTACACCACATTTGTTTGTTTTATGTCCTATGTATCCCGCCCCACTTTTTGACCGGGGAAAGGGGTCTGGGCTATTGGATCACCCCACCCCCATTATTTTGTATTTTAGAGAAAAAAAGGCAGATTTTGAGGTGTTTTTCAAACTTTCCAACCTCCGAAATGTATTAAATAGTACTGAGAAAGGGAGAAAAAGCACAAAAAAGCTTGAAATGCGCCGATACATCAGTATCATGAACAGCGCCCCCAGTGTCATGTGGTCTCCAGCCCCCCCCCTCCCCCCCCTCCCTTTCAGTTTTTGATTCTACCATGGAGCTATGGGCTCCGTGCACAAGTTCCCCTTCAATGGCCAGAAACGGAGAGTTGGGCGAGGACCTAGACTGGTCCCGGTCCATCCACTGCGTATTTTGAATTATGCAAAGTTATTGGGGGAGGGAATAGTCTGTGAGACCATCGCAAGTTAAATTGAACGTATGTGCGCGCCGACGTTGCCTGACAATCATGCGAAGACGCTGCGGCTAATAGCCATGGCACATTCTGGAAGTGGCGTTGAACTTTGCGCGCGAACCAGTACAGTACAGTTCGCACATGCTGTGTCCCGTCCATTGATCTCCATACATGGTGCTCTCAAAAGTGGTAAAACGCGCCCTCTTGGGTTAGAGCACGGATCCCATACGGTAGTCTGGTTCCCAGACCTGACAAATATTCCCGACGCTCACGTCTTAAATTGTAGGTCAGGCAGCCTCCGTGGCTAAAAATAAACATGACGCCATTATTGGCCCTTTTTCAAAGCGCGGCTTCGTTTCCGATTTCGCTTTATCACTTGTAGCTTTTAATGTTCTGATCGAATCTTTAAATAACTCACTTGCTTCGTAATATCATACAGTCATGATAATACAGTTTGATGTTTTTGTAAGATAACATTGAGTAATGTTAATCTTGAATCTTCAAAATTACGGAACCAAATAGCACTGTTAGCAGGCGGAGCCGAATGAAGACCGAGTTTTGGAAAATCTCGGTAATGGTCGAAAAGTTCAAAATTGTACATGACGCAGCAAAAGTTCGCCCGTACGATCCGAGTATATTTGATGCACAAAATCGTCGTTGAATTTCAAGTTATGTAAATGAAAACAATGAATATTAATTATCAACTCATTAAAAATAAAATTAATAAGCAATTAGCAGTTAATTAAACCTATATTATATACTCGGAAATACTCGGGCGCTATCCGATTGTCGACGAAACGACTTCGGCAAACTTCGGAAATTTTCGGAAAAAGGAGGAATTCCTCCCGCTTTAGACACGTGACGTAAATTGTAATACATTGTATTACCGGAGGCTACCTGACCTAAGATTCATCAGGAATGTCGGAATCTTTTGGTCTGGGAACCAGACTACCCATACGGAGGCCAAGTGACCGGAGAAAAGAACTTGTCCACATTTCGGCACGGAAGTGCGAATGCAGTTAAAAAATATTCTTAATGATAAACTTTCCCGAGTGGGGACTTATCATAGTGTAGAGTGTGCGTATGATATACACGTAGTGTTTACATGTAGATAAGCCACGCCCCTTATCATGTACGTGACCTGTGCCTTGCGTAACCCTTGACCGGCACCTCACTGCCGAATTCTCACACAGGTACGTTGTCAACTTTTGAAGCTCGTTTTTGAATTGAAATATCATTTGTTTGCAAACTGCACGCTGCCTAATATTGCATAAGGATTTGTCCGCTAGTGTTCATAGATAATACTGGAGGCATTAAAGTAAAGTTTTGATAAGATATAAATGTAGGTTTGGGGCTCCAAAGTGTGAGCTCGTTGTGGAGAGTTTAGCGAATATTGTGCGTGTAGTATAGTCATACACACGTGATATTCCCATGTCATTGTGTATAACGTTACGTACGTATTTATGTTCATGTATAATTTAACATGGGTCTTATTGCGCATTGTCAGATTCCAGTACATGTACTGTGATTATCTAAGGTTTATATTTAGGGAATAATAACACAAGTAAATAATGGCTCTTCCTGTTCATTGAGGACTGGTGTGTATGAAAGTGGTTGAAAGTGTGTATGAGTGTGCCTGGCCAGCATGTGTAAATGTGAGCCTGCTCCTTTATGTTCAGCATTGCCTGAGGTAATTCTTATTTCATGCGAAGATTGTTTATTTAATTTGGGGAAATAGATCTACATGTACACGTTTATTGTAATTTTATACCTGTATAACACTGACATGTGTGTGCTTTTTGTAATTTGTATTCTTTGTATTTTGCCCTCACTGCCGAATTCTCACACAGTGAGAATTGGCAGCTGGGCTTGCAGGTTGGCAAGAATAAATCGGCAGTCATTGAGGCAAGGAAGCTTACTATTCTCAAAGCGTCACCTGTTCACTAGGACCTGCGTGCCCGTGTTGCCATCCCAATCACCCATTTAGCCAGACCCAGAGCTCTTCACCAGTCAGTTACAACCCACTCCAGTACTACCTCATCACCCAACCCCACCCCGTTCCCGAGGGATCTCTACAATAGCAAAGACACTTATTAGACTTTTATTTTGCAATATTTTTACCTTTTCCAAATATACTGATACATTATCGGTTGATTTTTGATACATTATCGGTTGATACAGTATCCGTTCCGTGGTGATACATTATCGGATAAAGTTATTTTGTAGTTACATTATCCGTCGACACGTGATACATTATCGGATACAAATTTTACTACACTATCAGTCAATTTTTGCTACATTATCGGTTAGTAATACAATATTGGTCAATTTGTGATACATTATCGGTTGGTGATACGTTATCCGTTGGTTACTACATTATCAGTTGTAACAGCATACTTCGTAAAACAAAACCCGATCAACTCCTGGCTATAAACAACATCTCATGCGGTTGAGCGCCTTCGATGAATGAGCAGATATAGTTGGTTTCTCCTCGTTCCGGATTTAAGATTGTTAAAGGCGTTCTGGTTGTGGCGTGAACTTCACTTTGCATTGGCTCGCGCCACTGAACGGACCCCCAATTAAATTAGACATAAAAAAGGTAATACGAGAAGTAACTCGTTATACAGTCTGTAAATGGGAATCCAATCATCAGGTTGGCATAAGATAGCGAGCTTGGGGCCAAACGTTCTCATTTTTCTCAACGAGTTTCGAGTTTTCGTAGCCGGCCACTATCACGATTGGCTACCCGAGAATTATGGCTGTCACAATGGGAAAGTGAAAAGAATGGAAAACTTTATGTAGATATTCAACTGATGCGAATGTATCAATAGTCCCAGACACGCAGCATTGTCAATTGGTAAATTGTGTTAATAATTATCCACGGTATGCTGTAAAATATAAGGACCCGTGGTACGAAATCAGACCAACACAATCCAAATTATTGGGTAATGTGCAGAATTTATAAGTTAATAGATTTCGGGTTTATTTAAAGATTTAGTGGAAAAACAGTAGTTAGCTGATCACATGTCTTATGGGTTTCGTATTGTCTCCAGTGAAGTCAAAGTCGGCCACAACTGGGTCACCAAGCCACACCAAAAAAAAAAGAAAAAAAAAGAATGGAGGTATGGGTTTTTGGATGGTTTTAGCCCAGGGAGAGACTTTTGAGACTTTGTGACTTTTGAGAAGCGATTGCTCTTCTAACGGGATAGATATCCGTAGTCCATTGGGACTTGTAAGAAGTGAATGTGCTTCTAGGTGTAGGGATATCCGTAGTATTGGAATGATTATAACCATTAGCATGTAAGTGGTAAATGGGAGTTTATTAAGCCATGCTGGTAGTTACATGGACCTGTTAATTATTAGAACTGGTAGCAGGTAAATTGTACATGTGATTGTTAAACCATGCTTGTTGGACTGTTTCAAGCGAATAAATGATTGCCGAGTGACCACAGTGCTTTTCTCCGGTGTGATTCTCCTTACAAATATTCTTGCGCCACACGCATTATTTCATAATAAGTTGGGTGCAAAGCGATCGAGGCTGTGATTATAAATAATGGTTTTCTGATAACAACTATGAAAAACTACCAAAAGTAGGACACGCCTATGTTTTAAATATTCATTTATTGGCACGACACATACGGGCATGGCGTGCCCGGCCCGCCAAAACTGATCTCCGCGCGCTGCAAGTTCGAGCAATCGACTAGTCGATTTTTCGTGGTAGTCTGGTTCCCTGACTTGATGATTCGATAACGACTCGACGCTTGATAATAGTAGGCCGAGGATGACCTATCAAAAGGTATCCTGGGATTCAACAGGCGATTCAGCCTGCGGTTTAGCCCGCGATTCAGACGAAAGCTTGAAAACATACCCCAAAAACCCATACTCCATGCGTCAAAGGGAGATACTTTATTGGAACTAGCTCCTTAGATTCACGACACGAAATTTCCATTAATCAAGTTTGCTTTACATTAAGAATATATATCAGCAAAGCTATAAACACCGTGTTTAAAATTAATTTGTTGGTCCTTTTAGTGAAATATAAGGGTTTTTTTCGAAGCCGATTACCTTGTGTTCAGCGCATGTTTTTACGTACTGCACGTGTTTTTGCAAAATTATCCCGGCCCACTATTTCGCCCGGGCGCAATGTTTTTCTTTCTCCCAAACGACATCCACATATGGGAGTACGCTATGGCGTTTTGGACTTAACTTTTATAAAAACATGAGAAGAATATATAAAATTAGAAAAAAGAGTGAATTTGAAAGTTATGAAATTCGGACTTTATTACCTTTTTTAAAAAATCCTCCGAAGCCTCAGGTTAGAAACGGAAAAAAATTCGAGTGAAAACCGAGATTCGAACCCGCAACCTCGCGATGCAAATTTCCACCATCCATCGACTGAGCTGTCACACTACTCGCCAAACTTGGGGAAACAAATAATTATATACCTGCGTTTCGTATCATAAAATTATCGTAGAGGGCGTTAAGCAACCATGTATGCGGATGTCGTTTGGGAGAAAAAAATTCGCCGCCCGGGCGGAGTACTATTCCGCCCAGGTGGATTACTATTCGGCCCAGGCGCATTAGTATTTGTGCTCAAATAGCTGAAATGAACCCATTGGCGTTCAATTTTGGGCTAATGTTATGACTCGTAATGTAATATCGACCCGTAATGTAATAAAAATCCGACCCGTAAAGTAACAACACGAGTAACAACAAGAAGGTCCCCATTGCAATAAAATTGCTAGTGCTACGAACACTTTGGGGAAGTCAATATTTTAATGATACTCCTGTCCTATATTGTTTTACCTACCCTAATGCATTTGACAGGTATTTTTTTAACTCAGCCAGTATCTAAAGAAAAAAAATAAGTGTGGGATTGTATTTACACTCATTTTTATGGTGAAAAGAAGTTTCGCAAAAACACTACCGTTTAGAAAAGGTTTGTAGATAGTAAACGGCAAGGATTTCCCCAAATCTCAAAAGAACAAAATCTACCTACCTCGTGCAAATCAAGCCATCCATACCACAGTGATCATGAAGCTTAGAGACGCCGTTGTTCCACAAACGTATGCATTGCGTAGCTGTAGTCCAGAGATGTTTTAGTGAGTTAGCATGAGAGAGTATCCTTTTAAGCACTATTTTGCTGACACATTGCTCAATATAGAAAACAAAAGGTCTATTAAAATAAGATTTATTACTTTCTTGTGTGCACGGCTGACTGTTTATAATTGGGCTAACACAAAGGAAGGGAGGCGGACAAAAACACAACTAAACAACGTTCCTGTCATTCCAGGAACGAAACAAATACTTTCGCTGATAAATAATACATTGAATTTCCCTTTAATTGTGTCGCAAAGTTCAAATATTAAAAACCAAGATGTTTTCCTTTGTAAAATAGTTGTTTCTTTTCTGTCAATCCGATAAATAAAAGCGTTTTAGAAAAAAATAGAGAAGTCATTGTGACTTCATTCCATACTATGCATAATATTCACGTAATCGAACTACCCTCCAGATGTTAAGACAATCGAATATTCCCTCCCTTCCAAAAAAAATCAATCGCATTTTGGATGATGTCACGACGACGTCACATTTTTTTCTCCTCAAGGATTTTGTACATATATCTTTGACCATCCAAACCTCTTACAAACAGAATTGTAAATTTATCATATTTCGCTTGTGAGTTATACACAACGAAAGAAAAACATATATAAAATCAAGATCTCTGCCATGGATATTTTCAATTCTTTCACACACACTGAACACAGAAATGAATGGTGGTCGTTTATGGAAAGTTCTAACATTTGCAGTGGTGCAGTGCGCAGTAGCTTCGCGTCGCGTCATTTAATTTTAATTTCATTTTAGATATTTTGACATTAAGTTAAAGGATGCAATCTAAATTGTAAGCAGGGGTTGTCAAGGAATGAACAAAAGTATACAAACTGTCAGCAGATGATGTGTTCATCCAAGCCCCTGATTACAATTAAGGTAAAATTACAAATGTTAGGATAAAAATCACTATTAAAAAAAAAGGAAATAGAATGAAATTCAAAAAAAAATAAACGCCGTAAACAGGAACAAAAGGAAAATATCGAGAACTCCCCCCTCCCACCAACAAGCACTCACCAAAAAATAACACGCCAAAACTATAGCCACCCACAGAACTTAATCAACAGGACTAAATACAGTTCTCGATGCCACTACTTGCCGATAAGTTTCAACCCAATCAGCCACCTTTTCTCTCTCTTGCTGGGTTCAGGAGCCCTGCTTTCTTGTACTCTTGTACAGTGGCGTATCCAGAGGGGGCAGAGGGAGCACTGTGCCCCCCCCCCCGCGGCAGATTTTTTTTCACAACATTTTTGTTCAGCAATTATTTCAAAAAATGGTTTGAGAGTTCTATCATCAATCCCAACAAAGAAAACCCACTCAAACAAACATTACAATGCGCCGTGAAAATGGGTATATAATTTGCAGTATGCATGATAATGGTCAGTTTTGGAAAAGCACCTCCATTTGAAAGGTGGGAACTAGCCCCCCCCCCCCACCCCCCCCCCGCCCTTTTGATTTTACGGAGGCCAAGTGTCCGGAGAAAAAAATCATGTCTACATTTCGGCGCGGATGTGCGGTTGCCCCCCCCCCCCCCGGTTTAAAGCTGGATACGCTACTGCTCTTGTGGCATATTATACCCACAGAAGTAATGTTTCTTAACGCCGCAATTTTCTGAGCTTATTCCTGAAAATGACAAATTATTCTATCAAACAGTTTTAGATTGTATTCTGTCTGAAATTTTATCAAGTGACTTGATGCAATATTGATACCTTGATTTTCCCGTGCATCAAAGAAAAGTTTTTGGATTTTAGAATGGTATGAATGTTTTTAGTTAAAGCCCAGTCATCATAAAGGTGACTGGGAAGTAAAGATCTTGTGTCGAATATTTATGCAACCATGCTGTACTTTAAATCAACGTAATATTTCTATTCGATCCTGAACCCCAAGGGGAAATTGACCGTTTTAGACAAACGAATATTTCTTTGGAGTTCAAGTTTCTCAAGTGAATAAATATAACTACTTCCTTGTGTGCATGGCTGAGTGTTTTTGATGGGATTAAAAAAAGGGAGTCAGAACAAAACAGTCAAGCAAACAACACTCCCGCTATTCCAGGAACCAAAACAATGCTTTCGCTGATAAATAATAAAATTTACTTTCCCTTCTTTTGTGTCGCAAGAGTTCAACTATCGAAAAAGCAGGAACTATTCCCTCGTAAAAAAAGTATGTGTCATTGCTGTCAACCCGACATATAATTGAGGTGAAAAAAAATGAATTTTGTTATTTTCCACAATGGCAATACAATTGACTTTTCCGCAAAATTTGAATATTTAAGATTAATTTTGAAAGAAGGTCCAAAATATATTTTATTTCTGAATGATTCTATACACTGTTCGGAATAATAAATACTGAAGCATGGGACACTTCTATCAGTAGAAAAAACCTTTAAATTAAATAATCACGTCATCATGACGTCATTCATTGGTATGCATACCAACCACATAATCTAACTACCCACCAAGTTTTAAGACAAATGGACATTCCCTAATGTGTGCTTTACAAAATGCATTTAAGATGACGTCATAATGACGTAACACTTAAAAATAATTTTGAATGTAGCATGTTTCGTTCGTTAGATATACGAATGAGAGAAAACACAATTCCAAAATCAATGAAAAATCCTATGATGACGTCGTGACAGCATCACCTCAATGGCTATCTATGGCATATACCTGACTATGTACGTACCACGTTTCAACTCACTGGCCTTGTAGTTCTTCAGCTAAATGCTTTAAGTAGTGCATATTTTAAAATGACGTCACATGATATGACTTAGTACAAGAGAGCACCCTTTCGTTCATAATTTGCTGACACCTTGCTAAATATATTTTTCTATTGAAAGAAATATTGCTTCTTGCTTGTGTGCAAGGCTGAATGTTTATAATTGGGCTAAAAAAACGGGGTCAGAAATGACACAAACAAATAAACATCCCTCCCGCAATTACAGGAACGAAAACTTACATGCGATTTTCAGTGATAAATCAGGCGCGGATCCTGGATTTTTTGCGGAGGTTTTCATCAGAAAATCAATATTTAAATGTGGACAGGCTTTTTTGTCCAGACACTTGGCTCCGCAAAATCAATAGGTGGTGGTGGTGGGGGGGGGGGGGGGGGAGCTCGTAGCATACTTTGAATGGGGGCGCTGTTCAAATCCGATGATTATTAACACTATATTACAGGTATTACAGGATAGTGTATAAAAACGTAACCCAGCAGGCTCCGTTCGTATTTTGTGCACAGGCGCATATTAATACCAGTATAATTGTTTTTGTTTTGGGTGTAAGGGCTGGGGGGGGGGGGGGGGGCGGGCATTATTTTTTTTATGAATTTCTATGGAGAACAAAATGGAAAGACAGTGACCTCCCCCCCCCCCCGTGCCCGCGCCTGTTAATAATGTTCATATTACCCTTTGTTATGCTAACTGTAGTAAAATTCAAGCATCGAAAACAGAAGGGAGTTTTCGCTTTGTAAACCAATTAAGTCAGTTCTGTCAAACCGATATATAATACATGTACATGCAACCACGATTCTAGAAGGCATGTTCAATGCGTTTGTCATTAGCCGTCAGCACCGCAAACAGCTGCCAAACATTACGTCGCAGAGCTGACGTACCGACAAATAAGCGAAAACCTTGTTTCGAGTAATTCGCGTTTGAAGTTGGACATTTTTCTGGGCGCCGTATTTTACCCTAAATGTTTCGATGAAAAACCTTTTAGTATGTACTCGGAATAAAATATGAAATTAAGTATCCATCAGGTCACTTATTTAACCGGAGAATGTTGTGAGATATGATTTTATTTGATCGTAAGCGTTTTCGTCAGTTTGTCAAATTACATTAATCTCCAATAGCCGGTTGTTCTTCACACTGTTTGTATGCTATTCGTCAGTTTGTCGGATCGCGCGTGCACGCGCGCGCAATCCGACAAACTGACGAATAACCTTTGTTGGTACTTTGAGGCACACTTTACATTAGCTGGTTACCAGTGAATTGTTTGTAGCTATTAGTCAGTTTGTCGGATCGCGCGCGCACGCGCGCGCCAATCCGACAAACTGACGAATAACATTCGTTGGTACTTTGAACACACACCTTACATAAGCTGGTTACCAGTGAAATTTCGTATTCGTCAATAGGTCAAATTATGGATTTGTTTTTGTGAGTGATTCGCCACAAGGGGGGCTCTGAATCTCAAAATTCAGACACAAATTAAAAATTTTTGCATAAATACTTGAAAGAGCAACCTTCATAAACCCTTAAAATAACAAAACCTCGAAGTCGCAAAAATGGTCGATTCGCCAGTATGTCACCTCTGCGTCGATTTATTCTCGCCGCCTGCATATGTGAACGTATAAACACTGCCTTATGGGGTACTGGAACAATGGGAGGTACCCCACAAAAAATGCCCACAAGTTTTTCACGAAATAGATATTGTAGCGGTACTGCCTCTGACGACTGCCCCGGCGAGTAGCGGCGAACGGCCTAGCCTCTACGGTCGGGTACGCAGATCCGTTTTGGCGGAAGTTTACCGCCAGGCCCGCAGCAGACTACCAAAAACAACACCCTGTCACGCACTCACTCCATTCACTGGGCTGACAGACGGGGGGGGGGGGATATCTCGGGGGAGGAATTGGAAACTGGACACTGGTTTGCGCCTACCCTTAGCTTTGGTAATTTATTCCTCATTCCAGTTTCAGCCTACCTAGGTGCCTCGCCTACGTGATTTTATACTCAATCACTTCCCTTACAAACTCAGAGATTACTTAATTATCTGGATTATGATGCAGGAATCATTTTTCAATTACACTCACACAAAGTATGAGGCTCCCTCCACTGCGACAATAGGTTATTGGTTGATTGGAGATTAGAACTGTGCAAGAACCCTTCGCATGACTGCGCTCGGGCTACGGCCACAGCAGAAAGAGAGCGAAGCTGAGCGCGCGGCCGCTTATATACACTGGCGCTATTGGCTGGTGCCCCTATAAACCTGGGTGAGTGTACGCGCACCCCGCTGGCTACCAGTAAGGAACTAAAGTGCGCCCTCTATAAAATGCATTGCGCTACAATATGAAAATTTTACTCAAAAACTAGGAACTTCCAAGGTGGGTTATCCGTCGCAAATGGAAGAGTTTAAGAAAGAGATATTAAGTCCGAATTTCAGCCCAGGAAATTCATTCTGGTTTAAATAAGAGCATTTTGAAATTAGTGCGCGACATTACAACATTTTAGTACACGAGAACAAAGCAAGTACCCCACTTCTATGCCTGTGTGTGCGTGGGTGGGTGTGTATGTGTGTGGAGGGGGAAGCTCTCTATATTTGGCTTTTCTGCAAATTTGCGGAAAAGCCTTTGTTTTTCTTATTCTTCTTCTTCTGATGGTAAGACGTGTTTACATCGAGCTCCGGGGAAAAGTAAGATTATTTCAGTTTGAGACCGCGTATGGTCCTAGTTTGTCCTACTGGGTCGTTATTATACTTTGTAGACCCTACTAGACTAATCTCCCTTTGTCGGACTTCCTTATTTTGCTATATTTTGCATTGTTTTTTGTCATATTGTTCTGTATAAGTATACACACGACTGGCCGTTATGGCCTACTCATGGGCAATCAGCAGTGAGCACGGCGCTGGGTCCCTCGACCGTAGTAAACATTGTCCCTGGTAAGACCGAGCCCTTCAAGCAGGTCACGCAATGGCGTCTCATTCAGTGCTGTTGACAATGTCTCTATTCAATCATACATTGACGCTTTTGTCGGTCACATTCCTGCTGAAGAAGTTGTTTCTGCCTCTCAAATCTCTAATGGACGCATAGCAATTTATCTCAAAACCAGAGAAACCGTCATTGACGCTGTCGAACGCTGTCACCTCTTATTAAACCAAGCACTCGTTTGACTCTATCGATGTTTATCCGGAAATTCCCAATGCCGTGCTCACGAAGAACTTGTCCAGCTTCTGTAAGGTTGTTTCGCAGATCCGACCTATACCGCTGGGATTCAAGGACAAAAAACTGTCCCATATTATGTCCTTCAGGAGACATGTCCAGGTTATGCTCCAACCTAATATTACACCTTCCAACCACATCACTTTCATCCATGCCGGTACGAACTATCGCGTTTTCCTCTCCACAGAAGCTGTTCAACAGGTGCTTTAATTGTGGAGAATTTGGGCAGATAAGTAAATCTTGCAAAACAAACAACTCAGACAAAAACATCAATGATCATCTCGACAATGAAAGTCATACAAATCCTTTGAACCCACCTCCCACCTTTGTACACAAAAACAAATCTGACCCCCCAAATCCCGCCAAACAATCCAAATCCACTGCTCCAACACGCACTTTCGCCCTTGCGGTAAGTGCTGGACCTGCGGCCGTGCGACCCGCGCCCCCAGGCGCGGGCCGCTCAGCCAAGACTGGCTTGTCGGTTTCAGGTCCCACCCCCTCAGGTGCCGCAGCCAGTGCGTCAGCTGCACGCACACATCTCGAACGGTCGACCCGCTCAAATACCAAAGCCAGCACTTTCCATGACTCTACCGGTGCTCCCAATAATTCCAATGCATCCTCAGCCGCGCCTTACACCAAGTCTTCTGCTCCCAAATCCCCCACCAAGACTACCACTACTTACATCTGGGGCACCTCATCCGCCCCCACCCGTTTGTTTTCTGAGACCGTCTCCAAACGAAAACAACTCACTCCTGAGCCCATCACCGAACGCTCCTGTTTTGTTCCGTTATTATCCCCATCGCCAATCAGGAAATTAGCGAAGAAAGTTTCCTCCCCAATGTCAATCGACACCCAAACCACATACATTCCCGACACTCCGAGCGTCTCACAAGCCGTTGATGCTACCACACCCACAGTATCCACCCCTGCCTCTGAAACGGGCACTGACACGGAGTCCATATCCTTGGAGGACACGCAGACTGACGAAAATATCCTCGTCTCTGCCGGTCTTCCCGCGTCGAGTGGTCCACTATCTCCTGATAACTTACTGAAGTTTATAACAACTGTTAAGTCCAGTCAAAAAAACGATGTTTGTGACAAAAAAAATTCACATCAAACATCCCGGGACTCGTTAAGCAACTAAAACCACTCCGTAACAGTCCCCTGCTTCAAAAAGGCTTGCAGCAGAGAATTCAAAAACTAATAAAAAAAAATTAAATTATAGTTTGTCCTTTTCTCACCGCCATGGATTTGAGGTTTTTATACTTCCCTTCCCCTTCTGATGGCACTGTCGCTGATCTCGCTTAACGCTGGAGGTTGTTCTGACTCCACAAGGAACGCCTCTTTCCAAACCTTTATTAAACATATTGCTAATAATCCTGATATTGTTTTCCTCCAAGAGACCTACAACCTCACTGCCAAATGTTCCTGCTGGAGTATCTGCTCAGGCTACACCCCTCTTTGCAACCCAAGTCTATACACGTGGATCTGAGGTCACCGTTTTCACAAAGAAATGTCTTGATGTCATTGATACTCATATCATTTTCGAAGGACACATCCTTTTCGTCAAAATCAATTATAACAATGCCATTCGTAGCGTCAATCGGCACGTTGAGCGAATCAGCGACGGTGCCATTGTTGTCGGTGGTGACCTTAATTGTACACTCAATCCATTGTTAGACCGGCTGAGTATGCCGACCGAGCATCGCCCCAAAATAGCCCTGGCTCTCAAAGAAGCTGTTGATAGCCCCTCTTTGTATGATGTCTGGCGCAGACAAACCCCAGTTGACAAAATATACACCTTGCATAGAGATAATTCCTCAAGCGTCAATAAAATGTCTAAAGCTAGGCTTTGATCGTTTTTACATTCCTGCAAGTCTACTTTCTCTACCCGTTCCTGCAAAATAATACCATGTCCTCTCTCTGATCACTCTGCTGTCTCCCTCACTATTGATCTATGTCGCAACTGCCCCCAGAAATTAGTGCAGTGAAATTTTCGGGACTGGTTTTCCCACCCACAACTTCATGCAAACACCAAGAATAATCCTCTGAGACGTTCTGTATATTTACAAATTATTTAATATGCACAAACTGTGTATTTATAGGCGACGAATAATCTTTACAAATATTATGTATACAAATCCTTACGAATAATATTTATAGAATGAGGCGATAGTAACCCAATAAATAGTGTAGATCAATACCAGAGATGAGTATAAAACTAACCTTAGGTAAAGCAAATGAATCAATGAATTAAATGCAGAAAAGTCAACAGCTTGAAGTATAGAACTTACAATCGACCAAATCTATTTAAATTCCAAATAACTCAATAGAAGTTTAACCTACGGTAAGAAGAACCCAGTGAAGCAAACAAGAACAAATAGTTAAATCACCTAATTAAATGAACTGTAATTTAATTATATTAAACCTACTCTAAACCGGCAATAATTATTCAATATTTTTAGGGCCCACCGTAGAGTTTACGGCTCAAGTTGCGTTGGCATGCCATGGGTGGAGTACTCTCTCTCATTTGGACCGCTGGATTGACGGAGCGCAGCCACATCGACGGAGCCTCTGTTGTAGGCAGCCGGGTGATGTGGAAACCGGGCGTCACGGTCGACCAGCTTGACGGCGGTGACGCTGGGTAGCTGCTGTCAGCCTGTCGCAGGGCCTGTCTGCCTCAAGCGACGGTCTTTTTGTAATAACGGCTTCTAGCTAAACCAGTTTGCCATCTGCAATATTTACAATTGCGGATTTAAGAAGTCATGTGTACACCCTAACATTGCAAATAGTTATATCAAAATTTATCAAACTATTAAATGATCGCCAAATATTATTATCATAGAGCCATATTTAAAGGACTCTAATAAAAGGCAATAAACGCTCAATTCAAGCTAGATACTAAACAGAGAATTAATCTAGAAACTATATTCTCATTTCATCTTTAAGAAACACGATGTCTAGGGTATTTACATAAACGCCTTATATCAAGTAACGCTCCAGATATATTACTGCCATCTAAATAACACAATCAAAAACATGTTATTTTAAAAGAAATCAAAACCTCAAACTTACGGTCTGATGGCAGATCAAGGTCCAGTTTGACTCCTGGAGTTCATCGCCGGTTTCAAGACCTGGTCTAGGCGATATTGTGCAAGTTTGCAGTCAGCAAAATGCTATATTCCTACAGATTGATCGCGATCAGCGTTTTTCGTTTTGGCGTATGTCTTTTTTTAAAACGCGCGGGCTGCGGGTCACATGACAGGCAAGGGTATTTAAAGAATACCGAGAATGCCATAAGATACAAAAGACAAGACCATGGCAACATGAATATTTATAAGACACATGCATTATTTATTAGTTATATACTTACAGTCTACTGATGGTACAACGAATACGAACAATACACACGGACTACTAATACAAACACACATGTACAGATGTATACGTTATCTAAGTGTTCGTGTTGCCCGGACAACGCTGACAATCTACCTAACCCTAAACTTCGGGGGAGCGCATTTTGGCATTTCAATAACTCTCTCCTTGAGGACCTAAACTACAGAGAAATCATCCACTTACTTTGGACTGACTGGAAACAAAAGAAGCCAGATTTTCCAAATGTCTCCACCTGGTGGGACTTCGGAAAAGTTCAAATTAATTTTATTACTCAAATGTATGCCACCCAGATGGCCCAAAACAAACGCAATTCTCTGTTAATTATCAATCAACGGATCGATAATCTTCAAACTGCGCCGGACTTCACACCCGAAACCCGGCAAGCTCTTAAAGAGCAAAGAAATGAACTAAATACTATTCTTAAACATGAGGCTCGAGGTGCGCTCATCAGATCACATTTCAAACGCGTAAATGAAACGGACTCAAGCTCCTCTTACTTTTTCAATCTGGAGAAAAGCAGGTCTCAATCTAAAACTATTTCAAATATTCGTCTGGATTCCGGCACCGTCACTGAAAACCCTGCTGAGATCAAAGCTCACATCCACAAATTCTATAAATCTCTGTATAGCCGTGTTCCTGTCGATGAGGGCGCTCTTGAGCCTCTACTGTCTAATTTGCATCAACTTGATCCGAATGATACGGAAGATCTCGATGCTTCTGTAAGTCGAGAGGAGCTCGACTCGGCCGTCAAGCAACTTGGCAAGACAAAACTCCCGGAAAAGACGAACTCACCTCAGAATTGTTTCAATCTTTCTGGCCAATTCTTAAAGAAGACCTTCTTTTTGTCCTCAATTTCGCGCTAGAAAACGGATCGCTCCCACACTCATTTCGCAAAGCTATAATTACCCTTCTCCCAAAGAAAGGGGACCTTTTCCGACATAGCCATTTGGCGCCCCGTCTCTCTCCTGAATACGGCCTATAAAATATGTGCCAAGTTACTTGCAGGTAGACTGAGGCAAAGTATCGGTACCATTGTAGATCAGGATCAATCTTACTGTGTTCCTGGTCGCACTGTGTATGATAACATTAACTTGAATAGAGATGTTATTAATCACTCCAACTTTAATGACCTTCCTTTAGCCGTGGTCAATCTGGATCAAAAGAAAGCTTTTGATAATGTTGACCAGGGCTACCTTTTCAACACAATAAGAGCCATGGGGTTTGGGGAACGTTTCCTGTCTTTTATCAATCTTTTGTACAGGGGCGCTAAGAGCCTAATCAAAGGAATCGGCTCTTTAACCATCCCTTTCCCTTTCGAAAAGGGCATCCGTCAAAGCTGTTCTCTCTCGGGATTGCTATACTCCATAGCCATAGAACCTTTTATAAACTCGCTTAGAAACAACCTCAATCAAAACAGTTTTCTCCTTCCAGGCACCAACAATTACTGCTCGGTCTTGGCATACGCAGATGATATCTCTATTTTTATCACTGCTGACTCCAGCTTTAAAATTATCAATGAGGTGTATAACCTCTATTGTCGAGCCTCTGCTGCAAGACTTAACTATGATAAATTTCAGGGATTATGGGTCGGATCTTGGACTAGAAGAAATGATAGACCCCTCGGTTTTCGTTGGAATAACGAGGAACTAGCATTTCTGGAGTTCATCTTGGCAACAGCAACAAGTACAATTAACTTAACTGGACTAAATGCAAAGAGAAGCTTAATCAAACTTTCTCTCGCTGGCAATCTCTCTGTCACTCCATCTCCTTCAAAGCAACAATTCTCATTGCCAGCCAACTTGCGGCCTCTAAAATATTTCACTGCCTCAAGAGCTTCAAGAAATGCCAGTTAATTTCGTCTGGTCAAATAAAAGACACCTTCTTACTAAACAATGTTTCAGAAACCCGACAAAGGGGGATTAGGTCTTACCTGCCTCCAAGCACGCTTACTCACTTTTCGCTTTTCCGTTATCCAATGCTACCTCAGTCACTGTTGTCATCCCGCCTACATTATGGTAGATAATTTTCTCCGACAGTACAAAAAGTTTAACTTAGGTTTCGGCCTCTTCCTCTTAGACATCAACCCAAAATTTCAAACTAGCCTTACTTGCTTCTACAGCGAGCTCATGCGTGCTTTGACGGCCTCCGGAGCTCGATTAGTCATACCACCAGATTATATCAGCCATGTTATCAACCTTCCCCTCGACGTCTCCTCCTTTCTCACACCGCTGACGAGAATGCCCCTCCCGTACGTCTCTTGGCGCAGGGGAACAAAACCGTCAAGCAACTTGCAGACCCCAACAGTGGTCGTTGGCTGGATGCTGAAGAGCTAGCAACTAAACCTCTTTAACCATGCCCACCATCGCTCCGGCTCATCCAAATGGAACTGCACCATCTTCACAGTTCTGTCATCTTCAAGTTTCCTGCTATCTACAACCATTCTGGCAGTCTCGCCTCTCCCGATCTTCTAAGCACCGCCCCTCCTCTTCAAGAACTTGATTTCGACTGCCTCATCTCTCCTGATTTAAACGGACTCTCTCTCCCATCGAAACACCTATATGGCATTCTAAACCACCACGTCAACTCTCTTCCACCTGCTACTCTCACACACTGGCATCGTATTGGATTCTTCGAAGAATCTCACCCCATTCAGTAGAAACTTATCTACAGACTACTCAAAGAAAGAGGGTGACGTTCAAAACTTCTCCACAATGTTCTTCCTTCCCTCACGGTTCTTCATCGCCTCAATCCAGAAAATACGGGGAAAGAGGCACCGTCCATCATCTTTTCATCCTCTGTCCAGCAAGCAAACCGGCTCTCAATCAACTCCACACCCTCTCAGCAGACTTCTTTCTGATCTGAAGCTTGACTTCAACGTGTATTGGACAATAATCTCACACGCCAGGAGACGCCACAGGGGGGCTGTTGATCTCGGAAATGTTCTGACCATTAGCCTCAAAAACATCATCTACTGGTCGTACCGTACCACGCATTTCTCAAACCCACTCTCATCTGGATTTATCGCCTCAAAACCAAAATCATCATTGATCACAACCATTTTCTTCTCATCGGCAAACCACAGGATTTCCTAAAAAGATGGTATATCAACAACTCTCTGTTCACTATATCAAATTATGAGATTACATGGCTGATCTAACTTTCTTTCACCTTCCCTTCTCCTTCCCTCCATTAAGCCGCTAGTAGTGGGTGCAAGTGCACTCACATCCTGAGACGCCGGTGGCTCCCCTTCCCAATCTCCAACCTAAATTGCTTGTGAAGGATTTTTTGTTTAGTTTTTTTTTGTCTTTAATGGCTTATGTTTACAAGAAGACCGGAGAGGTTGAGTGGCCGGCGGGCGGAGTGGCGGGAGTGGGGTGCAGGTTCGGGCGGGGTGTTGGTGCGCGGTTTCGTCGCCGCGGTTTGCCGGTTTGGCAGTTGTACACACCCAAAGTGTGCCGCGGCGGCGCGCGTGGTGCCGGCATTCCGCTTGGGCTTGTGTTTCGCCCTGTTGTTTGCTCTGCTTGCCGGTTGCTTGGATTTTCCCGTTTTTCTTGCCTGTTTCTTTAATAATAATGATACTTTCTTCAAGTTTTTCATTTACACTATGGTGTATACTATATATATACAAATATATTTATTTCTCATAAAAATTCTTCTTCTTCTACACGATGTGTAGACGTTGATATTGTAGGACTATCGGTATAACCGGATAGACAGATACAGCGCTCTTTTTATATCCATCATCCTTCGGCGCTGCACGATACTAAGGTTATTGTGCTCTAATCCGATTAAGGTAAAGCATTGTGCTCTAAACCAATTAAGGTAAGCCCTTGTGCGCTAAACTGATTAAGGCACCTTTTGTGCAATAAACCATCAAGGGATATACGCAAGTACAGATCTAACACAGTTACGTCATACATTATTGGTATGTAAATAGGGTCCATTGTTTTGTGCTCATGCATAAATGTGTTTGTTCTTTGTTCACTAGAGACCCAAAACACTATTGACGTTTATTCATGTGGTAATAGCTAAGCCGAGTAAGACCGCAGTTAATCTCACTTCACATCAAATGGGTGTTCTAGCCCAGAATGTCATCAAAGGCTCCAACTTCATATCTAATAACTTTATAAAGAACTAGGGTGGGGGGACGGTGCTTCCTTCGCGGGCAAAGAATGCGAAAGATGTTGCATGCCTGCGAACTTAGGTCTGCCAGTTTTGGCTGCATTTTGCGGACTGACGGTATGGTCTTGCTTGGTCCTGCTACTCGTGGAGGGACCCCGTCATTTTAGCACAACCGTCTAGTGCGGTTGAGCTTAGCATTCTTTTTGCACGAAGCTTTATATCACCTTCGTGATTTAAATAGCCAAATGCCTCGTCATCTAATTGGTGACGTGCATGAATGGATTAACGAGATTCCCACTGCCCCTATCTACTATCTAGCGAAACTACAGCCAAGGGAACGGGCTGGACAAAATCAGCAGGGAAAGAAGACTCTGTTGAGCATGACTCTAGTCTGATCTTGTTTAAAAAAAGGCGCTCTGTTTATTCATCTACAATGATTTATTCAAAATCGCAAGATAAGAATTCATCAACCTCTTAAAAAAGTGTTATATAATGTTACACAGAATAGTGCTATATGGTTTTGGCGAAGGTTTTGATGCAGTGGATTTCACACTCAGACATATTATTATATGCGAACTTTAGTAACTAGTACTTTAGGGTGACATGTCAATAGATTTGTGCACACACAAAACCCTTCCCATAACCCCATGACCAAATTTGAAAATACTTCCCCCTCGCCAAACTGTTATACAAAGCAACTGAGGAAGCTGAGTTCTTCAAGATGAATATAACATTGACTGTATGCTCAAAGCAATTAATAGGTAATTTCAGCACACACTGTATCTGTACATTATGTTCTAAGTGGCTCGAAAATTAATCAAGTTCTTAATAAACTACAGTGTTATCCGTTGCCAATTTTCTGGCCATGCAGTTAATTTTATACGCAAACATATTCTTACATGTGTACACTTAACTCTATATATTATATATTATGCTAAGGTTGATCAGAGATTTTAGCATGCATTCCGAGTTTAAGCTTTTTAATCAAATGATCAAGTTGTTGTCTTGACTATCAAGATCTACGATTAAGAACTTGTAAATACTGAACTTGTCGGTAACAGGTCATCTCGTACCTTGGGCAACTCGTACCTTGGACAACTCGTACCTTCAACTCGACGTCATTATACCGAGTCGTACCTTGGACAACTCGTACCTTCAACTCGACGTCATTATACCGAGTCGTACCTTGGACAACTCGTACCTTCGGCAAGTCGTACCTTCAGTTAAGACGACTCGTACCATCACGCGTAAGACAAGTCGTACCGTCAATCTGGATAATGATCCGAGGCTAAATAAAGTGGGCCTTAACTCATTGGAAGTGGACTGCTTATTAAAATAAAGGTGAATCTCTTTTTGGTATGGGCTCTCTTTCCCCAAAAAAGAAGAATTTATTTAGCGCGAAGCCGGCCGCGGCAGCTTACACGCACTGTGTGCGCGGCATGCACAGGCCCACGCGGCATCCGTGCAAAGTGACACGGTTCTTGCGCCGCGCTGACCGGTCAATATGGACGTCTGTGCACGGTGACATTGATGCAGTCACCGGCATCGGTACCGCGCACGACCGACCGCTGCTCGCGCCCTCCGAGGCCGGCCCGCCAGGCCCTATGCGTAAAATAATGCTGCCTGGCAAAGCCATTAGATCTTGAATGTGGTTCTGTGAGAAGGAAATTAACTTTGACTTGAAAAGAATCGTATCGTTTCGGAGTCAAGGAACCCACACACTAAGTCGCGCACGTACAGTACTCTACTTTTTATTCTGATGGTACGAGTCGTCTTAATTGAAGGTACGAGTTATCCAAGGTACGAGATGTCCAAGGTACGAGTTGTCCAAGGTACGAGTTGTCCAAGGTACGAGTCGCCCAAGGTACGAGTTGACTCGAAAGCAACTTGTCAATACTAATCAGTAGGCTCACAGATTACAAAAAGCTGATTACACGTTTATAAGAAGCTGATTACACGTTTATAAGATTACACGGTTATAAGAAGCTGATTACACGTTTATAAGAAGCTGATTACACGTTTATAAGATTCCTTGTGCAATTGGTTGTCATGAGTTCAGGCGAAAGGGGCCATGCGATGGAATTCATAAACAAACATTAATATTTTCAAACATTAGAAACTCTAGATTGGCTCCTGGGATTAAGCATGCTGTAAATGTCATATACAAAACGTTAATTATATGCGAACATTATTAACTATACATTTGATATGTATTTGCTATGATTAAAGATACTTATTGACAGTAAATGATAACTCAATACACCTCACTACAGGTTAAGAAAAGGTTATTAAAAGTTCATAAGTACATGCATATTCACATTTCCTCATTCTGTCTGCTTAACATTTTTTCCTTCCAATTACTATAATTTTTTAGGGGGGTTTATATGTTTGTCTGCTCAGGATGCCTGTTTAAGCTCACAAATTCATCAACGTCTCTCAAAAACACCAGTGTGTAATAGGTTGTCATGGTTTTAGGCGAATTGGGCAATGTAATGAATTTTGCAAACAAACATATGAATATTTGCAAAGATTAATAACTGTAAATTTGCTCCAGGGCAGGGGCATACAGTGCATTATATGCAAACAGTAATAACTCTACATTTCATATATAATTTGCTTAGTAATTACTGGCGAATGGGCCATGCAATGAACTCCATACACGAACATATTTGTATATGGGTCTACTAATAACTATTAAGAATCATGCTTAGAGTAAAATATTTGTTAATTTGAACATGCATCCTGAGTATTCGGTTTAATTAAATGACTAAATTAACATCTTGACTATCATTTTCAATAATTAAAAAGACTTTTAGACCCTTATTGATAACTGTACGCTAATCACTACAAATTAAGTAAATATGACAAGTTTTTAAGGAGGGGTATATATAATTCCCATTTCTGTCTGCTGATCTTTTTTTCTACATTTTTTTTTTTGGGGGGGGGGCTGTTTACTCACTATGTCCTCCTTAGCTTACAAATTCATCAACATCTCAAAAACAAAACCCAGCGTTAAAGAATGTCATGGTTTTGGACAAAGCGATGATCTCACACACACATATATATTAATATTTAAGAGAATTACTAACACTAGAGTTAATATATATATTTGTTGAAAGTAATTACTAAATAATTTTAGCATGCATTTCGAGTATATGTTTTTAATTAAAACACGAAATTGGAATCTTGATTATCAGTTTCTATGATTAAACATGTATAGACTGTTTATGATAATTCAGTACTTATCACTACAAATTAGGAAAAAGTGATTACACATTTATAAGTATATTAACACTGCCTGTTTCCTTTTCTTCAAGTTAAATTTAATTAAAGTCGTCAACCTCTACATAACATATACATACACATAGTGTTATATGTTGCCATGTATCATCCCTGGCCCTTCTTTAGACGAATTTAAAATTGGCATTGATACCGAGGGCCCAGTGCTCACCTTTGGTTCTCAATTGGTACAATGGATTAGCGCTGTGAGATGGGTTTCAATGTTAAATTGAAATCCGTCTACCTAGGTGATTTGTGGTCACATTGTGTGAATATTGGAAGCGCATAACACACAGTTTACGTTCTCACTAAGAGGAGACAAACTCTTTGGCGCTTCGTTAGCACGAAAATGGAGTGGAACATTTTTGTCAAATGTCCAATTTCGATAATTAAGAAAGCAAATAACATTTCGCTTCAACAATTGGTTAAATTGTATAAATATAAAAAGGCGAGAAGAACTCAAAATCGAAAAATTATCGGTTATTTTAAAAAGTTTTTTGCACTTCTTGAGAAATGCGACGATATTCCTATATGCAAACATTAATTACAGAACCAGTCGTTAAAAACACCAGTGCTGCAGTACATCAGTCAGACAACTAAAACAATTCATTGCTATTCATTGTATGAGATGAGGAATTTGGCCTATTCTGTTTATGCAAACAACAGGTAGTGTTTTCCTAATTATTTTTTCGCGGAGGGGTATGGGGCGGGCATTTCATAAAGAACTACCTTCATTTAATCAAAAACTACCTTCATTTAATCAAAAAAGTACCCCATCATCACAAAAACTACCAGTCTACCCGTTTGAATTAATAACATAACTACTTCACAACACACATCTGCGTAAACTATATATCGTATTACAAAAATTGAAATATCTTAACAGCATGTAATGACTTAATTCAGTGCGTATGTGAGTACTATAGTATTGGTGTTTAATCTAAAGACACGATTAACATCAATTTAAGCAATTGTTATCAATTCAGTATCTCGTAGTTTAACTTCCTGCCACCTCCTATTCGTCTGATACCTAATTTTATTTACCCTAGCTAAACGAGAAATGTTATAAGATGGAGTCTCCTGTTGTCGGTTTTACAGTTGTGTAGCCGCTCAGACTGTCCTACAACTATAGTTTCGTTTTCATTCAAAATATAAAAAAAAGGAAAAAAGAATTGCACAATGATGTTTGTTTTGATATCATGTATGCATAGTATTGGTACTGGAAAGTCTCAACACCACCGGGCTTTTTATTATTAAATTATATATATTGGCAAATGTATGCTTTCGACTCGGTCTTGCGCTTACTTTGTTGTGAAGCAACACACAATATTTGACAATTTAACTGTATTTAATCAACTCCATGCATGTATGCCATATGCATGGTAAAACAGGACAAGATATATCTTTAATTTCTATATTTTTCTAATTGTCTCTGACCATAGAGCTTTTTTAATCGCTTGGGTATACAAGTGGTGTATTCTGTGCCCTGTAAAATTTCATGTTTTTGGTAATTGATCAAACATTTCAATGAGTTTTTTCCCGCAAGACCATTTGTCAACGCTCACAGTTTCTCTTTCGTGTCTTCCACGATTTGTACTTCGTAGATCCTTTTATCCAGGTTGCCCATAGTGATGTAATCCTGTTAAATATTGGAAGAAACATACATTTCATGTGTTGCATTTACATGTTAATAGCAATAGCAAGGTGCCCATCATGCTCTGAGAAGAATTTGTATATGTAGGACATTTTATATCCGACCTCTGGTGACCTTCGAGAGGTCATGACATTTTTATACAACCAGTTATAGATATTTATAAGATTTAACATTCAAAACGCCATTTATTTCATAACCCGAGTCTAAAGGTTGGTTCTTAATTCGTGTCAGGTAACGATATGCAGATGTGGGGACATTTTACGTCTAACCTCTGGTAACATTCGAGAGGTCAAAGAACTTTATATCCCGTATCTGTCGCTATTTATCATATTTATTCTTTAAACCCACGTTTCATGGCCCAAGTATCAATGGTGCAAAATATATGTATTGCAACCATTATTCTACAGTCATTTATGAATTCACACCCAAACATTTACTTATAAAATCGTATAAATAATTATAAATAGAAAAAAATCCTTGTACACATGTCATTGACCTCATTGACCTAATGGAGGTCACCGTAGGTGAGGTATGAAATGTTCCCACATCTGAAAATATTCGTCATGGCATAAAGATATATGACCTACACTTGGATCATAGGAAAGTGGCCTGTTCAAGAACTATTAATCCAGTATGTAAAGTTCATTGACCCTCCAAAGGTCACCAGAGGTCAGATACGGAATGCTGCTACATCTAAAACAAATGTTCTTCACGGCATAAAGACCTAACCTGCGAAGCTCCATGCTTTAGTCACAAAGTGTACAATTTGGTCCCGTTGCCCAAAACGTAGGCTCAGTAACAGTTAAATATTTCGTTTCTGGAACAGGCTAAACTGTTGTACTTGTTTACTAAAAAGAAATCAAGTGTCTTAAAATCTGTCCAAGATCCAATGCAGCATGAATATATGTTTGGTGTCCTGCTTTGTGGATTTTTACATCTCTTCTCATGACCAAAGGGTTAGAATTTTCGTTCCAGTAGCTGTCTTATGTTTTCTTGGGCAAGTCACTTCACTCCACTTGCCTGTCTTCACTCACGAGTATAAATGACTACTATTATGAGCTCAGGAGTAAAACCTACAGAGCAGAATTTGATCTCATTCAGGCTAAACATGTATTGTTTATATGTATAGTCACTGTCATTTTATGCAACTCTAAGAGGAGAAACACGCCGACCTTATGTGCCTCCGCTGGGTCGGGGCAGTACATTTTTGTTTCTAACGTTAAAGTTGCAGGCCCTCCGCTTTAGCAGTGTTATATCGAGCAAAGTCTCGTGGTAACTGAGAGAAACATCCAGTCTTAGAGATTGTGTTTCACTAACCTGATCTTCAGACACCATGTCGTTTAACTGCCGATACAGACTCTGAAAGCTGGGTCGATCCTTGGGACTCTCCTGCCAACAGCTGCACATCATTTTGTACCTGAAACATGTGACAATCGATTAAGAAAAAAGACAATCTATTTCATTCTCAATGTCGACTCTCTAATTCATATCTTCAAGGGCAAATTACATAAAACATGAATTCTTCCGAGCGTTCCGCATAAACTGACAATACTTACAGCGTTTTCTTGCATTGTCGAGGCTTCGGCATACGATAGCCCTGCTGTAATTTGCTTATCATTGTCGTTGCTCTCAACAGCGGATACGGCCGCGCACCTGTCGGATAGAGATGTGCATTTAAACATTGGACTGTAGAGACTCAACACGGTATACTAATTCAGCCTACATGATCTGAAATCTATATTGTGACAAATGAAATCGTTCCACAAACACGTGTGTAAACACCTTCAATCATGGAGCTCATATTGTTACCCGTTCAAGCTCAAACCTTTTAGAGATACCTCCCTTATCTATTTTAAACATTCATTCAAAGTCCACCTACGGCCAACTGTAGAATCGATGTCTTTTAACTCACCAAGTGTCACAATCTCCCACAGCAGAATCCCGAAAGACCATACGTCACTCTTTGTTGTGTACACGTCATCACGAATGGATTCCAACGCCATCCAGCGCATGGGAAGAGGACCCTGCAAAAAATGACATATTTTTGTGACTGTTGTCAGTTTTCAAGAGCTAGGTTGATATTATTAATAAGCTAAATAGGTGATATGGCATATTGGACATTGACGATGTCTTGTTTGGACGGAGCTATATACAAATCATTGAGTTCGTGTGGTACCTGTGATTCTCGTTGGTAGATACGGGTGTTCATGACGTCACGGGCCAGTCCAAAGTCAGACACTTTACACACCAGGTCATCCCCCACCAACACGTTACGAGCGGCAAGGTCACGATGCACATACTGAGAAAATAAAATTGATCAACTGTGACTTAGGTTTCCCATGTCACTGACAGAGTAGTCTGAGACCAGCTTTACCAGATTTGCCCAGTATTAGGTTTTAGAGTAGTGCACTCCCTGTAACGGGACGCGAAGAGACAAGCACAGGGGCGCTTGAACCTGTACACTGATAGCCCACCATTGGATTTCGTTCAACTGCGCATTGGGCGTGGGTTACTCGATCACACTACTGTGTTTCTAAAATCGATATTACAATGAGCACGTGTATCAATTACCTTTTGAGAGGATATGTAAGCCATTCCATTTGCCACATCCCTGGCAAACTTGACCAATGTCCTAGCCAGTGATTTGCTCACGCCGGGTAGGTTGGAGTAGCTTGCCCCTGGGTCTTTCTCTCGAAACTCCATCAGAACTTCCTTCAGGTCACCCTTAGCAAGGTACTCAACGATAACGTACACCGGATCTAGAATAAATCACAGAAACAGCTCGTCAGCCACACTTATTGTTTGTACCTACCTGTAATCTTATGCTCTTCTAGAGCGTGAAACTAAGGTCAGAACTGTTTAGTGAGAACCACTTCAATACTTTGAAAAGGGAACATTACAATGAAAACTGGAATAGGAACTATAAGCCTTCAATGGTTTTCTCGAAATGATGAGTTTCATCTTAACTGTCTTTTCGTCTTGTGTCGAGCTTTAGTCGCGCGGAAACGGACTTCGGTAAGAGTGATTTCTCATTCAAACTGTGATATACCTTTTTCTGCACAATATCCCAGCAGCTTGACCACGTTTGGATGAGAGCCGACTGTTTTCATCACCTGCAACTCGGCCACAAGCTCATTCTTGGCGTGTCTGTCGGCGCCCTCTGTAAATTGATGAGGCGGTTAGTAAAAAATATAAGGTTTCCGACCTCAGCCTTATGATCGCAGACCCCAGAATTATATGAAAGCCAATTTGCCTCAAATAGAACCATTAGAAGCCTTGGCCTCATGTCACAGGATTGTATCTTTCTGAGAGAGTAGGGAACTATCTTGGGTCGATTTACACATGACAGGGACCAAGGGACCAAAGCCAAAGACAATCTAAGGTTTGGAAGATCCAGTGGAAAGACAATGTCTACACATACTAACGAAGTAAGGAGGCTTATACCATGGATTAGCAGTTTGTACAAGAAGAAAAGACACTTCTCCGATAACCCCATTGTCGGTTATATTATTGTAAAGATCGACTTTTGGTGCGCTTGTCCCTCCGAATCAGTGTTTAAAAAGCTATAGACAGCATGTAGCGTAGAATAATAATAATATTTTATAATAAAAAATATAATAACTACTACATGTAATAATAATTATCCTGTATGATATAATAGGGCGACTTTCCCATAGACTTGTGCACAAACCTAAAACTAATGTCACCTTACCAAAGTTTACCTTATCCTTTCTCACAAAATTCGGCATTTTTACTCTTCGGACAACGACGAATCGATCAAGATGGTGGCGGCATGTCCTAAGGGTCGTTTTCACAAAAATGCGACAGTTATATGTCGCCTTAATAAGGTGTGTCGCCCTGAATGTGGACGCGGTTAGCAAAATCTGTCGCCCTATTATAGCATTCAGACCATTCAGACCACCACCCCACTACCACCACCACCACCACCCGCACCACCACCCATACCACCAACACCACTGCTACTCACATTAACAACTACATGTAGTCAGAGCAATCTATTGGAAACTTGTCTCAAAGGACGGATTTTCGGAAGGACGCATAATACTTACACATAGGGAAAGTATTACAGATGCACCGTGCACATTTCAGTGAATGAAAGGCAATTTAATGTTGTAATGAATCAGATGTGTTAAATCGACTTATTTTTTATTACATCTCTGTTTTTGTCTTCAAGACAAATCACTTCACAATGAGTATAAATAAAATTCTCTCAACTGCACAGAGCCCCGATTTGATAAATAACATTTGACAACAAACCTTTCACAGTCTTGACGGCAACCTTTGTTTCTTTTCCGGCTTCCTCGATTCCAAGTGCCTTTCCCAATAGCACTCTGCCGAACTCCCCTCGACCCAGCTCATTCTCGATCACCACGAGATCTCGCGAGAAAGAGAGTTCCGGTCCTACGTTGCCGTACGCCACGTCGTTTGATGCCTCAACGCCATCTTCATTGGAAATACTTTCGCATACCACCGCTGAGGCAATTGGTTCCAGAGGAATATCTGAAACACATTTGTTAGTTTTAGATTATAAAATTGATATTGAGACATGCATCTTGCAAGTACTTGTAATCCTCATCTAGTCAGACCACACCAAATATAATTCGATTTTCTAATCCAATGCACAGGTAAACACTATAAAAAGGTTGAATAAATCACTGTTTGGCAATGTAATTTACCTAGCATTGGTATGAAATTGCCTCATATTGGGTTGAATTGGGTAAAAACTGTCAAGCTATTGGGAAGAATTTGCCCAGGAGTGTAGGCAGTTGCTAATTCTAGATTTACCAATCTTCATATTGCACAATATACCGGTACAGGTTTTTGTACCACTTTTTTCCAATTCAGTTTATCCTCTGCTTTTGTTTTGACTGGACTCGCTCTTTGATTCTCACCATTCGGATGATGGGGATCTAGTCCAGGAGACGACTGATCAGTGACAGGCAGTGGTGGGAGCTCACTGTCTGCTCCTTGTGATACAATGTCATTTCTGAAAGGGAAATTATATTACTTAAACAGCAATTGTTGTCGGTATCCATTTGTCACTGTAGCGCTTGAAAGTGATTACGCACTGTAGCACCAGAAACAGCCGGAGCAATTACATAGATTTTCCAGTGAACAAACATAAATGGTGCTATGTCGAAAGGGTGCTAATGGGTCATACTAATTAAAAAGTTAATGTTATTGTTTTATGCTTCAAATATAGAGGGTGCGATAACAGGAATACATGCCTGTTATCAACAAGTTATTTTATGCCTGTTATCAACAACTTATTGATTTTTTATTCAAATCAAGAGGGTGCGATAACAGGCATACGTATGGAAAAGGAACAGATTGCTTTGAAAGTCACGCAGGCATATCACTTTTAAAAGAAACAATACATCTTTGGCTTTACATTTAATATCAGTCTCTTTCTGAATGTAGCCTTTTTTCACTTACAGGCCATCGTTTACGCATGTTTCTGTCTGTTGTTGTTTATGGCGACGCCTCCACACGACAAAAGCAAGACCACCAACGACGGCCACAATGACGATGGCTGCCACTACAGATCCAACAATGATGCCTACAAGTGAAGAACCTGCAAGAGCAAGAGGAACTTTTCTCAGTTTTCGTCATAGATCAGAACATTTCGCCTATTTTATATTTTGCACATCTTGTGGACTCACTCAACGGCTGTCAATTAGTAACTATACTAAACGTTGATTACAGTAAGTTAAACGCGTGCAACTGTACTTTTGCAGGCAAATCTGCTGAAAAGTTTTAACAACGCAAAGCTGTGGTTTCCATTACGGTGCTGTGCCATTGCAAACTGTATATTCCACATCGAACTTGCAATTCAGTTAAGGAATCTGGTTTATTTCAGTTGTAATACTGCAGAACTTACCACTCCTCCTCGAGGAATTTGTGGGCCTAGTACTTGAGCTTTCACTTACACCAGTCGTCCTTAGTAATACTGTGATCAAGTAATGAAATTCAGAAAGAAAGAAGATTCCAATCTGAAACTCTTTATTTTTTACTTATGGAAACATTTTGACGTAGAATGACAATGCCAGAGATTTCTGGAGAGGTTTATTGGAAATAAATGTTAAAAAACGAAATGAATGTCTCATAGACCTGGATATTACAGCCTAGACGAATTAATTAATGTGGAAAAAAAATGTGGAAATACAAAATCACAACCACATACGGATGCTCAGAAGAAATAATTTTGTACTGTTTGCAATTAACAGATACAAAAATACTTCATTTGATTTCTTTAAATACAATCGACGAAAACTCACCTGGGCAAAGCGGTTCTTCAAGTTTCCGTGACCCAGTTCCAATCGCATTTGTGACATTACAGCTGACCTCTGTGCAATAATTGTCATCGACATTAAATGCCAGGGTTTTACCAGTAGGCGCGTTAGGCTTGGTGCCATTTAGAATGATGTAATACTCAATGTGTCTGAGTGGATTGGCATCTGCGTCACAATTGATGATTCCGTCCATGTATGTCAGGGATATTACCACCGGAACAACTGTAAAAAGAAACGAAACATATTTTAATTACGTCTCAACATTTAAGCCATCTCTGTAACGGCAATAATTATTTTCAAACTGATCGAAAAAAGAGAGTCTGATGTCTTGATCCCTGCAACATATTTCTCGAAAGCCTTTGAGCAAAATACTGCTGCGATGAAACGACAGGACATGTAACATTCTGGATTTGTATACGTACATTTGGGTTGAATGTCAACATATGCAAAAATCAAAAATCTTCAAAATTATTATGAAATATTTACTAGACCGTAAATGAATAATAGTCTAAAGCGTCCTGTAAAATCATGGCACCCGGTATGATGAAATTTTTTTAGAAAAATTAAATTGTGTGTATTAATGTCCAATGATGGTTGGCAGACCATCGACGGAAAATGACTTTGTTTTTCAGATATTGTCCATAATTCAAAATTAAGTTAGTCAACATTTTGTTTGCAATCAGTAACACATTCATGAACGGGTACAAAGCAGATGACCTGACAACGCCCTAACGTCTGTAACATGGTCTTTTTCGTCTGAAGTAGAGTCAGAGAAATAGACTATAAATAGAGCGTCTGGTTCTTTTTTCCGGACAAACTTTAGACAAGTCAGTCTTAAACAATATTTGCTTTTTGTTAAGATCTTCAGAATCACACTACATTTAATTGATTTTCATTCGCTCTGATTTAAACGTCTATGTGTAGGTATTGTAGCGAAATCAGCTCTGTGCTGTATAGAGGCGTCAAAAGAGGGCGCTATCGCCGCGCGCTAGGCGCGCAGCACAGTCGCGGTTCTTCCACGTCCGCAATGTAGGACTCGCTGCTACGTCCGCGGCGTTGACTTGGTGAGTATAGCTGGTAAGCTGAACTGCGGAAGCGGGACTCCAGTCGTGCACGGCGCGAGGGGGGCTACAGGAGGCTTACTCAGGATCTGGGCTACGCATGTCCATCGGGACAGGATCGGGAGGCTGACTCACGATCTGGGTACCGCTGGTCCTTCACTGGGACCGGGATCACACAGAGCTACTGGAGGCTGACTGGATCTAACTAGGATTCACTGGAGGCTGCATGAGCAGTCGTGGCCAGACCACAGAGGAGAGCCGGGTGCATTTAGAGGCGCTCGTTACAAACAGCTGCAACCCCTTTGTTATAGGAGGCGCGGTGCGCAATAAGCCCCCCACAGGAGGCTCCCACATAGCAAATAAGAGGCACATTAATTCGCATATGCACACCCCCTTAATTACAGCCTGATGAGTATTGAATAAATCGTATATCTTTTATTACGGCACATGTAACCCAGTTGTCAGTGTCCACTCAATAGTTCCTTTGTCCTTGCCTATTATTTAATTTTCCCTTCCCCCAACTGATTTGTGAGCTACAACATTGGAAGTCGGCGGTATATTTCGGCCAAACGGACTCGGGTTATTTCGCTAAATGGTGGCAGCGGTCTGTCGCGCTACATAATTATTAGTTTACCAAACGTTAAGATGTGCTTTCATACAATTTGTATATGCATATACAAATTAATCAACTTTTTCAGAACGCTGTTCCAGGTTATACAGCAATCACAATATAAATATAAGTTACTTACACAAAACATTGAGGGTAATGAATTCAGACTGTGTAGTTTGATGTCCACCTGTGCGACATTCTATCCTGCTCCTATCATCATTTCGTGTTGGGATGAATGGGCTGTATGTACTCCGTGTATCTGTTGCCTCACCACCAGGTGGGATCGTTTCAGTGTCAGATGTAAGAGGATTTCCGCCGTTGAACCAGTCTATGGACACCCGTGGTATTGCACCCAGTGCTGTGCAGGTAAGTGTGACGTTAGTATCCTCTGTCACAGTCACTTTTGCACCAGAGGATTGGTCTCCACCATCAACGGCTATGGTGAGACTGGTGGCAGCAGCTGCATGAACAGAAACATATAAACAGTTAATATCATTTGATTTAAACATCATTTCTTACACTTTCTGTCGTACAAAGCAATACGCGACCAACACCTTTGAAATGTAAACCGAGAATATGTATAGAGAAAATTGTGATCAAGTAATGAATTTCGAAAGAAAATTCAATCTCAAACTCAAATCGGTGGTCGAGTGGTAAGACATCTGCACTAGAAAGCAGGAGGTCGTGGGTTCGAGTCCCAACCGAGTGGTCTTTTCCAACTTTCACCCGGGAGGTAACACACTGAGTATACAGTGTTTATACGTCGGTGAAGGGCAAACCTAATTTGAAATAAATTGTCACTGTTTTCAAATAAAATATGAAACAAAATTACATCATTTGATTTCTTTAATTACAATCGACGAAAACTCACCTGGGCAAAGCGGGTTTTCAAGTTGCCGTGACCCAGTCCCAATCGCATTTGTGACATTACAGCTGACCTCTGTGCAGTAATTGTCCTCGACATTAAATGGCATGGTTTTACCCGTAGGCGCGCTAGGCTTGGTGCCATTTAGAATGATGTAATATTCGATGTGTCTGAGTGGATTGGCATCTGCGTCACAAGTGATGATTCCGTCCCTGTATGTCAGGGATGTTACCTCCGGAACAACTGTGAAAAAAAGGAATTGCACACATTCAATTTATGAAGTCCTGAACATTTAAGCCTTGTCTGTAATAAATGCATATTTTCAGGATAAAAGGAGGTATGATGTCTTGATATTTTTGGAGATCTTTGAGAATGATACTGCTTAGATTAAAACGACAGGCCGCCTTTAACGTTGTGGATTAGTAAATGCACATTTCGGTTGAAGGAAATGTATATTTGGTAAACATAACAAAATCTACCAAATTATCATGAAATGCCTTTCTTGCCTGTATGTGAAAAATAGTCTACATACAATGTAATCATGGCACCTGAAATGCTGTTATTTTCAAGAAGAGCGGATTTTGTTTGTATCAATTTCCAACGACGGTCGGCCGACCATCTTTGGAAAAATGATTTTTATATCAGACCAAATTCACTAAATTCACTAAATTTGGTTAATCCACATTTGTTTATAAGCAGTTACACATCAACGAACGGGTTCAAAACAGCTAGTTTTGTATCCTGAACTGACAATTTCCTCACGTCTATAAAGTGTTTTGAGTCGTAAGAAGTAGGGTCAGACAACCAGACCACAAGAAATGTTAATATTAAACATCCGAGTAAAATATATTCTATGTATTGAAGCAAATACGAGGTTTCTTTTTTTCTTAATCCCATCAGGATCGGGGGACCAAGGTATTTAGGGTGTCCTCAGGACCAGGCCGGGCATACTCTGCCCTTGAATAAACCATGATATAATAGTGTAAAGTGCCCACGTGTGATGAGTGGAGATTTGACTTAAAAAAAACATGTTTTAATTAAAGTTTTTCAAGCTTTTGTTTGGAAACAAACAGATGGGCTGATAATGATGCTGATGGATCAGGCTGCATCAATCTTTTCAAAAGAAAAACACCCAAACAGTCATCTTGATTGTAATAAAAATAAATAGTTTCTTGAAGTTCTTGGAATGAAATAAATGTCCACTGACTGTTTTCTTTGGAGAGTTTGTATTTCTGAATAACCACAACAACTTTATTGGATTTTTCTGAAAAGAACACAAAAGGAAATAGTTCAAATTAGTATATAATATCAAACTTAATTCGATCTGGGTTCTGGGAAATTGGGCTTTTTAAGTCAATTTTTTTTTTCCTGCTAATAGAGAACTTAACATTTAAAAGCTATTTATATGACTTGATTTCTTTAATTACAATCGACGAAAACTCACCTGGGCAAAGCGGTTCTTCAAGTTTCCGTGACCCAGTTCCAATCGCATTTGTGACATTACAGCTGACATCCGTGCAGTAATTGTCATCGACATTAAATCCCAGGGTTTTACCAGTAGGCACGTTAGGCTTGGTGCCATTTAGAATGATGTAATATTCAATGTGTCTGAGTGGATTGCCTTCTGCGTCACAAGTGATGATTCCGTCCCTGTATGTCAGGGATGTTACCAGCGGAGAAACTGTAAAAAGAAAAATACATATTATTAGCCTAATTAAAACTTCTCAACATTTAAGCCTTCTATGTCACCGCAAATTATTATTTTCACACTGATCAAAAAAGAGAGCCTGCAGTCTTGATCTCAGTAACATATTTCTCCAAAGCCTTTGAGCAAGATACTACTGCGATTGAAACGACATGCTGTCTAACATTTTGGATTTGTATACGTACAATTGGGTTAAAGGTAATGTACAACATATGCAAACATAAAACATCTTCCAAATTATTATCAAATACTTTCTAGACCGTAAGGGAATAATAATATCAAGCATCCTGTAAAATCATGGCACCTGGTATGATGTCATTTTCAAGAAAATGGAATTGTGTGTATCAATTTCCAATGATTGTTGGCCTACCACCGACGAAAAATGACTTTGTTTTTTTAAATATCGTCCCTAAACCACCAAACTTAGTTAGTGCACATTTTGTTTGCAATCAGTTACATATACGTGAACGGGTACAAAGCAGATGACCTGACAACTCCCTGACGTTAGTAAATTGCTCTTTTTCGTCTGAAGTAGATTCAGAGAAATAGACTATAAGTAGGGCGTCTGTTTTCTTTTTTTTCCGGCATACGTGATCACAAAACTGTAGACAAGTCAGTGTAAACAATATTTGCTTTTTGTTCAGATCTTCAGAATCATACACTACATTAATTTTAATTGATTTTCATTAGTTCTAATTCAAACGTCTATGTGTAGGTGATATTAGTTTTCCAAACGTTAAGATGTGCTTTCATACAATTTGTATGCATATACAAATTAATCAACTTTTCAGAACGCTATTCCAGAAATAGAGCAATTACAATATAAATAGAAGTAACTTACATAGAACATTGAGGGTAATGAATTCAGACTGTGTAGTTTGATGTCCACCTGTGCGACATTCTATCCTGCTCCTATCATCATTTCGTGTTGGGATGAATGGGCTGTATGTACTCCGTGTATCTGTTGCCTCACCACCAGGTGGAATTGTTTCGGTGTCAGGTGTAAGAGGATTTCCGCCTTTAAACCAGTCTATGGACACCTGTGGTATTGCTCCCAGTGCTGTGCAGGAAAGTGTGACGTCAGTATCCTCTGTCACGGTCACTATTTTACCAGAGGATTGGTCTTCACCATCAACAGCTATGGTGAGAGAGGTGGCAGAAGCTGCATGAACGGGCAAATTTGGAAAGTTAATATCATTTGATCTTAACATTTCTTACACCTTCTGTCGTCCAAAGCAATGCGCGACAAACAACTTTGAAATGTAAACCGAGAAGTTGTATAGAGAGAATTGTGATCAAGTAATGAATTTCGAAAGAAAATTCCAATCTCAGACTCATATTTTGTTTTACTTATAGAAACATTCTGACGTAGAATGACAGTGGCGAGGTTTTATGGAAAAAATCAACTCAGCTGTTAGAGCCCAGACAAATGAATTAATGTGAAAGAAGTGTGGAAATAGAATATCACAGCCACATACGGATGCTCAGAAGAAATAAATTGTTACTGTTTTCAATTAAAGGATACAACAAAATTACATCATTTGATTTCTTTAAATACAATCGACGAAAACTCACCTGGGCAAAGCGGTTCTTCAAGTTGCCGTGACGCAGTTCCAATCACATTGGTCACATTACAGCTGACCTCTGTGCAGTAATTTTCCTCGACATTAAATGGCATGGTTTTACCAGTAGGCGCGCTAGGCTTGGTGCCATTTAGAATGATGTTATACTCAATGTGTCTGAGTGGATTGCCATCGGCTTCACAAGTGATGAGTCCGTCCATGTATTTCAGGAATGCTACCTCCGGAGCAACTGTCGGGGAAAAAATACACACATTCAATGTAATACCAAGTTCTGAACATTTAAGCCTTGTCTGTAATAAATGCATATTTCCAGAATAAAAATAGGCCGTTGCACGTATCCCTGAAAGTGCCTCAGAAAAACGTTTTTGTGGTATATCACTGAGAAGTAAGCAAACTTTGTTGATTATTATAGTTTCTAGGGTGGAAAATCCGAATTTGCATGTTTGCATGTCCAAATCTCTGCAGTTTTGAAGGTACGCACCATTAAAGGTGCATTTCTGCTGGATTATCTATAATTTAAAAAATGCATAAATTAACAGCTCAGGGGTTAAATTGAATCCCCAGAGAATGGTTTTAAGATGAAAATAACACATGTTTACACGAAACTTAAAGTAAAATAATTTAATTTATCGTTTCAAAAATCGAATGTTACACTTAAAGGTGCATACCATCTCCTTTATTTCTTTTATTTGTTTGTTTTCTTGTAGAGTTATTTAAACCTCAACGTGCTGTTGTTATTACAAAATTAATTAAAACTTTAGTGGAAGTACATATGTAGTTTACTTGATGTTAGTTTGTCCGAATTCCTGCAGTTAAAGTGGTAATTGCCATTGATTACCGGAACATCAATAATCCAAAAAAGGATAAAGTTAGCATGGTAGGTAACAAAACCAATGTACTTTCAAAGAGCAGGACAGGGAATCAGAAACATTAACACAAAAATGAAAAGTATTATATAAGGTCATCATTTATTTCAAAGACATCTTGTCCTTAAAGATGCACTGGAATACTAAATGGTAACAATAAAATGGCATTGATAACGGTCACTTTGTCTTGCATATTTTGTGTGTGTTTCTATCATTGTATTTAAAAAAACAAATTATGAAGCAGTTCCACTATTTAAAGGTGCAGAATACCCACCTATAGTGAAAACAAATGAACATTTATCTAACATAAAACCTGTAATTTTACAAAGAATTAGTGATTGTTGCAGTTCTGTGTCTGCTTGACTGGTGAAATCGTCTCACTGAATGATGAAGTATCTGATTCAGAACTTGATGACCACAACTGTTCAATGTGTGGTGCAGCATCAGATTTGTCAATGAAGACAAACTCGCTGGCTGGGCGCTTTGAAGGACGATGGAAGGATAGCTGTGGGTACTTCTCCTTCAGTCTTCGTTTAAGGTAGAGCATTCTGAAAATGAAAACAAACTAATAAATGCTAGTACCGGTACTGTACACAGAAGTGGTTTGAGTCATAAAAGAGAGAAACAAAGAAAATAGGGTAATTTAAATAATGCACCCACCAAGTGCATGTTTTTCTGTCAACGCTCCACCCCTATGTTTGGAGGGGGAGCAAATGGTTATTGTTGGCATCTCTATTCTCCAGTTCAACGCATCATAAACTGTGACTCTGGCGTGACCCATGTAGTGATACAATGTAAGTGGAGGGTCTGAAGCTGATTAAGGAACGCTTAATTTTTATTCCTGTGAGATATGAAAAAAAATACTGTATCAATGACAAGGACAAATTCTGTACTTGAGATTAGAGTTTTTCACTGTTGTATATCATATGAAAACATCAAACTACATTTTGTGTGTATCCTAAAGAAATCGAAAGAATGGTGAAAAATAAAGCAGACTATGCAATTTGTATAGTTTTTCAGCTGATGTTTTCAAACCCCTCTTTACAAACTCCACAGTTCACTTGTCCACGGTTCATAATCTCACCTATAGCTGGACACATCCTTGTTTTCTAATGTTCTTGCTATATCTATGAGGCGCTTTAGCAGGTCAGTCATTCTTCGGACGCGATTCCCATCGATGATCTCTGGGCCAACAACAGTTCCACAGATCACATCAAAAGCATTGTCATATGTCGGTGCAGGTTCTTCTGTATTACTGAAAAAGGGACCAATTATTTTTGGTGCAATCAAGGCCTAGAATAAGCCACGAACAAAGGGTATGAGCTCAATGTACTTCACTCAAGATAGAGTATATTATTTAATTTTGCAATACAACAAATATAAAAGTATTAGGTTTTGCCCATTTGGCTTGTTTCAGGTATGGATGGGGCCGTAAAGGAGATGAAGGGGGTACACACTGAACAAATGCAAATATGTAAAGATTGCGCAAAAACAGCAATAAACAAATGGCTATTACACGACGAGATAAATAGAGCTGTTATCAGTTCATATACACTCAATGTAGATAACTTGCATATGATAACATAACTTGCAGCATGTTTTTTTTCTCTCAGCTATGGGTAGGAATGGTCACATTCAATTCCATCATCTTGCAAGGTGAATGAGAAAACATACCCCAAGCAGTAAATACATGTGTCAAAACTAAATACTCATTTGCACATAAAAAAACCCAGAATATTCATCACTTACTATGTTGATTTCCTTGCTTGGTTGTACACCTCCTGCGTATACATTTGGTAGCAGTCCTTGTGATATCTGACTTCTATTGGAGAAGAATAGCTTCATCGGCTTTCATTTCAGCAGCAGCACGAAGCATACCTATTATACACACATAGCAAATCAGTTCTAGCATGTCTACAGTACATGTATTTAGACAATTGATATATGTAGTATAGTCGACTTATAACTCAGAAACTATCTGAGGTCTGAATTCCAAGCGCGTACATTCTTGGTTTTTTTATATTTAATTACTAAAAAAATTAACAGAACAGTCTCTCTCTACATTTAACTTTGAATTAGAGTAACAGATTGACTCGGTTTATGTGACTTTCTTCCCTTTTCTCTTTTCTTTTACAGTGGGTAACGTAGGTTAGAAAACCAATGCGTTACCGATTTATTTACTGCATATGGTTTGAAAGAACAGCGCACGATTACAAATAAAATTGAAAAAAATGTTGCAACCTGACGCCACTTCCACGATTGCGTATAGAGAGTCAGGAAAATTGTGCAAGTATTTCCTAACAAAATTAGAAATGTTTCTTAGTCCCAGAGTCATGTTGTATCATCATTTCTGCAATAGATGACCTTCATTAAGGTGATATATGAAGAAAAATAATGGCGTCAGGTTGCAACAGTTTTTCCATAAAATCAACCAACTGCACGTTACCTTGTTTACTCACCACCATCAATAGTTTCTGCAAGGCAGAGATTATCACCCACTCGTTTCCCCCCACGAGTTACGTAGTGGGTCTTGCTTTTGCAAATAATGCAAGACTCAGGAAGTGTTGTTCTACTGCCATGACTTGTTCCAGCTCCAGCAGATGAACTTCCAAACCCAGCTTCTCGCTGCAACTAAGTCCGTCTGTGTTAGGGCGCTGCTGGGGGTGGAAGGTCGAGGCACACATTGGTCTCGGGTCTGCCGAGAGCCTATTCAACATTTTGCTTTTTTTCATGTCGTTTCTTTGCCCTCTCAATCATTGCTTTGATCGTAAATCGAGCATAACAATTCCTTTGATATCCATGGAAATTGGTGGTTGTTCTGAATGCCACAACGCTTCATCACTGTTCTTTGCCACTTTTTCAGCGTGGACCCCGATCCTTCCAAATTTTTCCACTCCAAAGCACAACTTTTGGCTTTGCTCCAACTTTTCTCTGAGAACTGAATTACCTGGGTATCAGCTGATCCCGCAGATGCAACATGCACTCCATTCTTCCGATTGAGGGCCGTAAAATCACACACAAATATGATCTTGTCCGCAGCGATATCACCCGGTCTATGAAATCATGGGCGACGCCAACTTACATGTCTGAAGAAGGCGTCTCGCGAATACTCCACGCTGATTCGCTCAAATAGCATATACGTCATTGTACAAAGGTTCATGGGACGGATACGTCATACACGCGAAGCTGCTCTGAACGGTAAAAAGCGCCGAATTTGAATCGTGATTTTCACAAAAACTGCAGAAAATTAGAGTTGCAAACATAAAAAATGTAATTTATTATCCCAGTTCTCAAGGATATACCACGACGCTGGACGATAACAGGGGATGTGCAACAGCCTAAAAAGGGGGCATGATGTCTTAATATTTTTCGGAAATATTTTAGAAGGATACTACTGAGATTGAAACGGCAGCCCTCTAACGTTGTTAATTGGTAAATGCACATTTCGGTTGAAGGTAATGTACACCATATGCAAACATAAAAAAAATCTACCAACTTATTATGAAATACCTGTCTTGCCTGTAAGTGAAAAGTAGTCTCAAGCACACAATGAAATCATGGCACCTAGGATTGCTGTCATTTTCAAGAAAAGCGGATTTTGATTTTATCAAATTCCAACGACGGTCTGTTTCTTGGAGTTTTTGTGGTTTTTTTGTGCCCCAAATTCACTAAATTCAGTCAATCCACATTTTGTTGGGAAGCAGTTACACATCAATGAACGGGTTCAAAACCAGCTAGTCTTGTTTCCTGACCTGACAATTCCCTGACGTCTATAAAGTGTTTTGTTTCGTAAGAAGTACGGTCAGACGACCATTCTACAACAAGAGTATTTTTTTTGAATAATAATATGTTTATATTAAACATCCGAGTAAAATATATTCTATGTACTGAAGAAAATACGAGGTTTTTTTTTTTTTTTTTTTTTTTTTTTTTTTTAAACCCTATCGGGATTGGGAACAAGGTAGTTAGGGGGTCCTGAGGACCAGGCAGAGCACAATTTGCCCCTGCATAAACCATAATATGAAAAGTGCATAGTGCCCACATGTGATGAGTGGAGATTTGACATTAAAAATATGCTTTAATTAAGTGTAATTCATTCTTTTGTTTGAACAAAAGATGGGTTGAAGATATGAATGGATCAGGCTGCGCCAACTATTTTGAAAGAAAAACAAAAAACAAGCAGTCATCTTGATTGTTATAGAAATAAAATAGTTTGCTGAAGTTCTTAGACTGAAGTCTACTGACTGTATTCTTTGGAGAGTTTGTATCACGTTTTCTGGTCATTGTGAACTTCTGAATAATCACCAAAACTTTATTGGATCTTTCTTAAAAGAACAACCAAAGAAATAGTTCAAATCAATATCTAAATTCAAACTTAATTCGATCTGGGCTCTGTAAAATTGGGGGTTTTTTTAGGTCAATTTTGGTTTTTTTGCTGGTAGAAAACCCGACATGTAAAAAGCTAATTATATGACTTGATTTCTTTAATTACAATCGACGAAAACTCACCTGGGCACAGCGGTTCTTCAAGTTTCCGTGACCCAGTTCCAATCGCATTTGTGACATAGCAGCTGACCCCTGTGCAGTAATTGTCATCGACATTAAATGCCAGGGTTTTACCTGTAGGCGCGCTAGGCTTGGTGCCATTTAAGATGATGTAATAATCAATGGTACTGATTGGATTGTTATCAGCTTCACAAGTGATGATTCCGTCCCTGTATGTCAGGGATGTTACCACCGGAGCAACAACTGTGAAAAAAAAAAGAATGGCACACATTCCATTAAATTACATTTCATGAACATTTAAGCCTTGTCTTTAATAGATGCATATTTTTAGAATAAAAAGGTGGCATGATGTCTTGATATTTTTCGGAGATTTTCGAAAAAGATACTACAATGTACTGTGATTGAAAAGATAGTCCGTATAACGTTGTGAATTGGTAAATGTACATCTAGGTTGAAGGTAAATTACAACATTTGCAATACCTTTCTTGCCTGAAGGGAGGAATAGTCTGAAGTATCCAATGAAATCGTGACACCTGGAATGCTGTCATTTATCAATATCCAAAGACGGTCGGCCGACCATCGTTGGAAAAAAAAAATTATATTTCAGATAACAGAGGTTTTCGACAGTTTTAGAACATTTTCGTGAAATTCTCTAAAGATGCTCGCCCGAGTAATCTTGTCAGTAGTCTAGGATAGTAACTTATGGTTAAGTCATTGAAGAAGCTTTCTGTCGAGTCTCGTCACAACTATGAATGGGACATAGCTGCATGATAGAGCAAAAACCACGTGAAACATGCTCGAGAGCCTTGGGTAAGTTAACATGTTGTCTACTCTATAAAATATTAACCATTTTATAAAAAGAGGTTTGGCACTCATAATGTTGTGAATTTCTTTCGGCAATATGTTTTATTTTATATTAATGATGATATCTGGTGATCCTTCAATAGTACAGTGCTAGTATAGAACCACAGCGAGGGCCTTTTACCTATCCTTCTGTCTGCACAACGGGCTTTGTCTTAATGTTTTGCCACATGATCTTTTCTTTAGTTCTAAACAGAACACTCTAAGAAAAAATAGGCAATATTGGGTAAAATCGTACTCTTTATGGCAGTAAAAAGGGAACATGGTCATTATGAGGGTAAACTTGACACAGCTTCTGTTGTGTCAAGTTTTAATCCTGCACTGTGTAACCATTTTACGCAGAAAAGACGTAAACTTTCAATCCAAAAAACAATGTTTAAAAAAGTACCCCCTAAAGGAGTAATATTTTCGTTTACCCATCATGTTGATGAAGTCTTGCCCACTCAATGTGGAGTAAAACTTTAAACATATGCTGTGTTACATTGTACTCAAGTTTTCCTCAAAAATATGCAACAAAAAATGTCCCTATATTGTTTATATTTTTTTCGCTGCTAGTTCTAATTTTGCTCAGTAACAAAAATAGACTTTGACGTCGTGGGGATTGGCAAAGTTAACTCATACCCATTTTTGAAGGAAAGTTTGAGCTTCGAGAGTTTTAGCTCACGACATGCAGCCTTCTACATATCGTAGACAATTCTAGTGCGGTAAACGAGTGACCATCATGTATTTTTCATGCTAATTACCCAACATAGTAACCTTTCACATCATGGTTCATTACTGAATGAACCATGATGTGAAAGGTGAATGGTGCCCAAATCAGATGAGTTGAGATTTGACACAAAAAATGTTTTAATTAAAGGTTCTTCAACCTTTTGTTTGAAAAACAAGATGGGTTGATAATGATACTAATGGATTAGGCTGCGTCATCCTTTTTAAAAAGAAAAACAAAAAAACAAACAGTCATCTTGATTGTAATATAAATAAAATAGCTTCATGAAGCTCTTGGTTTAAAAGAAATGTCCACTGACTGTTGTCTTTGGAAAGTTCGTAGCACGTTTTTTGGTCATTGTGAACTTCCAAAAAAATATTGGATCTTTCTGAAAATAACAACAAAACAAATAGTTCAAATCAATATCTCAAATCAAACTTAATTCGATCAGGGCTCAGGGAAATTGGGCTTTTTTTAGGTCATTTTTTTTTTCTGCTAGTAGAAAACCCAAAATTTAAAAGCTAATTATAAGTCTTGATTTCTTTAATTACAATCCACGAAAACTCACCTGGGCACAGCGGTTCTTCAATTGTTCGTGATCCAGTTCCAATTGCATTTGTGACATAGCAGCTGACCTCTGTGCAGTAATTGTCCTCGACGTTAAATGCCAGGGTTTTACCCGTAGGTGCACTAGGCTTGGTGCCATTTAGAATGATGTAATACTCAATGTGTCGGAGTGGATTGCCTTCTGCGTCACAAGTGATGATTCCGTCCCTGTAGGTCAGGGATGTTACCACCGGAGAAACTGTGGGAAAAAATAATAAATTAATTATTTTAATTACAACTTCTCAACAATTTGGCCTTTTCTGTCACGGACCCAATAACTATTTTCACACTGAACGAAAAAAGAGAACCTGATGTTTTGATCCCTGTAACGTGTTTCTCGAAAGCCTTTGAGCAAGATACTACTGCATTTGAAACGACATGCCGTCTAACATTTTGGATTTGTATGCGACATTTTGGTCGAAGGTAATGTACAACATATGCAAACATCAAAAATCTTCCCAATTATTATGAAATATTTTCTAGACCGTAAGTGAATAAAAGTCTTAAGCATTCTGTAAAATTATGGCACCTGGAATGATGACATTTTTAAGAAAAATGAAATTGTGTGTATCAATTTCCAATTCTGGTTGGCCAACCATCGACGGAAATTACTTTGTTTTTCAAATATTTTCCCTATTTCATCAAATTTAGTTAGTCAACATTTTGTTTGCAATCAGTTACACATTCGTGAACGGGTACAAAGCAGATGACCTGACATTTCCCTGACGTCTATAAATTGCTCTTTTTCGTAGACTTTAAGTAGAGCGTCTGTTTTTCCCCGGCATACATTATCACAAAACTGTAGACAAGTCGGTGTAAACAAAATTGCTTTTTGCTTGGATCTTCAGAATCATAGACTACATTTAATTGATTTTCATTAGCTCTGATTCAAACGTCTATGTGTAGGTGGTATTAATTTACCAAACGTTAAGAATAACAAGCTTTTTTTTCAAAACGCTATTCTAGGTAATAGAGCAATTACAATATAAATAGAAGTAACTTACACCGAACATTTAGTGTAATGAATTCATTCTGTGTAGTTTGATGTCCACCTGTGCGACATTCTATCCTGCCCCAATCGTCACTTCTTGTTGGAATGAATGGGCTGTATGTACTCAGTGTATCTGTTGCCTCGCCGTCCGATGGGATCGTCTCGGTGTCAGGTGTAAGAGGAATGCCACTGTTAAACCAGTCTATGGACACCCGTGGCGTTAATCCCAGTGCTGTGCAGGTAAGTGTGACGTCAGTATCCTCTGTCACAGTCACTATTGCACCGGAAGATTGATCTACACCATCAACAGCTATGGTGAGACTGGTGGCGGGTGCTGCATTAAGGGGAAAAAATAAAAAAGAAGTTAATGTCGTTTGTTCTTTACACTTCACCTTTGAAAGGTGTCAATGACAGATGTTTTAAATTTGTAGAGCAATCCTTGCTTTAACTTTGTGATCAAGCAAAACTTTAGTTGGGATGCCAAAATAATAGAGATTCATTGTCCCGCTTTGTTTTTATACAGTCGTCTGTTGTTGTTGTTGTTGTTGTTGTTTTACCTTTTTAGACATACCAAGCAATGCTCAGTAGGTCAATATTGCATAGTGAAAGTGTCTATGAGGCAAGATTTCTTTAGGGGTTTTGGTCAATTTGAGGTCCTTTGGGAAAAAAATCGAATGAAAAGGGTTCAATTCCTGCTTTTACCCGAACATTAACGGCGCGAACTGTTTTTGCATCTCTTAAAAAGATTTGGGGTGAAAATTCAGAAACTTTATAAAATTATGAAAATGATGCTTTATCTTGGAAACAGTGTTTTATTTGTACGAGCCACGCCCGTGTAGGGGTTATTGTTAATTTTAACCAGCACACTTCCACGTTTTTCGTGTCCAGCCTTTAACAATTTCAAGTCAAATGTCTTGCAATCATTTTGACACCGATTTCATTACAAAGCGAAGAAAAAGGGAAGCAGCTGCCGTGCAAAACTTCAAATTATCGACATGACTTTCCGAGAAAAACAATGACCGTTTTTGTAAGAAATTGCGCACATTCGTGGATTGAAAATGTGTGAAATATCATGTACCGCAATTATGAACTTTTGGTACAGATAAGCTAAAAACAGTGCATAATTATTAAAGATCGAAGTCTGTTGTTGTAGGATAGGAGTAAAATGCTAGGTCCATTTAGCAGTACAATTACCTTAATCTTTTTTTAGGTTAACAAGTACTTTTTGAACCCTGTACCCAAAAAGTGCGGCAATTCGAAGCTCATTGACTGCATGATTTACCTTTCCACTGAAAAGTTGTGAGCATTGATTAAGAGTAATTTCGTGTAAATACTTCATACAAGTGTCCACGCTCCAAAAATCCTTTGTGGGATGAAAGGATTTAGGAAGCAAGTAACCAAAATATACTTTTTAAACTTTTATTTTGCCCGTTGCCATGGTTACGGGCCATTATGTGTTTTTGCCATTTTTCGGCAATTTTGAGGCTGCAAAAATTCATTTTCGCGTTATTTTCAAAGGTCATCCAGCAAAGTGCAAAGTAATGTCACAAAAGTAACTACATCACGACAAAGTTTCATCCTTACCCTTACAAGAAAAAAATAAAAACCCTTCTGAAACATCTCTTTTATACTATTTTTAGACCCTATAATACAGCATGTTTTTACAACTAGCAAAACTGCATTTTTTACCCCATTTTTATCCCTCCAAAATGGCACTTGCCAGGGCACTCAGAATAATTTCCCTTCGGCTATGGTTAGTTCAGACATTGGTCTTTTCATATCTGGTGAGAAAATGTTGGGTAATTGTATAGCCTTTCTGCAGTAGCGCTACTAAAATGGTAAATTTCACAAAAACCTTAAAAAGTGTATTTTCAGTGTTTTCCTTTGTTTTGAGTAATAACTTGTATAATTGGTATTTCATGAATCTAGCACATATTTACAAACAGAATTAGACTGTGTATCATTTTTAGACCATTGGATGAATAGTAGGTCGTGACCCTCAAAGACCCAACATTGGATCAAGTTATTTTTGAGTGATTATCAAATATTGTGTTTAGTTTCCTGTGATAAAACATTATAAATGCGTTGATGATCTGTCATTAAGCCAGTCCTTCACCGCTCATGATGAAACTCTCAGCATGCAAAACAAACTCAACCATCTACAACAATGGACTGTTGCAAACAATATGAATCGTAATAAAAAGCCAGTATATAAGAATATTTGTTTTCAGCGAAATTTACCAGTAAAACCTATATTTGACATTTCATATTCTCAAGTTAATCGAACAGATTGCACGAAGCTTCTAGGTATTTATGCACAGAATAACACGTATTGCAATGTAATGTACGTGTGCGATAGAGTTAAAACGTGCACGCACAATTATGTGCCGACATGGACGCGGGCCGCTATACTTTATTTGTCACTTCATAAAGATTTTGTGCAGTGAAATAACAACTTAAAATGACGCTTCATCACACGTTTACGTCAAGCAGCATGTCACGGGCTCTCTTTCTCTACCTTGCGGAACCTATTATTCAGGGTAGGACAGTAGTTTTTCACAGAGAATCACTCCTGACGACGGGCAGAGCATACTGTTCGAAACGTTGAGTCCCTCCGGTTCTTTTCAGAACCACACATACTCAGAAAAGAGATTTATTCACATGGTGCTACTGCGAACTTATCTTGACTCACAAGTGGATTGGTAGTATTGCCTTAATTAAGGTTCAAATTACATTATTTACAATCTATAGTTACATAAAGATGTTATGATATTGGTAAATTTCGGGCAAAACGCGGATCCGGCCACGATGCTTTGCTTGCATTGGCTGCCCCAGGATGCTCAGGATCCCAATTTGCATGCGGCCTGCCTTAAAACGTTAATAACCTTGTGCACTGTACAGCGCAACAAAATCAAACTCACGCAATAGCTTTCAGATAGGTTTTTGCACCGAGTATAATACATTTTACCATGTATGTGGTAAAATGTGTTAGTTCAGAAAAAAAAAGTCAGGATCATTTCAAGTTTGGCAAAGTCCGTGTGAATGTGAATATCATTCGGGTGAATAGCACGGAAGTTTTAAATTTATCAGACCTCGGGAGCGGTTATTCGTTATATATTCTTATTAAGGTTTTCCCCTTTAATTAGAACAAAATATCGCCGGAATTAGCTTCAAGTCGTCCATTTTAGCGCGAATTTGAATGCAGTTTAAAATTATCTTTCAATTTAAATTAAAAAAAACATTCAATTTCTTTTTTCCACCCCGCGATCCGAAAAATTTGGCAAACAAATTTGAAAGTACGCTCATTCAAATTGAAATTATGACCAAAAAGCGTTCAATTTCGGCATTTCGTTAGTGAAATTAAAATAAAACCACTTGGACCATTTTTGGAGAACAATTACTCGGAACAATTGAAAGAAATATCAGTGGCGTAGCATTCGAGGGGAAGGGAGAGAGTGTATCCCCCCCCAAAAAAAAAAAATGTTTATCGAGTGCCTTTTTTTGGAACGCTGCGCGTACGTCGGCAATATTTCCGCCCTTAAAAGCGCCACCTATTACCCGATAGTGACCAAGATCTTCTGCTTGTTCACGTCTACTCCCCCAATAAAAATGACCGTGCTACGTCACTTAATATATATTTATAATTCCAACAAGAAATGGATACATAATTTGAAAAATGGAAGAATTAAATTGAAAGAATTTAAAGAGGTTGACATAGGTAACAATGAATATTGCTGCATTGATGGAAGAATAGATTCCGAAGAATTGGAAATAAAAAGAAACTAAAGATGACAAGTGCAGCTGTCCTAATTAAAGCCTTTTGTTTTCAGCGTTACTTCTGTTGACTTTTTGTGATGGAAATGTTGTTATATTGAATGCGAGAAGTGCTAAATTGATTGTTCATAAACGGAAATGAAAGTAGGAATCAAAAGCAGAAAACTCATTTAATCAAATTGTGCGAAATTAAATGACGATTGAGTACCATTTAATTAACTGGCGCAATGTCTACTTGGGATGTGTTGGCAAAGAAATTTGTCTATAAACGAAATTGAACGCCATTTAAATGAATAAGAACCCATTAATAAGCAGCATGATCCAAATCACATGAATGCATACGTTAAAAACGCATTGAAATGGTGTTTCTGACGCATTAGAGCGGAAAAACCTTTACAAGAACAAAGCAAAAAAAGAAACAAAAAAGCCATACCAATGTTGATGTCATCGATTGCAATATGCGACAAAAATCTATACCGATGGTTGTCATCATGGACTGCCTCAAGAGCAATTTGAAATTCTGAAGTAGCATTTCTCACACATCTCCTGGCTTTTAACCAACCACTCGCAGTCCCATGGCTTCTCGTAAAGATGATTTCTGCCTCACTAGTTGTCTCAGTTACTGGAAGGTGATACACATTAAGAGCCACTGTATAACAATAAAAATGAAATCACAACGAAATGAATCATTTATGTCATTTACAACGTATTCGTGTATAGTTTAATGAGTATAATGCATTTTTTCATAGAGTATTACTTTCAAGCAAAATGATTCTAGGAGATAGCGGGTAATGAAAGCAACATCCAAAAACAAGTGTTTTTATCATCCGGATTCTTCTACATCTATATTCTGACTTTCTAAAAGCTATTTTAGTACAAATCAAAAAGAGGTATTATATCCTTTGATTCTAATTTAAAAGCTTTCACGTTTGACTCAAACATTCTTTGGGTTAATATGCATCCAATCAAGAGAGTGCTATACCCACTGGGGTAGGGGAAAATCGGTTTTTATTTTGTCCCCAAAGATGAAGTTTTCCAATCACAAAGGTTTCAAAGGATATAGTTATGGTAATATAATATTTATTACCTCATGTTAAGCTACTGTTCGAATCAATGTCGGCCATATTGGGTTCTTTGCATGCATTATATTTGATTACATGACCAAAAAGTTTCGTCTTAGGTCATAATTCTAGATAGGTTTAGGCAAAAACCACAATTTTGACTTAGAACAATGCGTGTTTTCTAGTATTCGTTTAGAAAAAGACGGGCTTTTATGATAACTAGTCGTTTTCAAATCGGCAACCTCGGTGACCATCGACAACCTACAGACTTTGTTTTACTACGATGTTGACCACTGTTCATGCCGATCAGCAAGGGTTTTGTGTTTCGAGATATTACAAACAGTTTCAAATTGGGATGGGTCCACCAGTCATTATTATTGCAGGACTGATTTCTGCACTTCATGACCCTTACACAGTGATGTATTACACTTTTATTGTACGCAGTGTCGTAGCCAGGAATTTTTCAGTGGGGGGGGGGGGGGGGGCTGGGGGGCTGGGGGGCTGGAACATTTCATGGGGGGGGCGTCATGCAGATCAATGATATTTTTTTTAGAAACTCAAAATGTCAGTGAGGGGGGGGGGCGACTGGGGAGGGGCGACAAGGTTTCATGGGGTCATTGTTTGTGTTTTAGAATTAAACATTTGAAAAACATCAAAAGTAAGTATTCATTTTTTGTATGACTTAGTTGGGAAAGTGATTTAAAAGTACCCACACCTATCGTTCTATTTTAAGTAAAATTTGTTCAGAAACTAAAACCAGATATTCATTTAATTAATATTTTTTGAGTTGTTTTGTTTCAAATTAAGAGTTTTCAACTGAGAAGAAATACTGAGTTTTTCTTTTGTTATATACTTTTATTGTTATCCGCCTTAAAACACTACATTAAAAAAAAATTGCAGCAAGCTGATGTAAATATTGTTTGGCGAATTATTACATTTTTTATGACTTGGGAAAATTGTAATTGCTACTAGTAGAAGAAGTGGACTTGTAAATTAAATTGTAAATAATAATTGTGTTTATAGAACTGAACTTGTCCATTGTTGTGATTATTTGGTGCTTGCAGTTTAATCTCTTTTATCTCTCCAGTCACAGTCCTTAAAATAAAGGGGTAACTGTGACAAAGAAACACTCTCCATAGTTGCAAACGTGGGTAAAAAAGAAATGGATGGAAAGATTCATTCAATAAATATATTAGTTTTGGCATATGTGATAATTGCAAAATTGTAAACATTGTAAAAATGGTTTGCAAACCTTACCCATGCCGTCTCCATACATATTGTACCAGAAACTGAAACACCACTTGTTTCCTGGCTGTTCTCTACTCGGTAAAACGACAGGGCTGACAAGTTTATCATTTATCATGAGGGATGGCGTAGGATGAATAATGTAGTGGCCACTCGCATCTGTATAGGGTAGTTTTTCATAAATAAAAAAGCCCGATGACTTTAGAAGAAATGTTGCGGTGATGATTTAATGAGTGATGAGTAATTTGGTTAATTAAGTCAAGGTCAACATGAGGCAAAAAAGTTCAAAATTTAAAATTGAACCTAGTGAAAAATAGAATTCGGCTTTCATTGTTATCATTTTGTGACAAATAATAATTTTAAGACATGAAAAAAGGGTTCAAAAAAGGTAACGCACGAAAAGGGATAGACGAAGCTACTACGTGTAAAACAAACATGCGCTGCTTTTGATCCTAAGCGACTCTGTTGTTTACCGTGGAATTAAACCCAAATTTCAGATCATAAACAATGCACGACAAATTGTATGGCGCGAGATTCTTGAGCTTTGTGTGGGAGTCTCGATATGATAGGACACCGCCGTTGTGTATGGTGTGTTTGTCGATTTTTCCCCTGTGACACCGCTATTGCGTGCGGAGGGCCTTTCCCTCAATGAGAAATAATTTTGCGCTAGTGGACGATGAGAAATTCGGACACATGCACACACGCTTACAAATAGGCATAGAAGTGGGGTACTTCCTTTGTTCTCGTGTACTAACATTTTGCAACGTCGCACACTTCTGTCAAAATGCTCTTATTTTAACCATAGTTAATTTCCTGGGCTGAAATTCGGACTTAATATCCCTTTTCTGAAACTCAACCCACCTTGGCAATTCCTAGTTTTTTGAGTAAAATCCATATATCTATTTCGTGAAAAACTTGTGGGGTACCAAAACGGTACCCCGCAAGTCGATGGGCATTCCTTGCGGGATACATCCCATTGTTCCGGTACCCCACAAGGCAGTGTTTGTACACGCATGAGAATACGCCAATGTCAGGGACTAGGGAGTGACAACCATGCATCCTAAAATGGGACGGAATAGTGGAATTTTCGGTGATGAAGTTCCAGGAAGTGAGTATTTAGTAAGCTAGGATGATAAAGATCCATATCAGACAATCTAACAGCTTCTGTTGATCAATGTATTAGTGTAAACTTTGCAAAAACCTTATAGTTATACAGATATACAAAAGGAAGTTTTCAGCGAACATGTACATGTGTTGCCATGTGTAGTTCTATGTGTTTTTCATAGTGATATGCACACAAAACGTAGTGATATGCAGACAAAACGTGCAGTCTCGACTCCATGTGTGGGACAACAATGAACATTAACCCTCAAGGGGCCGGGAAATGTTTGACCATCTCTCAGCCGGGACGGGGGGGGGATTCCGCCCCCTTAAGATCTCGGCCATCGAGTGACGAAAAATTTTGAAACTCGGCACATGCATAGAGCGACTCTTCCTAAACATACCCAAGAAATTTCATGACTATAGGTCAAAGGGTTTTGGAATTATGGCTAATTAATTATGCATATGTACGAATGGCTATTCTGCTCTGTGTACACGACGTATATACGAAAATTCAGTTATCACGGCGCGTAGCGTCGGAAAAATTTTCGCTACGCGGCAACCCGTAGTCCGATTTTTATGTTTTTGGTATCAAAAGATGCGCAAAGCTCGAGGCTAAAAAGTCATAACAGCTCGGGTCGCGAAATTTTTTTTAGAGGCTATCACGGAAAATGTTGAGGGGGGGGGGGCGTTAACTTGGCTTGACTGACCCATATATATTTATTATTATTCTGAAGACAACTTACACTGTGTTGATGTCTAGTACCCAGATATGATTATCAAGCTTTGTGTATATTTATGTTGTAAATAGATACTACTTATTTTTCATTTCAGGGTTTGTTTTTGGTTTTCTATATGACCTAGCATCAGTTTCATAATACACAATGAGAAGTGACTGATTGGTGTCTGGACTCCAGCTTCATCCGACCCTAGAATAGCAGAAGGGTGGACCACCACATTTATACAAGAGGGTGAGACTTAAACGCCATAAGAAACAAATACTTACTTTCAGAATGTCGAAAGTAAGTTGGAAAAGGTGGCCGAAGGCGCTTGCTGCTTCCGAAAGCTTCTGAAGGAATGCAAGATTACCCCTGATGTCATTGCATACCTCCTGGATCATGTGTTGCGAAAAACGATCGCGGAGATGTGCAATCACATCAGGAACGATCCTGCATTCATTCAAAAGCTTTCGGCCGCAGCATGCACCTTCTGCCACCGTGTTAAAGCACCTGTATCGACATTGGAAGGCGCCAACTCGAAAGTGGCAGATTCTGGAAATGGTATTTTTTGTATATGGTTTAAATCTCAACCTCTTGCACAAAGCTGATGAATGTCGATCCATAAAATATGTCATGCCTTGTTTACATGATCCGAAATGTTAATTCCATTAATTGGTAAACAACAGAGTAATTTACGATCAAAAGTATTGCATGTTTTTTTCGACACGTAGTACAAACCAAATGACTATCGATATGTTTTATCATAAACTAGTGCCAGTAACCTTCCCATTGACACTGAGCTCGTTTGTTATCGATGATCGTTTGATGCAGCTGGAATTTCATTTTAATCAACAAGGAAATTATCACAGCATTTTCAGATAGAAGATAATGCCCTAGTCCACATTGCTCTCAGAAATCGCGTTTGGGAGTGTTTTGGAGGACAGGGTTATCACACAGGCTAAAACCCGTACTGTGGAATGGTTTTCCAGGTATCCATAATTTGTATCTCAAATAACACATGTGCAGTCCACCTCATACCCTTCAGGATTTCCAAGCCCGCCTTCTCAACGGAACACATCCAAAAAGGCAAACCGAGAAAACTAGGAATATAAACAAACTAGATCTACGTCTGTTCGGTGAAATGAACATATAGTAGACAGACAGATAAGTTTATTCATCCACAAATCGTGGCCCAAAGTCCAAATTGCATGTGAATTTACAATATTAATTTTGTTTTAACATTTTGTTAAAACATTGACAACAATATACAGTCAAATAAAGTATACGATTATACACAAAACAAAACACACGGGGATAACTGACATAAACGTGTTTTTTTAAGGGGTGGATTTTTTAATTGTGTCCCAATACACGGAACCCTTTACTCCCTCAAAAAGTTATTCGTTTAAAAACGTAATAAAATATGTTATGGGGCTTCTATAAAATCGCGACGTACTTGCAGGGAAGGAAGGAAATGTGTTTGCATTACGCAATGACATTCCATAGCACTTGAACCGTTCTCGAATTTTGCGAGAGCCCGACAGCAAATTTGGTACATTAGTTTATCCTTGTGTCTTCTTGAGAGTCGATATTACAGACCTCGAGCCCATTGCTTTAATGGTTTATTTATTTCCCAATATGACCATACACGCCCTTTTGTATCTTTTCTATGTCACTGACTTGTTAACGTGTAAGACTTGAATGCCAGACAACGTCACAGTACTCTAGAACTGGAGGAGCATCACCCATATAAACAGCTCTCAGTTCATCAACATTAAAACTGAATATTTTCAATGTTCTCAACATGAACAGTTTCCGATTGGTTTTAACAAGGATGTTGTTTACATGGGTGTTCCATTTTAAGTCATTTTGCAACCAGATACCAAGAGCCCTAGCAGTACTTACATAATGCAGTGAGTCAGTACCAATTTTCAGAACATTTATCGGCGGTAACGTTTTCTTGAAACACACCTGCAGAGCTTGGCATTTAGAACGATTGAGCTTAATACTGTTATTATCAGCCCACACTTTAAGATTATTTAAGTCACTTTGGATGATTCAACAAAGGTGAGGTCGTCAACGTATTTCCAGATGTTTGAATGGAAACCTCGAGCTGCATCGTTAATCAAATTTGGACAAATGGGGCTGAATTTTTTTTCTAGAGGAATGCCACCGTTTATACAAAGATAATCGGACAGGGCACTGTTGTATCAAACACATTGACTCCTTTGGTTAAGAAAATCACATATATGTGGAACAATGGATTCACTGACTCCAAGGCCAATGATGTTTTCTATGAGTATGTTGTGATCGACTAATTCAAAAGCCTTAGAAAAATCCGTGAGAACCATTGTTCCCACATTGTAACGTCTCTCAGCGCCTTGAAAAAGACAGTGAAGGAGAACAACCAAATAGTGGGCAGTAGAAACACCTTTAACATTGCCAAACTGCCGTATATCAATTGCATTGTTAATGTCGTTAAGAAACCAGTCTGTGATAAATCCTTCAGCAATTTTAGCGCAAACAGAGGTAAGCAAAATAGGTCTGAGTTAATAGATACAAGCAGGATTTTGCATAGGAATAGGCACAACAATTATTGCCTTTTTCCGTTGATCTGGATATATATATATCAATAGTGTCACATACCTATGTGAACATCAAAAATGCGAAATCTGCTCTTAAAATGACAAAAAGTGGCAACTTTGAAAAACGTGTTTGATATATATGAAGAAGAAAACAGTCAACTTGTTACTGCGTCCAGTTCTTACCCATTAGTAGCCAAACTAGAAACTAAAATGTAAAAAAAATGTACATTTTGGAATTATGATCAGTGAATTTGACCAAAAAACACCAAAAAGTGAATTTTTCCGGATGTGATTGCGAGGGATACAGGACTACTGTTGAAGACCTAAGTAACGCCATGGCAGACAAAGTTCTTAGCTATTAGTAACCTAATTAGAAAATAAAATTTAAAATCTTATATAATGTTTATTTTGGAAATTATGATCTGAATGATCATGGATGACCCCAAAAACAAAATTTTAACCTTTTTGTACCCAAGCCTAAGCTTTTCGTAGATGCCAATTATATTAGCTATAATTTGCTATACTACGTGTTAATGCCCCTAGTTCGTCGTTTTTAATAAACTGTATACGTGGTACTGTAAATATGTAAAAGTAAAAAAGAAAAGAAAAAAAAATATTTATTCATACTGAGTAGAAAAATCACAAATTACACTGAAAGCTTATGCTATAATAAATCAATGGAAAGACTTACCTAGTTTTTATTACCGTAGTAATTATGATAGTCGTAAACATGTGTAGTCAGCAATAAATTGTATGAGTTCATATACCTCTAATGTCAATTGTGTAGCATAACGAATAACATCCATTTTAGAATTTAAATATAATTTCAACCCGCCAATCAAATTACAACATTTGAAATGCGTTTCCCAAAACCAATTTAGGTTTCAACAATAAGTTAAACATAGAATCTACCAGGCTATTTTGATTGGACAATTAATACACCAATCAGAAAACGGTTTATCGCTGACGAAATATTTTTAAAATGCCTATATTCAATTCCTTAGGTCCAGAAACCCTTATACGATTCAACAATACAATGAATATTTGCCTTAACCAATCGGAAAACACTATTTTGATGACGGCACACAAATTTAAACATGCTTTCATTGATCTTTACGTGTCTGTAAACGCAATAAAGATTTCCAAAAATCACTCTAATATGAATATTCCTATGTTTTGAAAAGAAAACACAGTATTTTGACGACTTCATAAAAAAATAAAGAAAGCTTCTACTCGATTTCTTAGGTCTGGAAACCCCCTTATCGTTTTAATAAGCAATGTAATATGAATATGTCTTGGTATTACAATCAGAAAACAGTATTTTGATGACGTCATACATATTTGAAAATGCTTCCATTGAAATTTACGGGACTGCAAACCCATTATGTACTTCTAACTTTAACTTCATCAAGCGTTTTTTAAGACATTTTATCATTTCAATAAATGATCAAATGCTTTATTATCAGAATTCCTCAGTTGGTGTTTTTTACTTTCGCATGTGTGACAAAATGCTTAGGAAATTGCCACAAAAGCACACTTGTATATCACACAGCAAATTAATTAACTGCTGTGTACATGCCATTCACAATAAGAAATCAGCTGTGTTACATACATGTACGATTTACTAATTATCTTTGCTATCGAAGTCCCACAGTAGAATTCCACTATTTGGAAACACAATGTGCATGCATGCATGCATGCATGTATACTTGTGTAAAGATTTATTGCACAAAATGCCATTGCAAACCTTGTGGCAACATAGGATAGTGAGTTATCTTGAGCAGCCAATCAGCTGCTGAGTTGGCAACCTTTTTCATGAATATGCATTTCTACTTGTAGGCTATGTGTGTGTTAAGCTTTTGAGTGAAGTTCCACTTTTAAAAGGACACTGCACTTTGTGACACAGAAAACCATTGTATCTTTAGCTGTGTGTTTTTGCCTCACTGAAAGATCAATAAATTTGTAGCAATTCAGTAAAAGACAGAATGTGAGGATGGGTAAACATGTTGACTTGCACAAATGACATTACAAATGGGATGGAAAATAACAGATTCTGCACAGTATCAGCTTCTCCAGTGGAAAACTTTTCTCATGTATGTAAAGTACTTTTTAACAGCTTTCTTTCCATGCATGTATGTTCAGATTTGGTTTAGGATTTCGTACTTAAAATGCCATTGTACTTTTTGTGAAAAACACAGGATTGTAAACAGGATCCTGTGTTAATTTATGCATACTGTGTCAGCCAATCAAAACAGAAGGATAAGACCAATGAGAACTCATGTTACATCAAACTTTCAGCCAATGGGGCAGCTTCTTATATTACTGGTTGACTTTGGTGGGAAAAAAAAGTGCAACTTTAGGCTCACTTTGTCACAGCCCATTGTTTGATGCACAATGAGTATAATTTTCTTTCAAATTGTTTCTTCAAATTGTTTGTTTGACCTTGCTGGAATTAACTGGAGTCTCAAGTGAAGGACCTGTTGCTGAATTGTCTACTTGACCTTGGATAAATAGTAGTCTTTTACAACTAGAATTTACTGGGAGTCTTCAGTGAACGATCTGTTGCTGAGTTGTTTACTTGACCTTGGATGAATGATAGTCTTTTACAACTGGAATTTACTAATGGAGTCTTCAGTGAAGGATCTGTTGCTGAATTGTTATCGGACCTTGGATAAATGATAGTCTTGTAGGCACTCGGCCTACAACTGGAATTTCCCGGAGTCTTCAGTGAAGAATTCATCAATTTTGCCTTTACTGGACCTGTTGCCCCAGGGATCTGTTGCTTATGACCACTCTTTTTTTCTTGGACTGTACTTTTAAAGTTGTACCTTCGTCTTCAGTTAGCAGTTAGCCTAGTCGCCTTGGCTGTATTTCTCTTGGGTGCTTCACCGGAGTTTTAGTGAGCCGGGGAACTGTGATGCAAACTGTAACTTTGTACATTAGGCCTATAGGGCCCATTTCAATTGTTCTCCGTGGCAGTAACTTTCTTTGATATATCACCAGACTTTATCTACTTACTATTACTGTTCATTGCAGTTGACTTTATACCATTTGAATCGCCCGGACAGTAATTTTTGAACATTCGATCAAAATGCCGCGACAACCCCGAAGGAAGCCACCAACAGCAGCGCCAGCAAGGGCACCGTACTCCAGACGCCAGCGTGCAGCCCCAGCAGCTTCGTTGAGCTGTGCTCCAGAGGCTGGAATTGGGCCTATGATCAGCACCAATGAGACACCAGCAGTGGAGACAAGAAGATCTGGTAGGCTTAACCCTACAACGTTGCCCTTATCTGTGCCTAATATTAGTAATAATGTTACTGTTAGTACTAGTACAAGTAGCGTGTGTATGCCCAGTGTTTGTAGTAGTAGTAGTAGCAGTAGTGGGTTGTGTCTCAACACTAGTCAGGAACAGACCTCTGGTTTCAGTGCCCCTATCCTAGCTGGTTCCATACAAACATCTGCTCAACCAGAGCCTATTCCTAGGGTGGATGACTATACACCGTTGGGAGGGCATGTCCCCTTGGCTCTAAAGGAACAAATTGGCAAGGGAACTATATTGATCTTTCTTTGCCACTGCAAGATAGTGCCGCAGCAGTACTAGCCAGGTCTAATCAGGCATCCGAACTCACACTAGTCGTTGAGGGAAATCATATGGTGGTGCGCCAGGCAGCGGCAACTCGGACCAGAAAAATCGAGTAGTAAGGGAGGCGGGGGTGCTGGACTTTGTCATAGGTCTGTGGGTAGTACAGGGCCATTAATGAGAAGTCAGGGTACCAGACTTTGTCATAGGTCTGTGGGTAGTACAGGGCCAATGGGAAATCCCCCGATCTCAAGAAAAAAAAAATAAAAAAAATAAATCTAACGGAGAGAGAGTGAGAGAGAAAAATCTGTCGTCGCTAAAATGAGGGGAGTCTAATTATTTATAAATCTAAAAGTCTAACCTCAAAAAAAATGAAGAAAAAATATTATATTTCCTATAATAAATGGAGGGTAATATGTTTAGACCAACCATCAAAGGATATTCTAAATGGAACAAAGCCACACTGCGTGATTACGTGCAGCGGTATAGTATACCACACAATGAAAATGTTTCTCTTACTCGTAAAGTTTACATCGAGGGGATAAAACATTATGAAAGTCAATTTAAAAACTTGAGGAAAAAGACACTACATGAGCTCAAACAGATTGTAGACGAACACAATCTAGAATACGTACCGACGGGTTATAAAGGACGATTTTTGAAAAAAGATTTAATCTCAACGATTAAAACATACAGACAACCCGAATACTTTACAGAGTCAGATTTTAGAGAAACGAGAAGGTTTAGAAATTACTACAGAAACTGGGAATTAAACCCCAGACTTTATAACCACGATTTAATCAAGTTTTTTGATTCACACAAGGAACAAATAGTCAATAAAATCAAGTTAGAATTGAGAGAGTTGGGAGGTTTAAAAATGGATCTCACAATCAAAATAAAATACGAAAAAACCAAAACGGATGGTACGATCGAAACGATCGAAGCTATTCATTAGAGCAAGCCGAAAGCTGTTTTAAATCAAAGTCAGATAAAACAGGTTTTAAGAGAAGAGATCGACGAGCTATTTAAAAAGGATGAAAGGTATACAAATCAAGGATCGGGTTGGGTTTTAAAAAAGATAATGGTGTTATACATCAACATCAACAGATATAATCCAGTGAGAGGTAGTTCCTACATAGACCTACCCGAATATCTTAAAATTAAGAAGGCGATGATCAACATCAAAAACAAAGACGATGAGTGTTTGAGATGGTGTTTGAGAGCTGCTCTTGAGTTGTATACGGATAAAGTAAAAAATCAAATAAGAAATAATCCTAATTATAAAATTCATAAAGAAGAACCTGTTGTATACACCAAAGACGACGGACTCAGTTTTAAAGGTGTTGACTTTCCAACACCACTCGATCAGATAGCCAAGATAGAAAGACAAAATAATTTATCGATAAACGTATATGGTTATGAGGGTGAGATATATCCATTATACGTGTCTAAAAACTACAAGGGGAAAGAGATCGATCTGCTTTTGATTTCTAAAGGTGACAAGCATCACTATTGTTGGATAAAAGATTTTACGAGGTTGATATACGACGTTACGAAACATAAATGTAAGAAATATTTTTGTCGAAGATGTCTATGTCATTTTACCAATCAAAACAAATTAGACAGACATATCGCCGATTGTAAGGGTATAGATGCGCATCCATCAAAGATTGTATTTCCTATGGGTAAACCAAAATACATAGACGGGCAACCAGGCGAAAGAGACGTACCGATATTAGAATTTAAAAACTATAGGCACAAACAAAAAGCACCGTTTGTCATTTATGCTGACTTTGAATCCATACTACAAACAACAACATCCACAGATAAAGAGACAAACACAAAAAAGATTAACGTTCACAAAGCTAGCGGTTATTCGCTAGTTGTCGTCCGATGCGACGGTAAAAATGTGTATCAAGAGACTTATAGAGGCAAAGACGCTTCAACTAGATTTATAACGACGCTGTTACAATTACAAAGCGATATTAATTGTCTATTTGAAAAACCCCAACCCATGAAATTTAACGAGCGAGCTAAAGATCATCACGATAAAACAAACGCGTGTTGGATTTGCGAAAAACCAATTTATCCCAATTACTCGAGCAACTGTCAGTGCCAGAAACCCAGGGAACCCAAGACGATAAAACAAATAAAAGAATATCAGTGCAAAAACAGTAAGGGATTTACCGAGTCTAAATGTCTCGACTGTAAAAGGAGAATCAATAAATTTAGAAAGGTGAGAGATCACTGCCACGTCACTGGTAAATATAGAGGTGCCGCACACGCCTATTGTAACCTCAAACTACAAATTAAACCCGGTTGTACACCGATACCGGTCTTTTTTCACAATTTACAAAATTACGACGCGCATTTAATCATGCAGGGAATGACAGAATACGATAGCCAAACAGAAATACAAGTGATCGCTAAAAATTCAGAAAAGTATATTTCGTTTTCGATAGGAAATCTACGATTTTTAGACTCGTTTAGTTTTATGGCATCGTCGTTGGATAAATTAGTGAAAGCTTGCCCAAAAGAGTCGTTTCAGCTACTCAAAAAGCATTTTAAACATTCTGACTTGCTATTACAAAAAGGAATTTATCCCTACGAATATATGAACTCGTTTGATAAGTTTCAAGAGACCAGCCTACCACCCATCGGCAAGTTTTACAGCAGACTAAAAGACGAACATATATCGCAACAAGACTACGACAGAGCTCAACGCGTGTGGAACGAGTTTAATATACAAAATCTAGGAGAATATCACGACTTGTACGTGACCACCGATACGTTATTACTTGCAGGCGTATTTGAAAACTTTAGAAGAACGTGTATTACAAACTACGGGCTAGATCCAGCCAATTATTTTACCGCACCCGGATTGTCGTGGGATGCTCTATTAAAACACTCAGAAGTTAAACTCGAACTATTGCAAGACGTAGACAAACATTTATTTTTTGAAAAAGCAAAACGAGGAGGCATATCGAGCGTGGGTGGAATGAGACATCACAAAGCCAATAATCAATATCTCGATGACTACGATTCAAACAAACCCTCGAGTTATATCGCTTATCTGGATGCCAACAATCTGTACGGTTGGGCTATGAGTCAATATCTACCGTACAGCGATTTTAAATGGACACCCTCGAAACCGTTTACCGAAGAAAGAATATTAACGCTGAAGAAAACGTCAAACACCGGTTATTGCTTTGAAGTAGACCTCGATTACCCGAACGATCTACACACCAAGCATAACGATTTTCCCCTAGCACCAGAAAACATCATCATACCCCAAGAGTGGATGTCTGATTATCAAAACGAATTATTAGATACCGAACCTAGTAGCGACGTACAAAAATTAACGTGTACCCTCAATCCAAAACAAAAATACGTGTTGCACTACGTCACATTACAATTGTATCTCAAACTTGGTTTGAAACTAAAAAAGGTACATCGCGTGTTAAAATTTAAACAAGCGCCTTGGATGAAATCTTACATCGACAAAAACACACAACTCCGAACCAAAGCGACCTCTGATTTTGAGAAAGACTTTTTTAAACTGATGAATAACAGCGTGTTTGGTAAGACGATGGAAAACGTTAGAAACCGAATAGATGGTTACCTACTGAGAGATAATAACGAGAGCGATCAAGAAAAATACAAAAAAATAATTCAAAAACCGAGCTATAAAACAACAACGCCGTTTCCAGAATGTGACCTGTCGTTTGTCGAAACGTACAAGACTAAAACCTTGTTAAACAAACCAATCTACTGCGGAGTGAGTATCTTAGATCTCTCAAAGACGCTGATGTACGATTTTTATTACAATCGATTGAAAGACAAGTACGGAGATCAAATCAGGTTGATGTATACTGATACGGACAGTCTGTTGATTGTCGTTTACACGGATGACATATACGAAGACATACAATCTCACGGGCAACACTACGACTTTTCAAATTACCCAACAGATCATCCTTTGTACAATCCAACCAATAAGAAAGTGATCGGTAAATTTAAAGACGAGTTTGGAGGTAAGGTCATTCAAGAAGCAGTTTGTGTAAGACCTAAAATGTATTCGATTTTAGCGGATGACAACAACATCACTCTTAAAAAAGCCAAGGGGGTCACAAAATCGGTCACTGACAAAAAATTAAAACACCGGCACTACTACGACTGCATCTTTAAAAATAAATCTAAAACAGAAACGATGACTCAAATTCGATCTGAAAAACACATCCTTTACACCATATCGCTAGATAAATTGTCGTTGAGTCCGTTGGATACCAAGAGGTACATTTTACCGGATGGAATACACACGCTCGCTTATGGTCACCGTAATCTAGATATTAATTAGGCGGTAATTGCGTGTCCTCGGGTACGACTTGAAGCTCTTGTCTCACAAAACTCCTTTTTGGGCCGTTTTGAAGGTAATAAAGAGTAGGACCCGTCGTGACTTTTTTACCGTTAATCATTTTAAATTGACTCGTTCTTTTTTCCACGTTAAAAATGTCTACGCTCCAAATGGGATCCGTGGCTCTTCTCGAGGTTCCACCCTCTTGCTCACCTGGGTAATATAAATATCTAACCATGGCATCTTGCGGTAATTGTTGCTCTTTTGTTTTAACGGGGTTAGCCGGCGATTGCCGGACCTGTTCTAGTTTAACCGCCTCTGACGGTGCTTTAGCTATTAATCTCGTCGTTTCATCGTTTATAGCTTTGATCACGCTGGGTAATCGCTCGACCCATTGCGTGTTTCTACTCTCGGGATTTAACATTTCTTGAGCGTACTGATGACCAAACAGTCTCTCGGCTAGCGTTCGATTAAATCTTTCTACGATACCCTGCGATCGGTGGTTTCCGGGTTCGCCGACGATAATCTCGACGTTTTTTGAAGCCATCCATTTTTTAAAAGCGCCTTTAAATTCGGTACCGGCATCTACTCTCAACGTTTTAGGGTAACTCAAAGGCGACCTCGCGTAAATCTTGACGATAGCATCCTGGGTGGAATCTGCCGTTTTAGAAACCAAAGGTTCTGCTTCGTGGTATCGACTCGCAACGTCGACAACCGTCAAAGCGTATTTATAAGTCTTGCGTTTTACTTTATCCCAGGGTAGGTATAGCACATCCATTTGGTGAAAATCGTTTGGTGTTTCAAACTCTCGCGATGTACTCGTAGGTCTGGGTACATACGCAGGACCCGGCAGATAAATTTGCCAGATCGCTTGTTTTTTAAGCCAATCTCTGATTACCTTTTTATCGATTTTGGTTTTATCGTGTAAATGGTCGACGGCGCTTTCACCTCTCCAATAACCGCTCGGGCTATAATACAGTTTTTGAAGTTTATCCATCATTTATTATAATAATAATTTAAAAGGTTTTATACATTAAATAGATGGCGTCAGCTGTTGCTATGATGGTAGGAGGCGCGATCGTAAACGCTTTAGCTTTTGGGGGTTCAAACTTTTTATTTTCAAGTCTGAAGGATGATGGTAGCGAAGAGCGTAAGAGACACGATTTAGCGACAGAACAACTCTCTGCCGCCAGATATCAGTGGCAACGAGAACGAACGAAACGCCTCGATTTTCTCAACGAACGTATCAAAAAACAAAATGTTTCTAAACAAACATTTTCCAACGTAGACCAAGCGTTGCGTTACTACAACGAAATGACCGGGGAAAACGTCGAGTTACCCCGCGAACCCAAACTCGAAGATTTTTACGAGCCTAGCGACCAACAAATAGAAAAAGAACTGGTGTTTATCGCGGGAGGAACGCTTTTGGTGGGCCTATTGGCTTACAGATATCTTTAAATTTAAAACTCGTATAAATAAAATGAATGCGTACGGAAAAAAGCTCAATCCCAGCAGGCTATTAAAAATACCCAGATCTATCAAGGGTGAGAGAAAAGAGGTGGTCATTACCCACAATCCTAGTAGTATATCGGCGGGGCAAACGCTGAGAGTTAAGTTTCCTCAATTGGGCGTAGACGACGTGATCGTACCCGACACTTGCGACAACAATAGAACCATTTTTAGCAATTTGGCCAGAAATTTAGTCAGTGAAATCAGCGTCAGGCTTCAAGGTCACGAAATTATAAGTTATCGTAACGCCGACGTGTATCACAACTTTAAAGACAATTGGATCAACAGCTCGGCAACTCGAAACATGGCATACTCGGGCATAGAAAAAGAAAACGTGTCTAAACTAAGAACGGGGGCAAATGATGCTAACGCGGGCGCCAACAACGGTAAAGATCAGGCTATCGCGGATGCCTATGGTAACAGATATTGTATCCCCCTAGACATTGACATACTGACTTCGCATCACCCTTTTTACCCCAGCGGTTTAAAACAACCTCTGACGTACGAGATAAAGTTTAACGATCACGATAAAGTAGTCAACAGTTCAGATACGGCGGCGATGTACAGTATCTCAGACTTGTCTCTCGAATACGAAGTGGTGACCAACAGAGACCTAGCCATCACCATCAGGAATAAACACAAGGGGTTAATGCAATATCTGTTTGATAAAATCCACTCGCTAGAAGTTAGATCCGTCACCAAATCGGACACGCTTTGGAACGTCAGCGTCAATCAACCCATCAGGAGTCTCAAGGGTATTTTGTTTTTGTTTAAAGATCCCACTGAGAAAAGCCCGCAGCGATTTTACAATCCAAAACTAACCAAAACATCGGTGACTGTAGAAGGTAAACCCAATCAACTCTACAGTCAAGGCATGTTTCAGTATCAACACTGGAACGAAATTAGCAAGTTCTTTGGAGACAGCGATACCGAAAGCGGGCGTGGAGTAGCTAAAGACTTGAATTTGACGGGTTGTGACCTCGGAGACTATCTAAAAAACAAGTACGGTCTGTGGCTCGATTTTAGAAGTAACGACGACAATTCCGCTCACGGATCCGGTAGGAAACTCGGAGACGGAGGAGGCATCAACGTTCAATTTAACAGAGAAGCCGAAAGTCAAGGTGACCTCACGATGTACGTATTTTTGGTCATGGATGCTCAATTGAACTTGGAAGACGGAAATTTTAAATCTCTGTTAAGTTAAAATGACACAACCGCATTGCGCTTTAATCGTCGGCAAAACAAATTCGGGCAAAACCAAATGGATTAGGGATCTGTTAGAGTCAGACTATAAAAATACATTTGAAGCGATAGTCATCATTTGCCCTACCATATTTAAAAACAAAACGTACATCTCCAGAAAGTGGATTCAAGCAGATCCCGAGGTATACCTCTGCGATCCGGAATTGTACAAGATGACGCTCAACGAAGCGATCGATTTTTACAGTAAAACATTCGAAGGTGTTGCCACGCTGTTTATCGTGGACGATTGCTCTTCGGATCAAGAGATTAAATATCGTAAAAAGACGTGCGCGCTAAGCAAAATGGCGTTTAGCGGAAGACACGTAAATCACAGCTGTTGGTTACTGACCCAAAAGTACAACAGCGTTTTAAAAGATTATAGAGAAAACACGGCATGGTTAGCGTTATTTTACTGTAAAGATAAAACATCGTTTGATCAAGCGTTAGACGAAAACGACGTCGTACCCATTGAAGAACGAGATTATATAAAACGACGTTTGAGAGATGTGAAATATAGTAAATTGGTCGTATACACCGAACCTCCAGTTAGTTACGAGCTATTTGAGTAGGTCAATAACATAGCTCATCAACAAATAGGACCTAGCTTGTCAACAGATATGACCTAGCTCGTCAACAGATAGGACCTAGCTCGTCAACAGATATGACCTAGCTCGTCAACAGATATGACCTAGCTCGTCAGCAAATATGACCTAGCTTAGTAGCAACCTACTCAACAAACTACACAAGCGTTACAATTTGTTAATCAACAAACGTCAACAAAATACATTTTGCTGTTAGTAAATGATAGCAATATTCGAGTATTTGCAGTTTTTGGCTATTATCGTCATATCGATTAATTTATCGTTTTACACCTACGAATACCTTTGCCTTTGTAACAAAGTTGCAAAAGCTACAACAAAATTAAATTCGTTTCTAATTAAATGGAAGACCTAAAACTGACTTTAACAAACGAACAAGATCACAACGCAGAACATAAAGATCGTTTGTGCGGTGTCATAGCAGCCGGAAACTCTAGAAAGTACTTGGGAAAGGAATACACCGTTAAACATATCAAAGCTCTTGACAGTAAAGAACTCGACAAATTATATCATCTGTACGAAACTAAATTTGGAAATGAAATTGTTCAAACTGTTGGTAAATACACTTTAAGTCTATTTTCGAGAGTGTTAGCCGTTGTTACACCCGTACAAGTTTTAGGCTATAACGTCACTATAGATTCTGAAGAAGAACTCACCAACGACTTGAGTTCCGATCCTATTATAAGCACGAGTATGGCTGGTATGTTGAGCGACGTTTGTTACAAGTACGGAACTTTAATATCACCCCTTGTTGCTACGATTATCACAACAAAACATTTGAAATTTAATAAACCTAATATAATAAATGGAAGATCAGAAAGCAACGACAGCACCGATCACAGCTCAACCAGCAGAGACAGAGACTCCCTAACCGATAAAAACAACGTCATCACCGACGGTAACGAGAGTGACCAAGACTAAAAATCCTAAACGAATACAGCAGGGTAAAGCTTTAGCCGAGCACAATAGACAGATGAAATTAAAATTAGCAAAAATGAACGTAACATCGGACGAAGCTACGAGCTCACCAGACTACAACTCTTGGGTGATGTGGGGGGCTATAGCGTCTATAATAGGAGTGGGGTTGCTGGTACTAACAAGAAAGACAACTGCGCCGGTTGTACAGCCAGTGCCGATAGTCACGCAACCCACTACACCCATCGCCCCCAAAACGCTAGACATGGAATAAACCAGCAATTTAAAAACTGTTATATTAAAAACGATGAGTAACTTTGACACCAACGGAATAGCTAATACGATTTATCACGGAGCCGTCATATCGGGTCTGGTAATGGGATACGCCATGGTAGGAAATAAACTACTCAAAATGAAAGCGCCGGATTTAAGCAAACTAAGCGTAGAAGATGCGGCTAAATTGACGGGCATTATAAGTGGAGCTCTGGCCACGCAAAATTGGTTGGTGACCCAGGGTATACTACCGGGCAGTATAATGAAAACTGCGTAATTTAAATAGGTTTATTAAATAAATGGCTGATGGAGGATTTGAGATAGATCCAGACTACGAAAGAACAGATGATTATGACGATGATGATGATGTAGCAGAGACCAATGTAGATGACGACTTTGATACTACTACACCACCGCTAGACACAGAAAGCGTCCTCGGCACGGGTACAATAAGCAGTTTATCTATAGAACTAATAAAAGAAGATGTTGATTCATTTTACAAACAAAATAATATAGACCCCGCGTTTATCGACCCCAACGATTTTGAAATTGGTAAAGACAGAAATCTATACGTTAAAACATATAAAGGTCGAGAACCATTATCTTATAGACGAGGTGGTCAAAGAATATATTACAAATTAAGTACCTTACAAAATAAATATGGTACCACATTTATTCGCGACACCCTCAAAATCGCTGACTATAAACCAACACTACTTGCCAAACTAAAAGATAAACTCGAAAAAGTACAACCCGAGAGTATCCCCATGACAGAACTACCCAGAGCCACCGATGAGGTAACCGAGATTATAGACGATTTACAACGCGACACTGGCGCTCAAACGGAGGGGTTAAATTACAGAGAACTCCAGGGTTTAGACAAAAGTCTTCAGACGTTAAGAGGTAACCTAGAACTTAATTTAGCGCGTCTCACAGAACTGGACCAAGAGATATTTGATGCCGAACATGAATTAGGTGATCATAGGATCAGCGAAGAAGAACGACGAGAGTTAAACGATAAATTGAGCGACTTAGACGCTGAAAGATCCGCCAGATTAGAAGCCGCAAAAACCAACGAACGAGGGCTCAAAAGTCAGATCGCTAGAATCAAAGAAACGATTAATAAAATTTTAGGCGACGACACGACTCTGGCAGAAAAGATTAGAACTCTGTTTAGAGAACAAGGTGTGACTGTAGTGAGCATTTTAGCCGCTTTGAGTTTAGCCATCAGCACGATAGTGAGTAGCATCGTCGCTAGCGTGAGAGGCGCGGGTGCCCCACCCACGCCAACACCAACACCAACACCACCAAAAGGTGGTATCAAAGAGTGGATTTCAAAACAACTCGCTAATTTTGCATCTGCTCTTCAAAAACTCGGAGTGAGCGCGTTGGGTGCTCTGCCGGGCATCATAGGTAGCATACTGAGTTGGCTATTTAACGCGCTGAGTAAGTCCGTATCGTGGTTGGCCGAACACGTGTGGGCTTTGTTTTTGGGTGTGGGGGCCTTGGTGTTTGCGTACCTGCAAAAACGATGGTAGTAATAGTTGTAATCAAGTTTAAACAAAAAAAAAATAAGCCTTACCAACTTTGTGCTGGTAAGGCTTATTTTTTTGGTGTTGTGAGATTAGAGTGTGACTTATCGCGTTGCCTCATAAGCTAAAATACCCATGCCAACGATAGCTAATATTCCTACCGTCAACGATAATTTTTCGTCTTGGTGAGTTTGTAGTTTCGTGGGTTGGGTTAAAACTGTTGGTGCTGGTGTTAGTGTTGGTGCTGGTGTGAGTGTTGGTGTTGGTGTTGGTGTTAGTGTTGGTGTTGGTGTTAGTGTTGGTGATACAACATCGGTCATAGGCTCTAGGGGTGTTGGTGGCGCGACATCATCGGTGTCATCAAAAGAGTCGTCCGGTTGAGGTTGTGAGTTTAAATCTGACACCAAACCAGTTTTCATACTCTGGGTAGCGATTTGAAGATTGTTGTTATAGCCGTCGTGCATTCCAACCCTCAAGTTCATATCCGATGGAATTAAATACAACCCCGGTTTCACGACAAAATTTAATGGTGTTCTGGCATACTGCAAAGAGTCTTGAAATTGATCGATACTCGTTTCCATGTCGTCTACTGCATTGATGATATCTTCAACGATGACGTTAAATTGTCTCTGAGCGTCTAATCCGGTGCCCGGTGATAATACGCTCGTTTTTGTTTGAGCCTGCGCACCGAGTAAAGCGTATACGTAAGATCTGATTGATTCGTTGATCTTTATGATTCCCGCGGAGGTAAACAAACTCTTGGCGGGTATAAAATCTAACCAAGCCATTTTGACGATGTCGTCTTGTTCGAGATAACCCTTCCAATGCTTAAAAAAAGCATCGTGTTTTTTTGGATCGTCTAAACCCCAATTTTTATCGCCCGTGGGGTTGATAAAATCGTCGAGTGTGGTCGTGTTTTTATCATAGTCTAACGGTAAGAGTAAAAACGATTTTGTTTTTTCGTTCCAAAGAAAAAGCCGACCTAAGCCATAAGTCTTTTGATCTCTCGTCTGTTTAAAAGACTTATTTTGATCGATGGCAAACGTCCGACAGATGTTGGTAAATGCTCCACGATCATAGGTGTTGCTGAGAGCGTCAAACGAGTCTTCTCCCGGTATTGCTACGGCCATGTCGTTTAATATCCTTCTCACCGTAAAGTATAGATGAAAATTAAATAAGGCTTTAACGTAACGGTTGTTCGAGTTTAAAATATCGATTCCAACACCACAGCCCGTTGTAGCGCAATAGATCGCAAAGTTTAACTGATTTTGATAAAAAGACATGGGGTCTATTTTCCAACGAAGTACAGCATCGTTGGTATTGAGGCGAGATATTTTATAGTCCGAGATTAAGTCGGGAAACGGGGTTAAAAACGTGTTAGACGCGTTGACCGTAATCTCGAGTTCGCCAGTGAGATACGGACTGTCTAGTACATGCGCTGGGGTGGTAGCTTGTCGTTTAGCTACATTTTGATTTACTTGTTTCGCTACCTGATCAGCTATCGATTGTATCTGCTTTTTTAACAACATAAAAGCAGCCATTATTTTAGTTTCAGTTTTAATATAAAAAGACTTTAAAATAAATGCATTCGTTTCACTTGTTTCAAAATGAGCAGACGTTTAAATTAGAAGACGTCGTAGATAATTTAAACGGCCAAAAATCTGTACGCGTAAAAAGGGTGATATTTAACCCCGGATATTTTAATATTTCCAGCGCCACGGAGATTGATTGGTATACGCAAATAGACGCGAGATCAGCTGAAAGAGAACCTGCTTTTGGAGTGAATAGGTATAATTTAGACCCCGACGCACTAATAAGAAGAGATAGAGATTTTATCGAATCCTTGATACCTGGGATAAACTACGACTTTTTTTTTAACGACGAAAATACTTTCAATAGAGTTATAAACGATCTTATAGAAGCATATGGAGAAGAGAGACTAGACTCTGCTTTAGAATTACTCAAAGAAGAAAAAAAACAACTTTCTATAAAACAAGCACCTATAGTCGATAAATTGCGAATAAGATCAACTACAGATGAAGAACGCAATACGCTTAAGTTTTTTGCAAACATCTTATATGACATATGGAAATACATCAATGAAGGTAGAAGGATAGCGCTAGAATATATCGAAGGTACAATAAGCAAACCTAGAGCGAGAGAAATTAGACAAGCTGGGGTGACAATGCGTGGGAGTCTTATCGTGTCTGGTGATGATTTAGATTTTATTTCTCCGAGTCATTTAGTGCCGTTACCACCCGACGTCACCGGTTCGGTCACCATACCACCGGGGTGGTACGACGTCGATTGGTTCGATTTCATTTTAAACTCTATACCCGGGGTAAGTTTTCGAATATTTAGAGAATCTAAAAAGGTGACGTTGGTGGTAACCGACGTGAAACTCAAATTGCGCTTAAACAGAGAAGTCTCTCGATTACTCAATTTACCCAAAGGAAGACTGATACCCAAAGTGGTATATACGGGGTCTTACGACATTAATCCGTTTAAATTTTTGTTTATTCGCTGCCCGCAATTAAGTACGAGTGAAAACTTTTTTGATGGTCGTCCGTCTGACATCTTAAAAATCGTACCCGTGGGTACGCGCAAACCCGAGCCTGATAGAGTCGAGGATTTCAAGAAACTTAAAAACGGTATAATCGACAAACTGACATTTTCAATCATAGGTGAAAAAGGACAGATCATCAACAACAAGGGTGTGAGTATAATGATAGAGTTGGAGATCTTTTAATTTTAAAATCTTTTTATATTAAAACATGAGTGTAGATGGTAAGGCGTTATACCCCGATATTTCTGGAGATGTACTCCGATTAAATAGTAACGAAGAAACAAAAGTGTACAGACTTAAAAAGATTGAAGAGATTCGATCTTTAATCTTAAAAGAGAGAGACCACCGAGAGCGCACTTATAAAAAAATAAAGAGAATGATCGACACTATTAATTATGTTGAGATAGGATTAGGAGGATTGGGGGCTATAGCGGGGGCTGTCGGTATTCCCGCTCTCTTGGGTGTTATATCAGCCCCCGTTGGATTGGTGCTAGAAGGAACGTTTATAGGCGCTTTTGGTGTAGATATTCTGCTTAGAATCGCGTCTAGGCGATTATCCGCCAAGCTAAAAAAGCACGACCAGATTAAAATATTAGCAGACTCCAAACTTAACACGATTGAAGAATACGTGTCTCAAGCCATCAACGACGGAGATATATCGCACGAAGAGTTCTTATTGATTACGAGAGAGCTCGCCAAATTTAACGAGCTTAAGCAGAAAATTAGAACAAAGACCAGCACAAAGCTTCAAAAGATTAAAAACGATACAGACTTTGAAAAAGAAGTTAACAAACGGGTAGACGAACGGCTGGCAAAAGAAAAAAAATCTCTTATCGAAAAACTTACAAGTTCAAATTCTCGGTAAATAAACATTATGAAAGCGATCCGCCGAGTTATACCTCTATTTCACCTCTTAGGGTGTTACCCTCGGCCCCGCCTTTATTATAGTGGTCATCGTATCTTTTTAGTGCCTTATTAAATTGATTTTGAGTCACTTTAAATAAATCTCTAACTCGTTCTTTGTCTAATCCAACGACGTGATGATAACACGCCGCTATTAATGACCGTTTGACGCAACCATTCCCCCTCAATGTTTTGTAATTAACGAGCTCGTTATATTTATTGATTGTTTCTTGGACATCTTCTAAGTCTTGCTCTGGACAAACAGACAAAATAAGTTTCTCCACAGTTTTTCTTTTGTTTCTCTTTAAAGTTGACCAATTGATACGATCTTCTTGCGCATTTTCTGCCGAAAAATCAAAGTAACGTGAGACTATTTCACCGCACGTTTCACAAACTAAAAAACCATTCTCGATGATTATATGATGATCGCACTGATCTGTTTTATTAGATAGCTCGAGGTTTTCACTCTGAAAAAAAGGCATTGATATATTTAATAAAAACCGATATTATTTTTTATTAATTTTTCAAGTACTCGTCGGTCTAAACATATTACTCTCCATTTTTTATATTAAAAAACAGCTCCTCACCTTTTACAGGGTAAGGAGCTAATTTTTTTCTTTCTCTCACTCTCTCTCCGTTAGATTTATTTTTTTTATTTTTTTTTTCTTGAGATCGGGGGATTTCCCATTGGCCCTGTACTACCCACAGACCTATGACAAAGTCTGGTACCCTGACTTCTCATTAATGGCCCTGTACTACCCACAGACCTATGACAAAGTCCAGCACCCCCGCCTCCCTTACTACTAATCGTAACAATTGATAAATGGGCATCGGCGTTTCACACATTCATGGCTATCTATCTGTTGAAGCACCCTCAATGTTTTGCGGAGTTACTTAATTAGCTGAAACTGTGCGCCTGGCAGCAATGCAATTTCCTGGTTTTGGGTGGCGTCGCTATGACGAGCAATTTCGTCTTAGTCAAGAAGCACATCTTTCCCGGTCTTGGGGGACCCTTGATACCGAATTGTGGATTACTGTAGCAGCTGCACCAGTAATGGCAGCATCACAGTCATGTTCGTCAGTGGCTTACACTGCACCTGTTGCTGGGGGACAAAAGAAGGGTTTCTGTTTTGGCTTCAATGGAACAAGAGTTTGTCATTTTCGAGCGTGTAAATTCATGCACAAGTGCAGCAAATGTTTTGCTTTCGGACATGGAGCTTTGTTTTGCCGGTCTGGCTTCCAGATGGAAAATGCTGGCCAAAAGAATTTTGGGCAATCTAAATCCATGGGAAAAGCTGAACAGGTGGGCATTGCAGGGAAAAACACCTTGAACAGCGGGGCTCGTAAGGGTTCATTTCATGGTGGAAAGAATCTTCGTGCCCCCAACCCCAATTAACTTAGGTGTGTTAGCTTCATTGCTAACCAATTACCCTAATCGGGAAGATGCTTCCACTTTACTGAGTGGTTTTTCGAATGGTTTTTCCATTGGATATAGAGGTCCTCGAATCGGTCGTAATTCTCACTGCCTTTTGTCCGCGGATCAAAATCCAAATATTGTAAGGGAGAAATTGGCCAAAGAAATAAATTTAAGGCCGAATTGCAGGGCCTTTTGCAGATTGGCCAAAGAAATCAATTTAGGACGAATTGCAGGGCCTTTTGCAGATCGGCCTTTCCCTAATTTGCAGTGTTCACCCATTGGCTTAGTGCCAAAACACGAGCCTAATTCCTTTAGACTGATTCATCATTTGTCTTATCCTCACGGGGGTTCCATTAATGATTTCATTGATAGGGATCAGTGTCCAGTACTTTATGCTTCCTTTGACAAGGCTGTTAACATTGCAGTGAGTGCGGGCCGGGGTGCTTGGTTGGCGAAGTCGGATATAAAATCAGCCTTTCGGCTCCTCCCTATTTCCCCGGTTGATTATTGTGGCGAAAAGTGTAGGGACTTGTAGCTAGTTTAATTACTACGTCATTCCTATTGCACTAACGTAAATTCACTGTGTGTTAGTGACTGCATGGGCGGGGCGTAAGTGGCCCAGTGGCTGAATACACGTACGCTATTGGTTGCCTAAGGCCCATAGGTTTAGTACATGCATATGTGTTTGTAAGGCGTATGCTTGTTCACGTGAGGGCTATTCACGTGATCGCGCGGAGGAGTTGTGCTGTGGACAGCGGACGGTACGGTCGTGTATTGCTCGCGTTCTGTGTTTTGGGTAATGCTGACGCGCACTGTGTAAATTGCGCTGGCCCTGACTGTGCTGAAGTTGCGCCGTGTGATGCTGACGCACAGCCGTACAAGTGAATGTACGGTACGATGCTGACGCTAGCTTGCATGGGTAAGGCGTAAATCAGTTAAGGCTGACAGCGTGCGTTATTTACATTAGCGTACATTGCTTACTTAGTGTACGTTGCTGACTTGGTGTGCATTCTTTACTTATGTACATTGTTTACTTAGGTACATTGTTTACTTAGTGTACATTGTTTACCGTAGTGTACATTGTTGACTTAGCCGTGCATTGTTTACATTAGTGTACGTTGTTGACTTAGCCGTGCATTGTTTACATTGGGCGCATTGTTCAAGCGTGCGCGTTGCTGCTTAGTTGAAGCCGCAGTTAACTCCCAAGTGTAATTAAGTGACCCTGATAATTAACAACCCAATCAAGACTCAATCACTACTGCATATTTCTTGATTATTGTATAATAAATAACGATTATATTTGTGGTGCCGACATTCCTGTTGTCCATGTGTATTTGTTGTTGATTATTGTGCAATTAACAGTGGGTAATCACAATCATCATAAACGGCGGTATATTTCCTCCTTAACGGACCTGCTCCCTAGGCCTTGAGGTCGCTCTGAGTGGTCTCTTGTCTTGGGAAAGCTTGCGTTCGGGAAGATCAGCTACACTCTAATATGTGTCAGACTTGGTCCCAACGAACTTTGGTTTGGCCCGGGGAGATCCCGCCACATTATGAATTGTTAGGATGTTCCTTTGATGGTAGTTTCTATTATGAGAGGTGCTTGCCCATGGGGTGCTCCATATCGTGTGCTTTGCTTGAGAAATTTAACACTTTGTTAAAATTTAGAGTCAAGTTCATGGCCAAGACTTCCCTGGTTGGTTCCTCTCGGCCATCCTATTCTGCCTTACTTAACACCTTCACTACAAATTGTGCAGAATTGGGTGTGCCCCTGGCACATGAGAAAACAGAGGCCCAACTCAAACAATTACTTATCTAGGTTTGGAAATTGACGCCTTGCGACAGGAAATTCGGGTGCCAGACGAACAAGTGCAGAAAATATGCACCCAAATTCAACAGATATGTGTAAGACTAAGATCTCTCTTTCAGGGGTACAATCTCTAGTAGGCTCACTCAATTTTCTGTGCAAAGCTGTTGCTCCAGGTAGAGCATTTACGAGGCGTTTAATTGCGCTGACTAATGAGCTCACTAACCCCCACCACAAAGTCCGTACAACTAAAGGCGCACGCTTCGATTGGTCAATGTGGCTACAATTTTTATCACATTTCAATGGTGTGTCCGCTTTCTTGAAGCATGAGTGGGAGGCCAACGAGGCCTTAGAGCTGTTTACTGATGCTGCAGCAAGCATTGGTTTTGGGGCGTAATTTGGGGGTAAATGGACACAAGGTAGATTGCCAGATGAATTCATTCGGAATCCACCATCAATAGCTTTTTTGGAATTTTTTCCTATAGTGGTTGCAGTTCAATGCTGGGGCACTCGGTTAGCCAATCGTAAGGTACTATTCCATTGTGATAATACTGCAGTTGTACATATTGTAAATAAGCAAACGTCAAGTTGTCCTCGAATCATGCATCTGTTGCGCATGTTTGTGTTAGAATGCCTCAAGTTTAACATTGTATTCAAGGCAGCACATGTGCCGGGTACAAATAATGAACAAGCAGATGCTTTGTCCCGTTTTCAGATGCAGCGGTTTCACAAAACATCCCCGCATGTAGAGCGAGCCATGACTCCGCTACCAATCCTTCCCCAAGTGTGGTAAAAGGTGAGATGAATCGCCTTTTGGGAATTGCAATTGCCCCAAACACAAAAAGAGTGTATACCTCAGCCTGAAATGCATTTTGCCGGTTCAAAGGTTGGAGACCAGATAACAATTCCTCTGCTTTACCTCATGAAATTCGAGAGTTTGTAGCATGTTGTCGTTAAAAAGTCTGTCACCTGCAATCATTTCAACATATTTTGCGGGAGTCAGTTTCTTTCACAAAATCAATAGTTGGCCAGACCCAACACAGGATTTCTTAGTGACCAAGCTTTTAGAGGGTTGTAGGAGGGATAAACCATCTGTAGATACTAGATTGCCAATATCCTTGCCACTTTTGGCAGAATTGGTGAGGGCACTACCCAGTATTTGTTCATCCCAATTTGAAAATCTGATGTTTAAGGCAGTGTTGCTTTCTGCGTTTTTTGGTTTCATGCGGGTAGGGGAATTTACAGCGCATTCCAAACGCAACATCCAGAGTTCATTATTGTCAATATCTGATCTTAAGTTCTGCTCCGTGAACACAGTAGACACGTCCGTTCTGATCTCATTCCGCGGTTGTAAAAATAACCAGACGGGCCCTGTTCAAATGATTCGCTTAATTCGATCTCAAGAACCAGCATTATGTCCAGTCACTGCACTGCAGGATTATGTAGCTGTTCGCCCCTCTCTTGCACAGCCATTATTTTGCCATTTTGATGGAAGTCCTTTGACTCGGTATCAGTTCAATGCAGTGTTTAAAAAAGACCCTGTCCTTTTGTGGGCTGCAAGGCTTAAACTATCGCACTCACTCTTTCCGCATTGGGGCGGCAACTGCTGCTTGCGAGTTGGGGGTTCCTTAGGTTGAAATTCAGCGCATTGGTCGTTGGCGATCTGACGCAGTTTTTCATACAATAGACCTGTCCCTGCTTCTACTTTTCCTGCTAAATGAAAGTTAGATGGCGTGCCAACCTCTGTAGGATTTCTGTTGAATTTCCTCTTCCTTTGAATTGTTCACAGGTCCAATCTGGATCATTGGGGACTCCATTGTGCGATGGGCCGAACAGCCCCTTACTCTGTCTCAGGCAGTACTTGGAATGTACGTAGCGGGGCCACACTTAGTGATATGCGTTCATTAATGGCTGATATGTCTGGGCCACCTCCATCAGTAATTATTTTTCATATTGGCACCAATGACCTTTTGGCAGTAGATGCCTTTTGCATTCGTCAGCGTATTCTTGTCCTGATAGAGGACACCAAGTTGTTGTACCCACAAGCCCAAATTTTTTGGTCAGATATTTTACCCCGTGTTTTTTACTTTGGGACGACAACTCAAGCTTCCATGGACAGGAAACGGCGTTCCATTAACTAAATGGGCCAAGTCTCGCTCTCGTAAATTGGGGGGTCACGTTATTCATCACCTACAGTTTCGTTGGACAACCAAGCACTTGTTCAGGTATGATGGGGTACATTTGTCAAATGCAGGGATTCAGCTGTTTGTATCCAACTTGGTGGCTGGCATTTCACCCCTCCTGTAGTTCCCCCCATAAGTCTTTTATCCTGATGCATGTCTTTCCCTTGTGCCGCGTGTGGTGCGTGTGGCTTTTCTGGCGGGAATTAGACAGACACAGGTTAAACATTGTAATTGCCCTATCATAACGGCCAATAACTTTATTACATTCACTATTAATTGCCCTATCATAAAATGTAAATATACTATGACAGTTTAAATTTGTTGTGACAGGCACTGTAATGGCTCCCTGGAGGTTCACTAGGGGTCATTCCTCCCGTAGCTCATTGCGTTAAGCGGGGGAACATCCTGTGCCTGAATTGTTTATTAATAGTTCAATTTTGGTATTTGTATTCAAGATTTTCTTCCATTAGGTAATTAGGTCTGGTGTGCCCTCTTTATTAGGGTCTGGTGTGACTTACATATGATGGGCCTGGTGTGCCCTATTCGTGGCTGGGTCTGGTGCCCTATGTACCAGGGTCTGGTTTAATTTCCCGAATTTTAGGGTATTGTGTGACCTAGGTATGGTGTGACCTATATATGATAAGCCTGGTGTGCCATAATTTCAGGATATTGTGTGACCTATATTTGGTGGGCCTGGTGTGCCCTTTTCATGGCTGGGTCTGGTCAACCCAGGGGATCTGGTGTATCCCACTATATTGTATTTTTTTGCCAGTTTGCCCATGGTATCTGGCAATGTTGTGTTGAATAAATAGCTGTGGCAAATTACATACAAACAAAAATGATTGTGTGTTGTGTGTTTTATATCAGTCTGAGAATAATGAGTATCTAATTTTGGCACACAGTTACTGTTTGTACTTTTGTTGACATGCATGTAACGTTCCCGGCTTTCATGGATTTTTGATAGGTTTCCAGCACGTTTTTCTCTACACCTCGAAAGGTGATTGATCTTGAGTGATGTTAACGATTCAGGATCAATGGTACGTTGCATTAGATTACGGATGTTGAATAAATCAGAACGACAATAGACTAATCTGCCACATGTGGGACGGCTGACTGGATTGTCCACAGAATGAGATTTCTGTTCATTCCAGTTACTTGTAGATCCATAATCATGCAGACCACCTGGAAAAGGGTCAGTGTTTTCCGAGATGTCATTAGAAATCGTAATATCAAGCGGAGGATCATGACCGGGAATGTTGAGGCACACATATCCGTGTTTCAACCATTTGGATGAGGGTGATTTAGATGTATAAATCCTGTTGAAGCGAAGTGCAGTGATCGGGCAGGAACAGGGCGTGGAGGTTCATGAAGCTTGGGATGTGGTAGTTTGTTGACAACAAACAAAATCACATTTCTTACATCAGTTGGAAGTAAAGATAAGTCCAGGCTTATATTCGGATAGATGGAAAGTACTAACAGTACCTGAATGAAACTCCAAAGTTGTAGTGGTTTGTTGATGGTGAACACTTAGCACTAAAGTGCATTCACACGTATATAGACAGATTCACAGCACAAAAAAATACATCAAAATGTCACAACAGCAAAGTTATCAGCAAAACGATGGTATCAAACATGAAGACATTTATCGAACGAAGTTACACAGCAAAAGGTGACAAACGATGAAACAGGAAAACCGTGATGAAAAGCGATAAAACGTTGTTAAAAAGCAAAAGTTAAAATGGTGTGGCAGCTCATCAAACAACGCCCTTTTAGTAGCTTTGTATGAGCTTGTTTTGTTTTCGCCTATATACAATCAGGAAAATTATATACAATGACATAGTTCCATGATTTTTTATTAAAGCTGTTCTTGTCGTTCTCAATATATGACTTTCAAATATGCACATTTAAGATGACATCGCCATCCCTATGATGACGTCATCATGACATCATCCAAAGTTTTGTCTGTAACACGACCCTGTATATGCACACACTAATTTCCAACCCAATGGGACGTACAGTTCTGTAGAGGCAAAATATATAGTTTTAAGATGACGTAATATGGCCATGGATGACGTTATCATGACATAATTTGTATAGGGTCAACTTAACAGTAGTGCCTGTACCTAGTTTGAAGTTGATCTGATTGCATTTCATGTCAAACTTTGCTGGTAGAAAAAGTGTAAAACGAAAAAAACTTATCAGTTGATGATGTCAACATGACGTCTCTTCGGATTTTAAATATATTAGAAACAGTTTCTACCTAACCACCAAGTTTCATTACGATCGGAAATGTCATTTTGATGACGTCATCTGACGTCATCTGACGTCACACCTTTTTATATTGTTGTGCAAAAATGTATGACGTAACAAACCTATTACAAAATATGAATGTTGTACTAAGCTTGTTCTGTTGATGACATATTGCTTAGGTTTTCAAAATTAACATTACGTCATCATAACGGCACCTAACTTGTTACCTATAACATATATCGTTCTACCTACATACCAAGTTTCAACCAAATTGGACTTACAGTTCTCTAGATATATATGACCTTTATGTATGCACATTTAGCATTACGTCACTCATTGAGCCATTCATATGGCTCAATAAACATGTATTACATGTTTATTGAGCCATATGAATGACTCAATGAGTGACTTAATGTTAAATGTGCATAATGTCCCAAACGTGTTAAATGTCCGAATTCCTATAGACTGTTTAAAACAGTCTATAGGATTTGGGAGAGAACGAAAAAGAAAAATAACTAGTGTTCTATGGCTATTCGATGAACAGAGCATAGGACTTTGCCGCATGGGACGTTTATGCTTTGTTCCCATCCATGTACAGTCATATTCATGTTCCATTTCATGTGCGAACACAGTTCCTTGATTGTGTGCAAATGTTGTGTCCATTGAAAACAAGTGGGTAGATCGCCCCGTGCTCATCACGGACGTCAGAGTGCATGTACATTATAGTTTTAAGCATAAATGAAACAAAATTTAAAACCCAATCGGTCTTGTAGTTCTGTATGTACAGGCCATTGAAGAAAGCCCCTTTAAGATGACGTCACATGACACATGATGATGTCATCATGGAGTCACTCCTCGGAACAAAACTTTGCTATAGGCACATTGGATTCAGGATTCATCACGTCCCTGGTTTTATTATTATCCCGTAAACCGTTTGGAAGATATTACGGTTTGTGCTGATTTGAGGCTCATGTCAATATTTTGAATTCAACTAAGTTTGATCTTCCGGTATCCCCAGAAGTAAGGGTCAAGCGAGATAACAATTGCGACAAAAATGCTAATCAATTAATGGTTTATCGTATTACAGCATGTGAACAATATTGATCATTTGTTCAAAAGTTACAAATGAAAGAAGATGGTCCATTTTCAACTCAATCGCTTGTGATTTGATACCTGATGATTTCATCATGACGTCAGAGTTATATGCACACTTTTGGATCTTGGGTGATGTTGGTTTAAAGTAACATAAAGTTTATACCATAAACCGTTGAGAAGAACAGTTCAGGAAGATTATTTTCAGAAAAAAAGTGAAAGAAAGAAAGACAAAAAGAAAGAAGGGGATAAGTGGAGATGGAAAAAAGTACGCATATTTATTGGAACGATTCTAAAAGGGTGACTGGTTGTGCCCGATCATCTAATCACTGTCGCTCGGAAGCGTGTTATCCCACACGTAGAAAGACTGAAAAACCGACAATATCACAAGACAAGAAAATGATCAAGTTACCACACTTCCATGCTCCAAGGTTGTTCCATGTAGATTAAATTAAATCTGTTAAAATCAATCTTTATTAAGACAACAAAGCTTAAAGATGCATTATCAGAGGAATGGAGTCAACATCAGAACGGAAAGCTTACTTTTACTTTGGTCAATTAATCTCTTTATTTGATTGTAGCCTTTTTTGACACCGCGATGATAGATTAATGAAACATTACGTGATGCAAAAACTTACTGCCAAACGTCCTGTCGAAATCTGGCAAATCGCCAAAGGCGTTTTGCCCCTGCCACAGCCACCACTTGGACCAGTCCTCGTGGGATTGTCTCCAACCACAGAGCCCTTCCTCAAAGGTGCAGTTGAAGCCTGCGGTTGCGTGAAAAATAGAAACAGAACTTTGTCGTTATCCGTTGGAATTGCTCAAATTGATACTTCATGAAGTTAATCATTTACCGTGACATTTCCTCTGTGCCGTACCAATGCACTGAAGGTCAAGTAAAGAAACTTAATTGTTTCCACACAAAACAAAACAACATATAATGTTAGCTTCTCGATTTTTCAAAATGATTCTACGTAATTTTTCTTCGATCTTGCACAATGCATTACCTACCGCCACGAAGAACATCACTGAAGGACCCGAAATGTGAGCACACGAAAAGTCGCGTTAACATCACATAATCTTTAGTAGTTTAAAATTACAGGGAACAAATGAGATATCGTATTAATGTTGCTCAGTCTGGTTGGTCTCAGGTTGGGAAACAAACTGGCAAAAATATTTACCGGACCTTTCATAGTACAATATTTTCAAGAGTAACCGAGATTTCTAGTTTAGATAAATGTCAAAAGCATCCAGTGGGATACCCTGTTCATATTTAGTGATCGCAATTTTGGAACATTTTGTTTGCTGGTTAAATGCAACACACACGAGACGAACATTGAAATGGCACATTGCTTCATCCACTCATTATACATATGTATATAAAACAAGAATTTGTACTCATTCGCATCCGCGGGAGCACACCCAATCTCTTTTTGCTATACTCGTTAACACAAATAAACGTCATACCGATATTTTTTCCCTCAACTTTCACTCGGGAGGTAACACGCTGAATATACAGTGTTTATACGTCGGTGAAGGGCAAACCTAATTAGATATACATCACCCCGACGCAAAAATTCCATCTTAGGCCAAAAAAAAATAAGTCGGTCTCTGGTCAGCGCGCGCGTCGACTTTAATCATGCGCTTCGATCCTTTTTTTTTCCAAAATGCTTCGCGGTAGCTCCAACAGCGCCCTCTATTTCCGCACCTCCTCATTTTTTTTTTTTACCAAAGAGCACCAAGGAAAGGGAAATTGCACCAAGGCAAATGATCGAAAGCACCAAGGCAAATTATGGAGGACACCAATGTACATGAGGACACTAAAAAAGTAAAATAGTACCCCACCTTGTCTGTACAATCCAAGCTTGAAGAAAAAGGGGAAAAAACGGGGAAAAAAGAAAAAAGCCGCGTGGCCGCGTCAATTCCGGAACTTTTGTCTGACCAGAGAGCGAATATTTTTTTTGCCTTATTAATAGTTAATGCGGTACCCGCTGTTATGAACATTAGATTCGAACCAGCCAACCGATCCCGTTATCTCGGTGGTCGAGTGGTTAGACGTCTGCATTAGAAAGTGGGCGGTCGTGGGTTTGAGTCCCACCCGAGTAATTTTTTTCCAACTTTCACTCGGGAGGTAACACACTGAGTATACTGTGTTTATACGTCGGTGAAGGGCAAAAACCTAATTTGATTTACATCACCCCGACGCAAAAATTCCATCTTATTAATAGTCATACCGATATATTCATGTTCAAGTTAACAGAACAACCCTTTTCGTTCCTTCTCATCTTTTTTTCACCACAGTCTAAGACACTCACAGTGTATCCAACTAGGTCACGTAACAAACACAATGTCCCTTGCACTACACTCGCAGGACTCACTCCAAGAGCACTTTGAGATATTACGGGCCGCGTCTCTGGAACGCATTGGATGATGTTGGTCAATTGAAATGCTTCTAAAAGAGAACTTTGACTTTTCAATTTTTCTAATTGTCTGCGATCTTTAATATTTCTTTTATAAAACTGTACTTACTTTTCTTTCATTACGCAATACTTTGTACTGTCTGTCTCTTTGTCCTGTGCTTTTTTTGTTTCCTGTCATATTTGTATTGATCGGTATGTGTTTTTCATTATCATTTCTCGTACAATTGTTTCCCTGCGTTTTAAGACATGTTTATACAAGCTTCGACTCCTTGAGTTTCCCTGCATTGCTTTTATTCAGCTTTTGCTTTAATGTATACTTATTTAATTAAATATTAATATATTTGTATTCATAACGATTTGAAATTATAGTAATAAATTTCTACTCGAATTGAATGGAAAAAAGAGATAAACGACAATACATTTCAACTTCGAAATACCTATTTCAAATTGCATCTCACCTCTTACAGTGATCGATACAGTCATACTGTCGATCAGCTCACCATCTGCGTCGAACGCTTCGCATTGTATTGTCTTTTTATGGATGTCTCTGTTAGGTGACACAACGACACTACTGCTAACGCTAAATCCGCCGATGGTGTCGACACTTCTGTTACTGACTGGTTTCACTCGCTGGCCAGCCAAAGTCCACACAAGTTCTACAAAGTGAGTTCAAAAGAAAGTGACCAAGTTGGAAAAAAAATTAAATGTGGCTTGCTCCATTTAACATAAATAACATAGGACTAATTGTCATGTTATTAACTAGTAACTGTTGAAATTGCACGTTATTTGCACAAGTTATCTCCATTTTTAATAAAAATACCACAAATTTCAGTTTTAATTGAAAATGCCTTTTAAATACAATGAACAAATGGGGGTTCATACCTCCATGAATGAACAAAAACTTGAAATGAAAAAAGACAAAAATCACCATCATCATTTCAGAAAGAAATTGATTTGTTCCTTATATTTCAAACAAAAAAATTGACATAAAATAATGTTTCAGTTTTGACTTGAAATATTAAAATCTCATTTGTATTTAAATGCCTGTGTGTTGTCTACGGTTCTCACTCGGCTGAATAGCTTCAAAGCGTTTCGCATTTCACGGACAGCTGTAAAAAAAAGGGGGGGGTTCCTTTTTGTAAGCATTCTACTGGTAGCATGGACCGATTTCAGTCATTCTTTTTTTTTTTGTCACATGAGTGGGAAGAACATGCTAGTTTAATACAGGTACATTCTGGATTGACGCATCGAACTGAACTGCTTGTTATGGGGAAATATTAATCCAGTTCACTTTCTTTTTGACTCACCCTGAACCTCGCGGTTGACGTCTAGTACCGTGCACGTAAATGGATGATCTCTTTCCGCAAGGACTGCTTCTCCACCATCTGGAGGAAAGTCTCCAGTTGCATCGAAGAGGAACATTCGAGGGATAACTGGGGGAAAGGAAGGATCCCAATAACGGAGACAGACAACGTAAGACAATGATACGAGGAAATGAATATAAGATAGCAATGTAGGTGTTACCAATCGAGTTTTGCCGTTCTGATTTTGTTTGATAAAGAATGGTACATCCAGATGATTCGTTTTCCTCGTTCGTTCGAAAATGCGAATAAAATCAATAAAGTTTTATCAATAAAGTATATGATTGATAATTATTTATCACTAACGACAAGTTTCTTTCAAGTTTGAATAAGTTCGACATTGTCAAGGTGTGATTCGCGGAAATACCGCGGTAGAGATTGGCATAATTTACCAAATCCGGGGTAGTGGAAAGGTGTTTCAGGTTTGAATAAAAAGAAAGCATATCATACCAGTGTTTATGTCATCGATTGCAATGTACCCATAGTCGTCACTTGTGACTGCCTTAAGGGCAATTTGAAATTCCGATGTAGCATTTCTCACACATCTCCTGGCTGTTAACCAACCCCAAGGATTCGGATATTGACTGCTTCTGGTTAAGATGATTTCACCCTCACTGATTGCCTGATTTACTGGAAGCTGGTACACATTGAGGGTCTCTGTAAAACCAATACAAACATAATAACGACGAAATCAATCATTTATTCCATTTTTCTGTTTTCTCATTGAAAGATTATTGTATTTTATAATGCAGGGGTAATGATGTAGAATCTGTTTTCTACGGAAGCCCGTTCGTGCCAGATTTTAAAAGTAAAAAAAATATTTTTATTGCGAAATAACGCAATACTCTTGCGAAATAACGCTACAGTATTGCGAAATAACGACAACGTATTGCGAAATAACGCAATAGTATTGCGAAATAACGCAATAGTTATTGCGAAATAACGCAATAGTATTGCGAAATAACGCAATAATTATTGCGAAATAACGCAATAGTATTTTGAAAAAACGCAATAGTTTTGCGAAATAACGCAATACTTATGCGAAATAACGCGATAGTATTGCAAAATAACGCAATACGTATTGCGAAAGAACGCAATATTTATTGCGAAAGAACGCAATACTGTCGTGTACAAACTCCACCCCGGATGTTCAGTTTGGCCTTTATTTGTCAATTTTGATGAAATGTTCTTGAAGTTCCTGTCCGTCATTGCGTTTTTATCCGTTGTGCTCTTGTCGTGGTACGGTTTTGCTTGAAAGGGGCGGGGTGCTGAAAACCAGAAGGCCAATGTTTGATCTTCAGAAAACGTTGCCATAATAGACATTTCTGTGGCATTTTTGCCCGGGGGGGGGGGGGAAGGGGCAACACGTTTTAAGGGCTTTATTATCTTTTCAGACAACCCCCGTATTGAATCATGTGTGTTCTGATTTTTTTAAACACAACCGACTCAAAATGGCCACCAAGCACGAACGCGTGCTGACAGAAGAGAACTAAACGATTCACTCGTTACTACAAGTACTGCGTTTTACCCATGCACCTGAAGGAAACAACTTTAGAATGTTAATAATCACTTGAATTTAACGGTGCATCCACAGTGCATTCGTAATGTAACAATGGAGAGGAAATTGAACTGATATGATTTTGAGGAATGGTTGTTTGGGTTGGGGGATGCATCAATAATATGCTCAACATTCCACCTCGCTGAAGAAAACTAATACATTTAAACGAATGATAATTACATAAGAATGATTTTCCAACTTTAAATAATTTCCCCGCAATAACCCCCTCCCAAAAATACATAACCAGTCCATTCAATTTTTAACTGATAAAAGGATGCCTTGCATCAAGAATCACTTAGCCGTATACTAATATGAATTAGAAAACAGTTTTTTAAGCTTGTTAAAACACTAAACGAATTTTTTTAAGTTTAAAAAAAAAAAATTGTACTTTTAAGTCTTCATTTTTTCTTTAAGCTGAAACGTGTTTTATGGGGATCACTAGGCAGTGGTGGGTTATGGGGATGGTTGGGATAATTAAACATAATCTTTCGTCTGGAAAAATGCCAACTGAGTAGAAAATGCCAATGTTCCCTAAGATTCGTGAAATAACAATCTCGTTATACAATCTCTAGTCACTGCTTCAGGTCTTTGGTCCTATCTATTGCTTGTCCTCCGCTTACCCCCTTTACAAATACAGGATCCGCCATGCAGGGTGGGGTTTTATATACTGTGGCGGAACCGGGGGGCTAGCGGAACCCAGGGGACTGATCTTGTTTATCCCAGGACTCCAACCCACACCTATTATCCCACAAAAATATTTATTAGCCTAACGAACGGGTGAGCGGCTACCCAAACGAAAGGGGGGACAATTAACGAACGGTGGACTAAGCCTAGGGGCTGTTCGTTTGGTGGAAATATACCACCGTTTTGTGACTGAGTAATTAATTGAATGGAACTAGAGCAACACAGGTAGCGACAGTAGGCCTCAAGGTGAATCAGGTAACCCTCACGGCAGACCTAGGTAACCCTCAGCGAACCTGGTAACCCTCGCAGTGATCCGGGTAACCCTCACGATGAACCTGAGTAACACTCGCAGTGATCCTGGTAACCCTGACGATGATACTGAGTAACCCTCACAGAGACAAGTGATTCCAAAGACGATTATAGATGAGATTTATTCAAGAATCTTAATCACCAATGGATTTGTTCAATAATCACTACAATAATTTACAATAATATACAATGAACGAGGTGGTAAATATTATGGACGGAAATATCTCAATAACCCTCACTCGTTACCTCCAGGGTCAACTGCACCCTTTTGAAGTAACTTAGTCTAATGTAATCCTTACGTGGTCAACTGCACCACTTAACAATATAAACAGGAAGATGAACTTTATGCGGTCAACTGCACCGTGTGTATTAACTAATACAATTATAATGAAGTAGCACTAATAACCCTCACACAGGTTGAACTGTCCCTATAACTCACACAATAAAGGTAACCCTCAACCTGACTCAGCGTCGAAGCAGGTTGAACTGTGTAAATGCAATAACCCTCACCCAGGAAAGGTAAGCCTCAACACGATTACACAATATAATCTTTATGTGCAATAACCCACACACACAAAACCGGTAACCCTCACAAGTGCTCAGAACGCGGCACAGAGTAACTCGTCAGGCAAGCTATTACGGCAATGATCGCCCCAGTCATAAAACCCCACCGAATGGTGTCCAACCCACGACAAGCAATCGCAGCCCCACTAGCCTCTCAACCAAGTTCCACAACTCCTAGCCACTTATGTTCTAGCACTAATTACCCAGACAAAATAGTCAGTCTTAATTCCCGACTAAATCTTTGTCACCAATTCTCCAAGATAATAGACAGTTAATTGAGTCAATAACAAAACCTGAGAGACTCCACCAACTCACCGGTCGCACCAAGGATGTCGATCGGACGTTGTCCCAAAATCTGAATAACCCTCAGGATTTAGCACGAAATCGCAGGAATGAGTCACAATGAGGTCTCCAGTTACAGCACCGTCGCCATCTTGGAACGAAGAGGCCTGGCGGTGTCAAACACCGCTTTATAAGCGCCCCTATTTGGGCAATGCGCGCTGGTGATTGGCTTACGCGCGTTCATGCATTATTGATGCTCAAGTCACGCCATATATTTCATTGCGGATTGGTCTACGCGCGCCATTAATATTAATGACCTATGCGCGCATACATAATTCATAGATTAGACTAGTCTGTAGGCACCCTGTTTCGCCACACAGGCCCCAGCAAAGCTTAATCCGTCCCGGATTAAATAGCTTAATACAATTATAAGAAACAGGGCCCATATATTTATACAATTATAATATAACTAAATTCCATGTGTGAGGTTTACCCACATGACAAGTGCCGTGTGAGACCGACATCCTTAATACAATTATAACAATGAAGCGTCCATAATATACAAGTTAACCACCGCTTGAGGTTTACCCAACCTCAGAAGTGATTTATACAATGATAAAAGATGTACACATTTGAGGTAGTTTACTAATTTACAATCATCAATGTCTTTGGAAATATACATGTTTTATTTTAACAAGCCATACGGTTGTATGGTGGTCCGCAACACTTTATAAAAAATCTCTATAAAAATAGACAAAGCGAAATCCTTTAAGCACAAAAAATATATAACACTTTGGAAAACACGGTGAGCTAATAAGTAGAATCATGCATAATTAAGCAAAATCACACAAAAAGTACACAAATTTCAGAGTCATTAATGTTCATTAAACTTCTTGTACTCCCGTTGTCCTACTTTGGTACTTCGTAGATATTGGCGTCCACCGCCTTCTTGTATTTGTGATGAGACACCTCCTCGTGTACCAGTTTCCCATCTAGGTAGGTGTTGCGGAATATGCGTTCCTCAACAACGGCCTGCCGCATCCTCTTCACCGGTGGCTCGTCGACGGCTTCCTCCAGCTCAGATCCAGCCTGTGTGATTGGGCTGAGAGGAGGCATAGATTCAGGGGTTCGGGACGTCTCTGCACCTCGTGCCTCCAACAGTTGGCTCAGGTACGCCTTGGGCTTTCCGGTGAGACGGATGATGGGTGATGATGTGCGCCCTACCAAGGGTGATATGGGACAGGGCGAGAGCGAAATAACCGCCTCTCTAGACGGACTCCTCGGCGGCCGACTCGCCGTAGCTGGGGCCGGGGCCTCTGCTTGCGGCCCGTGCCCCCACTTCCCAGGAAGCAGCTTTCTGTTGATGGAAACCGGCATCTTGATGCCTCCTTGGCGTCCCTCCATGATTCCGACTTTCTTGAATTCGGGATGGCTAACCACGCTCTGTGGATGACAGATGCGGACGTGTCGGGTTAAGTTGTCCCTTCGCTTGTCCCGGTACTCGCAATGCTCGCAGCACAGATACACAGGGGGGCCGTGCACCAGCTTGCGATGCCTCCAGAGGCCTTGCTTCGTGTTGAATGTACGCTCACACAGGAAACACTGCAAAGTCATCCTCAACCTGCCAACAAAAAAAACAGACAATATTTGGTTAGTATCGCTCTCTGCTTGAGGTGACTAACCTATCTATACCTAACTGGAAGTCGATGTTCCCTACGGGGGTACCTTTGGGTCCTCCCAGGGCTACTTGTCACTTTCCCTTCCCCATTACTTATTCGGTCAACAGTTAGAACCTCGAGAGGTTTTTCACTTAGTTCAGGCTCTACACTCAGCTGTTGCTCATGACTGAGCGTAGCCTCCGGAACCTCGGACACAGGTTCCTCAACAACAGCCACCTCGTGGCTAACTTCAGTGCAATCAGAAGTTTCTTCTGGTGTCACCAGTTGTTCCTCAGCCATGTCAGGGTCATACTTCCACGGTTTTAGGTTCTCACCAGTGTATGGCTTGAGCCTATCCCCATGAACTACAAAAGCCTTACCGCCAGGCTTTATCTGAATACGGTAGGTAACATCGGATAGTCTCTTAACCACCAAATATGGTCCTACCCATCGCAGTTCGAGTTTATGAGACCTCCCCTTCTTCTTGGCTTTGTTGTACAGCCAGGCGAACTGGCCTTGCTGCAGGCCTTCGCCATGTACCCGGCGATCGTAGTTTCGCTTCTGGTTTCTAGCACTCTGCCTCAGGCACTCCCTGGCTCTGCCATGTGCCTCTTGCAGATTCTGCCGTAACCTCTGAGCGAAATCCGTCGCCGTTGTGTCCTCTATTGTAGGACCTTCTACCAACAAATCTACTGGAAGCCTCGTCTCTCTCCCAAGCATCATCATGTTTGGAGACTCGCCAGTTGACTCTTGGGGAGTGCACCGGTAGGCAAAACTTGCATACGGGAGGCACTCGTCCCAGTCACGCTGTCTCCTCCTCGGTTCGATCATAACTGCAACCATGTTGACCAATGTCTTGTTGAAGCGTTCAGCCATTCCATCGGACTTTGGGTTGTACGCCGTGGTCCTCGTCTTGGAAATTCCAAGGACCTTGCACATTTCCCCAAATACGGCCGATTCAAAGTTTGTCCCCTGATCGGAATGCAATTCCAAGGGAATGCCAAACCGACAGACAAAATCACTGACAAACTTGTTAGCCACCGTCTCTGCCTTAGCATCAGGCAGAGCGTACGCCTCCATCCATTTGGAGCAGTAGTCACCGACTACCATGACCCAGACGTTGCCACTATCGCTCCGGGGCAGTGGCCCCAGCAAGTCCACGGCCACTCTCTCCATGGGCTCGCCCACCAAATACTGTTGGAGTGGAGAAACTCTCCTTTTCACAGGAGATTTCCTCCTCCCACACAGCTCACAACGTCTGATGAATGACCTCACATCCGCTGTCATTCCCGGCCAATAGTATCGAAACTTCACCTTGGCCAAAGTCTTCTTGACACCTAGGTGACCGCTAGTCCGACCACCATGTAACTCCTGAAGTACAACCTCTCTAAATTGCTCAGGAAGTACTAGTCGCCACCTAAACAACTTCCCGTCGTCGGATTCCCAGTTCCTATAAAGGACACTGTCCCGCACCTCCAACTGATCCCACTGGGACCAGAGTGTCTTGTGCGCCGAGGACGCGGCCGATACAGTCTCCCAACTGGGACGACTGCCCGACTCCTCTTTTGCCCGAACAATCCACCCAATACTAGGATCACCAAGTTGTGCTTCTCTGACTGCATTCCTAGGCAAGTGTGGTTGGGCAAAGATGCCCCTCACACTCGCCTCAGGAATCGGCAAGTCAGAGTCAACCTCATGGTAACCCTCACTGGTCTTGGTCACTTTGGCATCATCCGATGCCCCGACGGTCGCTGTCGCTTCATCAACGTCGGCACGACCGCACTGCTTGCAGGTCTTCCGGGACAACCTGTCAGCATTTCCATGCTTACGCCCAGGCCTGTGTTGAATTGTCACATCATACTCGCTGATCACCTCGAGCCACCTCGCAAGCTGACCCTCGGGGTCCTTAAAATTAAGGAGCCACCGGAGAGCAGCGTGATCGGTTCGAAGCAGAACCTTCTGACCATACAAGTACTGTCTAAACTTCTTGAGGTAGACAACTACCGCCAACAGTTCCCGCCGTGTAACACAATAGTTCCTCTCTGCCTTGCTGAGTTTACGACTCGCAAAGGCGAGGACCTTCTCCTGCCCCTCATGGACCTGAGACAAAACTGCCCCTATTCCATCTCCACTAGCATCTGTATCTACGATGTAGTCACTATCTGGAACAGGATATGCCAAAACGGGTGCAGTCTGCAGCCTCTGTTTCAACTCTTCAAATGCCTGCTGGCAGACATCTGTCCAGCGAAACTCTCGCGACTTTTCAGTCAGCGCATGCAGAGGCGAAGCAACCTCGGCAAATCCCCTGATAAACTTCCGATAATAGGAAGCGAGGCCTAAAAAGCTTCGAACTTCCTTGACACACTTAGGTGTTGGCCATTCCGCCACGGCCCGAACCTTTTCAGGATCGGTAGCCACACCTTCCGCCGACACAACATGTCCCAAATAGCCCACTGATCGCTGAAACAAAAAGCACTTACTAGGCTTCAGCTTCAACCCAGCTTGCCTCAACCTGGAAAAAACAACCCGCAGACGCTCAATCTCTTCTCTCACAGTCTTGCCAAACACGATGATATCATCTAGGTATATCAGCAGGATGTCCCACTGAAGACCTGCCATCACCTTCTCCATCAACCTTTCAAACGTCGCAGGGGCGTTGCAAAGCCCGAAAGGCATGCAGCGCCACCTGTATAAACCGTTCCTCACCACAAAGGTTGACTTCTGGCTGGCGTCCTCATCGAGGGCAACCTGCCAATATCCGGATGCCAAGTCCAGAGTGGAAAACCACTCTGCACTCGCCAACGCATCTAGCGTCTCGTCGATACGAGGAACAGGGTAAGCATCTTTAATTGTTACCCTATTCAGACCTCTGTAGTCGACACAAAATCGTTTAGTCCCGTCCTTCTTCCGGACTAACACAACATTCGCAGCCCAGGGACTATCAGATGGTTCAATAACCCCTCGCTGCTGCAAATCTCCAACTTGCCTCATTATTTCCTCCTGATTACACAGGGGATGGCGCCGGGGCCTCTCCTTGATTGGCCTCGCATCGCCAGTACTGATGTGGTGCTTAACCACATCAGTCCGCCCTATGTCACCCTCACCAGAAGAAAATACATCATGAAATTCAATCAAACAAGCCTTCACCTCCTCGTGATGCTCCCCACTGAGGTTGACTTTGCTCCGGTCGTACAAATCGTGCAGGTGAGACGGCATGTCACCATAGACCTCACACCCACGATCCTCACCCGGAACTACTATCGAATCGACTTCAACTGTTGCAATAGTGCCCACAGTTGTTCCCCGCCGAACAACTCGACTCTCCTCATTCGGATTGAATATCCGCAGAGCGAGAGACTCGGGTTGTGACTGAACCAGCGACCGGGCTAGAATTAGCCCTCGCTGAGCCAACTCGCCCCCACCTTCCACAGGCTCAATGATTGCCGGCTGTCCCAATGCCTCAGCGATACTGCTAACAGTACCAGGCACAACAGCCTCATGGCCCGCAGGAATCTCTGTGGTTTCAGCCACCATCACCCTGCCAACGAACGGTTCTCCGGCACTACTTGTGCATTTTACCCGGTCCCCGTTTAACCTCAACTCAAGGCGTTGGAAATCTAAATTACCTCCAGTGGGTAACAAGAAATCCATGCCCAATATGCCGTCATACTTGACATGAGCGAAAATAACACGCACTGGGTAAGCAGTTTTACCCAACTGTATGTCCACCCAGGCAGCGCCCATTACAGCCAGAGGACTCCCATCAACTTGTTGAATGCTGGACTCTTCCGCTTCCAGCACAGGCCTCTGTTCCTTGGCAATTCTATGGTAGACACGACTACTAATTAGTGTGTCGGTTGACCCCGAATCAACCAGGAACCTACACTTTGCTCCCCTCACAACACCATTAACAAACAGCCCATACCTAGGCCGAGTACCACTGCTTGGCCGAGTGCCTACTGGCTCTCTGCCTTCTGGTCCTCGCCTACCGGCGGCTTTGTTTGTCCCCGACTCTTGTCCTCTCTTGGGCCCTCGGAAATGCCCAGCCTGCCCGCGGGCCCACCGGTCGGCTGGCTGGCGTTTCCCTGTGCCCATTTATCCTTACGAGGTTTGGTACATTCCCGTCTGAAATGACCGACCTCCCCACATTTGAAACATTTCAACCCACCAGGCGTTTTCCTTTCAGGCTTTGGTGACTGCCTCTGAGGAAAACTCGCCTTGTTGCCCTGCACTAGACCTTGCTGGGTTAGCCCTGTCAGGAGCTCAACCACTTGGTCTATTTTCTTTGTCTGTTGACCGGCATTTTCTTCTAACTTTAGAAGACGCCTCTCTGTGTCAGAGTCGACTGCCCTAGTAAACTTCACAGGTTTCACTTCGGCCCTTCTCTCACACTCAACCTTCTCAAAATTCTCGGTCTCAAGGGCAGCACGTATAGCTTCGTCCAATGTCTTTGGGCGATCGCGATAAACGCCTTCCCTAACGACCTGACTAGTCACTGCATCAACGAAATGATTCTTCCCCAGGCGCTCCCGTGCCTCTTCGGGGATCTCAGGGTAGGCCTTCAACGTTAAATCTCGGATTGCCTGGCCCAACTCCTGAAGTGTTTCTTTAGGCCCCTGACGTCGGTGCCTTAACTCCACCAAATAATTTTCGGCCTGTCGTCCAGGACCGAATCTCTTTGACAACACCTTCACAAGTTCACTATAAGTGAACTTCTTCGAGCCATCACCGAGAATACGAAGTGCTTCACCCTGGAGACAAGCGGCCAAGAATTCGGTCGCTTGCTCCTCACTCCACTGATTCACCTGCTTACACGCCTCAAAGTGGCGGTAATAATCGTTCCACAGAACCTTACCATTATATCGGTCGGGGGTAATTGTAGGCTTGCGAGGCCTACCACCGTGAGGTTTACCGCCCACCTCATCACCCACCAACCGTGACTCCCTTTTAAGAGGCCATGGGCCTACTCCAGGTGAGTCAACCTCATCGACAACCTTGTTGGATTTCCCCACAGCGGGACTAGTTGCAAAACTCAGCAACTCACTGTGTAAAGCTCGCTCCTTTTTAGCACAATCTTCCTTACGGTTCAAGAAGGGATTGGTGCAAGGACCTCGCGTGGGAATAGACCTCAAAGGTGTACTCTCCGCGTGCCTTGCATCCCTTGGAACCAACTTGGGTGACATGCCAACACTGGAACGATCGCGTGCCACTGAGGCATACCCCGAGGTATCCTCCGGCAACTTCCAACTAATCTCAGAATCAACCTCAACCAGAGGCGTAGCCCGACTCTTAGGGGTAACCTCACTCACAATCTTTGGCTGTGCCCCCTTTCTGACAGCCTCTAACTCCGAAGAGAGACGAGCCCTCTCCCACTTCAGCCACTGAACCTCCATTCTTGAGCGGTTAAGCTCATCATGGACAGAGCCTTTGTCCCCCTCAACCGAGGTGACACCACCGCCCTCACTCATACTGACGTTTCCTCTTGACTAGGAAACTCAGTCTCCACCAGACTCACTACACTTGGCCACTGACCACTCGGCGATAACGGTACCTCACCAGTAAATTCAGGCTGCGGGACTACTTGTCCAGGGCCTCCCAAATTTACCAAAACCTGCGTACCGACTACCACCTGGTGGATTCTTAACAGGATTGGCAGTTGCTGTCTCGCAGTATTTCGCAAAGATCGCAACTCCGCTCGAATCCCCAACAGAATCCGCACATCAACCAACAATACAACAAACAAAACAATACCCAAAGCAGTAACGACCCAGGTTAACATAACCCGCTAACCTCGTCACCAATAATCCTCACAGTGAACCTCAATGAGGTCCACTCATTAACCAAAAAATCAACTACTCTTTATTTCTCTTTATTACAAGTTCACAACTTACAACAATTGAATTTATACAATCACAAAATATCCCACTTCTGACACCATTTGTGGCGGAACCGGGGGGCTAGCGGAACCCAGGGGACTGATCTTGTTTATCCCAGGACTCCAACCCACACCTATTATCCCACAAAAATATTTATTAGCCTAACGAACGGGTGAGCGGCTACCCAAACGAAAGGGGGGACAATTAACGAACGGTGGACTAAGCCTAGGGGCTGTTCGTTTGGTGGAAATATACCACCGTTTTGTGACTGAGTAATTAATTGAATGGAACTAGAGCAACACAGGTAGCGACAGTAGGCCTCAAGGTGAATCAGGTAACCCTCACGGCAGACCTAGGTAACCCTCAGCGAACCTGGTAACCCTCGCAGTGATCCGGGTAACCCTCACGATGAACCTGAGTAACACTCGCAGTGATCCTGGTAACCCTCACGATGATACTGAGTAACCCTCACAGAGACAAGTGATTCCAAAGACGATTATAGATGAGATTTATTCAAGAATCTTAATCACCAATGGATTTGTTCAATAATCACTACAATAATTTACAATAATATACAATGAACGAGGTGGTAAATATTATGGACGGAAATATCTCAATAACCCTCACTCGTTACCTCCAGGGTCAACTGCACCCTTTTGAAGTAACTTAGTCTAATGTAATCCTTACGTGGTCAACTGCACCACTTAACAATATAAACAGGAAGATGAACTTTATGCGGTCAACTGCACCGTGTGTATTAACTAATACAATTATAATGAAGTAGCACTAATAACCCTCACACAGGTTGAACTGTCCCTATAACTCACACAATAAAGGTAACCCTCAACCTGACTCCGCGTCGAAGCAGGTTGAACTGTGTAATTGCAATAACCCTCACCCAGGAAAGGCAAGCCTCAACACGATTACACAATATAATCTTTATGTGCAATAACCCACACACACAAAACCGGTAACCCTCACAAGTGCTCAGAACGCGGCACAGAGTAACTCGTCAGGCAAGCTATTACGGCAATGATCGCCTCAGTCATAAAACCCCACCGAATGGTGTCCAACCCACGACAAGCAATCGCAGCCCCACTAGCCTCTCAACCAAGTTCCACAACTCCTAGCCACTTATGTTCTAGCACTAATTACCCAGACAAAATAGTCAGTCTTAATTCCCGACTAAATCTTTGTCACCAATTCTCCAAGATAATAGACAGTTAATTGAGTCAATAACAAAACCTGAGAGACTCCACCAACTCACCGGTCGCACCAAGGATGTCGATCGGACGTTGTCCCAAAATCTGAATAACCCTCAGGATTTAGCACGAAATCGCAGGAATGAGTCACAATGAGGTCTCCAGTTACAGCACCGTCGCCATCTTGGAACGAAGAGGCCTGGCGGTGTCAAACACCGCTTTATAAGCGCCCCTATTTGGGCAATGCGCGCTGGTGATTGGCTTACGCGCGTTCATGCATTATTGATGCTCAAGTCACGCCATATATTTCATTGCGGATTGGTCTACGCGCGCCATTAATATTAATGACCTATGCGCGCATACATAATTCATAGATTAGACTAGTCTGTAGGCACCCTGTTTCGCCACAATACCATAAAAACTTTATCTGTCAGAAAATATGAAGTGAGAATTTCCTATAAGTAGGCCTAAAGTGGGCCGAAGTAGGCCTATAGGTTCAACCATTCGGACTCATGCATTTTTTTTCAAAAACATTGGGTTTATTTAACAAAAACTATTGCGTTATTTCGCAATAATTTTGCGTTATTTTGCATTAATATTACGTTATTTCGCAATACTATTGCGTTATTTCGCAAAACTATTGCGTTATTTCGCAATAATTATTGCGTTATTTTGCAGTAACTATTGCGTTATTTCGCAATAAGTATTGCGTTATTTCGCAATAAGTATTGCGTTATTTCGCAATACTATTGCGTTATTTCGCAATACTATTGCGTTATTTCGCAATAAAATATTTTTCACTTTTAAAATGTGGCACGAACGGGCTTCCGTAGTTTTCTGTTTTGGTATCAAATTTAAAGAAAATAATATCGTTATACCCTTTTTTGGTTTACATATTAAAATCTTTCACATTTGACACAGACATTTGAACCGACTCCAATCGGTACAAATGTTATACTTATGGTATTTTTATAATATATTTTAAGCTGCTTTTTGCGCCAACGGCGGCAATATTGTTTTCACTACATGCATTCTAGTTAGTCAGGTGGCTTTGAGCTCTTGTTCAAGTCGGTATTCTAGATAAGGCTAGGCAAAAACTAAATAATTTACACATGGCCATGTTCTTTTAAACAAAAGGACAGACGTTTATATCTTTTATCATTGTAAATCAGTTCCTTTGGTAACCATAAATCTCTACATACTTTTGTTTGGTGCCATGTTGACCCCTAATCAAATTTCATGGTAATCGGCAAAGGCGTTTGGTGAGGAGGTCTTGTAGGAAGTTTCAAAAGGGGATTGTGTATCCCGGCCATGATATAGGTTAACTTCTGCGGGGGGAGTATGACTTAATAACCTTACACAATGACAATAAACGCTTTTTTGTTTTTAAAAAACAATACAGCCAGTACGTCAATCGTAAACGTCCGCCACGGCACTTAGTGCAAAAAACATAGCGAGTCATAAAATTTCACACAGACGTTTCTAGGTGATACCTAAGTAATCACTGGATAGTTTCTGAGAAGGATGACATCAACATTTTGGTCATGAATGTGGAAATTTGTTTTAACATAAAATAAAACACCCTTTAAGTTGCAATGCTTGGATTGAACATTTTAATTGGATGCAAAGAGTCATTTTAATCATACATGGTGAAAATTGTTTGAAAGCCTTACCCATGCCGAGTCCAAACACATTGTACCAGAAACTGAAACACCACTTGTTTCCTGGCTGTTCTCTACTTGGCGAAACGACAGGGCTGACAAGTATAGCGGTTCTGCTTCTATAACCATGTGACGCGCTACACACAATATAGTGGCCACTCGCGTCTGTGCAGGGCAGGGATTTTTTTCATAGAGTGAACAAAAACAAATAATTTTGGACGAAATGTTGCATTGATGATTGAAAGACGATCGGCAGATATTCTTCAAAATTTAGAAGAGGCATGAGTTTGCTTATATTCCTTAAAGCGATTTATTTGGTTAAAAAAGAAATTCGGCGGCCAAATTTTTGTTTTTTAATGTTTAACTTCGAAAAAAAAGAAGAAAAATGTGTGAGCCACCCCCCCCCCCAGCCAAATCCTGGGTGCACCACTGATTAATATCATTTTATTGCTGTGGTTATGTATCACCAACCTCCGTTGAATTGAAAACAGTACGCCTACGTGAAACCTTTATGAGACAGGTTAGTGTAGAACGCCATAAGAATATTCAAGTATCATATGACAAGGTCCGAGACACATGTAACTTTCGATACATAAACAAAGCGGGATGTCTTTCATTGATGATCTTGTGCTTTCATCTTGAAAGTCAAGGGTATGGTAACTTTTGGTGTCTTTTGCGGGCATAAGCTAATGCACCAGCCCCACAGATACATTGCTGTCTGATATCAGTTCTGGATATTTGTAGGGGGGGGGGCAGAGTAATAACACAGAGTGCGGAATGGCGTCCCTGGTCAACAAATCTATGTTTTACTTACTTTTTTTAGCGGAGATCGTATTAAGCAAACACAATTTCAACATGTCACCTGTTCCTCTGCCTTCTAACCTTCAGGTTTTGCAGTCCTGAATTCATAACTTAGTGGACAGTTAACGATATTCACCCGGAAGTGGGGAGACAGATCATAGAAGATATGTGCCACCGTTTTGTAAAAAGGCAGGTGGACATGTAGAAGGTGATACACCTGACTTAAGGTGCTGGTACTTAACAAGTAAGATCACAATTTGACAGAAATTGTTTTCCCCCAATCTTATATGTAGGCTTGAAAGTATAATTCCCTTACTTCTGGATGTGCGCAGGTTTTACGCCAAACCGTTCCGAGGTTTTCATACAACTCAAAGATTATGAATCTTTTAGTGATGCATGATTAAATGAATGAAATCAAGACAAGAACGGAAAGCTTACGCCCCTTGGTTTATGCTAAGACCAACAAAATGATCATTTAGCTTATAGTCTGGTCAAATGATTTGTGTTTGTTGGTAACCTATCTTTGGGACACTGTGTATAGATTAATAAAACATCACGTGATGCAAACACTCACTGCCAAACGTCTTGTCGAAATCTGGCCTAGCTCTATAAACAGAAGTTGCCCCCTGCTGCAGCTGCCAGTTGGAGCTGTCCTCGTTCGATTGTCTCCAACCACAAAATCCTTCCTCGAAGGTGCAGTTGAAGCCTGTGCTTGTTGTGACCAACACAAACAGAACGCATCGTCAAAAAGTAATATAAGCGAATTAAAAACAAAATAGCAAGAATCCGGGGGGGGGGGAATGGAGAGAAATAAATCAGAACGCAAAAAGTACTACCAAATCTTCTTATAAACTATCATGCCTCTTGTTGTTTAGAGGTTGCTTGTGAAAATTGCTTGGTGTGACTTTGCTCAAGACTCAATGAAAAACAAAAAGTGATAAACCAGTGTCAGTGCAAAAACGTTGTTACTCGGGTTTGAGTCGTTTTGAAAAAAAAAAACCGTATAAATAGGTTTTTGATGGCTCGTTAAAAGTTTGCGTTTCATTCAATTAAAGATAAAGTAACCTCAAGAATGCAATTTAGACAGGAACATGTTTAGTGTGTTGAATACTTTGTTGTCCCTCGTCATGTTGGATACAAACCTCTTAAATGAATCAGATCAACATACGACGTTTTTGCTTGATACGATGCTTCATGTAAACATTTGTCAAAACGTCGTAACTCGTCCAGATACGTCTTTTTGCATGAACACACAATGAACACACGCAATGAACACACGACCCCATTACTTTAGCACCTACAGCTCAAATCATCTTCGAAAACATCTCAGAATTGATCCCTATTCTTGTTAATCATTCCCAGTAGCAACGTATTCAGAGTACCAAAAGTCTCTAGCTCGTTATTTCAATTTTTCCTTATTTACTTCATTTTCGTTTCTCGTTTTTTTCTACTAAACTCTTTTTCACTACAACTTAACCCTAAAGGGGCCGGGGGGCGGAATCCGCCCCCCCCCTCAACATTTTCCGTGATAGCTTTTAAAAAATTGACTTTTTAGCCTCGAGCTTTGCGCATCTTTTGATACCAAAAACATAAAAATCGGACCACGGGTTGCCGCGTAGCGAAACATTTTCCGGCACTACGCGCCGTGAAAACTGAATTTTCGCATATACGTCGTGTACACAGAACAGAATTGCCATTCGTACATATGAATAATTAATTAGCCATAATTCTAAATCCCTTTGACCTATAGTCATGAAATTTCTTGGGTATGTTTAGGAAGAGTTGCTCTATGCATGTGCCGAGTTTCAAAATGTTTCGTCACTCGATGGCCGAGATCTTAGGGGGCGGCGGAATCCGCCCCCCCCCCCCCCGGCTGAGAGATGGTCAAAATAACCCGGCCCCTTTAGGGTTAACATTATCATGTATTATTTTCTTATTGCATATATACGCGGTGTCGTACTAATGGACCTAACTGCTGCCTACGACACAGTGTGGATCACAGCCCGTTCCTGAAACTCCATTCCCGATCGGCGTTTAGTGCGGTTCCTCGCCAAAATCATTTCCAACAGCAGTTTTGTCTTCACAAGTGACGGGCAGACAAGCCGGCCACGTCGCCTGAGAAATGGAGAGCCCAAGGCTCAGTATTGGCCCAACCCTCTTCAATATCTACATTAGCGACCTACCACACACCACATCTAGGAAGTACGGCTATTCCGATGACTTGGCCCTCCGGTACACAGATAGAAACTGGACAGTGTGGAGAAGGTGCTCTCAGCTGATATGGAATGCATTGCAGACTACCTGACGTCATGGAGACTCAAGCTGAGCGTTGCAAAAACTACCTCATCTACCTTCCAACTAAAAAAAACACTAAGGAAGCCTATCGCCAGCTAAATCCCACCTTAACGGGTCTCCTCTGTTCTACAATCTACATCCCACCTACCTCGGGCTTAGACTAAACCGGCAACTCACCTACAGGAAACATTTGGAAGCTCTCCGTTCTATCGTTTCAGTGCGTAACAACCTCCTGCGTCGGTTGGCTGGATCGTCATGGGGTGCCAGGACATCCACCCTTCAAACTGGTGCTCTTGCCCTCGTATATAGCGCTGGCAGGTATGCCGTCCCAGTATGAAGCCGCAGTGCCCATGCCAGTAAGCTTGATGTGACCCTCAACGAAACCATGCGGATCATCATTGGCTGCCTACGCCCTACTCCAACGGACCTCCAGCCTGTTCTTGCAGGCATAGCATCTGCAAAGCTTCGTAGAGAGTGCCTCACAGACAGGCTTGTGTCAAAGGCCGAGGCAAACGCTGATCACCCTCTGCATCAGCTGATCCAAGATGCACAGCAGCTTGGTCGTCAACGCCTTACCTCTCGTCGGCCTTCTCCCGTCATGCTGCAGCCCTTTGCAACTCCAACTTCACCTTGTGTAGTAACTGGAAGGCTGACTGGAAGCAGACTGTTCGACCTGACCAATTAACTGTGACCCCCGACACCACAGCCCCACCCAGCTTAGTGCCTTGCCTCGAAAGACTGGGTCAACCTGAACCGCTTACGTACAGGAGTCGGCCGGTTCAATACCAGCATGTTTCGTTGGGGCCTACGCCAATCAGCAGCCTGTATGTGTGGATCTGACCATTGATGACCTTGAAGGGGTCAATGAACTTCTGCATATCATATTTTATAGATAATAATACTATTCAAAACACCACTTGTTTATCACCCATATCTAAATTTAGGGTATTCCTGCTCTGATTTTAATGTTCAGATATGTAGACATTTCATATTTGACCTCTGATGACCTTTGCGAGGTCAATGAACATTATATTCTCTGATTGCCGTATTTAATAATGTTAAATTTTATAATTAGTGCAAAAGGAGTGTATTTAAAAATTATTCTACAGCATGTCATGAAGTAAGACCCCAAAGAATTTTTTTTTTGTGTGACCTCTGATCTCAATTTTTCATTTTATAAGGCAGGCGCAGGCGCAACAGAATATAAGAGGTACATCGGACAAGCGTCACTCTCTAACAGTGACCATTGGGCTTGGTAAAAGGTTAAAAATGTAGTTATTCAAGTCCATCCGGATAAAACATGGTGTAATAAGTAATAAGAGTGAATATTGCTTGACATATGGACATTTTCCTTTACAAAACAGATCCACAAATGTCTATTCAAATCTCATCATATTGCGTTAGCCGATAAAACAAGGAAAAACGAGGTCAGAGGTCACCTCAAAATTGTTTGTGGGGGTCTGAATTCATAACATGATTGCAAACTAATGGTTGCATTTCCATTCTTTGGCACTATTGAGGATTGGGTCACCAAAAGAAAAATGCGTTTTCAGGAATAAATATGATAAATAGCGGCAACTAAGTTAATACAAAGTTCACTGACCTCTCTAAGGGTAAGACTGCGTCAAATATGATGTCCCCACACCTGAAAATTCTTTTCATGGCACAAATAGTTTAGTTTTAGACTTGGGTCATGATCAAAAGTGGCATTTACAATTGTGAAAATCATATTAATATCGATAGGTAGGCTAGGGTTTTACAAAGGTCATGACCTCTGGTAAGGTCACCAGAGAATGAATATGAAATGGCCTATATATGAACATTTTCTTTGTAGCATGAACACCTTTCATTTAGACATGAATCGTTAAACAAGATGGGGTTTAAAGAATACATTTTAGAAATAGCTATACAGGTTTACAAAGATCACTGACCTCTCAAAGGTCACCAGAGGTCAGATATGAATTTTTCCCACATCTGACTATTGTTTTCATTGAATGAAGACCTATGACATACTTTGGTCATAGGAAAACCTTTCCTCGAAGGTGTAGTTGAAGACTGCGGTTGCGGGACAAATAAAAACAGATCGCTTCGTTGTAATCATACCCGATAAGCTGTTGGAATTGCTGAAATTCATATTTTATGAAGCTAATAATTTACCGTGACATTTCCTCGTTGTCGCTCATTGCATTGAAAGTGTCAAGTAAAGAAAATGAATTGTTTGCACACCACTCAAAAATATATAATGTTACCTTCCCCTTTTTTTTAAAATGATTCTGCGTAATTTTTCTTCGATCAGGCACAATGCATTACCTACCACCACGAAGTACGTCACCAAAGGACCCAAAAATGTGAGTACAAGAAAAGTCACGATAACGTCAGATAAAAATCGATTGTTCACAAATTACAGGGAAAGACTGAGATATCGTGTTCATTTTTTTTCCAGTCTGATTGGTCTTAGGTTGTGAAACACATCGGTTAAAATGTTTACCTGACCTTGCATAATACAATTATTACAAGAGTTCAAAAAGAGAACTTTAATTTTTCAAATTGTGATAACTTCTCAAACTCTTCGACGACCTTTGATCTTTCTTTTATAAAAGTGGTTCTCTTTTTGTTTCCTGTCATATTTGTATTGATCGGTATGTTTTTTTCCTGCAATTGTTTCCCTGTGTTTTAAGACATGTTTATACAAGCTTCAACTTCTTGAATTTACCTGCATTGTTTTTTATTCGGATTTTGCTTTAAAGTATTCTTATTTGATTTAATAGTATTATGTTTATATTCATAACGATTTGAAATTATGGTAGTAAATTTCTACTTGAATTGAATAAAATATATATATATATAAACGACAATACATTTCAACTTCAAAATACATATTTCAAATTGCATCTCACCTCTTACAGCAATTGCTACAGTCATACTGTCGATCAGCTCACCATCTCCGTGGAACGCTTTGCATTGTAGGGTCTTTCTATGGGTGTCTCTGTTAGGTGACACAACGACACTACTGCTAACGCTGAATCCGTCGACGGTGTCGATGCTTCTGTTACTGACTGGTTTCACTCGCTGGCCAGCCAAAGTCCACACAAGTTCTACAAAGAGAGTTCAAGAGAAAGTGACCAAGTTGGAAAAAAAAATTAAATGTGGCTGGGTCCATTTAACATAAATAACATAGGACTAATTTTCATGTTATTAACTATAGTAACTGTTGAAATTGCACGTTATTTGCACAAGTTATCTCCATTTTTAATACAAATACCACAAATGTCAGTTTTAATTGAAAATGCCTTTTAAATACAATGAACAAATGGGGGTTCATACCTCCTTAAACAAAAACTTGAAATGAAAAAAAAAAAAAAATCACCATCATCATTTCAGAAAAAAAAATTGATTTGCTGCTTATATTTCAAACACAAAATCTGGCATAAAATAATGTTTCAGTCTTGACTCAAATTATTAAAATCTCTTTTGTATTTAAATGTCTGTGTGTTGTCTCCGGTTCTAACTCGGCTGAATAGCTTCCAAGCGTTAATCATTTCACGGACAGCGGTAAAAAAATTTAAAAAGGAGGGAGGGGTTCCTTTTTGTAAGCATTCTACCGGTACCATGGACCGATTTCAGTAATTCTTTTTTTTTGTCACATGAGTGGAAAGACATGCTAGTTTCATACAGGTACATTCTTGATTGACGCATCGAACTGAACTGCTTGTTATGGGGAAATATTAATCCAGTTCACTTGCTTTTTGACTCACCCTGTACCTCGCGGTTGACGTCTAGTACCGTGCACGTAAATGGATGATCTCTATCCGCAAGGACTGCTTCTCCACCATCTGGAGGAAAGTCTCCAGTTGCATCGAAGAGGAACATTCGAGGGATAACTGGGGAAAGGAATGATCCCAATAACGGAGACAGACAACGTAAGACAATGATACGAGGAAATGAATATAAGATAGCAATGTAGGTGTTACAATCGAATTTTTGCCGTTCTGATTTTGTTTGATAAAGAATGATACATCCAGATGATTCGTTTTCCTCGTTCGTTCGAAAAGGCGAATTAAATCAATAAAAGTTTCATCAATAAAGTATATGATTTATAATTATTTATCACTAACGACAAGTTTCTTTCAAGTTTGAAAAAGTTCGACATTGTCAAGGTGTGATTCGCGGAAATACCGCGGTAGAGATTGGCATAATTTACCAAATCCGGGGTAGTGGTAAAGTGTTTCAGGTTTGAATAAAAAGAAAGCATATCATACCAGTATTTATGTCATCGATTGCCACGTACGACGGAACGTCGTCACCACTGACTGCCTGAAGAGCAATTTGAAATTCCGATGTAGCATTTCTCACACAACTCCTGGCTTTTAACCAAACCCTTAGATTCGTATATTGACCGCTTCTGGTTAAGACGATTTCACCCTCACTGATTGTGTGATTAACTGGAAGCTGGTACACATTGAGGGTCCCTGTCAAACCAATACAAACATAATAACGACGAAATGAATCATTTTTTCAATTTTTCCTGTTTTCTCATTGAAAGATTACTGTATTTTATTATGCAGGGGTAATGATGTAGAATCTGAGTAAGTGGTTTTTTTTTCATCATGAGGATTTTGCATCTTAATTCTGTTTTGGTATCAAATTTAAAGAAAATAATATCGTTATACCCTTTTTTGGTTTACATATTAAACGCTTTCACATTTGACACAGACGTTCGAACTGACTCAAATCGTTACACATGTTAGACTTATGGTATAATAGATTTTAAACTGCTTTTTGCGCCAACTGCGGCAATATTGTTTTCACTACATGCATTCTAGTTAGTCAGGTGGCTTTGAGCTCTTGTTCAAGTCGGTATTCTAGATAAGGCGAGGCAAAAACTAAATAATTTACACATGGCCATGTTCTTTTAAACAAAAGGACAGACGTTTATATCTTTTATCATTGTAAATCGGTTCTTTCGGTAACCATACAATTCTACATACTTTTGTTCGGTGTCATGTTGACCCGTAATCAAATTTCATGCTAATCGGCAAAGGCGTTCGGTTAGGAAGTATTGTAGGAAATTTCAAAAGGGGATTGTGTATCTCGGCCATGATAAAGGTCATTTTCTGCGGGGATAGTATGACTTAATAAACCTTACACAATGATAAACCAATAGCAAAAACATAGCAAGTTAATAAATTTCATACCGACGTTTCTAGTGATAACATAAAATAAAACACCCTTTAAGTTGCAATGCTTGGATTGAATATTTTAATTGGATGCAGAGAGTCATCTTAATCATACATTGCAATGCTTGGATTGAATATTTTAATTGGATGCAGAGAGTCATCTTAATCATACATTGTGAAAATCGTTTGGAAGCCTTACCCATGCTGAGTCCATACATATTGTACCAGAAACTGAAACACCACTTGTTTCCTGGCTGTTCTCTACTTGGCGAAACGACAGGGCTGACAAGTATAGCGTTTCTGCCTCTATATCCATATGACGCTCTACACAAGATGAAGTGGCCACTCGCATCTGTGCAGGGCAGGGATTATTTCAAAGAGTAAACAAAAACACATATTTTTGGACGAAAAATTGCATTGATGATTGAAAGACGATGGGCAGATATTCTTCAAAATTTAGAAGAGGCATGAGTTTGCTTGTATTCCTTAAAGCGATTTATTTGGTTAAATCAAGGCAATTTGAAAACAAAAAAATTATTCCACAATCGAAACCAGTCGAATATATAATTATTTTAAAACCCATTCGGATTTTAGCGACAACTCTTGGGCAAGCTTTCATTTTATGACACGAAAACAATACATGATTTCTGAAAATGTAACCCACGACCATAAGCTTCAAAGGTATTGACTGTTGTTATGATTTTATCATGAACAAGCGGCAGTAAGCTTCCATTGATATTAGTGGCGCACCCGGGGGGCGGCTGGGGGGGATCCCCCCCCCCCTGCGACAGGTTGTAATTATTTTTTTTTCTAGGCCCACGGTTTGACCTTGGTGATATGTATGTGACCCATTTTCGAGTAGTAAAATAGGGGTGTAAGTGGCGCCACCTGCGTCAAAATAGTCCGACCCACCCCCCCCCCAAAAAAAAAAAAAAAAACCTCTCTTTTTTCAGCGGCCAATTTGTTTTTAAATGTTAAACTTCGAAAACAATTGAAAAAAAAAAATGTGGGAGCCACCCCGCCCCCAGCCAAATCCTGGGTGCGCCACTGATTAATATCATTTTATTGCTGAGGTTATGTTTCACCAACCTCCGTTGAATTGAAAACGGTACGCCTTCGTGAAACCTTTATGAGACAGGTTAGTGTAGAACGCCATAAGAATATTTAAATATCATACGACTAGGTCCGACACACATGTAACTTCCGAAAACATAAACAAAGCGGGATGTCTTTCATTGATGATCTTGTTCTTTCATCTTGAAAGTCAAGGATATGGTATCTTTTGGTGTCTTTTGCGGGCATAAGATAATGCACCAGCCCCACAGATACATTGCTGTCTGAAATCAGATCTTGATTTGTGTAGGGGGGCAGAGTTATCACACAGAATCAGAGTGCGGAATGGCGTCCCTGGTCAACACATTTAACTCTATGTTTTACTTACTTTATGCGGGGATCAGTTTTCAACATTGAACTTTTTCCGCAGCCTGCTTACCTTCAGGTTTTGCAGTCGTGAATTCATAACTTAGTGGACAGTTAACGATATTCACCCGGAAGTGGGGAGACAGATCATAGAAGATATGTGCCACCGTTTTGTAAAAAGGCAGGTGGACATGTAGAAGGTGATACACCTGACTTAAGGTGCTGTTACTTAACAAGTAAGATCACAATTTGACAGAAATCGTTTTTCCCTTATCTTATATGTAGGCTTGAAAGTATAATTCCCTTACTTCTCAGAAGGATGTGCGCAGGTTTTACGCCAAACCGTTCCGAGGTTTTCATACAACTCAAAGATTATGAATCTTATAGTGATGCATGATTAAATGAATGAAATCAAGACAAGAACGGAAAGCTTACGCCCCTTGGTTTATGCTAAGACCAACAAAATGATGATTAAGCTTATAGTCTGGTCAAATAACCTTGGGGACACTGTGTATAGATTAATAAAACATCACGTGATGCAAACACTCACTGCCAAACGTCTTGTCGAAATCTGGCCTAGCGCTAGAAGTTGCCCCCTGCTTCAGCTTCCAGTTGGAGCTGTCCTCGTTCGATTGTCTCCAACCACAAAACCCTTCCTCGAAGGTGCAGTTGAAGCCTGTGCTTGCTGTGACCAACAAAAACAGAACGCATCGTCAACAAGTAATATAATCGAATTAAAAGAAAAATGGCAAGAATCTCGGGGGGGGGGGAATGGAGAAAAATAAATCAGAACTCAAAAAAGTACTACCAAATCTTCTTATAAACTATCATGCCTCTTGTTGTTTAGAGGTTGCTTGTGAACATTGCTTGGTGGGACTCTGCTTAAAGGGAACATGAAATAAAATTTTGATTGCATTTATTTTGCTTAAATCAATAAAGAATGATGTTCTTAACAATATTTTGTGTATGGCGGTGTTTATTTTCTGGGATAAATGGGGTAAAATAATTTGTGAACATGTTTGGACAAACTACTCCGCCCCACAAAGGGAAGCTTCATTAACATAAAACTTCGTGAGGGGTATGACGCCAATCAAGGGAGAGACTTGCCGCGCTGCGGGGGGCACCGGCATTGCGGCGTGCATCATAATACATGTACATATACATTGCGGCACTGAAGATTTTCTGGTGTTTCGTTCGGAATCGAGAAGAAATAACACCCAATTTTCGGCCATGCCGACAAGGTGTGTGGCTGCTGGGTGTAGCAAAACTACCAAGGATGGAGTAAGCCTTCATTTGTTTCCAGTAAATCCGAAATATCGGAGCATTTGAAGAGCCAAAGTGAAGGTAAATACCAGAGCAAAGTGGTCCGGGCCCAGTGAGTTCGCGGCCCTCTGCGCTGCACTTTGAGCCGTCGTGCTTTGATGCTGGTCTGTACAGTTACTTGGGCATGCCCCTAAAAAACATCGAGTCAGTGTCTGAATCATTAGAACTCTGATTCAAATCTGACGAATCTGTACCATTTTCATCGGATTCGCTAAGGAAAGAAGAGGAAGAGTCTTCGGAACTTTCACGATCATGACGGTCGTCGTTGTTTTCATTCGCCAACGGTGGCACCGTGGCACGTCCACGTGTGCATGTACTGTACATGTAGACACATTCGTACACCTGTACGTGTGCATATAATGCCACGTACGGGTACGCGGCGGCTGCACATACACGCAGCACAGTAGCTTCGCTAATCCGTCTCGTACCCAGACGTCATTTACGGGCCCTGGATTTCTCTGCCTTTGGTTACGTCATGAACAGCGCCCTCATTTGGAGTTGCCGCGAAAATCAAAAAGGGGGGGGGGTTCAATTTTGGACGGCAAATTACCACACTAAACGTACACCAGAACCAGTTCTGCTTTTAATTCACATTTAATACACATAAATGAATGTATATATCAAATAAAATACGTTATGAAAATTTTGGACTGCTTGTTTCCTTTAAGACTCAATGAAAAACAAAAAGTGATAAACCAGTGTCAGTGCAAAAACGTTGTTACTCAGTTTTGAGTCGTTTTGGAAAAAAACCCGTATAAATAGGTTTTTGATGGCTCGTTAAAAGTTTGCGTTTCATTCAATAAAAGATAAAGTAACCTCAAGAAGACAATTTAGACAGGAACATGTTTAGTGTGTTGAATACTTTGTTGTCCCTCGTAATGTTAGATAAAAACCTCTTAAATGAATCAGATCAACATACGACGTTTTTGCTTGAGACGATGCGTCATGTAAGCATTTGTCAAAACGTCGTAACTCGTCAAGATACGTCTTTTTGCATGAACACACAATACGACCCCATTACTTTAGCACCTTCAGCTTAAACCATCTTCAGTCACGAAATATTTGATACTATATCTCGAAAACATCTCAGAATTGATCCCTATTCTTGTTAATCATTCCCACTAGCAACGTATTCAGAGTACCAAAAGTGTTTAGTTCGATATTTCTATTTTTCCTTATTTACTTCATCTTTGTTTCTCGTTTTGTTTTTCTACTAAACTCTTTTTCACTACAACATAACATTGTTATGTCTTATTTTCTTATTGCATATATACGCGGTGTCGTACTAGTGGACCTCACTGCTGCCTACGACACAGTGTGGATCTCAGCCCGTTCCTGAAACTCCATTCCCGATCGGCGTTTAGTGCGGTTCCTCGCCAAAATCATTTCCAACAGCAGTTTTGTCTTCACAACAAGTGACGGACATACAAGCCGACCACGTCGCCTGAGAAATGGAGAGCCCAAGGCTCAGTACTGGCCCAACCCTCTTCAATATCTACAATACCACACACCACATCTAGGGAGTATGGCTATGCCAATGACTTGGCCTCCCTGCACGCAGAATGAAACTGGACAATGTGGAGAAGGTGCTCTCAGCTGATTTGGAATACATCGCAGGACTACCTGACGTCATGGAGACTCAAGCTGAGCGTTGCAAAAACTACCTCATCTGCCTTCCAACTAATCACTAAGGAAGCCTATCGCCAGCTAACTCCCACCGTAACGGGTCTCCTCTGTCCTACAATCTACATCCAACCTACATGTACCTCGGGTTAGACTAGACCGGCAACTCACCTACAGGAAACATTTGGAAGCCCCCCGTTCTATCGTTTCAGTGCGTAACAACCTCCTGCGTCGGCTGGCTGGATCGTCACTGGGTGCCAGGACATCCACCATTCAAACTGGTGCTCTTGCCCTAGTATACAGCGCTGGCAGGTATGCCGTCCCAGTATGACGCCGCAGTGCCCATGCAAGTAAGCTTGATGTGACCCTAAACGAAACCATGCGGATCACCACTGGCTGCCTACGCCCTACTCCAACGGACCTCCAGCCTGTTCTTGCAGGCATTGCATCTGCAAAGCTTCGTAGAGAGTGCCTCACAGACAGGCTTGTGTCAAAGGCCGAGGCAAACGCTGATCACCCTCTGCATCAGCTGATCCAAGATAAACATCAGCTTGGTCGTCAACGCCTTACCTCTCGTCGCCCTTCTCCCGTCATGCTGCAGCCCTTTGCAACTCCAACTTCACCTTGTGTAGTAACTGGAAGGCTGACTGGGAGCAGACTGTTCGACCTGACCAATTAACTGTGACGCCCGACACCACAGCCCCACCCGGCTTAGCCTTGCCTCGAAGGACTGGGTCAACCTGAACCGCTTACGTACAAAACAGACCCACAAATTTCTATTCAAATTTTATCATATTGCGTTAGCCAATACAACAAGGAGAAACGAGGTCAGAGGTCACCTCAAAATGGTTTTTGGGGGTCTGAATTCATAACATGATTGCAAACTAATGGTTGCATTACCATTCTTTGGCACTTTTGAGGCTTGGGTCACGAAAAAAATTGCGTTTTTAGGAATATATATGATAAATAGCGGCAACTAAAGGTATACAATGTTCACTGACCTCTCTAAGGGTATGACTGCGTCAAATATGATGTCCCCACACCTGAAAAATTCTTTTCATGGCACATAGAGTTTAGTTTTAGACTTGGGTCATGATCAAAAGTGGCATTTACAATTGTGAAAATCGTATTAATATCAATAGGTAGGCTAGGATTTTACAAAGGTCATGACCTCTTGTAAGGTCACCTATGTCCTATATATAAACATTCTCTTTTTAGCATGAACACCTTTCATTTACACATGAATCGTTTAAGAAGACGGGGTTTAAAGAATACATTTTAGAAATAGCTATAAACAGGTTTACCAAGATCATTGACCTCTCAAAGGTCACCAGAGGTCAGATATGAATTTGTCCCACATCTGAATATTGTTTTCATTGTATTAAGACCTATGACATACTTTGGTCATAGGAAAGTGAGGTTTGGAAGAACAACAATTATGAATAGAGTATGTAAATTCATTGACCTCTCAAAGATCACCAGAGGTCAAAAGGTAAATGCCTCCATATCTGCATATGTTTTGTTTTATTGCATGAAGAACCAACGTGCGAAGTTTCATGCTTTTATCACAAATTGCACAATGCCTTGGCATATTGGAGCTATGCCGCACCACTAAAAGCACATCATTAACGAATGCGCTTCATTTGCCCCTTCCCCAGCTGACACGGTGGACCTCGCCATTGTCAGTGTACAAACAAAAACATGGCTTAGATAACTGGACGAAATATCTAGACTTTTTGCTGCCTCAAACGAAAGAAGCAGAACGCGCTAAGATTCAACGTTTTTGCTTGCAAGTACGTTATAATGACGCAGTATTTTTCTATGAAACTCTCCTGTTACGGGTGAATCTTGTTAAAATTACACTAACAGCTGAATTTTGACAAATGTGTTAGTTACAACTTTTTTTGCACTGACACGACGAAACAGGCAATGCTGACACCCCAAGTGTATCTGACTACCCCATTATTCCCTCCTCCCAATATCCTGCTACATATAGCTTAGAGTTATCCAGACGATGCAGCGGCTACGGGACACTTTCTCCTGCATCCACATACAACCTTGTGGTTGCAAAGGCCTAAGCGTCGCCGCTGTTAAACAAAGTGAATCCGATTACGTACATGGACGCTACTATCAGAGCAGTGAAATTCATGCAAACAAAATAAAAAGATTTGAATGTAATGTTTTTGGGTGTCTTTTTCCCCACAAAATATGCTCAGTGTGTTTGAAATATTAAGTTTCAACATGTTGAATTTTAACAAAAGAGAGAATTCTAAATTTCATGTAAGTGAACAAAATCGCCGTGATTGATGCCGAAACTTGATAACGGGTCATGGTGGAGCCGACCTTAAAGTCGTGGAAAAAATCTGACTAAAAAGTCACCAAATCTATTTATTTATCTCCATTTCTTTGAATCCCACAAGTTGTTATTTTTACGAGTAGTTGAACACTGATATTATCTTAATATATTCGGAATTTCACTTAATGTGTTGCTGCACACGCCTGTGTTACACCTTGAACTATCTCCAAGGAAAATTTCGACGAAGATTTATGGCCGACCAAACTCACGTGCATGGTTTTCAGTTTAGCAGATTTGGGGGCAACACTGACGAAGCGCATATCAGCATTTTCATTAGCGTGACTAGGTGTGACTTCGCATGGATCTCGGTATCGACCAGTGGAAACCGGCAAAAAATGGTGATATTTATTAGATAGTGAAACTTTAGTGATGCACTCTCTCAGGAACCCATTTATTGAAACCGCCTATGATTGATTTTTGATGCATTTTCTGAGCACTAAGGTTGGAAGTGAAAGAAACAAAATGCCACAGACTGAGCTGACCTTTACTGATCTTAATCAAACTTAGCACAAATAATTTTTATGAATAGCTCTTTCAAAAAATAACCCATTTTATAGCAGTCCGTGAAATGCCAATGGAAGCAATCAAACTGAGCGAGAATTACAGATTACACACAAGCGTTAAAATACAAATGATTTTAAAAGTCAGATTTTGTATTTTGAATATGAGGAACAACTCAACTCTTTTTTTTTTTTTGCTTTTCTGAATATTAATGGCGATATTTGTATGTTTTCCTTTGCAAGTTCTCGTTTATTCATCAGTTCGTCGAATGGTAAATTATCAGGGGTTGACATCTGAATGTTGTGATCGTTTTAATAAAATAGACATGACTTGGGAATAACGTATGCAAATACCATGAAATGTTTACAGTAGTCAATGTTCATGTATCATAGCATCCCAATGGGGTGTGTTCATGAAATGGAGCGATTTATAGATTTGTACAAAATCAGTTTTTTTTATAATTCGGTCACTTTGTTTTAGACTTAACCTGTACACTGATTTATTTTAATTAAACTCTAGTTTATGAACAGATTGTTATTGCGAAATCATCTTTCCCCTATGCCCTCTATTCCCTCCATTCATAACTATATCTGGAAGTTATATTAAAGAAATCCTGAAATGCAGGTTTTCCCGTTACTTCAACACCTCCCCCCACTAACCCTAGTGTGATATATCCAAACGTGTAACATTATGTCACTCCAAATTCAGAAAAGGTAGCAATTTTGCCCCCATTTATTTCAGAATCTTTATCTGTTTTTCATTATTACCTAAAACAGTTTACCCTTTCTTATTGGTCGAAAGCCCATCACTTGGCCAGCCTTAAACGGATGATAGAGACATGGCTAGCTGGTTTTTGTTTAACACTTTTCCAGTGTCCAATCTCATCTCCTTATAAGGTACGGGGTTGTAGAGGGACATTCCATATTGGAGTCAGAGGGGTGTTTCATTAAACATGCAGTTAAATTGTTAAACAAAATGGTTGGCAACGTCTAGTTTTTGACTTGTGTTAGTGTTTGGACCAAACAGATTTTTTTTTTTTTTTTTTAAGGAAAATGTATTTATCAATGGGAATAGAAATGTGCTTGGTCGGTATTAAACACTCTGTTTAAGACAGGTTGGAGTCTGAATCACTCATCCAGACTCCAACCGGTCTTTAAACAGTGTTATAATACCTCCCAAACACACATTCATTCCCGTATTAAACATGTCGTGGGTATATGTGTTTTTGTGTGAAAAGTATTACGTTATTTTGCAATGCTTTATTACACTTGTTGGCACTAAAGGGTTTTCATTGTACTCTATCTCATTACAAGCGATAAAAAAAGAAAATAATCAAAAGTCAAATCTTCTGCAGGGGCGGCGAAACCGTGGAGGCGATGTCAACCCACCACAAAGAATTAAGGTAGCAATTTTGCCCCCTTCCTTCACTTTTGACCAAGCTGTAGGGGGTATGATCGGATTTTTCCGTCTGCGTAAAATCTATTTGAATATCCTAGGAAAGAGTGCCCGACCAGACCGGCTAATTTGTCCCCTTTTATGATTTTCGTTAAGTGAAATACAAAGATGCCCGACTATTGCTCGAGATTTTACAACAAACACCTTTATAAAGAAAAAGGTATTCTTGTGAATAATTTGCTAGTATAGTAAAGTCATGGTTAATTTGGTTGGTTTCAAAACTGTTCAAGCGCCGCTGAATTGGCTATAGTAGTAGAATATAAACTTAACCATTGACGTATTGGAAATTTTTTTTGCAGTTCATCTGAATAACAGCCTAAATAATCTTAACGCTGATTTATTTGTGATTCACTTGTGGACTTGACTACAATAATGCTTTCTCGATCAGGCTCGACCCTGCGGACTCGGACTCAAACTCGACCTGCTTGACTCTGAATTCTACCAAAATTACCACAAATGACTTATTTTTTTCAATAATATAATTACAAATTATTTTGAAGACGATCCTCTCCTGAGCAAGCAATACAGTTGGAGCGGTGCTGAAGAAACGCATCTAAATACTATAAATGCAATGCGCATGCGGCTGGCTTGTTCCCAACATATTGGTTAAGTAAATCAATGTATCGGAACATGTTTCCCAGCATCCACACTTGATATTGCGTAAATGCAAGCTTGATAGTGTTTGGTACCAGATTATCCTTTCCAGGCACCAGTGCATTGCCTTTTGACGTTTTATTCATATCCAGTTCACTCAAGTAGAGAAAAGCCTTGAACAAAATTGGAAACTTTTATACTGTGAGGTTTTAGCAGTACCCTAAAATGTATGTCCAATATACAATGTATATATGTTTTCCGGGCCAATTTCCGAATTTTTTCTAATCAGTTTCATTATCAGCACATCACAGCAACAGAGTGCGCTCAGTCGTCCGAAAAAGCATGGAAACTTTTAACTGTTGATAGACGTGCACTTTGCCATAAGACTAACCAAAAACAAAGATGTCAAAATATAGGTTTTTTTCGGCCAATTACCGAATTTTTCTAATCAGTTACGTCATCAGCCATACAATTTCACGTGGGTTTTGCACATGTGATCAAATTGGGGTTTCTTTTTAATTTTGTGGGCATTCAATTTCATTTTAAGCAAGCAAAGATGTTGGACTGAATGTTCGTTTTTGTTTTGGGGAATTCTCTTTTGTTTTGGTGCATTTAAGACTTAATTTATAGCATTCATTCGTCGGTTCGATTATAACCAGAGATGTGATTGGAATCTGACAAAAAAACCTGCATATCTTAGGCATTTAGTGCAAACTCCAGCGAGCGCGAAGCGCGAAGCCATCACCGCGTTGGGTCCGGGTCCTGCTTAAGAACAATTTTGAATTTTAGATGCTCTGTTGTGTAATCTGAGGCGATTCCTAGCCACTTCCCCTTAAAATTTTGGGGCAAGAGGTTTTTTTTTTTATCCAGATGAATTTTGGTTTTATTCTTTTTCAAATGAATAATTGCTGTTAAAAAGCATTTCTTTACTTTAAGTTGAGAACCATGTACCTTCAACTACATATTTATTTACTTTTTTTAAAAGAGATTGTACCAGTATTCTATAGTCAAAGTAATCCGAGACCCATGGCGAATTCGCTGATTAATTGCTGAGCAGATTCAGCTGTTGTTGCATTACAAAACACTGCATTCGAATTGACAAATCAAGCCATTCAGTCCTAATTTAGGAATGAAAAAAGTCGACTCCGATTCAACCTCGTCCCCAGTGCTTACTTTATTTCCAACCTCGTTTCCAATAGTAAGACCTTGATAGGAAACTTTCTACCTGTGGATTTGTATTGTTATCGTTTACTTGGTGTTGTTATTCACAACGCGCAGTACGTGTTTTCGTCGTAACAATTTAATTAAATGAATCGTGTTTTCGTAACCCACGCCACGCTCGCTCTGCGACGAATTGACTCTGTTTTTACCCCAGACACCGCATACAAAAACAAACGCTAATGTAACACACATGCAGGCGCCAGCCTATTCCTCAGTTGCATATGGTTAAAAAATGTTGCACATGCTAATGATCCAATCCCAGGGTGAGATAGCAGGTAGTGATGGGCGCGTACTGCTCGACACCCTGGGGACGAGGTTGACTCCGATCGGCTTGCGCACGGCTTGCATGTATGTATATGTGTAGACATATCAGACGTTATACATGAGTCTTGCTCCGTGGATAACGGGTGATACTCAGACTAACAGTATTTAGGCCCTATGACATAATTTGTTAATTATTGCAAGGATGCTTTCAGATGTAACCTAAAAGTTCCCTTATTGTTTTGTCAAAAAATGAGAGTTTGTTTATCAAAATCTAAAGTGTGAGAACAGAACACTTGAACATTTACTTAGCTTTACATTGAATTCAAATTTAAGCCACCTCCTTACTCTGGAACTAGGGTAATTACGTTAGGGGCCTACATCATGTACTTTGCACCTCCACAGCTAAATACTAGTCATAGTTGTTGACATGTCATGAGTCATGACTACGAAAGTTAAATCAGATTTTCCTCCTTTCTGCAGGCAATTTGCATTTTTGTTTTTGCCCTTATATTTTTCCAGGAATTTTCTTGGTGTTCATTAAGTCCAGTTTCAATTTCAGTCCAGTTTCAGTTTCAAGAATGCGTAGTTAAGATTTTCAGTATAAAAATCGGCATAAAGATCGCCGCGGCAAGACAAATTAATATGGTGTGCACTCAGGTTTCTGACGGAAAAAGTCATCGGCGATTGCAAGATCCGGACCGGCTACCGGCGCCAGACCAGCCCACGCCTGCAGACCATGCTTGCGAACGGATCCCTTGCAAAATACGATCAAGATTTTCCGTATGCATTGTCGGAGCCTGGAGCGTAAAACCCTGCTTTCTGGCAATCACTGCTGATTGGTTTTGTACTAAAAACAAACAGGTGTCTTTTTACTATCAAAGTTTTTTGGTTTTCTTGGTTTTCATTAAGTGCAGTTTCAATTTCAGTCCAGTTTCAATTTCAAGAATGCGTAGTTAAGATTTTCAGTATAAAAATCGGCATAAAGATCGCCGCGGCAAGACAAATTAATGTGGTGTGCACTCAGGTTTTCTGACGGAAAAAGTCATCGGCGATTGCAAGATCCGGACTGATCTGAAATTTTTACTGAAGAGAACAATTAGTGATGACTAGATATGGAAATTTTTCCCATTTCCAAATGCTACATCACAATTTGTCTGGAGGAATCTCATTTTTGTTATGTAACACAAATATACCGTAAATAATTTTACATGTATGATGACGTTGACAAATAAACATAAACAATTGCTACCCCGGCTACCGGCGCCAGACCAGCTCACGCCTGCAGACCAGGCTAGCAACTAGATCGAGTAATTGGGCTTGACAGGGGCGCATAGAGAGCGAGTTGAGCCCATCGTAAGCGCGGGGTGAGCGCAGTATGAGCGTAGCTTGAACTACTTTCTGGCCACTCAATACAGAAAATTGTCATTTTCGTGCGTCCTCGCTTCGATTGTTCAATTTATTTAATATTTTTGGTCGCCGTAAGGTCTCCTACGAGAGTGCATGTAATGTGGCAGGCCCTATAGGCGACACAACTCGTTGCTTCTGCTTCACGTACTACGATGGCACGACGCGACGGCACGAAGCGACTGCGCGACGCGTAGGGGTGACGCAAGGGGACGACGCCTCGGCGCGACGCGACGGTATTGTTAACTGTTTACTATGGTGTCCTAAAGACCTTTACTATGGTGTCCATACTAGTGCTACTCTGCTTGGAACGTAACATCCAAAACCGTACTTTTACTTAAATTAGGAAATACATCACAGTTGAGGAAACTTGTAAGCTTAGTAAACTTTTAGGGATAGTAATATGCAAAGATATACCACAATTATGATGTCTGACTAAGACTAATGAATGATGAATATCGGAGCCGAAATGAATGGACAAGGGAGACACGATTGTGCAGGATGGATACCTCGTATGAGAGTGTGTAATTCAGTACATGCCAATCAGGTCAAGGGTCATCAAGCATATACTTCTCTAGAACACATGCAGTAGAAGGTGGCTATACAAATGCATTGCAATAATGTAAACATTACAACAATCTCAAAAAGAAAAAAAATCAACCTACCTCGTAAAACTGAAACCAGCAATACCACAACGATCATGAAGGTGGGAGATCCCATTGTCCTACGGACATATGATTTCCGTTGAAGTTCTAGGATTAAAAATAAAACCTAGAATTATTAGTCTATCATAAATTCTTTTGAGCCAATTTTTTTTCGTAGGAGACAAATACCCTCCCCCCCCCCGCCTCTCCCACACATACACACACATCTTTTTTTTAGCACCGGCAATCGTTTACCCCCTGTTGTCCCTAATCCTTGTTCCTTTATGTGTACTCTTTAGCAACAGCTCTCATTGGTTTTGTACACGAATTTCAATCGTGGACGTTCGGTCAATCGTGGACGTATTGTTTGCGCCCACATTCTTTTGTCCTACGTCCACGATTGCCGGTTTTTACACACACACACACCCACACACCTTCTCAAATTTGTATCCTTGTGGAGACATTCCTTTGTTCTCGTGTAGTAATGTGTTCAATTTTGAAAGTGAAGTTTCAAAATGCTCTTATTTTAACCAGAATTAGTTTCCTGGGCGGAAATTTGGACTTAATATCCCTTTTCTAAAACTCTTTCATTTGCGACAGATCAACCCACCTTGGAAATTCCTAGTTTTTGAGTAAAACCCATATATCTATTTCGTGAAAACCTTGTGGAGACCTATTCATCTATAGAAATTGCCTTGTGGAGACCTTTACAATGTTTTGTTACCTATTGTGTGTGTGTCTCCACAAGGATACGAATTTGTAGTCACCCATACACACACACCCAGCCGTGTAGCAAAAGCGATGCTTAAGGATGTCAACTATGCAGGCATTTAAAGGGCCTACATGTTCACCCCTGGTTGCGCGCTTCCGAAATCTTGAACAGTATTATAAACGCGCAGAATTTCCAGAATTTGTAATTATTTTTGTTTCATTTACTTCTGGTAAACACCCCCCCCAACAAAAAGCATTTGTAAAATTGTTACTAGCATATCAATTCATGGCAAATGATACTTCCCAGGGGTTTCGATACCAGAAAACTATGTGGTTTTTTTTTTCAATATAAGGGGAAACCATTTACCGTGTGGTCCTGCACACAGTGTGGGCTACTGTAAGCGCACACAAGCTCTAGCACGTTTGTTTATGGTGTTAATCGAGGATTTTCTTTTGTTCCTCTTCCCTTTTCCTTTGTTTGTACTATAACTTTTTTGCAACAGCTCTCATTGGTTTTGTACACGTTTCCAACCGAAGAGTCCTTGATTCGGTTTCTGACCTCGATTCACCGATGATGTTGCACATTACGTGTGTGTCCTAGATATACACCATGAACATACGTAACAACACAACCACCAACGTTTGTTAATGGTGTAAATCGAGGATTTTCTATTGTTCCTTTCCTTTTTTCCTTTGTTATACCGTAACTTTTTGCAACAGCTCTCATTGGTTTTGTACACGTTTTCTAATCGAGGTCGTCCTCGTTTTGGTTTCTGTCCTCAATTCATCGATGATGTTTTACGTGTGTGTCCTTGATTGACACCATAATCAAACGCACACACACTCACTCACATGTGTGTTTTTTTCACTATACTCATGAGGACCTGATCCTTTCCTTCTTTTGTTCCCTTTTGTTTCTACTTTAAATTTTTCCCGACAGCCCCATCAGGTTTATACACGAAATCTCCCGAGGACCAGGGCCCAGGAAGCTCGTCACGTGACTGTTCACTTTAAGAATCTATTATAAAATAATGACTCATAAAAAAGTGAATCGAATACGAAATTATTTGAAATTGATGTTTTATCAGTATGCCACAATAATAATTTTCTTTCCGAAAGAAAATGTGCAGACATAAATAAGCGGGATCTGGTTGTAGCGTTTGCGCAACCGACAGACATCATTGCGGTATAGACTACTTCTGCAAAGGATTAGGACAATCTACAAAATATTCATAAATGTAAGATGGGGCATACTTTTTCACTTCCTCCCTGATCCTGGGAATATCAAAAGCAAAAGAATCGAAATTATCGAATCTTAATCAATCAAAAAGCTCTTATTTGAACACGTAAGGAAAAGTAACATAATACAGATGTATTCACAGACTCTAAATTTATTAAGAAAAATGCGCGATTTGAATGTTTACCAATGACATTAATTACTACAGGTTTTTTACAAGTTCTTTTTATAAGTGAAAGTAATTGGTCCTGTTTTCAGCTAAAATCGCTTGTAATTTGATACCTGATGACGTTATCATGACGTCAGAGTAATATGCACAACTTTGAATAAGGGTTGATATAAATATATTGAAAGTTACAAATTCATACCACACACCGTTTAGGAGAAAACCCGCAGAGAAGTATTGTCCGTAAAAAGGAAGAAAGAAAGATTAATCGTAACAACTCCAAAGAGTGGTCGGGTTTTATATATCCCGACCACTCAACAACTCCAATCAGTAGTTGGGTTGTGCCCGACCACTCAAAAAGTGGTTGGGTTGTGACAGACCACTCAAACAGTGGTCTGGTTCTGCCCGGCCACTCAAAAAGTAGTAAGGTTGTGGCCGAACTCTCAATGAACGTGAAAACACGTTATACAAGTTTGAAATGACAACTACGAGTGCACGATATAAATCCAGTTCTTGTAAATTGCAGTATCGAATCAGGACACAGGAAGGTCGTATCCAAAGCTTACTATTGGACACGAGGTTAAAAGTAAAGTAAGCCCCGGGGACGAGGTTGAGAATGGCCAGTCTTAAGTTTTGCTTTATCAGACCAAATGGGCCAGTTTTACATTTAACCACAATTTTGAGAACAAGAACAAAACCACTTTTGTTTGATAGCGTAGCACTTGCAGATAATGGAAATATATCTTGAGAGTGAATTTAGATCCGACCAATTAACTTAAGAGCGGCGCGAAAAGCGCGGAGGGAGGAGGCATGGTCATAAGCCCCTCCTGTTACTTTTCGCTGATACCGTTGGAACAAAATAACAGAGGAGAAAATGAAACCAGTTTCTAATGATGCCTTGGCACTTGTAGAACATGAACATATAACTGAAGAGTCATTTTGGGTTCAGGCTAATTAACTTAAGAGCGGCGCGAAAAGGGCGGAGGGCGGGGCCGCAGCCCCTCAATGTATATTTTAGATGATATCGTCGCAATGCACTTTTTAAATCATGCCAGGTTTCCCTGACAGGGTTTATGATGTCTTGCGGTTATTTTGAAAATCTATGAAAATAGTCTTTGAATATAGGGCTTACCTTCGTCGCAAAATGTCCATGTTCAAACACAGGTAGGCCTAAATGTTTACTTTTCACAATGACCATGTAAATGTTTATGAAAGTGCGCATGGGAGTGCCGAGTAACAGATCGAAATTGAAACTTCACAGAAACTTAAATTATAAGAGTGAGAAAATGAAATCATTTTCGTATTGATGCCCTGGCAGTTGTAAAAAAATATATCTTAAGAGTGATGTTAGATCAGACTAATTAACTTAAGAGCGGGGCCGCCACCCCCTCCATGTACACTTCCGCTTTTATCGTCGCAAAGCACTTTTGTAATCGTTTCTCAGACATATTTGCCGATGTCTTTCAGATATTTTGAAACCAATTTTATGAAAATAGAACACATCTTGGTTACATTAACCACATTTAATGAACATGAGAGTGCACAGGAGAGTGCCGACTTTAAGTGAACCTTGTTTTGTTGGATATGCAATGTTTCCATACATTTTCTACGTCAGGAGAGCATACTCATTCAGAATCTGCATTATGACCCGACCTTAGGGACATGCAATTGCAGATATCGATTATTTGAGTTTTTATTGAAATTTAATCAATAATTTTGCCATGAAAATGTTCAAAGAAATCTCCTAATAGGTGATAGTTATTGCAGAATGATGAATATGTGGTGTAATTTGCCATTCCAAAACCAACTAGACCTATGTTTGTGAACAAACACAGGGCTGTTTCGGTACCTTTTTTTGTGACATGTCATTATGTAGAGTTTGAAGTATAAGTTCCATCCAGGAAGAATGACTTTTTTGTGTAGGCCTATAGTTCTAGTTCTGTAGATAATTATTGGGAAATGGTGGCATAGTATGTGATAAGTACATTCTCATAGGGCTTTGAATTATGTATCTCCAGTGTGATATCACATAACACGCTAGCATGATGACGTCATCATGGCGTCATTTGAATTGGTCATATAGCTTTGACCTTAAATCCGATCAATATAATTAAGAAAATTGACTTTAGCATTTCTGTTCGTTAGCATTTCTGTTCGTTAGATTTATTGACGTGTGAAAAGGGAATTAGTGTTATTTCAAGAAATGAGTAAATGATTTTTTCGCACATGATAAAAGAACAGATTTGTTTTTGTGTAAAGGATTGGGAACTGGCGTTCAGAAATACAGGATTGGAAGTGTGTTCATTTTTGGGTTTTTTAAAGAAAAAAAACTAAGCCTATGGCATTGCGATTTTAAAATGAGACTTGGAGGTTCATAACGGAGATGATCTGAGGAGGCAATTATAATGCACATGTATTCAATTATTGCGGTGGGTCGACCATGGAGGAATAAAAACACACCCGGTACGGATCATCCCCGGGCTAGGCATTTATTATGACAATAACGGATTATGAGCGACCGGCCAGCCGCCGCGGTCACTACATACATGTACAACCACATTAATTTTGCCACCAGTGGTGACAGAAAGGGCGCCCTCTTTATCAGGAGAGAATTAAGTGCATTGACCTGAAAAAACGTGTTGGATAGTAACGGAAATGTTCAAGAACGCTCTGGACCACCTTGAACTGAAGCGCGCCATGTTTAAGGGGAACCTGTCGACGCGGAATGAAGCGTGGTGTGGTGCAAGGCAGAGAAGGCTGGACAGTCGCAACAGTGGTGCCCGAGTCTACCGAAAAGGAATTGCTGGACTCCTCGTCAAATGACAAAGTAACGACGACGCTGAGAGAACTGTTGGAACTACAGCGTCGCAGCCAAGGACCAGATAAATCCGATGATTAGAGGCCAGGATGCCGGATGTGCGGAAGTCCAGACATTTTCGTGCTCAATAGCTCCCTGCCAAAGAACGGCCAGCAACCATTATACAAAGTATGGCTGGGCTTGGGGCCAAAAGTCCAGCCATAAACACCCAGTGGCACAGTGTTCTACAGGCAGTTCCGCCGCCGGCACGGACAGCCTCGCTGCCGGCGCAGGCAGCTCCGTCGTCGGCACAGATAGCCTCGCTGCCGGCGCAGGCAGCCCCGCCGCCGGCACGGACAGCTTCGCCATTGGCGCAGGTAGCTCCGCCGCAGGCCCGGACAGCCTCACCACCGGCGCAGGTAGCTCTGCCGCCGGCATGGCCAGCCTCGCCACCGGCGCAGGCAGCACCGCCGCCGGCACGGACAGACCCACCATTGGCGTAGGTAGCTCCACCGGTGGCACTGACAGCCTAAGTGTTCACCATTCGTTCTTGTAAGAAAGGAAGACGGGTCTGTCATAGTGTGCATATGTTGAACGATGTTACGGTGAGGGATAAGCATCCTCTCCCGCACCTAGGGGACTAACTGGCAGGGTCCCAACTTTTCTTGACCTTGGACCTTGCCTCTGAGCCGAAAACTACATTAACACGGGGCGAGGTGGACTGTACCAGTTTGGGACCTTGCCTTTCGGGCTCTGCAATGCGCCCTCTACTTTCGAGCGTTTGATTGAGCGTAACCTAGTAGGGTTGTAGTGGCAAGTGGATGTGTTGTACCTGGACGTCTTTGTATTTGGCAGGTCGTTTGGCAAACACATGCATATGCTTTGCCTGGTCTTGGGAGGCATCATTTTGCCAACGTAAAGCTAAAGCTAAAAAAGTGCAGGTTTTTTCAGCTTTTTTAGCGAGAGGCAGAATTTCTCGGCCACGTGGTGTCGCCTGCAGGGCTTTTTTTTTACCCCTAAAAGGTTCGTTCTTTGCGGGACTGGCCTCAGCCGGCTACTTTCACTGCTGTTGTTAGTTGGCTTTGGCTGGCGGTTCATTGAGTGTTTCACACAAATTGCTCGACCCTTGCACCACGTCACCGAGAAGGGCAGACATTCAAGTGCACAGCCGAATGTCAAGATGCGTTTGAAGATATAAAGCACCGTCTCTTGTCTGCCCCCGTATCTGCCTATCACGTGCCAGTGGAGCGTATTTCACAGCAGCAAGCTAACACTAACAAACCTATTCAGAAGTTAGCAGAGGCAATCGCTTGTCAAGGAAGGGGCTGGTGGCCCAATGAACCAAAAACAAAACCAAGGAAGCAGAAAAGTCCCGTGCAGTGTACGTTGAAAAATGCTTCGAGAAGAAGTATGACTTGAAGGCTGATGCCGATGCTAAGCAAGCTAGTAGTAAGCCGAAAGCAAGCCTTTCGCCTAGTCCATCGTGGCTTAACTCGCCGGCATAAGACAAAGCTGTGGAGCGCGCCCTATGCGCGCGCTCCTGATGCTGGCACAAAATTTAGAAACCCCCCAAAAACGTGAGTCTAGTTCTCCACGAGATCGTGACGGCGTAATAAAATTGTTCTGTCACTATCTTATTTTGAATTTACTTATAAAAGTATTTCAAGAATATTTTTTTTTTATTTGAACTGATAGATATTGACTATTTAGTTCTCATTTATTCATCCTTCTTTCACAAATGCACGCAATTAGGCAAAATCCGCTATGTGATTGGTTAACTTTTCAGCACTCTACTTATTTGCATTAAAATATATGAATAATTCAACAAGATCAAGTTTAAACTAGAAATGTGTTTGTGGACAAACACAAGCTGTTTCGGATATTTGAAATACTCTCTGCACGTGATGAAAACTTGATGAAGTCACTTCGAATGTCATCTGCCCATTGAAAAGTCAATCAGACATACAGTGCCAAAGTATGATTTGAAGAAAAACGTGTACAAACCCTATGGAGAAAAATGCATCTTTAATGTGAAGTAACCTTACACCTGATGATGTCACGATCACGAATTTCTTCTAGGACCATCTGTAGGTGGTATTCTAAGTGTGTACCAAGTCTAACGTCGATCGGATTTACGAAAGTGCCAAAGTGGAATGTTTTATAACGTGTACAAACCCTATGGGGAAAAATGCATCTTTAATGTGACGTAACCCAACACCAGATGACGTCACGATCACAAATTTCTTCTAGAACCATCTGTGGGTGGTGGTCTAAGTATGTATCAAGTCTGAGGTCAATCGGATTTACGAAGAGGCCAAAGGGGAGTGTTTTAAAAACGTGTACAAAACATATGGGGAAAAATGCATCTTTAATGTGACGTAACCCGACACCTGATGACGTCACGGTCACGAATTTCTTCTAGGACCATCTGTGGGTGGTGGTCTAAGTATGTACCAAGTCTGAAATCAATCGGATTTGAAAAAGTGGCAAAGTGGACTGGTGGAAGAAACGTGTGTTAAACCTATGGAGAAAAAGGCTGAAAATGGAGAAAAAAAAACTAGAAATGTGTTTGTGGACAAACACAAGCTGTTTCGGATATTTGAAATACTCTGTGCACGTGATGAACACTTGATGAAGTCACTTCGAATGTCATCTGCCAAGAGAAAAGTCAATCAGACATATAGTGCCAAAGTATGCATTGAAGAAAAACGTGTACAACACCTATGGGGAAAAATGCATCTTTAATGTGAGGTAACCTTACACCTCATGACGTCTAGGTGACTAATTTCTTCTAGGACCATCTATGGGTGACGGTCTAAGTGTGTGCCAAGTCTAAAGTACATCGAATCTACGAAAGTGCCAAAGTGGAGTGTTTTAAAACGTGTACAAACCCTATGGGGAAAATGCATCTTTAATGTGACGTAACCTGACACTTGATGATGTCACGATCACGAATTTCTTCTAGGACCATCTGTGGGTGGTAGTCTAAGTGTGTACGAAGTCTAACGTTGATCGGATTTACGAAAGTGCCAAAGTAGAATGTTTTAAAACGTGTACAAACCCTATGAGGAAAAATGCATCTTAAATGTGACGTAACCCAACACCTGATGACGTCTTGATCACAAATTTCTTCTAGGACCATCTGTGGGTGATGGTCTAAGTGTCTGACAAGTCTAAAGTACATCGAATTTACGAAAGTGCCAAAGTGGATCGGAGTGTTTTAAAACGTGTACAAACCCTTTGGGGGAAATACATCTTTAATGTGACGTAACCTGACACCTAATGACGTCACGATGACAAATTTCTTCGAGGAACATCTGTGGGTGATGGTCTAAGTATGTATCAAGTCGGAGGTCGATCGGATTTACGAAGAGGCCAAAGTGGAGTGTTTTAAAACGTGTACAAAACATATGGGGAAAAATGCATCTTTAATGTGACGTAACCCGACACCTGATGACGTCACGGTCACGAATTTCTTCTAGGACCATCTGTGGGTGGTGGTCTAAGTATGTATCAAGTCTGAGGTCCATCTGATTTACGAAGAGGCCAGAATGGAGTGTTTTAAAACGTGTACAAAACATATGAGGAAAAATGCATCTTTAATGTGACGTAACCCGACACCTGATGACGTCAAGGTCACGAATTTCCTCTAGGACCATCTGTGGGTGGTGGTCTAAGTATGTACCAAGTCTGAAATCGATCGGATTTAAAAAAGTGGCAAAGTGGATTGGTGGAAGAAACGTGTGTTAAACCTATGGAGAAAAAGTCTGAAAAAGGAGAAGAAAAAAAAAAAAACTAGAAATGTGTTTGTGGACAAACACAAGCTGTTTCGGATATTTGAAATACTCTGTGCACGTGATGAACACTTGATGAAGTCACTTCGAATGTCATCTGCCAAGTGAAAAGTCAATCAGACATATAGTGCCAAAGTATGAGTTGAAGAAAAACGTGTACAAACCCTTGGGGAAAAATGCATATTTAATGTGACGTAACCTTACACCTGATGATGTCACGATCACGAATTTCTTCTAGGACCATCTGTAGGTGGTAGTCTAAGTGTGTACCAAGTCTAACGTCGATCGGATTTACGAAAGTGCCAAAGTAGAATGTTTTAAACGTGTACAAACCCTATGGGGAAAAATGCATCTTTAATGTGACGTAACCCGACACCTGATGATGTCATGGTCACGAATTTCCTTTAGGACCATCTGTGGGTGGTGGTCTAAGTATGTATCAAGTCTGAGGTCCATCTGATTTACGAAGAGGCCAGAATGGAGTGTTTTAAAACGTGTACAAAACATATGAGGAAAAATGCATCTTTAATGTGACGTAACCCGACACCTGATGACGTCAAGGTCACGAATTTCCTCTAGGACCATCTGTGGGTGGTGGTCTAAGTATGTACCAAGTCTGAAATCGATCGGATTTAAAAAAGTGGCAAAGTGGATTGGTGGAAGAAACGTGTGTTAAACCTATGGAGAAAAAGTCTGAAAAAGGAGGAGAGAAAAAAAAAAAAAACTAGAAATGTGTTTGTGGACAAACACAAGCTGTTTCGGATATTTGAAATACTCTGTGCACGTGATGAACACTTGATGAAGTCACTTCGAATGTCATCTGCCAAGTGAAAAGTCAATCAGACATATAGTGCCAAAGTATGAGTTGAAGAAAAACGTGTACAAACCCTTGGGGAAAAATGCATATTTAATGTGACGTAACCTTACACCTGATGATGTCACGATCACGAATTTCTTCTAGGACCATCTGTAGGTGGTAGTCTAAGTGTGTACCAAGTCTAACATCGATCGGATTTACGAAAGTGCCAAAGTAGAATGTTTTAAACGTGTACAAACCCTATGGGGAAAAATGCATCTTTAATGTGACGTAACCCGACACCTGATGATGTCATGGTCACGAATTTCCTTTAGGACCATCTGTGGGTGGTGGTCTAAGTATGTATCAAGTCTGAAATCGATCAGATTTACGAAGAGGTCAGAATGGCGTGTTTTAAAACGTGTACAAAACATATGGGGAAAAATGCATCTTTAATGTGACGTAACCCGACACCTGATGACGTCACGGTCACGAATTTCCTCTAGGACCATCTGTGGGTGGTGGTCTAAGTATGTACCAAGTTTGAAATCGATCAGATTTGAAAAAGTGGCAAAGTGGATTGGTGGAAGAAACGTGTGTTAAACCTATGGAGAAAAAGTCTGAAAAAGGAGAAGAAAAAAAAAAAAAAAAAAAAAAATCTTAACGAAAACAAGAGCTGTTTCGGTGTGTCACCGAAACAGCTAAAAAGGCCTTGTGGCTTTGCCATACGTGCGCGCTGAATTAGTCTTCGCTCCAGTCGCTCGCTGCTTCGCAGCTCTAAGCCACAATGACCTTGGCGAAAAACTAGCTGAAAGTAAGCGACGTGCATCTGTTAAAAAACATGCCGCCTGCGTCGTAGAGGGCGCTACAACGGGGGGGGGGGGAGTAAAGAGCCCACATTCATTCCCATTGTTACTCATACATGTAGGGATTGTACAGAGGCTGATAGGCGTACTTTTTTGCCAGTTTTGCTACCGCTGATGTTTTGGTAAGCGTAGTTCTGGCAAAGTGTATTCTTTACACGGGGGCCTAAACTTCGATGATCCCATTAGAGATCCACCATGACAATCTGGCCACAGTAGTTAGGAAGTTGAGTAATGTGGGTGGTTCTTTAGGTTGTTAGGTGCTAAATATCGCTTCAGGGTTATCTGTAATATCGCTTAAGGGTTATTTGTAATATCGCTTAAGGGTTATTTAGAAACCCAAGTTGAGATTCTTGGTCACAATTTCTCCGCTAGCTTTATGGTCTCGAGTAGCAAAGTGTGTTCCAACTGTGGGGATAACAGAATCAGATGCCTAGCCTTATTAGGGTGTGATATTTTGAGAAAAGTATCATCCGATGCGAAGCACTGGGAGATTTGTCGACCAAACTCGGATGGAAATTGGCTATCCAATGGCTTTGGTCTGCTGAGTCTTTTAGTGTAGGTTAAAAACGGATGCTTGCTGGCGCTGCGCGTTCGCTTGACGTATCGACAAACGGTCCCGAAACCATTCAACCAGGGACTTTGATAGAGATTCACTGTACACTAAGTTAAAGATATGAGCTATGTAGCCTAAAACGCACGCCCTCTTGCGACAAATGTAGACCAACTTGTGCATTTACAATGTACATGTACGTGTTATTTTCATGTGATTTTAGATTTTGTAACTTTTTGAAATCGCATGTATGCACTTGTACTGTATGTATGTTGTACTTACATACGCGTGTGCTACATGTACACACATACGCGTGCTTTTCACAGTGTGCGCGCATTTTTATGCGTCCCTGTTAAAATTAGTCTTTTAATACGTGTAATTTGTCGCGCTTTTTGAAAGATGTAGAACAAGAGGGTGTTTTTTCTTAGGATTTCTTGTTTAAAAGCATACCGACTCATAGTAAATCTGAACTATTGTCCACGTAGACAGCAATGGATGCAAAAATACAAGCAAAATTGATTCAAACCTTTTTTTATCAACACCTGTGATGTTCCTCGTACATGTACATGCACGCCCAAAACACATAGATTAAATAAATGAAATCTCAACCCGATATTTTCTTAATACAGACAGTTTCACATGGGTGAAGATAACTTACTTTTAGAGTCAATTTCGCCCTAAAAGTCATCTATTGGACGGCGAATCAAGAAACGGTATTTCTTTGTGTGTAAATTTCGCTCTTGTCATGCCTGTTCTCGTGGGCTTGTTATATCGTCAATATAATTAATGAAATTCTGTAAAGTGCAACGCCCAAACCATGTGAATATTTATACCATAATACCGTTAACGGCGTTCACCAGTCACAACTCATGATATATGCACTACATTTGACCTGGCTGCAAACAAATGACACAAAACAATAACAACAGTCGAAAGTTAATTTACATTGTGCTAGATTAAGTGCAGATATTGTGGCGGAAAGTGTTTAGTTGTGACGTCATACCATAGCACTAACGCTTAATCACTTGTGTGCAGTGACCGGGCGGAGATTACGAGCTCCGTGGGCTGCTGCGCGTACGTGATTGGCCAATAACTCCCATAAGTTTAGCGCACCATAGGGTTAGTACATGCACGTGGTTCGTAAGTTTGCGTCCACACGTACCTGGTATATAGGGCGTGCCTGGGCGAACGCGCGCTCTGTTTAGTTGTTTGGACTGATTGATACAGTTGTGGGGATCGTTGTTAGGTGAGATACTATACTATAGCTGGTTGAGTGTATAGTTTTGGGGCTCAGCTGTTTTCGGTGTTGAGTGCCGGGTGTAGCTGCGACAGCGGGCAGGGAAGTAGGGAAATTACTTGTGCTCTGCTTATGTGTAATTGCTTAGGCGATTTGTGTACAAAGTATGTGTAGCTGTACTGGGGTTGCGCTGGTATGTGTAGCTGAATTCTGGCTTACACGCACGGCGTAGCGGGTACCCTGCTATAGGACTGTATACATTGCTAAGCGGCTGTTGTGCGCTTGTGACGCTGTGTTTTGCTAACTTAGCGATTCATTACTAGCGCTGTGCAAAGTTGCTCATTGCTGCCATTGTTGTCTAGTGCTTAATGCTGTGTGCGTTGTTGCATAGGCAAGCAGCGGGCTATCTCCAGTAAAGAAAGACCCTGTTAATAAAACAACCCACCGAATCACATGCTAATTAATGTACCTGATTATTGTTGAATAAATTATGATCATTATTGCTTGAGATTACCGACGATTCTGCTTCCGGTGTTTATGTTTACAGGTTTATTGTGCAATTAATGAACAGAGATAAATAATCAACACTCATTCATAATCGGGCGGTAGATTTCCACCAAAACGGACCTGCACCCTTAGCCTTGAAGGTCGCTCTGAGTGATCTCTCGTCTACGGAAGAGCCTTGGCTTGGGAAGAATGTCTTCACCCCACTAGGAGTCGGACTTATCCTAACAGACTTGGGTTTGCCCGGGGGTTCCCGCCACAATATGAACACTCACTACGCATGTGCATAGTCCTTTTTTAATTACACCCCAGCTTCCGCTGTTATACGTACGATAAATGTACGTACATACGTGCACTTCAAGTTGTAATAAACCTTTTAGCCTTTAACAAAGGCTAACGTACTGAATACATATTATGAGACTGAATTCAAAATGTGTAAGTTCGTGCACGTGGTGAAGTGCGTGAACGATCGTGTGATTACTCGCGGTACAGCAAAACTACGTTAATGTTGAAAACAGCGCGCGTAGTAATTTTGCAGGGAATAATTAAAAAGAGTCAGGTGAGGATCAGAACTATTCTTTCTTAATTTGTACACCACTTTTACATAAGTTTGGAAGATCATCAATCATCTTCATGACTTCTTTTTGACAGCACTTGTCAATGTATTTTTTTTGCATTGTAGTCTTGGTTAGTACCAGGTTTGAAGTCAATCCGATGAAAGTTTACATACAATTTTGAAGCGGAATAAAATATGCAAAAATGCAAATATAAAAACAAAATCATAAAAAACTACTGAATCGAAAATTGCATACTAGTACCATTAAATACCTATCCACCAATTTTCATGCGGATCGGACTTACTCCTATAACTGTTTTCAAAAATAACATTTGTGATGACTCATGATGACGTCAGGATTCGTTCGTGAGCTATGGCTAAAAGGTCCACAAAAAATCAAATTTTCATATAAAATTGCACGATGACGTCATCACGACGTCACCTTCATTTTAACCTGTGCTTATACTGTTTACTTATACAGAAAATAGATGAAAAACAATGCAAAATACAGCTCAAAAAGGAAACCTGACAAAGTGAGATTGGTCCAATAGGGTCTAAAACGTATAATAATGACCTAGTAGGAAAACTAAAACCATACGCGATTTCAAACTGCAATAATCTAACTCCGCAACTATACGGAAAAGCGGTTATTCTGAGGTTATCCGCAAATATGCGGAAAGCCACAAAAACAAAGGGTTTTTTTTCGCAAATTTGCGAAAAAGCCAATCACATGTAATAAAATGCTCTCCCATTATTATTCAGGTCCTCGGTTAATACTTTGCTTTCATAAACCGTAGCGCGCACAAAAGCGAACAATAGATGTGTGTGCGATATCATTAATTTTTGTAACATGTTCATAACAAACGTTTCGTGAACACGTTTTGTGAGTGGTGTATATATAACACTGATTTGTAAATTGGACATTTAAAAAAGGGGGCATGCGATGGTATAAGCGAAATGTACTTTTTAGCACCGCTCTTAAGTTAATTAGTGTGATCTAAAATCAATCATTTCCTACAACTGCCAAGGCATCAATAAAAAAAGGGTTTGCATTTTCTCATTCTTAATTTTCCTGTACATCCGTAAAGATTCAATTCGATCTGTAGGTCGGCACTCTCATGCGCACTTTCATGTTCGTGTACATTAGGAATTAATTTTCCGCTCTGAAGTTTCTTAGTCTGATCTGAAATCACTGTTTAGTTATATTTCCATTATCTGCAAGTGTCAAGCTATCAAAAAACTGGTTTCGTTCTTGTTCTCAAAATTAGAGTAAATGTTAAATTGGCCCCATTTAGCATGGCGCCAGTGAGCTTCAATCTGATCTAAGGAACTTTTAGACTGGCCTCTCTGTGATCTGGCCGGTGATGCTACGCTATGGTACTATAAGAGGATTTGCTCCCGAATTTTTTTATTAAACCTGATCAAGCTCTCTGTCTCGGTCTGTTTTCGCATCATGATGATAGTTTTGTTGTGGTTTTTGCTTTATACATTCAAGCATTTTTGGGCTCCGTTTTCGCTCTTTTTGAATGATTTTGCAGTAGGGAAGTTTACTTATCCTACTTTTCATGAGCTATTATTGGGATTAAAGTGCTAGAAAGGATCGGGATTTCATGAGAGCAATACCAGGGAGCGAGGTTTTACCGACGTAGAGTAAGGTGATAAAAATAAAGATTGCCCCCATATCGCGGAGTCGACTTGCAACCCCCCCCCTTCCCCTTGGATGTTGTCAAGTCCCACAAGTACCGCTCTACGCGCTTGGTCGAGCAGACGAGAACCATGATGCTCTTTGTCAGGAGCCATAAACGTATTAAAGCAGCGTTCTAACAATTGTCGGGAGTTGCCGAAAGCAACCGTGGACACTAAAACGCTACCGGTTGGAGCTAAGCTTGGCAAGCGAGGCAAGTCCAGAGTCCGCCGTCAGCCTACTGAGTACAGAGAGTTGTCGACCGGCGACCCTCAGCAGTTGGCATGCTACTAACATGGAGAATAGGACATAGGCCTAGGCCCTACCACATCCAGCACATCAAGTCTGTCCCCACCAGTCGGCCTGCAAGTCAACAGTGTGCTCCCTGCTCTCAGCGACGTAGCAAGGGTTCTCATCCTAAGGGGCTGAGTGGGAGGGGTGGGTGTGTGGGGGAGGGGGGGGGGGGGCTGATTATTACAGTGGAGGGGCGCCCAAATTTCCTTGTGTTCAAAGGAAGATATTTTTTTACAGGAGACCGGCCTCAGTAAAATCAAATAGGGTGGTGTTACTGAACACCATATTTCAATGGGGGCGCTAATCATGGTTTCGTGATTTTTCTTTTCCGATTGCCTAATTCCCAGTAGGGGGGGGGGGACAGCGATTTATTTATTTATTTATTTTTTGGGAAGGGGGGGGGCGTGCGCCGCCTTCTTCCACAACGCCTTCTCAACGCCCCCCCCCCCCCATCCCCTCCGTGGTAGATACACCATGGGCATGGCACGGGAATTCAAAGCCATGTCCCGGCAACATCGATCATGCCCCAACCAGTCGGCCAGCAATCATACGGTACAAGCATGTACGCCTAGACATCCAGTCTGCGGTTCATTATATATGAGAGTGGCACTTAAAAAATGCATTTTTGTTCCTTAATTGCCTGACCAATTAAATCCAGAAAACGGTAGTCGCGTGCATGTCTGTGTTTTTCTAATGCAGTACCGAAGCGCATAAAATCCACCAGACACTGGATTATTTGGTACCAGATTGACGGACTAATTGTCATATGGTTCATATTAACGAAAGTAATCATAAAAACCGTGGAAAAAAACAAATTGCTGGACAACGAATTTAGCATACAGCCTTTGGTAACAAAATGGACTGGTGTTACACTAATGACCTTTGTTCAAAAACCCACTGAACCGAATCCAAAAAGACTTCACACAAGAAAGAACATGTTTGGGCTCATCAATTCTCTATTTGAATTTGATCCCCCCCCCCCTCAAATTACGAGGATTCGGTACACCCTCGAGAGGGACATTGTTGGGACACCCTATATAATTTCATTTTCCTACTGTAAAATTCCTCAAAAAGAGCGAGAGCAAGAGTGGTATCAAGCAAAATCCACACCGAAGCTATCATCAATCGAAGAAAATAAATGAAACAGAGCTGGATAGGGTTTTTGGAAGAAATCTCTAGCGTAGTATCATCGACCTTGATCACAGAATAGCCAGTCTTAAACCGGCCTCAGGTCGACCTTGAGACGACGCAGATCAGTCAGCGACTGACTTTAAGGATCAAGCTGCGTCTGTCTGAGCTACGATCGTTGGGAACATTTCAGTCACCGATTTTTTTGGACCTGATTGTAACTGCGACGAAATTTAGACGATCAGCATTAGTCGGCGCTCAAAAAATCAACAGTCGCAACTGTAGAAAAAAAATCAACTTCTCTACGACAACGTCGCGATCGTGTGCGCATCAAGATCATCCTTTTTCAATTTTGTAGCCAATCAGCACACTACACGCACGCGTGCCAATCACCATATAAGAAGATTGTTTACTACTTCTCGCGAGAGGATATTACATACCATAGCTAGAGGGGTGTTTAAAAGAAATGAAATAAAACTGTTCAAAATAAAATTGTTGGAAACGTATAATTTTTGACTTGTGTCGACTTTTGGACTCAAAGTATTTGTGAATGGGAATGCCGCATTTACCTGTAAGACAGTGTTGTAGTCGAGTACTTTTTTCCGAGTACCGAATACTGCCGAGTACTTAGGCTGCCGAGTACGAGTACGAGTACGAGTACTTGTACCTCTGAGTAAAAGAACGGGTCTCCGAGTACGAGTACTTGTACTTCCGAGTACGAGTACGAGTACGAGCATTTTCGAATACGGCCATACGGCAAATGGTTCATTGTGCGTAATTGGCCCCGCCAGGCCTAGTCAGACCGATATGCAGACCCACTCACGGCTAGCTGTTATTGTGTTTGTCCGGCCGGTACAGAGGGAAATCAGGAAATCTCCATTTCTCCACAAGCAAATCAACCATTTCAAACTGAAAGTATCGATAAAATAATGCCAATGTAAGGCGGACAGGCTAAATACCCCCTGTTCACTTACCGGGAGCCGCTTTCAATTGAGCCCCTCTTTTATCGGCTCCCGCTTGAAAAGAAAGCGGGTGACCTGTTTCTACAAACCGTCCCACGGTTGGCACTCCCGGCTCCCGCTACAAATAACCATTTTTATAACAATAAATCCTGCGGTTTCATACCCATCAGTGGCGGCTTCTACTCACCGACCGCAAAGACCTGGTACATTGCTAATCCTCTGATCTTTTGTCTGCCCTAAACATACAAGCCCCACTGCAAACCGTTACCATGCACGGCTGTAACGTGTGCGTTCATGCGTGGACCGTCTCCCGCTTTGGCTTGAAGGGTCCCACACTTCCTCAATAACAATACCGTCCCACGGTAAATGAACAGGGGGTATTTAGCCCGCCCGCCTAAGTGAAGCTATAATATACCATTTTTTCCCGAGTACTGCTGTTCGAGTACGAGTACTTTGCTGCCCGAGTACGAGTACCGTCACTTCGAGTACGAGTACTTTGACATTCGAGTGCGAGTACGAGTACAAGTACTTCAAAAAAGTACTCGAAAAAAGTACTCGAGTACGAGTACCGAGTACGAGTACTACAACACTGCTTTCAGACCGTATCAGGGGAATGCGCGCTGATTATGGTTCGAACCGAATCATGGGTGACATGAGTTTGGTTGCGATTATTTTACATCAGGATGCGATGCCGCTGGTTCAAGAGAATCACACGATTTCTCAGTTTTGGTCACTTGGACATTATTTTTCTGCTTGATGCAGACGGTTCCGTCGTGGCGCAAGCAAATCGCAGGTCGACCTGAGGCCGGTTTTAAGCTTCGCTAGATCAGACCGAGCCTCACTGGCTCCATGTCAAATGGGGACAATTTTACATTGATTTAAAATTTTGAGAACAAGAACGAAACCAGTTTTGCTTGATAGCTTTGCACTTGCAGATAATGGAAAAATAACTTTAGAGTGATTTTAGATCGGACTAATTTACTAAAGAGCGGCCCAAAAAGCGTGGAAGGGGGTGTGGCCATAAGCCCTCAGTTTGTATCAATGCCTTGCAGCTTTCTGGAACATGAAAATATAAGAACCAAAATCCGACCAGTAGTGTAAAAAGAAGTATGTCCCCAATGAAATAAAATTGCTAGTATTGAGTGACATTTTTGGGAGCTTATTTTGTGATGACTCATGTTCGGTGATCGGGCTTTAAATACCACTTTTTTGGGGGAAGCTTTGACAATAATTCTCTGCGAACTTTCTTCAAAACGGTTTATATTTAAACTTAAAACTTTAACTAAACATCAGATTATTCAAAAGTGGGAACTTTTGCCTAAAAAACCTTGCCCTTGAAACGATTCCAAAGCAATTACATAAATAGAACTACTACTGTCCTATACTGTTTTACCTAAAGTAATACATTTGATAGATATATAGTTCCACTTTTAACTAAACAAAATAATACAAGGAGGAAAGTAATTAAACATTTTCTAGTGAAAACAATTTTCGCAATTTTCAGAAAAGGATTTGTATAGTAATTGGTTAGATATCCTCTAACCTCTAAAAAATCTACTTACCAGGTGCAAATGAAGTCATCCATACCACAGTGATCATGAAGCTGAGAGACGCCGTGTCCCACGAACATGTGCATTGTATAATAGTGGTCCAGATGAATATGTTGAGTGAGTTAGCACGCGAGAGTACTCTTTTTATGCACTATTTTGCTGACACATAACTTAATATAGAAACGAAAAGGTTCATTAACATTAATATTATTACTTTCGATTGTGCACGGCTGAATGTTTTAATTGGGCTAACAAATTAAAGAAAGGAAGTCGGACAAAACCACAACCAAACAACCTCCTGTCATTTCAGGAACGAAACAAATATTTTTGCTGATGAGAGTAATAAATTGACTTTCTCTTTAATTGTTTCGCAAATTTTCAAACATTGAAAACAGCAGAAAGTTTACCTTTATAAAAAAAGTTGTTTTATTTCTCTCAATTCTAAAAATAATAACGTTTTGGAAAAAAATAGTTCCACATTGTGCATTCTAGTCAACTACGTCCAGGTTTTAAGACAATCAAACACCCCCTCCCCCCCCAAAAAAAAAAGTTTTGATGAAGTCATAATAACGTCAATTTGTTTCCTCTAAAATTGTGTGCACATATCTATGACTTTCCAAACCTTTACAAAAAAGAATTTTGAATTTAGCTTGTTCGTTCGTAAGATATACAAACGAAAGAAAACATTTTGAACACCAAATGACGACTTTATCATAATGTCTCCTCAATACTTATGAGTAATAAGTAACTGATGATGTATGTACAAAGTTTCAACCCAATTGGCCGTGGAGTTGTCTAGCTATCGGACATATAATGCTCATCTAAAACGACGTCGCATAACCTGAGTTAGTACGAGAGAGTACTTTTTTATTCACCATTGAGTCACACTATTTGCACTATTTATGTGTCATATCGAACCCCGAAATGGCTGGCGCTCGTGTATAGAAAATTCTTACATTACAGTGGTGCAGTCCGCAGTAGCTTGGCGCCGCGTTATTTAATTGTAATCTAAATATACATTTTTAGACATTAAGTTAATGGACACGATCTTAGATGTAAGCAGAGGCTTTTCAAGGAATGAACAAAAGTATAAAAACTGTCATCAGATGATGTGTTTATCCATACCCGTGATTACAATTAAGGTAAAATATCAATGGTTCGGATAAAAATCAATATTTATATATGAAATGAAAAACTAGAAATCTATGTCTGTTGGCAACAGAACATAGGGCTTTTCTGCAATATAATTTTGTATTATTAAAACGTCCCAATCGTCTCACATGTAAAAATTAATCTTAATTGTTTCTACTTCGCGGAAAAATCCCATTGTATTGCCATTGTGGAAAATAAACATTCAATTTTTTTTACCTTCATTATTTGTCAGGTTGACAGCAATGAAACATAATTTTTTTTCAAAGGAATAGTTCCTGCTATTTTGAAAGTTGAACTTTTGCGACACAATGGAAGGGGAAGTAAATTTTATTATTTATCAGTGAAAGCCTTGAATTGCGGGACTGTTGTTTGCTTGACTGTGTTTTTTCCTGACTCACTTTCCTGTTTAATCTCATCAAAAACATTCAGCCGTGCACACAAGGAAGCAGTAATGTTTGTTTTATTGACACGCGATACTTGAACTCAAAAGAAATATTCTTCTGACTAAAACGTTCAATATCTCTTTGGGGTTCAAATATATTAGATAGAATAGAATTATTACGTTGATCTAAAGTAAGGCATAGATGCCATAACAACTCGACACATGATCTTTACTTCCCAATCACCTAAAGATGACTGGGCTTTAACTCAATACATTATATATTGCATCAAGTCACTTGATAACATTCCAGACAGAACAAAAACTTAACTGTTTGATAGAATAACAACGGAAGGAGAGAAAAGGTGGCTGATTGGGGTGTTGGGTTGGGTTGAAATTTATAGGCAAGTCGAGAATTGTATTTAGTCCTGTTAATACAGTTGTGGATGGCCGTAGTTTTGGTGTGTTTTATGTAGAGGGGGAGATCTTGTAATTTTCCTTTGTGTTCCTTTTTTTTTTAGAACGTTCACCTTTTTTATTTCAATCCATTTTTTTTCAGTTATCAATATCGATTTGTGTACGAACCTTTGTAATTTTACCTTAATTGTGATCAGGGGCTTGGATGAACTCATCCTCAGATGACAGTTTTATACTTTTGTTGATTCGTTGACAGCCCCTGCTTACATTTTGATTGCATCCTTAAACTTAAGATTTAAAATTAAATTCAAATTTAATGACGCGACGCGAAGCTACTGCGGACTGCACCACTGCAATGTTAACACTTTTCATGAACGAGAACCATCCATTTCTGCGTTCAGTGTGTGAACGAATGGAAAAATATCCTCGTCAGGGATCTTCTACAAAATTTCTAGCGACCCACGAGTCTATAAACCCGATTTAACTACGCTCATTCATAATTAGATGGACCTTTCAGGGTATTTGTTTTTATTTATCAATATGTCAGCAAATGGTGAATAAAAAGGTACTATCTCGTACTAACTCAGGTCATTTTGCGTCATTTTAAATGAGCACAATAAGTAATATAGCTAGGCAACTACAAGGCAAATTGGGTTGAAACTTTTAACATACACATAACCAGGTAGGCATATGTATTAATAATACATATGCCTACCAAAAGAAGCAGAAGAGTTACTCTAAAGTTAGCGCGAGTGGAACACGGAATAATGTAGTGCGTCTGTGTCCGACTTTGGCCTCGTGGTATGTGGGACACAGACGCATTACATATTCCGTGTTCAACGAGCGCGAGCGTGATAACGAATTTATCTTCAACATAGATATAGAATAAAAAGACTAGATCGGCAGTGCGTACAGACCATTGATCTCCATATACACTGACTGGATAGGACATCGCGCCGTGTTTGTGCACGAATGTGCGGCCGAACAATGGCGGCGCGTTTACTGTCAGACGGGTAAACGCGCATTGTGCTTTCACTTTGTTTACTTTGGAAAATGGATTGTTTAGTGATTTTTTTCTTACAGGAGGGAGTTCAAGCGCTCCTCCAAAACAATCTTTAAACAAACCCTGAACGATGAAGAGTTACCCTCCAAACAGCTTTTCCACACTTTCTTGATATACACTTTCTTATTATGCATTTTCGAAATTCAAGAACCCCCCATTTCCTTTTCCCTTATTTTTTTAAAATCCCTTCTCCTCCCAAAAATGATTGTACCTTAATTGCCATTTCATTTTTGGCACATTGGTCATTAGAGCACACTGAATTACTCCATCAACGAAATGAATAATTGTATTAATAATATGCTGAAATGACATCATATTTTTAACTAAACACTCACACGAGAAATTGTATGGAGATTCATTCAAATGATTGATATATTTATTAAAAAACCTGAACATAAACCAATTACAATCTAAAAGGTAAAAAACCTTAATTTTACCAAGTAATCAGCAAAAACTTCTTCCCGTCCCTAGATTGATCAGGGAATGACATCGTTTACCTCTTTGTGATATTGTGTGAAAGGAGATGAATCACAAACCAAAATAGTACTATACTAATTTCGTTAAAGAATATTTCAAGCTACGCACGGTCTTGCAATTAAATGTTTAGCTATACTTCTGAAAATAAATATAATTACTTGTAAGTGTAATGGGAATCGTTTTTGTGAGCGAATATGACGGTGTTTATGGCTATAGCTAGTAATCTTATATAACGGCGTACACAACATAATTTCAAACCGTAAACGTACTCATTGCTTTCTTTACCATACAAACTGTCAATAATGTGACAGTCATCTTGGGAGCTTATAAAATACTTGCGTTGAACTCCACAACTTCTTTCCAAAACCAAAATCAATCAATGTTAACAGTTTCACATCGTAAAAATTTATTAAGTCAAACGCTCAGATGCTTATCACATCGCATGTTCCATTCAGTGGATGATACAGTCGATTCCATCCCTCCGTGAAGTTCTCCATTTTCGTCCGGCTCGGTCCTGCAGCTGGTGGTTTTTGCTATATGGATTTGCTGAAGTTCTTTGTTTGATATGAAGGTCAATCGGCCAGTTGTGCAGTAAGTTAGCATAAACCATCTCCTCGGTTTCTCTTTATAAAGAAAAGAATAGAAACATTTCGGTAGGCGTTAAGCCAAGGCAGATATAATTCAATCAGATTTTGCATATAAAAGTTATTCGAATAAACTTAAACAAGTCAACTTTTGTTCATTGCCATTGCCGGGTCAATCATGCACGTTTAGGCCTTTGTCTTTTAAAGAAAAATGATGCCAACCACTTGCTTGAGCATGACAGGCCTAGATCGCATGGAATTTGAACAGAATATCTCGCTAGCTACCACACAGGCCCGTCCCTTCAAACTCAGAGCGACATAATTTGCTTTGTCATTCCCATGTTCATATTCCTCCACGCCATGTTGTATAGGCCTCAATAAAAAAAACAACTTACTTGCGAAGAATTGTCCTATTCTTCAACGCTCCTTACTTCCCGACTCCAGCAGTCTAATGCTGCGCGCACCTTGACTATACTCCTCGTCGATTTTGATCAATTTAGATTTTTGTTTCTTTTATTCTTTCAAAAATGACAAAAAAAAACGAAGAAAACCCAACTTCATTTTTTAATCCTCCGTTCGAAAGTGTACACAACTCGAATGCGAAATTGTGTTCTTTACCCTTTTCAAAAAACGCGCGCGCGCGGACGCACGTTCGTACGCGATGTCCTATTCAGTCTGTGTATATGGAGATCAATGGTACAGAAGCACGTTCTGCCATGGGCGGCGCCATTTTGTAGCGCGTGAGGCATAAGTTGCGTTACGCGCACCTTTTTTCTCCACAGGTTTGTATGGAAAGATATATGTTTATGTCCGTAAAAGTATTATTTTTGATTTGTAGTAGTTATTTCCTTAACAAAATTCAAAATGGGTTATCAAGCTGCATATTCATTTCGAAGTACATTTTATTTCTCGTATTTATTTCCCGTTTTTTAAATGCTGGTGCGCGTTGCTTATAGAACCTTGCATCCAGTTGTTTCGGTGCTATTTTGTTCATCCACAAACGGAATATTCCTGCAGTTGTTGCGCTCTCCTTTATTTTAAATTCACGGCAGCTTTTAAGGGACAACACCCAGAATATTTTTGTCCTCCATTGTCCTTCATCAGGGTATGACATATACTGTATATCAGATGCAGTTTTGTACTGTTGGCTACTGGGGTGCTGGGATGCACGCCCCTCCGGCCCAACTAGCCCTTCACTAACATTTAAAAAAAAATGAACAAATACATTTGTGTTTTTTTGCTCTGGACCTCTTGTGACGTATCCAGCATCTGAATATTTTCAGGAAGGCGCAAGAATCTCACAATGTTGAACATAATGGGTACTAAAAGTAGAGCACAATGTAAATAAACTTCAAGAGTTAATTAGGTTACTCAGTAGTCCGGAACATTACGGGAGTGCATGTAATTTCATTTCATTCTGAAACCGGTTTTCAGGGGTAATATTATTGTCATTAAAAGTCACTGACATAAAATGCAATCCAAGTAAATTGTTCTCATCTCAAAAAGAATAATAATTGTAACACAAATCTCTAAAATCATCCGTTGCAACATTTCACAATTTTCTTAACTAATTCAACGTTAATTTAAAGCGGTTTTTACATTCTACCTTTTCCTTTTTTATTGTTTAAAACAATGTCTTTATACATCAGATATAAAGCTCATTTTATTTGGAGATTTGTAGCAACGCGCACCACCATTTTGAAACAAACAGTTATTACGAGGGGAAAATGAAGCAAACTTCGAGGTGACTACCCAGCTTGAAAATGCATATTGAATTTTGTTGGATATATAATAACTTCTGGTAAAAATGTTACTTTTACGGACATAAAAACACAAGTTCGTGCACAAACCAACGGAAATGTTGGTGTGTGTAACCCACGTTTTGCCCCACGCACTACTGCGCGTAGAGCGTCCATACAGGAATGGAACAATTTGTGCACAGTCTATGGCGCGTATGCACGCGCTGCCGATCTAGTCTTTTTTTATTCTACATGTATATCTATGGTCTTCAAGCAAACTTGACGACGCACATTAAAGATGAAAGGCACGCTGTACACAAAGTGCTTATCCTATAGTATTACACGTGCGTGGTTTGTGCGCGCATCTTGGAATATAGCAAAACCCAGAGTGCGGTATGGACTGTGGCCGTGCTACATGGTTATATGTAGCACGACTTGTTGCCAAGGATCGACCAATCAGGATCGAGGATTCAAGTTTACTTGAAGATAAATGAAAATATCTTATCTATATTGCTACAGAATAAAACTATGGCCAATTTTAAAAGTGTCTAGTTTTTTGTACTTGCACTGTATTGTCAATAAAGTCTATTGCTGAACCACAGTTTGGGGGTATATTTCCGCAAAACAAACTGCCCCTGGGCTTAGTCCGCTGTTCGCTAACTATATTCACCTTGCGTCTGGGTAGCCGCTCGTCCGTGCGCGAGGTTAATAAATATTTTTGTGGGTTAAGGCCAGGTCCAATTCCATCCTTTGATCAGGTCAGACGGTTGTGTCATCAAGTTATTCCCGCCACAAAGGTGTATAGCTAATTCCGACACAAATAGTGTCCGAAGTGGGATAATCTGTGAGTTGTACTTAAATTTTGGCAATGAAGAAGAGATTTTGTGTTTGTTTGTTGCTTGTTTGTCTGCTGTAGGTGTGCCTCCAAGGCGCGCCGTGTAGATGAATGGTAGCGCCAGAGGTAGGCAACAAATGCTTTGTGTATTGTTTATATGCTTTGTGAATTGTTGTTGGAATAGTTGTATTGTGGATTCTGCTAAGGATTTCGGCCGAGGTGCGATCGTTGCGAAGTACTGCGAGACAGCAGCTGCCAATCCTGTTAAGGATTCACCGGGAGGCAGTTGGTACGCTTGTTGAAGTGAAGTCAAGAGGCTATGGACCAGAGGTTCCACTGCCTGAATTTACCTGTGAGGTACCTCTATCGCCATGTGGTCAGTGGCCAAGTGTTTTATGTTTGACTGAAGCAGATCTCGAGCCTTGGTTCAATCGTCGGCAAAAGCTTATGTTTTTCTTTATTTTGCGCTGGATTTCTAGCGCACGACCTCGTATGCGAATACAGATAAGTGTAGACATGGCTAATATGTGGAGTGTCCAATCACACCTTGGTAAATCCGGACGTCATCAAATTATTTGCAGCTATTCGCCTTTCGCGGACGGGACAGGAACCACAGTTTTTGTGCATTGGTGCCGTGTGCAGAGACACACAACGTGTACGTGTATGGATTATGTACGGTGCCACGTTTCACTATGCAAGTTTCCACGCAACGATCGACCAATAAGAAAACGACATTTAAGGTCAGCTAAGGCTATTAACATAATGAGCACCACCCCCAAAACCTCACATGGACGATTGAACCAAGGCTCTCGATCGTCCCCAACTGATTTGCATATAAAAATAGTGGCCGCGTGAGGTCGTTGTTCGCGCTGTACTTTTACATGCATGTGCATAGCGTGTAAGGATATATGCCGACGATTGACAGCGTACGGGACGAATAACGACGAGAACATTGACCAAAGCTAGATGAGAAAGGGAAAAAGTGTAAGAAGTGCTGTCCGCAGACTGTTTTATTTAGGGATTGCAAACAAACTGCGTTGTTAATAAAATGCAAACTGTTCTTTTCAGAAATGCTTGAACATGACGCCTGTATGTATAGGGGTGTCGGCCGTAAGGGTAAAAATACTCGGCGCATCTATCCCGAGTGAAGTACTATGCTAACCAAATTGTGCCTGGGTCACCGCTCCGGTCGCTGTTGATAATAAATGCACTGGGGTATTCTTTCACTGGTGGTATCCTTTCTGCCCGAAATACGCCAGTCGTGTAACATCGAGAAAAGCTGTCTCCCTTGGGTACTTTCAAAAATTGTACACTTCCCATATTGCCTTTTAATTCTAGTAATCGATCAGAATGTTTCGGCTCTCGTCCAGTTCTATGATGCTCTCAAATTCACTGTAGACCACTACGTTGACAGTGGTCGTTAGGGTAATTGCAAATGGCAACTCCAAACGCATGTTATTGTGCTTTAATTAGAACCGCATGACATATCAGGAGACAGATCAAATGCAAAGAGGGAGTTTCCTGATTCAAAATCCTTCCTGGATTCCAATATTTTTATACAGCGTATTATACCGGAATACAGAGAAGTCTGATACGCCATCATGTACTCGTCATCTTTTCCAGAGATTTTTTTTGTAAACCTTTTGTAAAATAAAGCCGCGGTCCGTTGAAACGTTTTAGTTGCAGGTCCATAGGTCAGCAGAGTTTCCAGCAGGTACGGGTATGGTCCAGCAGGTACAGGTATGTGTTGGCCGAGGATGAGATGAGCTTGTCGTTGAGCGTGATATCCATTTCCGAGAACAGCGAGTGCAAAAAAAGGTTTACTGGGCCAACCGGAACGCCCTCTCCAAGGTCAGTATTATATTCATTTCCTATTTTAGCTTTCACGTTTATCAGAGTGTGCGCTAAATCGAGGTAGTGCTCGGTCGAACCAGTGATATTGAATTCTATTGAGTCCGAGTCCTCGATATTGGTCAAGGGATTGAACTGGGCACATTTTCAAGCCCGAAAAGAAGTTTGTGTTGGGGTAATGGGAAAAGATCCAATCTTACTGCTGACAAATGCCAGTGTTGGGAGTGTTTTAAATAATCGAATATGTCGAGGGTCCTCTTCGTTCTCTTGCTCCGAGCCTTCTGCGCAATCTACCAGTGGCTTTCCATTTGAAATGTTTTGTCTGACGGGGCGGTTCCTTAGAATGTTGTTGCTTAACTCGTGACGCCACATCCAATCCAATCTGTCGCAGTCGATTCCTTGTAGCCACTTTCGCATTTTGTCCATTTAGGGCATCGGAAGTAATACTGACTCCTATCACGTTTTAGTGGCTTGTTAAATTATTGGAAAAGGCCACCTAGAATATTCCGCATCTTTTGTGATTGGGGCACCCCGGAAAAAAAAAACGTCCCCGGCCCCGGCTTGACTTGTGTGATTCCTCTCGTAGTCTATCATGACTGCTTAAAACAACAAGCGACGACCTCTGCGAAAATAAAGTGTGGTCGTGAGTTTCCCGCGTTGGAAGGCCACTTTTTCCCCAGCGTCTGTCCTTATATCAATTTGAATAATTAAAAAATGTTTCCGTTTAACAGGAACATAATGAGGAGAGTTGAACGTGTGAGCAAACACATCACCAGTTACTCCAGACGTCTGAACAGGGACGATCCTCAGTAGCAGCGCGCTCACATCACCCACCAGCTGATTCTCGGCGTTGCGCAGTACACGTACATACCGTACAAGTCTCTGTTTACGTCCACAGGTAAATACCCTTCCAGTACGCTTTCATTCATTGATTAGTATTTCAATCCTAACATGCGATACGGTCATAACAATAGATGAATGACCCCTCTATAAGTTCTATGTGAACGCAACCTCTATGAATATCCAAACTTTTGGTAATATTATTCCAAGCAGTTTCTGTCATCTCCCTATTAATTTTATCAATTATTTCCTGTACGGATTTATAGATTCCATGCGATATTTTTAGCGTGGGATTGCAATAGACCATGCTAGCTAAAGGTACAAGATTTGTTATTCTCTGTAACGTTGTACCAAGTGATAGGATAATGGATTTCAGTAAGGGCAACTTCCCAATTACCAGATAGATTGATTTGTTTCACAAGACGGGTTGTTTAACTGGACAGTGTATTGTCCGGATACAATGACATGGAGGAATTACTAGGCAGCGTCACGTAAAATTGCGTTGAAGTTGATGCCATGACTGTGTCTTTATTGTTGAACATCCGCCACCCAACTGTTGAACGATGATAAGTATCCTAACCATTTTACTAAATATTCGGTCCTTCAATTTTTCTTTCGTTTACAGAATACTCCCTCTACCCTTTAAAGATCATCATCTGCGATTCCAGCTCGTAGAATGAGCTAAAAATCAAATTCCCCGAATAATCTTTTAATTCACAAATGTATACACCGGTTTTTCTTGTCGCCCGCTGCGTTTGGTCACGGCACATGTTTCCTCGTACCACGACGGAAGGTACGACTTTTCAAACGTTAACCACTGTTTACTAACCCAAACCTGATAACCGACTTTAAACTGAAATTGCATGGGTTGTTTCGACGGGGAAGACATATGTTTCCAGTCTTTGCTTTCTTTGTCACCGATGGCTTCCACGGGATTTATTTTATTGGAACGATGATATGACTAATTGTACGCTCTCACTAATTGTTGAAACACGTGGATGTATTTCAAAGTATTCTTAAAAATACCGGCACTTTCTGGACTTGAACGTGCTATTGAATCTCTCCACAGTGGGGCTTTTACCTCGCTGTTTGTCGTATAGAAATGGAAGCCTTCTGTTTTCAGCAAATCTTGAAAGAAACGATTCGTAAATTCGCTGCCTTTATCAGTGTGAACCATAGTCAGATTTCTCCCACTAAACTTGATATTGTTTTTGAAAGCTTTCACCAATACCTTTCCAGTTTTGTTTTTCAAAGGAATCACCCTGGCATTTTTGGTAAACACATCAATCCACGTCAGTAAAAATCTATATCCGTTGTTGTACTTTGTTAAATTAGAAGAATCCGCTAAATCCAACAGGTGAATTTTGTCCGGTGGCACAGCCACAATTTTATTTTTAGGATAATTCTTTCTAGCAGGGTTATGTAACGTAATGTGTACACATCTTGACCACGAAGAAAGTCTTGTATTTGCTTTCGCGTAATCTTATACTTTCCCTCATGTTTGACAGCGCAATACCATTCTCAATACTACTCAAACCACTTTCACGCCCAACGTCATAATACAAAATCTTCAAGTAACTTTTGCAATCATCCATGATCCAGTCTTATCAACGCATAAGTTAAAAATGACAGGCTAATACATTTATTCCCCCTTTAATTTATGAAAGTCTTTGCAATAAAAATTACACTTCTGAGATTTGTCATCTTTTTGATTACTTTTCTTTTATTCCAATTTATTACAAATCATTATGCAAAATCATTTATCAAAGGTTTGAAAACATAATGAAAGCTAACTATCACAATACAAAAAGTTGGTAGAGTAACTAAGTCAGTAAACAGTCATGAAGTATAATACTGTAAATTGAATTCTTGTTGCAATTCCCTAATAAACATAACAGTTAAACCTAACATTAATTGTTGGAAAAATTGTGTTAATATCCATTGGCATGCCAAATGTTATACAAAACGGCCCTATCGTTTTCAGGTTGTTCGACTTTCTTTTCGACGTGGATGTGAACATACCTGGTAAAAATACCATTTCGGGCGTGAATAGTCGAAAACTGCAAAACAATGCGTTTGTTCTCTTTAGCCCTTACATTCAATTCCGATTTTCCTTAAATCGGTTTCCAAAAATGTTATCTACAGCTCAATCAAAAAATCTTTCTACGTTATCAGAAATGCCTAACATCAAACATTCGTGATTTTTCTTGATTTAGTCTGCAGCAAATTACATCCATAACATTGTTGCCTACAAATTTCATCTACTTTCTAAAGAACGCAAGGAACGAATATCAACTAAGTAATGTTAAATGAAAGATCTTCACAGGCCTCGCGTTCCTTTACCTCCCCTGGCGTCCCGGCGGGCTTGGTGTATGGTGGTGCAGCGTCACCCGTATACCCCCATTGAAAGTCATCCTCCGGATCTACGACCAGTGTAGCCTTGTCTTTCTGAACATCGCTGTCACGTTTTATCTTCTTGCTTCCTTGATCCTTTTAAAAAGAAATATCCTTTAAAAAGAAATAAAAAGAAGAAACAAAACAAAAGTTTAAAAACATGAACAGTAATATGATTTTTTTCCAAAAATCATACCAACTGAATTTATAACGAATAAGAAAGCAATCCACAATAATGACTTTATTTACCTACTTTTTTTTTTAGGTAATTTCTAACCACTATGTCTTCCACAGCCTCGGTAATGGCAGGCATTACTTCTACCAGTTTTTTTTCACTCGTCGACCCTCAGGTTTATGCCTCGTGGACTGCTCTAGAAGTCCTTGTCCTTTCGTTGCACGTACTCCCTGATTTTGACGTTGATCTGACCCTGGAAAGGTTCGACCACGGCGTGACAAACTCCCGTAAGCACGAACATGACGGAGGGCCTGACGGTGCTTGCTTTGGGTGGCATTCGGGTACGGTGCACTTCGATCTTCAGCAAGGGTCATCATACGCTGCTCCAAACGCTGAAGTCGCTGGGGTCGGCTTTGGCCAAACACTTGGGCTTTGCTTTGCTTAGGAAGGATAATTTTTCGCATATTTCGTTGCGACTACCGGCAGCTCCTCCTCCTCCTCCTCCTCCTCCTCCTCCTCCTCCTCCTCCTCCTCCTCCTCCTCCTTCTCTTCCTCCTCCTCCGCAAAAAAAAACATAAGGGTTATATGCAAGTACAGATCAAACAAAGTTACGTCATACATTATTGATATGTAAATAAAGTCCATTGTTTTTGTGCTTATGCATACATTCTTTTGTTCTTTGTTCATTAGAAACCCAAAACACTACTGTGTGCATTTATTATCCTCCTCCTCCTCCTCCTCCTCCTCCGCAGAAAACATAATGGTTGTACGCAAGTATAGATCCAACAAAGTTACGTCATACATTGTTGATATGAAAATAAGGTCCATTTTTTTTGTGCTTATGCATAAATTCTTTTGTTCTTTGTTCACTAGAGACCGGAAACACTACTGACGTTTTATTATGGTGATAAATAGCTATGCCGAGTAAGATCGCGTACTGTGGTCTGAAGCTCACTACAAATCAACTGGGTGTTCTAGCTCAGAATGTCATCAAAGGCTCCAACTTCATATCTAATAGCTTTATAAAGAACTAGGGTGGGGGACGGTGCTTCCTTCACGGGCAAAGAATGCCAAAGATGTTGCATGCCTGCGAACTTAGGTCTGCCAGTTTCGGCTGCATTTTGCCGACTGACTACTCGTGGACGACCCCGTCATGTTAGCACAACCGTCTAGGGCGGTTGAGCTTAGCACTATTTTTACACTAGGCTTTATACCACTTACGTGATTTAAATAGCCAAATGCCTCAGCATCTAATTAGTGACGCGCATGAATGGATTAACGAGATTCCCACTGTCGCTATCTACTACCTAGTAAAACCACAGCCAAGGGAACGGGCCTGGCAGAATCAGCAGGGAATGAAGACTCTGTTGAGCTTGACTCTAGTCTGACCTTGTTATAAAAAAGGCGCTCTGTTTATTTATCTACAATGATTTATTCAAAATCGCAAGATAAGAATTCATCAACCTCTTAAAAAAAGTGTTATACTGTGTTACACAGAATAGTGCTATATGGTTTTGGCGAAGTTTTTGATGTAATGGATTTCACACTCGGACATATTATTACATGCGAACTTTAGTAACCAGTACTCTAGGGAGACATGTCAATAGATTTGTGCACACACAAACCCTTCCCATAACCCCATGACCAAATTTGAAAATACTTCCCCCTCTCCGAACTGTTATACAAAGCAACTGAGGAAGCTGAGTTCTTCAAGATAAATATAACATTGACTGTATGCTCAAAGCAATTGATAGGTAATTTCAGCACACACTGTATCTGCACATTATGTTTCAAGTGGCTTGAAAATTAATCAAGTTCTTAACAAACTACAGAGTGTTATCCGTTGCCAATTTTCTGGCCATTCAGTTAATTTTATACGCAAACATATTCTTACATGTGTACACTTAACTCTATATATTTAATATTATGCTAAAAATGTTGATCAGAAAGTTTAGCATGAAATCCGAGTTTAAGCTTTTTAATCAAATGATCAAGTTGTTGTCTTGACTATCAAGATCTACGATTAAGTACTTGTAAATACTGATCTTTTCAATACTAATCAGTAGGCTCACGGATTAAAACAAAAGCTGATTACACGTTTATAAGAAGCTGATTACACATTTATAAGATTACACGTTTATGAGAAGCTGATTACACGTTTATAAGAAGCTGATTAAACGTTTATAAGATTACACGTTTATAAGAAGCTGATTACACGTTTATAAAATTATAAGAAATTGACATTCCTTGTGTGATTGGTTGTAATGAGTTTAGGCGAATGGGGATATGCGATGGAAATCATAGACAAACATTAATATTTTCAAACATTAGAAACTTTAGATTTGCTCCTGGGATTAGGCATGCTGTAAATGTCATATACAAAACGTTAATTACATGCGAACATTATTAACTCTACATTTGATATGTATTTGCTATGATTAAAAATGCTTATAGACCGTACATGATAACTCAATACTCCTCACCACAGGTTACGAAAAGCTGATTACAAGTTCATAAGTACAAGTTCATAAGTACATGCATATTCACATTTCCTCGTTCTGTCTGCTCAACCTTTTTCCTCCAATTAGTTGGGGGTTTTTTTCGGGGGGGTTACATGTTTGTCTGCTCAGGATGCTTGGTCTAGCTATATATTAAGAATCATGCTTAGAGTAATTACTCGTTAATTTGAGCATGCATTCTGAGTATATGCTGTTTAATTAAATGACTAAATTAACATCTTGACAATCATTTTCCATAATTAAAAAGACGTTTAGACCCTTATTGATAACTGTACGCTAATCACTACAAATTAAGAAATATGACAAGTTCTAAAATGGGGTATATATAATTCCCATATCTGTCTGCTGAACTTTTTTCTACATTTTTTTTTTTTGTGGAAATTCATCAACATCTCTGAAAAACAAAAACCAGTGTTAAAGGTTGTCATGGTTTTTGGCAAATAGGTCCATGCAATGATTTCACACACACACATATTTATTAATATTTAAGAGAATTACTAACACTAGAGTTAATATATATACATATATTTGTTGAAAGTAATTACTTAATAATTTTAGCATGTATTCCGAGTATATGTTTTTAATTAAAACGAGAAATTGGTATCTTGATTATCAGTTTCTATGATTAAACATGTATAGACTGTTTATGATAATTCAGTCCTTATCACTACAAATTAGGAAAAGGTGATTACACATTTATAAGTATTTTAACACTGCCTGTTTATTTTTCTTCAATTGAAATTTACTTAAAGTCGTCAACCTCTACATAAAACATACATAAACATAGTATTATATGTTGCCATGTATCATCCCTGGCCCTTCTTTAGACGAATTTATAATTGGCATTGATACCGAGGGCCCAGTGCTCAGCTCACTTTTGGTTCTCAGTTGGTACAATGGATTAGCACTGTGAGCTGGTTTTCAATGCTAAATTAAAATCCGTCTACCAAGGTGATTTGTATTCACACTGTGTGAATATTGGAAGCGCGTAACACACAGTTTACGTTTTCACAAAATGGAGACAAACTCTTTGGCGCTTCGTTAACACGAAAATGGAGTAGAGCATTTTTGTCAAATGTCCAATTTTGATAATTATGAGGCAAATAACATTTTGCTTCAACAATTGGTTAAATTGTTCCTTGAGACAAATATAAAAAGGCGAGAAAAACTCAATTTAGTGACTTAGTGGGGAGTAGTAGTACGGTGCTTTGAACGGATGTATCCGTTCAAAGTACCGTACTACTACTCCCCACTAAGTCACTTGTCGTCCACGATTCGACAGACAACCAGCCAGAGAGAGAGAGAGAGAGAGAGAGAGAGGGGGGGGGGGGGGGGGGGAGAGAGAAGTTCAAATTCACAGTATCGACTTAAAGACCCCATAATTTTCTATTATTTCTTTAAAACCAGATGTCGATGAGGACCTTTTTCTAAGGAGTGCTTTATCCCGGGATACCAGGTGGACTTCACAAGCCAAACCAAAGGTATGTTAATGTTTCCCGATCAGTGTAATTGCTTGATGATGTACTTATTGTATATGTGAGTTCTTTTTACAACACCCTTGTGTTTCTTATTAAGATTCAATTATTATTTAAATTAAGACTATTATTTGGTTAGCAGTGTGTTTGAGTAACCGAGGATGCAGCATTGCAGTGCAACGGGCTAAATATTTTAGCGCAATCGGGACGCTGATAGGACCTAACTCTGGGTTTAACAATGAATTCACGGTAGGAACATTCCAATTTACAACATGCAAACAAAACCTTGGCTACGCGCGTGTTTTCAAACTTATTTCGTCACGTTCGGTTCGGTGGGCACTTTGGACCAAATATTAACTGGTGGGCACTTCCCTACTTCTCTTTTTGAAAAAAAAAAGATATGAGAATTTTTACTGTGCAACACGTGATGAAATGTTATTGTTAATGCAAACCAAATGACTAATACATTTGTGTGCAGTAAAGGATTGTGTGAAATCGTGACTACACCCTTTCAAATACGGATTTGTTTATATTTATGCAACAATAGGATACTGTTTGAATCCATTTCAGTATATTTGATACAGACCAATTCGTTAACTACAGTCCCATCATAGTACAGTGTTGGAGTCGAGTCCTCAAATCCGAGCACTTTAAGGACCGAGTCCCGGGCCGAGTTCAAGTACAATGTGACGAGTCCCAATCTAAAACACATAGTCCGAGTACATAAAACCAAAAGTAGAAAAAAGGAAAATCCCGAAAGGCCTCACTGGTAACCGTAAAGCGGCGAGCGAACATTAGAAGTATGGGCATGGCTGGCTCACGATCCACGAATCCTCAGTGCTACGACTTCGAATGTTAGCAGCATTCGGGAGACGTCCCCCCAAAAAATCATTTTACCCAGCGCAGGGTACAAGGTCTTATTAATTACAGAATGCACCACGCCACCGCACTAACGTTGTGTTCCAGGTTGAGCTTTGGAATCGTTTAAAAGAAATGTACTCGATTTATATTCTCGGGTCCTGGGGTCGAGTACCGCGTACTAAGTCCAGTCCGTACACAATTCGAGAACAAATAATGGAGTACGTACTATATGGGCCAAGTCCAAATAATGTTTGTGAACTGATAGTCGAGTACGGGCCGAGTACCCGTGTGTACTCGAGTTGTACGAGTAAAAAATAATTATAGTAGGCATGATGAAATTCCCATGAAATGTTATAAGAAATATATAAAAACTAAAGCTGGCATGATGAAAGGTCGTTGACAAAATTGAGAATGCCAACCACGAGGGGTAAATTGTCTTTGAAAAACTGTGGACCTACCAACGTGATGGGACATTGGATATAACCTTTAAACAAAATCATCGTTGGTTAAACATAAAAAAATATGCTAAAGTGACAGTAACTCGTAATTTGATCATCCATCAATATATTCAAAAAAGGGCAATGGTGTTAAGCCGAAATAAGTAGACATACACAAGTCACAGAGTTTTTATTAAGGGAATAAATGTGTGCTCCGGAGGTTTTTATCACTCGTTTAATACCGCTTAGAGTCTGGGTGCTGATAATTACCCGAGCCGGAGGCGAGGGTAATTATCAGCACCCAGACTCTAAGCGGTATTAAACAGAGTGATAAATACCGACCGAGCACATATTTATTCCCATTCATAAATACCTTATCCGTAAAAAAATATCAAATAATTCGTTCAAAAAATCCCGATTTTGTTCAACAAGTTTACTTCATGCTTTTTGAAACATCCCTCTAGCAAAATAATGGAGTGTTCAGCTGGCGAGTAAGATGTAAACAACCCTTTTATTGGAGATTGACGCGCGCGTAACATGTTCTGCGCGATGTCACGCAGAACGCAACTGGGGCGTTGCGTTTTGAATTTAGAACTATAAAATTCTGACTCGCTTGTTGTGTTGCGCATGCCTACGTGAGGATTGTGAACGTTCAACCAATGAAACTGTAAGAGGCACTGGATTTTTAGGAGTCCACGTTTTATTGTGACACTGGAAAAGTGTTTAAGACCAGCTAGCCATGTCTTTATCATCCGTTTAAGACCGGCCACGTGACGGGCTCTCGACCAATAGGAATAGCTAAACTGTCTGAGGCATTTATGAATTAATGTTTAGGGCTTATTATCGCAGATTTATACTTTATTGGATCTTCACGACTTGTGTTTATATTTATTTTTCGCAGACGAGTGAAACAGACTTGGATTAAGAATTCAACCTTAGTTCGTTCCGAAGGGAGAGTAAACTCGACACAGATGTGTTCAGGGAGCAATCACCAGGTGAAAATTATATTTTTGAAATTGGGAATAATTGGCTTTAGGTTTTAAACCCTTGAACTGAATTGCATTAAACTCACATTGTACTACGCAAAATATGTGTTTCTATTTCAAAATGTACGAGTCCTGAACTGAAGTAAAACTGATCTGCATGTTATAGCCGCGTGATGTTACAATACTGTTCGGGCCTGCTGCACAGCCTGCAGGTGGTTTTCTAACGTGTTTATCAGCCACATAACACAACGGACGCTACAGACGAACGCTGAGCAATTGCGCCACTGGCAATTTTTTTTTGTCATAAAAAGCCTTCCGTCGAGTAATATATTTAAAAACAAATTCCCATTAAACTTGTCAGCACTTTAGACAATATGCGTTGCTAAGGTTTTCTTCTATATAATTTAAGTATTGGAAACGATCGTGTGTTGTATCCTTTATTTCTGTTTTACTTTGTGTTAACAGGAATAGACGAAAAAATTAAAATGCAAGGCAAAAAAGCACAGTGAAGGGTTTAAACCTCAAGGAGAAAAAGGTGACGATTTACACAAAATAACATTTATGAACTTTACGAAGGCTGAAATAGTATCAATAAGTTTGTCTGACCTTAAAATAAGGTGGGCACAAACAACGATCCCACCTCGTCGGCCTCACTCAGCGACTGGATGCTTTGATGCCTGGGAAAGGCATTCGTCTGCCACGCTGTTTTTTTTTTTTTGCCACTTCTTTCAAGCGTATGTCTTACGTATTGTTAGTAGTGTTAATTAAGCTAAAATTTATAGTACACCTAGTGATGTAAAGCTCATATTTTTTATTTTGTTTGATTAAAGCAAAAATGCATAGGCACAGAGTTCAAGAAGGTGATGTATCCTGGACTACTGGACTTATTCCATGTCCATATCCTGGACATGGCACTTATTCAATGATGGCGTCACAAACCAAACCAAAGGTATTTTATTGGTGTCAATTGAACAATTATTGGTGCCTATTGAACAATAATGTATGGGTTCTCCATCTTTATAACACCCTTAGTGAAGACAAAGGCCAGTAGCAAATTTGAGTGCAAAGGGCAAGGGATTTGAAAAGCAGAACCAGGACGCTGATAGAAACGCAGCTTAATCAGGATTGTAATGGATTAACGTGGCAAAAATTGTAAAAGAGGATGTGGAATGCTCGAAGACATTTCCGTCATTTTTTCGGGTATATGTAGCCTAAGGTGTGATGAGTTAAAAACGACTATTGTTTCTGTCATAAAATGAGTACAAAATGTACTTTTGATAGCTGTTTTTCAAGTCCTGTCATGCCTTTTTCGACCCGAACGTGCAATTTGTGTAAAAGTCGTCGTTGCGGGCAGCAAACAAAACACAGTAAATTGTGACGTCATTAACAAGGAATTATTGTCTGAAATGGTGATTAAACCCTTTCAAATATCATTTTATTAATATAAAATTTTCGATTTTTTATTATGTAAATAGTTTAAGACCGGCCGCGACACAAAACACCAGACGTCACGCAAGCCCAGCCATCTCCAACTGGTGTAAGATAAAGTCAACAAGCGGACAAAGTATCTCTTAGCAAATGAACGTTTGCACACCAACCTCAAGTTACCCTACATTGCCATGGGTTGCTTCAAAGAGAAGGGTGGAAGCTTGTCCCTGGATGAGTATGACGTGCACCTCACCATCCCGCGTGGTGCAATAGCTCCAGGCCCTCCTCAGCAAGTCTACATCTACGTAGAGCATGTAGACCCCACTGCACCAACTGATGATGCGGTTGAGCCGACAGAGGTCGCACTTTCACCGAATGTCAAGTGCGGCCCCGAAGGGCTGAAATTTAAAGAGAGCGTAGTGCTGTCCTTCCCTCACCAAGCTGTATTGACAAAACAAAATTATGACAAGCTAGTTGTTAGAATGCGTCATGAGGACTCGAAAGACAGGCAATGGGAGGATTGCAATCCTGCATTAGTCACAGAGAAGAAGGCATTTGTCCTGGTCGATCATTTCACCATATTTTTTCTGGTTGGCACACCTAATCCTGGAAGCAGTAAGCGGATGAAGGTCGCTGCCTTTGGAGGCCATCTTGACAGGCGAAGTTGTCAGTATACATTTCGGGTCCATGTTTGGAACGACGAAGAGAACGTTGAAAAGGTACGTATATGATTTAAAAAAAAAACAACACAAAGAACATTCCAACTCTATTTGTGCTTTAGGCATGTTTGAGATTTAATGCTTTCTTTGAAGTAGCGTCACAGTTGCAGATCACCAAACATCTTTTTCCCGCCCACTTGTGGACATGATGAGATTGTGGACATGACATGCACATAAAAACCCTCAAGGGTAAAATATCGTTTTTAATTTTAATATAGAACAAGTTTGACTAGGAATAATTGGATAATGATTTGCTAATGAAGCTGTCACATTTGTGAACTGTTCCTAGTCCGAATATGATTACACTGCTCCTGGGCCCCTGCTATTAAACGTGTATACACGCAAGCGCAGCTATCTCCAACCAGCGATGTGGCCAACCTTGCAACCATACCACGGTATGTGTTCGGATAGGCTAGTCAAGCGATCTTTTTGATTTGTAAGAAGGGATGTCCGACTTTTGTCACTCTAACATTGTGCTCAACCATAACTCATCGTATTTATAACTGAAATCTATGCACAGTATGTACTAAGAAAGGAGCAACACATGAATTCAACGATTTACGGGGACGTTAGAAATCTGGAGTTCTTCTGCAATAGTGGGGACTTGGCTGTCAGAGTATCAGATGTTGAAAGTGGTTGGGCAATTCGAGGAGCGGCTAAACAGGTTGGTTGTGATACACTGACTTCCGTTCATAACTTCAGTTGGAATTTACGTCGATCAAGGGCAATACTAAATTATAGAAGTTACAAAGAGTTTCGTTCTCTGTTTTGATCATGGTTGCAAGCTGGATGTTTAATAGCTCATGGTTTGTGTTTCTTTCTAGAATGTCTTTTTGAAAGGGATCGAAATGTGTTCTTAAAGAAGGACGTCTCGTGACAGTAACAGGATATTGTCACATGGTTATTACTTGTTCCGGCATATGCCGAAACTGCTATTCTTTCATTAACATTTTAATTTTATTTTAGTAGTTTGTTTTGGTTTTCATTTTTTAAACTCAACCCAAGCAGATCTTGTTCTTGTTAAGATTTTTTCCTCTTATTTCTTGTCTCCCCCTGCCCATATTTCCCCCTTTTGTCCTTTTGCAGACTTTCTCCATATGTTTTGTACATATTTCTTCCTCCAGTACACATTGGTTTGTCGTAAATCTCACATTCACATAACCGTAGGTCAAATTTGGTTGTAACTTGATATGTACGTAAACCGGGACGTGTTATAGAAACACAATTACGTGACATCATCATGAAGTCTTCACAAGTCATGTGACGTCTCATTAAACGTTTATTTTCAAATGTCTATATTTATATCTACTGAACCATAGGTCTGATTTGCCTATAGCTTGATATGTACCCATATCGGGACGTTTATATTGAAAATTCAAGTGACCTCAACGTGACCTCAACGTGACCTTATCACATCATTTGACGTCGCAATGTTTTGATCCTCAAATCCAGCAAAAATGATGACACTTTTCGGCAGTAGCAGAATACAAATAGTATACTTTCATCATTCATGAAAATTGTAAAGGTCCACAGTGTCCTGTAGACGTCACAATTGCATAAAAATCACAGACGTGTTTAAGTGGGTAAAATCATACCAACATTCGATACACAAAGAGTTTTGTTTATTGAAATATTAAAAAAATAGTAGTTTGCAAAGATTGGTGACCTAGTAAACTAAACAAATGATTTCATTTTGATCAGTCCCCAGGATGCCGTTGGATAAAATTAATCCTTAATCATTCTGTGCCGCACTGAATTTTACGCTAACACTTTTCATATCGTGAACAAAATGCGAAATATTCTAGTAATAAAATACATAATAAAAAAGTATTTAAATTGCGCATAAATGTTAGTCAAAATACAGTGTATGGTATTATATGTAAATTATTAGCGATTTTTTGGGGCGATTTATTAGCGAATTTTGGGGCGATTACTAATATTAAATGAAGCAGTTTTTGCGCAGAAGTATTTGCTTTATATTTTCAAGGTTGCCCCAACCCAGCCTTGAAAAATGACCAGTAAATGCTTGAAATCTGAAGCATTTACTCCTTTTTATTCATACGAAATGATGTTAACACTTTTGGTCTAGCGAAAGCTAGCAAGTAAAAAGTAAATACGTTTAGCTTTCAGCAAATGCTTTCCAGTAAAAGCATTTACTTCATTTTTATTCACACAAATGCAAGTAAATGCTTAAAAATGGGTAGTAAAAGCAAATGCTAGTTTTTATACATACGACCCAATGTGTAGGCAATAAGTCATAAGTCTCCATACTTGCGGCGACAGTGAATTTTATTTCCAGCACGTTTCCACTGCTGCATCTTATTCACAACATTTTATGGCTATTTTAATCAATTTAGTGCGCCCTGAAACTAATAATATTAGTATACACTTTCCTTTCCTCGACCGTCTCAAACACAAAGTATTTTTGTGTAGAATGGACTTAACCCTAAAGGGGCCGGGTTATTTTGACCATCTCTCAGCCGGATTCCGCCCCCCCCCCCTAAGATCTCGGCCATCGAGTGACGAAAAAATTTGAAACTCAGCACATGCATAGAGCAACTCTTCCTAAACATGCCCAAGAAATTTCATGATTATAGGTTAAAGGGTTTTGGACTTATGGCTAATTAATTGTTCATATGTATGAATGGCAATTCTGCTCGGTGTACACGACGTATATGCAAAAATTCAGTTTTCACGGCGCGTAGCGCCTGAAAATTTTTCGCTTCGTGCCAACCCGTGGTCTGATTTTTATGTTTTTGGTATCAAAAGATGCGCAAAGCTCGAGGCTAAAAAGTCATAACAGCTCGGGTCGCAAAAAAAATTTTTTTAAGAAGCTATCACGGAAGATTTTTGGATTCCGCCCCCCCCCCGGCCCCTTTAGGGTTAAGTCTACCCGAGGTCGCTGTACATGCTATCAAGTAAGTTTTCTGGCGATGTGCACTAATTCTCAGTTTAGCTAGCCTACTGTTCTAGGGGAGATCTTTTGTATGTTCTTCATGTGCTGAGGCTTCATAGGCTCACAGCAGAAATTATATCATACTGACATTCCAACTACAAAAGAAGTCTAAGTTAGACTAATTCCGGAGTCAATGCGCCCACTGAGAATTGAAAAAAGCTGCTAAATGCGATTAGACATCCTTATTTTTTTCGTGAATGGGTTGCAGTACATTCTCTCATTCAGCGAATTGATACATTTTCAACTTTTGATTTAATATCCCATTCATCGTTGGTCATTTGATTTGAAAATGTTGGCGATGTGGCCTCGTAGTTAAGGGCACTGATTCGTGTTCTGCGGGTAAAGCTGCAGGTTGTGGGTTCGAGTCCTGGCGGGGTCATGGGGCGTGTGCAAGACACTTTGTCACGCATTGCTTCTCTCCACCCAGGAGTAAATGGGTACATATGAGGGCAGTGATGGTTATTGTGATTGAATTAGCTTCCTTGCGCCTAACAGGCTGCATTGAGGTGTATGATTATGGCATTATGTCTCATTCAAAAGTCAAAAGGTGCACCTTTATAAAATGTACTTCAATTTTTGTCTACATCATGTAGATGATCTACTAGAAATGTACTCTAGAACCACATCATGTAGATGATCTACAAAACAGACACCCTAAAACCACATCATGTAGATGATCTACTAGAAATGCACTCATCTAGAACCACATCATGTAGATGATCTACAAGAAATGCACTCAAGAACCACATCATGTAGATGATCTACAAAAAATACACCCTAGAACCACATCATATAGATGATCTACAAGAAATGCACTCTAGAACCACATCTTGTAGATAATCTACAAAAAATTCACCTTAGAACCACATCATGTAGATGATCTACAAGAAATGCACTCTAGAACCACATCTTGTAGATGATCTACAAAAAATACACCCTAGAACCACATCATGTAGATGATCTACAAAAAATGCACCCTAGAACCACATCATGTAGATGATCTACAAGAAATGCATCCAAGAACTACATCATGTAGATGATCTGCAAACGTGGTGCAAAAAAACAAACAGGGCACTGCCAAGCATACGAGTGGTCGGTTTCAAAAAGTACACTGTAAGACCAATTTTGCGACAAAAACTGAAGTTCATTTTATAACAATGCACTTTATCTCCAGTTTCAACATCAACTACTGAATGGTGCACCTTTTCATGAAAAGGTGCACCTTTTGAGTTTTGAATGAGAAATAATGCCAAACTCTAGAACCACACATCATGTAGATGATCTACTAGAAATGCACTCTAGAACCACATCATGTAGATGATCTACCAAAAATACACCCTAGAACCACATCATGTAGATGATCTACAAAAAATGCAACCTAGAACCACATCATGTAGATGATCTACTAGAAATGCACCCTAGAACCACATCATGTAGATGATCTACAAAAAAGACACCCTAGAACCACATCATGTAGATGATCTACAAAAAATGCACTCTAGATCCACATCATGTAGATGATCTACAAAAAAGACACCCTAGAACCACATCATGTAGATGATCTACAAAAAAGACACCCTAGATCCACATCATGTAGATGATCTACTAGAAATGCACCCTAGAACCACATCATGTAGATGATCTACAAAACAGACACCCTAGAACCACATCATGTAGATGATCTACAAGAAATGCACGCTAGAACCACATCATGTAGATGATCTACAAAAAAGACACCCTAGAACCACATCATGTAGATGATCTACAAAAAAGACACCCTAGAACCACATCATGTAGATGATCTACAAAAAATGCACTCTAGATCCACATCATGTAGATGATCTACTAGAAATGCACCCTAGAACCACATCATGTAGATGATCTACAAAAACCACATCATGTAGATGATCTACAAGAAATGCACTCTAGAACCACATCATGTAGATGATCTACTAGAAATGCACTCTAGAACCACATCATGTAGATGATCTACAAAAAATACACCCTAGAACCACATCATATAGATGATCTACAAGAAATGCACTCTAGAACCACATCTTGTAGATAATCTACAAAAAATTCACCTTAGAACCACATCATGTAGATGATCTACAAGAAATGCACTCTAGAACCACATCTTGTAGATGATCTACAAAAAATACACCCTAGAACCACATCATGTAGATGATCTACAAAAAATGCACCCTAGAACCACATCATGTAGATGATCTACAAGAAATGCATCCAAGAACTACATCATGTAGATGATCTGCAAACGTGGTGCAAAAAAACAAACAGGGCACTGCCAAGCATACGAGTGGTCGGTTTCAAAAAGTACACTGTAAGACCAATTTTGCGACAAAAACTGAAGTTCATTTTATAACAATGCACTTTATCTCCAGTTTCAACATCAACTACTGAATGGTGCACCTTTTCATGAAAAGGTGCACCTTTTGAGTTTTGAATGAGAAATAATGCCAAACTCTAGAACCACACATCATGTAGATGATCTACTAGAAATGCACTCTAGAACCACATCATGTAGATGATCTACCAAAAATACACCCTAGAACCACATCATGTAGATGATCTACAAAAAATGCAACCTAGAACCACATCATGTAGATGATCTACTAGAAATGCACCCTAGAACCACATCATGTAGATGATCTACAAAAAAGACACCCTAGAACCACATCATGTAGATGATCTACAAAAAATGCACTCTAGATCCACATCATGTAGATGATCTACAAAAAAGACACCCTAGAACCACATCATGTAGATGATCTACAAAAAAGACACCCTAGATCCACATCATGTAGATGATCTACTAGAAATGCACCCTAGAACCACATCATGTAGATGATCTACAAAACAGACACCCTAGAACCACATCATGTAGATGATCTACAAGAAATGCACGCTAGAACCACATCATGTAGATGATCTACAAAAAAGACACCCTAGAACCACATCATGTAGATGATCTACAAAAAAGACACCCTAGAACCACATCATGTAGATGATCTACAAAAAATGCACTCTAGATCCACATCATGTAGATGATCTACTAGAAATGCACCCTAGAACCACATCATGTAGATGATCTACAAAAACCACATCATGTAGATGATCTACAAGAAATGCACTCTAGAACCACATCATGTAGATGATCTACTAGAAATGCACTCTAGAACCACATCATGTAGATGATCTACAAAAAAGACACCCTAGAACCACATCATGTAGATGATCTACAAAAAATGCACTCTAAAACCACATCATGAAGATGATCTACTAAAAATGCACCCTAGAACCACATCATGTAGATGATCTACAAAACAGACACCCTAGAACCACATCATGTAGATGATCTACAAGAAATGCACACTAGAACCACATCATGTAGATGATCTACAAAAAAAGACACCCTAGAACCACATCATGTAGATGATCTACAAAAAATGCAATCTAGAACCACATCATGTAGATGATCTACTAGAAATGCACCCTAGAACCACATCATGTAGTTGATCTACAAAAAAAGACACACTAGAACCACATCATGTAGATGATCTACTAGAAATGCACCCTAGAACCACATCATGTAGATGATCTACAAAAACCACATCATGTAGATGATCTACAAGAAGTGCACTCTAGAACCACATCATGTAGATGATCTACTAGAAATGCACCCTAGAACCACATCATGTAGATGATCTACAAAAAAGACACCCTAGAACCACATCATGTAGATGATCTACAAAAAATGCACTCTAAAACCACATCATGTAGATGATCTACCAAAAAGACACCCTAGATCCACATCATGTAGATCATCTACAAAAAAAATACACCCTAGAACCACATCATGTAGATGATCTACAAGAAATGCATCCTAGAACTACATCATGTAGATGATCTGCCAACGTTTCAACATCAACTACTGAAATGGTGCACCTTTTCATGAAAAGGTGCACCTTTTGACTTTTGAATGAGAAATAATGCCATATATGCTCCCCGGGGAGCTGAGATGGTATATGGAATGTTTAATTGGTCCAATGATTAGCGGTAATAATAATGTAAAGCGCTTTGATCTTAGTTAAAAGCGCTATATAAGAACCTGTTATTATTAGCTGTTTCGGTGACACACCGAAACAGCTCTTGTTTTCGTTAAGATTTTGTTTTTCTTTTTTTTTTCTTTTTTTTTTCTTCTCCTTTTTCAGACGTTTTCTCCATAGGTTTAAAACACGTTTCTTCCACCAGTCCACTTTGCCACTTTTTCAAATCCGATTGATTTCAGACTTGATACATACTTACACCACCACCACCCACAGATGGTCCTAGAAGAAATTTGTGATCGTGACGTCATCAGGTGTTAGGTTACGTCACATTAAAGATGCCTTTTTCCCCATATGTTTTGTACACGTTTTAAAACACTCCAGTTTGGCATCTTCGTAAATTCGATCGACTTTAAACTTAATTCATGCTTAGACCACCAGCCACAGATTGTTCTAGACGAAATTCATGATCGTGACGTCATCAAGTGTCAGGTTACGTCACATTAAAGATGCATTTTTCCCCATATGTTTTGTACACGTTTTAAAACACTCCACTTAGGCACCTTCGTAAATCCGATCGACATTACACTTAATACAAACTTAGACCACCACCCACAGATGGTTCTTGAAGAAATTCGTGATTGTGACGTCATCAGGTGTCACGTTACTTCACATTAAAGATGCACATTTTCCCCATAGGTTTTGTACACGTTTTAAAACGCTCCACTTTGGCACTTTCGTAAATTTGATCGACTTTATACTTGGTACACACTTAGACCACTACCCACAGATGGTCCTAGAAGAAATTCATCATCGTGGCGTCATGAGGTGTCAGGTTACATCACATTAAAGATGCATTGTTTCCCTATTGGTTTCGTACACGTTTTTCTTCAAAATGAACTTCGAAAGTCTGATTGGGTTAAAACTTGGTATGCATATTCACATGGATGTGTTATAGATGGACATTGAAGTGACATCATCATCAAATGTCATGTGAAGTCCCTTAAAGGTGCATTTTATTCTTTTATAGGTCTATATCTACAGAACTAATGTTCGATTTGGTTGTACCTTGACATGTACATATTATAATGTGCTGTTATAGATGACATTTATAGTGACGTCACTGATTGTTCATCCCGTGCTCAGAGTATTTCAAATATCCGAAACAGCTTGTGTTTGTCCACAAACACATTTCTAGTTATTATTGTTATTGTTATTATTATTATTATTGCAAAGATAATTGCGCACCGGTCAGTTTTATTCGGTTTTCCACAACCCATACATTTTCCAAACGATTATGCACAAGAATCCTGTGTAAATAGCTTTATGATTGAGTCGATCACTTGAATAGTTCTGACAATCTTGGAATACCTTGTGATAAACTTGCGATGGATTGCATGTATGCATCATACACATATTCCTCATTTGTTTTACTAGGTGGGGGATACTTGCAATAAGGCGTTTGCAGTTGGGAAGGAGCAAGATTTACCAAGGAAGCTCAATATGTTTCATGTTTCCTTTTTGTTTTCTCAGAGAGACGGGGCAGCTGCTCTGTGTGACAATTGTAAGGTAGGATGATATACGTCAAATTCCTGCAGCACACATTCTGTGTCAGATTGATCCAGAATCTTAATCCAGATTGGCTCAGTTCATTTCCTGGTCAAACTTTAACATTATAAATGGTCATTTTGACCACCTAAAGGGTCACTATTGACAAGGAAAGGGCTAAAAAAAAGTTGGATTCAGATCGCCATTTCTTACAAACTTCTCAGTATATTATTAAGCCTTCAGTGACGTGGCATGCCTGAAGAAGAAGCTAAGACTAAGCCAAGTCAATATTCCCGTTAGAATATTGTTGAACTATCTGATATGATCTAAGTATCACCGTTGTGCAACGGCGCCCACTCATCCAAAAAAAAAATAAATAAATAAAAACCCGTATACAACCTGATACAACGGAGGTCGCATATCTGACCAAATTACTCTTGGCATGAAAATCTAATGCTGCATTCAAAAGTGCACAATTGCATCGGACAGTCCAAATAATTGATTTTTTTTGCTTCAAATTAAACAGGAACAGATCGGCAACGGCATTTCAAACATCGTCCACGATGAGGTTGACCCCCAAGCTTTTGGTGGGTTGTCAGAAAAAGCGGTGTGGTCATTGTGTGATCATCTAGACAGTGGACGCGACGGCCTTAACAACTGGAATCGCCTCGTGGAACAGATAACTAACATGCCAGGCAGATCTGTCCAGGTTGCCGTTGAATCAGGAAGGCTTCGCGCGAGAGGTTTACTGCAACTCTACTTCGACGTTTGCAGAGACAATAACAAAACGGACAACGAAGCCATAAAGACATTTGTAGGGGTACTGAGTGGGATGGGATTGGACAGAGCTGTAGAGATTATACAAGATGATCTCAACAACAGAGATCGTGATGAATAAATAGGTACCTGGAGGACCGGTCCAAAACCAGAATACCGTTTTTATATGGGAAATGTTCTGCAATATACAAGATATGTCGTTGCTGATGCATGTAACATAATGAGATGCGTGCGTCCTCATCTGTGTGTACTTAATTCTAGGTGATTGCTCATTTGGTGATGGCATTGATATATACTTTTTTCCTACCCATTTGATTGTCAATTTTGCCGTCTATTTTTGAGCCAGTTTTACCGTTTCGCTAATGCTGTAAATTATTAACCGTAGAATGTAGAATGAAATCGAGCGAGGGACGACTTTTGCGCGCTTATATATTTTAGATAATTATTGCTCTATTTGGGATCATTGATAAAGTAACATTTCTTTGTACCCAATTAATTGCCAAATTTGTCGGCTACTTGTAGCCAGTTTTATCGGTTAGCCAACGAACTGACAGCAGCAGCACTGGAAAGACGGGCTGTGGTGGGAGCGGCGCCAGTGATCCCAACTGTGTATAATTTGAGAAGGAGACCACGGGCAAATGCCTATGTCTAACGAATGAATGAATGCTGCGACACATAAACAATAGAGAGTAGGATAAAATCGAGTGATAGAAAGGTTTTTTAATCAGATTGACAAAACCCTTTAGTGTAATTTGCGAACAGTTTAAAGACAGAATGTTATTAAATACAGTCAAGACGCAAGGCCTACAATAAACAATTAAGGCCTAAATATATAATTTTTTTAAGTTTCTTTGTGGATATTCATGTATTGTAAAATGCATCGACCACAATTAATACGCGTGTTTTTAAAGGCGTTGTTTTTTAATAACAGGATAGCAGTTGGCAGATAACATGCCTTCTTATGGAATGCTACACAATCCATTTGTTCTTCAACGAATTCGGACCAGCCATTTCTTGCATTTAGATATGAGAAACATATTCAGAATAGTTATATCAACTACTTATAAAGCCTTCAGATGTTCTTTTTACAAAAAAGATAGTAATCATTCTGTTGACGCGTTTGTTCGGATTTGTTTTTGAAATAAACCTATAGACTAGGCTGCTGTGCATTGACTATAGGCTGCCGTTATCATCAGTACATGATACAGATAATTGTACTCGTGCAGCTGTTGTTTCTCGCAGTTGCCAGATAAATATTGTTGAATGCAATGATGTGTTTTTTTTAATTGCTTATTGCAGAGTAGTTACACTATGACAAAGTCCTATTTCAGTAATGCATGCTTAAAATTTTAAATATAAGATTACATATTCTTTGTAGGACGACGTTTGCATTAAAATAGCTTTAACAGTGCGTCTCAGAACAAACTTTTATCTAAAGGCATACAATACTGCAGAAGCAAACTTAATTTGGTTAAAGTAACAGGCTATGTAATCGCTGTATTACATGCATAATGTTCCGTTGTTTCTTGATTCTAGCCATTACGCAAAATAAATGTAACGTAAACTTTCTATCGAAGTTTCATTAAAAAAGTATCAGGTATCTCTTTAACCATAACATCACACCGTCAGGCGAAATTCGGTTTGTATAAAAAAACTGATTAAGTGGGCGCTTAACAATGAGAAAACACGCGTCACCTGTTGAGAATTTCTCTAGACTTCATACAAGCCGAGAGTATACAGACAGGGTAGGTGCGTTTATTAGGAGATAACTGGGCTACGAGAGCAACATTTTGTATATATGTTGTAAATAGTCCATATGGCAGCTGCTTTGAAATGAGATGCTAATGAGGATTATGCTTTCTTTCAGTATTTAAAAGTAATAATGGTGAGTTCTAAAACGGCGAAGATATTGTATTTCTTCACCTCAGTCATTCTATTAATTCTTATAATAAAGAAATGGTTGACAGTCAGTTTTGATTAGTCTTGAATTTTAAGTTTAATTTAATTATCAAAAACAATACTTGTATGCGATAACAGTTCTTATTCATCATATATGATATCACAGCTTTTGTAAACAAAATTGTTCATTTACCGTGAAAACACGGTTATATTTTCACCTAACATGCTTTTAGTTAAACAAAGGAAACACTCGCCCTAAAGAGGGTAACGTAAATGAAAAATAGAGCTTGACCAATTATCTCATTGTTGCAGTGACGTTAGATGTAACTAGGCTTTCCATATATTTCCACGTTTGTGTTCATAGTTTTGGATTCCTAACTTCGTTGCACGTGTGAATTAATAATAATACTACTACTACTAATAATAAAGTATTTATAAAGCGCTTTTACAAGATAGATCAAAGCGCTGTACAAGAGAGGACTAGGATGTTATGAATAAAAAAACTTTTAAGACGTTTCTTGAAAATGGTGAGAGATGGGGCGTCCTTGATGTTGATGGGAATAGTGTTCCATACTTTGGGGCCTGCTATTAACTGTGTATGGAATGGAATTAACTGTGTATGAAATTTGGGGCCTGTAATTAACTGTGTATGGAATGGAAATGTCTCGATCTTCTTAAGATTGGTTAAACATGAAATTATGCCTAAAATGAGTCTCTTTATATCAGATTGATAATTGATTGATCCTTCGTTCGAAATATTGAACGAACTAGATCGCATTAAGTTTTGACCAGCAACACTTTTGTAGTTTTATTTTAATTTAAGCTACATGCCGTTTTTACAGTTACCGTTATTCAAACGAAAATTCAGAATGATTACGTACCAACCACACAGATTGTGATACTGTTATGTTATTACTCTTTTGCTGCTATTATTGCAACGTTATTATACGAGAGGTTTTCGCTAACTTGCTTCTAGAGCTGCTGCGTTTTTTGTGTAAACTTTGTCGCTATGCAATAGTATCCGTTATACTGTCAGATGTAATTTTTTACAGTGGCCCACATTGATACTGCACTCGAAATGTGACGAATTGGATTGCAATCTCAGACTGTTTAATACTGTGCTAATCCGAAACCGTTCACATTGAGAACCATGCAATGAGGATTCGTGCAGTTAATTTTTGATATTGTATATCATTATTTTCATTACTAGAGTTTGCGTAGAGAAAACAGTTTATCAATGGTATAAATTGTCAGTTTTCTAAAACTAATTAGTAATATGATTAATTGACTCCAAATTGTTTGTTTCGTTTGCTTGATTCAAAGCAGTAACACCAACATTATTTTAAGCGATGTAATATACAAGAAGAAATCTACATAATACCTGGATCATTGATCTATGTGTATGTTATATCGTAGAAATGTAGCATGAAATTGATGTTCATTTGATTTTATGTTTACTTTTGTAAAAAAGATATTTTATTCTCTACGGGGAAATTCATACTTCTGTGACAACAGAATATATACAGCCACTTTCGATTATTGACATAAAACTGTAAAACTGACTGAAACAACATAGGCCTAACGCATATTAAAATACTCTCACTTGTAAAACTAGCCTTGTTCAATGCGGTCTCTCGGCTTTTTGTCGAAGGGAGATAATCGGGCCCTGCACCCACAATCAACGCGGCTACGTGCGTGTACGACCCTTGTCCGTACGAACGGCTAACACAACCAGCAAGCACACACACACGTGAGTACGGACTGTACGCATGGTGTAATAAGGCAGTAAATGTAGGCCTACTGTGTTCTGCGTGTGGGTGGACGTACGTACGTGTGGGGGATATACGCGCCGCGTGGCCTGTCGAACGACCGCCTTGTTGGGTCTGCAACTTCCGGGTTTAATGTCTTTCTTTACTTTTTCGTCCAGTTTTGGAAAAAAATGGGCGGGCTTCAGGATATGCGGGTATGCCGTGCATGATTATGTAGGTTCGTCTTGGACCAATCGCATGAAACAACCTTCCCAATAGTATGATTAGTTAATTCTAGCTGACCAATCGTAAGCTTCACAAGAATCATGTGACGTCGCGCGGCATGCATAATGCATTACTCATCATGGCGTCTTCCATGTCTTTTTAGCGAGAGCGAAATGTTCGTCACTTTTTCAACAATTTGACATTGATTCGAGTTTTTCGGCTCTTGTAATGAATCCATTTGAGTGGGCAACGATCGTCTTATGACAGCATTACCTGCATAATTCGTTGGAGCCTTCAATACTGCTTCGGACAGACTGGGACTGAACGACTTTCACCCACAGCAACGGGCCGCCATTGCAGCGTTTCTTCGCGGATGCGACGTGTTTGTTAGCCTATCGCGGGCTGACCAATGAGAATTCAGTATACGCGGGGGTGGTACCTCATTACCGTAATAGGTTTTGCTGGGTCAACTCAAAATCATCAAGGCGTTGGGTTACGCGGACTAGCTCATGCATGTACTGTGTGTGCATGGCTGTTGTACGAGTACGTGTGTGTACGTGCGTACGTGAAAGCATCGCTGTATGGTACAAGTTACTTTCTCACTAGCAGCGTACGGGCATCGATATGTGCACGCAATGCCTTGCCAAGTTGATTAGGGATTTTCTTAATATCGGCGATTTTTTTTTTTATCGGCGAATCGATAAGCCCAACGCCTTGGTCAAGGCTATTGTAAAACGTACTGAAAATAGATGATATTGACTCAGATTTAATTGTAATGTTGCTTTGTATATCGAAAATAAAAAAACAGCTTTTACCGCGCATCTGTTTTAACTAGAACTGCATGTGCTTTAGTTACAATTTTCAATTTGTGCATATTGTTAACTTACTGCTTTAATGAAGATATGAAAAGAGAACATCTAGTGCCCAACAGCAAACGCATTTTTTTTCACACTAAAAAAAGACAGGCAAAGTTAAGCTAAGCGCAACATAAACGATATAGAAGATACAGTTCGTGCAGTTCCAAATCACAGATGAACTGTGGTATGATTCAGTGTTTGAAGCCTTGCTCATGGATAACTTCATTTTTTCTGGCCTACAAATCGACACAAAATAATTAGTCACTGCGTATAGCACAAATGAATGGAAATGGCTCAGACATTCTATTACAACAGCTGGCTATATGCACAGTTTTGTGTTGTGGTAATTGTGCATGTTCGCTTCACAATCTTTACACGAATTGATGAATTTAGTGTTAGAATATGTGACTGCTTTTCTATAAGAAAAAAAAAATGATGCATGGTTGCCTGTATGCGGAAAATTATACTGTTTGTCTACGGGCAAAATATATCCATGTCTGCGTTTTTGATGTAACGTGTGATATGAAAAACCAACCTCAGTTCTCAGCATATTTTTTAACAATGAGAAGCCTAATTTGCATAATAAATTTAGATTCGAACTCCTGCGACCGCAAGAGGTTGAATTCCTTTACTGCCATAATATACAAGGACTCACTTGTGGATAAAACTCAAGATATAGTTTATGTGAATCCTCGCCACAGCTTCAAGTTATTTTCAAGTCTTTTTCATTTGCCAGATACCGAATTGGTTTGGGCAAGGTGGCATCAAGACATGGGGCTAACAGGCCCAAAGAAACATATCAACCACACAATCAATGGACTCACAGGTCCCGTACATGTATGTCATTTGATCAATTATTGGCTATCAGGCAACGATTTATGAATGGGCAGGTGGCACCCAAGCTCAGGACTACATCAGGCCCGAACCAAATTATTGTTCCAAATCTGTAAGGGACATCCATGGTTGCGCTATGGAAGATACAGAACATCTCACCCCTGAGGTACAGAGTAGCTGACCCCTTACAAAGGTCAAATCACAGTGTATTACGAAACACATCAATATCAGTAGCAATATCAGTAACAAAACCATAAGACTGATGATACATGTAAAATCATGTGTGTACATGTGTTACACGTTGGCTACCTTCGAATCATGTTAAAGACGCCAAAACACCTGCAAGTGGAGGCAGGAGCTGAGATGGTGGTGGGTAAACCTATCCAGTCTGCCAAACAAATTGCTGTGACACAATGAGACACACACGTGCATTTTCCTCTCAGACTAGCACTGTGTTCCACAGCTGGGCCCTGATTGGTCACATATCGCCTAACGTGATTGGTTAAAACTCTTAGGTGTGATTGGTCACAAATCATGAATATAGAGTGCCAGGATCCTTCTAAGGATCCCAACTTTGGAGAAAAAAACTCTCTAGTTTGCACGTATGTTAAGGGCAACAAAGGAGACAATTTTAGTGTTCTATAGCAGAGCATTGTAATACCTCAAATTATATAAAGCTGTTAGAATCAATATAATGCAATCAGGGCAGTTTAAATTGCAAAATAAACTGATTGCAACAATAAAAAGTCTAAACCTTTGAATTGTATAATGAATTTCGTCAAAATACATGCACAGTGACAAAATATCTTAATCATATCTTAAGTCCATTTCATGTCCACCTTATTTGGCGTATGTGTATTTCCAATATGTTTATGTTTAAATTTTTTATCCCCCTTCAATAATTATCAAAGGGAAACCGACACAGTGTACTACAGTTTCAGTGCAGTCAGCGGTTTTCCTGGCTTTCAATATCTTTCGAATAACTAAGCTTTTATTTTTGTCGTTTAATGGTATTATTTGTTAATTCTTAATCTTTAAACTACATGGTTCGGCGACTGTTTTATAAGAATATTAAAAAAAAACTGCATTATATGAGTTCTTTCTTAATATATACACAGAACATAAACATATTATAACGTTATGAACAAAATTAACTTACATGGCATAAGAACATTTTAATAAACATGGCATAATACACAAATAAAGGCAGCTGCCTCATGTGCAATGCACAATAACATGATTTTTCAAAACAGCATAATTGTTGGGCACCAACTGGACAACCGTGTAAGAAAACCTATTTTTTTTATCACCGAAAATACTGTTCACAATTAAAACAATATGGTTACTGGAATAAACGGAAGTTTAAGAATTAATTTAGGAAAGAAAAAAGCCGTGCAGGAACTACATAGAGAGATCGCGAAAAAAACTTTTAACTTGCAACTCACCCTGGAGTAGCAGTCCAAAATTTACCGCTTCGCCTGTCCTTAGACGTGGGTGTGTATCCAGCAGAACAATGAAAGTTATGTGAACTTTTTTTGACACGGCGCTTGCATAACAATTGGTACATTAGTGTGGAGAGCCAACGAGACAAAATATATATTTTTGGTTGGTGTTCTTGTGATTCAATATTTTTTGGAAAATTCTGTTGACATAAACTTTGTCTGTGGTGGAAGTGGCGTAACAACGGGGGGGGGGGGGGGGGGGTGTTGCCCCCCGGCTGGCCTCCATTTGAAATCTTGACTTGCATACAAACAATATATACGTTGCCCTCAGTGCCCCCTTGAAAAATTGGTGCACCACCAGCTGCCCTCCAGAAGCTGAACCCTAGTTTAATACGCGATTGTCAAACTCGTCTGTATATTTTACCTGGATGTTCTTGCCTCAAAAAGTGCCCTCATGATTATGTCCTTCATCTTCAAGGACAACTACGTCCTCGAAATCGACTAATTGGGCTAAAACATGCGTTTTAGAGTGAAATTCACCCAGTTTGGACTAATGAATTGATTCTTTGTCGAAATGTTTCCTTCTAAATACTGTGGTTGCGATGTTAACATTTTTATTTTATCTAACGGTGCTCCCTTATCTTATCAAGTCCTGGGCTAGGAGACGTTCTTTGATGATGTTACATCAACTTTTGGAAGTGGGACCTCAGTGCCACCTACTGTGAGAAAATTAATAAAGATGGGTTCATCCAGACTGACGTGCATCCTTGACAGGGCATGGAGTTAAGATTTGAGGCCTTGCATGCTGGAGTATCGGTATTGTTTCGGTTTGCGGTAACACCATGTGGTAATAACTACTGTCAGTAGATATTTAGTTCTGAAAAGAACTTGTCCTGCTTATTATCAACTTTCGCTAAGTAGTTTTTGTTCTGATAAGAACAGTCCTGCTTGAGGTTCTACAAGAACTTGTCTTTGGTCTCGACGTTTCCACTTGCCTGCTTTAGTCTCTTGACTACGTAATAGAGTTTCTGAAATTCTGCTTAATTTGACATAGTTTAATTAAACTTCTTCGCTTGGCACTACATAGGCGAAAATCAACACATTAGAGTCTGCGCCACGTTTGGAGACATGCAGCTTGTAGCATGGAGAAATCCTACACTTCTGACATTGTGCGATAACAAGTTTTGTGTATAAAAAAAATGTTTCGTTTCTGTGTTTTTTGTTTGTTTGGTTATTTAATAATTCAGCCGGCCCCAATCCAAGATAAGAGGTAATATTCGAAGTATTAACACAAAAGCAAATGGAGATCTATACGCCGGGGAGATATTAACCATTGCCACGAGATGTGTGTGAAAGATCAAAGTTTTCTGTATCAAAATATTTGTTTTGTATTTTTTGTGCTTTTTCTATAATCACCAATTGAGCCAGCAGCTGCCCCCAGTCCCAGATAAAATACAATATTCTAATTATTAACGCAAAAGCAAATAAAGACCTACACGCGAGATATTTACCATTAATATGAAAATGAGTATAAAAGATCAAAATTGACTAAGCTTCCTAAAGTTTTGGGTCCAAGTTTCATTTTAAGTAAACTGCTGGTGTGCCGAGTAAACAATGTGCAGTCACAAACAAACAACTTCAAAGTTAATTTCATCAACACAGCGAGATAATTAGACGTGCGTCATGATCGCGTGATATGACTCCATAGAAACACTGAAAATAAACTACACAAGTTAAGATTTTGTAATGTTTAAGTTTACACATTTTGGCGAAAGCAGAAAGTTGTTAACATCATATAGCCTGTTGAATTTGTCATAAAATTGATTAAAAGTAAAAAAAAAAAAATAAGGTCACTAAATGACAGTTGGAAAGATATCCTCTTAAGAAGCAATCAATACGACTTTTTTGTGGCAAATAACCGGCTATTTTGTTGCTACTGTTGGTATGATTTTGCTTCATGCAATCGGTGTGTCTGTCAATTCTTAGCATCCATTTTGTCATTATATTGGAATGGTGAGGATACAAGTCTCTTGTTGGTCCGTACGTCAGCCATCGGTTTTTTTCGTGTGTCAAGCTTCTCGGCGTGTACGTGTGGCAATGGTTGTACCATTGCTCTATGTACAGTTATCGTGGAAGAATCTTGTGGGAAGCAAGTCTTGAAAAGTTGACCACTTTATTGAACTCTAACAAATGAATATTGTGGGCCTATTTCAAATTCCTTTGCTCACATTTCACAAATGCTTGCATAATGGCATTATATCGGTTGACTAATAATAGTTCGACTTCAAAAAAGCTTGTTTTACTAACTTTACTTGAGATGGTAATGCTCGAAATTTCATAACAAACTGTAGTACTCTCTAAATTAGTCTGACAATACCAACATCTAATTTATTGGTTTTTCAATTAGTATAGCAAAACCAATTTCTAATTTGTTAATCTTTAAATTAGTCTGACAAAACCAATATCTAGTTTTGGCATTTAACATGGTAGCCATCTGCAAACGTTGAACATGTGTATGATGATATGGAATCCAGAAAGATGTCTAAATTTCTGAAGAAATTTGAGGCCCTTTATGGTACTCATTTTATCTTTAAATGCTTCATATGAACAGATAAATAAGTTACGTAAATATCACGGGAAAAAAATCACATAACGTTGCTTTTGCCTCCATACGAACGCACAGTGCCTCCAGTCTTAAAGGTTACTTTTGTAAACATACAGTGTATTATTTGATGTACACTGGCTCAAAAAAGGAGCAAATCTCAAAACTTGATTTGATTAAGCTATTGCCTTACAGCATATATCCACAAAACAACCATCTCGCAGTAGGTATAATACCAGCGTTCCATTGTAAATTTTTACTCAGAGGATACAAACAAGCCTCCAAACCTTAGCTCAAATCAACTATGGGAAGAGTCCCCGCACATCTACTCTATAAATAAAGGCAAAGCTAAGATCAAATTTGCCCATCTTTTATCACACAGTGTGTACTGAGTAAATACGACGTCGTCACAAACAAACCACTTGAACGCCGATTGTAAGCCAATTTTGTTAGTAATACCAATTTGTCATCTTCGGCTTTTGGTTTTTTAATCCTTCATGATTTCCTAAAGCACAACCCCCCCCCAAAAAAAAAAAATGCTGTAAATCTTCATTTACCAAGACTATACCTACATTTAAAGAATATATTTGCAATATTCTTGATGGGTCTCGTTGAAGAATCCGGAAATTGGTCACAAAAAGTTGCTTTATAATTTGACATATTTGAGTTAAAAATTCTTCCCTTGGCCTATATGGACTGCGCCATGTTTGGAGACATGCAGTTTGAAGCATGGAGAAATCCTACACTTCTGAAATGTGTTTTTATAAAAAATGTTGTTTTTTTTGCTTGTTGCTTGTTCTTCATTCAGCCCCCCCCCATCCAATATAAGAGGTAATATTAAAAGTATTAACGCAAACACACAAAGGAACCTATGCGCGAGACATTTACCATTGACAGGAGATACGTACATATCTGCAGATATGCGTGTACAAAATTTGAGGTTAATCAGGCTTCCATACATTTTGGGTCCAAGTTTCATTGTGAATAAACAGCTGGTGTGCCAAATAAACAATTTGCAGTAACAAACAAACCACTTCATCGTTATTTTCACCACCAAGACGTGCGTCATAATCGCGTGATATACCACCTCATTCGATCATTTCTAATTTGATACGGTTCACGTTGGAATACTATAAAGTCTTGAATTTTGGGCCCCAAAGTAAGACATTTAAGACTCCATGGGAATACTGAAAATAAACCACACAAGGTAAGATATTCTTATGTTTGAACACATTTTCGCGAAAGCAGAAAGTTGTTAACATCTTATAGCCTGTTGAATTTTGTCGTAAAATTGATTAAAAGTAAGACAACATAAGGTCACTATATGACAGTTGTGAAGATATCCCGCCCAACGTGTCAAAAATAGAATTCACGTTCATCTTGATGGTGGTCCATGTGAAGCAATTTAGTCCCCTGCTGTCGTTCTTGTGGTCTGTACTAACATTCAGACGTTCATTTTTGTTCTTTCCGTCCAGACGTTTACATGCTGTATATATACCTGTTGTAGACATGTCATTCAAGTATATATCACCTTAATTATTATGCTCTTTAATTATCTTCTCCCGTTAATTGCAGTGTTGATTTTCTTCTTTCTGTTTAACATTGTCTCAATCCATTTTATCTCAAACAGTTTGGAAGTTCCTTTCAGTAACATCTGATTTCTTTATTTTGATGTTTAAAAGACAAATAAGAAGCAATCAATACGACTTTTTTGTGGCAATCAAACGGCTATTTTGTTGCTACTTTTGTTATGATTTTGCTTCATGCAATCGGTGTGTCTGTCAATTCTTAGCATCCATTTTGTCATTAATTTGGAATGGTGGGGATACAAGTCTCTTCTTAGCCAGTCAGCCATCAGTTTTTTTCGTGTGTCAAGCTTCTCGGTGTGTACGTGTGGCAATGGTTGTACCAATGCTCTATGCACGGTTATCGTGGAAGAATCTTGTAAAGATATCCCGCCCAACTTAGCAAAAATAGAATTCACGTTCATCTTGATAGGGGTCCCTGTCAAGCCAATTATTCCCCTGCTGTCGTTCTTGTGGTCTGCACCAAAATTCAGGCGTTATTTTTTTTTTCCAGTCCAGACGTTTAGGCCAAAAAAAAAGGTTTCCGGTTTCTGGTATGGAGCTTGCCAAAAAAGTGCAGCGGCGACGCGGCTCTTTTTTTTTTACCGGTTTTTTTTTTTGCTTCAAATGTCGGCTGATGACTGCAAATGGTGCCCGACAACACTTAGTGCAAATATATGGGAGTCCAGGGAGGCCACATAAAGCTTATTCTCGATCATAACCCCATATTAAAACACGTTAAAATTGGGCAGCAGCAGAATCCCAGTCAAAAAAACAGTGAGTTTGGCGGTTTTGAGACATCATCTTTCACTGAAAAAAAAAACCTTTTTCATTTTGCCACCGTGCATGGCTACGGCGACGCGCGCGCATACCAGAAACCGGAGACTTTTTTTTGGCCTGACATGCTGTATATATCCCAGTTGAAGTCATGTCATTCAAGTATATATCACCTTAATTTATTTGCTCTTTAATTATCTTCTCCCGTTAATTGCAGTGTTGATTTTCTTATTTATGTCTAACATTGTCTCAATCCACTTTATCTAAAACAGTTTGGAAGTTCCTTTCAGTAACATCTGATTTCTTTATTTTGACGAAGAGAAATAAGAAGCAATCAATGCGACTATTTTGTAGCTACTGTTGTTATTATGTTGCTTCATGCATTCGGTGTGTCTGTCAATTCTTAGCATCCATTTTGTCATTATTTTGGAATGGTGGGGATACAAGTCTCTTCTTGGCCAGTCAGCCATCGGTTTTGTCGTGTGTCAAGCTTCTCGGCGTGTACGTGTGGCAATGGTTGTACCATTGCTTGCTCTATGCACGGTTATAGGGAGAGTGGAAGAATATTGTGGGAAGCAGTTCTTGGAAGGTTGACCACTTTAATGAATTCTAACAACAAATGAATATTGTCGGCCTATTTCAAATTCCTTTGCCTACATTTCACAAAGGCTTGCTTAACGGCAAATTCGACGCAAATCGACGCAACTTGAAGCTCCGGCGAATTTGAAAGACACAGTGCGAATTTTTAATATGAATTCATTTTAAAATAGCATCATTGAAAAGTGAGATCGCTTGCTTTTACATTTAAAGTGAACGATCTTTTCAGTTATTTGAATGTTGATCTGAATGTTCATTCAAAATCGTGCGGAAATTTGTAATTCGTCATAAATGTGGCTGCCAAATCTATTGAAGTGACCGGTATAACTTATATTTAATGAACAGGGCGTGGCTTGTACATGTATCGTGGACGGTTTGGGAAAAATCGAGGTACCAACTTCGTCCCCATGGCGTCGAGCATCCTTCTTGCCCTCCCTTTTGGTCATTTACATTCTTGCACATTATAATAAGATATGTAATGGTCTAATGTCTGGTGATGTTTTATATCGGGTGACTAATAATAATTCGTCTTTCAAAACGGTTTAGTTTTTCTTACTTTTTTGGGAGATGGTAATGCTCAAAATTTCATAAGTCAATCATGAAAAATTAATTAGTCAAAAAACAAAATGTATTACTCTTAAAATTAGTCTGACAATACCAACATCTAATTTATTGGTCTATTAATTGGTCTGACAATACCAATTTCGAATTTATTAATCTTTTAATTAGTCTGACAATACCAACATCTTGTTTTGACATTCAACATGGCTGCCATCGGCAACCGTTGTACGTGAGTATGATAATATGGAATCCAGAAAGATGTCTAAATTTCTGGGAATATTGGAGGCCCTTTATGGTACTCATTATTATCTTTAAATGCCTCATTTGAACAGATAACAAAAGTTACGAAAATATCCCAGGGAAAAGAATCACATAACGTTGCTTTTGCCTCCATACGAACGCACAGTGCCTCCAGTCTTAAAGGTTACTTTTGTAAACATACAGTGTATTATTTGATGTTCACTGGCTCAAAAAAGGAGCAAATCTCAAAACTTGATATCCACAAAAGAACCATCTTGCAGTAGATATAACACCAGCGTACGATTGTAAATTATTACTCAGAGGCTATAAATTTGCCTCCAAACTTCAGCTCCAATCAACTCTGGAAATTCCCCTCATATCTACTCAATAAATAAAGTCAAAGCTGGGACCAAATGTGCCCGTCTTTTATCACACAGTGCGTACTGAGTAATTACAACGTCGTCACAAACACACCACTTGAACGCTGATTGTAAGCCTATTTTGTAGGTAATACCAATTTGTCATTTTCGGGTTTTTTTTTGTTATCCTTCATGATTTCCAAAAGCAAAACCCAAAAGATATTGCTGTAGATCTTCATTTCCCAAGATTATACCAACATTTAAAGAGGTTGCAATATTCTTGATGCGTCCTGTTGGTAGAATCCGGAAATTGGTCACAAATCTTGCTTTATAATTTGACATATTTGAGTTAAAAGTTCGTCCCTTGGCCTATAGGCAAAAAAACACCACTTTAGGGGCTGCGCCATGTTTGGAGACATGCAGTTTGAAGCATGGAGAAATCCTACACTTCTGAAATTGTGCGAGAACATATTTTGTTATATTTTTTTTTCATTGCTTGTTGATTGTTTATTATTCAACAATTAATTCAGCCCCCCCCCCATCCAAGATAAGAGGTAATATTCAAAGTATTAACGCAAACACACAAAGGAACCTGTACGCGGGATTCTTACCATTGGCAGGAGATACGTACATATCTACACATATGTGTGTAAAAAATCGAGGTTGATTAGGCTTCCAGAAATTTCGGGTCAAGGTTTCATTTTAAGTGAACAATCTGCAGTTACAAACAAACCACTTCATTGTTATTTTCACCACCAAATCTAGATAATTAGACGTGCGTCATTATCGCGTGATATACCACCTCATTCGATCAATTCTAATTTGGGTCACGTTGGAATACTCTTAAGTCTGGATTTTTGGGCTCAAACGTGAGACATTTAAGACTCCATAGGAATACTGAAAATAAACTACACAAGGTAAGATATTCTAATATTTGAACACATTTCCGCGAAAGCAGAAAGTTGTTAACATCGCATAGCCTGTTGAATTTTGTCGTAAAATTGATTAAAAGTAAGAAAACATAACGTCACTATATGACAGTTGTAAAGATATCCCGCTCAGCTTAGCAAAAATAGATGCTCTTTGCTCGGTTAATATCGTGGAAGAATCTTGTGCGAAGCAAGTCTTGAAAAGTTGACCACTTTATTGAATTCTAACACCAAATGAATATTGTGGGCCTATTTAGAATTCCTTTGCTTACATTTCACTAATGCTTGCATAATGGCGAATTCGAAGCAAATCGACACAACTGGAAGCTCCGGCAAATTTGAAAGACACAATGTGAATTTTAAATATTATTTCATATTAAAATAGCATCATTGAAAAGTGAGATTGCTTGCTTTTACTTTACAGTGAACGATCTTTTCAGTTTTTTGAATGCTGATCTGAACGTTCATTCAAAATCGTACGAAAATTGGTAAATCGTCATAAATCTGGCTGCCAAATCTATTGAAGTGGCCAGCATAACCTTTATTTAATGAACAGGGCGTGGCTTGTACATGTTTTGCGGACGGTTTGGGAAAAATCGAGGGACCAACTTCGTCCCCATGGCGTCGAGCAACCTTCTCGCCCTGGCTTTTGGTCATTTACATTCTTACAAATTATAATAAGATATGTAAGGTCTGATGTCTGGTCATGCTTTATATCGGGTGACTAATAATAATTCGTCTTTCAAAACGGTTTGGTTTTCTTACTTTTCTTGGGATGGCAATGCTCGAAATTTCATTAGTCAAAATTATGAAAAATTAATAAGTCAAAAAACAACATTACTCTTTAAATTAGTCTGACAATACCAACATCTAATTTATTAATCTTTTAATTAGTCTGACAATACCAACATCTAGTTTTGACATTCAACATGGCTGCCATCGGCAAACGTTGTACGCGTGTATAATAATATGGAATCCAGAAAGATGTCTGAAATCCTGGGAAAATTGGAGGCCCTTTATGGTACTCATATTATCTTTAAATGCCTCATTTGAACAGATAAAAAAAAGTTTAATAAGTTAATATCACGGGGAAAAGAATCACATAACGTTGCTTTTGCCTCCATACGAACGCATAGTGCCTCTAGTCTTAGAAGTTACTTTTGTAAACATACAGTGAATTACTTGATGTACACTGGCTCAAAAAGGGGCAAATCTCAAAACTTGATTTGATTAAACTATTGCCTTACAGCATATATCCACAAAACAACCATCTTGCTTTAGGTATAACACCAGCGTACGATTGTAAATTATTACTCAGAGGCTTCAAATTTGCCTCCAAACTTCAGCTCCAATCAACTCAGGAAAGTCCCCGCATATCTACTCAATAAATAAAGTCAAAGCTGGGACCAAATTTGCCCGTCTTTTATCACACAGTTTGATCTGAGTCAATACGACGTCGTCACAAACAAACCACTTGAACGCTGATTGTAAGCCAATTTTTTAAGTAATACAAATTTGTCATTTTCGGTTTTCGGGTTTTTTTATCCTTCATGATTTCCAAAAGCACAACCCAAAAGATATGCTGTAGATCTTCATTTACCAAGATTTCTACCTACATTTAAAGAGGTTTCAATATTCTTTATGAGTCCCGTTGGTGGTATTCGGAAATTGGTAACAAAACGGCCGAGTGTTTTCTTACATGGCGCCTTTGCACACATCTCAGATTTTCCCGAGAGAATGTTATTACCGTTAAACCGTTATTATCTCTACTCAAATATTCAACAACATGGGTGTCAGAAATATTTCTTATTTTGGGAGGAATGTTAAAAGGGCTCACTGCACGCTCAATCCTAAACTTTTTAGTGGGTACTTAAACTTAAGGTTTATGAACAGGAATATTATTATATATTCTCCTATATTTGGAGTTTTCTGAAATTCTGTTTAATTTGACAAATTTTGAGTTAAAAGTTCTTCTCTTGGCACAATAGGCGAAAAAACACCACGTAAGGGGCTGCGCTTCAAAGTTATTTTCATCATCACAGCGAGATAATTAGACGTGCGTCATGATCGCGTGATATACCACCCAGTTAGAAACATTTCTGAACGACAGATCACATTTGGATACTCGTACGTCTGTAATTTTGGGCCCAAATCTGAGAATTCCAACACTCCACAGAAATACTGAAAAGGAAGTTCACAATGTCAGATATTTTAATGTTTAAACAGGTTTCGGTGTCATCAACCTCCCCGCCCTGTGATTACGGACGACGGTTGAAATTTTCCCCATTAGATTTTACAACAACACATGTACACGGCAATCCCCCCCCCCCCCCCCCCGCCCAACATCCACACGATGTGTGCGCACGTTCCGTCCATCTCCACCCACCCATTAAAAATTATATAAGAAACCAATGTTTCTGTTAATAAGTTTTGTCGTATCGTCTACGTTGAGGTGTGTGTATTACGAGTTATTACCCTTGTTTGCCTTTCCAAAACGGGTCCAAACTCTTGCTGAATTGTAAAAAAACCTCTCGAGTGAATTTATAGCGTCTACGGACTTCGTTGTCTTCGCGGAAATCGAGGGGATTCGTCCGATAGCGGAATAGCTTCGCGGCGGAGTGCTCTACGGTGCTCGCGTTCGGCAAGTAACATCAACGCCATGTTTACGACACTTTGTGTGACATCCGCCACCCAAATCGAGTGCGTAAGTTACGCCATTTTTCTGGCGTAACTTTCAGCCTTGCGCCACTTTTAGACGTGGCGTAACTTTCGTGAAATCGATCTTAACTTTGTGGCGCAACTTAGGCCATAAATGTTGCGCAAGTCGACTTACGCCATGTCGTAAAGTTTCGTAAAATCGGCTGCGGAACAAATTAGCAGCGTCCCCTTCTTAATTCAAAAGTTGAAAATTAATTAACCGATTACTTTTTGGGCCGATTTTTGTGTGTGCAATGCCTCATTGGAGAGCAAATGAAATTTTCGAAAATTATCAAATAAATTTGAAAATGTACTTTTCAAGTTGCCACAAGCACGTACGCATGCACGAACTTTAACCTTAGATTAAGTGCCTGTGATGCTCAAATACATTTCGGCTGTTAGAAACTTCGACAAAGCTCCTGAAAAGCCACTTTTATTGTTTGTTCCTCACCACAAAAAGTGGGATGGGGAAATTTTCAAATGGACTAGGATACAAACATCTCAAACCCGCAAACGGCCGGCCGATACATAGTACCGTCTAAAGTACCATACGAATGGAAATTCGAAGTTAAATGAACATTTCAAAACCGGCCCTATGAAGCGCACCCTTCCCAGTATAGACATGTCATTAGAGGACAAGCCTAACAAAAGTATCATATCAACCATAATGCCTTCAGGAATATTGACCCGTAAACTTGAAATTAAGTCGGTCGTTTGCTGGTTTTAGTTTGCCCGCCGGCGCTGCCGCCCGCTGCTACAGCAGCGTTACGGGGTAGCGATCGAGTGGGCGGTATGCTGACTGTGCTTACGCTGTGCTTACTTTTCATTGGGCTGTGTTATGGAGTCTAACAATTCAGTCCATAACACAGTGAGGGGGCCCAAGAATGTGCTATGTAACACTTCTATCCTGTGGTTCAAGCTTATAGAGAGGAGTATTTTGCCTGGGTCATTCTATGGTCTTGCAACAGCGTCGTGTGTGTGTGAGTTTGTCTTACATTCCCTGTGTGGACTTGTGAACAAAAGATGTCCACATAATGCAGGTTGTGTTAACGTTATGTGGACTAAGCCGTGTCCACATAACGTTTTGCCCTTGCTGGAAAACAGGTTGAGAGGCATTTTTGGGTTAGGTTTATCCGTAGCAGAATGAAGAGAAACACTATACGGAATCATAGAAAAAAAATTGGGTTAAAAGAGTTTTCACAGTTTAAGTAGTTATTTTTTGTACCAAGTTATCTTAACTACACGAAAGCAAAGAAATGTCCACACAAGGTATGTAACGTAAACCTGGGTGTGTGTGTGTGTGTGTTCATGGAAAAATAATTAAGAACGGACTCCTTGGTCTGTGCATGGAGGAATTCATGGAGGAATTCTTATTTCTCCATGGTCTGTGAAAGGTCTCTGTTCCTTGATCATTCGTGGTTGTCTTTATTTTTGCATCCATGTGTATCCTTCACATCTTTACATGTATTTTAGTTGTGCGCGCCACGAAAATTCTGGATTCGACTGGTACCTAATTGTTACGTATACATTTGTACATACAAATATCCTAAGATCTCACGTGCACCAGTACAACCCAAAAGGACTCAGCACACAATACAGTTGGCAAAATGTACAATACTGCGCAATTTGCGCATGCGTGTTGAGGCGAAATTTCGGAGAAGCTAGCACGCCAGAGATGTGAGACCGTGACACCGTACCGACTAAAATCTCGGCTTTGTACACAACGTATGGGTCTCGCGATATTTCCTCCAATCAGATTCACGAAGGAAAATGATCTAACATGATTCAAAATTGACGGCTGCCATTTTGTCATCATCTGACTGGTCTTCAGAATTTAGTCATGTGATCATCACATGACCAAATTCTGATGTGATAAACTGTGAGCACTGGTCATCAATGGGAAAGGTGTGCGGCGGGCTTTACGTGAATGATTTTTCCCCAACCTATTCGCCTTCATGCCTTTCATATAACAATGTTGGCCGTGCACCAATGCAGCAAATGCTTGGGATATGTTCAAATTTCAAAATTGTGTCTGTTTACATAATATTACAGATTAACCCTAAAGGGGCCGGGGGGCGGAATCCGGCCCCCCCCCCCCTCAACATTTTCCGCGATAGCCTCTAAACAAAACAATTTCGCAACCCGAGCTGTTATGACTTTTTAGCCTCGAGCTTTGCGCATCTTTTGATACCAACAACATAAAAATCGGACCACGGGTTGCCGCGTAGGGAAAAATTTTCCGGCGCTTAGCGCCGTGAAAGCTGAATTTTCGCATATAAGTCGTGTACACAGGGCAGAATTGCCATTCGTACATATGAATAATTAATTAGCCATAATTTCAAAACCCTTTGACCTTTAGTCATGAAATTTCTTGGGTATGTTTAGAAAGAGTTGCTCTATCCATCTGCAGAGTTTCAACATTGTTCGTTGCTCGATGGCTGAGATCTTAGGGGGGGGGGGGGGGCGGAATCACCCCCCGGCTGAGAGATGGTCAAAATAACCCGGCCCCTTTAGGGTTAACAACTGCCTTGACGTATAGCCGTTATTGTTGGCTGTGACGCACTGGTTTTTCCCCCCGAGTAGCGCCATTTTGTTTTTGTGATAGCTACTGAATTTGGTTGAGGCCGCTAGATCTCGGGAGGTAAGTTGGTAGAAATATTAATTAAAATGTATAAAACCGGTTGCAAATGAAAGTAAAGACATATAACAGAGCAGAATTGTTATCAGTTCTATTAGATTGACCTATAAACTACGGTAATTGTATGGAATTCCACTGGAATGTTATGAGAAAGGATTTTCAAATAAAAATATCACAATAAAATTCACAAGGAATAAAGAGGAAATTTCAAATATCACGAGGGACAAATTACCTCAAAAACAGTGAACTTATTTGTGTATCGTTTTCGACCAACGTGACTGTGATCTTCTTGGTCTGAAAATCGTATTATGCTGTTTCGGAAATCTGAGATCTGAGATCTTACAATGCCTCCCCTTTTGCTGTAGAAAATGCTTGTTGATATAGGAAATTTTCTCCCCCAGTTATTTATTCTACAAAGTAAAACGGCAATTGTGTTTATTTAATAAGTCAAATTCAGTAGCCTAACCTACGTTCTTGTCGGCACCGCCGTTCTGTTAGGGTGTTTTATACAGTGTGCATAAAAGAATGCAAAAAAAAAAAACATAACTGAATGCCAGACGTAGAATGTGTAACCAACATAGATAATATAGGTATGGTGTGAAAGATACGTCTTTTCACTTTAAAATGAGACATCAAACGTCGAAGTCCGATCATTTTTAACATAGTTATGAGTAATGCCTCTGTGTGGATAATCGCCTGGCCGACAAAAATGTGTGGATCTAGTAAGCACACTTCTAAACACTTCCTCGCTATCAGTCTGTAAGCATGTTTACATGCTTACAGATGATTTTTTGTAGGTCAGTCAAATATCCACACAGGCAGCAGGCTACATTTGTCCCTACTTTTGTGCCTTAAATTGAAAACTTGATAATCCCATGGTGAATTTGACCTCTCTCGGAAAATTACTCATATCTCTGTCAAAAAATTAAGATCTGGATGTTTGATATCTCATTTTAAAGTGGAAAGACGTATCGTTCAAACCATACATATCTATGTTGGTCACACATTTTACGTCAGGCATGCCTTTAGATTCTGTTTGCATTTTTTTGATACACACTGTTAGATCTTCAGAGTTTACAGCAGATGTCAATAAAGGTGTCAACAAAATATGTTTTTCTCTCTTGGTAGATTCAATTGTGAAACAGAAATGGACGAAGAATTCAAAACGCCAGTGGGACTGGAGCCTAGCTCGGGCTTAGAGAAGAAACACGTAAAAAAAATTGTTTTTGAGTCATCCATGCCAGGTGAGAATTTCCACAATACAGCACTTTTAACATTTTTTTACACAGAATTATAATCAGTTACCAAAGAAGGAAAGGGCTCCCCAATGAATGATCCTTTCAGGATTCAATTACTTCAGCAGTAAGAGCTTCTCGTGCATGACGGGCAAACATAATTGTCATTTTTTTTGTGAAACATAGATCGAATTCAATTTCTGATGTCGAAAACATGTGCTTTGATCGAAACCAGCGGGTGCCAACAAAGCATTAGATTCATGAGATATTCCGTTTTGTAAATGGCGTTCGAAATACACCTTTTTTGAAAAAAGCATTCCAGTAGTAAAACGCACGTTGGATGTTTCGAAATACGTTTTTTTTTTTTAGTACATTTGATTTGAAATATAGTACACGTTTGAATGCAAAATTTCTCTTGAGAAAGTACATTCCGTTATCAAAACACACGTTAGATCATTAAAAAGACACGTTCTAGTTTCAAAAATACATTTGTTTTTCGAAATATGTTTACTCTAATTTTGCTTCGTACCTGTTTCTATACTCATGTTTCGTTTTTTTCATGTTAGTTAAAAAATAAGGCAATTTCAGAATGCTAAAACATAATGACACTATTTATTATTGCCAAAACATGAATATTTTGTGAGCCAGATTTCGCTGACAATAGTTTAAATCATGATCAGTCCCATGACGAGCAATCCCATCATGATGTCAAAAAAATGGCAGCTGTCAATATTAGGCCGTCAGCTATATTTGGAATAAACAATAATAACCAAAAATAATGTTGGTAATTGTGTGGCTATTCTTGGATATCGCCATAATAAATGCGCTTGGTGTAAATGTACATTTTGCCGCTGCAAAAAAAAAAAATCATCGCTCTTTTTGAGACATTTCTGTTTTAAAAATCTTCCTGATTCAAGTTTTGTCCTCCGAAAATCAAACTGCCGTTACAAAGCAGCATGCACGCTTTTGTTTTCTGGTAAACCAGCAACCGACCAATCTTCTTACTCAATCATTATGGCAAGACTCTCATATTTAGATAAATCTACTGTTGTTAGATAATATCCTCTTTTTGAAACCGCTGGTCAACTGTTCGACTTTTAAACCAATACTGTGTGTGACAGTAACAACAACTAAATTTTTGAATGTGGCTTTTTTATTCCACAGTCACGAGTCCATCTACGTGCTTGCCAGAGAGTTCCTCACCGACCCCGCCCAGTCCTCACTTCAGAGAATTGCTTTCCTGGGGAGGAGATTCTTCTTCTTTTGGGACATTAGAATCAAGATTGCGGTCAGTTTGCCCACCTTCGCCATCTTCTATTGTTGCAACTCCTTCTAATGATATAGCACTGCAAGAAGATAATAACACAGTGAAGATATACGACATCAAAGGTGTTCGCAAAGGAAGCATCACAATCCAAGAAGATATATTCCACTTTGCTTTTGTTTCATACACAGGTTGGTGCAGTCCATCTTTACTGACTATTGTCCACAAAATGGCGTCGAATAAGGCCGTTGTAAAGTTTGTGGTCGAAGACCTTCAACATTCTTATTCAATCGGCAGTTTTTTGTTTTCCTTTGAATATCACCGCCATGCTTGTTTGTCTAAATGTCGATCCTCTCGACATATTTTCTTAACCCTAAAAGGGCCGGGGGGGGGCGGAATCCGCCCCCCCCTCAACATTTTCCGCGATAGCTTCTAAAAAATTTTTTTTCGCAACCCGAGCTGTTATGACTTTTTAGCCTCGAGCTTTACGCATCTTTTGATACCAAAAACATAAAAATCGGACCACGGGTTGGCACGTAGCGAAAAATTTTCCGGCGCTACGCGCCGTGAAAACTGAATTTTCGCATATACGTCATGTACACCAAGCAGAATTGCCATTCATACATATGAATAATTAATTAGCCATAATTCCAAAACCCTTTGACCTATAGTCATGAAATTTCTTGGGCATGTTAAGGAAGAGTTGCTCTATGCATGTGCTGAGTTTCAAAATTTTTCGTCACTCGATGGCCGAGATCTTAGGGGGGGGCAGAATCCGCCCCCCCCCCCCCCGGCTGAGAGATGGTCAAAATAACCCGGCCCCTTTAGGGTTAATGTCTTACGCACACATCGGAATACCAATTTCTTAACGAGACAAAGTTTCGTACACTAATAGTGCTACTTTAAACTTTTCTCTATCGCTTTGGTGACTGCAAAATTACTACATGGCTTAAATGTGAAATAACACTACTTATATGGGACTCCTCATATTATAAATCTTCCATAGTGTTAATTATATTGGATATAATGCCAATGTAAGAAACATTAGGCAAAACAAATTAAAAATTGTCAGTCTCTGGGCAGCAAGCGCGTCGATTTTAATCATGCGCGTCGACCTTTTTTTCCCAAAATGTTCCGCGGTAGCTCCAACAGCGCCCTCTATTGCCGCACCTCCTCAACATTTTTTACCAAAGAGCACCAAAGAATGGGAAATTGCACAAAGGCAAATGATCGAGGGCACCAAGGCAAATTATGGTGGACAACAATGTACGTGAGGACACCAAAAAAGCAAAATAGTACCCCACCTTGTCTGTACAATTAATACAAGCTTGGGAAAAAAAAGGGAAAAAAGGGGGAAAAAAAGCCGCTTCGCCGCATTAATTCCGGAACTTTGGTCTGACCAGAGACCGAGTATTTTTTTTTGGCATTATTGGTGTTTGAAGGCTATTACTGAGGTTAGATTTAATGTTTTGTTTTAATAATTTTACATGTATTTTCTTCGAATTTTGATTGAACTACAGATGCAGATGTCATTTCAGATACACAAGATCGATTGGTGGTGATACAAAAAGATGACCCTTATGTCAAAATGTACACAATGGAAGGTAAGGTAGACTTCCAGTTTTTGACGAAACAACATGATGATAAAGGCGAGGAGGCTACTGGGCTGGTGATTCCTTGTCCACAGAGTATGGCAGTAAAGAAGGACGGTACCATCGTAGTGGGTGATGTTGCAAGGTATGTGTTGACTGAGCACAGCCCCAAAGATGGTAAGATCCTACGCACCATGCAGGTCAAGATTAAACCGAAATTTCTGGCCGTTGATGACGACAACAGAATCCTCGTCAGCGATTGCCACAATATACTCGAAGTCGACGAAAGCAGCGCTCAATCCATCACCTTCCAACCAACGATAGACGGTCGAATAGCTGAAGTATTTGGTTTATGCTGCAATAAAATGGATATCTTCGTGGATCTATATGCGGGCAAACGCTACGGAGGGCACATACATCGGCTTGATAACCGAGGGAAGTTCGTTGAATGCATTGACAGGCACCGTCTAATTCACCCGCCCCATGGGATTACTATCACTGGTCAGCAATATCTTGCAGTGGGAGGGTTCAACAACGTTACGATATACAAAGGTAAATCAGATTGAAACAACCGGACGGAAATATGAGAGTTTAATCCATCAAGTTTGATCCAATTTCGTCAAATATTAAGACAATTCCTTTCTTTTAATAATTGAATGGTGTGAAATTCATTTCGAAAAGATTTGCCTAATATGTTTGCAAAGTTAGTCGGTCTGTCGGTCGGTGGTCGATATCGGGCGTTATTTTTTTTTAGGTCATTTGAATGTTTTCCTGAACATTCGCAATGTCTTTATGGGTAATATGTTTCGTTCTTTTTAAATTTGTATTGTGCCATATTATATTAAACAGACATGGACGAAGAATTCAAAACACAACAAAAGGATAGATTGGGCCACACAGAGACTAGAAGAGCCCTAACAGAGCCATTAGCACAAGGTGAAGATTCGCATCACATACATGGTGAGTCAAAGCGAAAGTGACCCGAATTCATGTTTTTTTTCTCAAATTTCAAACACCAAGGAAGTATATCTAAAAAAATACCATCTTCTTCCCCTTAGTTCAAAATAAAAAACAAAACAAAATTTCTGAAATTGGTCCATATTATCCGAAGTTATGCACGTTTATTTAAATGCAACCCAATTTTATAGCTGTCCATGGAATGTCATTTGAAGCTATTGAGCTGAACGAGAAGACAGATTACACGAAGGGGGTTGAGATAAAAATTGGATTTCTTGAACATGTCGAGTTTTTGTTACAAAAATATGGTTAATACGATTAAAATGAACTCATTTAAAGGGAATGTACATCATTGGCTTTTGCAGTAATTTTCAGAAATGAACTATTTCAGGGGTTAATAGATCAAATATTGTTTAACTGACATGTTTGAAGTTTTGTGTTCGAAAATGCTTGAAAAACCAAGAAAAAACACAACTGTTTATGTAGTCTGGTTCCCTGACTCCACTAAAGATCAAATGGATCAATTATAGATGTCGGAAAATTATAAGATAAGGGAACCAGTCTAGCTGGCCTGCACCCGTTCATGAACATGTAACTAATAGCAAACACAGTTTGGACTGAAAAAAAAAAATTGTAAATTTGGAGCAGTAGTTTAAAAATAGTTAGGTTTTTCCAACGGTGGTCGGCCGACCACCGTTGGAAATGTATACAAAAATACAATTTTCTTGAAAATGACTCGACACCAGGTGCCATAATTTTACAGGATGCTTTAGACTGTCATTAACCAACATCCTAGTAAGGTATTTCGTAAAAAACCTTTATGCAACAACTTTATGTCCAATTCTCCATGTACACTAAATGATAATGGACACTCTCTTGTTTTCCTTCTCGCACTACTGAACAGGTCTACTCACCCTCATCGCTCAAAAGAAGGTTGCTAAAATAATTAAAACCATGGGAGCTTGAAATTTCCAAAGGTACTGGCCCTGATGTAACCCCTGTTATTCCAATGAAAACGTGTTCCCCGGAACTTTCTGCAGTTTTGTTCATTTAACATGTCTAAAATGCCTCTGTATCTCCATCGTCTTGGTAAGTGGCGTCTGAGTTTTGTTGACATCATTCGAGGATTTAACGAAGACCTGGTCGGTAGAGACTCATGTGGCAGATCAATGTCTGACCCTTTTGAGATCTACCACGGAGTAAGACAGGGTTGTGGTTTAGCACCAGCCCTGTTCTATCTGTTCCCGTCAGCAGTTCTGAAGACTCTGATAGACAAACTATGTTATGTTGTCTTCATTAATTCCTGACAAGATGGGAAGTTATTCAATCTGGAAAGACTCTAAGCAAAAACAAAGGTGAGAGAGGTCTGTGTTAGAGAGCTGCTCTTGCTGACAACTCTGACCTTGTGGCTAAAACCTTTGCGGACATCCAGGAGGTCTCCAACCACTTCGCTGAAGCCTCTCAGAAGTTCGGCCTCACTAGTAACATAAACAGACAAGTATGTGCTTTATAAAACCAACCAGCACCCAGCAAACCCTATACTCACCCGTCATTCTGAGCTGCAGTCAATCCCTAATTTCACATATCTGGGGGGTACAGTTAGATTCCACGACACTCTTGATGCCGAGATTTCTATATTGCATCCAAGCTGGAGCAAAGCCGAAAACGTAGTTGGTCATAGCATGGTAAACTTACTTGGACCAAACACGGTTTTCTAGAACATTCTAAACACTACAAAGTGCAAAGTCCATCGTTCTTTTGACCTAACTACATTGATGTATTCAGCTGATGAAATGTACATTCATTATTGACGAACATCAGGAAATTATATAGCGTGAAGCTTCGTCACCTGATACATGTCCTTGAAATTCCTTGGAAGGACCGTGTGACAAATGTTGAGGTTCTTGAACGTGGCAGCATGCCAAGTGTTGAGTCTAAAATTCTTACTGCCCAGTTGAGATGGGCTTGGCATTTAGTACGGATGGATGAGTCAAGACTTCCTCGGACTGTATTCTACGGAGAAATCTTTGAAGGAAAGGAGCGAGTTGGCTGCCCGAAACCTAGGCATCATCTTAAGGCATCCAAGATATTGGATTGCCATCGGCGTTCGTAACCCAAACACGTCTTCTATTCCTGCTCTCTTTCTTAAAGCTAAAGCCATTGCTGCTCAATCACATAAGGCAAACCTCCTTTGCAATCAACAACTTTGTCTAATTCTACACATAATGATGGACACACCCTCTGCTTTTCCTTCTCGCACTACAACGCACAGGACTAATCACCCTCATCCCTCCAAAACATTTTAAACTATGGAAGCTTCGAAATGCACTGCAGGCCCTGATGTAATCCCTGTCATTGCAATGAAAATGTGTTTACCTGAACTTTCTGCAGTTTAGTCCAAGTATATGTAACCCTAATCACTCCCAAGAAGGTTGCCAAAATTATTCATACCCTGGATGCTTCCAAATGTACTGGCCGTGCTTTGAAAGAGTAGTAGGCCTACCCTGAACTTACTGCAATTTTGTCCGGACTAAAAGTGTGCTTGGATGCCTCGGTATTTCCTTCATCTTGGACAGTGGTGTCAGTTGTCCCTGATTTGTGAGCGCTCCAAGCCCACTATGTAACGTCCTATCAGTCTGCTTCCTGTATTAGTAAGATGTTTCACCAAGAGAACAACGGCATTCTCACTGACTTCCAGTATTGCTGTATTGTTCTGCTGTCCCTAATCACTGACTATTCTAACGGGACCTTAGATCCGAGGGATGAGGCTTGTGTACTTGTGTATAGCTTTAGCGATCTCAGAGGCTTTTGACATAGTGAGGCATGCTGGCTTTTTGCACAAGCTTCAGTCATTTGGCAGGTAAGGTAGAATCGTATTTGTCATCTATGTTGTCCTCTCCATCCGCATGAATATAAGACAGCTATTCGTCCTGTTATGCAGTACTGCTGCCACATTTGGGCTTGAGCTTCTTTCTGCCTGTCACCTACGGTAGGCCCTCTAGCTAATCTGGTTGGTATGGAGTTGGGCTTGTCCGTTACAGCCTCGGTCGTTCCCACCGTTGGTCTGTTACCAACCTCTGTCTATTTTGCAGATACTGCATCTGTTCTGTCCAACCTGGCTCCTTCAGTTACGACTGAAGAAACGAGGCTTTCTGTCGTTTGTTGTTTATCAGAATGTACCAGTTTATTAATAGGTTAGTCAGACCTTGCAAAAAGGTAGACATGCACAACTAACGAACATTATGTGTTTATCTTACTTTGTTAACTGTGTTGGTTACGTTCAAATTCACTGTATAGACTAATTAAACCCACCTCCGATTTTCTCCTATTTTTCAAAGCCAAAGAAACACATGAGTACACAGCTCAAGCAAATGGTGTATCCTTGATTACTGGAAGTATTTCTTCAACCAAATCAAAGGTATTTTTAACGGTGTCTTTACGATGGGTGTAATTGGTTCGATTAATTGTTATGGCTATTGTAAATTGATGTCAGTTCTCTTTAAAATGCTGAAAACAAAAGGCCATTATGCATTTTGAGCAGCAGTGTGCTTGACTTCTTGGTTGTTAACAATAGCGTAACAGGGGGGTGTAGAGTGGCAGATTACAACGGGCTGGAGTTTTTAAAAGCAAAATCGGGACGCTGACAGAAGCTAAATCAGGACGTTGAAGGGATGAAAGGGACGAAAACTCTATAACAACAGGCAAACAAATACGATACGCGCGTGTTTTTAAACTTAGTAGTTCATCTCCGGTTTGGTGAGCAATTAACTTGTACGCTCTTTTGTGGTTCTCTTTGAGATAACTGATGCACTATATATTATAAGAATGTTTCTGTGCAATTCGTGATGAAAAATTGCTCTTAGTGGAATTCCAAATGACTGACTAATTTTGGCGCAATGAATAATCGTGTGAAATCGTGACTAAAGCCTATCAAATCACGCTTTTTAAAATGGTGATTTTATGTTGTAAATCAGTTTCAGACCAGCCACAACACAAATAAGCAGAGACCACATGAGTCAAATCATCTCCAACTGGTGTTAAAAGAAGTCAACAATCTGACAGCGAATCTATCTGAGAGTAAGCGGTTGAATAGCAGACTCCAGTTACCTTACATCGCCGTGGGTTACTTCAATGAGAAGGGTGGAAGCTTGTCCCTGGATGAGTACGGCGTGCATCTCACCATCCCGCGGGGTGCAATAGCTCCAGGCTCTCCTCAGCAAGTCTACATATATGTAGACCCTACTGCACCACCGAATGATGCAGTTGAGCCGACAGAGGTCGCGCTTTCACCACATGTCAAGTGCGGTCCTGAAGGGTTGAGATTTGAAGAGAGCGTGGGGCTGTCCTTTCCTCACTACGCTGTTTTGAAAGGTGAAAGATATGACAAGCTAGTTGTCAGGAAGCGTCATAACGACTCACAAGAGAGGCAGTGGGAGGATGGTTATCCTGCATTAGTGACAGAGAAAATGGTAACTGTCCTGATCGATCATTTCAACAAATCATCTCTAGTTTGTACGCACACTCCCGGATGCAGTAAGCGGCTTAAGGTCGGCGCCTTCGGAGGCCTCCTTGACAGGCGACGTCGTCAGTATGCATTTCGGGTCCATGTTTGGAACGACGAAAAAAACGTTGAAGAGGTATGTATAGATAAAAACAATGCAGGAAATATTCCATGTTTAATCGCTTTTGTGCTTACATGCAAATCAATGCTTCATTTGATATTGCGTCAAAGTTGCAAATCGTGAAAATGCGAAACTTTTTGAATCCGCTTACTAGTTACTCAACGTTTAACATCAAATATATAACATCCGTTCTTATCATTGAAATGTCTGCACAGTATGTTCTCCAATTGGAGGAAAAAATGGAGTCCAAGATGTTGGACGTCTTCAGAAACCTGCAGTTTTTCTGGGATAGTGGAAACTTGGCTGTCAGTGTGTCAGATCTGGAAGGTGGTTGGTCAGTTGAAGGAGCGACCGAACAGGTTGGTGTTAAACAATGAGTCCTGTTCTATTGTTTTGACAACTATCTGTTCACAAAAAGACACTTCCCGGATGTGTAAACAATTTCAAATATCCTTGTGACCAAATGGATTACCATATATTGCAATGCATCTGATAAAAGTTGGATTTTGTATATTCACAACAATAAATAGAATGGCTCTTGTCGGACAAGTCACATTCATGGATTTTCAAGCACTTTAATCTAAATTTGTCTCAGATGTGTCACTAATTCGCTCTTTGCTAGTAACGTCCGAATTATTTACTTCAAACTTATTACCAATAGATCATCAATGAGGAAAACATACGAAAGGACACAGAGAACTACGTGACGTTCACCGTGATACGGCAACCGATGGGTTCAGACGACGCAAGATTCTACTGCGTTGCTACTACATATCAGTGTTTCCCAACTGAAGATTCCAGAAATCAAATCAGAGTTCGTATGGCGATCTGCCCGAAACAGGTAAGTTATCACTGCCTCAAATTACAGTTGCTTTCCTACACATCTGCTTATGAACAAGGACTCGGAAAGTCAGGAAACTGACCGAGTCAAATATTTTAACTTTATCGTTACCTCAAAAGTCTACTCAATTTATGTCGCGTTTGTTTTTATTGTTTTAAGGTGTTTAAGACCACAAATTAAAACAAATCCCTCCGTTGTAATTTTCTAAATCAATTTTTTTTTTGAAACAACACTAAAACGACATAAATGTGTGAAAGGTAATAATTATTGCAAATAATGGTGATTTAGAAGCAGGACTATGGCCAATCAAATTGACATATTTTTTATTAACGAATTGAAACATATTTTGCTGTTTAAGACTAGAAAGATCACCGAAATGCAGAAGTCAGACCATCTCCATCTGGTGTTAGATGAAGTAAACAAGCTGACAGAGAAACTCACTGAAAGTGAGCCGTTGGATAGCAGACTCCAGTTACCCTACATCGCCATGGGTTACTTCAATGAGAAGGGTGGAAGCTTGTCCCTGGATGAGTACGGCGTGCATCTCACCATCCCACGTGGTGCAATAGCTCCAGGCTCTCCTCAGCAAGTCTACATCTATGTAGACCCTACTGCACCACCGAATGATGCAGTTGAGCCGACAGAGGTCGTGCTTTCACCACATGTCAAGTGCGGTCCTAGAGGGTTGAGATTTGAAGAGAGCGTGGGACTGTCCTTTCCTCACCACGCTGATTTGAAAGGTCAAAGATATGACAAGTTAGTTGTCAGAATGCGTCATGACGACTCACAAGACGGTCAATGGGAAGATGGCAATCCTGCATTAATAACAAAGGAAATGATAACTGTCCTGATCGATCATTTCTGCGTATTTTACCTGGTTGGCCAACTTACTGCCGGTACCGGTAAGCGACTGAAGATCGGTGCCTTTGGAGGCCGCCTTGACCCAGGATGTGGTCAGTATGCATTTCGAGTACATGTTTGGAACGACAACAAAGACGTTGAAACGGTACGTAATAGTCTACATTTAAAAAAACAATATAGAAAACTGTCCACCTATGTTGTATTTGCGCTTACATGCAAATCAATGCATCATTTGACGTTTCGTCAAAACTGTGAGGCACATATTTTAACTTTTTTTTCCTGAACATTTCGTGACTTAATGTGATGGAAGCTACTTGCGCAGCCCCAGGGTTTGTTGAGGTGTGAACGACAACGAGGATTGGACATAAATTCCTGCTTGGACCAAGGCGGGCTGGTACAGAAGTCAACTCAAATCACTCAGTCAGGAATATCAGCAACTAACATCAAAGATATTTATTCATTGTCACAACAACCACCTCCAAGAAACACTCTAATTACACTTCCAAGAAACACTCCAAGAAACACTCCAAGAAACACATTGTATAATGAATACAAGACTTTAAAATACGCCTCACATGGCTAATGCTATCGTACGCGTGCATACATGCGAGTACACGCAAACCAGCGTCACCATACTTAAATGCATGTACACCTACACGCAACAGACAAATTTGTAATAGGGCATTATAATTATGTGACCTTAACGTTGAATAGATCACACAAAATTAACAACTTATAACTTGTATCTCCACTCACCCATTCCTGGATGATCAAGTAGGACATTCAGTAAAATGTTCTACAAAAATGCCCAACCTTAATACAAGACAAAATAATAAGCTAAATTTGTGCTTGAGAATTCAGTGAAATTGTCGACTGTGTAACAAAGTTGTTGAATGCAGGGGAAAACATCCTCGTCAAGCGATGGAAAGCATACCCGTCAAGTGAGGGCGCCCTTGCGTCTACCACATTAAAACCCGCTTATTCGTTGACCCGACTTGCACAAAATATAGAACAACGTTTTAGGCCAAAAAAGTCTCCGGTTTCTGGTATGGGACTTGCTTCCAAAAAGTGGTGCGGCGACGCGGCTTTTTTTTTATCTGTTTTTTTTTTGCGTCAAATGTCGGTTGATGACTGCAAATGGTGCCTGACTAAACTTAGTGCAAATATATGGGAGTCCAGAGAGGCCACATAAAGCTTATTCTCGATCATAACCCCATCTAAAAAAAACACGTTAAAAATGTGCAGCAGCAGGATTCCAGTCAAACCAGTAAGTTTGGCGGTTTTGAGACATCATATTTTATTATTTTTTTTTAAAGTGCGCGCATACCAGAAACCGGAGACTTTTTTGGCCTTATCGAGAATCATTGGAAATGATTCATGATCAAGTTGTAACGTGAAAACGCAGACCATTCCTTGTGGTCCAACAATGCTTATCAACCTGTCCCCTGTTCCAAACTGCAATACGCACGTTCTTTTTTCCTGTACCTTACGATGTCACTAACCTAAAGGCAAACCGGGTTGCGAGTTGTTTTCCCAAACAAGATCGGACAATATCAAAATAGGGCACTTTCTCTGCGTTATGAATATTCGTGATGTCCAGGGCTTTAGAGAATAAGTTATGTAGCAAGGAATAATGGTGTTTAAATGGCCGACAATGCAGCTGATTTAGGGACTGGTTTTTCACCTCTTCTCATGTTTACCTTTTAAACAACTAAAGGGAGGAAGGAACATTTCTCACAAGACGTAAAGCCTATCTTGGGTTTGTGTTATGGAGAAAAATGTATTAGATATGCATGTTATTGACCAATCAGAAGATGGGAAACGAATGTCGTTTGGGGAAAAAAGATTTGCAGGCGGTTCAGAGTATCGGGACAGACTTTGTTAGTAATCACATTTGTAATTCGCCATGTAATTGTATTTTTTGTTTGCAAAGAATGTCGTCCAACAGCAGGGGAGGCAAATGGCAACATACAGGTTGGACGACTTCAGAAACCTGCCGTTTTTCTGGGATAGTGGGAATTTGACTGTCAGGGTGTCAGATCTTAAGGTTGGATGGGAAGTTCTAGGAGCGACTGAACAGGTTGGTGTAGTGTAATCATTTCCGTTCTTTTATTGTTGTAATTGTCCTTGCAATTTTTTTGATTTTGGGTAATTCATCTTGGTTACAGTTGCTTTCCAGAAGTCGTAGTTTAACCACAAACAGTATCTCAATACTTTTTTTTTTTTTTAAGAAGGGCATCATATGACAGTTGAATATTTATAGTCATTTTGTGATGAGAGTTGCTCTTGTCGTATTGTCCCATGCATTCATTTTCAAGTGTTGTAAAACTAAAATTCTGTCCATAGTTCTCTCACAAATATGTCACTAATTGCTATTATTGTTCGATTTTTCTACTTTGAATATATTTTTATTAGATCATAAGCAAGGAACAAATACAATTATATGCTGCAAACTCCGTAACGTTCCAGCTAATACTGAAAGCACGGGATCTAGAAGAAGAAGGGTTCTACTGCCTTGCTCACACCTACCAGTGTTCTCCAACTGAGGATTTGAGGAACAAAAGCAAAGTTCTTCTGTCGATCCGTCCGACACAAGTAAGTCATTGTCCAATTTTAGTTGCTTCCCAACATGGTTACACAAAGTTGTGACAAAGGACGACTATTCAGTAATTATAATGAGGACAACATTTTTGCTTTCTTAAGTTGGTAATTTTGCTCGTGCCAGTGGACCAGCCTATGGTCCTCTTTGATGCTGACTGACTGTCACTTGTGACATTGACTTGCTAATATCTCTCGCTGACTTGCTGTCACTTGTGAATGAGAGTAGTTACCTATCCAAGTGGCATATGTCACTATATCATGGGTTACATTTACTAAAGTCTTTCACTGACATCATTCAGCTTAGTTCAAGAACGTTTAAGCCATTTTGAATCAATTGAATGGAATTTTGTGTGCTCTTGAACCAGCATTTTTAGGCTTGTATAGTCCTTCCTCGACAGTCTCAGTCTGAAAGGATTATGCAACTATGAGTTTGCGAAATTAATAGCTTATTAATTAAAAACAAATGTGTAAATTACATAAACCACATGATGATTACCATAGAAGAGCGTTAATAAGTCCAGTTTACAGGGCTGAGGACTTCAGTAGATTGAACTACATTTTAACGATAGAGAATTGTTTACCAAACTGACCTAAAATAGTTACTGCAGACATCTACAGGGTGACCTCCATAGAACATGCAACCCTAAAACATTTGCCTTTAAAAAAAAGGATCAGTGTATTTTATATTTAGCGATATCAGATTAAAGTTGAGAGTTTTTTCTTTCAAATACTGAAAAAAAAATCGTGCAAATAGAACTTTGGGTTACTGAGAAAATGTCAATTATGTAAAAGTTGTATTTTTTCCTGTATGCAATCAATTACCCTAGTAAGGGATTTTCACTGTACTTTTTCGCATGTCCTAATCCTTAAAAACAACACGGCACATAAAATGGCGAGAGTACTTATAAATGAATTTGATGTAAATACCTTTTTTTTTTGCACCTGAACAGGTATCTCATCCTTTTAAGTCCTATTCTAAAACCATTCAGCATCATAAAAATGTCAAAATACTAAATACATTTCACAAATGATGGATAAAAGTAGGCTTGCAGAAAAATGTTTTAATGCTTGTAGAGGATAAAAATCACTACTTTTACATAATTGGCTTTTTTTTTAAGCAACCTAAGTGCTATTTCATACCTTTTTTTCAGTTTTTGAACGAACAAGCTCTCAGTTTTTAATCAATACCCAAAACATAAAATCCACAGATCCCTTTTTTTTTAAGTTAAATGTTTTGGGGTTGCCTTTTTGGATCATCCTGTATAGGACGAGATTGTGTGTGGAGTCTGCAGTTATTTGTTGCCAAATTTTGGTTGCCCTTGAAATAGTAATCCTTAATTTGACATGCGAAACACTCTAAGAATTTAGCATGTTGGCGCTGCTCATTGCTTCAGCAGTAAACAGTATTATTATTCTTTTTTTCAGCCTGGTGTCCGGTCAACTGAAGAAAATACAAATCGCTGCAAATGCTCCCAAGTAGGTTTCTTTTCTTATTTGTCCGCTTTAAATTACCGGAACTTGTTTTTATTGTATCCCGTGGATAACATTTATTGCTCCTCGTTTCATTAACTCTGTTTTCTTTGCCATGTAAACAATATATTGACTAAGAATACGTTTCTGGTGGCAATATGGTAATGACAAATTAAAAGCGGTTAAAAAAGAGATATCTCTTGACAAAGAACAGAGACATTTTTCCATTTTAAAGTAAATTTCTGGACACACGTTTTTCTCACAGAAATACAGGGTGTTTCAAAGAGAGGTAATCCATAATTGTGCACCGTGGTCTTGAAAATGTGGTGCAAAAGTTGTGTTGGTTTGGTTCACTGTCGTGTCGAACAAAATCGGCATAGTGTGCCGGTGGACATTCGAGACAAAAGAGCATAAGCGAGACTCAGATTTGCAGTTCCCATCCACAAACTTTCTCACCATATTTCTAGGCAAAATACAAACTATCGTAAAATCTGCGAGAACTGTATTATTGCTTAAAATCTCCCAAATAAATTGTTGGGTACAATGCATTTGTGGGCGGGGAGTCAATGGGTCGTATGTATAAAAACTAACAAATACCAGGAAGTTTAAGCAAAAACTAAAAGCATTTACTCTGCAGAAAGAGCACTTTGGAAAAGCATAGAGCAAGGACCCAAGGAGTCAGAACTCTTGGGCGATTTACATTTTGACCGTTAACATACCAATCCCTCGGGAATGTCTATAGCTACAGCACTGTTAGCGCAAGCCTCGACCATTCAAAGCGTGAATGCCAGCGGCCTTTGAACACGATGATCGTCGCCGCCTTTTTAGTTGGTAACCAACAACCTCCCTACATGCTGCATAATAAGTCATGTCACGTCGCTGCTCTTTTTTGAAAAATATATTCTACGACAAGATAGGTTTTTACAACTGCGCAGTTGTTAGATGTGAGTTATGAACTCAAGTTAGCAATGTGCAGTTGTTTGTGCTTAAAAGCGTTATCTGTCCCTGTAATTTGGAGATAAATTGGATTTCTTTCAGATAAGTTTTCATGTATTTTCAGACATTTTAATTGGCAATATATCATTGATGATATGTATTTTTTTGGACAATTTCACAAGTTTTCACACTAAAGGTACAGAGCATTTTGTTCTTCATGAAATGATTGTTTCAGTGATGTTGACCACGTTGTTAGCCAGTATTAGCCAACTCCGAACAAACACTTCAAAATCATTCATTTTTAGCGATGTATGACAACTGCGCATGCGTATTTACCATGGTACTGTCTACAAAGACATGCAAACTCCTTTTTTTTGGCATTAGTGAGCGCCAATCTCTATTGTGTCGAGATTAGCGTAGTGAGCAACTGAGCAAGCTGACGCCAGGTATTTTCTATTGTAGCTTTCGAGCGCGGCGACCATCATTTTACTTTTGAAGTCTTGGAGTACGAACTCCTTGGGTCCTTGCTTTATGGGAAAAGCAAAGGCTTGATTGCGTTTGTTTTTCTTTACTGTCTAGCATGTGCTAGACAGCAGGTAGCAAATGCTTCTTACTGTTGGATTGTTTAATGGACGAATGGTTGTCAACAATAGGGTTGCTTTTGTGTGTACGAACTGCCGCACACAAGTAGGGTTTACACGTAGCTAGGGTAATATTGCACATCAAGGTGATGCATAAAGTACATGCAGTAGTACATTTTGATCCTCAAATCCAGCAAAAATGATGACAATTTCCGCCAGTTGCAGAGTACAGCAAGTATACTTTCATCAATAATGAAAATTGTGAAGATCCACAGACGTCACAATTGCATAAAAAAAATCAGAAACACGTGTTAAAGCGGGTTTCTTGAAATAAAAAACAAATAGTTTGCAAAGATTGTTTACCTAATAAACTAAAATTTATTTCATTTTGTTCAGTCTCCAAGGTGCCGTTGGGTTTCTTGAAATATAAAAAAAAACTAAAACTGTGTTTGTGGACAACACAAGCTGTTTTGGATATTTGAAATACTAGCTCTGTGCACGTGATGAACAATCAGTGACGTCACTAAAAATGTCATCTATATGTCAAGTTACAACCAAATCGAACAAATATAGGCCTATAAAGAACAAAATGCCCCTTTAAGGGACGTACATCCCTTGAATTTTCATCTATAACACATCTCGGCATTGGTACGATCACGAATTTCTTCTAGGACCATCTGTGGGTGGTAGTCTAAGTGTGTACCAAGTCTAACGTCCATCGGATTTGCAAAAGTGCCAAAGTACTGTTTTAAAACGTGTACAAACCCTATGGGGAAAAATGTATCTTTAATGTGACGTAACCTAACACCTGATGACATCGCGATCACAAATTTCTTCTAGGACCATCTGTGGGTGATGGTGTAAGTGTGTACTAAGTCTATAGTCCATTGAATTTCCGAAAGTGCCAAAGTGGAGTGTTTTAAAACGTGTACAAACCCTATGGGGAAAATCATCTCTAATGTGACGTAACCTGACACCTGATAATGTCACGATCACGAATTTCTTCTAGAACCATCTGTGGATGGTGGTATAGGTTTGTATCAAGTCTGATGTCGATTGGATTTACGAAGGTGCCAAAGTGGAGTGTTTTAAAACGTATACAAAACATATGGGGAAAAATGCATCTTTAAAGTGACGTAACCCGACACCTGATGACGTCACGGTCACACATTTTTTTCTAGGACCATCTGTGAGTGGTGGTCTAAGCATGTACCAAGTCTGAAATTGATCGGATTTAAAACAGTGCCAAAGTGGACTGGTGGAAGAAACGTGTACAAAACCAATGAAGAAAAAGTCTGAAAAAAGGAGAAAAAAGAAAAAAAAAGAACTAGATATGTGTTTGTGGAAAAACACAAGCTGTTTCGGATATTTGAAATACTCTGAGCACGGGATGTACAATCAGTGACGTCACTATAAATGTCATCTATAACAGCACATTATAACATGTCTTGAAGTTACAACCAAATCGAACATTTTAGTTCTGTAGATATAGACCTATAAAAGAATAGAATACCCCTTTAAGGGACTTCACATGACATTTGATGATGATGCATTTCAATTTCCATCTATAACACATCCATGTGAATATGCATGCATGTACCAAGTTTTAACCCAATCAGACTAGTACTTCCGAAGTTCAGTTTGAAGAAAAACGTGTACAAAACCAATAGGGAAACAATGCATCTTTAATGTGATGTAACCTGACACCTCGTGACGCCACGATGACGAATTTCTTCTAGGACCATCTATGGGTATTGGTCTAGGTGTGTACTAAGTATAAAGTCGATCGGATTTACGAAGATGCCAAACGTGATCGTTTTAAAACATGTACAAAACCTATGGGGAAAATGTGTATCTTTAATGTGAAGTAACGTGACACTTGATGACGTCACGATCACGAATTTCTTCAAGGACCATCTGTGTGTAATGGTCTAAGTGTGTACCAAGTGTAATGTCGATCGGATTTACGAAAGTGCCGAAATGGAGCGTTTTAAAACGTGTACAAACCCTATGGGGAAAATGCATCTTGAATGTGACGTTACCTGACACTTGATAATGTCACGATCACGAATTTCGTCTAGGACCATCTGTGGGTGCTGGTCTAAGTATGAATAAGGTTTAAAGTCGTTCGGATTTACGAAGATGCCAAACTGGAGTGTTTTAAAACGTGTACAAAACATATGGGGAAAAACGCATCTTTAATGTGAAGTAACGTGACACCTGATGACGTCACGGTCACGAATTTCTTCTAGGACCATCTGTGGGTGGTGGTCTAAGTATGTACCAAGTCTGAAATCAATCGGATTTAAAAAAGTGCCAAAGTGGACTGGTGGAAGAAACGTGTGTTAAACCTATGGAGAAAAAGTCTGAAAAAAAAAGAAAAAAAAAGAAAAAAACAATCTAAACGAAAACAAGAGCTGTTTCGGCGTGTACACCGAAACAGCTAATTAACGAAAACAAGAGCTGTTTCTGTGGGTCACCGAAACAGCTAAAAATCTTAACGAAAACAAGAGCTGTTTCGGTGTGTCACCGAAACAGTTAAATAGTTTGCAAAGATTGTTGACCTAATAAATTAAAATATTATTTCATTTTGTTTAGTCCCCAGGGTGCCGTTGGATAAAATTTCTCCCTAATTATTTTATGCCACGCTGAATTTTAAGCACTTTTTATATCGTGAACAAAATGCAAAAGTATCATTTCTTCAAGTAAATGAAATAAAAATGTGTAAATTTCCCATCAATGTTATTTAAAATAAAGTGTGTGTTACATATAGTTTATTAACGTATTGTGTTAATTTTGGCGCAAATAGATATATGCAGTAATTTTTGCGCAGAAGTATTTGCTTTATATTTTAAGGTTGCCCCAACCACGTCTTGAAAAATGCCCAGTAAATATTTGAAATCTGAAGCATTTACTCCTTTTTATTAGTACGAAATGAAGTAAACACTTCTAGTCCAGCAAAACCTAAAACATGTAAGAAAGAAGTAAATAGTTTTAGCTTTCAGCAAATGCTTTCCAGTAAAAGCATTTGCTTCACAAATGCAAGTAAATGCTTAAAAACAGGTAAATGCTAGTTTTTTTCATAACACCAAACTTGGGAGGAGATGGCAAATAAAACCAAAAATAGAGTCGCTCATCCAGACTTTTTGGCAATAAAATGAAAAGTGTGAGTTGAGAGTTACATGATGAAGAAACATTTTGAACAAGCTTTCTCTTTAAGGGGCGGAGACACCTTTAATAATTTGGCGGCGGGGACAAATAGAACAAAAGTTATTACAACATTAATCAAATTTACTTATGCCAATCTTTTTTTCTGAATTTGGCCTAAGCGGTTTAAGCAGTGAATTAGAAAGCAAAGTTGCAAAATATAATTATATTGTTGCTTTTTGTTCATCTGCAAGGTGTCTCCTTCAAAGAAAACAACATGACACCCCAAAGATAAACAAAATGTTTTTAATTTAATATAAAAACATTCTGCCAACCCCGTTCACTCTACTGAATTTAGAAAACCAAACCAAGATTGCCTGTTACAGCTACATTGACTGTTTACTCCTCCCCTTTTTTACGAGTGGCCCCACCCCAACAGAGGTAAAATTCTTAAAATATTTTATTCCCATGATGTAGCACTTGGATAAGCTTTCCAAAATGCGAAAAAGAAAAGTGAAATAGGTTTGGGACTGTGTGATAGACTTGTGATAGATGGCCTGTATGCAACATATTCCCTCCATCATCTTTACTAGGCAGCGCAATGCACTTTTAATAATGCATTTGCAATTCGCACGAAGCCAAGATTTACATAGGAACTTCAATTCATTTACTGTTTTTGTTATTCCAGAGAGAAGAGGCAGGTGGTATCTGTGCCGACTGCAAGGTAAGCTTATATGATCAATTCCTACATCGCATCACACTCGGTTTTAGGCCCAAAAAAAAAAAGTCGGTCTCTGGTCAGCGCGCGCGTCGATTTTAGTCATGCGCGTCGATCTTTTTTTCCCAAAATGTTCCGCGGTAGCTCCATTAGCGCCCTCTATTTCCGCACCTCCTCAATGTGTTTTACCAAAGAGCACCAAAGAATGGGAAACTGCACCAAGGCAAATGATCGAAATCACCAAGGCAAATTATGGAGGACACCAATGTAGGCCTACATGAGGACACCAAAAAAGCAAAATAGTACCCCACCTTGTCTGTACAATCCAAGCTTGAAGAAAAAACAATCAAAAAAAAAAAGCCGCATCGCCGCGTCAATTCCGGAACTTTGGTCTGACCAGAGAACCCTTTTTTTTGTTGACCTTATTAGAAATTGATATTTCTCACAAACACGAAGCTCAGTGTAAGAGCTTAGCTCAGGTTGGACAAAGTCCTCATTGCATTATGACTGACGTCCAGGATGAGAATTCTCTACGTAATACCAAAATTATAACCAGATTTTTGTTACGTTTTACCTCGATATAGAAGCTTATTTCACGCCTACATACTCTATGTGCCCTTATCTATTGATCGGGAGGGGGGGTTAAGGAATTCCATATGTGATGCTGACAGACGTTAATCATGAAAATAAACCCTAAAGCGACGTTAAACTTGTACGTTTTTGTAGACTTTTTCCATCAGTTACTCACACGTACCGACAGTGACCGAGTCTAGTCTAGTCGTACGGCCATGAACACGCAGTGCGCACGCGCGAATTGCTTAGTAACCGCCCTCATATGCATGCGCGCTAACTTGTTCGCGTGGTCGCCTATCCAACGCATGTTTTCTCGACAGTTACCAGAAACATGTTTCGGCTTTGGTCTTTGGTTGAGCGTTTTCGGTTGGCTGGAGTGACGTCACTGTTCCAACCAAAACTAAACAAAGGAGGGCGCTTGCGTGCCTGTGCGCTTTCGTACGCGCGCACGTACATGTACATGACGTGCGACTCGGTGATAAACTGATGAAAAGAGACTACAACACTAATAGTAGAACAATTCAAATACAGAGTCCCCAAATACCTTTAAGCATTTTAAACCAAACGAAATGTAGCAAGGTTAATTTAGCAAAAACTCAATCCAACCTGTGAAAAACAACAACATTTATCAAATATGCTATAAGTCGCTAAAATGGAATTTGATTTTAAATCTAAGCAGGAACAGATCGGCAGGGCATTTTCAGCCGAATTTCTTGGAGAGGTTGTGGCCAAAGAATATGGTGGATTACCACAGAACGTGGTGCATCTCTTATGTGTAAATCTTGACAACGGTGACAACTGGGTGAAACTTCTGGAAAAGATTACCACCTTGCCAGGCTTACTTGTCAGGAATGCCCATGAATCAGGTAGAGTTCACAGCAAAGAAGTACTGAAAGCATATTTTATGAATAGCACACATAGTGAGAAAACAGACCAGGAAGCAATAATGATATTGGTGCAGTTACTAGGTGAGTTGCAACTTCACAGCGCTGTAGCGATCATACAGGACTATTTAAGCAGCAGAGATCGTAATGAATAGTAGGTAACCGAACGACTCGGACCGGCCACAAGTACGATTTTGTATGGTGAATATCGCCAGTACTACCATAGAAGTCTTTGGGAATGCATGTACCAATTAGATGCCCGCGTGCTCATTCTTGCGCGAGCTTTCCGGACAAGTTGTTCGCGCTACAGAACTGACAACACATCGTACATTAAAAATTAGAGGACGGAGCAACAAACTGGGATGTTTTGAAAACTAGAAACTGGAATACTTGAAACTCTATGAAAAATATCATAATAAAAATAGGGAGCTACTTAACATAATTGAATTAAATTGTTTTTGTAGCATTTTTAAAAACGACCCACAGATGACCGTGACTTAATGTTACCATCAATATTATTCGAAAGATGTCCATAGAATCTCAATGTGTTTAGGGAATAGGCGGTGCATGCAAACGGCAGAAAAGAATTGCTACGTGATAAAGCGTCGTGGCTGTAAACAGTATGAACTGCAGTAAAATAAGAGGAAAACACTGGAGAAAGAAGATTTTCAACATGTTTCTACATGAATGTCCCTGCGTAAAGTTCGCGTAACAAACAAACCTCGAGTTACCCGTCTGTTTGATTTTGCATTCTCCCCTTAATATCTGATAGAGTTAATGTCTGCAGTGAAGCGAAAAAGGTGCGGTTTTTTTAATCATTGTGAGTGAATGAAGATTTCCGTTACTTGAGCGTGCCCAAACAATATTGCAATTATTCAGCCAACTAATGTTCTAGGTGGAAGAAAAGAGCAAATGTTAGACAGGACGTGACCAATGAATTATAGTCACTCTAGCTTAGCTTATAATCAACGATGACACCCAAGAATCTCGTAGAACGAACAACAGAAATGGGGTATTGTCGGATTCATTGATGAAGATGCATTTTCTTTTTATAGGATTATTAAACGAAAATTTGATCAGATTTGAGCCAGGATAACATTTTGATAAGCTCATTGATGAGAATAGAGATACGAGAGTCAAAAGTCTAGGATTGGAAAAGATAATAGAAGGGTCACTAGCAAATACAAAAAAGGAAGATAAAACACGTAGATCATTTAAATAAATTAAAGAGAGAAACGAACAAAGTATGGCCCTGGAAAACACCAAAGCGTATACAGCACTGGGTGGAGTTGCAGTCAAATGTGTGTGTATATTAGTGACGGTTGTCAGGATAGTCCTTAAACCATTGAAGAGTTCAGTTTAGAAAGAAGGATAGTGTGATCAATTCTATCGAAAGCCTTAGATCTATCAATGAACATATACATTTCTCACATAAAGAGATTAAAAACCAGTTAGGTGAACAACGCCATGTCGGTAGAGTGATTGCTACGAAAGTCAAATTGATTGTCAAAGAGAATATTGAAATTGGAGAGGAATTTAGACAAGCGGTTGTAAACAAGCCGCTTGGGTATTTTTGTAAAGCAAGGAAGAACAGAGATAGGTGGATAGTTGTGAATGTCCTCGTAGGATCGCCATTTTCAAAATACTGCAAGTGAGACTCGCGCGATTCCCCTTGCTTGCTGGCAGTTTTTATACAGATTTATATTGTTTAAGCAAAAGTGACCTTGACCTTTGACCTGTTGGCCCCAAAAGCAACAGGCTTGTTAAGACTACCAAGAACAACCTACAAACCAAATTTCAAGTTCATGAGTAAAACAATTCTCAAGTTATCGTGCTAACAAGATTTAACCTAACCAGAGATAACAGGCATACATGTATACATACACACAAAAGGAATACGCAATCGAAATATCCCCCTCCGGTTGACAGCTAGGGGAATAAAAACAGGAGTGACTTGGCAATCTAGAGGTTGAAGGGAACAGAGCCAGTAAGAAAAGAGAAATTAAATATATGCTTCAAAAGGTATATGACTTCACAACAGAAAACATTACGTCATCAAAGCCACCACTGGTGTCACTGCTGAGCAAAGATGATGTATAAGAGTTGTGCAAGTGGTCCATGAAGTGACAGTTAGTCGTTGGAATTTTGTTAGCAAGCAGTGCATCAATGTTAGTAAAGTATGCTTTGAATGCGTTGGCAATACCAGTAGGGTCTGAGAAAACCTGCTCGTCATCATGACACTATTTTAAAAAGTTGGGCCTTGAAAGATTGAAGACTGAAGTCAAGACTTACAACGACTAAATGGGCTTTGATCTTTATGTCACGTAATGAAAGTAAGTGAATGCTATTATGTAATTTGTTAAGTTTCTTTGTGGAGAGTTATTGTAATTTCATCGAACACAGTATACGTACATTTACTTGGGAATATTGTCCAGTTGACGTAGCAGGATAACAAATGTAGGTCGGAATAGTTTCTCGAAACAGTTCCATTGTTTAATCGAATGGTAGTTTGAAAAGAAAGACCCATGATTATGACACTAACAATGAATTCGAAAAAAAACGTTTAACATCGTTGTGCTTTAAACTTCTTCAAGCAGGAGAGAAGTTGGTAGGTAAAACACGTGCCTTTTTGCGTTTCTAATTAGTGGATCAGCACGTAATCAATTTACTCCAGCTAAGTAAGGCTTTTTGTCTTAAAATACATGTAAAAATGAGCAATAATATTCAGAAAATGTATATCATTTAAAGCCTTCAGATAAATTTGAAATGAACGATATTACTTAATACGTTATAAATTGAGGTTTTGTGTATCTGTTGTAATTGAAATGAAAAGTGTCTTCAACTAAGAAAATAATTATTAGACGTGATTTTCTTGCATTTTTTCTATGTCAAAATCCAAGCACAGACAAACGTTAGTGTTAATACTGAATTACTTGAATTAAGTATGTGGTTCAGAACATAAACTACTACATTATTCGATTTACAGTAACTATTTTCTTGTAAGTAGTACAATTGCGATTTTGTAGGCGTGTACTCGGGGTTTTTGAAGATGCTAGATTAGCTTGTCGTGCACTGAATAAGACGTTGACTTATTTTTTTAAATAATAATTGCCTGATAGAAAGCACTGTACTCATCAAATTTCGTGTGTTCGTTTCACGCCGCTACCAGATTTGATTGAAAAGATTGAGTGCTTCTGATAGTTTTCAAAAAACGTTTTTGTTGTAAAGTAGACAAAATTCATTACACAATGGCACGGACCTGTTTGAGTAATGCATGCTTAAAAACTATATTTGATTTTTACTATGACTTTTTTTTGGATTAGCTTTAAGAGTGAGTCTTCGACCAAAGCTTCACCAAAACTTGTAAACGATAGAAGAAAGTTGCATTTGGTGAAAATCTAAATGTTACGTGATCGCTGTAAATAGTCTATGTACAATGCTTCGTTGTAACTTGAGGCTAGACATTCTGTAAAATAAACATAATGTTAAAGTTTCACTCGAGTTGATAATATTTATATATATCTCTTTCAATAAAACATTTAGTTTTGGTGAAATTCGGTTTGTATCAAAAACTGAATTAGTCGCTGCATAGCAATGATAGAACACGTACATCCGTTGAACTCTTTCAATATCGGGGAAAGAGAGTACGTGTAAGTTTAATTTCAGATCGGATTGGTTGGTTTATTTGTGGAATACTATAGGCTACAGGATAAATATATTGCATGTCGTAGACAGTGTCAGCTGCTACTTGAGTTATATATTCTTACTCATGCTAATGAGGATGATGTCTTTGATTTCCAAATGTGATATCACCGCAAAGATATGATATTTTATTAAACTTCATCACTTAATTAATCCGTGGTTAATGAGTTAAAAATCGGCTTGCTTTCATTTTTGACAAGCATTGACTTTTATTTTCAAAGCTTTTCCCGTCTAATTTCATAAAATTAGTATCTGAATTAGCAAACAAAATTGAAGGCTCAAGGTTTTAAAATGCAGCATGAAAGCAACGAGCTGAGACAAATCGCTCGTTCATGCATTCACATTAATGAATTTGACTGCTGATTTCACGAACTCAGCCGAGAAAACCTATATCTAAATTATATACTAAAAAAACACACCTGTACGTACACAACAACAGTTTTTTCTAAGGAACGAGATCAGTACTTATTATGACAAAATGTACAGTGAAACTAATGAAAAATTGGATTATATTTTGATAAAATCTGCCTTGAGATTAATGAGAATATCGGCCCTAAGTAACGCAAACCAAAATTATATAGCTTGTCAAATGTTCTAATTGTTGCAACAGACTACAATGAAGCTGCATGAGCTTTTTCTTGAACTTTAACTTTCTTGTTCACGGTGTAGAATCTGAACTTTTTGTCGTATTTACTTTTTAAAGTATGTATTGTGAATTTCTAGTTGCTAAGATTATTTTAAAGATGACTGTTTGTATTAAATTGAATAACTGATTGAACACTCAATCCTTATATTGCAACAATCAGATTCATTCAATTTTTGAAAGGATTACTCGTAAAATACTTGCTTGCTTAGACACATTGTTCCGTGATACTGCTCAAAAAGATCACTCATCTTTTTTCTCTTCTGCAGCGTTATTATACAAGTAGTGCTTCTAGGTCTGCGTTTTACAATATTTTGACCTAATGTAGTGATAGCTGCAATAAAAAGCTTCGACTATATACAATTTGACGCTTTAGATGTAAGAATTTTAGTTTGCAGTGTATTTAAAAAGAAAACAGAGATCCGTAATTCCGTATACTATAAATAACAAAGATGTAGTTTTACAGACGGATGTATTGCCATCTCAAAGCGTTTCCATAGCTAATTTGAACGCATTCCTATTGAACTGTCATGCAATGAACATTTTCACAGCTGCCTTTTCACATTGTATATTCTTATCTTAATTACTGGAGAGTTTGTGCAGAAAAATATATGAAATGGTATCAAAGTTCAGTTTTATAAAAAAAAAATCAGTCATAGGATCAATTGACTTTTAAGATATCTTTTTACTGGCTTCGAATCTAAGTAGTAACACCAAATTTATTTGAAGCAGTTATATACCATAATAATTCTACATAATTTGTGGGGTTTATGGGCGTCAATCAGTGGGGGAGGGGGGAGACACCCCCCACACACCTTTTTTCGTTTTCGGATAAAACTTGTAGCCAACATAATGATTCTTCAGCTCAAAATAGCTGAATCAATGACTCCAAACTCGAAAATAATGTGAAAAGATGCTATTTTTGCTCACAGTAATTGGTTTAAGTGATCAGAAATTGCCTCAGATCGCACCACACAGCATCTAGAATCCAAATATATATCTTGGGCCCTTAAGCGGGCCCAGGATCCCAAGCCGTTAGGGCTTCGCGCTCGCAGTAGCGCTGATCAAGGTATGTCCCCCCCCCCCCCCTTACACTTTTGAGAAGTGATATGACGCCCTCGGTGGGGTTCGGAAAATAACCGAGGAAATGTCATTTTACATAATTAATCTACATAAATCTACATCAAAACGCTACGTACCCGCATTATTGATGATTGTTTGTTTTTTATTCCAGAAATAGCATGGATTTTTACTTGATTAAAAAAAAAGTGTGTTCTTATTTTTAAAAGTAATTTTATTTTCTATGGGAAAATTCTTACCATTATATTTACCATTATATTAGCATTAAAATGCCTACTATTATATTAGCATTAAAATGCCTACAACATAATGACGCACATCAAAATACTCTAGCTTGTCAATGATACTGCGAGATAGTATCTACTAAGATTTCATTGTAATTATGCTTCCTGTATCAAAATAAAATGTAGCTTTTTCCGCAAAGTGGTATCAACTATTGGTTGTTATTTTGGATTCTAAAGTTTGACCCTATTGTACGCTTTGCAAACAATACATTCTGTGCCAAGTAGTCCTTTCAGTCAAAATTAAACAAGTGACTGTTTTCAACAGTTCGGAATTCCCAGCCTACATAAGCAGGATTGATTGGCTGTGACTGTTTAGTATTAAAGTAACTTGATACAGCTATGCTTCGACTTCGGGTGACTGAAACCAGACGTGACCGCAACTCGCCTGCTTTGTCTGTTGACCCAGTTTGACTATAGACACAGTGCTTGCTTGACACATGATCTGACTGCTGGTGACTAGCTTGAGTTAAAGCAACCTCGTCCCCAGTGCTTACTTTATTTCCAACCGCGTTTCCAATAGTAAGCCCTGGATAGCAAATGTTCTTCCTGTATCCTGATTCGATGCTGCAATCGGCTAGTAATGGATTTATACCGTGTACTTAGTGTTGTTATTTGCAACGTGCAGTGCGTGTTTTCACAATCATTGTAATTAAAAACGTCCAAGCCTCCTCAAAATTACTCCTTTCCTTTCCAAGTTGCTCATATTAATATGAAATGTGATACTGCATAATTGGCGGGGAAAAAAATTAACACTTTATCTTCGAAAACAATCGTGTTTTCGTAACTCACGGCGCGAATTGGTTCTGTTTTTACCCCAGACACCCCATACAAAACCAAACGCTAATGTAACGCACTGGCAGGCACCAGACTAATCCTCATTTGCATACGTGTTCAAAAGTCTTGCACATGCAAATGATCCAATACCAGGGTGAGAGCGCAGGTAGTGGTGGGTGCGTACTACTCGACACCCTGGGGACGAGGTTGGTGTTAAAGGTTTAGCAGGGGAAATGGATGGACCTCTTGACTGTCTTTGACTATTTAAATAGCAAGAGAGTTAAGGTATGAAATGAGAATGTCTAGTGCCCAACCAAAATTATTATTCACAATAAGAAAGCCAAGCGACCCACAGAGCAACAGATAAAATTAATGTAGTTCCAAATCAAAGACGAACCGTAGTGTGCTTCAATGATTGAAGCCTTGTTTATGAGGAAATCTTATTTCTTTTATCTGACCTAAAATTCTGTACCAACTAATTAGTCACTGCCTATGACACAATAAGGTGGACGTGTCTCTTTACATTATATAACAACAGCTGGCAGTTTGGAGTTGCATTGTGTTCGCCGCACAGTACACGAATTAATGGACTACAAAGTGCTAATAGAATTTGTTTTATGTGACTGCATTTTTAAGAACTAAAACATGCAACAGCTGCTTGTCTGTATACAATGCCGCACATAAAAAGGAAAACTGGATCTAACGTTTCAATTTTTTTAATACAGAAGACACATTCAATGACCTGCGTTTGGCACACAAATTTGCACAGGTAAAATATACTTTAATATCCTGGTCTCGGTTTTCATACGAAGATATGCGCACAACAAATCTTAATTCTCAAAAAAAAAAATTTAAATACATTGCGGAGTTTTTTTTGGAATTCCTTGTATTGTCCTCAATGACATGTTTAACAAATGCAAAGTCCATGTCATATCGACTGTTCTTTTTGACTTCTTATTATTTTTCATATAATTTGTTGTAATCTGTAGAGTGTTACCCTTTATGTCAAAAACATCAGGTAACAGATTTCACCAAATCTGCAAACTGCCCTCATATTGGTACAATTGACCATATAAAAATAGCTGCTACACAAGCTGCATTAGTGGTCATACTATCTGCCAAACCACTTAAATAGGCTTTAACAGCTGTACAGTTGAATCCATATGGATTTATGGCAGTAAGATGGCAGCCTGTACAAAAACTGTCAAGAGGGGTTGTTAGAGATTTTGACAGTTATAAGTATAGGAGGGTTAATTATGTTTTAATGAACCCCAAGGGGAAATTGACTAATTGCATATAGTAACTTTTTGTTCCAAGTTGAACAAAGATATTGACAGAAGTGGGTTTGCATCTGCGACCCGATTGCTTTTCCTGTGCCCCGCAAAACGCGCTATCCAGCCCTATGTTGGAGGTTCCCCAAGTTGTCAATGTATCTCGATATTTCTTTTTATGGTATTTGAACCTAATGAGTGAGTTCTGCGACTTTCATGGTTCGGCGACTGTTTTATAAGAATCTTATAAAATACACCCTGAATTGTTTGATGCACAGAATTCACACCTTTAATCTAAATAAATAATGCAGTTGCAAACATATTATATGGCATAATTACATGTTAATAAACATGTGTAATCACATATTATTTAACATGTGTAATCACATATTATTTAACATGTGTAATCACATATTAATTTTTCACATGGCCTATTTTAACATGTTATTAAGGCATACTTACATGTTATTTAACATGGCACAATTACATGTTATTTAATAGAGCATGACATAATACATGTTTAGCCTACACAAAGACATGTTCGACTCAAAACAATACAAGGTTATGGGAAGCTCAAAGAACTTCGGGCGTATCTCGGAGTTATTCCGAGACATACATATTTAATAATAGACCCCCCCCCCCCAAAAAAAAAAAAAAGAATACTTGAAATAATTATACAAGTCTATCAAGACGTTCCCACCAAGATGTTCTGCAAAGACTACAGTTAGGCTATCAACAGATTCGTCCAAAAATGTGGGACTCTCGTGAGTATGAGAGTCCCAAAAGTAAAGGTATTGAAATCATGCAATACAACAAAAAAAAAGACTGGCACCACCTGATGAAAAACACAGCCCAACAATACTTCAGGACTGCCATCAATCAACTATGACAAAAGAAACATGTGGCATGAACCAGGAACCAGTCTCTATTTACGTCACATCAATAATCAGCCACTAGAGTTAGGACTAAATAAATAAAGAGGTAAGTCTATGTGTTCAAACAGTTGGACCATTATTGGGCATTAACTGGCAGTCTAATCTTTAAAGCCTCATTTTGAAATCACTTTGATTTCTTTGAAGAAAATTTCCCTTTTAAATAATAATAATAATAATAATAACGGAAATTTATACCGCGCCATTATCCGCCATAAATGACGCTCATGGCGCAAACAAAAATTATATCGAATCAGAAATAACAAAACAATTAAATTTAACTAAACAAGAATATTCTGAGTGGTCTGAAACAAATAGGTCTTTAGGGCAACTTTAAATTCAGAAAGCGATGAGATGTTGCGAATGGCGAGGGGTAGTTTGTTCCAAAGATGAGGACCAGCGTGAGAAAATGATCGATCACCCTAAGATTTGTGAGTGTGAGGGACAACCAGCAAAGAAGCATCAGAAGATCTCAATCGCCTGGATGGATTGTATGGAGTTAATAGGTCTATGTAGTATTCAGGAGCTGAATCATGAAGGCAATGAAAAACAAGCGGTAACAGTTTGTAATTAATCCGGTCAGCAACAGGGAGCCAATGCAGAGACTGCAAAATCGGGGTGATATGAGTTCTAGAGGGTGTCAGGGTCACAATTCGAGCGGCAGAATTTTGGAGTCTTTGTAGGCGAGCAAGTTGGTTACGGGGTAGCTGATACAACAGGGAATTACAAAAATCCAACCGAGATGAAATGAGGGCGTGAACAAGTTTCTCTGTTGCTGAGCGGGTTACATACTTCCGAATTAAACCCAAGTTACGAAGTTGAAATCTGACAGATTTACATGTGTTAGAAACATGATGAGACATTGACATAAGTGAGTCAAAGGTGACTCCCAGATTTCGACAGGTCGCCGACAACTTAACAGGTGAATTTTGGATGTTGATACCATGGACATTGATCTTAGCAAGTTGTGACTTTGACCCAAACATAATAAGTTCAGATTTATCAGTGTTGAGTTTGAGAGAATTAGAACTCATCCATTATGGGCGGCCAAAAGGGCCAAAACTAAAAAAAATAATAAAACAAACAAAACAAAAAAACAGTGAACAGAAACTAACAAAAACAAAATAAAAATTAAAAATTAAGCCAAACAAAGAAAAATAAACAAAGAACAGAAAGAAATATCAAAATTTAATTAACAAAATAAAATCAAAACAGAAATAATAGCTAAAAATGAAACAAAGAACGGAAAGAAACAAAGAAAAAAAATAAAGAACAGAAAAACAAAGATAAATAAATAAAAAGAGCACAGAAATAATTAAGTAACGAACTTAAAATGAAATAAAAAAACAAATAAAAACTAAACAACAAGCAGAAACAATTAACAAAAGTCAAAGAGAAAAATCTTAAAAAGAGAAACTTCAACAACTATGAACAAACTCAAAAGGACTAAGTATTCTTAAACACAGAGGGCGTGCGTATACACACAAAAATAAGTACAGAAACTTCAACAACTATGAACAAACTCAAAAGGACTAAGCATTCTTGAACACTGAAGGCGTTGCGTATACAAACAAAAATAAGTACAGAAACTTCAACAACTATGAACAAAATCAAAAGGACTAAGTATTCTTGAACACTGAGGGCGTTGCACATCAGACATAAACTTGTACAAGATACCGATGTATTGCGCGTGCTTGTGTACGATAATAGGCCTATACATAGGCATAGGCTAGTCTGGTTCTCAGACCAAAAGATTCTGACTATTCCTGATGAATCTTTTAGACGTGAGCGTCGGGAATAATTGTCAGGTCTGGGGCTAAGGCATAGGCGAGTGCCGGCAACTTTGTCCCCAGGGTGTAGGGTAGTACGCGCCCATCACTACCTGGAAACGAGGTTTGAAATAAAGAAAGTACGGGGACGAGGTTGGGGCAATTATTGTTATTATTTCATGACAAGCTGATTTACCCGATCATAGATCGGGTAGGGCGTATTTGTGTTGGGGTTGAAAGTGTGGGGAGTTAAATGTAAATGGGGGGTTTAGTTGAGAAGACATGTAGCTATAGAAAAGCAGTTAACGGTGACGCGATCTGAGGCAATTTCTGAGCACGTACGATAGTAAAACAAAAGATCATCTTTTAAAAATCATTTTCGAGTTTGGAGTCATTGAATCAGCTGTTCTGAGCAAAAGAATATTATAGTAGGCTACAATTTTTATTCGGGGAAGAAAAAGTGGGGGTAGGGAACCAAACGATATTGCCCGCTTTAAAATGTTGGGGTGGGGGTCCCCCATCCCCCACCGATTGACACTGCGCCCATGATAATTATGTACCATGGCATGTATAACTGTCTGTAAATTTTCCCGTTGGTCTGTTAAATTGCATTTTGTGAGGCAGTCGCGTTTGTTAATGTGGGAAAACTGAGTTGAAAGACTTACCGTATAGTACACAGGCGAAGGCTGATTGTACTGTTTTGACAATAAATCATAATGGAATAAAACGTGAAGGTGGCATTTGCAATAAAATGTTGAGTGTGTTACCATAAAATTACATAGTCTGAATCATGGAGGAAGGTCATTATGAAGGTACAGTATTGGACTCTTCAACAAACGTAAACTTGAACTTCTTACAATTTGTGAGACCTGCGAGGAAAAAGTAGATTTAACTATTTTATTCAGGTTGGCATGGTTCAACCATAATATAAGCAAGGCCAAAAAGCCAACAACCGCCAATATTATTATTTATGCACTCTTCGTTATTCCAACTCAACATAGTTCAAAGATCACAATATTTGAAGCAATGCATCGATCCCTCGTTGATTTACCCGATCATAGGTCGGGTAGGGCGTAGAGTTGGGGATGAAAATGTGGGGAGATGAATGTAATTGGGGGATTTAGTTGAGAAGACGTGCAGTTATAGAAAAGCAATTTCTGTGGTGCGATCTGAGGCAATTTCTGACCACTAAAACAATTTTTTTTAGCAAAAGATCATCTTTTTAACATCATTTTTGAGTTTGGTGTCATTAAATCAGCTATTCTGAGTAATAGAATCATAATACATGTAGTAGCTACAATTTTTATTTGGGGAAGAAAAGTGGGGGGGGGGACCAAAAAAGTCTCCACCGCTTTAAAATGGAGGGGGGGGGGGGGTGGAGGGGTTCCCCGTCCCCCACCGATTGACGCCCATGATAATTATGTACCATGGCAACAGTGTGTAAATGTTCCCGTTTAGCTGTTAAATTGGCATTTTGTGAGGCAGTGGCATTTGTGAGAAAACGTACTTTAAAGGCTTGCCGTAGTACACAGGCGAAGGCTGATTAGGAAGGTCATTATTAAGTTTCAGAAAATTGGACTGTCTGCGAGGAACTCGTCGAGTCAACTGTTATTCAACTTGGGTCAACCATCTTTATAAGAGCAAATTTTACTCGGCCTCCGAGAAATGTTTGCTCCTGAAACGATCTGAGACCGCGGTCTCTCGCGACGCCAAAATCGCTCCACGTCCGTGGAAAAATGTGGAGGGTGTCTTCCGCCGGATCGGACACATTTTCGTTGATTTTTTGTGTGACTGCGTTTAAGATCGCGATGTTTGAAGCAATGCATCGATCCTTCGTTGATCCCAGACAGGCCCCCGAAATTATAACGCAACACTGTTGCGGGCAGCGAACTCACAACGCTCAGCCTTGGACCGGACGTGGAAGCATGGAGCTGTATTAACACACGATGGAAGCAACAGAGCACTATACACGTCACTCACATGCTTGTGCTTCAAATCATGCAAATAGCGAGCACCGTAGACCCAACCTCGTTTCCAGGGTGTGGAGCAGGCTGCAGTACGCGTTGCCATCGACAGTTTTGCATAGCCCGGAAATACTACGCAGTGTAGACTTTCGATTGGTCAAACCGCGCAAGGCATACTTAATGTGTAGTCCTTCTGAGTATTTGTTGCACTCGGCGCAGGGGCGGCAAGCGAAGCATATGAAAGAATAGGGGCACTCGGTGGCCACGCACCATGGAGAAAAAATATTTTACCAAGGTCACCCCATCCACAATTTGGTGAACGCTTTTGCAGAACGGCTGAGTAGAACACGTAAACGAAACCCCTACGTTGACCTCGCTGACCTTGCACAGTCTAGACACGCAGAAAAAGCCAGCACAGGGGGCGGCCAGGCAGTCAACGTGAAAGCGCACACGACGGCACATTCCTGCTCAAAATGCAGTCACGAAAAATAGACGAAAAGGATCGCCGGTCCGTACGGGAAAATCAGGACGACCCGAAGTGTCCGACCCGGCGGAAGACACCCTCCGTAATTTTCCACGGACGTGGAGCGATTTTGGCGCAGCGGGAGCCCGCGGTCTCGGATCCTTTCATGAGCAAACATCGTCTCGGAGGCCGAGTTAAACTCTCTCTTATATATATAGATATATAAATAGACGCGGAACGCTCAAAATCTGAGAAAATCAAAAGTAAGTGTACGAAAACTCCCTGAGGGCATGGCTAACACGCAAACGTTAAGTACAAAGGTGGTCATCACGTTCGCCCGCGCGAGTGTAGTTAATTCGAGCAGCTTTGTCTCCGGCTGCAGCTCCCCAGCTTGCTAGCTCGCGCCTGTATAACCACCCCTAACTTGAACAGCTAGCTCCAGGCGCCCTGGTTCAAAATTTTGTCAATCGACGGCATTCTGGGTTTTTCGATATGGCACAAAACCCAAATAACAGAAGATACCGCAAGGCATCTTTTAGATGCGTTGCAGCAAGTTCTTGATGTACTGCCGGCTCAATCGGAACCCGGGACCTCGGCCTCCCAGACATCTGCGGCAGTTCGACTTCGAGCCACTTCGTCTCCCTTGTTTCGGGCAGCGCCTGTCCCTGTGCCTGCAGCCACCGCTAACAGTTCCAGGCCAAGTCGCCAAGACCTGGCCTCAGTAACGACCCCAGTAGTGCCTGGTCCTAGTTCTAGTACCAGTAGTAGTAGAACAAGGGCCCGCTCCTCCCAGAGGTAATTTTTATTTTTAAATAGATATATTTTCAAAGTACATTTTGTCGCAAATGATCATGGGGAGTCTCAAGGAATGTTAAACGCAGGCTTTATTGCTTCTTTCACGACTTTTATTATTTTTTTAAAATAACTTCGAGGTAGAATAAAAATTCCATAGGCCTATTTTTTTAAATTATTATGTAATAAATGCTACTGCACCTATTTGTATTTCTAGCCAATGATCAAGACAATCGCTAATCATCTTTATTGTTGTCATGGTTGATCCCCCCCCCCCACCAAAAAAATGAAATAATGTTTTGTTTTCCTTTGATTTGTTTTATTTATACAGAGTAGGCATACCTGCCCTGCAAGAACATGCCCGATTGTTCAGGGTAAGAAATGTCAGGCCTTTTTGATATTAAACATTGCATTATCCATGTAAAATCCAGATATCGATTGAAACTCTTGCTTTGCAAAGTTATGACATTCCACCGATCCTCAAATGTAACTCGATCAAGTTTAAAGTGCAAATAAATACCAAAATATAATACATGTATGTCGTTTGCCAAAGAACAGCCCCAACCAAGCCGGGGGGGGGGGGATAAAGTCAGGACGGAGTTGACTAGGGGTCGAGCTGTACAAGGAGGCGTGTTGACCAGATTCAATTAATGGACTATAGTGGCAGACGGTGGATGCATGTACACTAAAACTGTAAGATGGCGTTAGAACTGGTGAACGCCATGGGCGTCGCCAGGATTTTTTCTAGAGGGGGGCAAAAAAAAAATTTGGCCAAAAAATGCTTGTATTTCTCAACACATTCTCGATTTATCAGTTTTAGAGGGGGGCAGGGACATTTTGCCCCCCCCCCCCAACTCATTAAATTTACACCACTTTGTCTTCCGCCTCTTTTTCTTTCTTTTTTGTTTCTTTCTTCTTCTTTTTTTTTTTTTTGCTTTTCCGGGGGGGGGGGGCAAGTACCCCCCCCCTTGCCCCCCCCCCTCGCGACGCCCATGGTGAACGCATCTCATTATGAAGAATTTACGAGTTAAGGACACTGGATTCGTAGTCTGTCAGCGGTTGAGTACAAAGTCTATGAGCTCTGGCAAGACGAATTTCAAATCATTTACTAACAAAATTGGATATGTTTTTTAATGTTTCTCAGTCCCAGATTCATACATGTCATATACCTACATAGGCCTACGCAGTCCTTAATTCCTGACTATACATGTAGACACGTGAACATGGCTACATATATACACAATTATACATAACATAGCCAGTGTATACGCTCTCGCTTGAGTAACTCCATTTTAAACCACACTATGTTGAATGGAATCTGGGTTGGAAATAATAAAGGGAAAAAAGACCATTTTTGTGATACAGACACAGAGAGTCCATTTTTTTAGGGTCTCATAGAATCTAGTATCTGCAACATAGTTTTAGCTCCAGCTTTATATGTCGAATTCCTGGTGAGCTCCAGACATGCCTTGAATGATGTACGAGATTGTACCAGCCAGCGTACCGTGCCATACCACAGTAGGCCGGTTCAAGGTCAAACTGCGCCAAAATGGTCAATAATTAGTGATTGTTTCAAAAATCAATACCTTCAATTTTTGTTAGTTCCCAATGCATGAATTAGGGACAAAAATTGTTTAAACATGGGCGATACTCTGATGTTTTCACTTAGAATTGTAACGATCCAAATATAGCTGGTTAAACGTAATGCGTTATATAACTAGCTGTCTCGGTCGCTACGTAAAAGACATCGCCCCGAACATTTACTCGAATGTTGTTGATATCCTTAATGTCATGGAAATAAAATTCATAATCCGTCTAGTTTTGATCTACAGTTTCAAATAGCCTAAACAAATCATGTAAATCGTCTATTAAATGCTAATTTTGATGTATAGGAATAAAATATGTGTTCCCGCCGATTCCCGCTTCAACTCTTGCAATTTTCGATCCAAATATAGCTGGTTAAACGTAATGCGTTATATAACTAGCTGTCTCGGTCGCTACGTAAAAGACATCGCCCCGAACATTTACTCGAATGTTGTTGATATCCTTAATGTCATGGAAATAAAATTCATAATCCGTCTAGTTTTGATCTACAGTTTCAAATAGCCTAAACAAATCATGTAAATCGTCTATTAAATGCTAATTTTGATGTATAGGAATAAAATATGTGTTCCCGCCGATTCCCGCTTCAACTCTTGCAATTTTCAAAAGCCTGAACCTTAACAAACAGTTTAAAAAAATTGGCTGCGACTTTTTGCGACTTTTGGAGATATTCGATTTTGAAGTGGTACGCGACGGTGCTTAGGCGGGCCTGTTTTGACTCAACCACCCGTAACGACATGTGCGTGTGACAGGTTGTGTATTCCAATGAGACTTCTACCGCAGCAGCAAAGTCAACACTGCTCTGTAACAGAAAACCATATATTTTAACGGTTTGCATTGAACAATTACTTTGCATGGGCCCTTTAGATAAGTGTCCGGTCGGACATACGCAAGAAAACATTTAAGAAATAACAACCATTGGCAAACATGCATGCCTCGATGTCTTGCACGTCCAGAAAATGTCAACGTAACGAAGCCCCTTGATCAAACGTTTAAACAAGTATAGAAAAGATCAACAGTGAAAAACAAATTATCTTAGCTTTTTAAATTTCAGTACATATCACTTAATTTGTTACATTGTAAACAGTCACCAAGATGTTTAGGGGAAAATCAACCTCGGAGGAAAATATGAAAATATATTACTTCAAAAAACTTATTAATTTGAATGACTAAACGATGAAAGTGTTTGCCCATAAGAATAAGAACCGAAAAGCATATACGTTATAAGCGCACCAACGCTCGCTAATTGGAATGCGTCAACCGTCAAAAGGTTGCAAAAACTTAATTTAAGAATGCGACAAATTAAGTCTTGAATTCACCAAAACGAAAAAGAATGACCCAAAACGAAAACGAACATTCAGTTTAAAATCTTGGCTGCCTCAAAAATGAAATTGAATGCCCACAAAATGAAAAAAAAATACCCAATTTGATCACATGTGCAAAACTCAAGCGAAATTGAATGGCTGATAATGAAACTGATTAGAAAAAATCGGAAATTGGCCGGAAATTAATTCTGGACTCCAGTCGTAATGTGATGAAGACGTCGTCCAACCTGGGCTAGGGTCTAACCTGCGTACACATACATACATGACAGCCTAGGCCTATGACATTTTCAACCAATTTAATGCAATGTTCCCACTAACTGACCTCTAATTTAATATTTACTATAGACGACATGCATGATGCAACGTTCTTTCCAAATAAAATAACTTGTTTACCTATGAAAAAACGAAGTTGCTCTTCGGTGATGATGTATTTGGGTCGACCAACACCGCCAACAGAGACACTGACGTGACCTTGTGCAGCTTGTGTATCGGCATCATCGTCGTCAGTCAACACAACAGTGTCAATGATACGCTTTGCATGCAGTACACGATTTGATATCTCTTCATATTCTGGAAGATATTCCCGATATTGCAAAACATCCCTGCACAGACTATCCAACCTGTAGTGAATATTACCTGCAGTATTATTGCCATTTGCAATTGCTGCATGCAGTCGTTCAACTCGGCTTCGTATGTTCCCGACAACAACTTCAGCAACATCGCGAGCCGCCATTATGCATTACATTCATAGACATTTTAATAGTTAATACATGTATGTCTATGATTATATTACGTTCAAGTGGTCGCGCCCCCAACGCCAGACTCTTGCCAGTTCTTTTTCAATTTTGTCCTTCCTTTTTCAATTTTGTCTGATACACGCAACGCCCTCAGTGTTCAAGAATGCTTAGTCCTTTTGAGTTTGTTCATAGTTGTTGAAGTTTCTGTACTTATTTTTGTCTGTACAAGCAACGCCCTCAGTGTTCAAGAATGCTTGGTCCTTTGAGTTTGTTCATAGTTGTTGAAGTTTCTGTACTCATTTTTGTCTGTACAAGCAACGCCCTCAGTGTTCAAGAATGCTTAGTCCTTTTGAGTTTGTTCATAGTTGTTGAAGTTTCTCTTTTTAAGATTTTTCTCTTTGACTTTGGTTAATTGTTTCTGCTCGTTGTTTAGTTTTTATTTGTTTTTTTAATTTCATTTTAAGTTTGTTACTTAATTATTTCTGTGCTCTTTTTTTTGTCTTTGTTTTTCTGTTCTTTATTTTTTTCTTTGTTCTTTACGTTCTTTGTTTCATTTTTAGCTATTATTTCTGTTTTGATTTTATTTTGTTATTTAAATTTTGATATTTCTTTCTGTTCTTTGTTTGTTTTTCTTTGTTTGGTTTAATTTTTCATTTTCATTTTGTTTTTGTTAGTTTCTGTTCACTGTTTTTTTCGTTTTGTTTGTTTAATTATTTTTTTTAGTTTTGGCCCTTTTGGCCGCCCATAATCCATACACTGACATCATTGATGCATGATTCAAGTTTCTGGAGAGTCAGCAAGGCGTCATCTTGATTTGGTGCAAATGACACAAAGAGTTGAACGTCATCAGCATAGCAGTGGTAACTGATATTATGAGATTCCAAGACATGTTTCAGACCACTGAGATAGATGGTAAACAACAATGGCCCGCCGACAGATCCCTGGGGAACTCCATGTTTCAGTTCAACTATATCGGATCTGGCGTTACCAATACATACCAGCTGATGACGATCACCCAAGTATGACTTGAACCAAGCAAGAGCACGATCACAAATACCAAAAGATGACATAATGTTTGCAAGTATGTCGTGGTTGACCGTATCAAACGCTGCGGACAAGTCCAGTAGAACGACTGCTGTAAGTCTGCCGACATCCATTTCTGACAAAATGTGGTTAGATAAATTAACTAACAGGGTCTCGACGCTATGATTGGCACGATATGCAGATTGACGATTATCATACAAATTGATAGATTGTAAATAATCAGTCAGTCTAGAGAAGACAACCCGCTCTAGGACCTTAGACAAGTACGGTAAGTTTGACACGGGGCGGTAGTTCTGAAGCGACTCTGGATCAAGTCCTGGCCTCTTCAGCAATGGACGAACATGGGCGATCTTTAATGCTGCTGGAATATCCCCATCCTTGAGACTCAAGTTGACAATCTTTGCGATCATTGATGAGAAAGCTGGTGCGCAGTCTTTGAGTAGTTTTGTAGGAACAGGATCAAGTTCACATGATTTGACGGGACTTTTACGGATGAGTGTTTCGATTTCTTTAGGTGTTGTAGGCTCAATTGAATTCATGACTGCAGATGTCTGAACTGGAAGTGGAGTAGATGAATCCGGGGTGAAACCAGCGCATATGGTGTCGATCTTGCTAATGAAGAATTGACTGAAAAACTGTGCCAGTGTTTTATCACAGCCATGGGAGGGAAGAGCGGTTGTCTGCTTTCGATTCAGGAGTTTATTGGCGACACTGAAGAGTCGTTTGGAGTCATTGCCACAGTCATGGATGATCTGGTTGTAGTGAGCACGTTTTGAAACTGACTCGCGTCTTCAAACTTGGCGGATAAAGAACTGAGGACCTCAATAACCTCTAGATGACATGACCTCGAATTTCAGAAGATTGGTGATGAACCCCCATTAACCAAAGGATCACTCCATCCAAGTTATCCATCAAATTCCATAGACTAAGAAACATGTGAAGGTGTATGAACAGTGACCTCTAATGACCTATGTGACCTCAGTAGTCGAATGAAGAGTTTACATCTTCCCAGCCAAGGGTCACTGCATTTAAGTTTCATCAACACCCAAGAAAGCAGGTACTATGCTGTAAAAAAAAAATTTAAAACCTGTGCATTACATTATTATTGACCTCAGTTGACCTTCGACTTGTGATTTTTGACCTGAAATGTATCCCCAATTATCTTTGCTACTTAATGACCCATGTGTCTAAGTTTTATGGAACTCGGTCGAACATTTAGGAAATGGGAGCAATCCCCCCCCCCCATAAAATAACATGGCTACGCGGCTACTCGGCAACGGGGCTATAGGGGGCTACGGGCTACCTTCACGACCACGGGGCCACGGGGCTACCTTCGGGGCCACGGGGCTAGGCTACGGCGCTATGCGGCCACGGGGCTAGCGCTACGCGGCCACGGGCCACGGGGCTACGCACGGGACTGGCCACGGCGCAACTGGGCTACCTACAGGGTCACGGTGCTACGTGGCTAGCGCTACGCCGGCCACAGGGCCACGGGACTACGGAACTACGGGTCCACGGGGCTACCTACTGTGCTACGGGTCTACGGGTTGACGGGGCTGCGGGGCCAAGGGGCCGGCTACGGGGCTACACATTTTAGGACTGGTTAGTGTCTTCCAAAACTTCGTTTTTGCGACATATGCAATTCTTTAACTCTAAGTTGAAAGAGGTTTGGAAAGATCCCCATATCTGGCCATCACTTGTCACCTTGTGAATAATTAAACCGTATGAGACTGGTTTGAAAATGTTTAAGTGTTTTCTCAATATATACCTCAATATTTTCCCTGCTAAATTTGACAGTTTGTAGGACATATTTAATATCACTTTCTGATGGCTGATAGATCACTGAAAGGACAATTAAATGATGGCTAGATATGAGAATTTTTCTAAAGGTTTTTGCAATGAAACAAAAGCTGCGTAAAAATTTGTAAAAAAAAATTGGAAAAGGTCACTAAGTAAGGCCAATCAACAAGGATTTTTCGGTTTTCATCACTCCAGATTAAAAAAAATATTGGTCGGGAGGGGAATTAAGTACATTGCATAAATTCCTCTTCTTCACATTCGAAGTGAATTGAGGTGACACCGTCAGATACACTTAAAAGAAGACACAACAGACATGAAAACTATACCAGCTATCACCTGTTAAATGGCTACGACTGTGTCTAGAATTTAGAAAGGGTATGACTATGAACCTCAAAGTCAGAGCAGTACGATCGTGCCCGGAGATTTGGTAAGAAACTTGTCTGGAAAACATATTTTGGGGAGGGAAAAAACACTCTTTGTTTTCACTTAGAAACAATACCAAAAAAAAATCGAGGTGAAAATCGAGGAGGGAGGTCATGAAATCCGAAATATCCATGTTGATTGGCCTAAAGTAACATTAAACTTGGAACTCACCATTCATGCCGTTATGCAGTCCATCCGCACCGCTTCGCTTGTCCCGTCGATCGAGCATGTACCCGGGGATGTCACACAGCAAAAGACGGAGAATGTCTCCAAGATATCGTTCCTGGCGTATGTCCCTTGATTCCTAGAATTTTCTTCGATATGCAGAACCAAAGGTTTAACAAGTCACTTCACTCTCGAATCATTTTTACACTTCATTCAGCGTTCCATTCACGCGCCCAGCTGAAAATGGCGCTCACCGTGCGCGCTTCATGCACACGGTACTAGCGCTACACGTGTACGTGCCTTTCTGTATATATCCCGCACAACAATGAAAGTTATGTGAACTTTGACACGGCGCTCGTCCGCGCGCTAATTAGCATATCGATTTGTAAGTTAGTATGGTCGGCCGAAGAATCAAAATATTGTTGTAAATGGACCGACGATACAAATATCGCGGGAATTCAGTTGACCAAAACTCTAACCCTCGCGACATTTAAAGTCGTACGCAGGCTTTTCAGTTTTTCAGGTCTATATAAAAATGACTTTTTCGTTAACCCTATAATAAGCGTGTGATGTTGGTTTTAAAATAAGTTTACTTACACACAATGCTGTGGGACACGAACGGCGGCGAATGCAGTGCAGTGCAGCTGGTGACTTCACAAGAATTCACCAATGCAACATTTCTTTTTGTCAGAGGAAATGCTCGCATGAAATCTCACATTGCTTTTTTTATTAAAGTGCAAGAATGATTTTGGGGCATGACCATAGCTTTCTACTAAGAATGGCTCGTTTTTGTATCATGATTATAATGACGAAATGTTTCAAATTGTTATTGCTGCATAATGCACACATAGTTTTGGCGTCGATTACCTTTTTAAAAATGCATCAATAAAGTGTGGAACTTATATTAAATGCATAATCATGAATCAATTGTTAGGCTATTGATATTTATATGGAACATTGTGCCATCATGGTTTTTTTTTTTAAATGGGCAATATACATGTAATTCTAGCAGTCAAAGACGAAAACGGCAACGTCCGTAAAAAAAAAAATGTTCTGTTCCCGTTTCGTGGATGTTAGTATAACTTGCTTCTAGATCTGTTGCGTTTTTTGTGTACAATTTGTCGCTATGCGAGAGTATTTAGTATAATATTAGGTGTAATTGTTTACAGTATTCAACAATGATACTGCACTCGAAATGTGACAATTTGGATTGCAATATCGGCCTGTTTATGTGTTCACAATGAAGTACCATGTAATGAGGATCTGTACAGTTAATTTATCACATTGTATAAAAATACTCTTCACTACCACTACCTTTCCATTTTCTTTTGTGATGACAGCAGTACAGCCACATTTGATTACTGGCATAAAACTGTAAAACTGCCTGAAACAACATAACCCATATCAAAATACTCTAATTTGTGAATTGTTCTGGAAATTTATGGTATTTACTCAGATTTAATTATATTGTTGCTTTGCATATCGAAAATTAAATATAGCTTTTGCCGCAAAGTTGTTTTAACTGCATGTGCTTTAGTTACAATTGTCAATTTGTTCCTATTTTTAATTTACTGCTTTAATAAAGTTATGAAAAGAGAATGTCTAGTGCCCAAAAGCAAACATATTATTCACACTACGAAAGACAGGCAAAGTTACGCTTAGCGCAACATAGATGATATAATTCCTGCAGTTCCAAATTACAGATGAACTGAGGTATGATTCAAGGAATAAAGCCCTAGTTTATAGAGATACCTTTATATCTTTTACCTGACATACAGATCGAAACAAATCAATTAGTCACTGCGTATGACACATATAGGTGGACAAGACTAGGACATTCTATTACATCAGCTGGCTTTTGCGCAATTTGTTTTCGTTGCATTGTGTTCGTTGCACACTCTTTACACCAAATGATGGACTAAGTGTTAACAATGTGTAACTGCATTCATAAGAACAAAAACAAACAGATTAACAAATGTTTGCCGGTATACAGTGTCGCATTTAAAAAGGGGAATATTAAAGTGTTCGTCTACGGGCAAAATAAACCAACAAACATTAACCCTAAAAGGGCCGGGGGCGGAATCCACCCCCCCCCCCCCTCGACTTTTCCGCGATGGCCTTTAAAAACCTTTTTTCGCGACCCGAGCTTTATGAATTTTTAGCCTCGAGCTTTGTGCATCTTTTGACACCAAAAACATAAAAATAGGACGAGGGGTTGTTGCGCAGCGAAAATTTTCGAATTTTAGAATTGCCATTCATACATATGAATAATTAATTAGCCATAATTCCAAAACCCTTTCATCTTTGGTCATGAAATTTCTTGGGTATTTTCATGAAGAGTTGTTCTATGCATGTACCGAGTTTCAAAATTTTTCATCACTCGATGGCGGAGATCTTAGGGGGGAGGGGGGCGGAATTCCCCCCCCCGGCTGAGAGATGGTCAAAATAACCCCGCCCCTTTAGGGTTAAAAACTGACTACACATCTCATGGTCCGCGTTTGGCACACACATTTACAAAACTACATTATATCTTAATAGCCATGTCTAGGATTAATAGGTAAAATGTGATATGAACAATCAAAATCACTTCTTTACAATTTGTTTTTAAACATCGAGAAGACTTTTTAAATTATTTAAAAAAGATGTATGCCCAGATATAGTTTATCATTTCCAAAGTCTATTTTATTTTCAACTTACTGTGCCTTGGGCACCTTTCTATTTTCAATATTTTTCTTGTTTTGAACTTGTGTTTTTCTTCAAATAATATCAAAGGGAAACCGTCTAAGCGCATTGCACCATTTTTTTTTCAAGTTGAACAAATCATTGACTGATGGAGCGGGGTTTGAACCTGCGACCAAATTGCCTTTCCAGTGCTGTGCTATTCCACCCTATGTTAGCGATTCCCCAAGCTTTTAATGTTTTTCGAATAATTAGGTTTTTGTTTTTGTCTTTTGAAGGTTTAATTTTTAACCTTATAAGTTTGTTTTGCAAGCTATGGTTCGGCAACTGTGTTAAAAGAGTCTTTTAAAAATTCTAAACAGATACACAGAACTTAAACATTTTACATCGTAATGATCAAATTTATTCACATATTGTATAACAACATATTAATCAACGTGGCATAATCAACTGTATACGTTCATTAACATGGCATATTTACATGTATATATGCACAACGTTAAAATGTACATAACCAAAATGAAGATAGCAAGCTCCCGTGTATTGCACCATATCTGAATACATAAAAAAAAGTTGGATTGTACGGCTGCAACTGGAAAACCGAGTGCGAAAACCTCATTTTCTAACAAAAATATCTGTTTAAAATTACATTGCCATGGTCATTGGAATATAAAGAAGTTTACTCTAAGTTGAAGAAGTTATTTTGGAATGCTAACAGCCATGAAAAAAAACTACAACTAGAACGGCGAAGCCGCCATGGCTCGCTGTCCAAGGCAGGAAGGGAGGCTGAAGGTAGGGTTGGGGATGGGCATGATGGAAGGGGATCAGGATTCTTGTTGATGTGCCTAGGTGTAGGGGTCAGTTTTTAAATGTCAACATAAAAAGTCAACAGATTACTTAATAAATACATGTGTATATAGGTTAGCCGTCACTGTATTATGGGGGAGTTTTCCATTGTTGGGGTAATTAGGACCCAGTTATGGATTTTCGCAGCCCCAACAGTGTCTTCTGCTCCCCATACTTGTATTACCATGGGAAAACTTTTGCGTAGTCGCCACAAATGCAGAACAAGAATGGGTATACATGTACATGTAGACACAGCACCATCTTCACCTCCCCCAAACCTTACCCCATCCCAAAACCTTACCCCATCCCCAACCCGCCCCCTCCCCCATCCAACCCCCTACCCACACCCATTCCATCCTCCCCTAATCATCCCCACCCAACCCCCTACCCACACCCATTCCATCCTCCCCTAATCATCCCCACCCTATCACCTACACATCCAACCCCACCCAGACTCCAATCCCTATCTCCTTCCCCCTCCCCCGACCCGTACCCTCCCCTACCCCAACCCCCTACACCCACCTACCCTATCTTCCCCTATCTGTCCTTACCCACCCTACACATCCCCACCCTAACCCTTACTCGAATTCCAATATCCCGCCCACCCCATTCCCCCACCCATACATCCCCACCTGACCCCATGCAACCCCTACTCTGATCCCTATATACTGCCCCCTCCCCTTATCCAACCCCTACAACAACCCATCCCTACACATCCCCAACCCAACCCCTACTCCGATCATATGTCTCGCCCCCTGCCCAACCCCCTCCTAACCCAACCCCTACATCCATGCCCATCCTCTCCCTACCTGTCTCCCCCTACCTGTCTCTTCCTACCTGTTCCCACCCCACCCCTACAAATCCCCACCCCACCCAAACCCAGTATTCCAACCCCTCTCCCCACCCCACCCCAACCCAACCCACCCCGCCCCACCCATCCTAGCTCCCCTACTCATCCTACTCACACAAACCCTAACTCCAACCCTATCCCCCACCCCACCCCACCCCACCCTCCCCTACCCCATCCCTACTCCAACCCCATAAACTAAAAGATCAAACCAGAAGCTCATGCACATCCCCAAAATGCATAGTGTACATGTACATGTTATACTGGTATACACACATGTACATGTTATACCAGTATACATGTAGCCTACATGTAACAATTACAAACTTTAACATTTCCTTGAATTAAAGTTCCGCAATAAAATCATAAAATTTACTGCAATGATATGAACCTAACTGAAGTTATAGGCCTAGAGATGATACATGACAACTGCATTTAATTTTTTCCCCAAGTTAACTAGAACCAACAACTCCAACATTTTTATCTGAACGCGGACGGCCGGACGGACGGACGGACGGACGGCCGGACGGACGGACGGACGGACGGACATTCTAGCCAGACGGACTTGTGGGGTGATAGCATTGTGTTCCCATTATCCCTTTTTCTAAAGATTCCCTTCTGGGGTGATGTTTTTCCATTGTGTAAAAAGTGGGGTGATGTGTTCTGAAAGGAACATCACCCCACAAGGGTGGTCTGGTCAGAACGGCCGGACGGACGGACGGACGGGCGCCCGGACAGACGGACGGAAATTGGTATTACATAGGCTCGCATCTGCTTCGCAGCTCGCCAAAAATACGGGTGTCGCGAAGTACACTTCAACTTGCAACTCACCGTTGAGCAGCAGTCCAGCAGTTACCGCTGAGCTAGTCACGTCGAACGACCACCCGTAGTCACAGAGCAAAAAACGGATCATATCTCCAAAATAACGCACCTTGCATGTGTGCCTTGATTTTTAGAATGTCCTACCATATGCAGAGCAGTAGCTTTCACAAGTCACTTCATGGTTCACACCATTTTTACACTTCAAACTTTAACCTTGTCGATATACGCGTCGCTGAAAATGGCGCTCACTACATCACCACACGTGTGTGTGCACGCCTGTATCCTAAACAATAATGAAAGTTATGTGAACTTTTGACAGCTGGCTCGCGCGCGCTCTAATTAGCATATCAAAAACAAGTAAGTATGGCGGGCGAAAGAGACACATTCTCTTGTTCGTGCAGCTGTGATTCACCTCCATCATGTTCATAATGACCTACTTTGAAAGTGGAGTTTTTTATGCAAGTGTTGTCATTTATTTTGAAAAAAAAAATACATAAGAGAATGCTTAGCTACGCCCTCAGTCGTGAAACTACGAAACAATGTCGTCAAAATGGATCCATTTTGTTTAAAATTTCATTTGTGCTTTACTGAAAACTTTTAAGTTTGATCCCATCTCGAAACAACGTCTTTCAAAGTACTTTTACCGGCAAACTCTCGATTTTCACTTATCCCCTTGGAGCTATCTCGAGTGTCTAAACTGATTAATGTATTTAACCCGCATAGACTATGGACCAAACTGGTCAATCCCTATTTCTCTATCTTCTTAATCAGCTTCAAATCGTTTGCCTGATCGGAAGTTACATTAAAAGTCGTAAAATTAAATGAAAAACAAGATTCAAGGTCGTTAGTCAAGAATTGATTTAGTTGCTATCATACGGAAACAAACAATTATAATCACGTTTATTCAATACCAAAAATGGCGACGTCCAATGACGGAAAAGAGAGAAAAGGAGAATTTTCGATGGATAATTCATGTTGTTAAATCAGCTGCTGGCAAGCTGACACCATTTTCATAAGTAGCTTGGAAATACTATGTGCCAAGATTGATCCATCTTGAGGCGCATATAAAAACAAGCAAGTGTGATATTTTTCTATGTCCATTGTTCTGAGAAAAATATATGATCAGCAAAGGAATCAAAGTACAGACATTCCGGCAAATTGTGGTGCTAAAAAGTCACACTTTTGCTCATGAACAGGGACACAGACAAACCAAAAAAGGCAACAAAATGCCCATAAGAAGGCAAAATGAAAATCAAAATGAGGTTAAATTGCACAAAAGATGCATTTTAAAGGAAGTCGCTTGATTCAAAATTGAGTGCTGCCATTTTGTCAGCATGTGACTGGGATCATGTGATAATCATCATGTGAAAAAATATAGAACGGAATTTGCCATTCTACTGTAAATTGTGAAGAAAAAACATTCGTAGCGTTTATCCGGTGTTTACTAGTAAAATCGGAAAGGTGAACGACAGGCTACGTGATTACACTGCCCCAGCCATATGCCCTTGTGCCTTTTATAAAGCAGCGCTTGAACACAACGGCAAAGAGACGTGTGTAACCTTTCCGCAAACGACTGAATTCATATTCACATGCAGCACAGGGCTACGGTTTTGTGTTAAAAGTTCAAAGGTTTTTTCGTGTTTACATAACAATAACTTCTCAACAATTGTCTGGCGTAGATGCTTTTGTTGGCCGTGACGCACTGGGTTTTTTTTACCCCTGATGAGCAGCGCCATTTTTTGGGGTGTGAATACTTCCTGCATATCTCCTTGGTTTAGGACTACATCTCGGGAGGTAAGTTAATGGAAATTTTGTTAACTAGAAATGTGTTCGTGTACGAAAACAAACTGTTTCGTCCGTTTTTTTAAATGGCTCTGTGACAAGCGATGATGTCACTAAATGTTATGTATAATACATAACACTTTACACCAAGTACAACTGAATTTGACCTTTAGTTATTTAGTTATAGGGCTCAGCAAAATGCCCTAGTCTTTAATATGAGGTCGCATGACACATGATGACAATACTATTTTGGGACCATCCATCTGTGGGTGTTGGTGTGTGTGTACTATGTCTGAAGTTGATCGGATTTACAGAAGTGCCAAAGTGTATTAAAATGGAAGAAAAACGTGTACAAATTATATGGAGAGAAAATGCATCTTTAATGTGACGTAAATTGACACCGTCTGCTTTGGGTAAAGTACTTCAAAAGATATCAATAAGGCTTTGAAACATGTATGTCTTGTGTTTGTCTTTTTACTGCCAATGTAACAACCGTGATTAACCTTGATTCGTTTTCCTGTTCATTTATCTTCTTAATTCTATCTTTGTAATATTTTTATTGTTTTTCTCCTATTTTTATACTATCATTTGTTTGTTGTAACTGCTGGGCCCCTTTGAAAAACAGTGTTCCACTGAAAGGTACGTCTACCCAGGATAAACGAGAAATGAATAAATAATAACTAAATAATTAATTTAACTTCAATTTCATGTACTTTGACACTTTGTGGCGTCATGGTAACGACAAATCATGGGGACCATCTGCGGCTGATGGTCTAAGTGTCTGCCAAGTCTAAAGTCAATCAGACACACGAAAGTGCCAAAGTGCATGGTTTGAAGAAAACGTATATGGAGGGGAGTCAGAAAAAAATGTGGAAGGGGGGGGGGTAACGAAAACAAGAGCTCTTTCGGAGTGTGTACTCTGAAACAGCAAGAAATTGTGTAAAACCGGTTGCTTATGAAAGCAAGATTGCTGGTGCATATGAATTACGTATACAATGTAGTCCTTTCATTAAAACACAGGATAATGACATTTCCATTCCCCGAACGTCCCAGCCCTGTTTTCTAATTTTGGTGGGAAAAAGGCTTTTAATGACACAACTCTGTCCTTTTTAATTCAATTACCATTTATGTAATTACCCACGTATGTTCCGTATGCACAACATTTGTAATGTTGATTTAAATGTAAGTTCTGACTACTAAGTTCAAATCAGGAAATACGTTTGACAATGAGTTTTAGCTCATGAAAACATAATGAAACGTGACCCTGCCGAAGTGGAAGTTTGTCTCCAAAAATGTTTTGGAATAATTTATATACATTGAATTCTAAATTCAATCGATTTAATTCACGACAGAAAGTCTCCACATGACACTGGTTTTAGGATCATTCCTGTATTTTTGTTTTTAAAGTCGCCCAGGTCAACGTTCACTTAATTGCTACTCTGCTTTCAGCTAAATTACTATGCCTCAAACATTTGTCTGGGATCCAAGTGAACAACAAAAACATGACGAAACTTCTTTTTGTTTCTTCAGTATCTAATAATCCCTTTATTTTTGTTAGCAAGCAGTTATTGTGTGCTAATGATATTATCCTCGATCCTTTAGCAAAAGTTGCCAACCCACTCCCCTGAAATTTTTTTTAACTCAAATTCGTTCCAATTGGGATCATTTCCAGTTAATTGGAAAATTATTCTGTTGGTCCCAATTGGTTCCAATTGGTTCCGATTAGTGCCATCTATTTCAATTTGTTCCGATGGTGCCATGTAGCCAATTGGTCCCAATTGAATCCAATTTGTTTGTGCCAAATACTTATTGGAGATAATTTGCAATTGGTTTCAATTGGTTCCAATTGGAAAATTTAATCGGACATTTTGGTAAGGGAAACCAGTCCAACAGGGCAACTGCAAAAATAGACAATACAAGGGTTCAATGCTTAATTGAAACCGGTGCAGATATAAATGTCAGTATCGGTGAAAGAAACACAGTTGTCAGAACTTACAGCTGCTAATATATTGGTCATTTGCAAGTTACTGGGTTAATTACTTTGCCGTTATCGATAAAAGGTGTATCTTTGACAGTTTTATTCAGACTAGCTAAAAACCTTAGTACAAATATTATACTGGGCACACAGTTTTTTGAGTTACATAAGGCAATCATGGACTGTGGATCTGGTAAAATTCACTTGCAAAAAAACCCCCCAAAAACAACGAAAGACTGACAAACAAAAGATACAGGTAACGAAGAAACCAATATTGCACAAGTAAACAGGGTTCAAACTGATGATCCAATAGAAATGACCACAGCGAATAAATCAACATGTACATGTGAGAAAACACAAGAACTGTTGTCGAAAATTCATTTGAATACCAGTCATTTGTCTGTTAAGGATTAAACCAGTTAACAGATTTGTTTATACTTTGTCAATACTCAGATATTTTTCAGCTGGCAGGAGATTCTCTAGGATATTATACACGTGGTAAGCACGAGACACATGCCGGCGACCATCCTTCTATTCAGTTCCGCCCATACAGAACCTCTCCTCATATTCAGGCTGAGATTCAAAAAGAGGTGAGCAACATTCTAAACGATATTATCCGAGAATCTACCAGTTGTCTTCCAATATGTAGTGTGCCTAAAGGTCGGTAAAAACGAGTATCGATTGGCAATTGATTTTCGTAAACTCAAATAAATCACCGCCAGGGACAATTTTCCATTGCCGAATATTGCTGACACCCTATATACTTTAGGTTTGACTAATCCTCAGTATTATGCTACACTTGCCTATGAATACTGGCAAATTGGCCTTTCAGAAAAGTCTAAACAAAAGACAGCATTTATTGTTCAGGTTGGATTGTATGAATTCAAACGAATGCCATTTGGTCTCCACAATGCTCCATCAACATTTCAGAGAGTAATACAAAACATCTTCAGAGGAGTGAATTGGAAATTTGTTGTCGTTATTTTGGCGATTTGATTATTTTCAATTAAACATTTGGATGAACATTTGTTGCATTTGAGACAGGTTTTAATGATTGGCTTAGACAATCTGTACTGAAGCTCAAACCCAAAATGTGGACCTTTGGTCAAGAAAAGGGAAGTATTTGGAACAAAGTAGACAGACATGGTGTTTCCACAGAACCAGGTAAAGTTCAAATTATGAAGGATTAGCCAGCTCCTACTAAAGCGTCACAAGCACGTTCCTTTTTAGGCTATTATCGGAAGAACATCAGGAACTACTGCAAAATTACCGAGCCGATTGTTAATTTAACACGCAAAAATACATCTTTTGTTTGGACTAAATCTTGGTTTGGACGCCAGTAATATTGGTTTAGATTTTATCTTAGCCCAACAGTAAGATTGTGCAGAAAAGGTCATCTGTTATGGAGGTAGAACACTGAGCAAGGCTGAAAGAAAATACAGCACCGCTGAGATGGAAGCACAGGCAGTAGTTGAAGGTATTTAGAAGTATGTTCCCTGTCTACATCACTCTGTATAATGTTCAGTGGTGACTGATCACTGTACCGTAAAATGGCTTTTCAGCAAAAAAAGAAAACAAAATAGTCGTCTTCTGGACGAATGGACCGATTCGGCCTGTCAATCAAACAGTGCGCACTGGCCAATAAGATTACGACTTTGGGTCACGTGACTTAACAACGGTTGCTTTAGGCGTGTCCACCATTGACTCGGTCAAACTCGGTCACATGCGCATTTAAACTAATGGGATCAGTCGGAGACGAGCACGGTGTTTTCTGCATATAATATGACTGCCTGGTTCCCATCCATGTACGAATCTTTATAAATGAACAAAATGTGCTGCTATAGAACATGCAAATCAAACACCAGGTAGGCCTATAAAGATCTACTTTCTGAACATTTTTTTTTTCCATTTCCGAAACTAAAAATAAAACAAACCTTGAAAAATGTTGAATGGATCAAAGCGTGCGGACATCAAAATAAATAAGGGCAGGTTTGCACGTTGTACACAGATACGTTTTAGCAAAGCATTTGCATTGAGACACTAGGTTTCCCCTCTCTTGCAAACAGGTTTAGAGGCATTTTGGGTCAGGTTAATCAGTCGCAAAATAAAGAGGTACACTCAAGGATATCATATTTTAAAAAAAATGGGTTGACAGAGTGTTCAGAATGCGAGTAAAACGATTTGTTTCTCCGGTTTTTCTACACTAATAAAAAGGAATGTCCAAAGTAGGTGTGTAAGCAAAAAATGTGTTTATGGTGTAAATCGAGGACACGCGTGTGCAACATCATCGATAAATCGAGGACAGAACCCGAATCCAGGACTCCTCGGTTGGAAACGTGTACCAATGACAGCTGTTGCGAAAAAGTTAAAGGAAAGTATAAATTAAGTATAAATAAAGGAAAAGGGAAGAGGAACAAAAGGAAATCCTCGATTTACACCATTAATAAAATTAATGTGCATGACTGCGTGCATGATTGCGTGTGCGTGCATTTCACACACTGCCTATACGCGGATATACGAACCAATAGGGCAACGGCACAAATTCGGGCCAATCGGGACAAATACGCGGTCAGTCGCATCGACATCTCACCGCCCATCTATTTTGGCAGTCGGGCGATCGGACCACTAGCTTTCGGCCGCGGCGCAGCATGCGTTCATTTTCCCATTCACGAACCTCACTCGGTCCACGAACCGCAAGCAAAATACATGTACAGGACGAGTAACAAAAAAAGCGGAACTCAAACCCCGAAAAATATATTTCATATTTAAAAAAAATGTAGCAACAACAATAATAAGGACTGGAAAGCCAATTTCAGAAACTATTTTTAGATGAAAAACATTCTGAAATTGCTCAATCCGTTCAAAGAATATCGTCATTTAAACTCAACGATCCTAAAACCTGTTTCGTCCCAAAAAAAACACAACAATTTATCGTGTGTTCTGACTGTTTGGAACAACAACAAAAATGACACAGAAAACTTGTTTCAACAACTGTCAACAACTGCAGTACACAATTTATTTATTAACAACCCAGCTGAGGCATACAATATGATTTATAAAATAACTTTTGAACTGAGGTTTTTTCGCTGGTAATGTTTGAAGACAATTGTGACGACGATTCTTGAAATTGCATTTTTGGAAGAAAGAGGTTTTAGGGTCATTGTGTTTTGGTGATATACTTTGAACGGATCGAGCAATTTTAAGTAATTTGTTCAACTTAAAGAAGTTTTTGAAATTGGCTTTCCAGTCATTAATATTTTTTGTCGCTATATATTTTTTTTAACATGAAATATATTTTTGGGGGATTTAGGTTCCGTTATTTTTTTTTTAATTTTGCTGTTCCTGTAGCTGTTCCAACGTATCACACATGTGCATTCAGAGACCACGGCATATTAATGGCACAGGTCGACCGCGGTGCGTATGACGGGCAGAGAGGAGAGTTATTTGGGGGAATTGTTCCTTTGATGATACAAGCACATGGCATTGGGCACACAGTCAAAACATACCTTATAGAGAATATTTGGCTATAGGGTCATCGCAGATTTGTCCTTCGAAAGAATATAGGTAGAAAAAAGAGCAATTTTCAAAATTATAAAAAATGCCATTGCCTTTATTCTGCCTATAAGGAAAAATCTGCAACAGCCCTATAGAAAAAAAAAATCTTTCTCATGAAGTGTAACATCGCCAAATGACATGCTTGTATAATCAAAGGCACAATCCTATCACCTATCTGCTGTACTAAACAGGGGGTTAGGTCTGATCATTGCCCCACAGAGCACGTCATTTTTAGCTTTGCTGCAAGATTGATTGCCTCTTCCGCGCAGTTTTTTTTATCGACTCAATACAGGCTCGCTTACACGCTGCCGTGTGGCTTAGAAGACTGCAGTACTGTAGCCTACGCGCAGAAACCAGACATGCTTAAGCTCGGCTTCGTTTCCAGTTTGGCTTAATCATTAAGAGCCTTCAATATTTCGATCAAATTTTATTTTATTAATTTGATTGGATTTGTTCCGCGGGAATAGATTTCCCTTAGTATATTTTTACATATTGTCGTCAGCTATTGCACTGTTCTCTGAGTAACCCTCCAATTTTTTTTTTAATTTATGTGGTAGCTCTAAAGAAAATCAGCCCCCATCTTGAGTGTGTAATATGTCAGGAAAGCTACAAACGGCCAAAGATACTGGATTGCCTGCACAGTTTTTGTGAGAACTGTCTGGAGAAAATCTACACTAGCAGGCATGGATATCAGCCTAGGATTCCTTGCCCTGTTTGCAGACGAGAGACGGTACTTCCAGAGACACGCATTCAAGGCCTGAAAACAAATTTCCATTTGATGGGAATAGTTGAGGAGGTCTCACTCCAAGAAGAGGTGGCTTGTTCAGGAAACACAAAGTTCATCTGTGTGATTTGTGATGAGGGAAATGAGGCCACGCATCGTTGTCTGGACTGTGCACAGAATATCTGCCTAAACTGTCACAAGACACACTTGCGATGTACTGCTACATCAAACCACAGAGTGGCTTCTTTGGAGGACATTCGTCAGGGGAAGGTAACACTAACAGTGAAGAAAATACCAGAAGACGATGCGTCTAAATGCCAGAAACACAAGGGAGAACTGAAACGGTTTTACTGTGAGACATGTGAACAGTTAATCTGCCGAGATTGTACTGTAGTAGACCACTGTAAACCAGAACATCACTACATTGACTCTGGGGAGGCTTCTCTTATATACAAACAGTCCCTGACAGACATGTCGCTAGATTTCATGAGAGACATCAACAAACTTGAGCAAGCTTTGGTAACTTCATCAGAAGCTAAGCAGAAGTTTACACATAACGTCACAAAGACTGTAAAAGCAGTGCAAGACAAAGCGGATAAAACGGGAGGTGAGATAACTCAAAAGATAAAGATGATTGAAGAAATCGAACAACTCCAGCAGGATCGCAACAGAACATATGATGAGCATCATAACACACTCACAATGATGCTACGAAGTAAACAACATTCGCTAGCGACATCTCAGGATATCATTAACACTGCGTCAGACAGTGATTTCCTGTCCCTCTGTCATGTCATAAGTAGAGACTTGAAATCGCTCATGAGTCAAAATCCTCCCCAGATTGATCCCAATCTTTCTTATCTGAGCTTCACCCCGAGTCAGAGGGTTGGTGACAACAGTCTTGGCAAGCTGGAATTCACAGGCAAGTGGGAGATGGGCCATCTGTTTGTCAAAACCAAGTTGAAGTATTAAACTTTTTATACTGTTTAAGAATGGGATATTCGTTTAATAGAAAAGTTGAGTGAAAAAAAAGAATTAATCGCATTTACCGTTTGTCTCCTGTGAACCTTTTTAAAACGTTACCCAATTTGCGTTTTTGTCCACGAGGCATCTATAAATTGCATAAGAGCACAATGTGTCCCCAGAGCCGTTTTTCCCATGAGGTCTAGAGCCAAGACATGATTTGCCTCGCCAGATGGCGATGTAGAGGACACAATTGTGTGAACAATGTAGGACACAGTAATTGTAGAATAGCCCAGAGAAATGTTACATTAGGCATAAAGAATTGAAACCAAAAATAATGCTCGAGCAAAGATGCAGTCAGTTTTACATCTGTGCTGTCTATTTATTGTACTGTTTTCGCTAATATGCAAAGTTCTGATGTATCATGGACAAAAAGGTCAATCGGATACCGCTGTAAAAAGGTTCAAAAAGACAAACGGAAAATGCGACATATTCTATGTTTTTCACACAAGGTTACTTACAAATACATATGTCATTCTTAAAAGGTTTATAAAGTTCAAAACGTCAACTTGGTTTTGAAAAAAAACCATGGCTCATTTGCATTATTGCAGTTGTTATTACTCATCATGTACCTGCATAATATCACAAATAATTGTTGTGATCATATTGGCGTTTTATCTTCTCAGGCATATTGCGTGTTGTGTTAGATTTCATTCAAATGTACATTGTAGATCTTAACATATTTCTTTTTTTTTAAATCTAAAGAATACAAAGTTAACGCAGGAGATGCATCTAAGTCTACTGAAAGCACTTCTTCAAAAACGGCATCACAAACAACTCTAAAGGTATTTCAATTGTTTGTGTGCGATACTTCACTCAGAGATCATATGTACTTATGGTAAACATGCCTATCGTTAAATAATTAGAGTTCAGTATATGTTCATACAAATGAAATTAATGATTTGCCATGGTCTAGCGATCCAAACGAAATGGCTACTAATTTATAAAGATGTTTACACCTGTACCTTTCTCACTCACTTTAGTGAACACTTTTTACTGCAGTAACAAACATTTCCAATTCTTGAGTTTTAATTCAGTGCAAGTTTTGTGATCAAAATAAGTTGAAGATCAACTTCATTCAACTTCATTCATTGACCTTTTTTTTAATTTTAAAACTGAAGATTTTGTTATCGTTATAAACCTGTTTTAGACCAGCCAGGACACCAAAGAGCAGAGGTCAGAAAAGTCGAGCCATCTCCAACTGGTGTTAGATGAGGTCAAAAAGCTGACGGATAAAGTAACTGTAAGTAAGCGGTTAAAATGCAAAATCCAGTCACCCTACTTCGCCATACGATACTTCAATGAGAAAGGTGGAAGCTTGTCCCTGGATGAGAATGACGTGCACCTCACCATCCCGCGTGGTGCACTAGCTCCAGGCTCTCCTCAGCAAGTCTACATCTATGTAGACCCTTCTGCACAACCAGATGATGCAGTTGAGCCGACAGAGGTCGCGCTATCACCAAGTGTCAAGTGTGGCCCTAAAGGGTTGAGATTTGAAGAAAGCGTGGTGCTGTCCTTCCCTCACCACGCTGTTTTGAAAGGTCAAAGATCTAGATACGACAAGTTAGTTGTCAGGAAGCGTTGTCATGACGAATCACAAGACAGGCAATGGGAGGATGGCAACCCCGCATTAGTAACAGAGAAGAAGGTAATTGTCTTGATTAATCATTTCTGTGACTATCGTCTGGTTGGCACACCAACTCCTGGAAGCAGTAAACGGCTGAAGGTCGGTGCTTTTGGAGGCTTTCTTGATCCAGGACGTCGTCAGTATGCATTTCGGGTCCATGTTTGGAACGACGAAAAATACGTTGAAAAGGTACGTCTAATCTACTGATAAAAACAATACAGCCACCTATTTTATGTTGTGTTTGCACTTACATAAGAATCAGATTGCTTCCTTTCAGGTTTCGTCAACATTGCACGTCACAAATTGTTATAATTTCTTGAAAATTCCGTGACTTTAAACCCACTCACTTAACTCGATGCCGTGACATGTGCAAACTAACCCCCAAGGGTAAAACACCGTTGTCAATAAAGAACAACTTTTCTCAGGAATCATTGGAAATTAGCCATATTTTTTGCAAAGAATATCGTCCAGGAAGAAGAGGACCTGGAAACAAAGAAGTTGGACGTCTTCAGGGACTTGCGGTTTTTCTGGGATAGTGGGGACTTGGCTGTCAGAGTGTCCGATCTTGAAGTTGGTTGGGTAATTCGTGGAGGAAAGACTGAACAGGTAGGTGTAGTATAATGATTTCCGTTCTTCTTAATGATTTCAGTTCTTTTATTGTTGTGATCATGCTTACAAGCTTTTGATTTTGGGTAACTGATAGTGTTTATTTACTTTCAAAAGGTCGTATGTTTAAACACAAAGAGGGATCCCAATTCACTTTTTTTTAAATGAAGGGCATATGACAGTTGATTTTTTTTTTGTCATTTTGTGATACGAGCTACTCTTGTCGCATTTGTCCCATGCACGCATGCATGAGCTACTCTTGTCGCATTTGTCCCATGCATGCATGCATGCATGCATTTATCAATGAAATTGTACAACAGTTCTCTCAGCTATGTCTTAATTCGCGCTTTGCCAGTAATGTTCGACTTTTCTACTTCAAATATATTTTCTGTAGATCATCAGTAAGGAAAACATACGATTCTCCGCTAAGAACTCTGTAACGTTCGACTTGAAGCAGCAGACGGGGGATTCAGAAAACGAAGGGTTGTTCTGCGTTGCTCGTACTTACCAGTGTTCTCTAGATGTAAATGTGATGGACCAAATTGATGAAGTTCATCTGTCGATCTGTCCGAAGCAAGTAAGTCAGTGGCTAATTTTAGATGCTTCCCAACATACAGGTACTTACGCATGATAAAGGACGACGAGTCAGACATTTTGAACGTGGACAATTGTTTGCTTCCTAAATTTGGTCATTTTGCTGGTCCCATATTGACAAGCTTATGGTCCCCTTTGACACTGGATTAACTTACTGACCATTTATGACTTGTTACTTAGACTTGCTAACGTATCTCGCTGAGTTACTGTTACTTGTAAATTAGACTTCTTACTAATCTCACTGACTGAATGACTGTAAATTATGAATTGGAGTTATAATGTGGGTTGGGTTTGCCGAAGTCTGTCGCTGAAACTATACAGCTTATTTCAATAACTTTTAACCCATTTTGCTTGTACAGTCTAAATTTGTGCGACGGTCTTAATCCTAAGTAGCCTTCTTTATGCAAATTGAGAGTTTACAAAGTTTGTTGATTAAAACCACTCGGTGTCCCATACCCGAAGTCCTGTAGGTTTAAATAAATTGTAACGATATAGACATTTTTACAGTCATTTAAAACGTTTTAAGCTTGTTTTCTAATAAGCGCAAGTAAAAGCGCGCGAACACTGAAGCAATTTTTGATGTCGGGTTTGTTTTAATAACTGCAGGAAAGCTCTACCGGTGGGCGACGACAAAGGGTAAGTGTCCCTTAACAGCAAGGCGATGATACTCTGGTGAACATCTTTTGGACGAGATTGTGTAGAGTCTGTAGGAATTTATTAGCAAATTTGGTTTCCCTCCGAAGTTTTCCTTAACATGAAAATTAAACAACTCAATTTAGCATGCCTCCAATGTTGGGTTTGGTGCTCGTAATTACTTGAGCAGTAAATAGTGTTATTGTTTTTTTCAGGCTGGTGTCCAGTCTTCTGAGAGTACAAGTCACTGTACATGCTACCCAGTGAGTTTTCTTGCGATACGCCCTTGTCACTTAACTAACCTACTATCCTAGGATAAACAAGTTTGTATTTTTCAGGCTCTGTGATTTGATAGGCCCACAGCAGCAATGCTCCGTTAATATGATGACATTCTATATAACTATAAGTTTACGTTAGACTGGTTCTAGAGTCATGCAAACCGTTTAGTCAAAAAGAAAAAGAAAACAATAAAGGAGGTTAAGAATTTTGTAATTAAATGTCGTGAATAAGTTGCAATACCCAGCGTCCGCGAACTGATACATTTTTACACGTCAATTGTTCTACTACCCTCGTTTGGTCATTGGTAATGTATGCGCGATTAGGGAATTGCGAGGCGTCTGATTGTGAAATGTTGAGCCGGTGGGTTTAATTCGGTTAAATTCCAAATGCTGTTCGGAAAAGATTATGTAAAAGATTCCTGTGTACAATTGTAGGGTTGAGTTCAAAACAAGGAAATCGCACTGTCGGTCACAAGTAACAAGGCATTAAAAAACGAAGGAAATTCTTGGTACGGTACCTTTGTTTAGTTGTGACTTGTGATGGACGGCACGTATACGTGTCCTACATAATCTTTACTGGGCAACCGGCTCATGCAATAATGTAATTGCAATTTACAAGGAGCTAAGACTAACTAAGGAAGTTCAATTTATTTATTGTTTCTTTTTATTCCAGAGAGAAGAGGCAGACGATCTCTGTGCTGATTGCAAGGTAAGCTTATACTACCGATTCCCGCATCACAATACTAGGTTTTAGTAGACGAGTAGCATTTCTTACAAACACAACTCCTCAATATCTTGACTAATTCAGGAAGCTCAGTTCATTTAATGTTCCTTCAAAAGTAGAAGTAGATGCCAAGACATACAAACCGTGTTAACCCCCAATTTGAATACTGTGAACTAGCCCAGACCATCATCACTAAATGCCATTTTTTGTTTACCTGTACATGCTTCCATACTGCTCAATTTCGGCCTTCGTCATAGTCTTGGCCCAAGACGCTAGTGATCGTTAGTGGATCGTGTATTATCTAACGGCTTCGATTGACTAGCGCGCCTGCTTGCACTAAAATCGTAGTAGCGGTTTAACTACATGTATTTCTAGTTCTCCTCAGGCCGGGAAATGAACAGCGGTCGCGAAATGGTTTACAGTCAGTCGTGCGTGCCCGCACGACGGTTGCAAACATACACGTTACTGCGGTGATCAAGCATCGCTAATTAGATATTTATACACCCGCGCAAGCGCGCAACTACTGGCATCAAATGGGAAGCCGCTGTTTTGTTCGAAGATATTAATATTTTACCCGACAGTCTTATTTAAATAAAATGGCTTCTTCCCATTGCCGCAAATTTCCCAAAATATGCAAGGGCGCTCTACGACAATGCAACCAACACAATTGATCACTGACGTCTTGGGCCAAGACTACCTACGTCATGACTGGTCATGCCACCGAGCACACAGATATCACAGACCAAAATGATACCTATCATATTTGTTTTAATGATTATCGTTGAGATGATTCCAAACGAGTGTCATTTAAAAAAGGTTCTTAGAAATGCTTCTCTTTCTTGTATTTGACATGGTACTCATGGTATCAAAACAATACAAATACATAGTCCCTGAACACTTTGAAGCATTTTCAGCCACCAAATCCTGATTTTAAACCAAACCTAACGAAATTCATCAAGGGTTATTGAGCAAAAATCAATCCAAACAGTGACAAACAAATTCAGAACTCAGTGAATATGCGTATAAGTCGCCAAAAATGGAATTTGATTCTCAACTTACCCAGGAACAGATTGGCAAAGATTTTTCAATGGAAGATCTTGGAGAGGTTAACCCCCAAGACTACGGTGGATTGTCATTCGATGCCGTGCGTTCCTTGTGTGTTCATCTCGACGACGGTAACAAGTGGACGAAACTCGTGGAACGGATGTCCGACTGGCCAGGCACAGATGTCGCACATGCCATTGAATCAGGGAAACTTCGCACGAAGGGCGTACTGAAAATCTTTTTCGAGAACTGCAAACGTAATAACAAGAAAGCGATAGCCTTATTAGTAGAGTTATTGAACAAATTGAATTTAGAAAGAGCTGTGCAGATAGTACTAGAGCATGTCTAAAAAAAAAAGAGCACATTCGCCCGCGCATTATACGAACGAGATTTGCGCGTTACTCAATGTCACGCCAGTTTTGGTTACATTAATATAGTATATAAATTTGTTTTTTCCTACCAATAGATTGCAAATGTTGCCGTTTATTTTTACCCAGGTTTACCTTTTGCCAATATTGTAAACAGAACGTAGACTAAAGTCGAGGGATTAAAAGATTTCTTCTACACAGGGTGACCCACTTTTGCCTTAAAAAAAGGATCGGTGGATTTTTATGTTTTAGTATCAGAGTAAAGCTGAGAGCTTTTTATTTCAAAAACTGAACAAATCATGAAAATAGCACTTTGGGTTGCTGAGAAAATGTCATTTTTAATCCTGTACACAAGTACTTCAAACAGTGAAACATTTTACTGTAAGTCTACTGTGCAAGTATCCATCATTTGTGCAAGTTCTTTTATACTTTGACATAATTTATGATGCTGAAAAGGTTTAAAATAGGACTAAAAAGGATGATATACCTGTTCAGGTGGAAAATAACTAGGTATTTCTATCAAATTCATTTGTACTCTTGTCATATTATGTGCTGTGTTATTTGTAAGGATTAGAACATGCACAAATAGGTACAGTGAAAATCCCTTACTGTGGTATTTTTGCTGTACAGGATAAAAAAAATGACTACTTTTATATAATTGGCATTTTCTGGGCAACCAAAAGTGCTATTTTCATGACTTTTTTTTCAGTATTTGAAAGAAAAAGCTCTCAGCTTTAATCTAATACCAAAAACATAAACATCCACCGTTCTCTATTTTTAAAGGCAAATGTTTTAGGGTTGCATTTCTTTGGGTCACCCTGTATAGTAGCAGTGTAAGTGGCATGTTACTTGATATATTTTACGTATAGTTTATAGACTGAGGAGTATTGAATATACAGTCAAGACGCACGATACTTGAAAGCTTTTTGAACTAATGAAAGTCATGTAATCACAGGAAGTGAATGATACTGTGTTATATTTGAACAGTTTCTTTGTGGGTAATGTATTGTACAATTATTGAACATAAATACACCTATATAGTTACTTGTAAATATTGTAGTTGACAAATCAGGATAACCAATAACAGGACAACCAAATAAACAAGTCTAGGTAGGAAAGTTTCTCGATATAGTCGCCATTTTGTAATATAATGGTCATTTTAAAGGATCCTTAAAAAACTTTTTGAATTCGAAAAGTATCAATATCACTATGATTTCAAACTGTATAAACAAGAGAGAAGTTGGCAGGTAAGACAAATGTCTTCACGTGTGTCTTATTGGTGGATCAACATGTAATCAATTTATACTCCCACGAATTAAGTTAAGGCCTTTTGTTCGGAAAATATCTGAGCAATAAGTATTACTTAAGCCTTAGATAAATATGAAAGACAAATCATCGACTGAATAAGTCATAAATGAAGGCTTATATTGTGTTTGTTGTTTTTGGCGTATATATATTTGTTTGCAAGTAGTTGAACAGTGCCTTAAGAGTAATTGTTTTGACGAGCACCGCATTTTTTTTTTACTGTTCATACAGAATTATTGAAATAAATTATGTGGTTAAGAACATTAAGCAACTGAACCTGCGAAGTGAACAGTGCCGTAGTCGAAAGAGAGAACTGTTTAACAATTTTAATGAAAATATAAGCAATTAGGCAAATTATTTAAAGCTTTCAGATACATTTTATATGAAAATGACAATAAACTAAACTTGTGGGTTTTTTTAGTTTTAATTTCATATTTCCTAATAAAAGAAACAAAGCCTAAGATCGTAAGCCGTGGCGGTGCCAGAATTTAAAATGGGGAGGGGGGGGGGGCAATTGGGGGGGGGGGGGGGCAAGGATATATTTTATTGGGGGAAGTCAAAACAATCTTAAGCCTGTGTACGTCCGCGCGCGTGCCCATTGTCAATGGTCCAGAAATAAGCCACTAGAGCAACTGAGAGTGTAGTCGTTTTTGTGAATGAGAAATGTATCAAACCGCAGAATAGAATATGACAAATGTATAACAAATGTACAAAGACGTTGGCTGCATGCAAACTATCTACGGCTGTATACATGTGTGTATGTATGGCGTGTTTTGTATACCAAAGTACCAATGTTCATAATGCTTTTATTGGCTCGAAATGTGTCCACATTTGAGGAATCTTATTAGACTGGATTGGTCCGTTAATTTGGGGATCACTGATGTCAGTAGTTGCTTTGAAAAAGGATGCTTATGTTGATTTCTTTTCCTTTTCAAAGATGATAATGATGATGAGTCAGTGTATCACCGCAAAGATACCATTTTATTTCTGAAACTACATTATTGTTGATTGCTGTGTATTTAAATTAAAAGAAATGTCTTGCTGTCAGTTTTGACACGCATTGATTTTAAGATTTAATTTCGTGACACTTATATGTTAACCTTACGTGTATGTAAATGATTACCATTGTTATTAATCATATATGAGGTCATTGCTTGTGTAGACAAATTGTACAGTTATGCCGCTAAAATACGAGTATATTTTGACAACACCTGCTTTTAGATAATTAGTGAGAAATCTGCCTCAAAAAGGGTAAAGCAAATCAAAATAGTATAGCTTTTGGATTTTTTTTCATTGTAGCAACGAGATCCGAAATAAAATGTAGCTAGGCGTTCGAAACTTTGGATTCTAAACTTTGTGCTTTATGTAAATCAATTGTTTTAATACAAATTTCAAGCGTTAAACAAGCTTGCATTCTGGTTTTTTTTAGCATCGATTTTATCATTTTACTTCAATTTGAGCTACTTGCACGTTTACGATTACAGTTATTTAAAGTAATTTACAAAATGATTACTTGCCTGGAGAATGTGATCAGTGATACTGCTGAAATTGGTTCTTAACACTTACACACATTACTATACAGGACGTTTTCATTAACCTGCTTCTTAATCTTTTGCGTGATTTAATTTTTACAGTAGTCCTTTATGAAACTTACTTGAAATTTGACGAATGTATTATAATCTCTTACTGTGTTATATACTTATCTGAATGTAATCCTAATGAAATCACAATTATTCCAGGATTGCATTCATATTAAAATCCCAAGCAATAGAATTATCCAAGCTAAATTTTCACATTGCGTTTGCGTTGAAAAAAAAAATAATATTAAAAAAAAATGTATACATTTTCTGGAACCAATCAGCCATTGGATTAAGTGAAACCATTTTTTTTTTTTGCATTGGCTTCGATTATAAGTAATTATATCAAAATGTATTTTAAGTAAAATATACAATAAGAAATCTACATAATTGTAAGAAATCATGAAACATGAAATTGCTGCTTGTAAGGATTATTGCTCTGTGTGTATTTAAAAAGCATGATATTGGCGTTCATTTGATTGTACGTTTACTGTTGGTCTCATTTTTCATTAATGCATATAATTCTCAATGAAACAATTCTTACCGGTTTATTCTGTGACAAAATCTAATTTGATTAATGACATAAAACTGTTTGTAACATTACAACGCATTTATCTAAATACTCTAGCTTAGGAATCGTACTGCAAAATGGTATTTACTAAGATTTTATTATAATATGCTTGCACTGTATCGCAAACTAAATGTAGCTATTGCCGCACATTGGCTTCAATTGTTTGTTTCTTTATTTTGGATTCTAAGTTAGTTTAGTGATTTAAGGTATGAAGTAAGAATGTCTAGTGCCCAACCCCAAATTATTATACACACTAATTAAATCCACGCTTTCTTTAGTCACAGATTAATTGTCGTATGCTTCAGCTGAAGGGAAACTTCATTTTTCTTATCTGACCAACATTTTGATAGAAATTAATTATTCACCGCATATTGCACACACAAATAACGGACATGAGTTCTATTAAAGGGAAGATACAACATTTGCAAACATCAAAAAAAAAGGAAATGATCAAATTATCACAAAATGCCTTACTGAACTACTGAATTGTTAGGGAATGACAGTCTAAAGCATCCTGTAAAATCGTGACTCCTGGTGTGCTGACATTTTTAAGAAAAACTGTATTTTTCCAACGCTGGTCGGCCGACCCGCGTTGAAGATAACTGAGTTTTTTTTTCAAAAACTGTTCCTAGTTTTTCTATTTAGTTGTTCCGCATTTTCTTTGCAATTGATTACACACCTGTGAAGGGGTACAAGCCTTCTAGACTGATTCCTTAACCTTACAATTCCCCAAAGTCTATAAATTGCTCTATTTCATCTTAAGTGGTGTCAGGGAACCAGACTACAAGTGAATGATTGGTTTTCTTGGTTTTCCCAGCATCTACAAGCCCAAAACGTGAAACAAGTCAGTTTAACAATTATATTTCCTTAAACATACTAATCCTCAAATCCATTTCTTTCTGAAAATTGCAGCAAAAGCAAATGTTGTATATTCCCTTTAAATAAAGCGGACACATTCCATTACAACAGCTGGCTTGTGCGCAAATAATGTGACTGCATTTCTAAGAACAAACAAGATGCAACAACTGCTTGTCTGTATGCAATACCGCACTTAAAAGGGAAAACTAGATTGAACGTTTTACTGTAGGTCTACGCCGAATGATACAAATGGCAATTCGACGGACAGCGTTTAACACACATTTTCAAAGCTAAAATATTAATCCCGGTGTGGGTCTTCCAACGAAAGTAAATCTTAATTCTCCAAATATTCCGTTTTAAATACAATGTGAAGCTTTTTTGAATGTCTTCACTGTCCTAAATGACGTTAAACATTTTCAAAGTCCATGTCATATTGCACATTGTCTGTGTTGGTGACTTTTTTGATATTCTTTGTTGTAGATGTATTGTTATTTGTTTTTTTAAATATACCCCAAAGGGAAATTGACTGAGTGCATATAGTAACATTTTTGACAGAAGCAGGGTTCGCACCTGCGACCCGATTGCGTTCTGGTGCTCTACAAAAAAGTTATCAAACCCTATTTTGACGGTTCCCCGAGTTGTCAATGTATTTCAAAATTTCTTTGTATGGTGTTTGAACCTCATTTGTCAGTTCTGCAACTTCCATGGTTCGGCGACTGTTTTATAAGAATCTTATGAAATTCATCCTGAATTGTTTGATGCACAGAATTTACACCTTTAACCTAAATAAGGAATGCAGTTCTAAACATACTATATGGCATAATGACATGTTAATCAACATGTGGAATCACATATTAATTATTCATATGGCATAATTACATGTTATTTAAAAAGGCATAATTTCATGTTCTTTAACAAGGCATAATTTCATATTATTTATTAAACATGGCATATGGCATGTTTAGCCTACACAGGTTCGACTCAAAACAATGCAATCTTATGAGAAGCTCAAAGAACTTCGGGCGTATCTCGGAGTTATTCCGAGACCAGACATTTCCAATAATAGAACCCCCCCAAAAAAAAAAAAAAAACTATTTGAAATAATTATACAAGTCTATCTAGACGTTCCCACAAAGATGTTCTGCAAAGACCACAGTTAGGCTAGCAACAGATTGGTCCAAAAAATGTGGGACTCTCGTGTGTATGAGAGTCCCAAAACTAAAGGTATTGAAATCATGCAATACAAGAAAAAAAGACTGGCACCACCTGAAACACCCGGTCCAACAATGCTTCAGTACTGTCATCAATCAACTGTGACAAAAGAAACATGTGGCATGAACCAAGAACCAGTCTCTATTTACGTCACAGTAATGGTCAGCCACCAGAGTTAGGGCTAAATAAACGAAGAAGTAAGTCGAAGTGTTCAAACAATTGGACCATTGTTGGGCATGTACCAGTCTAGTTTTTAAAGCTTCATTTTGAAATCACTTTGATTTCTTTGAAGAAAATTTCGGCCTCGAATTTCAGAAGATTTGTGATAAAACCCCAACCCAAGGATCACTCCATCCAAGTTATCCATCAAATTCTTTAGACTAAGAAACATGTGAAGCGTATTTAAACAGTGACCTCTAATGACCTATGTGACCTCAGTAATCGGATAAACAATTCTTTAAAGAATTGTGTCTGCCCCCTCAAGGGTCACTGCATCGAAGTTTCATCTGCATTCAAGAAGCATGTACAATGCGATAAACTGTTTCCCAAAAAAAGTCAATTGTACGGTGGCTGATTTCCGCCAAGAATACATTTTTTTATTTATTACGGCGTTATAACGCCATAAATTATCGCGTTATAACGCCGTATTATCGCGTTATAACGCGCTATTATCGCATTATAACGCGCTATTATCGCATTATAACGCGCTATTATCGCGATATAACGCCCTAATTTACCGCGTTATAACGCCCTAATTTATCGCGTTATAACGCACTATTATCGCGTTATAACGCGCTATTATCGCGTTATAACGCGCTATTATCGCGTTATAACGCGCTATTATCGCGTTATAACGCCGTAATTTATCGCGTTATAACGCGCTATTGCGGCGCCATAATTTTACAGTACACGCATCCATTTTACTTCAGTGCATGTAGGCGTGCATTGTTTGCCCGCTTTCGGATCCATTTGCACCTTAAACACCACCCGTGTAGATATTTCCAGGTATGTGATAATTACCCTCTGAATGTTCTGTATTTGGGTATAGGTCTGTTACTGCCATGAAAAACAAGACCTAGGTTGTGGTTGTGGATTAGCTTATACTGTAGTGATCGTATAAAGGTTATGCGTTGCGTTTTGTGTTATTTTAATTTAGTAACAATGAATACACAAAAGGCTATACTTATTCCTGTCCCGGTGGAACGCAGGATTGCCCTCGAAGAGGGACGCAACACCTATATTAATTAGTAGGTTATTCCCGGGAAATTTGAGGGGGGGGGGATGAAATCGGGCAATTACACCAGGGGCTGTAACGTCAGTATAAAGGCCTTTGTGTGCCTATTGTGACCTAAATTAATACTGCAAATTTACCAAATTTAGAACAATTCAGTCTTTCAGCGGCCTCCTATCAGAGGTCGGGGGGGGGGGGTCCAAGGGTCCGGACCCCTCTTTCGGCTCGCAATTATATATATATATATATTTTTAATGTAAAAAAATAAGAAACAAAATGGCGGCAGTCATTGTAAAAATGCAAGAAAAGGGGGTTGGGGGAGGGGGAAGTACCCCTGCCCCCCCCCCCCCCCAAGAAAAAAACCTGGATCCGCCCTTACTGGTACTGCAGCCGGTTTGGCGATGGTGTAGCCTAACCTGAAAAACAAACTAACACACAATGGGGATTGACTCGAAAATGGGAGTCCTAGTGAACCTGGGACCCTATTGTTTTCCTTCTTATGGCTACTGGTTTGATTGCCCATATAAACTCATCCATCCCAAACACCCCACCTATTAAACACCAATTCTCCAACTAGTGTGCAATTGAATGGGCAAGATACGTTTTGTAACGAAAATGGGTCTGGTGAACTTGTGAACTACATAAGCAGGGCAGGGTACGTGAGCGCCTGGTAAGGGTTCAATATGTATAAGACTGGTGGCTAGAGTAGGTCTCCATAACAAAAATAGTCTTGTGTTTGAAAGTTTGGGAGCTGTGGAACGTCAGCCGTGACCAGTCATCAGGAATAAGTTAAGAATTACATGTGTAGCAGTCAGTGGACTGACAGGGTGTTGTGAGATGTGTAAATGGTGTTGGTTGTGCTGTTTGCCTCTAGCCAAATTATTTTCCTGGAAAAACCATCGATACAGCCACTGATCCCAATACCGAACGGTTTCAGTTTGTCCATCGCATCCAAATGCCACACAAAATTAGGTCCGCGGCCAGAATATCGACGACGTACTAATCGCCGTCTCTTTCGAAGATTTACCCCATCTGGGTCAAGCTCCAACAACGTCATTCTCACAGTTTCTCTGCTGGCAACCATGCCTGCTTGTAATAACTTGTGATGCATCCAACGATAGCCATGTAATTCGCCCGATGCCTGCAGTTGCCTTTCGATAAATCTTCTTACTTGGGCCATGTCAGTTTGATTTTTATGACGATATAACTCCAGGCGCTGAAGTTCTCTTTGCAGCTGACGAACACTCAGATTGATGTTATAACGGGACGTTAAAGTTGCCGCAATTTCCACTTGAGAATATCCAAGTTTAAAATATTTCTTGATCAGTTCATCCATGTCATCCATCTTCAAGTACAAAGTGCGCTAGTTTAAATTGGAACAATTATGTTCACGGTTAGGTTACAATACTAACCATTCTATGAGGATGAGAATGACAAGGAGTGACGATGCCGTGGCGATGCGGTGGCAATACAGGCTGTAATAACATGATCGCGTTGTTGTGAGAATTCAGAAGAACGGTGCTTGGCGAAAAATACGAGGTTCCCGTTCAAAATCACTTAAACAGTACAATGTAAGGACGATAATAGCGCGTTATAACGCGATAAATTAGGGCGTTATAACGCGATAAATTAGGGCGTTATAACGCGATAAATTAGGGCGTTATAACGCGATAAATTAGCGCGTTATAACGCGATAATAGCGCGTTATAACGCGATAATACGGCGTTATAACGCGATAAATTAGGGCGTTATAACGCGATAAATTAGGGCGTTATAACGCGATAAATTAGGGCGTTATAACGCGATAAATTAGGGCGTTATAACGCGATAATAGCGCGTTATAACGCGATAATACGGCGTTATAACGCGATAAAATAATTTATCGCGTTATAACGCCGTAATAAAAAAAAATGTATTCTTGGCGGAAATCAGCCACCGTACAATTGTATTATTATTGACCTCAGTTGACCTGTGATTTTTGACCTGAAATATATCCCATATCATCTTTGCTATGGTATTCGGTCGAATATTTAGGAAATGGGAGCAATTCCCCCCAAAATAACATGGCTACGCGCCTACGGGGCCACGGGGCTACCTACGTCGCTACGCGGCCACAGGGCTAACGCTACGCGGCCACGGGTCCACGGGGCTACGGGTCCACGGGACTACGGGGCTATATACCTACAGTACAACGGGACCACGCGGCCTCGAGGCTACGGGGCTACCGTACCTACGGGGCTACGTACGCGACCAAAGGGGCTAGCGCTACGGGGCCACGGGACTACGGGTCCACGGGACTACCTACTGTGCTTCGGAGCTATGGGGACACGGCTACGGGGCTGCTGATACATGCATAAGACTGATGATACATGTAAAATCATGTGTGTACATGTGTTACACGTTGGGATACCTCGAGAATCATGTTAAAGACGCCAAAACACCTGCAAGAGAAGGCAGGAGCTGGGATGATGGTAGGTAAACCTATCCAGTCTGCTAAAAAAAAAATAAAAAAATTGCTGTCACACAATGAGACACACACGTGCATTTCCTTCCCGGACTAGCACTGTACCCTGATTCCATAGCTGTGCCCTGATTGGTCACATATTGCCTAACGTGATCGGATAAAACTCTTAGCTGTGATTGGTCCTAAATCATGAATACATAGTGCCAGGACCCTTTTAAGGATCCCAACTTTCGAGAAAAAAAAACCCTCACGTTTACATGTATGTTAAGGGCAACAAAGGGGACAATTTTAGTGTTCTACAGCAGAGCATTGTAAACACCTCAAATTATATGAAGCTGTTAGAATCAATATAATTCCACCAGGGCAGTTTAAATTGCAAAATAAACCGATTGAAACAATAAGAAGTCGTAAACCTTTCCCCAAGAATAATGAGTTTTGTCAAAATACATGCACAGTGACAAAATATCTTAATCATATCCTAAGTCCATTTAATGTCCAACTTATTTGGCGTCTGTTTATTTCCAATATGTTCATGTTTAAAGTTTTTTCCCCTACTACATTTTCAGTGTAGTCAGCGGTTTCCCAGGCTTACAATATCTTTCGAATAACTAGGATTTTGTTTAGGTCGTTTGATGGTATTACTTTTAATTCTTAATCTTTAATCTACATGGTTCGGCGACTGTTTTATAAGAGTATTTTTCAAAACAAAACCTGCATTATATGAGTTATTTCTTAATCGATACACAGAACGTAAATATCTTATAACGTTATGAACAAAATTAACCTACATGTCATAAGAGCATGTTAATAAACATGGCATAATTACACAAATAAAGGCAGCTAGCTCATGTGCAATGCACAAAAACATGAATGTTCAAAACAGCATAATTGTTGGGCACCAACTGGACAATTACCGAAAATACCGTTCACGATTGAAACAATATGGTCACTGGAATAAATGGAAGTTTAAGAATTAATTTAGGAAAGAAAAAAAAGCCGTGCAGGAACTACATAGAGGGATCGCGAAAAAAAAACACGTTTAACTTGCAACTCACCCTTGAGTAGCAGTCCAGCATTTACCGCTTCGCCTGTCCTTAGACGTGCGTGTGGGTGCTCATGTATTGTATTACGCTCAAGGACAGACAACAAAAGGAGCACAAAGGGGCTTTTGATCCTCGGACGACGGTGCCTATTGTTAAAACCGGTCCTCAATCATACGGTTTTGTGCTTAGTCTATGGGAGAGTGTTATATTAGAGGGACAATGGGAAACACAATAGGTTGTCCTCAGGCGTATAGTAAAACACGACTACATGTGTGTGTGTGTGTGTGTGTGTGTGTGTGTTCCTGCATGGTATTACGCCTGAGGACAGACAACAAAAGGAGCACAAAGGGGCCATTGATCCTCGAAGGAAGGTGCCTATTGTCCTCGAACGCAGGTTTGTGTGCTTAGTCTATGGGAGAGTGTTATATTACAGGGACAAAGGAAAACACAAAGCCAATCCTCGGAAGCATAGCAAAAAACGACTGGGTGTGTGGGTGCGACTGGGTGAGCTTGTCTTACATACGCAGTGTGGACTTCCGAACAAAAGACGTCCACATAATGTAGGTAGCAGCGACGAAGTGTGGACTTGCCCACGTCCACACAGTGTTTGACGCCAATATTCACGACATGGTCTCCAAGTCGCAAATATTGACGCCAATATTGACGCCAATATTCACGACATGGTCTCCCAGTCGCAAATATTGACGCCAATATTGACGCCAATATTCACGACATGAACCCAAGTCGCAAATATTGACGCCAATATTGACGCCAATATTCACGACTTGGCCCAAGTCGCAAACGCACTCAGGCGTGAATATTCTCTTTTTTTTTAGCAACCTAGGTAGCGATTCAAGGAACTTGTCTGGCGCACCCTACTCTACAGCACACACGTTTTAATATTTTGTTTGTGTTAGCGCGAACTTCCTTCGCTGCAAGGACACGGACGTCCAATCAGTGTGACCGTAAGGTCAGAGCCAAATTGCGCTAAATGCACATAAAAAAATCTGTCAGATTTATCAAAAATCTGCCAAATTCCCCAGAATTACTCGAAATACACTATAAACGCTTAAAATCACATGTAGATTGGTTGTATTACCTTAATTAAGGTTCAACTCACATTATAAACAATCTATAGTCACATAAAGATGTTATGAAATTATCCCGTTAATTTCGGGCAAAACGTGGATCCGGCCACGACGAGGTTTCCAGTGAACTTCAGCACCTAGACCCAGAGTTGTAACGAGTCACTGATTTTTGTGACTTGAGTTGAGTCGAGTCATTTTAAAGAAGTGACTCGAGTCGAGTCGAGTCATTTTAAAGAAGTGACTCGAATTGAGTCGAGTCATTAGGTCAAAAGGTTGAGTCGAGTCGAGTCGAGTCAAATATTTAGCTCGAATCAGTCCGAGTCACGATTATTTGAACACTATGTATACCAACATTTATAAAAGGAGGCCATTAACTTAAGCGAGCGTTCCAATCCAAAAGCTTTATAAAAAATCGCCCAAAAACCAACGATGAAACAGAGAATTAGAAAATGTGTTTAAAAATCTGGTTCCTGGATAGTATTTTGTGCATTCTAGAACCAAATTAGGTTGGAGTCTGTGACACTCGTATATTTGTACATGACTGCTATTCGCAAAGTAAAGTGAGCATAAATTTTGCACCGTCATTGCAAATACTTTTAGCAAAGTTGCGCTTTTTATATTTGGGACTCGATCGAGTCTTATTAGCCTTCGCTTGAGTTGAGTCGAGTCCTCTGATGACGGACTTGAGTCGTCTCGAGTCATTTGCTCGCAGTGACTCGAGTCAAGTCGAGTCATTTACCCTAAGGGACTCGAGTCGAGTTGAATCACCAAAAATTGTGACTCGAGTCGGACTCGAGTCGAGTCATTGACTCGAGTCATTACAAGGTTGTAATGACTTGAGTCAACGACTCGACTCGAGTCCGACTCGAGTCTGACTCGAGTCACAATTTTTGGTTACTCGACTCGAGTCCAACTCGAGTCACAATTTTTGGTTACTCGACTCAAGTCCCTAAAGGTAAATGACTCGACTCGACTCGAGTCACTGCGAGCAAATGACTCAACTCGACTCGAGTCACTGCAAGCAAATGACTCGACTCGTCCCTCATCAGAAGACTCGACTCGAGTGAAGGCTAATAAGACTCGATCGAGTCCCAAAAATAAAAAGCGCAACTTTGCGAAAAGTATTTGCCTAGACCAGCCAACCTGTCCCATTATGCCGGGGTTTGTTTGAAAGGATTGAAGCTTTTTTAAACATATGTACCATTTTTTGTTCAAATTTGCTGTTCAAATTTGCTGTTAAGTTTTTGTTCAAAATTGCTGTTCTCATCAAATTAAATTGACAACCATTTTTGCATAGTTGCCAGTGCCAGAAATCTGCCCCCCAAAAAAATCCATTCTGTCAAATTTTCTGTCAAACTCTCGTTTTTTACAAAAATTCTGTCAAAGTTAGCCGAAAATCGTCTAAAACGGTCACCTTGCGTCCAATGTAAAGGTACATCCATGGCTCGCGCTGCGCCTCACGACGAACGTTCAGCCATAGATAGGTGTGTCTGGGTGCCAGACTGTGTGGGAAACGGACACCCCAAGTTGCTGTGAAAAAAATTCACGCCTGAGTGGGTTTGCGACTTGGGCCAAGTCGTGAATATTGGCGTCAATATTGGCGTCAATATTTGCGACTTAGGTTCATGTCGTGAATATTGGCGTCAATATTGGCGTCAATATTTGCGACTTGGAGACCATGTCGTGAATATTGGCGTCAATATTTGCGACTTGGGTCCATGTCGTGAATATTGGCGTCAATATTGGCGTCAATATTTGCGACTTGGGTCCATGTCGTGAATATTGGCGTCAATATTTGCGACTTGGCTCAATGTCGTGAATATTGGCGTCAATATTGGCGTCAATATTTGCGACATGGGGGCCATGTCGTGAATATTGGCGTCAATATTTGCGTCAATATATATGTGCGATGTCCCTTTAAAGCCACCATATGTGTGTGTTTGTGTTTATCCAACACAACAATGAAAGTTATGTGAACTTTTTTTGACACCGCGCTCGAGCGCGCTCAATTTGCATAACAATTGGTACATTAGTATGGCAAGCCAACGGGACAAAACATTTTTTGTTGGTGTACTTGTGATTCAATATTCTGTGGAAATTTCTATTGACTTTAACTTCGTCGCAGTTGAATAAGTCACGGACGGGGCTTTCAGTTTTCGTTATTCACCTTCAAATTTTCAACAAGACCTACGTTGAAAATTAAATGTTGTTGATGTATGCGTTGTAGTTTCTGGGGAAAAAATACATAGGCCCTAAGAGAGGGTGCTTATCATACGCGCTTAGTGCTGGAACTACGGAACAATGTTGTCAATATATGTCCATTTTGTTTAAAATTTCATTTGGGAATTACTGAAAACGAAAAGGGTGATCCCATTTCGAGGCGCTCTCCCGCCTCTTCCTTCAAAGTAAACAAAAATTCTTTTTTGGCAACATCTCAATTTTCCATACATGCGCTTTTAAAAAGATTTTTTTCAATCTATCCGCGGTGGCAGTGCACACAAACAATATATACGTTGCCCTCAGTGACCCCCTTTCAAATTGGTGCACCCCAAGTGCCCCTAGCTAGCTCAACCCTAGTTTATATACGCGGTTGTCATACTCATCTGTATATGTTACCTGAATTTTCTCACCTCGAAAGGCGCCCTCATAACTATGTCCTTCATATTTAAAGGAGCACTTCGTCCTGCAAAGCGCCCAACATGCGTTTTAGAGTAAAACTCACCCCAGTTTGGACTTATGAATTGAATCTTTTGTAGAAATGTTCCCTTCTAAATAATCTGGTCGCGAGGTTAACATTTCTTTTATTTTTTCTAACGGTGCTCCTTATCTTATCATGGCCTGGGCTAGGAGACGTTCTTTGATGATGGCACAACATTTTTATGGGAGTGTGCCCTCAGTCTGCCATCTACTGTGTAAAAAAATGATAGAGATGGTTTCATCAAGATTGACGTGCTTCCTTGACAGGACATGGAGTTATTAAGGCTTTATCAACCTCTCATAGACATTAACCATGGTCCAATTTAGTGGAGATGCATATCACAGAAATTCACTCAGCTCAGAATAATTTTAATTGCTTAGCCAAACTAGGTAACCACTCAAAATGTCAGGGGATGTATAGGCTTCTGCTAGTACAGCTGAATTCGGCTTAGCAGAAAATATGCAAACAGTATTTTAAGTCCCATTGACGCTAGCCTTTCGCTAAGGCAATCGTGGCTAAGAGCGGCGGAGCTGCGAATGCACTAAGCAACTGGAGCAAAGATTAAGTCAGCAAATACGAGTGGCTTAGCCACGAGGCCTTTTCGAATTTGTTTTTGCGGTTTTGCAGGTTTTCTTGTTGAACGCTGACTCCGTCGTTACCGATTGTTTGGAATTTTGCTTCCCTTTTGGGGTTTCAAAAATCGAGATATATGAAGAAAAACACAAACAATTCTTGACAAGTTGGAAAAGGCCCTCCTGGTTTCGCCACTCGCGTGTGTGGTCTCCCGCTCCAGTCGCTCCGGGCTACATTGACGCAGGTAGCAAGCCAATATGTGCCCCATCTGGGCAAGACTTGGGATATGAGCTATTTAACTCATATGTATCCCATATGGGCTGCCTCGTATATGGGTAAATTATGGCCCACCCCGACAGACGAACAGTCTGTAATTATGTTCTCATGATGTAACACATGGGTAAGCGGTCCAAAGGCGAAAAAGAAAAGTGAAATTATTGGAATCGTTGGGTTTTTTTCGGCGGGAGAAACCCCACTTTTTTAATGTCATGTCCCCGCCCCAAAAATGAACGGATTTTCAAGGATAGCACGGGAAAAAATGACAGAACATGGGCCCTTTAAGTGTTACTCATTGTTATCTTTAAGTGCCTCATTTGAACAGATACAAAAAGTTTAGTAAAAATCACGGGGAAAAGAATCACTTAACGTTGATTTGCCTCCATACGAATGCATAGCGCCTATAGTCTTAGACGTTCCTTTAAAACCAAACAGTGTATTACTTGATGAATACTGGTTTAAAAAAAGGAGCAAGCTCAAAACTTGATTAGGTTAAACTATTGCCCTACAACATACATTATCCACAAAACAGCCATCTCGCAGTAGGTATACCACCAGTAAATTATTACTCAGAGGCTTCAAATTTACCTACAAACTTCAGCACAAACCTACTCTGGTATGTCCCTGCACACGTACACGTACTACAAATACAGGCAAAGTTGGGATCTAATCTGCCCATCTTTTATTACACCGTGTGAGACTGAGTAAATACGACGTTGTCACAAACAAACCACTTCAAAGCTGATTGTATGCTAATTTTGTTAGTAATACCTATTTGTCATTTTCGGTTTTTGATTTTTTTTCAAGATTTCTAAAAACACAGCCGCAAAAATATTGCTGTAGATCTTCATTTACCAAGATTTATACCTACATTTATAGAAGTTGCAATATTCTTTATGATTCCCGTTTGTGGAATCCGGAAATAAGTCACTAAATGACCGAGTGTTTTCAAACACGGCGCCTTTGCACACATCTCAGAAATTCCCACGAGCATGTTACAGAATGTCTTTAAAGTGGACACATTTTGATAAATCATTGTTTTCTCCACTCAAATATTCATCAACATTAGTGTCAAAAATCAATTTCTTACTTTGGGGCGAATGTTAAAAGGGCTCACTGCATGCTAACTTCCAAAAAGGACTTCAAAATCGCGCTAAGGTAAAAGTTGTCTTTAAACGTTTTAGCGGGTACATGTACTTAAACTTAGTTTTGTTAAATTTTGCTTAATTTGACATTGAGTTAAACCTTCTTCTCGTGGCACTATAGGCGAAAAAGCACCGCGTAAGGGGTGCGCCACGTTTGGAGACATGCAGCTTGTAGCATGGTTCTGACATTGTGCCGAGCACATAATTGTTTGTTCAAAAATTTGGTGTTTTTTTTTTGCAATCGTCAACAATTAATTCAGCCGCCCCAAAATCCCAGATAAGAGGTAATATTTACGTTAAGTTTTAACGCAAAACAAATAGGGACCCATACGCGAAATATTTTTCATTGACATGAAATTGTGTGTAGATCGAAGTGGACTAGGCTTCCCGAAGTTTCGGGTCCAAGTTTCATTTCAAGTAAACTGCATGTGGCCGAGTAAACAATGTGCAGTCGCAAACAAACCACTTCAAAGTTGTTTTCGTCATCACAGTGAGATGATTAGACGTGTGTCACGTTTACGCAGGTTGGCCATTGCTGATTTGGTACGGATCACATTGGGAAACGTCTGGAGTATTGGGCCCAAACCCGAGACATTCAAGACTCCATAGAAATACTGAAAATAAAGTTCACAAGGTAAGATATTCTAATGTTCAAACACATTTTGCAGAAAGTTGTTAAAATCATATAGCTCGTTGAAATTTGTCATGAAATTGATTCAAAGTAAGAAAACATAAGGTCACTATATTGTATAGATATTCCCGGCCAAATTCGCAAAAACAGAATTCACATTCATCTTGATAGTCGTCCATGTGAAGCCAACTAGTCCCCTGCTGTCGTTCCCGTGGTCTGTACTAAAATTCGGGCGATCAAGATTGTTTTCAGTCCTGACGTTCACATGCTGAAAATATCCCCAGTTGAAGTAATGTTATTTAAAGAATATATAACCTCAGTTATTTTGCTCTTTTATCATCTCACATTAATAAGGTGTTTGGCCTTGAGCCCAGCACCTATTGATTTTGTATAGGTTTACTGTTTTTGTTCTTCTCAGCATATTCCAAGCAAATCCTTCTCCGGAATTGTTTGGGAAAATGGAAACATATATGATTTTTTTTTGTCAATACATGAATGCCGAATTGACTACAGATGTGGTTTTTTTTGCAATTACGTAATCATGACGTCATCATAGGTCACATGACGTCACTTGAAACTTTAATAAATTTAATCTTTGAAATTCCATATAAAATCAACCGTGAGAGACCGGAACCTGAAGTTTGCGGGAATCGACATATAATACATGATCTTCACGCGTAAAATCACGTGACCGTCCTTCCGGTCGAAACCGGAAGTGCCTAATAATTTGAAAGTGGAAAAAGATATGAACTTGCTTTTAACGATTGAAGTGTCTGCCTGGATTGACCTTTCAAAAAAAAATAACGGGTAAATACCATGAAGTGTTGGAGCGCCCTCTAGCGGCAGGTTAAAAAACGTCAGACACGCATTTTCACTCGATGTCTGTGGTGACAGTCAGCGCGCAGCGATGTTTTATTTGCAGCAAGTTGTACGGTCTCGGACCTTCGAGAATTCACGAGGTTTCGTGAGCGTTCGGCAGTGCCCCTGGGAGATCGACGAGAAACCCGTTTTCGCGGCAGTGTTGAGCCAACATGGAGGAGTAAGTGAAAATATGATATTTTCGGCGTCGAATGATACCATTTTTTAGTGATTATATTGTTGTAAAGGTGATTAATTAGGCTCGCGAAATGAGGTATGAAAACCTTTTTTTTTTTTCAACACTACCTGCACGTTTTGAGTGATCCTGACTACCTCGGGGTATTGTTGGATACAATTTGTCGTTTCCTGGACTCTTGAAGAGTTATGCTTTCAAACCGTACTATTCCCATCTCTGCAGGCTTGATATATTTTGATATACGCGAAAATTGCATGATTTCGGTCGGCAACGTCCGCTTCGGATGACGTCACTCGTGTATGTAGTGTATGGAGTGAATAACCGGTACGTGGCTGCATCGCTACTGATGTCGACAATAGGTTCCTACGCGTTACTTTTGCATGTCGCATCAAGTACGAACAAAACAAATACATCCCATCATGTGCATGTACATGATGTAGGCTGTGCATCAGGAACAAATGTAGTCCAGACGCCACTTAATTCAGCGGTTGTGTACAAAGTCTATGAGTATGAAGAGTCAAGAAAATTAATTATTTAAGTATTTCTTAACAAAATTGGAAAGGATTCTCACATTCATGACATTAATCTCACTCAGTCCCAGATTCATGTCTTTTCCCAACATTGTTTCAATAAACCTAATATTTCTTTCCCAGTAAATGTACATGTATATTGATTGATTATTATTTTTCTCTCCTTTCTCTTTTCTTTAATATACCCTAGGTCAAGTACGCAGAGTGATTTACCCATTTTCCCTGTCAAGATAGTTGGACACAACAACCGCACTGGAAGATGAACATGACCAATTTCAATGGAACTCTATTATTTTACCATGGATTGAACTACAATTTTTGTGGTGCGACCGGATAATGATTTGATATGTTTAAATCAATGACGTGTGATCAACAACTCAAAAATTGACGAATAAGGCGCCGGGGATTCTTACGCCATGTCACATGGAATATTGCATGTATTTTTCGTTGATAAAAACTAAGGAATAAGCACTTTCGTGTATGATGTAATATGCGCCATCTTGTTCACATGGCAAAAAGAAAAGCATTGCTAGATGCGGACACATTTTGAAATGGACACATTTTTGAATGAACGCATGATGACTTGGAAGCACAAAGGTTTTGTTTGATGACGTATAGACTGCAACGCATGTACATTTGCCCAGTACGCAAGATGACGCATTACAGTGAAAAAAACATAATCAGTTCAATCAAAGTTCTCTAAATATCAACTTCCAGTTTTATTTCACAAATTAATCAATTTGTCAGTAGCCTTTATGCTGTATATAGAAAACCGATAATACAATACAAACCTCTGCGAACAGCTGTACACTGCACTCGAAGTCCATATCAACGTTCAGAAAATACGCAGACTGCGTAGCATTATGAAATATGAACCACTGGCAACTTTGCTGATCGTCTGCGAGACAGTTTGCGTCTGTCTGAGTTGTCGGCGACACTTCCAGATGAAATGTTTCCATATTATATGTTCTGCAGTTTTGGTCCCTTTTTTCGTTTCACTTTGCGTTTCTTACGTTCATATGGAAACTAGCCTGAACAAAATTGATTGCTTAAGTTTGTTACAATTGCAATCTTAAATATTTATTATTTGTTCTTATACGCCTGCATTCTTACCCTTTTAATTATTAAGAAATAAAATTATTGTGTTTTCCAAGGGCTGGAGCAGTTGAATGATCTTGTTATTGTCTTAAAACGAATTGCTGACAAGTTGTGGAATTTTATAAGCTCATGGTTTATACATGTAGCAAAAGTATAGTTACTATGCAGGTACATGTACATTGTACATCAGTGTTTTCCAGAGCATTAATAACCTCACACAATAAAGAAACTGCCTTAATTTTCATGTTCACCTTTTTTTCAGATCTATATTTGTAAGTCATTCCATGTTGTGAGCAAGTTTCATTTCGAAAGTTTTTTTTCTTGGAAACTGAAAGTGGTTCAAATATTGCAGTGTTTCAGTATGCCTCAATGTTTAATGTTAAACTAAATTCAGCTGAAAGTATGTAATTGTGATTTTATGAATAAAGTGTTTCTTAGAATTTCAGTCAAGAAAAGAGACGCCTTGATTCTTTGTATTTGTTTTCAGGTTCATGTCCACTTCCCTACTTAAGATAAAGCCAAAAATATAGTGATTTATTTCGCGAATTTATACTCACCCACCCCTCCCAATAAATCCCCACAATGGTTAAAAAATAGTTATTGCATTGCCAGTATAAACACCCGACCCCCCCCAAAAAAAAAAAAAACTGACAAGTCTGTTAATAATGCGTTCACATGAAACATCGTTTTACTTCCCTGTTTCAGAAAGACACGCAACCAGTTTATTATAGTCAGGCGCCTTTACTCCGCGTTTACTTATTGTAATCCCGTGTACGTGTGGAGCAGGGCACAAAACCGCCGCGCACGTGCTTTCAGAGCTGTGTTATTTTCGTGACCTGGGCACTCGGAATAGACATCCTTTTTGTGTGATTCTGACTACCTCGGATACTCAAAAGAACCAAATGTATAAAATAAAGGTTGTTTAATAATGTAGCTTTTTATCAAACTGTCAACACATTCTGTCCAACTTCGTTTAGTATAGAAAAAAGGACAATTTTCACCGACCGTAAATTCACAACAACAACGGTCATATTTCCTTCCCCATATTTCACAAAATAGTTGCTTAAAACTTAATTATTATCATTTAACAATTAGGCTATACCATTTGCAATCTCGATTTCAAATAAAATCTTACTTTTAAAGACACGTTAAGCGGTAAATGAATTTCGAAGATTGGATCTCCAATCTCAGGAATATTCATTTTTCGAGTGTGTTCGTGCATACGCTGCAAATAAACGAAAACACTTTTGGGCATGCTGTGCGCTGAGTGGCGAAGTTTGCAGTAATCGCTTCAAAATTAATGTACATGATGGCCTTAATGCAGACAAGACCTGTGCGCGAAAAAAAAAAAGATTACGTCATTGGATCCGAAGTTACAATAAAAAGACTATTAAGCCTTCAAAAATTGCTAAAAAAATCAACTGTGATAGATATAATCAAGATTTGGCAGTATATAGCACAGTTGAAATAGCTCTTGATCTTTCTGGCAATGACGTCACAATGACGTCATCAAGTGTCATATTACAAGCAATCAAAGATTTCTAGATTTAATCTTTGAAAATCAATATAAAATCAACTGCTGCAGATTTAATTTTGTTTTTATGGCAATCGTTACAATATTGCAGGGTCTTCATTTTTGGTATTAAGTGCAAAATCACTTGACCCTTCCTTCGGGTCGAAACCGGAAGTGCCTCATTATTTGAAATTGGCAGAAGATGCGAACTTGCTTTCAACGATGTGATTGTCTGCCTATAGGCAGTACTGTAGTAAAAATACAGGTGACGTCATCAAATGTTAGAGCGCCCTCAGGCGGCATGTTGAAACAGTTAAACATGGATTTAAACATGCATATTTTGAGTTGATGTGTGTGGCATGACGTGAACACTCCTCCTAGTAAGACCAACCCGACCAACCATGTAGGCAAGATGACGCATTACAGTGAAAAAAAAACATAATCAGTTCAATCAAAGTTCTCTAAATATCAACTTCCAGTTTTATTTCACAAATTAATCAATTTGTCAGTAGCCTTTATGCTGTATATAGAAAACCGATAATACAATACAAACCTCTGCGAACGGCTGTACACTGCACTCGAAGTCCATATCAACGTTCAGAAAATACGCAGACTGCGTAGCATTGTGATAGATATAATCAAGATTTGGCAGTATATAGCACAGTTGAAATAGCTCTTGATCTTTCTGGCAATGACGTCACAATGACGTCATCAAGTGTCATATTACAAGCAATCAAAGAGTTCTAGATTTAATCTTTAAAAATCAATACAAAATCAACTGCTGCAGATTTGATTTTGTTTTTATGGCAATCGTTACAATATTGCAGGGTCTTCATTTTTGGTATTAAGTGCAAAATCACTTGACCCTTCCTTCCGGTCGAAACCGGATGTGCCTTATTATTTGAAATTGGCAGAAGATGCGAACTTGCTTTCAACGATGTGAGTGTCTGCCTATAGGCAGTACTGTAGTAAAAATACAGGTGACGTCATCAAATGTTAGAGCGCCCTCAGGCGGCATGTTGAAACAGTTAAACATGGGTTTAAACATGCATATTTTGAGTTGATGTGTGTGGCATGACGTGAACACTCCTCCTAGTAAGACCAACCCGACCAACCATGTAGGCAACTCGGGTTGAGACACATCATTTAGGGGAGCCTGCCCTAGGGATTAAGATATTTATAAGCACTTATTCTATAATCGGTTTCTAAAAGGAGCGAAGGTCACTCTGTCTGAGAGATTTCAAGCATAATATTTGGTTGCTAAATTGAATCTGTCGGCCAACAAAAGTATTATCATAATACTGAAATGTTAACTTGTTTAATACGTTGAATTGTGAAAATCCGTGAATAAATGGCTGAGAACGATCTGTTACTGTTATGCTAGCATAAAACCGCAATTCACCAGAAAGTATAGTTCCAGAAAGCAGCGTGGCTAACATGTGGTATTTCATTTAACCACAAGTCATTATCTCGCTGAGACTGTGGAGCAGGGAGGGGAGTTTGGTTTACTTATGCTCCCCAGGGGCTTTTAACAGTGTGAAACTAGCTACTTTCTTACGAGGGCCGGTTTCGTCATGCAAAGTTTGCGGGAACCCATGGCCCAACACCGCGTGGTTGTTCCTACAACCTCTAGTTAAAATGTTGATTTATGTGTAACATTATCTCAATCAACTTTATCTAAAACACTTTTGAAGTTCCTTTAAGTCTTATTTGATTTCTCTTTTTTGATCCCGAAAAAAAAAGAAATAAGAAGCAATCAATATGGCTATTTTTGTGGCTGATGTCGTTTATGATTTTGCTTCATGCATTTGGTGTGTCTCTCAATTCTTAGCATCCATTTTGTCATTATTTTGGAATGGTGAGGATACCTGTCCTTTGTTATCCGTCAGCAATCGATTTCTTTGTGTTAAGCTCCCCGGCGTGGAAATTTTGCTGCAGGAAAACGGAACGCTATTTACGTGCTGGAAGCAAAATTTCCGGGAAAAAAACAGACCCTTAACATGAGTTTGGACATGTGTACACGCTTGTGGGTGAAATAACAATATGTACTTAGATGTACTATATTATGTGTAGGTGTTTGGGCCGATGTGGTTGATTGTAATCACGCTATTGCATAATTAATATTTGCATTTACGGAAAGTCCGTAAAATTACGCCGAAAATAGGGAATATTTCAATTTACGGAGTCCGTTAATTATTTACGGGCATTTTTAACAGTGCATGTGCTTAAAAAGCTGGCAAGAGTATGAGGCAAAGGACATTAAAGAGATGTAGGAAGGGCGTTGAATGTAGACCTCCACGAACTTCACATTTTCGTTTATCTGATTTAGATTTACTGAATGGGGGAACAAGGTTACCTTAACGCTTTAATACTTTAATACTTGAACACTTAAACAGACCTACTGCACTTAAAGTTGTTATTACGTGCTTTTTCAAAATTTCGATTTTCTTTACCTAAAGACATTTAAAGTAAGTCCTGTTACAAATAACTTTCATTTTATCACTGAAAGATAAAATACGTTATTCTTCACAAACGCACAGTTGAGTCCTACACTTTCTTTTATCAGCCGATGGTTGCTGTGGTGTAGGAAAAGTAAACAAAAGTAAACATAGCGATTGCCCTAGATGCAGTTTACCGCCCCTTGATGGCATGAAGCCAAAAACGATGTTCTTGGCATAACGATTGATGTTTTTTGCTGAGTTGATACAAATGTATTAAGTTCACGCGCGTGCTTGACGCGCTAAGTGCATATGGGGCAAGAAAGGCCAGTTCGGCGTAGCTTTTTGAGACCGCTACATCAAAAATAAACCCACCTCCTTCCCTTCATCCGCCATATTTTACGAATTTATAAATGGCGGTAAGGTCCTGGGAGCGACGGGCAGTGCCTCAATTCAAACTAAATAAACAAATTGGGTATTTAATTCTGATTTAAGACTTGGAATTTGGACGTTAAACGTTCAACAGGTTGTGTTTAGTCTTTGTAAAAATGTACGCCAAGCACCCATTTGTACTGATGGGGCATGCCAACCGTATCTACGAGCGGTGGACCAAATCGGGGTGCTTTTCAAATTTATTAAGTATTTTTTGCATATATTCAAATCACGTGACAAAACTAAAAAACACTTTGGCTAGCACCCACTTGTTTTAGTGGGGCTAGTGAATGGTTGGCAAGTGTGCCAAGGTTTTGGGCCCATGAAGGGGAGGAGGTGGGTTTATTTTCCACGCCCCAATATGCATGCAGTTCCCGGTACCGACTAGAATCTGGGCTTTGTACACATCGTATGGGACTCCCGATATTTATGTTAACCTCCAATCAGATTCACGAAGGAATGATCTCACATGATTCAAAATTGACGGCTGCCATTTTTTCATCATGTGACTGGTCATCAGAATTTGGTGATGTGATCGACTGTGATCACTGGTGATCCATGGGAAAGGTGTGCGGCGGGCTTTACGTGAATGATTTTACCCCTAACCATGCATTTGCCTTTATGCCTTTCATAGAACTGTTGGCCAACATGCAGACGCGTGCACCAATGCAGCAAAAGGTTTAGGATATGTGTTCAAAGTTCAAGATTTTGTTTGGTTACATAATATTACAGATTAACAAATATCACGAGGAACAAATTGCCATAAAAACCAGTGTTACAAATAAACCATAAAGCCTCCAAGCCGGTTGAAAGCACTGTTCAACACACTGACCCTGTGAAGTACCTAATTGTTGCTTGTGATCGAACAATTTGAAATAATATCGCGGCAGCCGATAATCTTTATTTATGCGTGTAAAGTTCGTGATCTTTAGTATTTACATAATAAATGCTGATCAACAACTGTCTTGACGTAGGTGTTATTGTTGGCACGTTGTTCCCGATCTATTTATGGTTATCAGAAGTGCCAGTTTTGTGTGTAAATATGTTATGATTCTTTTCGTTGGATTAGGCCTACATATCCAGCGGTAAGTTAAAATAGGCAAGGGCGGATCCAGAACACAATTTTTTTGGTCCCCCAAAAAAGTGGGTCAAAAAAATTACGGCGTGAGGTTCGGGGCCCGCTTATATAAGGGCCCCGAAAAAAAATGTGGATTCTAGATGCTCTGTGGTGCGATCTGAGGCAATTTTTGACCACTTTAACCAATGTTTTTTGTTGAAAAGTTGGTGGTGTACTCATTGCCTGCCTTTATAGTGACGTCATATAAAAACAAATATGGTGCTTTTTTTTGGCCCCCTTTGCCCCCCCCCCCCCGCCCCCCGGATCCGCCCTTGAAAATAGGCCTACATAAAATATATAAATTGGTTTCTCTGGAAGTGAAGGCAATAATATTAAGGTTATGTGAATGCACGAACATCGGCAAATATTACACATGCAGATATAGGCCGGTTTAGGCCCATGACGGAAACTTATTTGGATCTCTAATTATACCAGCACAGCTATCTCATGGAATTCCATATGATTATTTTAAGAATATAAACCACAATAAAAAAAAAAACTTGTGAACATAAAAAACATTTAACAGTACTCGAACCATATTTGAACCAGCCTCAGCTGAGTCTCAAATGGCGAAACATTGCCAGGGTCAGTGGCCTCATCATCCCCAGAGCGCTCATCTTGCGAGTGAGTGGAAGGGGGGTGCGTATCATCGACATCTATGACAGGAGCCTCTTGAACAGAAGTGCCCAAATTCATAGATGGGTGAAAAGAAATTCCCGCCTGTGATCTCGGGGGCGCCCAATCGCGGCCCGGAGTAGGTGGATTATCTGAGCAGACACTGATGGCAACCCCAGGATCTTGGGTCCCAGTGTGTTCCCCTCTCATCCCGCCCGAATTCGGCAGGATTGCGCCTGGATCCGGCTGGAGTAAGCCCTGATCCGGCCGGATCGCGTCCGGATTCGGCCGGATTTGACCCGCTGGGGCCGATCTCCATTGTTGTTGTTTATTGAGGGCTACTAGCGAAACGTTGATGTCCTGGAAAGCTTTTAAAAAGATTTCTGTGGATACACCTTTGTTTTTCTTTTTCCGATGCGTCGACTTACGGGGGGAATCCCCTGAAGAAGACGGCGCTGCCTTGTGTTTCCTTTTCTTACTTGGGTGACTTGATTCACTGGACTGTGAAAACTCCGATAATATCCTGGGAATTCCGGAGCATTGATCAAAGAATGACGTTGACTGCGAGTCCGTGGACCGAATTGGTGGAGGAGAAAGTCAGTCACCGCGAGTCCTGCCCATTCCGCACAGGTGGAAGTAGGAAACTCGGAGCGCGATGAACGCGCAGACGGGGCCGGTGAGGATTGAATCCTTTTACCGCTCCGTGACTGGTCGTCCCCGAGGGTTGCTGGAGCCAGCAGACTGGGGGGACGAGGCGAAACAGTTCCCGTGGAACCACGGGAAATCGACGCCGGGTTGCTAGGTGACGCCGATAGTCCGGAGACCGGCGGCGTGATCGAGCGACTAGTGGTCCCTTTTTGGGTCTTACCCTTGGGACCGCTGGTGGCCTTTGATGCGGCCTTTTCAACCGCGGGACCCTTACGGCTGGTCGCCCGGGGGGCCGTGGTTACACGGGGAGTTTTATCCCCGGTATCCTCACGGTGTTCCATACCGTAGGACGTATGTTTGATTCCGGCCAAAACACGTAACACGGGATGACCGTTACAGACTACGGCGGTGTCCCTGCGTGGGGACTCACTGCTATCTCGTCTTTTCGTACTATTGTACTACTGAGATAAATGCAGTTGAGAACGGCCGAGGGGAAGGGAACGACCGCTGGTCGATGTACCCCACGGAATTTCTCTTTACACGCCAGGCGAGGCGGCCGAGGGAAGGGAACGGCCAGCGGCCGATATACCCACGAATATCTCGCCGCTATCTCATTTGTCGCCGCACTACCGAGATAGCTTAGGACGGGCGAGGGGCAGGGAACGACCTCTGTCGATATACCCAACGAAACGTCCTCTTCTAGCTTACTAGCTCCCCGAGCTAGCTGAAACAGTCAGGGGGGAAGGGAACGACCTCTGTCGATATACCCCCACTGTACTCGTCTCGCTAGGCCCTAGCTCACCGCAAGCTTAGGGGAAACGAACGGAGAACTGGGAACGACCGAAACCGCTGTATTCTTCGAAACATTTCGCTAGTCGCCTGAACGGCCGAAAGTCTGACTTCCGGAACAGGGGCCCCATGTGTTGGGCAACTAGCAGACCTTGTGGAGAATAACCGCACTTCTCTCCGGGGATATACGACGCACTGTCTCCCCTTAAGGTCTTTACGGATTCGTCCGTCTATGGAGTCATAAACTAAATGCACTGCAATGCACAAAAAAAGTCTGAAAAACCTGCTACGCCACGTGGAAAAAAAACGAAAGCAAAATGACTCCAAAATCACTCCAAATGACAAACTTTACAGTATTCTACACAACTCACTTGGTTGATAAATTCTATAAAACAGAAACTCTTAAAACAAAAATCGTACAAAAACTCGTCAAAATGCGAGAGCAAAAATGTTTGCTTCTGCACGATGCCGTCGCTAGAAAAAAAAGGAGGAAGCATAATGGCGGATTCATGACGTAGCATAATGGTAGGCCCGAGAGGGCGCTCGTTGGTTGATTAAATCTTTTAGCGTTTGAGCCTGTCGGCTGAATAAATATGCATATGTAGTAGCTATTTGGGTAAGTGAATGAAGTAGACTGGCTAATTTTGGCCGGCATACAAGTTGGCAGGCCTACGAGTTGGCCCGCATACGACATGTACGAGTTGTCTCACGAGTTGGTTTACGTACGAGTTGTATAATACGCGCAGTGGCCGAGTTTACACTACTAATAAGGCCAAAAAAAAGAGAAGAAATACTCGGTCTCTGGTCAGACCAAAGTTCCGGAATGGATGCGGTGACGCGGATTTTTGTTCCAAACTAGGATTGTACAGACAAGGTGGGGTACTATTTTGCATTTTTTGGTGTCCTCATGTACATTGATGCCTTCCATAATTTGCCTTGGTGCCCTCGATCATTTTCCTTGGTGCAATTTCCCATTCCTTGTAGTACAGGCAATATAAGGTTTAACCTCAAACAAATTGCAACAGAATTTTGTTTCACAACAGTGCATTTCTATAAGGTCCCTAAAATGACATACTAAAAGTCTTAAGAAATCCAAGTGGTGGAAATATGCCTAATTTGCATTTATCCAAAATGGCCGCATATGTTAGTATTTTCGCATTGATTTGGTCATATTTCTCATACTAGGTAGATTTTGGAGGTACTTTAAACGACAGTTTTAGTCCTTTTACATTGATTAACTCATTATTCTAGTCCTAGGTAAATTTCAAGATCCCTATGTTTCCGAAATTTTCCAAATGCCGTATAATTTGCATAATTGCCGTATATCAATTTGCCTAAATTAAAGTTAAAATAATGGATGCCATGTGTGGACATGTACCAATTAAATTTTCCCTGATAATCCAAGTCAAATTTCACACCACAGGGCATTGCTATAAGGTCCCTAGAAAGTTGTTAAAAATCCAAGTGGTGGAAATATGCCCCTTTTTGCCTAAATTTAAAAGGCCGCTAATTACATGATTTTCATATGATTTGGCCATATAGTATAGGCCATTATGTTCTTTTGCATTTTTTTTGTTTTAGAAGGATTTTTTGCCATATTTGGAAAGACTTTACCTCCCTAAGTCGATCGGATATGCATTGGAGACATTTTTCCCCAGCTACCATGTGGCGGCCATATTGGATTTAAAAATGGCCGCCATTTCGAGCCTAATTTGTATCATGTAACTTCGGACCTGATTGTCACATAAAGTTCATTTTGATGGCAAACCCCATGTTTTTGATACAAAGGAACCCGAGTTTATTATTGTACTCCAAATAAATGGCAGCCGTCTTGGATATTTCAAAATGGCCGCCATTTTCTGCTTCTTTGCTCCCCTAGGTGGGCCAATTTTTGGCAGTATTATATCAGACGCCTGCTTGGAATCAATCCATGACACCATGTAATTTGAGCTACCCGGCCCTCAAAGTCCACCATTCTCCCCAGATTAACCCCTGGTATCCCTCAAGCCCTAAACAGTCAATACAACCAGACACTAACCTCCTCAATGCCATTTGACAGTTCCATTTTGGTCACAGGGGTGATCGAGGTAATCCCTATGTGAACAATGCATTTGCACACAAGCCTATGTAAATGCGCACAAGCACACTAGGTTTTCCAGCCAATTTCCAACCCCTCCAGTAGGATCACAAGACTTACACCCCCTCTGGTGGATGTACCATGGTCCACACTAGGATCTAGTGATAGATGACCTGGGCATGGCTACCACGTGGCTGGGACAACAAAAAACAAAGAAATGTGGAAGTGAGTTTATTCACACTGACTCCCGCTAAATTCGGACTCAAATGTCGTACGAAGTCAATTTCGGTGGCAAACCCCATACATTATGGGCGGCCATTAGGGCAAAAAAGACGATCACAAAATTAAAGTTAAGCAAAAATAAAATAAAATAAAATGCAAACTTAAACAATAACGTACAATTACCAATGAAAATGTAGGACAACAAAACAAAATTGAAACGTAAAAATAAACATAACAAATAAAACATTCGTGTTAAATGTACAATAAAACACAAATTAAACTAAACCCAACATTACTGTAAGCCCCGCGAAGAATGTAAACCCCCAAATTACTGTAAGTCCCGCGACGAATGTATACTCCAAAATTACTGTAAGTCCCGCGTCGAATGTATACCCCCAAATTACTGCAAGCCCCGCGACGAATGTAAACCCCAAAATTACTGTATTAGTCCCGTGACAAATGTAAACCCAAAAATTACTGTAAGCCCCGCGTCGAATGTAAACCCCAAAATTACTTTAAGTCCCGCGACAAAATTGTAAACCCCAAAATTACTTAAAGCGGGGTACCAGTCTACATGGACTTGTATACAACAACCTATCACTGCAGCGTGGCCGCGCTACGTAGACTGTACACGTGCAACTTTTGCGTTTATTTGGAGGCCGAGGGGGCGTAATCATACACGAATCATACATGGTAGATTGAAAAATGTTACCAATGGATTTCCAGCTTACTAAGGTAACTCTATCCAAATATGAGAAAAAAATCCTTCTTTAGCAAAAAAAAATGCAATGGCCAAAAATACGACATAATATACTATCTAATTACTCACGTCCTAAGTTGCTTTTCGGGGTACTTTAAACAACATTTTGTCATTGACATTGGGGTCGTTCAGTGTCAAATCACCCCCAAAACTTTAAAATTTTAAACCCCAAACTCTTCAAATTGGTTCACATTTAGTTCATGGTGAAATTTCGGCTAAAAAGCCGAAATTGTAAGGTTTAGCGCCATCGGACAAACGGTTTTCGCACTACCGCCCAGGCAATTTTGGTCAAAATGGACATTGCTGCCATTTTTTAAATGACCATATCTCTATAATCTGTGAGCCAAATTTGTTAATCTTGATTTCTTTTGAAAGGTTACATCATGAGAAATTCAAATTTACCATTTTCATGTCGGGCTTATTTGAAGTAAAATGGCATTTTGACCTTTACGTCGACCTTGAATTTGATCTAGTGGATCACCCGACATTGAGACAAACTTGGATGAAAATTAAACCCAAACACGTTTTCTACAAACTATCAAAAAACAGAGTACAATAGTTTTTGTTTGGTTTTTGGCTCATCTCAAAGTTGGCATACGTGGTCCCAAAAATGTGATATCCCTATGCAGTGTACTAGTGGATTTAAAGTAGGGATTTTTTGTCCCTGAAATGAGTTCATGCACAGGGTGTCACAAGACTGTTGTGTTGTCACAACAATATTCCTTTTATTTTCTGAGTTGATTTATTAATCACTAAATTTGTACGGCCGTAAAGTGTTATGTAACTTCGGAGGTAAATGCTTGGTGAATTATGCAAATCGTAATTCCTCCCTTTGCATACCAATTCCGGGCTTGCACCCATGTGAGAGGGGTATAAAACCCTCGCCCACGTATTTTCGGATTGAGTTTTGCGGTTTTTGGTTATTTCTTTCCCGTAATATATAATTTGATTTTTGTAATTGATAAATCCTGTGTTGAACCCTCTGTTCTCTTGAGTTATTCCTTGATTTTCAGTCTGAGTAGGGCGGCGCAAGGGTTCGCTCTGCGACACTGGGATATCACATTTTCCAACACTTATACCAACTTTGACAACAGCTAGAAACCTAACAAATAAAACATTTTCCCCATAGGAAACATAGGATAACAGAAGGTACCCAGGACTGGAATGATGATGAAATCAATGTCAAAGGACAAATGATTGTTCAAAGTACCCCAAAAAGCAATTCAGGACAAGAGTTACAGCCAAATCAAAAATCATGTAATGAGTTGCCATTTTGAATTTATGCTAATTAGGCATATTTCCACCACTTGGATTTCCTCCCTTTTTAAGGAACCTTATAGCAATGCACTATGGTGTGAAATGTATCCATGTACATGACTGAACTTATTATCATCAGGGAAATGTTAATTGTGACATGTCCACACATGACAGCCATAATTTTAATATATGCAAATTAATAAATGGCATTTGCGCAAATTATTATCGGCATATCGCAAATTTGGGAAAAATAGGAATATTGAAAGTTACCAAAGTCTAGAATAATGAGTAAATCAATGTGAAAGGACTAGAATTGTTGTTTAAAATACCTCAAAAAAATACCTAGTATATGAAATATGACCAAATCAGTGCGAAAGTCCTAAAATATGCGGCCATTTTGGATTTATGCAAATTAGGCATTTTTGCACCACCTGGATTTCTTAAGACTTTTAGTTTGTCATTTAAGGGACCTTATAAAAATGCACTGTGGTGAAAAAAAAATATGTTGCAATTTGTTTGAGGTTCACTAAAAAAATGAAGTATTTTGCCTGTACTAGAGGTGATTGCGCTCATGCTATAGAGGCGGCTCATTAAGTGCTGAGTTAAATGTTGCTTCTATGGCTTCGAACGGAATGTCTTGAGATGGAACACAAAGAACGTTCACGTAGATGAAACGTTCAGTATCCTGGTCTATTGGATTGTGATTTGTGTAGACGTTATACAGCAAAGGAGCTAGCACTCTGCCTTGATGTAGGCCGTTTTGTTGCCGTTGCCAGCGACCTTTTTTTGCTGTTGTTCAGAACAACAAGAACACATCAACATCCCACGGCCGTCAAGGACCAGATCTGCGATGCTCCAATATCCACATTTGTTGTATGATATTGGTCTATCTCTCTACCACATTTGGGACTGTTGTCATGAAATGCACTAAACGTTTGATATGTCATCGACTACGGCTGATTTGAGTGATTTAGGGGTAGGGTAAGAAAAATGGCCATAGCGAGCCAAATTTTCAAGACAGAAAGCTTATCTACCAATCAAATTAAAGCTTGTGGTCGCAGGCAATTTTTTAATAACAAAGAAAGTGTGTATCTAAAGAATAAGTATGGGTTTTAAACTCATATCTGTCCCCAAGTAGGGCAAAGTCACAGGATTTGGGGGCTGTCCGTAAAGCAATATACCCCCCTGGGAACACGAATGCGGATAAACTCGGGACCAACTATATTTTTTCTTGTTTACCCATCCTATCAGGATGATAAAAGGTTGCAACAGGCCACTATGAGGCCATTTGTGAGAGAGCAGTGGCCCAAAATGTGATTTTAGCTGTTTCTCAAGAAATAAGCCCCAAAAATATCAGCGGTTTTTTTTTTTGCTGGAAAGCAAAATACCGGCTCTGCAACATAAGAGCAGCATTCTCAGATGTCCAAGGGTGCCCTACACCAAAAAATAATATTAGGATCAATGAATCTATTTTGAGATTAAATGGCCTTATCCCAGGGACTATTAGAGGTATATGTGCTAGCGAAATGCCCAATATCCTATTGAAGTAAGCTAACCCCATATCCAAACAAGATTGGGTGTTCGACTTCTTATTTGGCACAAAAAATAGCGCCTCCTCTTTTGCAACCGAACCAGTTGCAACACAATACAAAGGAAGGATTGAAGGGGAGGAGAAAGGACATTATTTTCAAACTAAACTTGCATGTTTGTCTTTGAAGCTGCGACATGAAATGATACACACAGCGCGATCAATACGTATTCCAGCCTACGGATTGGCCAACGCTGATTGGATGCCTAGAATCCCGACTGCTGCTATATAAACGCGAGATATTCATATTACGTCCGCAATCATGAGAGGTAAGACGACAAGCATGGAAATTGGCACACGGCAAAGTTTTCGATGGATTTTATCAATTACGTGAGAAAATGTCTTTTACTCAAACTTCAATAAAACTAGACAGACAACCACTTGGGTAGGCGTTACATTCACTGTGTGGACTTCCGAACAAAAGAGGTCCACAAACCAGGTAGGGGCGACGTTGTGTGGACACAGTGTCCACAAAGTGTTTCCCCCTTTCTGGGAAAACAGGTTAGGTTTTGGGTTTGGATTGAAAGCGTTTTCACAGTGAGAGTCAAATGATGTTCTTCAGAGATTTTTCTTAACTACACGAAACCAAAGAATGTCCACACTTGGTATGTAACGTATGGGTGTGTGTATCTGTGCGTGTACAAACACTGCCTTCTGGGGTACCGGAACAATGGGAGGTACCCAATTATGGTTAAAATAAGAGCATTTTGACATAAGTGTGCGACGTTGCAAAATTTTAGTACACGAGAACAAAGGAAGTACCCCACTTCTATGCCTATGTAAGCGCGTGTGTGTGCGTGTGGGGGGGGGGGGGGTCTCCTCAGAACAAATTTGGCTCAACAGAATTTATGATGGACTAATAATTCAAGGTTATTTTTTTATTTTTAATCCTAGAACTTTAATGGCAATCATATGTCCGTAGGACAATGGCGTCTCCCACCTTCATGATCGTTGTGGTATTGCTGGTTTCAGTCTTACGAGGTAGGTTGATTTTTTTTCTTTTTGAGATTTGGGTATATCTTTTCCTCAAAAGTTTCCTAAGCTCACATTTTTGAACAAAACAGTCAACTGTCATGTATTTCCCAATGTGTTTTAAAAGTAAAAGTACGGTTTGGATGTTGCGTGCCAAACAGAGTAGCACTTTGATATGTCGACTTCTACTTATGTAAAAGGCTCTAGATTTTTTCAAGGACTTCATTACGAAGCTTTGAAACGTTGCTAGTGTTGAATCATTTCTAAACCTTGCCCCCACCCCCCCCAAAAAAAATCAGACTGTACCTCCTGGGTTACACAATGTGTATGTCTGAGGTAACGCAACTAGCGTACGTCATCAGTTACACGAACGTTCCTCTCTTAAGTATTATTTCCAAAGAGTGAATATTTACTCACCATCAAAGTGAAGATTCATTCAAACAGACAGAAACTATAGATCCGACGATCTAGAGTGAAATTCATTCAGTCCAATAGCTTGAATGTATCTCAAGCTTGCCCTTCCTTGATTTTTTTAAAGAGAATTTCGACCTGCATTGAGAGGTTTCACTCTTGGTAGTCTAATTCCTAGTTTCACTAGTTAGAAATCAATGACTTAATGATGCTATTACCTCCTTAAACTTCTTTGCCAGGCATAGACCATGTAATCAGTGGCATAAATCCGAGAGGGAAGGGGGATGAAAACAATCCTAAAATCGCCCAGTCGTAGACATTCGAAAAGCCGAGGGGGGGGGGGGGGTTGGAGGACACCACATGGCATATGTAAATGTACATCTTATCCAAACTGGCATGCTTACAATACATCAAGACGGCGCATTTAAAGATTTTGTGCTGTTCGTTCTCCGTTTTAATTGTTATTATGTGGGTTGTTGGAAAGTTAGATAATAACCTGAAAATCGGCATTGCTTTGTTTATCATCACAACTTTCTTGTGGGATCCAATGGCCCATGCCCCCATTGTTGAGAAGGTGTCACGCCCTTGCCTTCGGTCCAGAATTTCATGACTGATTTTCAATCAATTCAACCACATGTCAATCACACCTCATTCAGTTGCCAGTAAATAAAGAACGCATTTCGAAGAAAATAAACCTGTAACCATATACACGTAATTACTTTTAACTCATTGATAATAAGCGAAGGGCTTCACTTGGAAGTGGTATTTTTCCATAATTATTTCAGGTACGGATGGATCCTCCAAGACTGTCAACTTGTTTTTAGGGCCGTACGAGACGGCACGAATAACAACACCTTACTACCCAAACACTTATGCCGATGTCCGGGACTTCAGCTGGATTATCCAGACAGTCGGGGGTTGGCGGATTCATGTCATTTCCTCGACTTTCGGCACGAGTAGGAGTGGTAAATTAAAGGGTGGTGATGGCATCGACAGCACGGACCTAGCAACAATGATGTTTGAGTCCACGGGGAGAACTGGTCCAGATGCACTCTCCCATGGACCTGCAATGTGGCTGAGGTTCACAACTGATTTCGCATATGGACGATTTAGCCTGTGGGCTGTCAGCGTGCCGTCTAAATGTAATTACAGCGATCATTATAATAATATATAGGACACTTAAATTAGTTAATGTACTTTTACAGAATTCGGTATGTAATCGGGGTGTTAATGGTATACCTGTATGGCGCAATGAAAGATGGAGTGTAGGCTACTGTAGGCGATACAACTCGTCGCCTCTTCAACACGCACTGAGATGTTACGACGCGACGGCGCGACGCGCCGGCACGACGCGACGGCACATCGCGAATGGTTTAATGTTTACTATGGTGACCATATGCCTCTGAAGTTATTCTAAAGACGACAAATGAGCGTCGCGTTTTGCTGTCGGTCGTGACATCGTGCCGTCGCGTCTTGTCGACGTATAGTGCCTTCGCTTCGTGGCGTTGCCCGTTGCGTCTTGCCGCGTCGTACTGTCGCGTCCTGCCGTACCGTCGTGCCGTCGGCCATCGAATCGTTCGGCTCTGCACACTGCACTTTAGTCCTTAAGCTTCAAATGGAGCCCTAACTGTTTCATCTCAATTCCGTCATTTTTCGTGACAAGGTGCGGCGAAAACTGCGGGCTTTGATTTAGTTTGTCTTGTGCAACCATTTTTCGTAGGGAAACTAACAATTAAACTCATTGCGGTCGGTTATGTAGACATTTTTTTTGTTACTAGACAATGATAACGAAAGGGGGAAGCTCATGAGGAAGTCATTTTATGATCAGCGGCCTGGCTAGGATTCTCTCCATGGCGGCGGGGGGGGGGGGGACAGCAAGTAGGGACCGGGACTTTATGTTACAGTGGAAGGGGGGGGGGGTCTTCAAACATGTTTCTGTATTATTTTCTGTGTTGTTCTTAATTTTCAGGAGCGACTGAGGGGCGATTATTGTTTTTATGGGGGCATTTACGTGCCCCCCCCCCCTCTGCCACGCCACTATAGTTTTTTGACGATAAGAATCAAGGAATGGTTCGCAACGGATCGGATATGTTTTTCGGGAGATATTTTGAATCGAATCCACCAGTTATGACCTGGAAGCGACCCCTGGCGTATAGGTACCCCCCACAGCAGGGCTGTAATGTCGACAAAATATAACCAACCGAAACAGTCTGAAAAGCATTGTTGTTGTTCTGATTTTTTTCTTTCTATCTTTTTTCTTCCCTTTTCTTTTTGTTTTAACCCAAATCCCATAGACTTTGTACACGGTTTATTAACCAAGCCACCTTTGACCTAAAACAAACTCGTATTCTGATGAAACTTACAGTATATAACGACCTTATAGTGAGCTTGTATCCCGAAGAGTGGCGTCACGATTACGTCATCATGGGTCACGTGACGTCATCTTAAACATGCAAACTTTAAGATCCTAGATCCTATATCTAAAGAACTCTAAGTCCGATTGGGTTGAAAATCGGTATGTAAGTTGACCGGGATGTGTTATAGGTAAAAATTGAAGTGACATCATCATGACGTCATCGTGTCATTTATATCGATTTTTGAAATCTTGGACCTTTAAGCCCAAATGCAATATGCTAAATTCAAAATTCTTTTTGTATCATGTTTGTTAGGTAACATGTTTATTCACAAAAAGTGTAATTGATATGTGACGTCATTATGACGTTATCAAAAAAGCGATTTAAAGAAAAAAAGGGGATTGTCCAATCGTCATGAAATTTGGTCGGTAGGTAAATAAAAGTACCAGTACACAAAATCTGAAATGACGTCACGATGACGTCATCGGTAGATTTTTAACGATTTTTTAAATATTTACAATTTTCTTCTGTTTACAACACTTTCATTTATCCGATTGGCTTCAAACATGCTACATTCAAAATTATTTTTGTAATAGGTTTGTTATGTAATAGGCATTTTTTTGAAAAATGTGCAACGTCACGATGACGTCATCAAAAATGCGATTGTTAAAAACACTTATAAGGGCAAGTCTGATTGTCTTTAAACTTGTTGGGTAGGTAGATAGTGATAATAGTATTTAAAATCTGAAGTGACGTTATGATGACGTCATCAGCTATTTTCTTTATCAATTTATCAATGTTTTTTTCATTTTCTTTATTATTTCTTTCAAGTATTTTTTAAAAATATTTCTTTACACGTATTATTTTCAAAATGCGGAAAAGCCTGTGTCCTTTTCATCGAACAGGCATAGCTCTATTTTTTTGTCTTTTTCAGCCATTTTTGGCCATTTCATTTGTACGTGTTTTTTGTTTTTTTGTTACCGGCTTTTTGGGCACTAAAAGTAATCCAATTGCCTTTATACTCGGTAAACACTTACCATCTGAAGTTGTGTGCCGAACATTGACGGCATCATGACGTCATCACGAGTCACGTGACGTCAGATTATGGGTGAATAATTTAAAGGCCTATATCTCCAGAACCAAAAGTCCGACTGGGTTGAAAGATTTACCTAAACCGGGAGGGTTATAGATTGATATTACGTTTGCCACAAAATTCACATTATAACAAAATGTGCTTATTTATATTAAAAAGCTAAGTTAGTGATGGCGGCAATTAGCGGTATTTTAAGCGTTTCTCTTGTATGAAATAATAAAATGAAGTTTGATAATGACATCATGTAAATCGTGTCTTCATTGTAAAATGAAATGTTCTAAAAAATAGTTGTCGGGAAAAAAAACAAATAAAACGATTTTTATTAGAAATTAGAAACAAAACGTCTTTATCGTAAAATTTGTCACATGGTGTTATCCTCAAATTTCATCTTAATTCAAGCGATTCTGGGTTTAGCTTACGTATTTTGTTGTCCATTTAGATTCCTCGGCCGCAGTCTTATTCTGGGATTCGAACAGAAAGTTTCGTCTCCTCGGCGGAATATCTAAAACGGTAGAAGGGCAGGACGCCTCATTCCTCTGTCAGGTCCCTGACCTGCGAGACGAAGCATCTTTCATCTGGACGGTAGGTAATCGGGAGGTGAAGCCAGACCGAACCAGTAGCATACAGGATGAGCAAGGCGTTACAACAAGCACCAGCATTCTTACATTACCTGCGGTGAGTATCGAGAACGGCAGTGTAGTGCAGTGCAAGGCCTCAACAGAGAATCTCTATGTTGGAAGAATCAACGCAACAATTCACGTAGAAGGTAACACTTAATTACTGACCTAATAAATACAATTTTAAAAAATAAATAAATAAACTTAAAAGCAATTAAATTTAACAAATCAACGACGCGACGAGTATGTTCTTCCTCTCATTTGAAAAAGAAAAATGAACTTGATCCATGGTTTGAGAAAATATGCATATTTTGCTAAAACAATCTGTTTTTTTTTTGCAGCTTTCCATGGAATGCCATTTGAAGCTATCGAGCCAGTTGAGAATCAAAGATTACAAACAGGCATTCAGATACAAATGAGAATGGTTTATATCAAGACTGAATCATTACTAAATATATAGATTTTTTTCTGAAATAATGATGGTAAATTTTGTATGTTTTTCTGTGCAAAGTTTCGTTCATTCGTGAAGACTGTAAAAATCCTTTGTTTCATTGTATTGGAACTGAAATTAGTCATTAGCGGACAGCTGTCCATCACTGCGATGTTTGCATTAAAATAGGCATAACTTGTGAACATATTACACAAATTACCTGACATTTTCACACTTAATAGCAGACTTGTATTCGAGTCACCAAACATTGACTCCGAGTCTGAGTCGGAGTCACCTCTCCCGAGTCCGAGTTCAGTCCTGAGTCATGTAGGTCGAGTCCGAGTCCGAATCACGAGTCACCTAATTAATATTGAAAATACATTTCGAGGTACTGCTAACCTCACAGTGTAAAGTTTCCATTTTTTCACAGCTTTTCTTGATTGAATAAACTGGATATGTATAACACGTCAAAAGGCAAGGCACTGGTGTCTGGAAAAGATAATCTGGTACCGAGCTTGCATTTACGCAACGTCAAGTGTGGACGCTGGGGAACATGTTCCGATACATTGATTTACCAAATCAATATATCGGAAACAAGCCAGCCGCATGCGTTGTGTATGTACAGTATTTAGATGCGTTTCCTCTGCACCGTTTTTTCTACAGTGTAACAACTTACCCTACATGGTATTTTGTATATAGAAACACATGTACCTGACCCCAGGCAGATTTACATGCCATGGCCTCACTGGATGTTTTAGACAGTTGTCCATACTGTATTTAAATAAACAAGTTAAACTTGTCCACCTGTAGAGGTTAGAGCTATTACAAAAACAAGTTTGATTCAAACATTTACTAAGAAGGGTAAAAAGTAGGATTTTTTTACATACTTTTCTAGTGATGCATCGGATGTACCTCCGCTGCAGAATCAACGGCAGGATGTCTCTAGGCTATATCTTCAGACCTGCACCGCTTGTGATTTGCGGTGACCTTAACATTCACCTTGGCAATCTGAAAGCGTCCAATTCAAAGACGTTCAACGACTTACTGAAAGCACACGGTCTTTCCCAGTATATTCAATCGCCAACCCATGAACGCGGTCACATCTTAGACGTCTTCATCTCCCGCACTTCTGAAAAACACATTTTTCCAGACCTCCAACTTTTGCCAGGCATCTCTGACCATTCAGCCATTTCCTGTCGCCTGCATGTTCGCAAGCCATGCCCAACTCTCACACAAATTACAGTGAGCAACATCAGTGCAATTGACAGGAAGGACTTTGCCGACAATCTCCGTCATCATAATATCAGTTACCACTGCTATGCTGATGACGTTCAACTCTTTGTGTCATTTGCACCAAATCAAGATGACGCCTTGCTGACTCTCCAGAAATTTGAATCATCAATGATGTGCATCAATGATATCAGTGCATGGATGAGTTCTAATTCTCTTAAACTCAACACTGGTAAACCTGAACTTATAATGCTTGGGTCAAAGTCACAACTTGCAAAGATCAATGTTCATGGTATCAACATCCAAAATTCACCTGTTAATTTGTCGGCGACCTGTCAAAATCAAGGAGTCACCTTTGACTCACTTATGTCAATGTCTCATCATGTTTCTAACACATGTAAATCTGTCAACTTCGTTACTTGGGTAGACCCAAGTTACGAAGTTGACAGATTTACATGTGTTAGAAACATGATGAGACATTGACATAAGTGAGTCAAAGGTGACTCCTTGATTCGGAAGTATCTAACCCACTCAGCAACAGAGAAAATTGTTCACACCCTCATTTCATCTCGGTTGGATTTTTGTTTTCCCTGTTGTATCAGCTACCCCGTAACCAACTTGCTCGCCTACAAAGACTACAAAATTCTGCCGCTCGAATTTTGACCCTGACACCCTCTATAACCCATATCACCCCGATTGTGCAGTCTCTGCATTGGCTCCCTGTTGCTGACCGGATTAAGTACAAACTGTTACTGCTTGTTTTTCATTGCCTTCATGATTCAGCTCCTGAATACAACATAGACCTATTAACTCAATACAATCCATCCAGGCGATTGATATCTTCTGATGCTTCTTTGCTGGTTGTCCCTCACACTCACAAATCTTGGGATGATCGATCATTTTCTTACGCAGGTCCTCATCTTTGGAACAAACTACCCCTCGCCATTCGCACTATCTCATCGCTTTCTGAATTTAAAGTTGCCCTGAAGACCTATTTGTTTCAGACCACTCAGAATATTCTTGTTTAGTTAAATTTAATTGTTTTGTTATTTCTGATTTGTTATAATTTTTGTTTGCGCCATGAGCGTCATTTATGGCGGATAATGGCGCAGTATGAATTGCCGTTATTGTTATTATTATTAATATTATAGTATGATGGTAGTCAAGGCGCCTTCACATCTCCAATCGAGAAAGCATTATTGTAGTCAAGTACACAAGTGAATCACAACTAAATCAGCGTTAATATTATTCAGATGAACTGCCAAACAAATTCCAATCCGTCAATGTTCAGGTCTATATTGTACTATTATAGCCGAATCAGCGGCGCTGGAACAGTTTTGAAACCAACCAAATTAATCTTGACTTCACAATACTAGCATATCAGTCACAGGAATACATTTTTTGAAAGGTGTCAGTTGTAAAATCTCGAACAACAGTCAAGCATCGTCTGTTTTTCAGCTAACAAAAAATCATCAAGGGGCAAAGAATATCCGGTCCCGTCGGACACTCATTCCTAGGATATTCTGTTTCTTCGAATAGATTGTACGGGGACGGAAAATCCGATCATACCCCAACAGCTTGGTCAAAAGTGAAAAAAGGAAGCAAAATCGCTATCTTTTCTGTGGCAGGGTGACATCGCCCCCACGGTTTCGCCGCCCCTGTTGAAGATTTGACTTTTGATTATTCTCTTTATTACCCCCAGTAATGAGATTGAGTACTCTGAAAATGCCTGGTTTAACGAGTGAAGAAAAATATTTCGAAATAACGCAATACTTTTCATGCAATAACACCCATACCCACGACATGTTCTTGTTTCCTTGACCTCATTTTTGAAGGAAAGTTTGAACTACGAGTTTTAGCTCACGACATGCAGCCTTCTACACATCGTAGACTATTTTGGTGTAAATACGTGCGATCATTATGTATTTTTCATGCTAATTACGGTTTTTTTTCTCTACATGCTCTCACAGGGTCAGGGTGTGTGTGTGTGTGTGTGTGTGCATTATGTATTAGTCAGGCAGCTTAGTGAATGGATGTGGACATTCCAGACGAAAGCGCCAAATTTTCCATACATGCTTTTCAATCCCTTAGCTTTCAATTTTTGATAGGAACCAGCTTATCCAATGACATAATGGCGGCCGTCTTGGATTTTAAAGATGGCGGCCTATATCTACCAATATCTCATCTTCTAAGCCACTTAGGATTAAAGTTTACCATTTGGGATAGTTTGGATACAGTATTGTGGCCATCTTGTATTTGAAACATGGCCGCTATTTAAAACCTAAATCTCCAAATACGTGTATTGCATTTTTAAGCCACTGAGAATCTAAATCTTGGTGTCTAACCATATATTTTCAGGGTCATGGAACGCAACTAAACAATTTGGATTAGTACTACATGTATTTAGGATCGTGTCAATTGGTCAGTTTGTCCAGATACGTAATACAGCGGCCATATGGTTTCCCATAAAGGGACCAACACTGGCCCGATTCAGGCCTTTTACAGTCTGTTCATCATGGTTTATAGTAAGAGGACCTGCAATGGCCGGTTCAGGCTGTGCACCGTCTTGCTGTTATTGTTTGCCTACAAAAGAGCAGCACTGGTCCAATGCAGGCTCTGAACGGTGTTACCCATTACCGTTTGCCATTTAATAGGGCGATCGAGCCAGGACCAATTCCTACTTTGTGGTGTCTGTACCGTCAACACGGAACCGTTTTGGCGCAATCGAGCCAGCATTAGCCCGCTTCTGGTCTTGTACCGTTTATACTGTATGGTACTGCCACAACAAACACATAATTAGATGGTATCGACCCAATACCGTCCTGGTTACTGGGTCAATGCCATCTTTGAACCTAAGCAGGTACGAATCTCTGGCGCTACAGGATGTGATACAACTTGCCTCTCCACAGCTACATGCAGCTGTATTACTTATACTTTATACAGTATTTTTGGTGACTGCAGTATATATCAACGGTATTCTGTTAGAGATTTTATTTTCAGTTTGACTATTTTGTGTGTATAACTAAAATCATCTTTGTTTCTTCTGAATAAAAGAGTTGTATTTCCTGACCCCGAGAATGTATGTTTTGACACCTAGACTGTGATTTGATATGGGGTAGTAGCTGAAATATCAGTAAATGCAATTATTATCTGGCGGCCATCTTCAAATTCTTCTTTGACCCTGAAAATATATGTTTAGACACTAAGATTTCAATGTTAAGTGGCTTAAAGATGCGATACATGTAGTTTTCAATGTCGGCGGCCATCTTCAAAAATAAGATTGCAACAATACAGTATCTGGACAAACAAACTATTTGATACTATCCCAAGTGGAACAGTTGCACTCCTTGACCGTGAAAATGTATGTTAAAACACCAAAACTTTACTCCTAAGTGGCTTAGAAGATGAGATATGGGTAAAAATAGGTTTTCGATTAAAATCCAAGATGGCCGTCATAATATTATTGGATAAGTTGGTTCCTATCAGAAATTGAAAGCTAAGGCAATGAGGAGCATGTTTGGAACATTTGGCGCTTTTCTCCAGAATGTCCACATCCATTCCAAAAGCTGGCCTAAGCTGCCTGACTATCTGATCTAGCGAAACTTAAGACTGGCCATTCTGTGATCAGGGTCGATGATACTATGCTTTAAGACATCATGGGATTCGTTCCCAAATTTTTGATTAAGCCCTATCCAGCTCTCAGTCTATTAAAACGATCACAACATTCAGCTGTTAACCACTGATAATTGACCATTCGACGAACTGATGAATGAACGACAGCTTGAAAAAGAAAACATACCCAAATCGCTATTATTATTCAGAAAAGCAAAAAAAAAAGAGTTGAATTGTTCCTTACATTCAAAACACATAATCTGACCATAAACATCAATTGTATTTGAATGCTTGCGTGTAATCTGTAATTCTCGCTCAGTTCGATTGCTTCCAATGGCATTCCATGGACTGCTATAAGAAATGGGTTATTTTAGCACAACATGCATAACTTCTAATAGCATAGATCAAATTTGGTAATTCTTTTTTTTCAGCCGAGTGGAACGTGCTCTTTTAAGACATACTTCATTGGTGTATCAAATTTGACTGCTTTTAAAAGCAAAACATCTTTAAACCGGGTCACTTTCTTTTCGGCTCAACCTTAAAGAGGTCTGCTTTCATCATCATCACTCCGCTGTTCGGGATAAAGCATCGTTGATTTTCATTCCCTCCCCAACTATTAGCCAGTGCCAGCGTGGGATCCAATAAAAAGTTACATGCTTGCATATATTACACGTTTGTTGTATTGCACTGTAAACATGAATGTCTGGTTGTCAGACTAGTTAATGCCACGCCCTTGTTAGTGTAAAGGAAGGCGTGTCAAATGAAAAGTGACTTAAAAAATACATTTTATACGTGTTCTTTCCCATTTCAATAAACCACAGACTACCTGTGTGGTTACGCCTACATGTCTGTCGTACTGTACGTGTCTTGTATTTTATACGACTTTTAACACCGACTGGAAAGTTTCCACCGTTAGTCGTCAGGATGCACTTTCCCTTCTTTTTCCGTACGCCATGTCCATATGAAAGGAAATAAAGTAATTCGTACGAAAAAGCAAATTAATAAGAGCTTCTATAATATTGGGATAATAGGTAAACCGAACATTTAGTTTCCATTGGATTTAAACAACTTAGTGCCTCACCCTCTCTTTCTCTCTCCTTTTCTTTTCTTGTTCCGCCCTTGCCATATAACTTCAAATATGTTACCCTGCCTAATCAATGTTTGTTTTTTCTCTAGCACAGAATAACGTCTTAATAAAGGAACAATCGATTTTCTACCCAATTTCATCGGTTTCTATTTTGTGTTTATGTTAATTTTTGTATGTTTCTAATGTTTCACTTCATTACCTACCGCACGTATAATGCCCCCAAATACTAGTCAATCTTTGATCCTATATTCAGCCATGTGGTTGCAAAGGCTGATTTATAAAGGTTACGTAATACTTTATTATGAATAAAACAACATGCACACAAATATGTGGATGTTCGCCGGCGAATCATTGAAAATTTCTCCCATTTGGAAGACCATATCTTCATGCAACTTTCAGGGTTAGTTTTTCTTATAATGATCCAAGTATGTGCTAAAAATCGTTGTGATATCTTCAGTACTTTTCGTTGAAATTGGGAAACAAGCCTTGGGTACGTGAAGTTTTCAACGATGTAACATTCATGGTGTTTGCAATATCTGTCAATCTTTTCAAGCCTCACGAATATTACTAAGGTTCCTATCCATTGTGGTGTGCAGTACAAATTTGCTATATCGCCTCCTACACGAGTAATTAGTTAATAAATATCACCATTTTTGCCAGTTTCCATTGGTCGATACCGAGATCTACGAAAACATACACGGAGTCACACTAATGAATATGCTAACATGTGCTTCGTCATTGTTGCCCCGAAATTGGTCAAACTGAAAACCATGCCTGTGAGTTTGGTGAGCCATAAATCCTTGTCAAAATTTTCCTTGGAGATAGTTCCAGGGGTAACACAAGCGTTGAAATTCGGAATATACTTAGATGATATTATTGTTCTACTACTCGTGAAATAACAACAAATACATAGATTTGGTGACCTTTTTGAAAGATTTTTGTTCACGACTTTTAGGTCAGCTTCACCAGGACCCGTAATGAAGTTTCGGCATCAATAACGGCGATTTTTGTCACTTACACGAAATTTAAAATTTCTTCTTTTGTTATAATTTAACGTTTCAATCATTCTGAGCATATTTTCTGAAAAAAAACCCATAAGGCCAAAAACAAAAATACTCCGTCTCTGGTCAGCGTGCGCGTCGATTGTAATCATGCGCGTCAACCTTTTTTTTTTTCTCTTCAAATTAACACGGAAGCTACAACAGCGCCCTCTATTGCCGCGCCTCCTCAAATTTTTGTACCAAGGAGCACCAAGGAATGGGGAAATTGCACCAAGGCAAATTATAAACGGCACCAAGACAAATTATGGAGGACAATAATGTATAATGAGGACACAAAAAAGCAAAATATAGTACCCACCTTGTCTGTTCAATACAAGCTTGAAAAAAAAGCCACAAAAAAAAACCGCGTCGCCGTATCAATTCCGGATCTTTGGTCTGACCAGAGACCGACTATTTTTCTTTTTTGGCCTAACATTAAGAAAGCTATTTTTTAAAAATTTGGCCTGCATGAATTTCACTGCTCTGATGGAAGTGTCCATGTACGTAATCGGATTAACTTTGTTTTGGCCTTACCGACCACAAGGCTGTATATTGATGCAGCAGAAGGAGTCACGTCGCCGCTTCATCGTCTTGTGTGGATAACTCTTAACTATATTTAGCAGGATATTGGGAGGAGGGAATACTGGGGTAGTCAAATTCACGTGGGGGTGTCAGCATTGCCTGTTTCGTTGTGTCAGTGCAAAAACGTCGCACAAAATTGTCAAAATTCACCTTTTTGTGTAATTTTATTAAAACTCACCCACAGTAATAACAGGACAGTTTCATTGAGAAATATTGCGTCATTATGACGTACTTGTTTAAGTCATAAGGTCGTCTCTCAATTACGAGCGAATGTGTGCTAGCAAAAAGTCTCAGCGCGTTCTTCTTCTTTCGTTCAGGCAGAAGAAAGTCAAGCTGTTCCGTCTAGTTGTCTAAGCCATGTTCTTGTTTGTTTGCTTACAATGGCGAGGTCTATCGTGTCAGCTGTGGAGCCAAGTGCAGTGCATTCGTTAAGGCCAAAAAAAAAAAAAGTCTCCGGTTTCTGGTATGCGCGCGCGTCGCCGTAGCCATGCGCGTCGGCAAAATGAAAAAGTTTTTTTTTCAATGAAAGATGATGTCCCAAAACCGCCAAACTCACTGGTTTGACTGGAATCCTGTTGCTGCACAATTTTAACGTGTTTATGGTCGAGAATAAGCTTTATGTGGCCTCTCTGGACTCCCATATATTTGCACTAAGTTTAGTCGGGCGCCATTTGCAGTCTTCAGCCGACATTTGAAGCAAAAAAAATTAGGTAAAAAAAAAAAAAAAGCCGCGTCGCCGCACCACTTTTTGGGCAAGCTCCATACCAGAAACCGGAGACTTTTTTGGGGGGCCTAATGATGTGCTGTGCTGTCTACTGTGGTGCTCCATACACGCAGGTTGCCAATGGTCGTAAGCCCCGATGAAACGTGCTAACATTGAGCCGGCCGACCCCTGTACGCAAGCGGTTCAGGGTGCATGCCTTTCGAGGCAGGTCTGAGCCGGATGGGGCTGTGGTGTCGGGGGTCAAGGTAAATTGGTCAAGGTGAAGTTGGAGTTGCAAAGGGCTGCAGCATGACGGGAGAAGGGGTGGACAGTCGTTCATGACCAAGTTGTTGTGCATCTTGGATCAGCTCGTGCAGAGGGTGATCTGCGTTTCCCTCGACCTTGGACACAATCCTCTCGGTGAGGCACTCTTTGCAGGTGCGATGCCTGCAAGAACAGATAGGAGGTCTGTTGGAGTAGAGCATAGTCAGCTAGTGATGATCCGTATGGTTTCGTTGAGGGAGCGCTGTATACGAGGGCAAGAGCACCAGTTCGAAGGCAGGATGTCCTGGCAACCCATGACGATCCAGCCAGCCGACGCAGAAGGTTGTTATGTGCTGAAACCTTAGTTCGGAGGGCTTCCAGATGTTTACCGTAGGTGAGTTGCCGGTCTAGTCTAACCCCGAGGTAGGTGGGATCTGGATTGTCGAACAGGGGAGACCCGTTTAGGGTGACAGTCAGCTGGCGTTGAGGTAGTTTTTGCGACGCTTGGCATAGTCTCCATGACTTCAGGTAGTTTACGATGCATTCCATGTCAGCTGAGAGCAGCTTCCCCACAACTGTCCCATTTGTATCTATGTGCAGGAGGGCTTAGTCATCTACATAGTCATATTTCCTCGATGTCGTGCGTGGTAGGTCGCTATGGTAAACGTTGAAGAGGGTGGGGGCCATTACTGAGCCTTTGGGTACTCCATACCTCAAACAACGCGATCGGCTTGTCTGCTAGTCACTGGTTTTGAGGACAAAACTGCCAGTGGAAATGGTGTTAGCGAGGATCCGCCCTAGGTGCCGATCGGCAATGGAGCGAAGAAGTTTAGGACCTGGCCGTGATGCCACACTTTGTCGTACGCAGCAGTGAGGTCCACTAGTGCGACATCGCGTATTATATGCAATATGCCGTACTGTCGTGTTTGTGCAAAATGTCGTTTCGCAAAAGTCAGCAAAATTCATGTTCTCTTACCGATGTGACACCAGTTAAATTTACTTTGGCATTTTGTTGAAGCCAAATTAATAAAATGAGAAAATAAGACATAATTATGTTATGTCGTGGTGAAAAAAAGAAGTTAGTAGAAAATGCGAAAAAAAAAACTAAAGACTATTCGTACTCTGAATAAGATGCTACTGGGAATTATTAACAAACTTCATGAATTTGACAAGCTTAACTCAAGCATATTGTTAAAACCTGAGATTTTTTTAGATATATAGTAAAAATATTTCGTGACTTAAGATGATTAAAGCTGTACGTGCTAAAATAATGGGGCCTTATTGTGTGTTCGTGCAAAAAGTCGGATCTCGAGGAGTTACGACATTTTGACAAATGTTTACATGGCGTTTCGTCGCAAGCAAAAACGTCGTATGTTGATTTGATTCTTTAAACAGGTCTTTGAAACTACGCGGGATAACAAAGTGTTCAACATACTGAACACGTTTCTGACTAAATTGTCTTCTTGAGGCTACTTTATCTGTTCATTTAATGAAACGCAAACTTTTAACGAGCCATCGAAAACCTATTTATGCGGGGTTTTTTTTAAACAACACAAAACTGAGTTTCAACGTTTTTGCACGGTTTATCACCTTTTGTTTCTCATTGGGTCTTGAGCAAAATTACACGAAGCAATTTTCACAAGCAACCTCTTAACAACACGAGGCATGATAACGTATAAGAAGATTTGGGAGGCACGGAGTCCTTTTGTGTGTTCTGTATTGTTTCTCTCCATACTCCCGTCATTCCTTCCATTTTGTTTTTAATTCGCTTATATTACGTAACGATGACGCGTTCTGTTTTTATTGGTCACAGCAAGCACAGGCTTCAACTGCACCTTCGAGGAAGGGTTTTGTGGTTGGAGACAATCGAACGAGGACAGCTCCAACTGGCTGCTGTTGCAGGGGCAAACTTCTCTTTTTGTCATGCCAGGTTTCGACAGGACGTTTGGCAGTAAGTGTTTGCCTCACTTGATGTTTTATTAACCTATACACGGTGTCCCGAAGATAGGTTACCAACAAACACATATTATTTGACCAGACTATAAATTAATGATCATTTCGTTGGTCTTTGCATAAAGCTAGGGGCGTAAGCTTTCCGTTCTTGTCTTGATGTCATTCATCTAATCATGCATTACTAAGATTCATTATCTTGGAATAGTATGAAAACCTCGGAATGGTTTGGCGTAAAACCTGCGCACATCCAAAAGTAAGGCGAGTATACATTCAAACCGACATTTAAGATTGGCGGGAAAAGGATTTTTGTCAAATTGTGATCTTACTTGATAAGTACCAGCACGTTAAGCCATGTGTATCACCTTCCACATGTCCACCTGCCCTTTTTACAAAACGGTGGCACATATCTTCTATGATCTGCCTCCCCACTTCCGGGTGAATACCGTTAACTGTCCACTCAGTTATGAGTTCAGGACTTCAAAACCTGAAGGTAAGAAGGCAGAGGTACAGGTGCAATGTTGAAAACCATCTCTGCTAAATACGATCTCCGCAAAAAAGTAAGTAAAACATAAAGTTAAATTTGGTGACTTGGGACGCCATTCCACACTATGATTCTGTGTGATTACTCTGTCCGCCCCCCCCCCCTAAAACAAAACCCAGAAGCGATATCAGACAGCAATGTATCTGTGGGGCTGGTGCATTATCTTATGCCCTGAAAAGAGACCAAAAGATACCATATCCTTGGCTTTCAAGATGAAAGCACAAGATCATCAATGAAAGACATACAGCTTTGTTAATGTTTTTGGAAGTTACATGTGTCTCGGACCTAGTCGTGTTGTAATTGATTATTATGTTTTACACTAACCTGTCTCATAAAGGTTTCACGTAGGCCTATCATTTTCAATTCAACGGAGCTAAGTGATGCATGACCACAGCCATAAAGTGATATCAACGGAAGCCTACTGCCGCTAGTTTATGATTAAACAATAGTCAATAATTTCAAAGCTTATGATCATGGGTCAAATTTGTAATAATCCTGTACTGTTTTCGTGTCATAAAATGAAAGCTTGCCCAAAAGATGTCGCTAAAAATCCGAATGGGTGTTAAATTATATATTTGACTGGTGTAGCATTAATGCAAATTCCCTAATCATTATTATTTGTATTTTTTTGCGCGCCATAGAGTTTTAGCCACATGCGCAGTTGGAGCAGCGCGCAGTGACGCTTGCGAGCTGGCATCGTGCATTGGTTGGCACGGGGTCTGTTGTGTTTGAGCTTTCGGAGCAGCAGGACCGCCAGACGCTTGGAGTAACGCGCAACGGGAGGCGCCATAGTGAGTATATGCGCCCACACTTTACCAGCGTGAAGCATAACGAGAGGCGTCGGTACTAGCGTTGAGCACGGGAGCGAACATAGCGGGAGGCGCTAAGCTTAGCGGGAGGCGCCTCACAGCAGGAGGCGCTTAGCACATGCACAACGATAGGCAATTAGCATTGCGGGAGGCGCCAAGCACAGCGGGAGGCGATAGGAGGCGGCAGTAAGACACAACACAAACACATTAAATTACAGAGGAGATACACAAAAGATCCCTTATCCATTTACTTGTTTATTGATTTCCCGAATAAATTACATGAAACTGTAGCATTGTCCTTGTTCCATTTACTAAACCCCAATCCATAAGTTGACTTTCTGGAGCGTCCTAGAGCGTGAGTACCCAGCCCAGGTTCTGCGTACACGGCGGTATATTTCTGTCAAACGGGCCTGCACTTGAACGCTAGGGAGGATCGAATTGCCAGCGGACAATTATTGCTAGGGAAACCGACGTTGATTGTAAATAAGGGAGAGCAACCATACTCTTCTCCTGATTCGCCACACTGGTTTCGATTATAGAAATTAAAGTATGTATTATTTTTTTTTCAAATTGCCTTGACTTAACCAAATAAATCGCCTTAAAAAATGCAAGCCAACTCATGCCTCTTCTAAATGTTGAAGAATATCTGCCGATCTTCTTTCAATCACCAATGCAACATTTATTCCAAAGTCATTTGTGTTTGTAATCTATGAAAAAATCCCTACCCTGCACAGATGCGAGTGGCTACTACATCAGTCATGCTACAGCATATTATGGCAGCAGAAAGGCTACAGTTGTCAGCCCTGTCGTTTCGCCAAGTGGAGAGCATCCAGGACACACGTGGTGTTTCAGTTTCTGGTACAGATTGTATGAACGCGGCAATGGTGAGCCTTCCAAACCGTTTTCACAATGTATGATTAAAAGGACTCTTTGCATCCAATTAAAATGTTCAATCCACGCATTGTAACTTTAGGGTGTTTAATTTATGCTAAAACAAACTTCCATATTCATTACCAACGTGTTGATGTCACCAGTCTCAGAAACTATCCAGTGAGTTACTTGGGTATCGCTTAGAAACGTCGGAATGAATTTTAATAACTTGCTATGGTTTTTGTACTAAGTGCCGTGGTGGACGTTTACAACCGACTTACTTGCTGTATATATTTTTTCCATTACATGAACAAGTGTTCATTTTTATTGTGTAAGGTTTATTAAGTCAGACTCCCACCGAAGAAGTTGAACCTATATCATGGATGGGATACACAATGCCCATTTGAAACTTCCTGCAAGACCTCTTGACAGAACGCCTTTGCCAATTAGCATGAAAATTGATTAGGAGTCAACAGGGTACCGAAAAAAAAAGTATGTAGGGTTTCATGGTTAGCAAAGGAGACTATTTAAAATGATTGACATATTGACAAACGTCTATCCTTTTGTGAAAAGAACATGGCCATTTGCAAATTATTTGGCTTTTGCCTAGTCTTATCGAGAACACTGACTTGAACAAGAGCTCAAAGCCACCTGACTGAACTAGAAGGCATGTAGGGAAAACAATCTTGCTGCGGTTGGCGCAAAAGCGGCTTAAAATAAGTTATAACATTGCCCCAAGTACATGGGCGTAGCGAGGGGGAGGCAAGGGGGGCACTTGCCCCTCCTTGGAAAAGCAACCAAAAAAAAAAAAAAAAGGAAGTAAAAAAAAAAGAAAAGAAAAAAAGAAAAAGAGGCACGAAGACAAAGTGGTGTAAATTTAATGAATTGGGGGGGGGGGGCAAAATGTCCCTGCCCCTCTCTAAAACTGATAAATCTAGAATGTGTTGAGAAATACCAGCATTTTTTGGCAAAAAAAAAAAATTGCCCCCCTTTAGAAAAAAATCCTGGCGACGCCCATGCCCGAGTATGACATTTGTACCGATTTGATTCGGTAAGAACGCGTCCGTTTCAAATGTGAAAGCAATTAATATATCAACAAACAAAAAGGGTATAACGATATTGTTTTCTTTAAATTGATACAAAACAGAATACAGATGCAGAATTCCGATGATAAAAATACACTTACTCAGATTCTACATTCATTACTCCAGCAATATAAAATACAATAATCTTTCAGTTAGAAAACAGAAAAATGGAATAAAATGATTCATTTCGTCGTTATTGTGTGTTTTATTGGTGTAACAGTGGCCCTCAATGTGTACCAGCTTCCAGTGTACCACACAATCAGCAAGGGTGAAATCATCCTAACCAGAAGCGGTCAATATATGTATACAAGGATTTGGTTAAAAGCCCGGAGTTGTGTGAGAAATGCTACATCGGAATTTCAAATTGCTCTTCAGGCAGTCAATGGTGACATCTTTCCGTCGTACGTGGCAATCGATGACATTAATACTGGTATGATATGCTTTCTTTTTATTCAAACCTGAAACACTTTACCCCTACCCCGGATTTGGTAAATTATGCCAAACTCTACCGCGGTATTTCCGCGAATCGCATTTTGACAATGTAGAACTTGAAAGGAAGTTGTCGTTAGTGATAAATAATTATCAAACATATGCTTTATTAATTAAACTTTAATACAGTCGTTTTCCTAGTTCCGGGTAGCAAACATCATTCAGGCTGCTTTAAGCTCAATTACTCTACAAATTCAAGTGACATTGGTTCAATAGATTACCTTGAGTGATGGAGATACTACATAATAATTTTCCAAATTAAGGCTCTTTTTTTTATTTTACGACGTCGAAAGTACCGATGTCACTTTTCCTAGTTCCGGATCGGTTCAATCAGTTCCGAAACGATCAAAACTGCTTCGTGCAAAAAAAGAACCACGCGAGAAAACATTTTTTTTTTCATCCAGAACTTACCGAATCAAGCATATTTTCTGATGAATTATTATTTCATTTTCCCAAAAAAGTTCATTTAAGAGAATTCCTCCAAATTTAACAATGAGAAAAACGTAAATGATTTTAAAAAGTTTGTCTGCAGCGCAACGGCACGAACTCACGCACGGACCGGAAACATTTGACACAGCACAGAAAACGTCACACAAAAATCGATTAACGCGCGTGTAGTTGGCTCGTAAGTTACAAATAAGTACACGCGCTATAGGAACTAATCAAATGCATACGGTCATTCGTTGGCGAATTTTCAAAAATTAGAGACTCTACAACTTATTTTGATTCAACAAACATTCGATGGAAGAGTTTATTACTATTATGTATAAACAAAATATTCGAAATCACACGGTTCGAGTGATGTACCGTCCATTCGCAGCTCCTGCGATTTTCTATAAACAGTCCAAACAAGTCAAAGTGCGAGTCGGAAATCTGGCCGAAATTCCTCTTCTAAAGTTTTTATCGAAAAGATCTTCGTGTACCAAGAAGCTTACTTTTTCCTTTTCAAAATGCACTCTGTCAAAAAAAAATAAATTTGAGACTTATCCAAAAGCGGTAGGTTTTTATTTGAAGCTATCTAGAACTAGGAAAAATCCGGAACTAGGAAAAAGACTGTATTTTATTTGCCCTTCCGAACAAACGAGGAAAACGAATCATCAGGATGTATTATTCTTTATCAAACAATATCAGAACGGCAACATTTCGATTGGTTACGAACACCTACATTTGTATTTTATATTCATCTTCCTCCAATCACTGTCCTACGTTGTCTGTCTCCGTTATTTGGATACTTCATTTCCCCTAGTTATCCCTCGAATGTTCCTCTTCGATGCAACTGGAGACTTTCCTTCAGATGGTGGAGAGGCAGTCCTTTCGGATAGAGATCATCCATTTACGTGCACGGTACTAGACGTCAACCGCGAGGTACAGGGTGAGTCAAAAAGAAAGTAACCTGTATTAATATTTTCCCATTAAAAGAAGTTAAGTTTGAGACGTCAATCAAGAATGTATGAAACGAGCATGTTCTTTCACTCATGTCACAAAAAAGAATTAGTGAAATTGGTCAATGCTACCAGTTGAAAAGACTGAAACATTATTTTTTGGTCGGAGTTTGTGTTTGAAATATAAGGAACGAATCAATTTCTTTCTGAAATGATGATGGTGGTTTTTGTCTTTTTCATATTAAGTTTTCGTTCGTTCAAGGAGGAATGTACCCCCATTTGTTCATTGTATTTTAAATTACAACTGAATTTTGTGTTATTTTTATTAAAATGGAAATTTACGTGCAAAATACGTGCATTTTTTACAGTAACTAGCTGAATAGCTTCAAAACACGTGTCAATTAGTCCTATGTTATTTATATTAAATGAGCGAGCCACCCTTTTTTTAATTGTTTTTAACTAGGTCGTTTTCTTTTGAACTCACTTTGTAGAACTTGTGTGGACCTTGGCTGGCCAGCGAGTAAAACAAGTCAGAAACAGAAGCGTCGACACCATCGACGGATTTAGCGTAAGCAGTAGTGTCGTTGTGTCACCTAACAGAGACATCCATAGAAAGACACTTCAGTGCGAAGCGTTCGACGCAGATGGTGAGCTGATCGACGGTATGACTGTATCAATCGTTGTAAGAGGTGAGATGCAATTTGAAATATGTATTTTGAAGTTGAAACGTAGTCTCGTTTATATATCTTTTTTTTATTCAATTCAAGTAGAAATTTATTACCATAATTTCAAATCGTTATGAATATAAATATATTACTATTAAATCAAAACAGTATACTTTAAAGGAAAATCCGAATAAAAACAATGCAGGGAAATTCAAGAAGTTGAAGCTTGTATAAACGTGTCGTTAAATACAGGGAAACAATTGTAAGAAAAAAAGTATACTGATCAATAAAAATATGACAGGAAACAGAAAGAGAACATGAAAAAGAGACAGACACACGGACAGACAGTACAAAGTATTGCGTAATGAAAGAACACAGTAAGTACAGTTTTATAAAAGAAATATCAAAGATCGCAGAAAATTAGAGAAGTTGTCCCAAATTGAAAAATCCAAGTTCTCCTTTACAAGCCTTTAAATTGACCAACATCATCCAAAGCGTTCCAGAGACACAGCCCGTAGTATCTCAAAGTGCTTTTGGAGTGAGTCCTGCGAGTGTAGGGCAAACATACATTGTGTTTGTTACGTGACCTAGTGGGATACCCCCTGAGTGTCTTAGACTGTGCTGGAAAAAAAGAAGAGAAGGAACCGAGAAGGTATAGTTCTGTTAACTTGAACCGGTATAAAGTTTATTTGTGTCAACGAGTGGCAAGAAGAGGTTGGGTGTGCTCGTGCGAAAGTAAATTGGTACCAATTCTTGTTTAATATACAAATGCTTAAAGAGTAGATGAAGCATTATGCACCTTTTAAAGCTCGTTTCGTGCGTGCGTGTGGCATCTAACCAGTTAACAATATTTTCCAAAATTGCGATCACTAAATAAGAAAAGGGTATCCAATTGGATGCTTTTGACGTTTATCTAAAAAAGAAATCTCAGTTACTATTGTAATATTTGTATCATGCAAGGTCAGGTAAACCTTTTTTACCAATGTGTTTCTCAACCTAAGATCAATCAGATTGAAATAAAATAACACGATATCTCATTCTTTCCGTGTAGTTTGTAAATAAATAACTTTTATTTGACGTTATCGTGACTTTTCGTGTACTCACATTTTGGGTCCTTTGGTGACGTACTTCGTGGCGGTAGGTAATGTAGGCCCTATTGTGCGTGATCGGAGAAAAATTGCACAGAATCATTTTCAAAAATCGAGAAGGTAACATTATATATGTTTATGTGGTGAGGAAAGAATTAATTTCCTTTACTTGACACCTTCAGTGCATTGTACGCCACGGAGGAAATGTCGCGGTAAATTATTAGCTTCATGAAGTATGAATTTCACAGCTTCTCGGGTCTGAAAACGACAAAGCGTTCTGTTTTTATTTGTCGCGCAAACGCAGGCTTCAACTGCACCTTCGAGGAAGGGCTCTGTGGTTGGAGACAATCAGGCGAGGGCTGGTCCAACTGGCAACTACATCAGGGGCAAACCTCTAATGGTGAAAAGCCATATTTCGACAGCACGTTTGGCAGTAAGTATTTGCATCACGTGATGTTTTATTTATCTAAAATCGCGTTGTCAAAAGAAGGTTGCAAACAAACAGATTATTGACCACTTTTAAAGTGAGCTTTCCGTACTTATCTTGATTCCATTCTGGTGATGCATCTCTAAGCTTTGTTGTCTTGAAAAGGTATTTAGTTTAATGTTCATTGATTAACCTTGAAGCATGCAAGTGTGGTAACTTGATCATTTTTTGTCTTGTGAAATTGTCAGTTTTTGAGTCTTTCTACGTGTGGTATAACACGCTTCCGAGCGACAGTAATTGGTTGAACGGGCACAATTAACCCAGTCACCATTTTAGAATCGTTCTAATAAATATGCTCATTTTCTTTCCGTCTCCCTTCTCCCCTTCTTTCTTTTTGTCTTTCTTTGTTTCACTTTTGTCTGAAAATAATTATCCACAACGGTTTATGTTATAAACTTGTTACTTGAAACCAACATCATCCCAGATCCAAAAGTATGCATATTACTCTGACGTCATGATGAAGTCATCAGGTATCTAATCGCAAGCGATTTGAGTTGAAAAATTGACCAGTTTTTTTTACTTGTAACTTTTGAATAAAATGATAAATGGTGTTCATATGCTGTAACCTTTACTTCTGGGACTACCGGGAGATCAAACTAAGTTGAATTCAAAATATGAAATCAAATCAGAACAAACCGAAATATCCTCCGAACGGTTTACGGGATAAAAAAAACAAACCAAGGACGTGAAGAATCCTGAATCCATTGTCCCTATAGCAAAGTTTGTTGCCATAGTTTTGCTGATAACGTTGCTGTTGTGACATTTCGATGTATTTTTGGGGCTGTGAATCTTTTGTATGTACGTGTATTAATATGTACTTCAGTGCTATGGCCACCATCAACAAACCACTACAACTTCGGAGTTTCATTCAGGTACTGTTAGTACTATCCATCTATCCGAATATAAGCCTGAACCTATCTATACTTCCCACTGATGCCAAAAATGTAATTTTGTTTGTTGCCAACAAACTACCACAGCCCAAGCTTCATGAACCTCCACGCCCTGTTCCTGCCCGATCACTGCGCTTCGCTTCAACAGGATTTTATGCATCTAAATCACTCTCTTCCAAATGCTTGAAACATGGATAATTATGTTTGCCTCAACACTCCCGGTCATGATCCTCCGACTGATATTACAATTTCCAATGAGATCTTGGAGAACACTGCATGATTATTGATCTACAAGTTACCGGAATGAACAGAATCTCATCCTGTCGACAATCCAGTCAGCCATCCAATATGTAGCAGATTAGTCTATTCTCTTTCTAATTTATTCAACATTCGTAATCTAATGCAACGTACCATTGGTCCTTTGCCCTTTTCACTAACGTACCCAAAGGTGAAGCCTGCCAAATGGCCAAGGAAAGATCAGCACATGACTCCTCACTGTGTGAGTGCACAACCCTTACCCCGGACCAGATTCATGATCTTCTGCTCAACTGCGTCTTGCTTTCAGTACACAGACCAATTTTTCGGACAAGTCCCCCGGAACCTCCATGGGATCTCGTTTATCCCCGGTTCTAGCGGACTTGTTCATGGAAGAATTTGAACAGACGGCACTCCTCACAGCCGCCCAAAATCTGAGTGTGTGGTTCTGGTATTTTGATGACACCTTCAATAAGTGGCTGCTAAGCACATGAGGACCTCTGACTGTTTCTGGAACACCTCAACGGGCTTCAAAGCAACATCCATATATGGATCAGGAACGAGATGACCACAGCAACATCGAGTTCACAATGGATCAGGAGCGAGATGGCCTCATCTCGTTCCTGGACGTTGAGGTCTCCAGACAGTCAGATGGCACCCTTATTTGTTGTGTGTACTGCAAACCCACACCCACAGACTGCTATCTGCACAACCCACAACCTTTCACCACCCAAAGACCAAGTCGTCCGCCAACCGCAACAAGAACTTCATCATATCATACAGCTCTGCAGCACAACAGATACAAGACCAACGGAATCTAAACTTAAGACCCACTCCCGACCAAATTCCGTACACAGGCAGTTCATCACACATCATCCAGCGATTCCTGAACAACAATGACATCTACGTCTTTAAAACTGCACCCAACAAGATACACAACATCCAGCAGTCCCACAAAGACAGGCAGTGCCCGAGACCAAACCTGGCATTTACAGGATAACCTGTGAATGTGGGAAAGTGTAATCGGGGAAACTGGACGTGATCTCAACACAAGATTGAAAGAGCACAAAGCACACGGCCGAAAAGGGGACTATAGAGGAGGTCCTTCATCATCAAGCATTCCCACAGCAAAGACTCCACCGTTAACTGGCAGCAAGCACAACTCATCACCAGCATATACAGTGATACCCCTGCGAGTCCAGGAGGGCATGGAAATCTACAAGCACAAGACAGTTCCACAAGACATCTGGTACGGGTTTTCTTTACCCACGGACCCCATCCAATCCCCATAGTTCCCGTCTTTAGTTTTGGCCTATGGGTCCCCTATACCCTTGGCACTCTGTTTGATGTTACCTCCATCCTTCTGACATGCTTCAGTGAGCACACACAGCCCACTTCAGCATCCTACCCAGCATCTCAGCATCCCAGCATGATAACATCCTGTCAGAATCTCCCGCCTTTAACGGTCTATCGAACTTAGTATCCTGTTGCAGAATCTCCCCCCTCCACGGTCCACTGGACTCAACACATCCACTACTTAAACCACCAAACCAGCCAGAGTCCTGATGACGAGCAGAGTATACTGGTCGAAATGTCGAGTTAAACCAACTGGTACTTCTCAGAACCACACAACTCACTAAAAAGATATATTGTTTTATTCACACGGTGTTACTGCAAACTTGCCATTCATTGGCGCGACACGCTTTTTCTGTGGCAGTAGATCTTCAAGTTCTCATTTTCAGCAAGCTGTTTTTCAAGATCTTCATGCAAGGGATCCCATAAACTTGCATTGATAATCATTTAAGCTTGCATTGATAATCATTTCTATTCGTGTTAGATTATAAGTATTAATGTTGTCAATTTTACAGAGATAAACATGTCACATCATGTCATTCCAACTTGAGCCTTCTTTTGTCATCAGAATATCGGAAACGTATTGGAAATGAATGTGATGTTAGAAGAAAAAACGTGTTTGTCAAAACGTTCAGTACCCTGTGATGGTATCATGATCTAAGGTTTACAAAACATTTTTACAAAACATTTTAGTACGGCAGAAGAAATGGGTTCCCATGCAGCACCCCCCCCCCAAAAAAAAAAAAAAATAAATTCCAAGATTATTTTTAGAATCCCTAGGACATGGGATTAAAGAATGTTGATGTTGCCAGCGAAAAAGTCCCATTATGCCCTCATTTGCATATTTCCAAGATGGCTGCCGTGCGAATATTTAAAACGCTAAGTGTCATATGTCAGTGACTAATGAGCCCATTTTGATGATCTTGGTGTCAAAATTATACATTTTTGGGGTGCTGAATCGTTTTTGAGGTTTATAAAATAGCTGGAGGTCATTACTCTCTGACAACTCACATGAAAAATAAAATTTGACCTTGTTGTGATTCTGGTACAGCTTAACAACTGCTTTTATTACATATCGACGATAAAACGTAAGGCCAATGGCCCTTAAACTTAGCAGTTTGTAGAAGTCAACATTGGGAAATTCTGAGATGGAAAACAATGGTTACCCAGTACATATACCCAATCATGTATCTCCCCATGTCCCCCGCCAACTTGGCACGCTTGCCACACATAGATTTGGACACGCTTGTCCTGAAAACTTGGCACGCTTGCCACACATAACCTTAAACTTGGCACGCTTGCCACCATAGATTTGGACACGCTTGTCCTGAATACTTGGCACGCTTGCCACACATAACATTAAACTTGGCACGCTTGCCACACACATTTGGGCACATTCGCCCTTAAACCAATTGGCAGAATGATTGAAAATGTATTAAGTATTTATAGTTCTAATTTGAATATAACCTTAATCTATATTTCCACCGTTTGTACGAACGTTTGGAGTAATGCAGTAGTAAACCCCCTTCATTAATTTGCATAGGACTTATTAATCTCACAAATATTAAGTTTGACTATACCTTAACAAGCAATGTTTCCACCGTTAGGACGTACGGTTGGAGAGCTAGCCCCCTTGGGACATGGGGGTGCTAGCCTAGTATTTATACAGAAATAAGGAATTGTTTATCAATGACTGATTTTCATGAGATTGAGGTGGTGGCAGCCCGCATCCCGATCGAAATATGCCACCCACTGTTTTTGAAAGCATCTCAGCAGTTCCCATAGTCATCCTGTCTATGTTTATTAACCCTGTAACTAAAAACTACCTGTACTAACCATCTGTTGGTAAGTGAACACTATCATCTTTTTAAGTGTGCTTCTCACAGACATTACGAAATTTACTCTGGGTACCCAATTCCCCTGTTTACACTTTTATGTTTCTTTAATTAACGAAATGTCCAGTCAGACCGTTCCCACAGACAACCAGTCTCCTGTTGCTAGTCTTGAAACTTGAAGCTATATGTGGCCACTACATATGTCTAACATTATAAACTAAAATCCCCATACCATTGGTGGCGTTGGGGTGGCTGGTGGGCTGAAAAACAATGTTGACTCTGTGGTCAGCTGAACCAAAGTGAAGGCTTGCCGCCCAAAGTCCTGCACCAGGAATCTTAGCTATGCCCCCCTGCTGTCCATTGGTCAGCAGATGCTGTCCGTTGGTCAGCCGATTGGAATGGAGTACCTAGATCATATGCAAATCCAGGACCACAGAGGCCTTTGGGCAGTAGCCCCATCTGTGTGGTCACTGAGAATAATGCATTTTATTCTGTATGCAATAAAATGAATTACTCTCAGACAACTCCATGAAAAACAAAATTGGACCTTGTTGTGATTCTGGTTCAGCTTATTTTCCGACATGCACGATTTATGTCAAACTCCCATTGATATGGTAATAAAAGCTTATTGTTCAGAATTGTTCGCATCAACTCAAAGACAATGTTATGTCAACAATATGGTTAATCATGATCTTCGAGGTAATAGGATGTGTCAAGTTGAGGTATTCATCATTGTGTTCAGGTCATCTTCAAGGTCATAGAACGGGAGAAATAAGTACAACTTAGCACATAGACCTCGTTGCAACTGATGAGCATTTATTTAGTAACTTCTGAACCGACGTTACAAAAAAGACTACTGAGTCATTTATAACAAGTGAGATTGTGGCAAAGTCTGAGGGACATCCTCAGAATCCATGAAAACATCATCTTCGTCAATCTCCATAGCCTCCTTAGGATACCGCTTGTTACTTCGCTCTCTTGCTGGCCCTCTTCATTTTCAGCAGCATCAGTGTCCAACAGATCAACGAGTGATGGGAGTAAGATAGGGTCAATTGACCAGACAGGCTCCAGTTCATGTCCCCCTTAAACTGTCTTCAGCCACCCTTGACCCTCATCATACGGTTTGGGAGCCTCAAAATTAGGGTCAGCAGCACGCCTGCAGCGGGCCGGCCACAAGGTGGTTGACGCGCTGCACATGAGGAATGAGTGAGTTATGGCAGGGAGGCAGGCGGACCATGTCAACCTTCTACTTGCAGTTAAGCTTGTGGTCCTCTCCCCCCCCCCCCCCCCAGTAGCTTGCTCCTCACCACATTCACATATACAGTCTCACGCGCTTGACTATACATGGCGCAGGTGAAGGCTTCCAACTGCTTCTGCGCCTCTGGGGCCACCCTCCCTGTCACGTCGGACCGGCCTGTAACACAGTTCATAATAAACGATCACTACATCAACCACAATGAATTTGCAAGACAACTTGCACGTGACTATATAATTGTTGATATGCAAATATAATTTGCCTGACAGCCTTGCGGAACTTGGTGTTCTTCTGGAGCTTCTTCAGTGGCGCCACCTTTCCCTTGCCCTTGAAAGCACTAGTGCAGTCCTCCCCGAGAACACATAGGCCAAGTACCGGGCAAACATGACGGTACAGGGCAGAAACCGACTTGTTTCTGCCCTGTAGTTTCTGGACCTAAGTTTCTGAATGAGGAAATGTTTTCCTATCACGTCAGCGATATACTGTTTTCTGATTGGTTGAATCAATTATTCAATCAAAATAGTGTAGTGTAGATTCAATATTTAACTTATTGTTGAAACCTAAATTGCTTTGGGGAAACGTATTTCAAATGTTACACTTTGATTGGCGGGTTGAAATTATATGTTTATTCTAATATGAATGTTATCTATTATGCTACACAATTTACATTCGAGTTATATGAACTCATTCAATTGATTGACTAGACATGTTTACAACTATAATAATTATCCAATATAAGCCGAGTCTTTCCATTGATTTATTATGACATTGTTTTTTTTTTTTTTTTACTTCTACACGTTTTTATGTAAAAGGTATATACGGTACTAAGTATACAGTTTATTAAAAACACGGGGCATTTACACGTAGTATAGCAAATTCTAGCAAATATGATTGGCATCCACGAAAAGCTTAAGCTTGGGTAAACAAAGTTTAAATTAAAATCTTGGCAAGAATCGCTGGGAATCCAAACTATCGTACTAATTTTATCACAAAATACATTTTTTTTGGTGTGTTTTGGGGTCAAATATACAGATCATAATTTGCAAAATGTACATTTTGTGACATTTTGAATGTTAGGTTCTAATTAGGTTACTAATAGGTAACTTGTTACTGCATGCAGTAACAAGTTTACTTCTTTCTCTAAAATAAAGTCATAACGTGTTTATCAAAGTTGCCACTTTTTCAGAGCAGATTTCGCACTTTTTTATGTTCACAGGGGTATGTGACACTATCAAAAATCCTTTTAAAAAAAATATTCTTTAGGATGTTTTCTTCTTCAAAACAAGTTAACGAAGTTGAAAATGTCACATTCACTGGTTTCAAATTTTAGCACACTTTGAGGCGATTCTGGCCCGTTTGCCGTTTGATTCCTTTTCACGTCACCAGCCAACACCAAGCGCTATAAGGAATAACTGAGAACATTAATATATGTAAATAATGTGGTCCCTACCAATTTCCTGCCAAATTAGCGAAAGAGTTTGCCTACGAGCTGAGTAAACCTCTTACAGATATCTTGAATTGTTCGTACAGAGAAGGAAAGGTTTCAGATCAATGGAAAAATGCAATTGTTGTACCTATCCCTATGCAATATCCTGCTTGTATCGATAAACTCAGACCTATTTCGCTTACCTCTTGTCTTCACTTAAATTGCTGAAGGATTTATCACAGACTGGGTTCCTAACCACATTAGCAGTGTAAAAGATATACAGCAGTTTGGCAATGTTAAAGGTGTTTCTGCTGCCCCCTATTTGGTTGTTCTCGCTCATTGTCTTCTTTCAAGGCGCTGAGAGACGTAATAGTGGTGCGGCATAGGGACAGAATGGTGCATTTTGTGATAAAAGCATGAAACTTGGCATGTGAGGTTTTCATGCCATTAAAAAAAATTCAGATATGGAAGCATTTCATATCTGACCCCTGGTGACCTTTGAGAGGTCAATGACCTTTGAATACTCTATTTGTACCTATTGGTCTTGAAAACATCACTTTCCTATGACCTTAGTCTATGTATAGTATTCACATAATGTAAATAACGACAAAATGCAAAAACAAATCACAATTAGACCTGTGATGACCTTCCAGAGGTCAATGACCTTTGTATTAACTGCACTAATTGTATTTATAGTTATTTATACGATATACCCTTTAAACCCCAATTTTTTTCAAGACCCAATTCATAATGCTAAGTGGCTCATGCAATGAAAAGAATTTCATGTGTAGGGAATATCATATCTGACCTCTGATGACCTTCAAGGGGTCAATGAACTCTGTGTATCCTATTTATAGATAATAAGAGGATTAACTATTCAAAACACCACTTTCTTATTACCCATATCTAAATTTTGGGTATTCTTGCCATGATATGAATTTTCAGATATGTAGACATTCTATATTTGACCTCTTATGACCTTTGCGAGGTCAATGAACTTTGTGTACTCTGATTACCATTATTTATCATAGTTAATCTTCCAAATGTCATTTTTTTTATGACCGACGTCTTATCGGAGCAAAAGGAGTGTATTTGTATAATTAGTCTACGACATGTCATGAGGTCAGATCCCAAAGATTTTTTTTGGCATGACCTCCGATCTCAATTTTCCTATTTAAAAGGGCAGACGCAAACGTGAAGGAATATAAGCGACACCTCGGACAAGCATCACTCTCTTAACCATTGGCTTTGGTAAAATGGTTAAAAACGTGGCTATCCAAATCCAACTGGATACAGCAGGGTGTAATAAGTACACAATAGTGAATATTGCTTGACGTTTGTACATTGTCCATTAAAAAAACAGACCCAAAGATTTCTGTTCCAATCCAATCATATTGCGTCTGCCAATAAAATAAGGAGAAACGAGGTCAGACTTCACCTCAAAATTGTTTGTTGGGTCTACATTCATAACATGACTGTAAACTAATAGGTGCAATACCGTTCGTTGGCACTATTGATGCTTGAATCACAAAAAAAATGGCGCTTTGGCGAATAAATATGATAAATAGCGGCAACAAAGATATACAAAGTTCATTGACCTCTCCAATGGTATCTTAACGTCCAAAGTGATGTCCCCACATCTGACAATTCTTTTCATGACACCAAGAGTCAAGCTTCAGACTTGGGTCATGAAAAAATTGGCATTTACAATTATGAAAATCTAATTAATATCCATATGTAGGCTATTGTTTTACAAAGGTCATGACCTCACGGAAGGTCACCATGAAATGACCTATGTATAAAAATTCTCTCTTTTGCATGAACACCTTTCATTAAGGCATGAATCGTGAAAAAAATGCGGTTTAAAGAATAAATCTTACAATAGTTATAAACAGGTTTACAAAGGTCATTGACCTCTCAAAGGTCACCAGAGGTCGGATATGATTTTTTTTTTTCACATCTGATCATTATTTTAATTGTTTGAAAACCTATGACATAGACTTGGGTCATAGGAAAGTGAACTTTTGAAGAACAAAAGCTATGAATAGAGTGTGCAAAGATCGTTGACCTCTTAAGGTCACCAGAGGTCAAAAATGAGATGCCTCTATATCTGAAAATGTTCTTTATGGCATGAGGAACCAAAATGCGAGGTTTCATGCCTTTATCACAATTTGCACAATACTTTAGCATACTAACGATCCATCCATCCATCCTTCCATCAATCCATCTTTTTTTCTCTCTCTCTCTTCAAGTGGAGTTTGAAGACTCCATTTATTCAACAACAAGCATCATTTAGTAGCAAAAGACAAGAATACTTATAACACACACAAAAAACACATTTGAATTACATATACAAAATTGACAGCTAAGACAAAGTTACATACATGACACAAAAATTAAAAAAAATGACGTCAAATGTACAAAATGCAGAGAATTAAGGTAACATCCAAAAATGTACAAGGGTAAAAATAACAAAAATTAAAAAAAAAATCAACAGAATTTGATTTTCTATCCGAATCGCAGTCTTCATACATTTGAATCAAAATTTAAACTTCAGATCACAATCTTGGAGAGAACACCAACAATTATACACTTGATGCTGGAGTCTGCTGTATTCATTTGCCAAAACCGCCTGAGGTTTTTTTCGAAGGTCAGGATTATATCAGAATGCACAATATCTTTGTCTTCATTAAAAACTAAATCACACCGAATTTTCCAAATAACCTTTATCATCACACCTACAACAATCATCCAACCATCTGACTAATTAACACCCAATATTCTTGCACGGTCTGTGAGATAGAAAAAGCGGCAACCTACTTGTCTTTTGATTAGCGATTCCACATATAGCAAAGGTTCGATGATCTTATTACAATTAATAAACAAGTGCTCAATAGTTTCAATCTCTGATTGACAAAGCGGGCACTCAAATTCTCTGGTCTTATAATCGCTATACAATATTTTTGAGGTGACCTTAGCAAAACAAACCAGGTCATCACCCTCCGGCCCAATTTGAATTTTTAACCAGTTGCTCGGGTGGTTACTAGGTCCACTTTGATTTTCTTTGACCAGATTGATAAGGAATGGGTTGATGTTCTGCTCAAGGCGATTGGTTGTACGGCCAGCATTAATAGGATTCATCTTATACTTCCAAACCAGTTCCCTATATGTCATCAATCTTTTGTTTCTAATAACCTGACCAAAATGGTGGATACCAGCCTTCACCATGAAGGAGCTACACAGATCTTTTTGCTCATTTCCCGTGATGATCGAATTATTCCACAGGGAAATACTCCTTACTTCCAGTGTTGTGGAAAAATCTGGCTGGAAAAAAAGCCCCGGCTTTGTCAAAAGATTGTAACAGTTCTCTATAAAATAGGGAAGTCTATACAGAGGCCTTGTTACTCTTATTAAACACATACCAGCCCATTTTGTGACTTTCTCCTACATTTTCATTCCAGTAATTAAAGCAAATCTTCCATTTCCCATTTCTCTTAGTGTAATTACTCAACCACATCAATTTCAGACTGCGTAGCTTGACCCTAATGTCGACTGGGCCTGTTCCTCCTAATTTCCGGGGCCCAGTGACCGTGGCACGCTTATTTTTATCCGGTTTCCCTGACCAGTAGAAATCAGAAATGATATCGTCGATTTTCTTGATCCAATCATCCGGACAAGGAAGGATGCTGCCAAAATAATTCCTACCAAGGTGTTAACAATGACGGCTTTCCCCATTAGGGTCAAGTCACGCAGTTTCCATTTAGTCAACGTACGAGTAATTTTGTTCACTCTGGGTTCCCAGTTATCGCCCGGCGAGACGCTATTTCCCACATAAATACCTAAGATCTTAAGCTTGTCATTATTACAATTAAAACCACAAGGTTTGTCTAGTCTGCTCTTTCATTTTCCCAACCAGAGACCTTTGGTTTTACTGGTGTTCACTTTCGATCCACTACCTTTACAAAAAAGACGCAGACTTTCGACAACGGCTTTAAGATATTATATTATTTCTGATCAGAACTCCTAAACTTCGGCACAGATGGCATATAACGATGGGGAGAGGGGACATCCTTGTCGGATTCCCCGACCTATGTGAAAAGGAGTGCCAATGAAGTTGTTAACAATTACACAACTAACAGGATTACTATACAAAAGCTTAATCCAATCAACAAATTTAGGGGGAATGCCCATTTTATCTAGCACACTAAACGTGTAACCCCAGTTTAAACCATTGCTATGACGTCAAATTATTGTTAAAAGTGTGGATTCGGATCTACGAATCTCTTACACTGGTCACAAAGTGTGGATTCAGAACGACGAATCTTTAGGAAAGTGTGGATTCGGAATTACGACTCCACACATTGAACACGGTGGACAATTGTTCTCCAAAATGAACATGAATAGGAACGTCTGCGTGACAATTTGCTTTCCGAAAATTACCAATGCATCTTCACTGTCAGATTTTCCGCCGTTATTGCAAAATCTACTTTTAGTCAGAAAGAAATCGTCGTCTGAACTATCCATTTTGACTTAAGAAGCCTATACACACAAAATGACTGGGTTGTACGGGTGTGGCAATGCACATGCTTAACACGCCAGGGAACAATGTTGCAACCTGACGCCACTTCCGCGCTTGTGTACAACGTCTATAGAGAGTCATTTCAAGTATTTCCTAACAATTTTGAAAACATTTATCAGTCCCAGATTCATGTCTTATCATCATTTTTGAAACAAATGGCCTTCATTGAGATGATATGTGAAGAAAAAAAGTGGCGTCAGGTTGCAGCATTCTTTCCAAAACTTCTGTTGACGCAATGGTTTAAGTCGAAGATTACACTCGGAAGTGTGGATTCTTAATTTACGAATTCACTCGGCGCTTCGCGCCTCGTGAATTCTTAAACTACGAATCCACACTTTCTCGTGTATTCTCCTTTACCTATTCGATCAAAGGCCTTCTCTTGGTCGATGCTAAAAAGCGCTGATTCCATATTATTACAATTCACATGATCGAAACTGTCACGCAAGAGCATCAGGTTGTCATGAATTTTCCTCCCAGGAACCCCATACGTTTGCTCATCACCTATAATATATGGCATAATTGTCTTTAATGTATTGGTGATAGTTTTAGCCAGTATCTTATAATCAACATTTAAAATGCTGATTGGCCTCCAATTTTAAGGTCTGATCTGCTCCCTTTCATCTTATAAATCAGCCTTATTAGGCCAACATTCATGGACTTGGAAAGCTCTCCCTGTTTATGACACTCTTTTAATACATCCAAAAAATCTTCTTTAATGACATTCCAAAAATTCTTGATAGAATTCGACTGTCTGACCGTCAGTACCAGGAGATTTGTTTTTGTTCATTTGACTAAGAGCCCAGGTAACTTCATTTTCTGAGATATCTTTCTCCAAATTATACACATCATCAGTGAAAGTGAAAGTGCCGATCTCCTTCAAAACATTCTGCATCTGAGTAACAGATATATTATCCTTACTATAAAGGCGTTGATAGAAATCATTGACACAATTCATCACATCCAAAGTATTATCAACACAGTCACCATCATCATTTTGAATACTAGCCATGTTATTATTGTTGACCTGCTGTTTCTCAAGAGCGAGGAAATATTTGGATGGTTTTTCACCTTCATTTTTGACCATGTTTCTGACTCTGACTTGTGATTTCTCGTACTCCCTCATCTCAAGATCTTTCATTGTCCCTTCAATTTCTTTTAATTTTCCAAGGGAATTCACATCTTTTTTTCATAATGAGAGAATTGTGTTTCTTTTGAAAGAGCTCTCTTTCTCTTTTGTTCTCAAAAGATTGTTCTCTTCCAAATTCCCTAATGATCTCCTTAATTTTGTACTTGGCTGCTTCCCACCACTGTAGAAGGGAGGCAAACTTACATTTTTTAGTTTTCCAAAAATGCCAAAACATGCAAATTCTCTGAGCACAGTCGTCATTCTTTAAGAGGGATTTGTTACATATCCATCTTCCGCAACCATGGGGGTTATCTTGCTCACAAAATTTAACATTAATTGCACAGTGATCAGTTAATCCTATTGCAGAAATGACAATTCCATTACACATATTGAGGTGATCTTTAGACACAAACATATAATCAATCCTACTGACTTTACCCCTTCCTTTATGAAGGTGGGTGACCCCCGGTTTATCAGGATTTTTGGTGGCCCAAACATCTGCAAGGTCATTAACTTGTAAAACATTTCTGAGGACTTTCTTGCTGGGGTCATACACCTGAGGGTCATCAATGTTACAATTAAAATCATCCCCTAGAAGCAGATGATCATCATTACCAGCTATCAACTCTTTCTTAAGAGTATTAAGAAAATCAACTCTAGAGCGAATAGCATTTGTGGCGTAAACAGACATCAGAGTGATGATTTTTCATTCCATTGAATGTTCCCTTTGATCCATCTACCGTGATTATCACACTTAACCTGATCAAGTTTTAAACCCGACTTTGCCGAAATAAGTATAGCAACCCCTGCAGAGTTACAAGTAACATGACTATATAAAATATCCCCGTTCCAGTTCTTCTTCCAATTCGATACATCATCAGCCTCACTGTTGGTTTCCTGAATGAAAACAATATCAACAGTCCTTCGGGAAAACAAATTGTAAACCGATTTCTGAGAGTAATGTGGACTGGGGCATTATTTTCTGCCTAAAAATGCTGCAATAATTTCCTTGATAATTAAAATGAAACTCCAGCTGCATCAAACGATCATCGATAACAAACAAGTTTAGTGTCAGTGCGAAGGTTACTGGCACTAGTTTATACTGGAGTATATCAAAAGTCATTTGTAATGTACCACGTGTAGAAAAACATGCCCTACTTTTGATCCTAAATAACTCTGTTGTTTACCAATGAAATTATCATTTCGGATCATGTAAACAAGGCATGACAAATATTATGGATGGACTTTCATCAGCTTTGTGCAAGAGGGTGAGATTTAAACCCTTTACACAAAAATATCACTTCCAGAAACTGCCCCTTTCGTGTTGGCGCCCTCCAATGTCGATACAGCGCCGTACACTGCGGCAGAAGGCGCATGCTGCGGCGGAAGGGGCATGCTGCGGCCAAAAGCTTCAGAAGAAATGCAGGATCACCCCTGATGTCATTGCACACCTCAGCGATCGTTTGCGTAACACACGGTCCAGGAGATGTGCAATGGCATCAGGAGTAATCTTACATTCTTCAGGAGCTTTCGGCAGCAGCAAGCGCCTTCGGCCACCTTTTCCAATGCTAAATCGACAATCTGAAAGTGAGTATTTGTTTCGTATGGCTTCTAAATCTCACTTTCTTGTACAAAGCTGATGAAACTCGCGCCATAACATTTTTCACGCCTTGTTTACATGAATCTGAATGTTTTGCTTTAATTCTATTGGTAATCAACAGAGTTCCTTAAGATCAAAATCAGCAGTTTGTTTTACACGAAGTAGCTTAGTCTATCTGTTTTCGTGCGTTACCTTTTTTGAAATGCGTTACCTTTTTTGAAATCTATATTTCACTACGTTCAATTTTAAATGTTAATCTTTCTGCCTCAAATTGACCTTGACTTAATTAACCAACATACTCCAAAACAAAGAGTACAAGACGCTCGTTCCGAGTTATTGAATTCACCAACGCAACATTGCTTCTTGGCTATTTTTTTTTTTTCATTCATGAAAATCTACCCTTTACAGATGCGAGTGGCAACTTCATCCTTTATACTTCATTTTTGCCTGGCAGACACGCTCTACTTGTCAGCCCTGTTGTTTTGCCGAGTAGAGAACAGCCAGGAAACACGTTGTGTTTCAGTTTCTGGTACAATATTTATGGAAGCGGCACAGGTGAGGTTTACAAGCCATTTTTACAATTTTACAATTATCACATAGGCCAAAACTGATATATTTATTGAAATGAATCTTTCTATCCCATTTGTTTACCCACGTTTTGCAACTAAAGGGTGTTTCTTGTTAAAGTTACCCTTTTATTTTAAGGACTGTGACTGCAAGCACCAAATAATCACAACAATGGACAAGTTCAGTTCTATTTACACAATTATTATTTATAATTTAATTTACAATTCCAATTCTTCTACTAGCAGCAATTACACAATTTTATAATAAAAGTGTAATAAATCACTGTGTTAGGGTCATGAAGTGCAGAGGTCAGTCCTGTAATAGTAATGACTGGTGAATACAATCCCAATTTTAAACCGTTTGTAATATCTCCGCACACAAAACCGTCGCCGATCGGCATGAACAGGGGTCAACACCGTACTAAAACAAAGTCTGTAGGTTGTCGATGGTCACCTAGGTTACCGATTTGAAAACGACTAGTTATCATAAAAGCCCGTCTTCTTCTATTTAAATACTTGGAAACACGCATTGAACTGTCAAAATTGTGGTTTTTGCCTAAACCTATCAAGAATTATGACTTAAGACGAAACTTTATGGTCATGTAATCAAATAAAATGCATGCGAAGAACCCAATATGGGCAACATTGATGCGAACAGTAGCTTAACATGAGGTAAAAAAAATATTATATTACCATAACTTATATCATTTGCAACATTTGTGATTGGAAAAATTCATCTTTGGGACAAAAAAACCCCCGATTTTGCTCCTACCCCAGTGGGTATAGCACTCTCTTAATTGGATGCATATTGACCAAAAGAAGGTCTGTGTCAAACGTAAAAGTTTTTAAATTAAAATATAAGGATATGACCTCAAGTTTGGTTTTTTTTTTACCAAAATAGATAATAAAAAAACAATCAGAATACAGATGTAAGAAAATCCAGATGATAAAAACACTTCTTTTAGGATTTTACCTTCATCACCCGCTTTCCCCTTGAATGCATTTTGCTAGAAAGTAATATTATGTGAAAACAATACATTATATTCATGAAACTATACACGACTACGGATGAAATAAATGATTCATTTCGTTGTGATTTTATTTGTATTGTTATTCAGGGACTTTTAATGTGTATCATCTTCCAGTAAATGAGACAACTAGTGAGGGAGAAATCATCTTTACGAGAAGCGGTCAATATACAAATGCAAGGGTTTGGTTGAAAGCCAGGAGTTGTGTGAGAAAGGCTACTTCAGAATTTCAAATTGCTCTGGAGGCAGTCTATGATGGCAGCTTTTGGCTTCACTTTATTGCCATTGATGACATTAACATTGGTATGACTTTTTGTTTCCTTTTATTCTCACCTCTGCTTTTGTATTCATGCGATATGGATCATGCTGCTTATCATTTGGTTCTTATTCATTTTTATGGCGTGCAAATTTGTTTGCCAACACATCCAAAGTTGAAATTGCGGCATTCAATTAGATATTACCCAATCGACATTTAATTTCGCACACCTTGATTTAATGAGTGTAACACATGCTTTCCGTAAGGATTATTTAGACATACATTTTATCATGTTGCACCGAAATGTCTTTCGTGGAGGTCAATAATCTGTGTATCACCCATGAGGTCTTAGTCTGGTTTATGTTGTGCATATACAAAATTTCATGCTATAGAGTCAAGACACAGACATATGCTAGTGTGCACATTGTTTCATGTGGGCTTTCTGCATCAATTCACCGTTCATGGGGAAAGATAATCTGCCCAACTTCCTTGTTTAATTAATAACTATCAGTTTGACCTGACGTCTTTTCTGTTAGTTTGCTGTAGTTGACCTGTGCTCAACAAAGTCGTGAGTCTTTGGTTTCATGACTATTTGCGTGCAATCATTGTTAGGATTGGGACTCTGAGGGGCACACATGTTTGGGGGAATAACACATGGGGATTTGTAATGCTGTCACATTCCTGATATTGTTATTATATTTGTTCGACACTAAATTAACTGAATAATTTACTCCTCACATGGTTATGTTATGTATGTGTATTGTTTATTGTCATGAAAACATACTCACAAATTGTTATTTGATCTGTGGTTAATTTCAGATTAAACCTAGTTATATTCCACAAGTCCATTTGTGTGGAAAGCGTCAATGACCTCAAGAGAGTGCAAGGGTTTATGCAAACAAGGCAGCAGAATTGCGTTACAGTTTAATGACTTTGAGTCACTCTCCAAGTTATTGGAGTAATGGCGTTCCAGTCAATCGTTGGCGACCAAAGTTGAGACGGCTGCCCGCCACCAGTACTTACCTGACAACCACCCATGATGTTCACAGTCCAGGGGTTGTGTGTATTGCACCTGATGTTGAGTGTATGCAGTTGACTGATGCAACTTGCGCCCTACATGGTGAGACTGAGAGCCGTAATCATCAGGTATTTCCTCGTGGTCCAGATGGGGACAAGATTTGAATCGTGAATCATCTTGGACAATTTGATTGCGGCCAAGTTCGTATACCTGTACATGTACTGTAACCTTGGAGCTTTGGACGAGCACCTGATTCTGTGTTTCGAGGATATCCCAAGTTCATCGTACTGTGACCTGTAACCTTTGAACTTTGGACGAGCACCTGATTCTGTGTTTCGAGGATATCCCAAGTTCATCGAACTGTGACCTGTAACCTTTGAGCTTTGGACGAGCACCTGATTCTGTGTTTCGAGGATATCCCAAGTTCATTGTACTGTGACCTGTAACCTTTGAACTTTGGACGAGCACCTGATTCTGTGTTTCGAGGATATCCCAAGTACATCGAACTGTGACCTGTAACCTTTGAACTTTGGACGAGCACCTGATTCTGTGTTTCGAGGATATCCCAAGTTCATCGAACTGTGACCTGTGACCTTTGAGCTTTGGACGAACACCTGATGCCGTGTTCGAGGATATCCCAAGTTCATCGAAATGTGATCAGTGACCTTTGAACTTTGGACGAGCATCTGACCGTGTTCGAGGATATCCCAAGTTCATCGAACTGTATACTTTGAACTGCACATGTGTTTGATTTATTGCTTGATTGTTGTGTAATTTTCTTGCTAATTTTCAAGTAATTTTACTTGTAGTGTTTGATATCTCACATAATTTACATTTTCTTCACATAATTGTGTTGATTGATTGATTGACTGGTTGGTAAAATCTTTTCTGATTTATATAATATTGGTATTGATCATAACGTACTGCTATTCCATTTTCACTGCTGTAATTTGATAGTTCACAATGTCAGTTTCAAATGCCAGTAAATCCAGCAAAGCTGGTACTTCCAGTTCAATTAGTAGTGCTAGGCTCAAGGCAGCTGCTACTTTAGCAGGCCTTCAGGCAGAAGCCGCAAGCAGGATAGCATTGAAAGCCATTGAAGAGGAAGAGTTGAGACTTGCTCAGCGTAAGCGAGACTGCGAACTCCAGCTGGAAATTGCCAAGGCAGAGGCGGAGCAAAGGGCTCTGGGAGACATTGAACAATCTTCACATGAAGAGGAGCCTAAGCTAAGTTTACATGGGTCGACGGCTGCAGAGAAGGTGGATCAGTGGTTAACTGGTAACCCGCAGCCATCTGCTCCAGTGCAGCCATCATCGTCCATGTCAGCGATTCCTTTGCAACGTGAGATGATTGACACGCTGCTCTTGCCGAAGTGTGAGCTGGTCAAGTTCAATGGGGACCCTCTTGAATACTGGATCTTCATCTCTAGCTTTGATGCAGCTGTTGGCAACACCAGCGTTGGGGCCAGCGCCAAGCTAAATCGCCTGTTCCAGTATTGTTGCGGAGAGGCGCTGGCAGTTATCAGATGTTGTGCTGTCATGCAGCCGGATGAGGGCTACACAAAGGCAAGAGCATTGCTTCGTGAACGCTTTGGTAACGATTACAGGATTTCGGAAACTTGGGTCAGTAAACTTACAGAGGGCCCGCGCATCCTGCCAGGGGATTGCAGAGGTATCCAGAAGTTAGCTGACGATCTTCGGAGTTGCACACTCACTCTGACAGCGATGAAAAGGCTTGGAGAAGTTGACACTAAAAGGAGCCTTAGCCTCATCGTAAAGAGACTGCCACAATACGTGCAGGGTAAATGGCGTTCGAAAGCTGTGGGCATTCTGGACAAGACTGGCCACTACCCCAATGTTGCAGAACTTGTCAAGTTTGTCAGCAAGGTAGCTCGAGAGGCAAATGATCCTGTTTATGGTTTGGAGAACCGGCACAGCGATGAGAAATCACCCAAGAAGAAGGGATCCAACTACAATATCCAAGCCACCGGTGAGGTCGACCACAGGTCTCGGGTTGGGACTGACTCGTCTAAGCGTCAATGTGGCGAGAACGAATTGGTGAAAAGGACAGCTTGTCCATTGTGCTCTGGGGGACATGCACTCACGGCATGCAACAACTTTGGTAAGATGTCTCCTACTGACCGAGTCAAAGTGGCGAGTGAAAACAAGCTGTGTTTCAACTGTCTCTGCAGTAGGCATTTTTCAAGGCAGTGTAAAGCAGCTCCCTGCGGTTTCCAAGGATGTAGAGGAAAACACTCGAGGTTGTTACATGGTGTATTCCAGAGAGCGAATTCTGAAGATGGAGGTGCTCCTAAAGAATCGCCTGATGATCAGAAAGTCGGAGCAACAAGTCTCGCTTGTGGGTCCAGTCAAGAACACTCCAAGATAGCCCTACCAGTTGTCGCCGTGATGGTGAGAGGTGCGGGTAGTGGGGAGTGGCTCAAGACAAATGCTCTTCTTGATCCCGGGAGCAACAGGTCGTTCTGCACAATGGAGTTAGTGAAAATGCTGGGTGTAAAGGGCACCCCACAGTCTTTGTCTCTGGACACGTTGAACGAGAATGCACAGGTTCAAACAGTTGTGCTTTCGTTGGACGTGTCTGGAACTGTCGGCAAGGCCCATACCAGAAAGTCTTTCTGCATACCAGAGATTCACGCTCTGAAAGAGTTTCCCACTCTGCGAGATTCCTGCGCTACCCTTGAAGATGTGAGGAAGTTCAAACACTTGAGAGACATTCCTGTTCCATGCGTGGCTAAAGATGGTGTAGCGATTCTCATTGGACAAGATGCCCCACAGGCCCTGGTTCCATTAGAGGTGAGGCGTGGTGCGGAAGGCGAACCCTACGCAGTCAGAACCTGCCTTGGATGGACGGTGAATGGACCGTTAGCCAGTGGGAGTCCAGCAGCAGCAGTGTCCAACTTTGTTCAAGGCGGCCTTGAAGCTCAGGTCGAGCGATTTTGGAAGCTTGACACTGCAGACCTATCAGATGACAGAACCATGTCACTGGATGACAAGAAGGCAGTCAAGACATGGAATGACTCAGTCAATCTTGTTGATGGCCACTACCAGTTAGACATACCATTCAAGTCGAACACTCCCGATTTGCCTGAGAACAGGATTGTTGCAGAAAGGCGCTTGCAATCCCTTGCCAAGCGGTTTACCAAGGACCCCGGTTTGCACTCAAGATACTGTGCAGAGATACAAAATCTGTTGAGCAGAGGGTTTGCTGAGAGGGTGCCTGAGCACGAGCTGGCATCATCAACGGGACGAACTTGGTACTTACCTCATCACTGTGTTCTGAACCCCAACAAGCCTGAAAAGCTTAGAGTTGTGTTCGATTGCGCTGCTAGATGCTGTGGTACTTCGTTAAACGACAGAGTATTACAGGGGCCGGACATGATGAACAAGTTAGTTGGAGTCCTTACCCGATTCCGAGAGCACAAAGTTGGATTGATGGGAGACATCGAGCAGATGTTTCATCAGGTTGGAGTCTCCAAGGAACACAGAGATGTGTTACGATTCCTATGGTGGCCTGAAGGGGATGCTACTCGACCTCCTGAAGTGTTTCGTATGACGGTCCACCTTTTCGGAGGGGTATGGAGTCCGAGTTGCGCTGCATTTGCTCTGCGGCGAACGGCAGATGACAACGAGGATATGTTCAGCAGTGATGCAGTCCAGGCGGTAAAAGAGAACTTCTACGTTGATGATCTTCTTAAATCCTTCAAGTCGGAGGATGATGCAGCATTCATGGTGAAGCAGCTGACGCACCTTCTAGCTAAAGGTGGCTTCCACTTGACTAAGTGGATCTGCAGTAGCAGAAAGGTCATGGATTCCGTACCGACGGCTGAAAGAGCCAAGACAGTCACCGACTTGGACCTTGATCATGAACGTCTTCCTGTGGAAAGGGTCTTAGGAGTACGTTGGGATACCGAAGGTGATCAGATTGGAGTCAAGATAAAGTCAAGGCGAGGATGTCACACTAAGAGAGGTCTGTTAAGCATTCTGAGCTCCGTTTACGATCCTCTTGGGTGCGTGTGTCCATTTGTTCTGTTGGCCAAGCTCATGTTCCAAAATGAGTGTAGAATAGTTGGGAAGGGCTGGGATGAGCCATTGGAAGTCAGTACGCAAGATCAGTGGACCAGGTGGCTGGATGATCTTCCCAAGCTGGAGCAGTTTTCAGTTGATAAGTGTCTGATTCCTGGTGATTTTGGAATTGTTGAGGAATGTCGTTTGCATCATTTTGCTGACGCTTCACAAGATGCCTATGGCTCCGTTTCTTTTGCCCGCTTTGTCAACACTGACGGTGATATTCACTGCAGCTTTCTGATTGGCAAATCACGACTCGCTCCGTTGAAGACCATGACTATCCCTAGACTAGAGCTATCTGCTGCCGTTATTGCAGTGAAGATGGACCAGATGCTCAGAAGAGAACTAAGGGTTCAGGTGAAAGGGTCAACGTTCTGGACAGACAGTACGGTGGTACTCCAGTACATAAGTAACCAATCAAAGCGTCTCCAAACATTTGTTGCAAACAGAGTTGCCACAATTCATGATGGATCTACCGCCAGTCAGTGGAGATATGTCAATACACAGCAGAATCCTGCTGACGATGCATCTAGGGGGCTCGATGCCCAGAGTATGCTTGACAAGATAAGATGGAGAAAGGGTCCTGATTTCTTGTGGCAGACTGAGGACAGTTGGCCTGTGACTCCACAAATTCCTAGTCTGCAGGAAAAGGACAAGGAAGTGAGAAAGATAGCACTGTCCCGAGCCATAGATGTCGTTGATCAGGATGACCCCATTCACAGGTTGATCAGCAGATACTCGTCTTTGTATCGACTCAAAAGGGCGGTCGCATGGGTGCTCAGCTTCATAAAGTGGCTGCGACTCCATAGGCCCAGGAACCTGGATAATGAAGATAAGGGAAACCAGAGGTTGACTGTGGGTGAACTGCAAGATGCAGAGCTGGCCATAATCAGGAGCGTTCAGAGAAGGCACTACAAGAAGGAGTTCCGTGATTTGTTGGCGGGAAAGACTTCGGTGCAGAGACAGAGTCATGTGTATAGTCTCGAACCGTGCGTAGATGACCATGGTGTATTGAGGCTTGGTGGTAGACTGCGACACTCTCCAGTCGGGCCCACTTGCAAGCGTCCAGTGATACTACCTCGTGATAGTCATCTGGCCACTTTGATAGTTCGTCATGCACATGAATTGCTATCTGGCCATTCGGGCAAAGAGCATGTGCTCTCTGTGATAAGACGACAATATTGGGTTCCCAAGGTGCGACCTTTGATCAACCGCATTTTGAAGGAGTGCGTGCTCTGTAGAAAACTTCGGGGACTGCCTGGCATTCAACGTATGGCCGATCTACCTGCCTACAGAGTGACTCCAGGCAAACCACCGTTCACCCACGTTGGGGTTGATTGCTTCGGACCGTTTCATGTCAAACGAGGGAGGAGCAGGGAAAAGCGATATGGCTGTATTTTCACCTGTATGCGAATCAGAGCAGTCCACCTGGAGAAGCTACACTCTCTAGAAACTGATTCATTCCTCAATGCCTTCCTAAGGTTTGCGGCAAGGCGAGGAACCCCGGAGAAAATCTATTCCGACAACGGGACCAACTTTGTTGGAGCAGAAAGGGAGCTAAGGGCAGCTATCGAGCGTCTACAGGAAAGCAAACAGGCGGAGGGTTTCTTTCTCAGCAGAAAGGTCGAATGGCAGTTTAACCCGCCAGCGGCCTCCCACATGGGAGGCGTTTGGGAGCGCCAGATTCGTACCTGCCGGAAAGTTCTGAGTTCACTTCTGCATGATGAGGTGCTTGATGACGAGAGACTCGACACATTGTTCTGCGAAGTGGAGTCTATCGTAAATGACCGACCCATCACAGCAGTCTCCGACGATCCGAAAGATCTCGAACCCCTTACTCCCAATCATCTGTTGAAGCTTGGACATGGGCATCCAGTTCCACTCCGTGACTTGAAAGCAACTGACCAGTATGGGAAGCGATGGAAACACGTACAGTTGCTGGTTGAAAGGTTCTGGAAGCGTTGGACTGCAGAGTATCTTCCCACGCTTCAACGCAGACAACGTTGGCTTGAGCCACAAGCCAATTTCAAGGCTGGTGACCTGGTGTTGGTCAAGGATGACAATCTGCCCAGAAGTCAGTGGCCTCTAGCGAGGATTTTGAAGACCTTCCCTGGAGCCGATGGTCTGGTTAGGAGTGTGGAAGTACGGACAGCCACTGGAAATCATGTCAGGCCAATCACCAAACTGTGTCTGTTAGAAGGTGTTAAAGACTAGAAGCATCTCCTTACCCAATTGGACCAAGTTCTTAGTTATAAGGCAACACGTTTAGGTTCCAGTTTAAAGTTTAATCGTTTTATAAGGTTTACTGTTAAGCTTGGTTACTTGTTGTGATTGTAAATGTTCGTTGATTACTCTTACATTTAAGGGGCCGGAATGTAACACATGCTTTCCGTAAGGATTATTTAGACATACATTTTATCATGTTGCACCGAAATGTCTTTCGTGGAGGTCAATAATCTGTGTATCACCCATGAGGTCTTAGTCTGGTTTATGTTGTGCATATACAAAATTTCATGCTATAGAGTCAAGACACAGACATATGCTAGTGTGCACATTGTTTCATGTGGGCTTTCTGCATCAATTCACCGTTCATGGGGAAAGATAATCTGCCCAACTTCCTTGTTTAATTAATAACTATCAGTTTGACCTGACGTCTTTTCTGTTAGTTTGCTGTAGTTGACCTGTGCTCAACAAAGTCGTGAGTCTTTGGTTTCATGACTATTTGCGTGCAATCATTGTTAGGATTGGGACTCTGAGGGGCACACATGTTTGGGGGAATAACACATGGGGATTTGTAATGCTGTCACATTCCTGATATTGTTATTATATTTGTTCGACACTAAATTAACTGAATAATTTACTCCTCACATGGTTATGTTATGTATGTGTATTGTTTATTGTCATGAAAACATACTCACAAATTGTTATTTGATCTGTGGTTAATTTCAGATTAAACCTAGTTATATTCCACAAGTCCATTTGTGTGGAAAGCGTCAATGACCTCAAGAGAGTGCAAGGGTTTATGCAAACAAGGCAGCAGAATTGCGTTACAATGAGGTTTCTGCCTTCGATTCTTAATTTCATTTCCGTTAATGAACAATCAATCTAGCACTTCGCGCATTCAATATAACAACATTTCCATCAACATGGACAAAAAGGTCAACAGAAGTAACGTTGAAAACAAAAGGTTTCAATTAGGACAGCTACACTTGTCATCTTTAGTTTCTTTTTATTCTCAATTCTTCGGAATCTATTCTTTCATCATTGCAGCCATATTATACATCGTGACGTGTGTCAACTTCTCTAAATTTAATTCTTCCATTTTGTTTAATGATGTATCCATTTCTTGTTTGGATTATGAATATTCAGTGACGTAGCAAGGTCATTTTCATTAGAGGTGTAGACATGGAAGAGCAGGAGATCATGGCCACTATCGGGTAATAGGTGGCGCTTTTTAGGGCGGCATTATTGTCGACGTACGCGCAGCGTTCTCCAAAAAAGTGCACTCGTTATTTTTTTCTCTTTTTTTTTTTGGGGGGGGAACAGTCTCCCCCTCCCCTCAAATGCTACGCCACTGATATTTCTTTCAGTTGTTTTTGTGATTGTTCTCCAAAAACGGTCCAAGTGGTTTATTTGAATTTCACTGCCGAAATGCCTAATTTGAATGCTCTTCGCGGGCTTGAAAAACGAAATTGAATGGGTTTTTTTTCAGTAAATTGAACGATAATCTTAAACTGCATTCAAATTCGCGCTTAAATGGACGACTTGAAGCTAATTAAAGGGGAAAACTGCTCCCGAGGTCTGAGACATTTAAAACGTTCCTGCTTTTCACCTGAACGGTATTCAGATTGTCGAACTTTTCTGAACTTAAATCAAATTTATATTTTATTGATTGAACTTTTACGATTTAGGCCATTGGCCCTTTTCGGTAAATCCTGGGAAAGTGGGGGAAAATCAGTCAAAAAAATATTTCTGTGACCAAGAAAAAATAGTTAATATTCGGTTGGTTTTTTTGTTTGGAAGTTGTGGATTTTAGTTTACTGTTCATTATTCGACTTTCATATACGCTTGTGCAGCACATGTATATGTGTTAGACTTCAGGACGAGTAACTAAACAGTCATGTCTGGTTTGTCGCGTCCTAATATATACTAGCTCGGTGCAAATGTTTCGTATTTGTTTATTATTGGCTGGTATTGACATGTCTCGCAACTTGTAACTTCTAACTGTCCATTGTTACTTCCCCAAAGAGGTTATGTTTCCATTGGCGTGGGCTTGTTTGTTGATTTGTCGGTTAACATGATAACTCAAAAAGTTTCAGACGAATTTTCATGAAAACATTTTTAGGGGTGGTCCTCGGTACAAGTACAAATCAATTAGATTTTGGAAGTGATCTGGATCTGGGTCTGGATCCAGGATTAAGAGTTCTTCACCATTGGGAGATTGGGCCGATTCCAATGTTATGAATGCACTGTAGTGCATGCGTGACTGGGTGGAGCTTAGCGCTCGAAGCGTGAATGCACGTATGCGATAGGTTCACAAAGACCCACAGTCTACGTACATGCATACGCGTTTGTAAAGCGTACGTGTTTACCTGGGATGCACACACGTGACGTTCTAGGTCAGTTAAAGCTATAGTCCGTCATTTGCAGCTATCAGAAAAAGTAACTGGGGAATTTATTGTTGAAAAACATTCTTGGTTGAAAGATAGTTAGGGGACTAAACTCCCTGTGGAATTGTTCTTTCTGGCAAGCTGTCATTTTGAAGTAATCAACGAAAGAAGTCCTTTCCAACGGTGCTTCTTAATAATAATAATAATTATTATTACTCTTTTCGCCCCAATAGGGTGACTTTCCCATAGACTTGTGCACAAACCTAAACTGTCACCTAACCCAAGTTTACCTTATGTTTTTTCCACGAAATTTAGTATTTATACTAATTGGACCATGAGGAATCGATCTAGATGGTTAGCGACGGCAAAATTTCTTGTCCTAAGGGTCGTTTTCATAAAAGGGCGACAGTTATTTTGTCGCCTCAATAAGGTGTATCGCCCTATTGTGGACGGAGTTCGCAAAACCTGTCGCCCTATTACAGTAATAGTAGTAATAATAATAATAATAATAATTCTTAAGACACACCGTAGGAAAATTTAAAGTAGTAGTTCATTTTGTTATTCGGCGAAGCGTGCGCAAGTATTGGCACAGCGCACACGCACCCCCGGTTGCTATAATTCGTCGGATCAGAGCGCGACATCTCGCAGCTGCAATCGGCCCAGCGAGAACGTGTCTCGGACGCTGATTCAAAACATGATTCACCAACTTTTGATTTGAAATTGAGATCCTAGAATGCTGGTTTTTTTTCGGAATATACAGCTGAAGCTGAGCTGAAGCTGAGCTGAAACTTCATCAGGTTAGTTGTTCAGTACCCTTAAAGTCTAATGGATATGCGAGTATTTCTTTTGGGTGTACTGACAATATGGCGGGGAATTGTTTAGCCTTGGTGAAGGTTTCCGCTCTCTGAGTGCTTTCTAGTATTAATAGCGATATCTGTCTCTCTCTTTTTTTCGAACGATTCTTATTTATTCAACTCAATGGTATAATAATAATGAAATTCGAGAACTTCATGTGTCAAGTTAATATTATTATATCGAATAGGAAAACAATACAATGGAATTCCAAACGGCTCTTACTCGAATACCAAACAGCTTTGACTCGAAGCTATAGTGACTGACTTCATGCTGCACTCTATTCACCACGCACAAGACTCGTTTACATACATGCAGCATAAACGCAGAAGCTGTAAGGTACCGCATGAATATTCATATTATCTTGATCCTTAACCAATCAGAATGCTCCGTCCAATAGACCTTTTTAATGATAAATTCAAAATTGTGCATTCATGCGCATAAATGGGTCTGGCGGCAAGAAGCGAAAGCGGTCCATTGAAAATGTACAGAGGTCATCTGGGTCGTTGTTTCTCAATTTCACCAGGATTTGTCTTTTCTTTTTTTTATTTAGAAAAGCCCTTAAATCGTCATAGACATTAATGTCTGGACTAAGTTTGTTTGGGTGTCACAGAATAAAAACATAAAACTAGAAATGTGTTTGTGAACAAACACAAGCTGTTTCGGATATTTGGAATACTATGTGCACGTGATGAGCACTTAGTGACGTCACTACAAATGTCTTATAACAGCACATTATACGTACATGTCAAGTTTCAACCAAATCGAACATTATAGTTCTGTACATATAGGCCTATAAAAGTATAAAATGACCCTTTAAGGGATGTCACATGACTTTTTATGATGACGTCACTTCAATTTCCAACTAAAACACATCCCTATGGATGTGCGTACCAAGTTTTATTCCAATCAGACTTGTACTTCCGACGTTAAAGCGTTTTGGAAAAAAATGAACATTTAATGTCACGTCACGTGACACATGACATGCAGGATGACGTCATCGTTACACATTCATCGGGGACCATCTTCGGCTGCTGGTCTTAGTGTCTGACAAGTGTAAAGTGCAAAAGTGTATGGTTTGAAGAAGCACGTCTAAAAAAACAATAGGGAAACAATACATTTTTAAAAAGGCGTAACCTGACACCTCATGACGTCACGATCACAATTTTCCTCTAGGACCATTTGTGGGTGGTGGTCTAAGTGTGTACCAAGTCTAAAGTTGATTGGATTTACAAAAGTGCCAAAGTGGAGTGTTTTATAACGTGTACAAACCCTATGAGAAAAATGCATCTTAACCTGACGTAACCTGACACCTGATGACGTCACGTTCACGAATTTCTTCTAAGACCTACTGTGTGTGGTGGTCTAAGTGTGACCGGGGTTTTAAAAAATGTATAGATACGACACAGGCTGGTCTCTCAGGATTGGATCCTTTTCTGTTTATTCTCTGAAAATTGACAAAGACATCAATAAGACATGTTGAGTTGTCTTCGTCAGTGTATAATATCTAATGATTCAAAGCTAAATAACAATAATTACACAATTCTTAAATCAAGTTCAGTGGACAAAATCACGATTAATTTTAAACAAATATCAGCCATCCTGGCTAATCTCACAAAATTATTTACAGAAATAAGGAATAAATAATTGAAAACGAAGAAAAAATTAACAAATTAAAGATATTGTAGTTTCGTCTCACTTCCTGAGAAACAACATCGTGAGTCAAAGTCATGAAAAACGAACCAAAGTGAATCAAAATAATACGGAATAGAATGAAGTTACAAGAATATCACTCTAGTTTTGGAATATATTTAAACAATTTAGGAATGTTGGTAATAAACAAATCAAAGATTTACCTGTAAATGACGAAGACATCAATAACACATGTTGAGTTGTCTTCGTCAGAGTGTAAATTGAACCGCGGTGCGAAACTGAAGGTTTGGGTGCACCGTACTTAATTTGAATAACAAAGGTAACGTAGCAGTGATTCTATTACAATGTAAATTACCCATACATAAAAAGGACTACAAATAAATAAATAAATAGAGGGGGCTATATTTTACACGTTTCATATAAGTATGTATTAAATCTAGGGTCGATCGGATTTACGAAGATGCCAAACTGGAGTGTTTTAAAAGTGTTCAAAATATATGGGGAAAATGCATCTTTAATGTGACGTAACCCGACGCCTGATGACGTAACGATCACGAATTTCTTCTAGGACCATCTGTGGGTGGTGGGTCTAAGTATGTTATAAGTCTGAAATCGATCAGATTTACGAAAGTGCCAAATTGGACTGGTAGAAGAAACGTGTGCTAAACCTATGGAGAAAAAGTCTGAAAAAGGAGAAAAACAAAAAGAACTAGAGATGTGTTTGTGGACAAACACAAGCTGTTTCGGATATTCGAAATACTCTGTGCATGTGATGAACAATCAGTGACGTCACTAAAAATGTCATCTATAACAGCACATTATACGTACATGTCAAGTTATAACCAAATCGAACATAAAGGTCTGTAAATATAGGCCAATGAAGAACAAAATGCCCCTTTAAGGGACGTCACATGACATTTGATGATGACATCACATGAATGTTCATCTATAACCCATCTTGGCATTGGTACGATCACGAATTTCTTCTAGGACCATCTGTAGGTGGTAGTCTAAGTGTATACCAGGTATAACGTCGATCGCATAATTTACAAAAGTGCCAAAGTAGAGTGTTTTAAAACGTGTACAAACCCTATGGGGAAAAATGCATCTTTAATGTGATGTAACCCAACACATGATGACGTCGCGATCACGAATTTCTTCTAGGACCATCTGTGGGTGGTGGTCTAAGTATGTATTAAGTCTGAGGTCGATCGCATTTATGAAGGTGCCAAGGTGGAGTGTTTTAAAACGTGTACAAAGCATATACGGAAAATGTGCATCTTTAATGTGAGATAGCGTAACAACTGATGACGTCACGATCACGAATTTCTTCTTGGACCATCTGTGGATGGTGGTCTAAGTATGTATTAAGTCTGAGGTCGATCGCATTTATGAAGGTGCCAAGGTGGAGTGTTTTAAAACGTGTACAAAGCATATAGGGAAAATGTGCATCTTTAATGTGAAGTAGCGTGACAACTGATGACGTCACGATCACGAATTTCTTTAAGGACCATCTGTGGGTGATGGTCTCAGTGTGACCAAGTGTAACGTCGATCGTATTTACGAAAGTGCCGAAATGGAGCGTTTTAATACATGTACAAACCCTATGGGGGAAAAATGCATCTTTAATGTGACGTAACCTGACACTTGATGACGTCACGATCACGAATTTCGTCTAGAACCATCTGTGGGTGGTGGTCTAAGTATGAATTAAGTTTAAAGTCGATCGGGTTTACGAAGATGCCAAACTGGAGTGTTTTAAAACGTGTACAAACATATGGGGGAAAATGCATCTTTAATGTGACGTAACCAGACACTTGATGACGTCACAATCACGAATTTCGTCTAGAACCATCTGTGGGTGGTGGTTTAAGTATGAATTAAGTTTAAAGTCGATCGGATTTACGAAGATGCCAAACTGGAGTGTTTTAAAACGTGTACAAAACATATGGGGGAAAATGCATCTTTAATGTGACGTAACCAGACACTTGATGACGTCACGATCACGAATTTCGTCTAGAACCATCTGTGGGTGGTGGTCTAAGTACGAATTAAGTTTAAAGTCGATCGGATTTACGAAGATGCCAAACTGGAGTGTTTTAAAACGTGTACAAAACATATGGGGAAAAATGCATCTTTAATGTAACGTAACCTGACACCTGATGACGTCACGATCACAAATTTCTTCTAGGACCATCTGTGGGTGGTGGTCTAAGTATGTACCAAGTCTGAAATCAATCGGATTTAAAAAAGTGGCAAAGTGGACTGCCAGAAGAAACGTGTGTTAAACCTATGGAGAAAAAGTCTGAAAAAGGAGAAGAAAAAAAAAAAAAAAAAAAAAAAAAAAAAAAAAAAATCTTAACGAAAACAAGAGCTGTTTCGGTGTGTAACCGAAACAGCTAACTAGAAATGTGTTTGTGGACAAACACAAGCTGTTTCGGATATTTGAAATACTCTGTGCACGTGATGAACAATCAGTGATGTCATTATAAATGTCATCTATAACAGCACATTATACTATGTACATGTGAGGTCACAACCAAATCGAACATTTTAGTTCTGTAGATATAGACCTATAAAAGAATAAAATGCCCCTTTAAGGGACTTCACATGACATTTAATGATGATGTCACTTCAATTTCCATCTATAACACATCCATGTGAAAATGCATCCCAAGTTTTAACCCAATCAGACTTGTACTTCCGAAGTTATATCGATTTGAAAAAAAATGCACATTTAATGTCACGTCACGTGACACATGATGATGTCATCGTTACGAACTCACTGGGGACCATCCTGAACTGCTGCTGGTCTTACTAGTGTCTGAGAAGTGTTAAGTCAATCAGACATATAGAAGTGGAAAAGTGTATGGTTAGAAAAAATGTGTACAAAACCAATAGGGAAAAATGCATCTTTAATGTGACTTAACCTGACACCTGATGACGTCACGATCACCAATTTCTTCTTGGACCATTTGTGGGTGATGATGTAAGTGTGTACCAAGTATAAAGTTGATCGAATTTACGAAACTGCCAAAGTGGAGTGTTTTAAAACGTGTACAAACCCTATGGGGAAAAAATGCATCTTTAATGTGACGTAGCCTGACACCTGATGACGTCTGGATGACGAATTTCTTCAATGGCCATCTGTGGGTGGTGGTCTAAATATGTACCAAGTCTGAAGTCGATTGGATTTACGAAAGTGCCAAAGTGGAGTGTTTTAAAATGTGTACAAACCCTATGGGGAAAAATGCATCTTCAATGTGACGTAACCTGACACCTGATGACGTCACGATCTCACATTTCTTCTTGGACCATTTGTGGCTGATGGTGTAAGTGTGTACCAAGTATAAAGTCGATCGAATTTACGAAACTGCCAAAGCGGAGTGTTTTAAAACGTGTACAAACCCTATGGGGAAAATGCATCTTTAATGTGACGTAACCTGACACCTGATGACGTCATGATAACAAATTTCTTCAATGACCATCTGTGGGTGGTGGTCTAAATATGTACCAAGTCTGAAGCCGATTGGATTTACGAAAGTGCCAAAGTGGAGTGTTTTAAAACGTGTACAAAACCTATGGGGAAAAATGCATCTTTAATGTGACGTAACCTGACACCTGATGACGTCACGATCTCACATTTCTTCTTGGACCATTTGTGGCTGATGGTGTAAGTGTGTACCAAGTATAAAGTCGATCGAATTTACGAAACTGCCAAAGCGGAGTGTTTTAAAACGTGTACAAACCCTATGGGGAAAATGCATCTTTAATGTGACGTAACCTGACACCCTATGACGTCATGATAACAAATTTCTTCAATGACCATCTGTGGGTGGTGGTCTAAATATGTACCAAGTCTGAAGCCGATTGGATTTACGAAAGTGCCAAAGTGGAGTGTTTTAAAACGTGTACAAAACCTATGGGGAAAAATGCATCTTTAATGTGACGTAACCTGACACCTGATGACGTCACGATCTCACATTTCTTCTTGGACCATTTGTGGCTGATGGTGTAAGTGCGTACCAAGTATAAAGTCGATCGAATTTACGAAACTGCCAAAGTGGAGTGTTTTAAAACGTTGTCAAACCCTATGGGGAAAAATGCATCTTTAATGTAACGTAACCTGACACTTGATGACGTCACGATCACGATTTTTTTCTGGGACCATCTGTGGGTGATGGTCTAAGTGTGTATCAAGTCTGAAGTTGATTGCATTTACGAAAGTGCCAAAGTGGACTGGTACAAGAAAAACGTGTACAAAACATATGACAAAAGTGGAAAAATAAGAAGAACAAAAAGAAAAAACTAGAAATGTGTTTGTGGACAAACACAAGCTGTTTCGGATATTCGAAATACTCTGTGCACGTGATGAACAATCAGTGACGTCACTAAAACTGTCATCTATAACAGCACATTATACGTACATGTCAAGTTATAACCAAATCGAACGTATAGGTCTGTAAATATAGGCCTATAAAGAACAAAATGCCCCTTTAAGGGACGTCACATGACATTTGATGATGACATCACATGAATTTTCATCTATAACCCATCTCGGCATTGGTACGATCACGAATTTCTTCTAGGATTATCTGTGGGTGGTAGTCTAAGTGTGTACCAGGTCTAACGTCGATCGCATAATTTACAAAAGTGCCAAAGTAGAGTGTTTTAAAACGTGTACAAACCCTATGGGGAAAAATGCATCTTTAATGTGATGTAACCAAACACCTGATGACGTCACGATCACGAATTTCTTCTAGGACCATCTGTGGGTGGTGGTCTAAGTATGTATCAAGAATGAGGTCAATCGGATTTACGAAGGTGCCAAAGTGGAGTGTTTTAAAACGTGTACAAAACATATGGGGAAAAACGCATCTTAAATGTGACGTAACCCAACACCTGATGACGCCACGATCACAAATTTCTTCTTGGAACATCTGTGGGTGGTGGTCTAAGTGTGTACCAAGTATAAAGTCGATCAAATTTACGAAAGTGCCAAAAAGTGGAGCGTTTTAAAACGTGTACAAAACCTATGGGGAAAATGTGCATCTTTAATGTGAAGTAACGTGACACCTGATGACGTCACAATCACGAATTTCCTCTTGGACCATCTGTGGATGATGGTCTAAGTGTGTACCAAGTGTAACGTCGATCAGATTTACGAAAGTGCCAAAAAGTGGAGCGTTTTAAAACATGTACAAACCCTATGGGGAAAAATGCATCTTTAATGTGACGTAACCTGACTCTTGATGACGTCACGATCACAAATTTCTTCTAGGACCATCTGTGGGTGGTGGTCTAATTATGAATTAAGTTTAAAGTCGATCGGATTTACGAAGATGCCAAACTGGAGTGTTTTAAAACGTGTACAAAACATATGGGGACAAATGCATCTTTAATGTGACGTAACCTGACACCTGATGACGTCACGATCACAAATTTCTTCTAGGACCATCTGTGGGTGGTGGTCTAAGTATGTACCAAGTCTGAAATCAATCGGATTTATAAAAGTGGCAAAGTGGACTGCCAGAAGAAACGTGTGTTAAACCTATGGAGAAAAAGTCTGAAAAAGGAGAAGAAAAAAAAACTAGAGCTATATCTGTTCGATGAACAGAACATAGGGCTTTTCCGTAGTTTGTTTATGAATAAATATGTTGTATAATTGACGTGAGTTGAATTGCATGTATAATATATGAGATCATAGGTGTGACGGGTGACCCTAAAAGAAGAAGATGATTGCACTGACGAGGATCGATGTTGTTGTAAACTGCCTTTTTGCCTTTGTATTGTAGAAATAAGTAGGGGTGTGCTCACAAGTGTGTGACAAGTAAGGCTTGAGATGTGTGTGTGTGGTTGAATTTGTTATGAACATAAAGTAGAAAAATACCAAAATGGTGAAATAACTATGTAAAGAAATGTAGCTGCATATGTTTATTACATAGGAAGTGATAATGAAGTGGACTGATTTGATATCCAAAAAATATAAGATTGCGTCTATTGTTTTTTTGTTTTGGTAAATACGTATATGGGATGTCGTCTTATTGGTATCTTTAATATTGTGACCAAAATCGCTCTGCCTTTGTGAAATGTTTGGACACATATTATTCAGCCAGGTTCACTCTAGGCTTTAAAAATGATCGTGTGAGAAATCGTTCTTTTATTCAATCCACATTTTTTTTCCTAGTATTAGTTTCACTTACCAATTGTTCACATGAAAATAGGGCACGTGTTATGATGAATGAAGAATTTCTAGAAAGCCTAATTATCTTACAATGGTGACTAATTTCCCGAGAGTTAGTATTTCTAACAGATTTTAGCGACAGGGGTTTTATATAACGCAACTGGTTAATGGCAGAAGTGTGTGTTTACAACAGGCATTGTGTAGTAGTGTACGGAAATACTGTGCATTTTTCAATAGCAAACGCTGATCAGTGCGAGTGACTCATTTGCATATACGCTGCGCACGTTTAGCCAATTGTAGCGCGTGGGCAGTTCGTGGCCTAGTTTTTGACGGCCAGAACTTTATAAAAGGCGAGCGTCACCAGCATTTGGGTGGCTAGGTTTGAAGTTTATATCGTTAGTAAGCGTTCAAGTGCTGTGAACTTAGTCATCATTCAAGTGCCGTGAAGAACTTATAGTCAGCATTCAAGTGCTGTGAAAATTTAGTCAGCATAAAGAGCTGTGAAGAATTTAGTCAGCATTCAAGTGTTGTGAAGAATTTAGTCAGCATTCAAAGTGCTGTGAAGAAATAGTCAGCATCCAAGTGCTGTGAAGATTTAGCTAGCATTCAAATTTCGAGTGCTGTGATTGTTGAATTTATTCAGTATTAATTGTTAGCAGACAGCTTACAAGGCATTGCCTCCGAGGTAGCCGAACGTGCAAAGCAAAGTACGCGCATAATTTATTTTGCAGACCGCACATAGTGGCGGTGTCTTGCTAAAGAGTCACTTTAATTAAACAGCCAATGCAGTAACAGATATATTAAAGAGGTTGTGGAATGCTCGAAGACATTTCTGTCATTTTTCGGGTATATGTAGCCTAAGGTGTGATGAAATAAAAACGACTATTGTTTCTGTCATAAAATGAGTACAAAAGGTACTTTTGAGAGCTGTTTTTCAAGTCCTGTTATGCCTGTTTCGACCCGAACGTGCAATTTGTGTAAAAGTCGTCGTTGCGGGCAGCAAACAAAACACAGTAAATCGTGACGTAATAAACAGGACTCCCGATGCAGAGTAGCATGTACGAGTCCTGTTTATTACGTCACGATTTACTGTGTTTTGTTTGCTGCCCGCAACGACGATTTTTACACAAATTGCACGTTCGGGTCGAAACAGGACCTGAAAAACAGCTCTCAACAGTACCTTTTGTACTTATTTCATCACACCTTAGGCTACATATACCCAAAAAATGACGGAAATGTTTTCGAGCATTCCACAACGTCTTTAAATGTTAATAACTCCCTTCATGTAAATAGAGTTGAATAAGCCGAGTTGACACTGTTAATAAATTATTTGTTGCGGATTGAGTTCTTGAATTCTAAAAGCTGTTTCCTCGAGTGAATTTCTTGTTTGTTTAATGCCTGCGCATTAGTAGACTGAGTTTAATAATATGCCTCTTCTGATTGACGACTTTGGAGTCTTCCTGAGGAGCCTGGGCTGCCCCTACCCTTCCCCTCCCTGAGTCCACATTATAGTTAATAGTTCAGACTGGTTCAGAATTTCACGCCCTCATCCCCCTTCAAAATTCACGCCGTTTTCAGTCTGTTCCACTGGCTGCAGCGTCTGACCATCCAGGCTGTATTATATCTGGTGAAGTTCGTTCAGACACATTCGTTGTCAAGCTGTGAGTATTACACAGTAGGTATCATTCTCTGAACGGGCACCCCGTCCATCCACGCCCCGTTACAAAAACATGTTTGTCGTTCGGAAGAGAGATTGCCAACTAGTTAACCTTTGTTAACTTGGGTGCATACCTATGCTCCCCAATACTGATGTTCGTGGAAATCTCTACCATAATAACCCTAACCTTAACCCTAATCCAAGCCCTAACCCTAACCTTAATCCTAAGGATTTCGGGTAATATTGTTTACATCGGTATTGGGGAACATCGGGTAGATCGCGTTAATTGTCATATGTTTTGTGTTGGGTATTTTTTCTTTTTCAAATTGATATAAAGAAATCCATTGGTGGTGGGGTTTATTGCGTGCATGATGGTTGTGTAAAATAAACATGCTGAAGAATGGGTAAGGAGGTGGTCTGTGTCGTGGTAGATGGGAAGTGGTTTGTTATAATGATGTGAATTTTGGTGTTTTTTATAGTTAATTCATCTCTTGAATGAAGTCGGATATTGTCGTTGTAACATTGAAGTTGATTAATAATTTGTGGAAGGTGATTTGTTAAGATCCTGCACGTCATTTAGTGTGTGTTATAGACTCTGTCCCTGGTGAAAAGTGGCCCTGTGGAGGCTGTGGATAACTGGTGATACTCAAGACAACTCCTCCGTTGAAAGGAGAAGAAACCACTGAGACAAGCTATATTGAACTGATTGCAATTGGGGGCGCCATTCATTGTAGACGGTGCGGCGTTTATTTTTTTGTAACGCGCTGTCCTTATTTTGATCCCGTAAAAGTTTACGGTTTTGTGGTAGAAATATTGTTTATTGACCTGTCTTTGTGTTTTCAGTTATGGAATGGGAACAAAAGTGGAATAGTCATGGACAGAGCATCATTACAGACTTCTGTTAAAACGAAGATGTTAACGAAGGCCTGCATTAATTGGCAGTTATTGATGTTATACATCGTCAAAAAGAGGACTGAGGATGGTTATTGAGATCACCTATTATACACAATTAACTATTGTGTTTATTGAAATGTCAAAAAATATAAAAGTAATGCGACTGGGTGTATGTCAAAATCAAACTTAGGAAGTTCTGATTGGACTGATGTTGGATGAATCTTGACAGTACTGGCGCGGTTAGAGCGCCCTCTTGTGACTGAAGAAAATTTACGGGTATGACATCAGTCTAATTTGTAAACTTTTCTGAAGTACTTGCAACATAAGAATAGAATGCAGAAAACAGTGTGCGCACGCGAAGACTAGTAAGTTGTAACTTGTGGAGATATAGCGTACGGCCGTGAGGAAAAGTACAATGATTAAGATGATGTCCGATTAATATGCAAGACTACAAGGGGTGTTTGTTGGCGCAGAAAATGTTATGAAGAAAAAAATAATGGGAACTTGTGCGACGGACAATTGAATCTAGTAGGGGAGGGGATGTGGGTTAAAAGAAAAATGAAGGCACAGTATTGAGCATTTGTTCCCGTCAACAGGAATGGGTTTTTATTCAGTATTTGTGGCTGAGTAAGGACTGTGGCATATAACGTTTGATTTATGTAATTAAGCACACATTATTGAGATAATTATGATGCAAATGTAACAAAAGCTAACTACCGAAATGCTTTATAGATGTAGACTTATGTTATTAAAAACACAAATTATTCAGAGATAATATATGTTGAGTTTTGTTGTGATTTTTAAATCAATGATAATGATTTGCAGTGATTATTTTGGACTGGGTATTATTTGAAGTTTAGTGTTTAGATAGAGTGCCACTCAACTGTTTCATTTACTGCTAAGCAAATGCATATATAGGGCGAGTCAAAAAAGGAGCAACCCAAATGTTGGGATGATGTGTGCGGCAGTTCTGCACATAGCTGTTATATGTAAATAGTGGGCCTGTAACTTTGGTGATAATGGTGAAGCAGAGAGGGTGAACCAAGTCAGCAAATTTGACAGCCATTGCATGAAGTTGAAACGTTGAAATTGCTGTGTTCAATGAGAAGTGTCCACAATACAAACTTTTTGCTATTTCTGCGGTTCCCAAGAACACCTAGCGAACGAGAGGGCATGTCGTGCCAGGAAAAAGAAATGAAATGTGTGTCACAAAGTTGGGCTTTCAAAATGTAGGACATGAAAGCCCAAAGTTCAGAATCTTTCTTTTAGTACAAGAATCATTCAGATCACTGATGTTCTTTTCACGCTACAGAATTTTAAACACAACTAATGTTTGAAAGTTCTGTCCATGGATGACAAAAAAAGGTGGGTGTTGTTTCAGCAAGATGAAAACAATTCATAAACATATCTGTATGTGATCTGTTCATACATATTCATATACACATCTGTATGTGATCTGTTTTCGTTTTGCTGAAAGAAGTCTTATCTTCTTGTGATCCAAGGACAATGTTTTAAAATAGTGGTTGTGTTTAAAATTCTAGATTGTACTGTTTAAGAAATAGTAAAGTACCTAAGACGGTGATTTGAATGATTGTTGTAGTAATAAATGAAAGGTTATGGATTGGAGTCCTATGCTAGATTTTGACTGAATTAGGTAATTGTGTTACTGGAGTTAGGATATTGGCTATATTCGTATGTGTTATCATGTACACTTTAATTTTTCATCTTGTAAATAGTATATGGTTAACAATAGAGAACTGGGAAAGAGTTTAAATATGATGCAAACTAGCCCGACTGCATCTGGCCATACAGTACTATCGCAAGCTGTGTAGTATGGCCAGACAACCAATGCTCCCCTAAACGGTGAACTCTGATGTAGTGATTTTCGGCTACCAATTGTGAGATTATTTTCTCATCCAGGACAGAAATTTACAAAGTTGAGGTTCCTAATTGTAGAGTAACTTATACCTTTTCGAAAAAGACATTCTTTTATCTAAAAATCTTCATCCATCTGACCAAAAAATGACTTTGAATTATCATTTCCCATGAATATTGCCCCGAAAATGTTCCCTTATTCGATGTAAAAATGGTGGTCGCATTGTAATGTATGCATTATGTGTGCGCGCTTGAGCAAGATTATGAATATGCATTGTTCAGTTCATGACGTTGTTTTTATATGGACAGCTGCCCCGTGCGCCTGACAAACGTTATGAAACGAATGCATATTCATCATCTTGCCCAAGTGTACGTGCATAATGCATACATTACAACGCGGTCCCCATTTTGAAATTGCATGGAGGAACATTTTTGGGATGATACTCATGGGAGATGATGATTGAAAGATGTTTTTTGGTCAGATGGATGAAGATTTTTAGATAATCGCACGTTTTTTTCGAAAAGGTATGAGTTCCTCTACGACTAGGAACCTTAACTTTGAAAATTTGTGTCCTGGATGAGAAGATAATCTCCATCAAAATTGTTATGATAGTACTCTACGTCCAGATGGAGTCGGGCTAGATGCAAACGTAACAAAAGCTAACTACTGAAATGCTTAATAGATGTATGTAACAAAAAACACAAATTATTGAGAGAATTAGGGTTTTGATTAAAACATTGATCATGTGTACATGTATGAAATAATTATATGAGTCAAGATGTAAATTGCATGATTAAATATATGTTGAGTTTTTTTGTGATTTTTAAATCAATGATAATGATTTGCAGTGATTATTTTGGGCTTGGTATTATTTGAAGTTTAGTGTTCAGACAGAGTGTTAGGCCAAAACAAATAATAAGTCGGTCTCTGGTCAGCGCGCGCGTCAAATTTAATCATTTAGCTCCAACAGCGCCCTCTATTTTTGCACCTCCTCAATTTTTTTTTACCAAAGAGCACCAAGGAATGGGAAATAGCACCAAGGCAAATGATTGAAAGCACCAAGGCAAATTATGGAGGACACCAATGTACAGGAGGACACCAAAAAAGCAAAATAGTACCCACCTTGTCTGTACAATCCAAGCTTGAAGAAAAAAAAAAAAGGAAAAAAAAAAAAAAAAACCGCGGGGCTGCGTCAATTCCAGAACTTTGGTCTGACCAGAGACCGAATTTTTTTTTTTTTAGCGTTATTCAACTGTTTCATTTACTGCTAAGCAAATGCATGTATAGGGTGAGTCAAAAAAGCAGCAACCCAAATGTTGGGATGATTAGTGCAGTTCTGCACGTAGCTGTTATATGTAAATTGTGGGCCTGTAACTTTATTATATGGTTGGTGATAATGGTCAAGCAGAGAGGGTGAACCAAGTCAGCAAATTTGACAGCCATTGTATGAAGTTGAAAGCCCAATTCAGAATCCTTTTTTTAGTACAAGAATCATTCAGATCACTCATGTTCTTTTCACGCTATGGAATTTTAAACACAACCAATGTTTGAAAATCCGTTCATGGATGACAAGAAAGGTGGGTGTTGTTTCAGCAAAATGAAAACAATTCATACACATTCCTATGTGATCTGTTTTTGTTTGGCTGAAAGAAGACTTACCTTCTTGTGATCTGAGGAAAATGTTTTAAAATGGTGGTTGTGTTTAAAATTCTAGATTGTAGTGTTTAAAAAGTAGTAAAGTACCTAAGTGATTTAAATGATTGTTGTACTAAATGAAAGGTTATGGATTGGGCTTGCATATGCTAGATTTTGAAAGTGCTACATGCAGAACCTAACTTAAAGATTAGTCACGACATTTGGGTATTGCTTTTTTGAATCACCCATGGAGTACGTAATTAAAAGCAATAATTATTTAGAAAATATTGGTTTGATTAAAACATTAATGTGGACATTTTTTAATAATCAAATGACTCAAGACTTTAGTTTTATGATTCAATAGATGGTGAATTTTGTTCTGATTTTTTAAACTATTTGCAGTGATCAGTTTTGATTGGAAGTTGACTCCTCAGGATGGCTGAGATTCCTCAGGATGGTTCAGCCTTTAATCTACTGCCAAGGTAGTCTTTGATGTGGAGGCTTCAGAGTCATCGGTGATGCTTTAAAATTAAAAAGAATAAAAATTGAATGAGCAGTGAAGTGAAGATTTAAATTTGAATATGTGATGTTAATTAAGTTAAGTTTCAGAGAAGAAATAGATTGTGTTATGTAGCACTTCGAAGTTTAATTGAATTAGATTGAAATATTAATCTAAGGTGTTAAGTGGTAGTCATGGTAAATTCTTTGTTTGTAAGATTTAGTGATACATGCATTAAGGAAGAAGTTAGAATTAGTGGTGGAAAGACAGTTTGAAATGAAAATTTGGTGGTGGAGTATTTGATTTATGTTTGTGTGATAAGTGGTGAAATGTGGGATATAATTAAGTCTTAGTTTATCTTGTTGGATTAGTTGGACTGTTATGCCCGGAAAAAAAACAGAGAAAAAAAATCATATTACAGATTGATGCGAATATATAATTTGTACTTTATAAAAGGGGGGGGGGAGGAAGGAAATTGGGTGGGAGGAAATATTTGATGGGGCAGTCAAAATGAAATTGTAAGCTTGTGTATGTGTGTGTGGACCTACTGTACTGTGAATGGGCTGGAAATAAGTGAGTAGAACAACTAATTTTTTGTGTATGAGAAATTTGTGGAACTGCAGAATAGTGTATGTATAACAAATACAAAGACGTTAGTTGTAGACTATCTAGGGTTTTACAAATGCACATGTGCTGAGCATGTTTTCTGTAAAGTATGAATTTGTATAGTGTTTGATTGGTGTGAATATTTTGTGAATCTTATCAGATAAGAAATTGAATAGAACATGTCGATAAAGTGCTGGGGATCAATCAGGGGGGGGGGGGAGGGGGAGGGGGAAAGGAAGGGGAAAAGTTTTGGGGAAAGTGTCTTACTGTGAATGTGGGTGGGGGTGTTGAAACTGTTGAGGTACATGTTTTGATGTGTGGTGTAGGGGATGTGGGTATGTATCGGTTAGATTATCTTAATGATGTGATGTAGTTATTAATGCAGCTCGAATTGTTGTTATTGGAATTCTTTTGTTAGGTTTAGATGAGTTATGATAGTGACAAGAGATACTCAGTGAGAATGAAGTGCAAAAAGATAATTGAATAGGATGTGGAAGCAAGGGCGGATCCAGAACACAATTTTGGTCCCCCCAAAAAGTGGGTCCAAAAATTACGGCGTGGGGTTCGGGGCTTGCTCAAGGGCCACGAACAAATTGTGAATTCTAGATGCTCTGTGGTGCGATCTGAGGCAATTTCTGACCACTTTAGCCAATGTTTTTGAAGGAAGAGATGGTGGTGTACTCATTGCCTGCCTTTATTGTGATGTCACATAAAAAAAAAAAAAATTGGTTTCGTTTTTTTTTTGGGGGGGGGCATGGCCCCCTTTGCCCCCCCCCCCCCCCCTGGATCTGCCCTTGTGTGGAAGATCAGTATGAAATGTGAGGATGAAGCGGATGTGAATATTGGATAAATTGTACAAGTATGTGCAGGGTGCATGGTTGCCTGATGTGGGTTGAATGAAGTGGACTAAATATGGAAATGTAATGGTAAATGGATAATGGAGTCAATTGTTGAAATGAAGTTAAGTTGAAATACAAGTGTAAATACTTACTGTTTGATACTCTGCACAACTTTGGTTGTCATGTTGTATGTCATTTGAGCACACATTGGCAGCTGGAAGTTGTGCAAGGATTTGATGTTTGCGAAGTCGAGGAGCATTTGCTCAGGCACATAGAACTCTTCGTCAGTGTCAGAGAGAAGAGTTACGTTGAATCTGTAGAAAATAGTGATTAAGTTTGGTGGAAATGATATGCAGTGTTAAATTAGAATGAAGAAGAGTTTCATGACTACTAAGAAATAGTGTGAGATTTTACATGAAATTGACACAAGACGGTGTCGGAGCTGGGGGTTGGTGAGATAATAATAGGCTTGTCCTGAATCAGGTGATATAGTAACCGTGTTTGGTCTGAAAATGCAAAGTTGAGACAAGCAAAGCATTATATTAAAGGTAAGATACAACTGGGGGGGAGGGGCGTAGGGGGGGGGCGACGGCCCCCCATGAAACCTTGTCGCCCCCCCCCCCCCCAGTTGCCTCTCCCACTGAGATTTTGAGTTTGTAAAAAAATTATCATTGATCTACATGATGCCCCCCCCATGAAATGTTCCACCACTCCAGGCCCTCCCCCCCCCCCCCCCCCAACTGAAAAATTCCTGGCTATGCTACTGGATACAACGTTTGCAAACATCACAAAATGAAATGATTAAATTATGAGAAAATGCCTTACTGCATTGTTAGGCAATGACAGTTGAAAGCATCCTGTAAAAATGTGGGTCATGGTATGGTGACATTTTCCAGAAAATTTGTATTTTTCCAATGGTGGTCAGCTGACTAGCGTTGGAGAAAACTGGCTTTGTTGAAAAGATGCTCGTAATTTTTACTAATTAGTTATTGTGCATCTTTGCTATTGATTACACATCTGTAAAGGGGTACAAGCCTTGTAGACTGATTCTCTGACCTTACCATCCCTGAAGTCTATAAATTGGTTTTATTCATCTTAATTAGTGTTTCATGGGGTGAGGGAACCAGACTACAAGAATGATAATTGGCTTTCTTGAGTTTTTTTGCATGCATGAGCCCAAAATGTGAATTAAGTCATTTAATAATATTTGCTATACCACACTGATTCAACAAATTCATTTATTTCTGATAATTGCAGCAAAAGCAAATGTTGTACATTGCCCAGTGTTCCAGTTCAACTTATCTTGAAAATGCCTTACTGTTTGAGTTTAGCATGTGGAGATTGATTTTGGAAGAGCAAGGTAAGATGGTATTAAAAAAATTATGAAAGGGGTTAGGGTAAAAAAAAAAGGGTTGGATGATTGCTTTGTTAATGAATGAGACTTTTTAGCATAAAGCAGAGCATCTATACAGGCAAGAGGCAGTGTACGATATTTTGTAAGGATTTGTATAGTTGTTAGAAGAGATGTAATAAGAAGAAAGTTAGAATGAGAAAAAAAGGTGTGGTCTTACCTTTCTTCACAGTATGCAGTGATGTTGATGTCTTTTGTGTCAGTTGCAAGTTGCTCCTGTTGAATTGGAAGAATAAAGACGAGTAAGAAAATATTGAATGAGTGGTATGTGTTTGTGAATTTTTTTTTTTAAATAAGACAATTGTGTTTTGTTAAAATTTGGGTAGTTTGTAGACGCTGTGATTTGGTAATTTTTGGGAAGGTTGTATATTTAGGAAAGTTAATGGTTAATAGTGGAATATATGAAGTTGTTTTGCACTTTTGTAATAATTTTCTTCTCCACAGTCATATGAGAGGAACATTGACAAATGTCATTGTCGGACACAACCAATGATGGAGCAAATTGGAGAGGGGATCAGGAATGGGTGTACCATGGGTTTTGTGAGTGTAAAAGGTGTGTGTCTTTTCTCTCTCTAGGTAATTAAGTTTAAAATTGTATTTGTGGGGGAAAAGGGTGGGGGAATTAGCAGTTTGTTTGTATGAAGGGATGTGTGGATGAAAGTAGTAGTCTATGAAATGAAATTATATTGGTGGGTTCCATTGTATTGATTGTAAATATTTTTGAAAATTAATGAAAAATGAAATGATGGGTTTTGAAAAATATGTTAAAAATTGATTGCTTACCTTGATATTTGTTTCAGGTGTAGTGTTGAATGAGATCTGGCCTTGATACAAGGATGTCTCAACGTTGGTGACTTCTACCATAGATCTCATGGGTGGGACCGGAGTTGATGACATGTGATTCCAAAGGTTCACAACGACTTTGTTCGGGCATGATGTTTGTGAGAGGTGGAGTGTCTTCCGTTTCCAACCTGTGGCCTCCTTGACCGGTGAGACCTGAAAATTATAAACCACAGTTAATGTATATGTTTTGCACTGTCTGTGGTAAAGTGTTGTTTGTTGACAATATATGTATTATTATGTGAGGTAGAAGAGTTTGATACTTATGGTTTGTTAAAAAGTATGTTGTGAAGGGAATGTGTATTGAAAGGCTTAGATAAGAAGAATTGTAGTATGATGGTTTTACTTACATAGGTCAATATGCCTTTGATGGATGCGCGTCGGTATGGTGGTAGCTGGAGTGCTTCCTCGACGCTCACAGGGTCAGCGTGGAAGAATTGTTCTTCAATTTCAGCCGGGATGAAGAATGGTTGACAGTGGAAAATCTGAAAGAAAAAATGGCAGTAAAAAAATAATAGTACAGTTGTGAAAATAGAATGTCCATGGATCACCTTGGGAGGCTAGTTTTACAACACCATTCCAAGCAGTCAATATTTGTATAAAAAGCTTATAAAAATGTTATTTAAGTAAGGGTGTGTAAGTAGTATGACTGAAATTAACTTTTTAAAAATCAAAAGGAATATAGAATATACCCCAATATGGAAATAAATGGCAGGGATTAATATTTTATGGAAATTAGATATATTTTGGTCAAACTTAAGGGTGGCATCTACCTACATTTTGTTCTCCATCGTTGCACTGATTTATGTAACATGGTTGCGTGCTATTTCCAAAAAAAATGCAGACTAAAGTTAAATATTCAACTTCAGTGCTGGTCGATTATTGAAGTTTGTAGAGAAATATGCACATTTTATATAAAGTGTTTGAAACTTTGCATACTTACTCGGGTCTTTGCATTGACTTTGATGGCACTTTCGTGGTTTGCTAGCTCAAATGAAGTATAGCCTACGAGTTTGTAGTAGTTGCCAACCTCGAATTTGGCTTGTGCTTCATGGAACATGTACAACGGTTTCACTTGGTGATCACCTGTGATGCATCTCATTACGTACATCGCTTTAGGTCGCTCTTCTGCTGCTGTGATGATTTTAATGTTGACAGCTGACATCTGATAATAAAAATGTGATAATACTTAATTTAATATTGTGTAAAATGCACATGTGTATACTTCACCAATGTTAAAATAAGCTCGCTGTAATGAAAATATACACATTACTGTATATATTGTTTAATGTAGTTTATTATTAACTAAATATGATTTTAACAGAGGTTTTGTTACATCTTTAAAATGTTTTGCACCAGGTGCAGTAACATAATAAGTCTGATTTAAGGATTCCATTAGTTGTTTGGCTATTAGTGCAACACCTATTGTTAATTATTGCATGAATGTACTTTTGTTTTTGTTAGTATTATTGTTTTCAGGAAATTGTTCTCCACAACTGTTTGTCAAAATGAAAACACAAATGAAAATACATGAATGGAGAACCCACTGAAGATGCTTTTTTTTGTAATTATGAAGTCATCATGGGTTGTGTGACGTACGTCTGCACTTGAAAGGTTAATAATTTAATCTTTCAAATTTAAAATATAATTAAATTAACATGAGAGACATGAAGTTGAATGTTGTGGGAATTGACATGATAATACATGATCTGTAGTTTATCTTTTGTGTGTCAAGTCTTGTAAGCCTTCCTTCCAGTTGATATCAGAAGTGCCTAATAATTTGAAAGTGGAAAAAGATATGGACTTGTTGTCAACGGTGTTAGTCTTTGGGTGCGTTCAGTGTTCCAGAAAAATGATTGATGATGCCATTAAGTGTTTGAGCACCCTCTAGGGGCAGGTAAAAAAAAGTTCAAAATGTATTTTGTCATTACTGACAGTCATTAAGATGAAGGCCAAGTTATAAGTTATCTGTAAGTTATAAAGTAAATTTCTTCATTGTATGAAGAAAAAATGTAGTGTGAGGTTGCAACATGTTTTTGTGAGGAAAAAATGATGGGAGCTTGATAATTGACAAAGGATTGATGAATAATTTTAGTAAGTTGATGCAGCTGCAATATAGTCAATCAGGAATTTGACATATAGGGCTGAAGGTAAAACTATGTAAGTACATTCTAGATTCTAAGGGGTCCTAAAAATGTGACTCTGATCTGTATCTGTAGCACTAAAATGGTTATTTTTCCCTCTAGTTTCCCAATGTAGATTGCATGGAAAATATCTCATTCATTTGAATATGTTTGTGAGTTGGGGTTAGTAGACAGGAGAAAGATCATAACAGAGAGTCCATTTTTTAGGCCTGTTAGAATCTCGGATCTACAAGACAGTTTAAGCTCCACATGTCAAATTCTTGATGAGCATGGAGGTGGAGTTAGTCAAGGTAAATGAATAAATGTAAATGATAAGAGATTAATGTGAAGTATATAAGGTTAATAAATGAAAGGTTTGTGGAAACATCATGTGTGAATAATAGTTCTGAAAAGAACAAAAGGTATCAACATGATGTTCTGGTCAGGTGACTGTGTTGAGGAGAGTGCCTAATAAAGTCTAAGAAAGTAACCACCTAAGTAGCAAAGGGAAATTGATGAAGTGTGAAGTTACCTCTTAGTGGATTTTAAGTAGCTGCTATGGGAGTGTGGAGCAAGGTTATGGTGTGTCCACTGAAGTAGAACAGTTGGATTGCACTCTTGGTAGGAGGAGGAGCTATAGGAGACCCATTGGTCTGGGGTAGTGGTAGATCGAGAGGACCTAGGGTATAGGAGATCCACCAGTCTATAGGAGCGGGAATCAGATGTCGTTGAAGTGTGAAGTTGCATCCTATAGTGGATTAGTAGGTGATGGGAGCCAAGAGCAAGCTAATGGACGTGCTCACTGAAGTGGAACAGTTGGGTTGCAGTCTCAGTAGGAGGACCTAGGGTATATGAGACCCATTAGTCTGTAGTATTAGAGGACTTAGGATATAGAGTCCCATCATTGTATAGGAGTGGAAGTCAGATGTTGTTGAGGTGCCACAATGTCTTGAGGAACTGTGTTGTGCTTGTGGATCTCAATGGTTCCTCATGTCGATGCGTTGTGGATTCCAGAACTGGATCGAGGCAATGAGTTTGGCTGCATGCCAATCAACATTGTGATAGTTAATGTGGGAATGTTTGACAATGGCCGATATGTGAAAATGTCTTCGTCGTCCATGTGGTCTGTACATGTTCCTTGAGTCTTGTGGGAAGGTTCCAACCAGTTTCCCTAATGTAGACTTTGCTGCATTTACATGAAATGCGGTAGACTGTTGGCTTGGAGGAAGTGTCCTGCGAGTGTGGAGGATGGCTTGGAGCTTGTCGGAAGATGAGTGATATACCTTGACACAGCTTGTCGGAGGATGTGTTGGAGATCAATGATGAGAAGCTGGACCTTTGTATGGAAGAGTGACTGAGGGAGACACAGTGGTAGGACCTTGGGTAGAGGAGACCCCTAGGTTCAGGTTTGCTGATTCAACCGCATTAAGATCATCAAACCTGACCACTAGGTCTCCTCTGGGGAAGGTCCTTCCACTGTATCTGCCTCACACTCAGTCACTCTTTTGTACATATGTGCAGCTTCTCATCATCTCCAATGCATCCTTTGACAATTAGCTGGTGTCAAGGTGTATTACTCATGTTGCAAGAAGTTCCAAGGCACCCTCCACACTCACATGGACAAGCAGGACTCCTTGTCCAAGCAGGGGGTCTACTGCATTCCATGTAAATGTGGCAAAGTTTACATCAAGGAAACTGGTTGGAACTAAGGTTCTAACCAGGCTAAAGGATTAACACAGACCACATGGATGATGAGGAGATTTTGACAAATCGGCCATTGTCAAACATCCTCACGTACATTAACGACCACAAAGTTCTTTGGGATGCAGCCAAACTGGCATCAGTCTGATCCAGTTGTGGCATCCATGATGCATACGAGAAGCCATTGACATCTGGTAAGCATGCAAAGACAGTTCCACAAGACATTGGGTTTCACCTTAATAACATCTGGGTCCTACTGCTACAGACTGATTGGTCTCCTATACCCTAAGTACTAATGGGTCTCTTGAACCCCAGGTCGTCCTTGTACTGAGACTGTAACTCTACTGTTGCACTGGTGACTGCGTTATGTTCCGACACCCCTATATGATGTTCCGACAACCTGGATTGTGTTACTCCCGGTTAGGGTTAGGGTTAGGAATAGGAATATGTGCAGTCGGAACATAGGGGTGTCGGAACATAGAGGTGTAACTGTTGCACTTCATTGGGCATTATCCAAGCTTGCTCTAGGCTCCCATCCAGCTACTTGGCATCTACTAGGATATGCAACTTCACTCTTGAAAGGCATCTAGTCCCCACTACTACAGAGTGATGGGTTTCCTATACTGTAGGTCCTCTGCTACTACCTAAGACTAATGGGTCTTCTATACTGTATAGGTCCTATAGTTATACTGAGACTCACTGCTGCAACCATACTGTTCCACTTCAGTGGGTAGACCAAGCTTGTTCTAGGCTCCCTGTACTTGGCACCACTAGGATGCAACTTCACACTTCAATGACATCTGGCTCCTGCTTCTACAGACTGATGGGTCTCCTATACCCTAGTTCCTCTCGATCTACTACTACCTAAGACTAATGGGTCTCCTATACCCTAGCTTCTGCTTCTACTGAAAGTGTAACATGATTAATTGATCCACTTCAGTGGGCACACCTTAATTTTGCTCCAGGTTCCCATAGCAGCTATGTAACGTACTTCACACTTCATCGATTCGCTTTTGCTACTTAGGTGGTTACTTTCTTAGACTGAGAATTTAGGCACTCTCGTGCTGGTCAGAGCTGGAATGTGACTTCACAATTTTAGTAAAGGGAAATAGGGCCTAGGCCTATGTTCATAAGTAATTAGGGATAGGCCTATATGGTGTACTTAACACAATAATACTTTTGAACAGCCTTTGTCTTTAGTAACTTAGACTTAGAGTTGTTAACTGCATTTGGTGGTGAGCATGCATGTTGAGCGATATATATTAATACTCAGGTGATATATGTAGCTCCATGGTTGAGCATATATCTGACTAATTTAGACCCAACTTATTGACTTTTTAACTTTCGGACATGGTCTGGCGATGTCCGAATGTTAAAAAAGGCGATAAGTTAAGGAGTGGACTACGTTATTGAGCTCGTACATGAATAGCACGTGGTGAATATTGCTCATGGGCCCATGGGTTGAAAATTTGGTCTGAAAGAAACATGAATTTTTCATTAGAAAAAAACACTGGAAACTGTTTATTTGGCTTTCCAATGATGTGAGACAAGTGCCAAAAAAGATGAGATGAAAGTTACCTTTCGCTTTAGTGTAGTTGTTGGCCAAGTTGAAGTAGAACTTTTGTCAGGCTTAGATCATATATGAAGATAGCGCTAGATCGAATTGGTTTGTTTCTCAAAAATCTGTTGTCAAGGGGAGGTATACGTAGCGCATGCGCGAGCGATTTGGAAATCTGCCAATTTCACGGAGCTGCTGAGGAGAAACAGTTGCTTAGCACACAAATGTTTGGCTAATAAAGGCAGGTAAGCAGCCAAAACTCCAGGTAATGTATTTTGCTCGTGATTATAGTATTCAGTTGTTGTTTGCTTTGCATGAAAATCACATGGACTTTTGGCTAATAACCTTAACGAAACTTCACCAAACTGTTTTGTGCTAAGTGAAATGTTTGTGCTTAGCAGCGCCGCGAAGTCGGCCCAGATGTGGACTTGGTTATTGGTTGCATTTCTAAGTTATGCAAATTTGGAATGTTTAATCAAAACGATACTAGGCGTTTAATACAAACGCAGAGTGGTCGGGTAGATAACTATTTTATGAAACAACAAAGGTCAGACAATTTACATTTTTAAATACAATTAGTTATTTGTTTAAAAATTCACTTTGTTTAGGTAGTGATCAATGTGTGTATATATTGATTTTTTAAACACGTACAAGTAATTAATTTTCCAGTTTGATTACGCCATTATAAGAGGGGTAGTGAATACTGATGTTAGTGGGAGAGGATACATGCTCATCGAAGTTAAAATATGTGACGCTTGAAAATTAATATGGAATAAGTGTGTGTGTTCACATTGTACACTTACTGTTTCATGACGTCACAGCACTAGGGATCCAATTAAGGTGAAAAAATGTATTGGGTATCATTATTTGAGCTACGAACAAAGTCACAAATCAGGGGTGACAGGGATCAAATGATAAAAAAACAAATTTGAAAAATGATCGTTTTGAAACTGTGATCACAGTAACTTGAGGTCTGATGACGTAATGACTTTGGGACATTGGAAATCTATCTGTGGTTAATCAAGGAATCTAGGGGCAGTTTAGCAAAATTTGGAGGGTTTGTTTTGAAATTCAAAAAAGCAAACTATGAGCCGCTTTCAGATGATGGTCCGATTGGAGACTATGTTTTTTGCCCTTATTTTTCGTATCTGGAATACCTTTACTAGGCCGTTTGATAATATATTTGTAAATAGTGAAAACTTATCAGCTTCTTGTGAGTCATATTCAATGTTTTGAGTTCTGGTAACAGCAAAGTCAAGCGGTTTTGTCCGATCGCCGGAATAAGAATTCTTGTTTAAAGGACCGTCAAAAACACGTCACGAATAATTAATAAACACCACACTCTATTTAGTTCAAAAGATATGTACCCTAGCTAAATTGGTTGTATTTTGACAGGTGATGACGGCATAATGACATCAATTATCATTTTGTTAATCCCTTGAATGGTTTGGAAGAAATTTTGTTTGTTTTGATTTTGAGGGTTCTGTCTGTATGTGGAATTCATCCGTCAAATTTTGATGTCTTCGAATTCGTCTCTAGAAATGGTGTGAAATTATATAAGCCATTGTAGTTGCGGACATTTAAACGCTGTTGATGAAAAGAGAAAGTTTAAGGCGATGTTAAATCATTATGCTAGGGTCTTAGTTGGTCTGTGGTAAGTTTTATCAAGAAATAATGTGAAAGGTGCACTGAGAAGTTAGAATATTGCTATAGGCCTAGGCCTATATAAATTGTGTGCAAGGGATTTGATGGAATATAATGAACAGTATTTTTCCCCCGGTTAACAGGATTTTTAAATTATATACAGAACATCGTTACAAAGATTACAATTGATGAAGACTTTTTGTGATTAATTAGGGCCTTTATAAAAATTGAAAGAAATCTTTTAGTTTTTATGTAGAGAATTGTTGTGATTATAGGCCCGGTTTGGTGTTTATTTTTGGATGAATCGTCAGTTGGGTTTTTATGATGTTTTGATCAGTTTGAGATAGATATGGTGAAGATGATAATTATGTCAGGCTGAGCTAAGTTTGATAAAATTGTTTATTTTCGCAAAGTGAAATGTTTTGTTCAGATGCGCAAGGCAATCATGCATGCGTTGAGGTTGCGCTAGAGTTGGTGACGTGCACGCGCGCGCACGTCTGGTTTCGCCTCTAGTGCAGCATCGTTGAAACGGCAGGGCGCCCTCTGTTTTATGTTACAGTCGGGTTCTGCAAGACATTATTTTTACGAATGTGTATTACGTGTAATGTTTAGGTATCTAGACCAGTAGTATATTATTACGAGCGTGGCAGGTATGAGCACACGACGTGAGTTAGGTCTACTTAAAAAAAAAAAAAAATTATTTATTGGGAAAACTATAGTGTTAAGAATGTACTGAGGTAACGTTAGGGGATTAATTTAAAAAAGGAAGAAGTTAACTAGGGCGTATATATAAATAATTGAAATCAGCTTTGAATATTTTACAACTACAACTCAGTCATAACAATCAAGTACTAGGCCTAGGCCTCATCATGAAAGTCTATGGAGAGTTGTGTAGTGTGTGTGTGCAAATAAGAATGCATGTACATGTATGCACTATGTGATTTATGCATGTGTGTAAGCCCACATACTCAACTAAGATTTTCCTCTTGTTTCTCAGTATCACACTCCACAACATGGTTATTGAAAAGGACTGAAAGGAAGGACATGGATCTCTCAATTAAAAAATAAAAGAAATGCTGATTGTTTCAACAAAGCATGTGACACTGACAGTCATGTGAAGACTGTTTTTGTATGAGAAGTGTTGATGTGTAATTTACACAATGTACATGTATGTATGGACAGATGTAATGTGTTAATGTTCCAGCGCAATAAAGCTATTGCATCATCCTGATCATGTGTACAAACTCCACATATGTGTGAATTCCATAACACAATATTGGAAGTGAATTGTATGTGCAGGTTGTACTTGTATGTGCATATAATGCAACACATGTTGCACCGAAGTTGAAGAAGGAAATTAAACTTTTTGATTTTGAACTAGTTTTTAGAATGACTAAAAAAGTGAATTTGAAATATGAAAGGTGTTATTAAAATTGTCCGTCTTTCCAAGTGATTAGTTAATAGTTATATTAATAGTACCGTAAAGTGATTCGTTTGTTGATATTTTGGTGGAATGTATGAAAGGGTTGTATTTGTGGAATGTCATGTAATGCAAGTTGTGCTTGTTGTAAGAGGTTGGGAATTGAGTTATGTAAGTGTCTGTGTTGTAATGAACTGTATCTTTTTGTCAACAGAAAATGAAGGTCTACAAGAAGAAAACCACTTGCAGGGCTACCTTGTGGCATGAAAGACAAGACAGGAAGAAGGAGTATGTGTTACCCTTGTCTGTTACGTCTGTTATCCTTCACTCTCATGTTACATCTCATACCTTCCCTTCAGTGTGTACCCATGTTACCCCTACATGCAACATTCCGTTTCCAGTAATGACTCCTTCGGGAGAAAATGGTCAGACTCCTTCAGGAGAAAATGCTCAGATGATGCCTCCTAGTGGAGAAAAAGATCAGAAAATGCCTCCTAGTGGAGAGAATGCTCAGATAATGCCTCCTAGTGCAGAACATGCTCAGACAGTGCCTCCTAGTGGAGAAAATGCTCAGACTCCTTTGGGAGAAAATTCTCAGACAATGGCCCTTAGTGGACAAAATGATCAGAAAATGCCTCCTAGTGGACAAAATGCTCAGAAAATGCCTCCTAGTGGAGAAAATGCTCAGAAAATGTCTCCTAGTGGAGAAAATGCTCAGAAAATGTCTCCTAGTGGAGAAAATGCTCAGAAAATGCCTCAATCAAAGTTTCAAATGAAGTCAGAATCAAAAGACAAAGACTTGAAGAAGTTAAGAATGAAGACAATGAGTATTACGAGACTAGTTCAGCAGAATGCATTGCAAAAGTTGAAGATCAGGGGTCAGACATGTTGCAGCAGAAATAGAGTATTAGAGTGTGTTATAGTGTATTACAGAGACGAGAGAAAAGTTGTAAAACCAAATAGAAAGAAAATGCGAAGAAGTGCATGTAAAAAGGATTATCATAGGTCAAGGAATGGCAAGGTTGTGGAAATGCGTATGAGTAAGGAACATAGAAGGAACCATGAGAAAGCACAGCACAATGTAAAAAGTCACACTAGAAGATGCTTGAGTTATGTCATAAAGAATATGCAGAAGAGAGAAAAATGCAAACGTAAGCAAAATAGGAGAAGTGAGTGTGAACAGATTTCTGTCATGAAAAGTAAATGTTCAGATGCAGTAAAGCAGAAAGGTAAGGAAAGTCTTTTTATAAGAGAGTTGTTGTGGATGACAAAAAGGCAAAGAATGTCAATTGTGTGAAGGAAAGAGAAGTTAAGCAGTGCTGGGTATGTGATAAATTGTTTGGTCGAGATGAAAGAGCTGTGCAGTGTGACTCGTGCAACATTGTTTATCATGTGAACTGTTTGGGGTTTTCAAAGATGGAATCTCTTTTGGCAAGTAAGGCAGTATCATGGTTGTGTCGGAAATGTGGGCAATGTACTTATACTGAATGTTTGTTGTATGATCTTGGCATTCCTGCAGATGTGAACAAATATGAGATACTCAACATGGATGATGTAGCTGTCAAGTCATGTACTGAAGGTCTTTCCAGTAGAGAAGATAACATTGACATTTCAGTGATAAATGGAACTGAAGGTAAGGGACAGATAGGAACAATGAAGTATGTAATAGTGGATGACATGGGTTGCAGACAAGGTTCAAATACAGATCAAAAACAGGGCATAGTGAAGCAAACAGGAGGATACTCTTTGCGGAACAAGAAAAGTAGTAATGTTGATAGTGGTTCTAATACTGGAAAGGAAAAGAATGAGGGAAATCGGGTAAAAACACAGAAGGCAAGTCGTAAATGTGTCGGGCAATGTGCAGAGCAAAATGGTGTAAAGAGAAATGAAGAGACTTCAAAAACATTACCTATTGCTAGATATGGACTTCGAAGCAAGAAACAGGTGTTAACACAAAATGAAAAGGATATTAGTGATGAGAAAATGAAGTCAAAAAGAAAAGTTGAAGACGGTGTTGAAAATTCTGTTGAATGTACTGACTGTAGGAAAAAGCTGAAAGTCGTTCCTCAAAGAGATAATTCAGAGAGAATACATGAAGCTGATGGGGGAAATGAAAAATGGACTGATCGTAAAAGCATTTGTTGCACTAAAATACAAAAGGTACAAGAGAATAAGGATATCAGTTTCATTCAAGGTAGTTTCCATCAAGGTGATCTTAGATTTGGCGAGCTAGCTGGTAGACAATGTGCTTGTATGAGCCTGTGCGGAATCCTCTTTAGCAAAATTAAGCCGTTGAACTCGTGGTGTAACAAAGACGTGGATTTTGTGTTGAATAGTGGCAATGAATTGTACTGTTGTTTGTCTTGTAGCTCTACAATGATGGATGAATATTTGTTAATCAGCGAGTTGCCTGATGAAATTGATGCTTTCGGTAAACATTTTCACATGAAGATTGATGAATCTGTTTCTGGTAGTTTTGGAGAAGAAACACATCTGATTGAATTTAATATGATTCCAATGAGTTGTGCAGTGGAACAGACAGTGCAGAAATATTGTGCATGTTTTATTTGCTTCAAAGGGAACACATTTTCAGTAATCGCTCATGAAGGAAAGTATTATATTTTTGATTCACATTCTAGAAATCAGCATGGACATCAGGACAGTGAAGGAAGAAGTTTGGTCAAATGTGTATCATCATGGCAAGGTGTGTACAGTATTGTACTGAACTTGGAAAATCTATGAATGTCAGTGATCATGAACAGTTTGAAATTACAGGTGTTACTGTCTGGGTAGATGATGATCTCGGTATCTGTGGTTGTGATGAGACTCTCAAGGGTACATGTAGCTCCAGTAGTACTGTACAGATAAACAAAGACGTTGAACATGATGTAGAAATCATCCAGACTAATCAACCTGTCAATTTAAAGTTTGTTCCATTGGTTTATGACCATAAGATTGTATTGTGTGAGAAATTTGGTATTACAAAACTTTGTCTAGATAGACATGAAATCTCCAAGATATGTGAAAAATTGAGTAAGCCTGACTCTGTAAAAACAATTCAAGGTGATGGTAACTGTTTCTACAGAGCTATTAGTTATGCTATATCAGGGACTGAGGACAATCACATGCAACTTAGATTAGCAATTGTTCATCACTTGCTGGAAAATGCTGCTCAGTTTAGGTGCTGTTTACGCGAAGGTTACAGAACAGTGCAAGAGTATGTCACAAATGCAAGATTGTGTAATAATGGTACATGGGCTACCGAGGTAGAAATCATTGTAACAGCACACATGTTGGATGTTGGTATTTACACGTATGATGATGCTAATAGATGTAAGTGGTATTTGTTTTCAAGTAGTTATGCATGTCCAGGCCGTGCTTCTGATAGTTCTGTGAAATCAGGAATTTATTTGCACCACAAGAATCAAATACATTATGATTTAGTGACAAGTGTATGTGAGTTGAGAAGGGAGCTACCGATAGACAGCACTCAGAAACATGATGAAAATACATCCAAAACACGAGTATTGAAAAGATCAAAGAGACGCAAACGTGTTAATGTAAAGAAGAGGCAGAAAACTAACCGAGAAAAACAAAGGGAAAGATATCAGAGAAAGAAAGATAAAGAAAATAAAAACGATGGTGTTAATGTCAGAGAGAAAAAAAAAAGGGCAAAGAAAGAAAAATATCATAGTTGTGTGCAATACAGACAAGGTGCTATTGAGTATGGCAAAAAGAGATACAAAGAAAATGTGAAAAGCATTACTGGGGTCGTAAGGAAAAGATACCATGAGAATGCTGATTATAGGAATAACAAAATTGGCAATGCAAAAATGAAGTATGACAGAGATGAAGAACATAGGCAAAGAAAAAAGCAATGTACAATGACGAACTATCATAAAAATATAGAGTATAGACAACAAAAGATTAATAATGCCAAAACAAGATATGAGGATGCAGTACATAGGCAAGAAAAGATCAATTTTGCTAAAGCTAAATATCATGAGAATGAAGAACATAGGCAAAGAAAGGTGAAGAGTGCCAAAACGAAGTATCATGAGAATGAAGGACATAGGCAAAGAAAGGTGAAGAGTGCAAAAACAAAGTATCATGAGAATGAAGAACATAGGCAAAGAAAGATGACTAGTGCCAAAAAATACACTAAGAAAAAATACCATAGTGATTTATCATATAGAAATGCTCTTGTTAAATCGATTAAAAAAAAGTATTCTTTGAACAAATTTTATAGGATGAAATTGATAAATTTTCAGAAAGCAAAGTACCACACGGATAGGTGTTATCGTCAAAATATGAAGCAAAGAAATGATGAACGAGAAAAAAGAAAGAGAGCAAGTCAATGTATTATGAACAATGTAATGAGAAATTGGAGGCAAGATGTATCATCCGGACCTGAATATATATGTGCAGTTTGCCATAAACTCCTTTTTCGAAAACAAGTTGTTAAGTGTTATCAAAAGAAGTACAAATGTGTCTATTGCATATGTGGTAAATTTGTGCATACATGTCGAGACAATGGAAATTGTGGTGATAAGTGTAAAGTGTCAGAATCAAGTAGATCATGTTTGTGGATTTGCTATACATGTCACAGGAAATTGCTTCAGAACAGGATACCAGCAGAAGCTTGTGCAAACAATTTGGCATTGGAAGATATCCCAGAGGAATTGAGTTGTTTAAATATATTGGAGGAGCATCTGATTGCAATTAATGTGGCATTTATGAAGATGATGGCTTTACCCAGAGGTGGTCAGAATGCAGTGCATGGCCCAGTTGTATGTGTACCATCAAATATTTCAGAAACAGTAACATCATTACCTAGATGTGGAAATAACAATCAGTTAATCAAAGTTAAGTTGAAGAGAAAATTGTCATTCAAAGGATATTACCAGTATCAATATGTCAGCAGAGAACATGTTGAGCGTGCACTATATTATCTAAAGGAGCATAATGTATGGTATAATGAAATTGAGATAAACTGTGAGTGGGACAATCCCTTGGAAGATGAAAGTGAAAAGCAAGAAGAGCATGAATCCGATAACTCGAGTGAGAATGATGAAGACACAGATGTAGACACAGATGTAGACACAGATGAAGAACGGTTGACGGGTATTACTTACGATACATGTTTGCAGCCAGTGAACATTGCTCAAGATGCCCTGGATCAAGATTTTGATGGTGTCATGTGTGTTGCTCCTTGTGAACGAAATAGCCCAGTCAGAGTATTGATGGAGAAAGCTAATGAGGCCAAATGTTTCCCAGCATTATTTCCAACAGGCACTTCTACTTTCAGTGATGATCGTGATGTGAAATTGAGTCTTTCTAGATATTTTCATAACAGGTTAATGAATGCAGATAATAGATTTGCAAATAGTACTCAGTATATCTTCTATGCTCAGTACCTGTCAGAAATACAACAAGTAATGTCAAAAGTATCAATTGCAATGCGTCAGAGTTCAGGCAGTATACACAGTGCTGAAAGGGTAAATGCTAGCATGATAAATGATAGAGATCAACTGAGAGATATTTTACAGTCTGATAGTGGTTATAGGTTCTTGAAACCAATTAGAGGTACACCCCCATACTGGCAAGCAGCTCAGAAAGATGTCATGGCTATGATTAGACAGCTTGGAATACCAACATGGTTTTGTTCATTTTCTGCAGCTGATATGAGATGGCCTGAAGTCATAAACACGATATTGAGACAACAGGGTGATTCTAGAGATGTTGAAGATTTGGATTGGAATGAGAAGTGTAAAATATTGCGAAGTAATCCTGTGACTGCAGCTAGAATGTTCGACAAGAGATTCCATTCATTCTTGAAAGATGTAATTATGTCCAGAGCTCAGCCTATTGGCAAAGTCAAGGATTATTTCTATAGAGTTGAATTTCAGCAAAGAGGAAGTCCACATACCCACTGTCTATTTTGGATTGAGAATGCTCCGAGATTGGGACATGATAGCGATGTAGAAGTTATTCAATTCATTGATTCATACATCAGTTGCAAATTGCCATCTAAGGAGGAGGACCCAGAACTGAATGACATACTGAGTCACGTGCAGCTACATAGCAGAAAACATTCCAAGTCATGTAAAAAGAAGGGAACTGAGTGTAGATTTAATTTTCCAAGACCACCATCTAATAGAACCTTCATTACTGAGCCAGATCCAATGGATAATGATGATGACCAATATGATCATCATACTGACTCAATGACTGATGATGATGATGATGATGATCATGATGGGGATGATGATGATGGTGATGATGATATTAATAATGATACAAATATGCATTGTGATAGCAAGAAGCATAGTGATGCCAAGGAATTATTGAAGTCAGTATGGGATGCAATACAGAATGAGGAAAACCAGCATTTGTCAACTTTACAGTTATTTGAAAGAATTAATATTACACAAGATGAATTTGAAAAAGCCAACAATAGTTTGAGCCAAAAACCTACAATTGTCATAAAAAGAGAACCACAAGATGTATGGGTCAATCTGTACAATCCTGATTTGATTAGATGTTGGAATGCTAACATGGATATTCAGTACATCAGTGATGCATATGCTTGTGCTGCGTATGTTGTGTCATATATGTCTAAATCTGAACGTGAAATGGGACAGTTATTAGCAAATACACAGAAAGAAGCCTTGAAGGGTAATTTGGATGCTAGACAAAGTATGAAGGAACTTGGTTGTGTATATCTGCATAATCGTGAAGTATCGGCCCAGGAAGCAGTGTTTCGAGTATGTGGTCTCAGATTGAAAGAGGGTTCAAGAAAAGTAGAATTCATTCCTGTTGGCGAGAATCCTGTCCGAATGAGCTTGCCACTTAGTGTAATTCAGAGCAGGTCTGAAGATGATGACAGTGATATATTCATGGCTAACAGAGTTGATCGCTACAAAGCTAGACCAGATCTTGATAAATTTAATAACATGTGCCTTGCTACATTCTGCTCAGAATACAGGATAATATATAATGCAAACACTAACAAGAAAACTAAATCACCAGTGTATGAACTTAAAGATGGCTTGGGTCACATACAGAAGCGTAGTAAAACTGAACCCGCAGTCATAAGATACCCCCGATTTTCAGAGAATAAATATCCTGAGAAATATTATCGCAGTATATTGCAGCTGTTTCTTCCATATTCTGTAGATGCACATTTGAAACCACGTCAGTTTGAAACATTTGAACAATTTTATAAAAATGGTGCTGTAAGTCTTAATGATCAATTGAAATCTGTGAGATGCATTGTTGAAAGTAATCGCTCTTTGTATGAGGCAAACGCTGATTCTCTTGAAGCAGCAGAACAGTATGTCAAGAAATTTGGTCTTCAAGAAGATGCTTGGGCTTTGATTTGTCCTACTTCTGAGCAAGAGAGACTTGAGTGTGGAGCAGAATGTGAAGAAGTAATAGGAGAAGAGAATGGTTTTGATATCCCTGATTTGCAAGCTGATGAAACAGTAGGAAAAAAATGTAGTATTGAACCACATCCAGCAAAAATATCAAAGCAAGAAGCACTCAATTTATTAAGATCATTGAACGTAGAGCAGAGACATGTATTTAATAAGATTCGTAACTGGTGCTTACAAAAGATCAATGGGAAAAATCCTGAAGCATTTAATGTATTTGTGACAGGTGGAGCTGGAACTGGGAAAAGCCACTTGATAAAGTCAGTTCATTATGAAGCAACAAGACTTCTTGCTAGAATGGTTCAAAATCCAGACAATATGTCAGTGTTGATAGTTGCACCTACAGGAGTAGCTGCTTTTAATGTCAATGGTAGTACAATTCACAGTGCTCTTTCAATCCCTGTTGATGCGAGATTACCATATCAACCACTTGGAGAAGAGAAATTGAATACACTGAGGAACACGTTACAAGATCTTCAAATTTTGATTATAGATGAAATATCGATGGTGGATCACAAGATTTTGTGTTATATACATGGACGTTTGCGTCAGATGAAACAGACACGTAGTCATAATCCTTTTGGTAACATCAGTATTTTAGCTGTTGGAGATTTTTATCAATTGCCGCCAGTCAAAGGAAAAGCATTGTATCAGAAAGCACTCCCAGTAGATCTATGGAATGATAATTTCAAGAAAGTGGAACTAAATGAAATCATGCGACAAAAGATGATGTACAGTTTGCAAAACTACTGAATAGGTTGCGACTGAAAAGTAAGAAGGAAAAGTTATCTGAAGATGATGTAACATTATTGAAGTCTTGTGAAAGTGCAGAGGATAGGAATGATGCATTACATATCTACCCATGTAACAAACAAGTGGATGAATACAATACGCAGACACTCCTTGCAACCTGTACTGATTGTATATTGATTATTGCTAAGGATTTTCAGAAAGATGCTAGTAAAGGTCATGCGAAAGGAAGGGTAAAGGTTCCTAAGAAATCACCATACACAAACCTGCCTGAATCATTGTGGTTAGGTGTTGGTGCTAGAGTAATGTTAACTAAGAACATTGATGTATCAGATGGACTTGTGAATGGAGTATTTTGGCACAGTACGTGCAATTATTATGCTGCCTGATAAATCTTGGCCAAAGTGCATTGAAGTTCAGTTTGATAAGAAAGATGTTGGATCTAAGTTGAAAAGAAAATACAAAGCGTCAAATAAAGAAGACACAGTTCCAATTCAAAAGGAAGAGGAAAATGTCAGTAAGAATTGTGTTCGACAGCAGTTTCCTTTAAAATTAGCCTGGGCATGCACAGTTCACAAAGTGCAAGGAATGACAACAGATAGAGCAGTTGTTTCACTTGAACATACATTTTCAGCTGGACAAGCTTATGTTGCACTGAGCAGAGTCACATCAATGCATGGACTTGTGATTCAAGGTTTGATGAAAAATATATCTACTGTAACAAGGCGTTTTTCGGAATCATTGAAGAGTATGCAAGAATTTATTGATGCAGAAGAATGTGTACAGGAAGAAAATCTAACAAGACTTAATTAGAATGCATAATATTCAAGGATTAAAAGAACATCAAATGGACCTGAAATGTAATCAGGAAATGATGATGATCTGATTTTATTTGTCTTACCGAGACATGGATCGATGATGAGGAATACCCTGACAATGACATACATGTAAATAGTGAATTCAAATGCTATCATCAGATCAGAAGTGCTTCATATGATAATACAAATAACTAACCCAGATGTTGAAGCAACAGTGTCATGGAGGAGTGGCAGTATTTGGTAGAAGGAACAGAGCTTTCAGCAGACTATTTCTTCCTGTTGAGAATCTAGAACACATTGCATTTCAGATAATTAGTCAGATGTCATATTGTGTGGTAGTAATTTATCGTCCAGCTTCATATTCAATGGATCAATTTCTTGGCAACATTAAAATACTGCTTAATGAACTTCACAAAGTGTCAAATAGGTGCATTGTAATGGGTGATTTTAATGAAGACATTCTGAAACACTCTTCACGGATTGAAAAGTTAATGCAAGAGTTTTGTTATAGACAATGTGTTAATGATGAACTACAGAAAATGGCACATTGATTGACCACGTATATGTAAGAAATATGGATACAGTAGATGCTAAGGTGATTCCGACTTACTACAGTTACCATGAAGCAGTCTCCATAACAATATAATTTAGGTTTT